>NC_137892.1:159610905-160810905 GCF_963455335.1 Martes martes | reverse complement strand
TTTAAACATTCCTTCTTGGGGTAGGTCTTCAGTGGATGGGCAAAGAGGATTTTGCTTGGTGGGGCTTTGCTGCACCCTGCGCCCCCGCTCCGGCCCCAGCTCGCAGGGCAGGTCTGTCTGGCCCGTGAGTGGGCATGTGGCCTGCCAGGGCGCAGCCGGGGGCTCAGCGGGTGGCGGTCCGTGTTGTGACGCGGCCACGCTTCCCTTCCAGGTCCAGATATTTGGCAGCTTCAGCACAGGCCTCTATCTCCCGACCAGGTGGGTTCCCGGCCCGGGCCCCTCGGCTCCGCGCCGCCCTGCGTTTGGCTGGGGTGGGCCCATCTGCGTGTGTGCTCGGGGCTAAAAGTAGGTTTCTCAGGCTAGAAATGGGAGCTAAAGGAAAAGGCTGGCGTACAGAGGAAAAGTTGCAGGAAGTGAAATTGAATGTAGTGTGAGGGTAATTGAATGTAGTTTTCCTCTTGCACTTCATACCGAAGTACGTTGCAAGAATGCGGGATGCCAGACACGTAAAGACCAGCGGGAGCGTCACCGGAAGAAAATTCGGTGGAAGATAGCCTGCAAGTTTTGGATAGGTTTTTGAAAATCAATCTTCCGTTTTAATGAAGATTCAAGCAAAATTCTATTTAAGTAGTATTTTGTATTTTGTAATTGAAAAACATCCAACAAGATTGCGTCTTAAAATTGTTCTGCAGTGTCTTCTTGTCAGGAACTGTCTCGATACCCAGATCCACTGTATGTGCATTGTTTTGTTAAGAGCTTACTGTCCCCTCACCCACTGTTACGATTTGGACACTGCAGAGGCTGTCGTCTCAGGACTTGGGGTCGGCATTAGCAGGGCCAGTAGGGAGTTGACCAGATTCCAGGTGCCCAGGAAGCCCAGGTCAGCAGGAACGATGCCATGTAGACGGCACAGGAGGAGGAAAGAGCCAGGGAGCCTCAGAGGGGCAGCCGTTTTCATTCCCACCTCCTCGATTCCCTGGGGATGCAGGGGAACTCAGCCTTTTGGCTCTCCATCTCTGTGTTTCCAGTAGTTCAGGAAGTGCGTCTTCCCTCCCTCAGAGGGGCGTGCTTCCCAGGGGTGTGTGTGTGGCCCTGGAAAGAGATGGGTGTGTGCACGCCGTGGCACTGGTCCGCCCCAGACGTGTGCGTTCCTGGGGAGTGACGTGAGCCAAGCCTTCACACTCACTCGTTCTTCTGTCCAGTGACATCGACTTGGTGGTCTTTGGAAAGTGGGAGCGCCCTCCTCTGCAGCTGTTGGAGCAAGCTCTGCGGAAGCACAACGTGGCCGAGCCGTGCTCCATCAAAGTCCTTGACAAAGCTACAGTAAGTGTGGGGCCTCGGCCCGCAGCCCCGCGGGGGCGCTCACACACCTGCCGGCAGTTTGGTTCGCCTGGGGCTTTGGCTTAGGCTGTGGACAGGAGACCTCTCTCCTGCTGATATAAATGTTCTTGTATTTGTTTAGAACGTTAGGACCACTAGCTGAGAACGTATTTCGTGACACCCCAAATGACTGCAGGCTGTGAGAGCATCACACTGCCCTTGGCGCTAAAATACGATTGATCAACTTTCGTTAGGACTGTGAGAAAAGGACGCGTTCGGGGCTGCCATTTCGGGCACGTGTAGTTGAATGGTGAAAGCATGCCATCTGCCCAGAAAGTGATTACCATTGCCAAGTTATATTTAAGAAACAAAATTTGCCTATTCTTTCGTTCAAAATTTTACCCATATCAAAACCTTTGATCTTGGGGAGAAGTTGGAAGATGAGGGTCCCTTGATGTGCGCTCGTTGAGGTTTATCTGAGTCCAGGATTAGAGACGGCTCAGAACTGAAGTCACTTGCCCTCTGTGTGGTCACGATTAGAGCCCGGAGCCCTGTCCTCTCGGGGCTCTGCCATTTGTCCCGTTGTGTTGGCTTCTTGGAGAGAGCGAGGTGATGGTAGTCTCTGACCAGGTATCCTGCTTTAGACGGAGAGAGGCGAAGAGGCCAGGCCTGCTTGTCCTGGGCTCCAGAGCATTCTGGAGGACAGACCACGTCCGGCAGGTGTTGCAGTAACACCAGACCATCTGCTCTGCCGCCAGGGCTGCAGCAGAGACTTAAGGGCGACTGAGCCGCACTGGTCTTCTGCTGCTCCTTTCTCTCCTTGCGAGCCCTTGCCGGGCAGCCTCCTGTGCCGGGCAGCCTCCTGTGCCGGGCAGCCTCCGCATCATCCGGTTCGGGGCCCTGGAGCCCAGCGTGATGGCTGTGTTTAAGAAGGAAGGTTGCGTATATCGAACACCCACTGAAAAATAAGTATTGTGGCACTGTTAGTAATCTCTAGGATCTGGGGTTCAACCTGTGAGTGTGTAGGAGAGTGTGTGTGGGGGCAGGTGATCACCAGGGGTGGTTTCGGGAAAGCACTCAGTGAGTGTAGAGAGGAAGGTCCCCAGTGGTGATGGGGACGGGAATTGTTCACGAGGGAGGTAGTATGTTGTGGAGGCTTGGGCTCCTTCTGAAATAGTTGGTGGTAAGATGTTTGGGAAAGCCTCTTGTTTTTCTGCCTTCCTAGACCACACTGGCTGGGGCTCACTGTGCCTGGCGGTCCTGGTGATCTCCAGGAGTCGCTGTCACCACCCGCTGCCCGTCCCTTTCACAGTGTGTCCTTGGCAGTTTGCAGTGTGCCACCCCGGATTCTGTGAGGTGTCCTAACCCTTTAATTAGACTTCACTTGTTTTGGTCCGAGAACATCCTTTTCCATTCCTTGGAGGCTGAGGGAAACGAAGTCTTGCCTTTTGTTCCGGGAAGAAGAGTTTTAAAAGTGTGGGGGTCGGGAGGAGTGTGGCCTCTATGGCTGCTGGGGCAGCTTTGGTGAGGCTGGTTTTGAGCACCTTGTGGTGGTAAGTCTTTTTGATGAGAGTATTTTCAAAATAGCTGCTGCTTCTCTGGTTTTACAGGGAAGTGGTTTTTTGGTTTGGGTGTGTTTGTTTGTTTTTTAGTTAAATTGTCTTAGTGTAGAATTGTTTGGAAAAACAACATTAGCACAAAACAGAGTTGAAAAACTGGCTTTAAACTTACTCTGAGTATTTTCAGAAATTCTTGCAAACGTAATTTGGGGACCTGGAGCCCCGCTCCATCATCAGGCACCCCTGGGGGGCCGGGGACTTAGCTTCTCCTCCTGGAGCCCAGGTCTTCCTGCAGGTAGTGGCTGATTCTGAGTCTGTCCAGGAGGGCTGGGCAGAGGTGAGCCCTAACTGTTTGCGGGGGGCAGGGGCCTCGGTGCTAGGACTAAGGAGGCTGACCCTGGCAAAAGGGTCTTTTCTTCTCATTTCTTCTCATTTTTTAAAGTCTGGGTTTCATGATCTCTCAGCCCTTTTGTGAGTTAGGAAAAAAAACCTCTGTGTACAACATAGGAAACATTTTGATGCCAGACAGACTGCAGTGAATGTTGGCCATTAAAGCTTAGTTTTTTTTTTTCAATTAACTCTTCGCAGGTACCGATAATAAAACTCACAGACCAGGAGACTGAAGTTAAAGTCGACATCAGCTTTAACATGGAGACTGGGGTCCGGGCAGCAGAGCTCATCAAGAATTACATGAAGGTGCTGTCATCGGCGAGTTAGCACTGTCAGAACGGGGGACCTGTTATGTTGGGCATCTTATGGGACTTTAAACTGAATGATAGTCTTTAATGATAAAGACTTACAGTTGAATTATTTATCCTGCAATATTATTTCTAGAGATACTCCGAAATTATGTAGCTGTTTTGTAGATTTACTTTCCTGGCTAACCACGAAGTTGAGTGTTACTCTAGAGAGTTTGTGAAAATGCTCTTCTCATGATTACAAAATGTCCATCCCGAGAGCTCAGTGTGCCTGATCTGCGAGTTTAATTTATTGGAAGTGGAATGCATCGTGATGTAGTTTGCTTACTTTGGATCATCTCAGTGCCTAATGATGGGCTAGCGGACCAGGTGTGGGGTCCAGTTTAATAGGTGATCTTTCCCTCCTATTTTAGGGAAAGGGATGAAATCCTTTACAGAGGCATCCTCAGCATCATAATCTGGATACTGCCTCTTCCCACAGGTTCAGGGACCTTGTTCCTTCAGTTTTCCCCTTAACTCTGCAGCAACAGGCTTGTCTGCCTTAACTGCTTCCCTTAACTTCTGGGCCCAGCAGAACATGAAACAGCAGAAGCTTCCACGGTCCCGCAGCCCTCACCTCCAGCCTCTCTCCATTTCCCTCTTACCGTCAGCCTGCTGTCCATGTTCTCCTGCTCTCGGCCTCCTGCCCATGAGCTGTACCACGCCGTCCCCCCCGCCCCTCCTGGGGGCCTCTGGGCATTGGAGTTTTGCCCATCGGGTCCAGGGCCTTCCTGGCTCACGGCCGCATCCCCCTCCTCTCCTTCCTGCCCCGAACCTGCACCTGTCACGGAGCAAGCTAGGCCATGGGAACTAATTGGAAGGAATACACTCCTTGCCTTCTCCCCGAGCTCTGCTTTGGGGACGAGCTCCTCCAGCCTCATCCCTGCTGAACCACGACCTGGGATGTGGCTCCCGGGGGGGGGGGTCTTAGCAAGTCTCCCACATAATTAATTCCCAGGCACCTAAAAATTGAGGATGATGGGCCTAGAGCCTTCCAGGTGGTGAGAGGATTGAGTAAGCTTTTTTCCCTACCATGTGAAATTTGCTATGTGACACATGTTTAAAGGTATATTAACTGATTTTTTTTTTTTTAATTTACAGAAATATTCATTGCTGCCTTACTTGATTTTAGTATTGAAACAGTTCCTCCTGCAGAGGGACCTGAATGAAGTTTTTACAGGTGGAATTAGCTCATACAGCCTAATTTTAATGGCCATTAGTTTTCTACAGGTGAGTGTGCGCTCTCTCGACAGCCTTACGTAGGAGCACGTTGCACGTTCTCCCTTGGCGTTGTGAAGCCATTGGCTCGTGGGTTCCACCTGCCCTTGCTCTCCCTGCACGCTTCTGCTTCGGTTTAGAGAAATTGACTTCTGATACTTCTTTCCTCCTCCTCCTTCATAGCTCATTTTCGTAGTTGATTGAACAGTTTGAGGGAGGGCAGGCTATCCTGGTCCCATCCATCAGGCTCACGCCGGTCCGAACTTGAGGACCCTGTCCATGGAGAGACTTTCATGCCTTGATGGACAATAAAAAACTGATTTTCTTGGTTACTGACTGTGCTTTATGAAGAATTTGTTTCAGAAAAAAATTAGGAACCATATATGGTAAAAAAAAAATTGCTGAAGAGGGAGCTTTTCTTCTCAGATTGACAAGACATAAATATTTTGTCTCAAATTTTATGTTGCCCTTATTTTGTTGAGTACCGTGGGACAACCTGTCAATAGAAAACCTACCTAGACGTGTTAAATGCTGTGATGTTGATACTTGACATATAAAACAGTTTTATTTAATGTATAAACTTATTTATATGTTAGTTACTTAACATATAAAATAGTTCCTGAGTTAATGGAAACATTAACCCCATTTATATTTTCTTGAATGAAGGATATTCCATTTTTCACGCAATCTTTCCTGTATATTCTAGCTGTTTCTCCACGTTTGTCATTAATTTTGTATTTGTGATTGTGCTTAGGGTTTTATGTCCAAAATTCAGCTCTCTTTCCCGTTAATGCTGCCGATGGAGGTCGCGCGGTCACGCCACCTCATTATTTTGACTCCCGTGGTGCATATTTGCCAGAGATACTGAAAGAATAGTGAAAGGGGAATCCCGCACCTGTTTTCTTACAATTTAATCACACTGCTTTGCCTCCATGTTTTCCTCTGTGATGCTGCCCTTGGAGACATTCTTCCCTAATTTTTGGATATTTTCTTTTGAACTAAATACAACCTGTTGCTCTTGACTTAGTTCTTCATGTTTTTCCTGATTTGAATTATTTCTGTAGCCTTGTTATCATGCCTGCCGCTTGTTTTGATGGTGCTGGGCACTGGCCTCAGTGCCTCCTGTCTCCTTACCCCATGGGGTCCTGGCAGCAGTCCCGTGACCCCACGGAAGCTCACACGCAGCGTGGACGGCTGCTGGCACGCCCCTTGGCGCCTTGCCCGTCCTGCCTCAGAGCTGTGCCTGTCGGGGCATCTGAGTGCCTTTCTTGACTCACTGAGGTAAGAGGGCCCGGCCTTGCACCGGCCAGCTCTCAGGTGTTTGACTCTGACTAGAAGGCAAAAGTGAGAACACTGTCCTGCCCGAGCAGATCCTCAGAAGCCACAGCGCTTGTGGACCCTAGAAATACTGGTGAGCGTCAGGAGGTGCCTCTCCTCGGGGCGTTGTGAGTTGTAAGTTCTCAGCCCTCCTGCTTCCGTCAGGAGCTGTGCTTTCCCCTGGACGTGACCGTCAGCATCCAGACCTGCGCTGTCCGTTAGACCTTCCCATGCAGCTGGCGCGTCCTCGGTCTGCACAGGCCAGCAGGGGCCCCAAGCCACGTGTGCCGACTGAGCGCTTGTCCTGTGGCCAGCCAACTAAGCGTTTAATTAATTTGTTTTAATTAACTTAAGTAGAAGTAGCCACCCACGGCTGTGGCTGTCCTCATGGGCCACGCAGGTCGGCACTGTGGGCCTCTTGGGTCAGGAGGGCGTCCGCAGACAGAGGCGATGTTCAGAACAGGTCCGTTACCTGCTTGAAGAAAACATGGCACTGAACCGGAGCCGGCGCCGATCAGTGTGACGAGCAGGGATGTAAATTCGGTGTAAATATTATGACACAAAACGAATCACCTGTACACGGTTGAAATTGATCTCTCCACTTCCGGGCTGGCACACTGACACTGTTCAGTCTCATACTGCCCTCTGTGGGTCGTCTTTGGAATAATGGGATTAAGGTTAGAATCTACAACGGGATGTCAAGATGACTCTGGATTGTGGAGAATATGGTCTGCTTAGTGATCCATTTTTGGTGACTTGTCAGTCAGAGGTCTGTGTTAGTAGGAAGACCCTCCATGGATGGTGAGTTTCAGAGAATTAAAGTGTAATAAAAAATCCAGATTAGAGGTTTTCTTTCTTTCCAACACTGTGTACTGACTAAGGCCTCCAGGCTGTGCGGGTGCCTCGGGCTGTCGCCCGGAGCAGCGCCCGCAAGGACTTGGTGAGTGAGCAGGCGTCGGTGGGGTGTGTCCTTGCTGAGCCACGAGGCAGCGGACCTCGCTGCATGCGGTCTTCAGAACGTGACTTGAGTCCACATGTGGGATCTGTTGCTTTTCTAGTTGCATCCGAGAATCGATGCCCGGAGAGCCGATGAAAACCTTGGAATGCTTCTTGTAGAGTTTTTTGAACTCTATGGAAGAAATTTTAATTACTTGAAAACTGGTATTAGAATAAAAGAAGGAGGTGCCTATATCGCCAAAGAAGAGATCATGAAAGCCATGACCAGTGGGTACAGACCGTCGATGCTGTGCATTGAGGACCCTCTGCTGCCTGGTAAGGGTGCCTCGCTCCTCACTGGCCATGAGCCTGGGGGCCTGGCTGGCGGCCGGCGCAAGGGAGGGGAGGCGGGTATCTGCGGTCCCCGAACCAAGGCTCCTCTGCCTCGATGCGGGTTCCTGCTGTCCCGACAGTTTATGGGGACACCTTCGGAAGTGTATCTTAATGCCTTCTGGTTCACTTCTTATAAAGTTGGAATGTGTTTATGTTCTGCAATTTACCAGAAAAATGTAGAAAATAAAAATTAAAGAATAAAAGTTTATTTTTTTCTGATTAGGAAGGTATTTGTTACATTTCGTCATAAACCATTTGCTTCCAAAAAGTATATCACAGAGAAAAGCAAAGTAGGCCACAGTTCCTTTCCATTCTGGTGTGCATTTCTCCATTTTTTTCCGACATGAATATTAATATGTATTGCAGTCTTGTTAGTTAAAATGATCATGTAATACATAGTTTTGCGACTTGTGTTTTTAATTCAGAACAAATTCTAGATCCCTTCCCTGTATGTGTACGGCATGTTCCGTCGTGAGGATTGCTGCGCTGGCCATCCCAAGGTGGTGTACGGTTTCCCTAGTTTTACTCCCAGGAGCATAACGAAGGGCGTGCCTTCCCCCTTCATTGGGGTTGGTCTTTAGAATCCTCGCTGCTCTGATAGATCCATGCAACATACATGTGCCTTGAGTTTGCTTTTTTTTTTTTTAAGATTTTATTTATTTATTTGACAAGAGATCACAAGGAGGCAGAGAGGCAGGCAGAAAGAGGGGGAAGCAGGCTCCCTGCTGAGCAGAGAGCCCGACACGGGGCTCAGTCCCAGGACCCTGAGATCATGACCTGAGCTGAAGGCAGAGGCTCAACCCACTGAGCCACCCAGGCGCCCCGAGTTTGCATTTCTTTAATGATGAGTGAGGTGAAGCAAATATTTATTTACCGAGTGCACAAACACTTATTGAGCATCTAGTATGTGAGACACTGTTGTTACTGTTGATGATGAAGTCAGTGACAGGTGACAAAAAGTGGTGGAGACCTTCTGCCCCAGGTATGCTGCGCCTGTCTTCCCGTTGTACACATTCACGTGCTTTGTCCATGTGTCTGGCCAGCTGTGTTCCTAGTGACTTTGTGGGATCCTGCCTCTTTTCCATCGTCGTGCTCCATTTTTTTTCCGCCCCCGTTTGTCCCTTGCATCTGTATTCGCTGTTTTTCGTCATTCCGTTTCTATATATATTTCTTAATGTCCTTAAATTTAATGGGTTTTTTTGTTTGTTTCGTTTCATGGCTGTTGGAGTATGAAATTCACTTCTTAAAAATCTTGTGGCAGGAAACTGTCGAGGGTCCTGCTGTCCACAAGTGGCAGGACTGACGGATGTTTTTTTCAGTCTGGCTTTTCCCAGCAGCAGAGGAACATATTTTCACGTCCGTTTGTCTGTGTTCGATCAGTGAAATTACAGGGATTCCAGTGTCTTCAGTGTCTGTTTAAATATACTTGAAAAACGAAAGCCCACATTATCACTGGATTATAGTATCAGACCTGGAAAAGAGAAAATTCCAGTACTCAGAATGGTTTCTAAAACATTCTGCTTCCTTGAATTGTGAAGAATGAGTTAATGTGAATTAAAATCCCAAATTGTGCTGTTATCAAACGTTCCTTGACTGGGGCTCACTTGGTGACTGCAGTGACAATGGCTTCGTCTGATCTGCCACCCATCTGGTCCTTAGAACTGGCGATGGGAGACCTGGTGTGTTCTGCCCCGAAGGACTCGCTTCCTGCAGGTCCGGCGGGTGCTGACTGAGCTGCACGGTGCCCGGGCCAGGTGCCTGCTGCAGTGCACGCCCCGTCAGCATGGCTGCCCTCGGACTGAGGCCGCTGCCTCGGCTCTGGTGTGGTCTGGGAGTGTGTCTGTGGCCAGGGCCCGCTGCAGAAGAACTGGGACGATCACACAGGTGTGCACGAAAGGGCCCGGTGTCTGCAGGGTCTTACAGCTGCCTTTCTGTTTCAGGAAACGACGTCGGCCGCAGCTCATACGGGGCCATGCAGGTGAAGCAGGTGTTTGACTACGCCTACATTGTCCTCAGTCATGCCGTGTCGCCCCTCGCGAGGTCCTATCCCAACAGAGACTCGGAAAGGTAATGCAGGTCATGTGTCGCTGTCCTGGGCTCACAGCCTGGGTGGCCTGGCAGCTCCCTGCCTCAGCCTCTGTGCAGCGGGCGCTGCTGGCCTCGGTTGTTGGCCTCCATGAGGTTTATGAATGGGTTCGCCGGCACGTTCCAGTAGAACTTGCGATGATCGATGAGGGGGGCCACGTTTGGTTCATCCGTGGCTGAGCACTGAAAATTTCTTATTTGGGGGTTGTCGACCATTTCTTCAGGGCATTTTATTTTGGGGAAATGATTTCTGGCCTTTTCCCACTTTGGAATGTGATGCTTTTTCTTCAGGTTGTTCTCAAAATGCACATGATGAGCTTAAAGGGAGAGTGCACGTGGGTCCGTGGGCCCCAGCCTGCGTCTCCCCTTCAGACCCGCCCCTCATTCTGCGTTTCAGCTCACTTGTGCAGTGTGCGCTTTTACTGGCAGTGAGAAATCCTTGCGGAGTGGCCGGGGGGGTGGGGAAGGGGGCAGTGGAAAGGAGGAAGAGTAAGATGGTGGCGAGAGGCCGCGGGCACCTTGCAGCACGGGGATTCCGGCGCTCGCGCTCACTGGCTTTCGGTGGGTTCTGTGCCTCTGCCCACTCAGCGGGGCTTTCCAGCAGGGCTCTGGGCCTGTGCTGGGTGTCTGGAGTCTCGGCACCGTCTGCCGGTACCAGACCTTCGAGGGTGCTGGGCGGGGGGCGGTGCTCTCCTGCTCACGCACAGGGTTGAAGCCTTCTTCTGTAGTAGCCGGCTCTAGGTTCAAGGACATCTGTGTAGGGGAGCTCACTTTTTCTGTAGTGTGACCTCAGAGCGCATTTGGGCTCCAGCATCAGAAATTGGAATACAAGTCGTAAAATTATTTTGGCTTTCTTCTTTTTTCTTGGCAAAGTGATATGTTGTTGAAAATATAAAACAGCTAGTCAGAAGGGCTTGTGGGTTCCGCAGCCGCTCTGCAGCACGTTGGTTCCCCCGCTGTCCCTTTGCAGTACTCTAGGAAGAATCATCAAAGTGACCCAGGAAGTGATCGACTACCGGCGGTGGATCAAGGAGAAGTGGGGCGGCAAGGCCCCCCCGGCGCCTGAGCTGGGTGAGAGCTTGTCTGGTTACGCTACTCTCGAACTTCTGATGCCTTGATGCGGGAGTGTCTTTCTGTCCCTCGGTGCTCATTGTTCCCACTAAGGAAAGGCCTCGTCTTCCGTAAGAGTTTACAGCTGGGAGATTTAGGGCAGTGGGAATACAGTGCCTGCCACACACGGACCTTTAAAGTTTCCTGTAGTAAGTGCATTAAAAATGTGAAAAGAAACAGGTGAAATTCCTTTTCCTATTGCATTTTATTCAGCGTAGTATTGAAAATAGTAACATTTCTTTTTTTTTTTTTTTAAAGATTTTATTTATTTATTTGACAGAGATCACAAGTAGGCAGAGAGGAGGAAGCAGGCTCCCCACTGAGCAGAGAGCCCCATGTGGGGCTCGATCCCAGGACCCTGAGACTGTGACCTGAGCCGAAAGCAGAGGCTTTAACCCACTGAGCCACCCAGGCGCGCCCAGATAGTAACGTTTCAACATGGAGTCTGCATAAAGAGTCTTGGAGCGATTCCACCCCCCCGGCTGGTGCTGTGCCCGTGAGACCCAGTGTGCACAGCGTTCCCTGCCCCAGCCTCCCCAGAGACGTGTACCCTGCGTTCAGAGTCCCTAAGATTTACAGTTGAAAACTGTTTACACGTCCACGTTGTTCTAGACATATCTCAAGGTTGTCTAATAACTGAAAGAAGTACAATTTTTAAAATTAAGTAAATTAGGTAAATCAGAAATCAGTTTGGGAGTCTTGTTAGCAATGTGTCAAGGCTCGGTGGCCCCTGTGGCTGGAGGCTGTCTGGCGGGGTGTGCGCGTCTGTCCTCTTAGCAAGTGGCTCAGCTGGGCCGTGTTGTCCCCACAGACAACAGAATTAAGATAAAAGAGCGAGTAAGTGCTTGCGACGGGGATCCGCCCCAGCGCCGGGACCCGGAGTCCCCCTTCAGCCAGCGCCTGACCTTGTCTCTGCCCAGCCCCCAGCTGCTCTCGTCCGGCTCTTCCGCCTCCTCAGTGTCTTCGCTTTCCGGGAGTGACATCGTGAGTGTGCCCTTGGGGAGCCTCAGTCGCAGGGTGTGTAACCTCCCCTCTGGGTGTGTCTGTGCAGCCATCATCCCCAGACAGCACCGCGGGGCCGCCGCTCTGCCACGAGCCTCTGCCGGCCGTCGGGGACTCTATCCTTGCCGCTCACACGGCCGTAGCGGCTGCCTGGGATAGCGTTTTAGAGCTTGCGGGGGGGTGACACGTTTAAGTGAGGGGTCTGTCCCGTGTTCCCTGAGAGAACTTGGCGGGAGGGCGGGCGTCTCGGTGGGTAGGACCGTGTGCTTGTGCCCTTCTGTGGCGGCGTCACGAGGAAGCAGCACGACTCTCCACGGCTGTCCCTGTTGTGTTTCCTACTCCAAGGACTCTGACACGCCGCCCTGCACAACACCCAACGTTTACCAGTTCAGTCTGCAAGCACCGACGCCTCTGCTGGCCGGCTTACCTGCCGCCTTGCCCATGCCAAGCGGCAAACCTCAGTCTGCTACTTCCAGAACGTTGGTCATGACAACTAACACTCAGGTATGCGGCGGGCCGGTGTCCTTCCTCGAGACGGGCCCCCGGGGACCACGTCTGAGCTGGTGCAGGTGCTCTGGGGGCGCCTGGTTCCATAGAATTAGAGACAGATCTTCGGGAATCTTCAGAAGGTACATTCCTATCTCGTAGGGCATCCTTGTCCTTTGTGGGCAGATCAGATGTAACTCCTGTCATTCTCTGGAAGACTGTGTCCTCGAGGCCCACCCTGGGTGGTGTTTGTGGAAGGGGGGCTCCTGGCTCTCGAGCACCGAGGGGCTTCAGACAGGGTCCGGGTTGAGCATCTTTCTGAAAATGACTGATACCCTGCCCGAGACTGTGGTCCTTGGGGCCATGTCAGTTGGACTCTGGGACTACCTGGCCCAAGCCCCTGACGGGAAAGGACCACCGTCCTGCTTCCTCTCAGAGTATCTACATTTATACTGTCGAGAAGTTTATACTAAAACTTTGACTTCCTCATGTTATTATTAGACAGTATTTATATAGAATATGTTCCCTGTGGTTCTTTTTTTTCAATTTAGATGAAATTAGAAGCCTGAAAGATAACTTAAAAAATATTAAGTGTGGTATCCACAGTTAAACACAATTGAACATGTTTGTGTAAAAACTTGTGTTAATTCACCTGTGGAGGAAGGTCATCTCTGCGGTGTGGGTTGTACTTTGAGCAGAGGGAGACATGGACGCGTGCAGACCTGCAGACTCCTGTCTGTCGTCTGGCTCTCTGCCCTGGGAGGGCCCTCTCACGGGGCTCCCGGGCCCTGGGGACAGTGTCAGTCCTGCGTGAGAGCCTAACGCTGGAGCACTTGGCCGCGGTATCCTAACACCCCCCCCCCAGGGGCTCCGGTTCCCTGAGAGCCAGTGTGGCCACCGGGCAGTGGTCCCCCTGATGCTGTGTGCGTGGTTCCGGCTGGTCACAGGCCGCTGCTGGCACCCTGGTCCCATTTGTCACTTTGCTAACAGCGGGTGAGGCTAAAGCTAAGATCATTTACATTGTAAGCCAAGGCTCAAGGCCCACTTTCTCGTTTTGTTTCTAATCTGTAAACCTGACTTCTAGTGGAGCGGCTCAGTACACACCCGCCTACACATCACGGGCGCTCTGTCCCTGGGAGTCTGCGGGCGACAGAGTGCCCTGCTCAGGATGACATGGGCCCGGAGAGCCAGGGGCGTGAGTCCAGCAGACCAGGCGTGGGCTCTTCCCGGGGACGCGGGCTCCCGGGCGAGGGAAGACGCCGCCGAGGAGAGAGCCTGCATAGGCTCCAGCCCCCCATGTGTGGGCTCTGTCGTCCCCCTGGAGCACTGCCCGGGAGACCCCAGCTCCCACTCCATCCACTGCTCTTGGGGTGGGGCCGCAGCCAGTCTCCAAGAGGGCAGATTTGTGGGGCTCCTCAGGGTGAGCTGTGCAGGTCCCGGAGGTCTGAGAGAGCTTTGCGCTGGCACCCCTGCCCGCGGGCACCGTGATGCAGAAAGACAAGCGGTCCCGGGGCCAGAGGGACAGGGGGCAGGGAGGGGACAGCCTTCCCCGGCACCCCTCTGTGGGCCGGCAACCCTCCACAGGCCATCGCCTTGACCAGCGTCCGGCCTCCCGTCCTGGATTGCGGGTGGGGGGCTGCATTTGCGCTCTTTCCGGAGACCAGAGGGCAGGTGTTACTCTGAGGACGGATCTGTTGAGCTGTGGCTTGGTCTTCCGTGACTAACGAGACTTTACGACTCGCGTCCCTGGACCTGCTCTCTGTTGGAGTGCTGTTTCGGGGTGTAGGATGCTTCTGATGCAAAACAGATGCCGTCAGGTTAGAGGAAGACGCAGACTCCGCGAATGAGCCTGTTTGCAAATGGCTGTTCCAAAGCAGCGCCCTCCCTTCTGGGGCTCAGCACGAGGACCGCTGACCTCTGTCGGCCTGGTGCCTCATGGATGCCTCTGGTCTTTCTGTTCCTAGACCAGGTTTACGATACCTCCACCGACCCTGGGGGTGGCCCCCGTCCCTTGCAGACAAGTCGGCGTTGAAGGAACTCCGGCATTGAAAGCTGTTCACCACATGTCTTCCCCGGCCATTCCGTCCGCGTCTCCCAACCCGCTCTCAAGCCCTCACCTGTATCACAAGGTAGGCCTCCCACCTGGCCCGGGCCCGGTGTCCGCAGCCCAGGGCTTCCTGCTCTCCCCGCCAGAGATGGGGCTCCACAGAGATGTGATTTAAAACGGAATTTGTTTTCTCATCATTCAGCTTCATGTTTGTTTTTCTTTGTGGTGAATGAAACTTTAAAAGTTATTTTCAAATATAGTTTAAGCATCTGTCTTCCTTTCCCACTGAATTAACTTCGATGCCAAATACTTGGCTGATATGTCAGGAACAGATGCTGGTGGAACCCGTGGCACGGTGTGGCACGGTGTGGCACGGTGCCGCCCGGCCTGTGTGGCTTCACTGGCTGCTCCTTTGTGTTGGGCGCGCGGGGCGGGGGCCCTGCGTGGGGTCTGCTTTCTCGGTTCCAGCGGGGCCCCATGAATGCATCTTTTGGTGCCCTTGTGGCTTCTCTAAGTCCAGATGCTGCACATGAGCAACTGTTCTGGGGTAGGAAAACAGGTCGTTAGCCCATTCCCTGTGCCCTTGAAGGGCCGGAGTGTTTCTGAGAGCGGTGGCAGCGTCTGCCTGTAGCAGTCAGGTGCAGTGTCCGAAGGTGAATGTGTTCCCTTGGGCTCTGACGACACTGGGGACACTCACCTCGATGACTGTAGCCTGTTTCTCTGTTGCTTATCTCATTGTATTTTGCCAGTAAATTTTTAATGTTTAGGGGTTGGCTCTCTGAAGCTGTCATTAAGGCCAGATTGTTGTGTTCATTTGGAGCTCAGTAAGGGAGCTTTCCTCCTTGGATTCACCCCTCGGGTCATGATAGGGTTCTCGGGGCACCCCGGGTGTCTCCCGCGGGCCTGCTGGAAAGACGGGGACGAGGTAACTCCTCGAAGGGGAAAGCACCTTCCTTAATGCATTTTGGCTTTCCCGCGCAACCCCGCTCTGCCGCTCGTTGGCTCGGCACCCTTCCCGAAAGCGGCCGTGTTCTCCTGGTGGGCTTCGCGCCGGGCCGTGGGTAGAGCAGCAGCCTGAGCGCGCGCCTGGTGTGTGCGGCGTCCCGCCCCCGGGAGCCAGAGCGCGGCCTGCTGGACGTGAACTCCTGCGTGTGTCTGCACGACGTCGGAGCTGAAGCGGGGAAGATAACGTTCTATGGACACACAGGACCAGTTAGGGGTGTGACGCTCATGGCTTCAGATGGGAGAGTGTGTATGTGCTCTGAGCCGGCCAGGTCACTAAGTGGGCGCCGTACTGTCTGCTGGGCGTAGCGGTCCCTGTGACCCGCAAGCTTGGGGCTCTGCGCTCCTTCCTCCCTCCGTCCCCGGGACACTGCACGTGGCAGTTGGGAGCAGCCCTTGTGCGCGCTCACCGTCCGCGGGCCTGGTCTCCAGTGGTGGGGTGGAGGGCGCAGCTCGGGGACATGGAGGCGTGCTGCCCCTGACCGAGCCCCCCAGCAGCGGTGTCTGGGGTCTCCGGGCAGCCGCCCACGCTGCCGTACCTCTCTGTCTCTCCAGCAGCACAGCGGCATGAAGCTGTCCCTGAAAGGCTCCCACAACCACAGCCAGGGCGGCACATACAGCTCTGTGGGCAGTGGAGGCGTGCGGCCCCCCGTGGGCAACCGAGGACACCACCAGTACAACCGCACCGGCTGGAGGAGGAAAAAACACACGCACACGAGGGACAGCCTGCCCGTCAGTCTGAGCAGATAATAGCCCCTGATGGCGCCTCCCGCCCCCCCTCCCCTCGGCCTCGGCGCCCAGCCGGGAACTGAGACCAGCATCCAGCACGTCGGCCCGGGCCCCTCGGACCGCCCGCCGCTGACCACTCTGCATGTCCCTCGTGTGGTGGTCACGTCCATCTTAAAGAACAGCTCCTTGTGCTCATCTGTGAAGCCTTATTAAGCGTGGACGCTGTGTCTGCCTTCCCGGGACGCTTCTCCTTCAGGGCCGGAGCAGGTCTGGACCGGGACCTGCAGGACCGGCGGCCGGTCTGGCTCCGTTGTGGTTGGGGTGTTTCCAGGGCACGTCCGCCAGAGTAGCAGAGGTCAGCCCCCGTTCTCGTTCCTTCCCCAGTGGGTAGGGTTGGGAGGTCGCCATTGTGTCACTGCCCTCACGTTTTGTTTTCAAATTTCAGAACTGTTTTTCTATGTAAATATTGAAAACTTATGATTTGTGCAATAACTCAGATATTTTTATTTAATTCATATTTTCACATAAGTTATATTTAAGGGAGGAGGTTTTTTAAACAAGCTTAGGTCCTTTCCCGAGTCGCATTTTCTAAGTTGGGTTCATCGTGTCGGCTGGTTGTCTGAGGAGCACCGCTACCAACACCGTGAGTGAGGGGCTCGGGGTTTCTTTCTGTGTTTTTCTTTTGGTCAGACACGAGGCCTCTCTGTTCGTGGCGGGGGAGCCGAGCAGCCCCGCGCTTCCCTGCAGGGGCTCGGCTCCCAGGCCTTCTGACCAGCTGCCCGCCGGCCCTGCCGTCCGGCCTGTCTGTCGTCTCGCTCTGACCGCAGACCTTTAACATTTCGGTTTTCGGTTCTTTTCAAGTAGACAACAAATCCAGCATTTAAAGTGCCAGAAGTATAACTTTCTAAGGGGAGAAAGGGTTGTCACATTATAAAATCTTCAAAAAAAAAAAAAAATGTGAACTTTGAAGTGCTTCGGTTTGTTTTAGTCACATAGCCTGCCAGGATGGGTCCGGTGACCATCAGCGCGGACAAGGGCACCCAGTTTTAGGAATGTGGAGAAAGGAATTATGTTGATTCCGTTGAGGAATCTGTGTAGCAGTATGCGTTCGTTCTGTTAAGAGCAAATCTACGAGGAGTACTTCAGCTGCTCAGTGCACGGGGGAGTATTTGTAACGCGTCGCAGGAGGGCACAGCCCGGGGTCGGGGCCCGGAGCAGCCGGTGCACGACTTGGAGAGCAGACAGGTACACTGTGCAGGTGTGGTCTGCCGTGACAGCCGCTGTCTTCGTTACCTTCTTTTGAACAAGAATATATCCACGTGGCCGAACCCTGAGTTTTTGGAGCACCACAGTTGTCCTGGGTGTTAGCTGCATCTCATAGGTCACCTGACCTCCCGTTTTTAAAATGGGGGGTTCCGGCCCTGCTGAACACTACAGGTAGGTTGGTCTTTGAAGTCCACTAGTAGAGAAGGTCAAGTCAAAGAGACTGAACTACCGTGACATCTGATGGATGTGCGGAGCGGGGAGCTTGAGTGCGGCCTGGGGGCGGGGTCCCGGGCTCTCCCCCGAGACCCCCAGAGGCTCGGCCTCTCCCTCGGGACTGGCCCCTGGCTGCGGCTGTGGCTTCTCCAGGGGGCCTTCCAGAAGAGAGTAGCACATGTTTGCAGTTCTTGATGATCGAAAGTTATCAAAAATATTTAAAGATATTTAAATTGTGAATCTATTGATAAAGAAATATTTATAAAAACTGATACGTAGGCCTGTACTAATCTCCACACATTAGCAATATTGACTGTCCCCCTACATTAAGGAACCCCTGCGGGGCGCGGGTCCCGCAGGGGTGCATTTTAAAGCTCGATTCACAGACACAGGCGCCATGCTCCACCCCGTCGTGGTGAGCCGGATGAATTGGCCTGGCCACCCCTGTGGTCGCGCGCTACACGGTGAACAAAACGATATCATGTTTCGATTTTTTTTGTGTGTGTGGACAACAATGTGGAAGCTAAAATTGACATATTTTTATGTAAAGTTTTTCTATTCTTTGATTTTTAATAAACTTTGGAAACCAGGTGGTGTTTGTGTTGGAGTGTTTGCTTTCCACTCAAGAGAAAGGGCAGCTCTACCATTTCACATTCTTGAACTTAAACAGAGCAGTGAAAAGTTCCCTTCTCCTTGGTTTGGGGACTTTGGAGTTGTGGTTCCGAGCTGCGCACAGAGGAACGGCAGCTGAAGCCTAGCGTGTGCTCACCTTCTGGGCCGGGAGGGAGTCCCTCACACCGTTGACGTGACACCATCCATGGGCCGTTTCCGACCAGCCCGGTGTGCGATACTGTGGCACCGATGATGCTTTCCGGAGAAACCGCTCCTTCTACATCTCTCTTAGGTCAAATTAGATCGCTTAAAAATAGCACTTGAAAAAAATTTTCTTTTTTAATTAGCACAAGCAGGGGGCAGGGCAGTGGCAGAGAGAGAAGCAGGCTCCGCTGAGCAGTGAGCCCGAACCCAGGAGCCTGGGATCATGACCTGAGCAGGAGGCAGATGCTTAACCAACTGAGCCACCCTGCGCCCCTAAGAAGAACACATTTTAAACAGCCAAGCAGTCAAAATGTAGCTTAAAATCTAACATATTTCGAGTTTATGAGGAGGTATTTAAGGAGTCATACAGAGCAGTGAGTAACAGAACCACGTGTCTCAGCCTCCCGGGCCCCGGGAGGGTGTGTGCTAGAACGTTCCACCACGGGCCCTGGGACAACCTTTTCATTTGCTCCTTCCCCAAGGGTTTCCAGAGGGCTCCCAGCAGGTGCTGCCCCGAGGACACAACAAGACCCTCTGCACGCAGCACCTACATTCCGACAAGGCTGCAGAGAACCCCAGAAAGCAACTACTGTGCCCCATGTCAGTGCTGTGAACAGCGGCTGGAGGCAGAGTGACAGATGCGTCTGTGGCTAGGGCCACTGGAAAGCTCTTGAGCTGGGACCAAGTGGCCCGAGGGAGCTGGCATGTTGGTGGCACAGCAAGGAGGCCCACTGGCCAGGAGCAGGTGCAGGAGCAGAGACTGGGGGGAGGAGAGTTGTGACAGGAAGCCAGAGGGTTTCTATGTCCCTGTGGCCACTCACTGGAGAGCGGCTGGAGGCGGTGTTGAGGTGGTCCAGGTGAGCAGTGACCGCCCTGGGGGGCTCTGGGCAGGTGGGATGGGGCTGGCGAGCCCACACTGATGGCCTGGGGCGGGCGGGGGGCGGGGCCCTGCTGCCCACGGCCCTCTGCACGACACGGTCCACAGGAGCCCCAGGCCCCTAGAAGGAGCCCATCGAGTCAGTAAGTCACGCCTGTCAGCCGGGAGCCCCAGGGAGGGGGGACCACCTGTCCCTCCGCAGGCTCAGGGCAGGCGAGAGGAGGCCCCGTTCCCTGGTTCCCTGGGCCTCCCTGGGCAGTGGCGGGGTAGTGGGGTGGGTGCCCGAGGCCGCTCACGGCTCACACCGTCCCTGCTACTCAGCTTTGAGTTGAGGACCTGCAGGTCACCGCAGTGACCCTCAATCCCCAGAAGTCCTGGGATTCCGAATTCGCTCCCTTGTGGCCGCGGCTCCCTGACTTCTTCCAGTTGTGCGGGGTCATGCCCCACCTTCACCCATGCTCGAGGTACTTGGGGTTCGTGTGCACAGCGTGTGGGGCCTGGGCTCTGGCAGCAGGTGCACACGGGAGGTGGCGTCCTCCACAGTGTGGACGTGCCCGCTCCTGGCACACGTCTTTGTTTCAGTCGGACTGTGGTCACCGAACAGAAGTCTTGACAAGGGTGTGTGGTTTATCCTCAGCTTTTCTAACTTGCGAAGTCCCTACCAGTCCTTAGGTAACTTAGATGATCTAGGGAAGGGGAGTGGCCACCGAGGAACACCTCAGCCCCGACCACCCCGCCCTCGGGGCTAGTTCTCACTAGGAATGGCTGGAAAAGAGGGCTCACTGGTGTGTTGCCTTGGCTTCCCGAGGCGGGGCAGTTCCCAAGAGATTTGTCACGAGGACCCTTGGACAGAGCTGGTGGTGCCGCTCCCTTGTAGTCCCGGCATAATCGTGTCCCAGAGCAGGGCCGGCCCGTGGCTTCAAGGCCCCGGACTGAGTTCCAGGCAAGATCAATAAACTGGGCCCGGATTCTTCCGGACACTGCGCTCTTTCTGCATGACAAATGACCCAGAATGTTCGAAGCACTGATGGTGTTAAAGGTCACACAGAGGTTCTCTCGCGAGTCACTTACGGGTTTGGAACGAAGTGTGTGACAAGGCAGGTTTGAGGCCTTCCTGCCTGTGTTTCCTGAGGTCCTGAGTGTCTTCCCGGCGATGGCTGTGGACGGCTGTGGCCAAAGCCAAGCCCACTCAGCGGGCGCACCCTCAGGCCCGAGATGGAAGCGTGAGGAGGCTGCCGGCCCTGGGGTGGGGACGCGCCAGCCCCTGATGGGAGCAGCGTCCAGGGCCGAGCGTGCTGCAACCCCGCTCCCGCCTGGGACCCGAGGGATGGCGCATCCTGACTATGGGGGGCAGGGATGCTCTGGTTCCCCGGTGGTCTGAGAGCCGCTGCTCAGTTTGGGAGGAAGACTTCCACTTTACGTTACCATTGAGTCCCGTGAGTTTCCCAACTGGCCTGCTCCGTGGTCCCCTGTAGGCAGAGCCTCCCTGGGCGGTGGAAATTGTCGCGCGGCCCCCACGGGGAGCCGAGAGCCACCTGCCGGGCAGTTGAAGCGGTCAGGGGAAAACCTCTTGGCTCACGAACGGTGGAGCTTGGCTGCTGGCCTTGGCCTTTCACGGTCAGTGTTCGTGGTCACGACACTGCTGCTCGGGAAGGCGGGTTCCGGAAGAGCACGCTGGGACCGCTGCAGACACGTCCTCTAGTCCCAGCCCGTAGCCGGCTTAGCTCGCTCTGGACTTGCCTGCGTCCGCCCCGGGCTTCTTGCAAGAGAGCAAGTCCCTGGGCTCAGGGCCCTCCGTCGGCTGTTTCCGATCCATTCTCCCAGCCAGACCCCGTCCTGCATCCACGGCCCTGCCGGCCCCTAGGCCCTGCCGGCCCGGGTCGACTGCTGGGGCCCTCAGCCAGGCCAGGGTGCGCCGCCTGCGAGGCTGACGGCGTGAGCTCGGCGGGCCGGCCCGGCTGCCGCACTCGGCCTGGACCATCTCATGGGTGTGAGCTGGTGACCTCCGGGGCCGTGCTGACCACGAGCACTGTGCACACCACCACTGCCTCCTGGGTGCAGGGACCTTTCCCATCTCCAGAGGAATAAACTGGGGCCCAGAGAGGGTAATTATCCTCTGCTGCTGTTCAAGAGAAACTCAGACGGGCAGGGTCCACAGTGCTTGGCCCTTCGAGAAGCCTCTCACGTGCTCAAGGTACACTGAATGGGACTGGGTTCTGTCTTGAATCTGTGGGACAAAGAGGACAAAATTCATGCCCTGAATTTTCAGCTCATTGCAGTTTTCGAAGGCCCCAGGGGTAGGTCTGGAGCCGGGAAGGGGTTCCTGCTGAATCCGGTCTCCACCTCTCCGTGTCCCATGTCCCTTGGAGCACAGAGTGAATGCTGGCTGTCCTTGGGGGTCACCCCAGCCTCCTTGATTTTCCGTTCTCCTTTTTGAGGACTGGCCCCTTTGTCCATGTCCTGCGGGTCCCTTCTCCTTCACAACAGTCCAGAAGGATTGTTTTTCTCTCTTCTAGTGTTCGGTCCTGGAATCCTCATTCAATAACTAATCATGTCTTCTCTTTGACATCCACGGTATTATGGTCAGAAAGTAAGTTTATCATCTTTTTGGGACACCTGGATGACTCAGTCCGTTAAGCCTCTGCCTTAGGCTGGGGTCGAGATCCCAGGTTCTTGGGATCGAGTCCTGCATCGGGCTCCCTGCTCAGCGGGGAGCCTGCCTCTCCCTCTCCCTCTGCCTGATGCTCTCCCTGCGTGTGCTCTTTCTCTCTCTCTGACAAATAAATAAATAAAATTAAAAAAAAAAAAAAAGCTTATCGTCTTTTCTGCATGGATGGTGAGCCTTCTGGAGTGTGTACCCGTGTGCTCGCAGGGTCAGCACCGCGCTGGACGCCCGGAGCTTGCCTGACGCGCTCCCCAGTGTGTGGGTTTGTGATCCTGCTTCCCTCGTGTCAGTTACTGTGGGCCAGAGAAAGTCTGGAACAAATAAACAGCAAAACTCCGTGAATGAAAAAAAAATTTTCATGTTAAGAAAAGCAGTGGCAACTAGGTTTAAGACTCAAGGTGTCTTTTTTTTTTTTTTTTTTTTTCCCTGTAGGAAACTTGGAATCTAGGTACCTACCAGGATTTTTTAACTGTCCAGTCGGCCCCGAGGGCTGCGGCTGGAGGGCTGGGTTTGGCGCTGTGAGAGCGGCCGGGAGCCTCCGCAGGGGAAGGGGGGAGCGGCAGGCAGGCCCGTCCCCGTCCCCGTCCCGTTCTGTTTGTTGTTCGGCTCCTGGACGGGGCGTGTCTACGGACCCACCCGTGTCCAGCGAGGGGCTGCCGGCGGGCATCAAGGTCCACCCCGCCCCCGCCCCCTCTGAGCGGGGGGCCGTGGAGGGCTCCCCCCCTGCAGAGCCCTGGGCCCCGCCGGAAACGCAGGCGGCTGGGAGCGGCTCGCCGCAGCGAAGAGAGGGGGCGCTCCTGCCTCACCCGCTGCGCACTCAGCCCCGCGCACCTCCGCGCCTGACCCGCCGCCCCGCCGCCCCCTCTGCAGAGCTGAACACCTGCACGTCACCCCTGGTGGGGGGGGAGCGACGCCGGGGGTGGGGAGTGGCCCCCCAGGTTGGCTGTGAATTAGTTCATATTTGAACGGAAACCGTGGGCTCTGGTTAGAAAGAAGGACGGGGAAGGCCGGCTGCCGCTTTTTCTTTTACGGAAAAGAGGAAGGACCTGCCGCGTCCTCACAGTGGCAACGTGGGTGAAGCTGGGGACCTCGGGTGTGGGAGGCGCTGGGGGGTGGGGCCAGGCTTGCCACCCGCGGGGGTGGGGGGTGGGGGGTGCCTGTGGGTTCTGGTGGTGGGGGGGGGGTCACTGCCAATTGTTGAAACCAGATTCCCACTCTCTGCAGAGACTCTAGCTGTGCTCGGGCCCCAGCAGGGGGATGAGTGGTCCCTCCGGTCACCCCGTCCCCAGTCCCCAGTGTGCTGGGAGGGAGCCCGCATGCGGACGCCTCCACAAAAGCCCTTTGCAGACCTCCAGCTGCCTCGCTCACTGCCCGCCACTCCCCAGCCCTTCCTGCCCGGGCTTCCTGATCACCGCCGCCCTCTCCCCCTCTTCCCCTGCCCCAGGCTCTCTGTCCAGCTGTCTTGGCACGGAGCTGCCTGGCAGGCCTCCTGGCAGAGGCTCCTGGGAGCTGCAGAAGGAGCAGAAGGAGCAGCAGGGCACCGCGCGGGCCTCAGGGAAAGGCTGTGCGGGAACAAGGCGCCCGTTCCTGCACGCAGGGGAGGGAGCCTCCCCGACATATCTTTCCATGCAGAGGCCGCCTGAGTCCTGGGGGGGGGGGGAGGACGGAGGGGCCTCTGCGGGGTGGGGGGTGGTCAGTGAGCGGTGCGGGAGGAGCTGCCACCACCCCCTGGGGGACAAGAAGGGCCACTCGCCTCCGATCCTGTCACCCCCACGGGAAGAGCAATTTTGGTGAATGGTTGCTAGACACCAAGAAGCTATGGTAGTGAATAAATGTCCTCCTGTCAGGGGAAAGCCCGGCACTTGCTTCAGAGCCTCTCTCTGCTTTCCTTTGGCACCAGCTGCCTCCGTCTGCCTGCAGAAGTCCTGGGGAGCGTGTGTGCCACCGGGCTGAGTGGACCACGGGGCTGAGCGGCTGCCTCTCGTTCCCCCAGGCCGAGCCTGTCCGTGGGTGCCCTGGACTTTCCCACCCGCCTTCCCCTCGGGTGGCAGGTGACGGGCCAAGGCTCCATGGGGACGGAAGGCCACACACAGCTCAGCTCCCTCCTTTCCCTGGTGGACGTGACCCAGTGTCCCCCAGGGATCCTGTAAATTCCTGGTTTTTCTCAGAAACCCAGCTGTCCCCAGGACCCGGGCTTTTGAGTATCTGACAGTTTGAACCCAATGATCGTGAAAGCTATTTCAATTCATGAATGTCCGGCTTTTCCTTGCTTCCTGTGATAGAATCCAAGTCACACATCAGACAGGGTTCCTGGTGTCCCCTCGCTCCCCTGCGGACCTTGTTAGCCCGTCTTCCACTTTAGGACAAAGGTGGAGGCAACACCCAGGCCACGTACTCCCCCCTCCGAGGGAGCTGCATGGCAGATGTGGGGGTGACCCGGGAGGGCAGGCAGGCGGAAGTCCTGTTTGGACGGGAGAGTGGGCTTTCCTGAATATCAAGAATTAGGGAATAGGTGATGAGATTTCAGGAGGGGACACCAAGATCTAAGACCTTGAACCCAGAAAGTATTTGGGGGCAGTGAGCATGGCCTGACACCTTGCCTCTGCCAGGAAGCCTTCCCATGCATAAGTGTCACCCCGAGTGATCAAGGGTGCTGGGGACACTTGGATGTTCAGCTCAGCTGGAGTCCACCTCAGCATCAGCCTTCCTGAACAAAGGGTGAGTTTCCGACCCTCGCCCAGCCCAACGGGACTCTGGTTGCGGAGGGCTGGGCTGGGGGGCTCCTGGCTGTTCAGATCCAACTGCTCCCAGCCCCCACTTGCACTTTTCATGTGACCCTTTTGTCACTGGCTAGAGGGAGATGTGCTCTTGTGGTGGCCCTGGAAGCCAGCCTCAGGGAGACTGTCCTAACCAGGCAGGAGCTGAAAACTCTTGTCATTCTGCAGTCCTTTCTGGGCTCACGGATGACCCGCACCGTCCCAGGAGAAAACCGCACGCAGCTGTTGGGGAAGAGGGAGCCACGACAGGTTCTGGAGCCCTTGGTTCAGCCGCTGTCAAAATTGATAAAGACAGAAAGTGTTCTTGTGTGCGTTGTCACTGAAGTGTGTGTGAACAAAGTCGCTCATCCATGCCGGTCACAGGAATGTGAAGACGTCATCATCCAAACGTCTCGATCTGGGATCACGCACCCATATAAAAAATTTGATGTTCACAGAAGTTAGCTCAAGCTGCTTCCTTTTTTTTTTTTTTTTTTTTAGTTTTATTTATTTTAGAGCATGTGCAAGAGCGGGACCGGGCAGCGTGGTGAGAGGCAGAGAATCTCAAGCAGGCTCCACGCTGAGCGCAGAGCCGGATGCCAGGCCCAGTCTCACGACCCTGAGATCATGACCTGAGCTAAAACCAAGAGTCACAGGCTTAACCGACTGAGCCAACCAGGCGCCGCATCTCAGATTTCTTATTACAAACATGGCATAAGATTTTACTGGGAAATTTTACACAAATTCAACTTGTAACATTTCCATATGTTGTATTTCATTATAAAATTGTAATATGCAAAACGGGATTTTTTAACCAAGCTTCAACCATTTTTAACCAAGCTTCATTTCAATGCCCCAAATTCCTTCCAGTTTACCCCAATGTATCATAAAACTGCAGCAAAATGCTTTCTGTGGACTCAGAATCCTCTGTGTCACAAAAACTGGCAAGCCAGCCCTGGGGACAGTGGGCTTTGTGGCTGTAACCAATGTTCATTATGCTGCCCTTAGATTTATTCTGCTCTCATTATAAAAATTTACAACTGATTTGTCACGAGAAACTAGAGAAATTATAAAGTTTGTGGGTCAAATTTCCTTTCACTCCTCGTGCGCTTGCTGTTCGAGGCCCTGAATACGGGGCCGGTGGGTTGGGATGTAGAGGCCTTGGGGGGAGGGGCTGCTCTTCCACGGAAAGAAGGGATCTCGTGAGACTGCATCAGCTCGGGAGTCCAGGGGTGGCCTCGTGTCCACAGAAGGTTGAATCCTGCACGATCCAGGCACGGGATCTGGTCTGGTCACCGGATGCCAGAGGCTGGGTTCAGAGGTCTGCGGAGAGAATCTGCCCGCGCGATCTCCGAGCAGGGCCCCTAGTGACTGGGCGTTCAGAACCCAGTCTCGGTGGGCGGGGAAACGTTAACTCAGCCAGCCGGGCTTGCCCAAACCCTGCACACTAGAAAGAAAGGTGTGGTCCTCAACCGTTCCTGGAGGTCACCTCTAAGCCCTTGGAAAGTCCTGCCTGATGAGCTCGTCTTTGTTCAGCTGGGGCTTTGGGCCCTGACGATGGCATCCCTTGGCTTGGAGACATCATTGCCCCTTTTATAAGGACACCTGTAGGGCCAGGGCCCTCCCCCGCTCCAGCGTGACCTCATGTCCACTAGCTACAGCTACGACAGCGCTATCTTCAAGGAAGGCCACAGTGCGAGGTCCCCGGCTCCAACAGAGGATTTGTGAGGGGACACCGTTCAGGCCCTAGCAGGTGCCCGTGTCCCTGCCCCTAAGTCTGCGATGGGACTGTGAGGAGGGGAGTTGGCCGACGTGAGTAAATGAAGGATCTTAAAATGGGGAGACCATCTTGAACGATCTGGGGGAGCCCTCAGGACGCTCACAAGTAGCTCCCGAGAGGGCGGCAGAGGGAGGTTTGGGCACAGGCAGGAGCCCACGTTCGAAGCAGAGCCGGAGCGGGCAGACGCCGGGCACAGACTCTCCCAGAGGACCCGGGTGAAGAAGGAGCACCGGCCTGGAGGTCTTCTGGTTTGGACGTCTGGCCCTCCCCGCTGCACGGGCACATCCTTGTCGTTTGAAGCCCCACGGCTGGGGGCGTCTGGGACAGGAGCTGGGGCGAGCTGACAGGCACCGCTCTACCCGCCCAAGGCCGGAGGCAGGGCCGGGAGCCGCACTCCTGCCCTGAGACTGGGTTTCCCGTGGGACCGGTTCACAGGAGACCACGGGGATGGCGGAGGCCGCGAGAGGAACTAGGGCCATCAGCTTCCTGGGGTGGGGGGCGGTGAGTATGTTGTTGGCTTTGTGATGCCGGCATTTCTCAGTGCCCACACCGAGGAACAGACCTTGGCACACGTTCCCTTCCAAGTCCCTCCACCTCCACGGGCGGGGGAGACACAGCCTTGCTCTTCCCGCTGCTGCCCTTGGTTGATGTGTGCGCGCTCGGGCACCTGGTTCTGGCGCGGCAGGTGTGGGGGCTACTGGCCTTCGGGATGGCGGCGGGAGCCTGGGCCGCAAAGGACCCAGCCCGTCTCGCTCGTCCGGGCACAGCCCACAGACGCGTCCTCACAGCCAGCTGCTCGCTAGGTGGTCCCCTAACCCTGGATGTCCTCACGGGGTTTGGCGGAGTTTGTGGTGGGCGTTCACAGGCCCATCCCGTCACAGGGACCCGCGGGGAGGGCCTCGGGCTGCCGAATGTCGTCATCCTGATGGCTGAGAGGGACTCAGAGCAAACCTGCGAAGGGACGAGCTGCGTGGGGCAACGTCCCGGGAGCCCAGACAGGAGCTGCCCAGGAGCTGGGCTTCGCTCCTTCTGCGAGAGCTGCGGCCGCAGGCGGAGACGCCACCAGCCAGGGAAGCCCTTACAGCTTCAGGCCCGGGGTTCCACGGAGATCTGGCCAGGTGGGCACCTTCTGCCCACCAGGGGCCAAAATTCTGAGCCCTGGAAGGAAGCAGGTGTCAGCAAGGACACAGCAGGTCCCTCTGATCGGTCAGGGGACCGGGGGAGGCCCGCAGCCCACGACCCGTGGATGCCGGCGCTGGGCCTTGTCGCTTGACAAGGAGGGCACTTTATCTGCCGGAGCGAAGCGGGGAGGGGGGCATCTTGTGGCCCTTCCTATTTCGAGGTGGGATTTCGTGTTGAATCTGAATTTTAGGGCCTCAACCCAGCACACAGGGGATGCTCAACAGATGTTTGTAGAGGGAGAGCAGGGATGTGTGGTGCGGCTTCCGGAGCTCTCCTTGGGGACGGCTCCTCCGCCCCCAGCAGCTTGGCAGGAGTCCCCCAGCGCCAAAAAGCCCTGCTCTGGCCTGGCCTGGGCTGGGTGGGGCGTCTCAGACCACATCCGACTCACGGGCCCCACACCCGGCTCACGGGCCCCACGGACCTGATAGGGGAGCCTTGGGGGCCGCACTTCTCATGCTTTTCCTTTGCTTTCTCCACTGCTGAGTTCTTGGAGTCCCGAGGGGTGCCTGGGGCTTGGACGCGCAGTAAGTATCTGCTTGTGGAGGGCCAGCCCCTAAACCAGGCTCTGTGATTAGGGGGCAGTACAGCCTGTCTGGCTCAGCGGCCCCAGAGGCCAGGGGAGCAGGGAGAGTCCCCTGGAGCACCAGAGATGCCCACGGAGGGGGTGGGGCTGCCTCTGGGAAAAACGTGCCCTCCCTCTGCGGCCCGCACATTCTGGGCTGATGCCTGCCCTGTCCCTTCATCTCTGTCCTGGAGGGAGGGAGACAGGGCTCCCGGGAGCAGGTGATGAGGGAATGATGGAGGACATTGGCTTTGACAGGAGGGCTGGGGCATCACTGCCTCTGCAAGCAGGTAACGTGAAGTCCCATCTTCCTTGTTCCTTGGCCCAAACCCACGCCTGGCCGGTGCTGAGCTTGTCCTTGCCGGAGCAGGTCCTGCTTCTGTCCTGTGAGCTTGAGGGCGGGGCTAGACGCAGCCTCCCCTTCTGCCCTTCTGCTTCCCTGCACTTGATGGACTTTGGCCCCAGAAGGCGGCCCTGGGCCCTTGGGGGACTGCCCTGTTCTGCTACGGTGACACGGACCCCGTGTTGGGGAAGCCCCCTGTGCCAACCCCTCCCCCTGCCGCAACATGCCTGCCCCAAAAGCCTCAAATACCTGGGAGTTTGATGGGCTCCCCGGGCCACTTTGGGCTGCACTGGTTTTCCTGTGCACGAGGGCCCTGACTTAGGAGCACCCCGGGCTGAGCTGTACCTGCCTGGAGGAAGGGGTACTTCCTCCTAATTCTCACCAGGGACCAGTGGACTAATGGGGCAGGGGCAGCGGGGAGCCGGGCGCGGCCGTGGTGGGGCAGCTCTGCGGCCCCGGAGGTGAGCCTGCCTGGTCCCCGCTGCTCCTCTGGGCCCTGTTGCGGCTACAGGCAGAAGGCCTCCAGGAACGGAATGGGCTCCTTGGGGCTGCCGGGACCCTTGGAGCTTTCCCTCAGAGCACTGCCAGCCCAGGGGAGGCAGGCCCACTGTTCCTGATGGTGCCCAGGGTGGTGACTGGAGGGAACCCCCAAAGAGATGAGAAGGTCAAGCATGGGGCTTTTGCTGCGGCCAAGAGAACTGGTGAGGTGCCTGGTCTGTTCGGATGCTGGTCCGGGTGGGGCTGCCGGAAAGCACCTGTCCCCTCCACCCCGAGATCTGTGGTCTTCCTCTGTGACACACGGGAGCTCTTCTCCTTGACCCTCTGGAAGCTCTACCAACTCTCCAAGACCACCCGATGCCGCCTTCTCCACGCAGCCCACCTACTCCCAGGCTCACTCTTGCAGGCAGGATCAACGGCTCTAGGAAGAAATGCACGCCTGTTCCCACCTGCCTGGGACAGCGTCCTGCTGCAGCGACGGGGCCTGGGAAGGGCTCGAATGATGGAATTTGATGGAATGGGTGTTAGTGCTCAGCGGGGTGTGTGTGCGTACACACTCATATGGGTGTGCACGTGTGTGGCAGGAAAACACACAGTTAAACTCCGTGGGGAGCCTGTCAGAGAGTCACCCCGTAGCTTGCGATGGGCCCTGGCGATGTCACCTTCCCATAATTACATTTTCTCCCTGAAACAATTTCAGTTAAATTTCTGTTTGACAAGGGACTGAGCGGAACCCATCCGACCTAGCAAATGACAGGAATGCTTTTAATCTTTCCAACTTAACCTTTTCATCCTGACTTAACTTTTCCCTCCTTGACACAAATGAAGAAATGAGGGCTCCCGAACGGTGTTGATTTGAGGAGACTCTGCAGGCCCTGCTCTCCTCGGCAGCTGAGAGCCCACGCTCCGTGTGTGGGGCCTCAGGCCTCTGAGAGAGGCTGTTCAGCCGGACGCACGTCCCTGCCCTTGGCCCCGTAGAGAACAGCCTAGCCGTCGGGTGCCCCGAACTCCCCAGCCTTCAGCTCCTGTTGATGTATTTAAATGCCCCCCCCCACCCCCCCCAAGGCCAGGAGATGGCGTTAGTATCCGCAGCTCCGCAGGGGTCTAGCACGTGCGGTCTGTGCATGACCCCCCTGGTCCCCGAGCCGCCCAGCTCAGTGCTCCAGGCCCGTGTTCCGCCTCCGTCCGCAGGCCTCCTAGCTTGCCTCTTCTGTCCCGTTAGCGCAGCACGCGCACGGGGCCGTGAGGGCGGCTGTGGGCCTGGGGACGCGCTCACCCGCGCGGAAGGCCCAGCGAGGGAAAGGCCAGGCGCGCCCGCGGTCCCGCAGGTCGCTCACTGTGACCCTAGCCGGCCCCTCGCGGCCGTCTCGGACGCCACATCAGAGCGCGGTGGTTGTCGGCCCAAAAAACAGAACTTCTGGAAAAACGAGCGTCACACATCACATCGACAGGTGGCTTCGATCTCGGGGTGCCCGGGACCCCAGCACAGTGTCTGCAGGTGCAGCGGGGTCTGGGAGGACGAGGGGCAAACGCCCCCTGGGGTCCGGGGCTGGGCCGCCGCTTCACGCTGGCCCGACTTTGGGGAAGGTCAAGCCTTTTTCTTTCTCTTTCTCATGAGCTCCCACCGGGCGGGCGGGGCTCAGGAGGCCTGGGGGGGGGGGGTTGGGGGGCGGGGGACAGAGGCCCCTCTGCCTGGCGGAGGACTTGCCCTTCCTGAGGCCTGGGAGCAAGTGCGCCACCCAGTGGCCGGGTCGGTTCCACGGCCGGACCCCTCGGCCTTTGAAACAGGAGAACCTCGGGAACAACCTAGAGGCGCGTCCAGGGGGCGATGGTGACCCCAAGGGCCCCTGACCCTGGGAGTACTTCGCGGCCCTTAAGGACGACGAGAAATACCCAGGACCTGTTTACTGTTAAGAACAAAAACTCATAAAATGACACATTGGAACATGGAGAGGGCGTGGGTGGATGCTTGATTTTTAAAAATAATGTGAATGTATTCTCGCATTAGTTCGTAATAAAATTGTAGTTAAGGACAACTATGCATTAGACGCTTTTTCTCCCGGAAAGGGAGCTTGTTCGTGGCTACCACTTATGTCTATGTATAAAAAGCGAGCAGGTAGTCACCGAACTACTTTCCTCCCTTCCACTCCCTTCTGTTCCTAAGCCCAGAGAAGTCTCTGCCTTCCCCTGAGAACACGCAGCAGGGGAGGGAGAGGGCCGGAGGGAGGGGACCTAAGTGGGCAGGCAGCCCCACACCGTGTCTGGGAGCCCTCCTGCTTGGGAGAACTGGCCCCCCGCTGCTGGGCGGGTGCAGCCCCCGTCTGCCCCTTCTCCAGGAGTTCCCACGCCAGCCCCGCCAGCCCCATGGGCAGGAGCACAGTGGCCTGGCCCGAGAAGACCTCAAGGATGGATGGGGCGGTGGCCTCAGCGGTGCTGTCCTCTCATTTACAGGGGCCCAGTGTGTGCCCCCAGGCCTAGCCCTAGCTGGCCTGAAGCAGACCCAGGTGGGGCGATGTGCTGGTGGCCCCCAGGGACCGGGCTTCTGACACCTGGGCCTGGTACCTTTGACCCTGCAGCTGGGAGTGAACCCATTTCCGGCTTGGGCACCTGAGAGTGATCGTTAAAACCAAACGGGGGTGGGGGGTGGGGCGCTGCCTGGGGTGGGGGTGAGGTGGGGAGGGGGCGCACATCTGTAAGAGGAACTTGATCCTGTAATAGGGGGAGAGCACACTGAAGTGATCTTTAACGGACTTTTCGAATCTTTGGTGAGCATGTAAAAAAGCAACATGAAATGTTTTGTGATTGTGCCGAACGGCCGAGCAAAACCAAAGTCATGTCAGGGGTTAAGTGACCATCAATGGCATTTGGGGAATGCCAGAGGAAAAGAACACAGGCCCCAGAGGAAACGGCCCTGCTTTGTATCCTGTGTGAAGTCAGCCAAGTTACTAAACCACTCTGTGCCGCCTCCACTCCTTGTCTAGCACCCACCTCCGCGGGTTTGTGAGAGGAGCTTGGGTCAACCTGTACAAAGCCCTCGGATGCTTCCTGGCTCACAGGACAAGCCCCGGAACACAGCAGGGAGAGATCAGGGGACAAGCCTGGAATGTCTCTCTTCTCTGATGGAAGAGCTGACTCCAGTGTGTCCCTGTAAGGGACTTGCACACAAAGCCCCATGTCCTGCCCTTCCACGTGTGATGCTGGTGATGGGTCTGCCAGGCGATGAGGTGGGGGAAGGGACACGGGGTGGAAACTGCCCGGCATATGTGGCTGAGATGCTGGCAGAAGTGGGCAGCGTGGGACCCTTTCCCGTCGCCAGTCCCCCTTCGTGGGTGCTGGAGATTCTCCTGCGAGAGTCCTTCTCGTGGCTGAGTGTTACTCCTGCGTCTCTGTTCCTGGAATGTCACATGCGAACTTGGCTCTCTGGGCCTTCTGGGAATTCTGAAGGCCACCTAGCACCTTATAATAAATCCCCTGTTACCCAGTCTGGCCGGACTAGAGCATCACCCACATGCCATGCAGGGGACAATGTGCAGCATCGCGGGAACCCAGGAGCCACCAGCAGCTCTGTTTCTTGTGGCACAGGACAGTTTCACCGGTGATATCGGTGCCAGCCTGATAATGTCTACCTTTAAAATATAAAGATAATTATTTTTAGAATAAAGGTAAGATGCACACACTTTTAGACAGCTTGGGATATAAAAGAGCTCAATAAATAGTATACCACACAAGCAAAGCAAAAATAAAAATAAAAAAAAAAGCACAGAGGCAGTTCTAGAAAGCATAAAAGAAAAGAATAGAAGACCATCAGTTATAACAGTAAATGAGAATTAACGAGTTCTTCATGCTAAGAAAGGTTAAGATACAGTTTTACAAAAGGTATTAAGGAACTTCGTATTATTCATGAGCGACATGTAAAATAAGATGGTTTATGTTAAATATTTTCTGGGGAGATGTCAACAAAAGGAAAGTGGCAACGTAATGATCAAAGAACTAGAGGAGAAAAGCTTGAAATAGGAGATAAGGGGCTAAAACGGGAGGGGGAGATGACAAATCACATGACTTGTAAGGGGCGAGTCGACCTACGAACGCTGGAACCGCTCTAGAAGTCAGGTGAAGTCACTCCTAGCCCGAGACCCCATTTCCACCGTCAATATGGCAAGAGAAGCAGCGCCCCACACTTCTGCACATGCTTCCCTAAACGGACCCTTGGCCTCCTCCCCGTCAATGTGTACATTACTGCATTTTTCTTGGAAGGCATTTTTAAAAAATACATTCTGAGGCAAAGTTTCATTTAACCTTCAATACAAAAGTGTTTCTTAGAAGAAATCTTCAGAAATTCCCATCCGTTTTATTGCCAAATTTCAAAGATTTATTTCCAAGTTTTGTGTTAGTCGGTAAGTGGCCGTAATATAACTTAGCCTGAACATACACATCTCAGTTAGGGTCTGGTCAGGAGACAAGCCCCGCAGCCCCTGTTTGAACAGGAAACTCTAACGTCAGGAATTACGAACCAGCAGGAAGTGACTAAACACCAGAAGGGACCAGGGGAATTCTAAGGGTTCCAGAAGCAGCAGATGCAGAGAGCGGCTATCCCCTCAAGACCGATGGTCCTCTCTCAACTGGACAGCTTTGCCCCCACAGAGACTATCTGGCGATGGAGAGAGACATCTTGGGTTGTCACAGATGGGAGGGTTTTGGTCCTGCTGTCTGGAAGGCAGAGGCCAGGGATAGAGCTGACGTCCTGCCGCGCGCTGGACAGCCCCACGACAAAGAAGCTTCCAGCCCCAAATGTCAGGGATGCCTTGGCTGAGTAATGTGAGTGTGTGTGTGTGTGTGTGAGATACGTGTGTATGTACGGTGTGGTGTGTCTGTGATATGTGTCTGCTGTGTGGTGTGACGCGTGTGTGTCTGAGGTAGGCAAAGGCCTGCCGATTATGTCACCAAATGCCACTCTGTCTTGTCTAGAGACAGTGGCTGTTGTCACCTTGGCTGCAAGCCAGTTGCTTCGGGTCTTACAAAAATCAAAGAGAGTTACGAAAACACTCCCTATGCAGCGTGAATTAGGCGGGATTCATCAACTTTCTGCTTCTGGATGGAAAGCAGATAAAATACGGAAAAGAAGAGTTTGATGAAGGGGAGGAACATTCCAGAAAACAAGGAATTGCTGGTTGTAATGTGGTCTGCAGGTCCCAGATGAGGAAGAGGCAGGGTCAGAACTGCCCCTGCCACAGCCACTGTCCTGCCCCCTCCGCCCCTCCCCCTGCACCCTACAGCGGGCTCACATCCCTGCGCCTGTGCCCCTAACGGTCCCTCTCCTCCTTCTGACCAAGTCCGCTCCCGCACGCCTGGGCTCACACCACCAAGAGCACAGGGCTTAGTTTCCAGAAGGCCTGCTGTTGAGTGGGTGCCTTGAGGTCACAGGAAGCAGGACACCTGGACGCAGGTGGACACGTCTGCTTAGACGCACACGCAGCACTCCCCTGCTCCCACCGTCTCCTCCCCGCGCGCCCCCGCCCCCAGCCCCGGGTCCCTAGAGAGTCACCGGGAAGGAGAACCCACTCGGGGAAGTCTTGGGAAGGAGGGGTCTGCTGTGTGATTCTTTTAAAGATTTTATTTGTTTTTTATTTATTTGAGAGAGAGTGGGGGAGCACAAGCAGGGGGGAGGAGCAGAGGGAGAGGAAGAAGCCCACTCCCTGCTGAACAGGGAGCCCCTGGGGGCTCTATCAATGGATCCCAGGACCCTGAGATCATAACCTGAGCCAAAGGCAGCTGCTTAACCCACTGAGCTCCTCAGGGGCCCCTGCTGTGACTCTTTATGATGTATTTTCTCAGAGATTTGGGACTGGGCTCAGTAAGAATAAGGAAACTCTAAGTTACTATTGTTGGGTAAATGGAACAGTGTGTCCTGCTAAACCAAGTTCCCAAAACCTAAAATTTAAATATGGTTAACTAAGTTTCCCAGTCTAGACCCCTTCTTAAAAACCTCGTAATTTTGAAATAATTATAAATGGACGGAAAGCTGCGGAAACAATCAGAAAATCCCTTGTACCTTTTACTCAGTTTCCCCCATGGTTGCATTTGACCTAACTAGAGTTCAATCTCTAATCCAGGAAACTGACATTGGTACCGTGTGTGTCTACAGCTTCACTCTATTTTATGAGATGTAAATTTGCATACCGTTTAATTCAGAGCAGGGCTCCACTAAGTATGGCCCAGGGCCAAATCCAGAAGGTCTCCTGTTTTTGTAAACAAGGGCTTATTTGAACACAACCAGTCTCGCTCATTCATATTGTCCATGGCTACGATGGCTGAATTGAGTACTTGCGACAGACGCTGCATGGCTTGCAAAGCCTCTATTATTTATTCTCTGGCCCTTTATAGAAAATACTTGCTGACCCTGATTTAGAGAATCACTTTTTTTTTTTTTTTTTTAATCTGGAAACAAACTCGGAAATCCTGTAGTGCAGCGCTTTCTTTTTGTACAGGAGGAGACTGAGGGTCGGAGGGTGGACCAGGGTCGCCTCTGGCCTCCCCACTTCTGCCTTCAGCAGGCCCCTCAGCCAGCCTGGATTGAGGCCTGGATTTTACTTTCTCAGCACCTTTGAGAGTAAGGCAGTGGGTGAAGTAGTTTATACCTTCCGCAGAAGTTTGTCCTCTGTTTCTTCCACTGGATTTCGTTGGATAATTTGTGTTGCTTTCTTCCTCATTTTAGTAAAGGAAACTACATGTTGCAGCGTTAAAAATGATGCAATGAGGGGCGCCTGGGTGGTTCAGTGGGTTAAGTCTCTGCCTTTGGCTCAGGTAATGATCCCAGGGTCCTGGGATCGAGCCCCGCATCTGGCTCTCTGCTCAGCAGGAGGCCTGCTTCTCTTCCTCTCTCTCTCTGCCTGCCTCTCTGCCTACTTGTGATCTCTGTCTGTCAAATAAATAAATAAAATCTTTAAAAAAAAATGATGCAACGAATGTGTCCACCTGAGCTGCAAACTCGGTGCCCTCCTGCCGCTGGGTGTAAACACGGGAAGCAGGCCAGGTGCCCTGCCTGGACCACTACAGGGCAGAGCGGGGACTGCAGCAAAGTGGAGGGAGAGAGGGTGCTCAGGGAGAAGGACAGCAGCCACCCACCTTTATGTCACTGCTGAATGTAAGGCAAGAGGGACCAGGCTTTCCAGTTTTTTGTTTTTTTTTTTTAAAGATTTTATTTATTTATTTGACAGACAGAGATCACAAGTAGGCAGAGAGGCAGGCAGAGAGAGAGAGGAAGAGAAGCAGGCCTCCTGCTGAGCAGAGAGCCCGATGCGGGGCTCGATCCCAGGACCCTGAGATCATGACCTGAGCCAAAGGCAGAGACTTAACCCACTGAGCCACCCAGGCGCCTCAGGCTTTCCAGTGTTTAAGGACAGCAAGAAAGCTGTGACTTTTACTAATTTTTACATAGTAACTACTAATTTAAAAACTTGTAGACCTTTGTCAAGTCAAACCAAGCAGAGTAACAGTCCAGAGTCAGCCTCAGGCTTTTAATTTACTATTCTTTGTTCTGGGGCCGTCATGAGGAATCTTAGCCATTTGAGGCATCAAACTTGACGGGTTTTGGGCAAGAGAATGGGATGGTTAAGACAACCTATCACCACACCTCGTTCAGTCCGTGGTAGACCAGTGGCGGGTCTGGGCCTCGTCTCCATAGGTGGCTGGTAACCCACCGTCATAATGTGACATGCAAGCATTTCCCATCAGGAGATGTCCCCAGGAAGCCTGTGGGTCAGACTCCCTGGCCTCTCCCAGAGGAGCTGTGGACTCAAGCTCAGTGGCACATTATGAAGACAGGTGACAGCATGACTACAAGATGGCCTCACCAAATCTGAGAGCCTTCATGGCCCTGGAGTGGGTTTGACCAACACATACCAGTACTCAATGGGATAGCCCTCCCCTGCCCCAATACACACACACACACACACACACACACACACACACACACACGCTCCCAGGGGACATTTGTCAACATCTGGAGATACTTCTGTTACAACGGGGGGCGGCTAGTGGCATCTCGAGGGTGGAGAGGTACAGGGCAGACTCCACCGTGAAGAATGATCAATCGCCGTGCCCTGCTTGAGAAGCCCTGAGCTAGAGCAACGACCTAGACACACCTCATCACTCAGCCAGGGGCCCATAGTGACACAGCCGTCAGCATTCAGTTCGGGAAGCGTGGTGGGATTGAGCACGGGGCGGGGGGGGGGGGGGGGGGCGGTGCGCTCTCGGGTGTTCCATTCGCGCTCCCGAGAGGAGCCACGTGCACCGTCGGGAAGGCTGGGAGAGTTTGCCCGTCCTGATGCCAAGTGATGGCACCAGGCAAACTGGCCTCCAGTCCACAGAGAAAGTCCACCGATTTAAAGGATTTGCTTAAACTCTATATGGGAAGGTAATTACTTTGTGGGATCCAACTGGTTGACAGTGAAAGCAGCAAACAATAAACTGAATGCACGTTGCCTTTTCCACGCGTCAGCAGACATCGGGAGGCAGGATTGGATTCTCTCCAGCCTCACACGTCATCGGGGGCGTTGTGACCCCTGAGCCCTGTCGGAGGGACTCACCTCAGTGCCTTGTGAGGCAGGATATCTGCGGAGAGGAAGAAAGACACTTCAGTTTGTCGCATTTTTCTGTTCCTGAGTTTGCGGTGTAAGAAATAAAAATACTTTTCCTACCTTCCTTCCTTCTTCCCTTTCATTCATTCTTTCTTTCTTTCTTTCCTTCTTTCTTAGGAAAATGTGTTGAAAAAGAGAATTTCATCCACTTTCCTGAGAAAATCACTGCGTGTGTGTGTGTGTCTGTGTGTGTGTCCCCACACACATGCACGTGCCCGCACAGACTAAGGACACGAAGTGAAATAAATAAAAATCACAGGAGCCAAGTATTGATCAATAAATTCCGGGCTACTTGTAAACAGTGTTTGGTTTCTACAAAAACAGCCTCTGAACCGGGGAGGTAAGCCTTAGTCAATAGAGCTGATCAAGGTATGAATACGCCATGCATGTTCATAATAACCCATTTGAAAAATACAGACCAATACAAAGAGTGTCAAGACCACCTAGAATTCCAGCATCCGTAGGTAACCATGTTAAGCACTGGTGTATTTTTAGGGTGAGGCTCAGAGAGCTCGGGCCCCCTGACCACACCCAGGCTGCCGCCTTGTAAACCCAGCTTTACTGGAACGTGGCCATAGTATTTGCGTGTCGTCTAGAGCTGTTCACACGGCACGGTGGTGGAACCCAGTACTTGTGAGAGATACCGTGTGGCCTGCAAAACTTGCAGTATTTACTCTCTGGCCCTTTCTAGAAAAAGTCTGCGAGTCCTGCTCAGGGCGGTCTTTAGCCTCTGTGTGCCTTTTGGGCGCACAGCGACAGACCCGTCAGGCGGCACTCGGTGGGTCTTAGTGAGGGAACTCTCAGAGGAGCTGGTTCCAAGATTTCTGAGCACATCATGAGCTTAGTCTGGCCATTCTGAGTGTCAGGTAAACCGGGGTGGGGGAGCAGAGGGATGTTCTCAGGGGAGGGGAGGAGAGTCGTCTGGGACGAGAGGAAGGGTCTTGATAACTTGGAAGCCGTGAGCACACATAAGGACAAATGTCCACAATGGAGGGGGAGACCAGTGATGTGTTGGCAGGGGGAGGGTGATGCCGGCGGGGGGCTTGTGGGGGCTGGGGGGCTTTGAAAGGAAGAAAACAGCATCCCGATGCCTGGGGAAGAGACTGTCCCCAGCAGGGACAGCCGCTGCAGACATGGTGACTGAGCTGGGTGTTCAAGGCCCATCAGACTGGAAAACGGGCAAGTGGCTAGTGACGTGTGCGATCACACAGGCTGTCCAGGAAGGGGTGGGGGAGGGCGTGCCCGGATGGGGAAATGGGATGGAGGCACCGAGTGTTCTGGAAGATAGGTATTTCATGAAATAAAAACGTGCACTAACAATTTTGTGCACAGAGACATAATAATCCACCTGTAAAGGATTTCTTCCACGGGACTAAAAATTCTATAATTATATAAGACCCTGAGCTGGTGGCACTAGTTACTGGAAAGTTACTTTTTTTCCATTATTTTAATATAAATCGGAGAATAATCTTATCAGTGATTTATAGATTTTTTTGAATAAAATGCTGCTTCATATATGTAAGAAATTTTAATATGGCATTATTCATCAATTTATGTATAAGTTATGTTGCCTCAATGTGCACATAAATTTAATCTATATATTTAATAGGCATAAGGAATGGCAAACCCTAGGGAGAGAAATTAGAGTAAGAATCATTTTGCAAAGTCAATAGCTGCCAACCCAGTTTTGTGTGAATCTGCATCTTTGCGTGCAAGTTGGCTTGAAGAGATGCATTTATTAATGATCTTAAAGTTGAGATAGTAAATGCCTATCTCTAAGAAGGCTTAGGAAGTTGTTCAGAATTTAATGAAAAATTACCCTCCATTTTCAATAAACTAGAACTGAATGCCAATGTTTTGGCTTCTTATAATTTAAGGTCGTTTCATCAGGTCATTGTGTGACTTTTACCTGGGAGAGGGGGTGAGGGAAATGGCGGCAGGAGAGATGTGGGAATGTGGGGACAGGGCGGGCGAGGGGATGGGGAGATGGAGGGGGTGGGAGAGTGGGGAGCAGGGAAGTGGGGGAGATGGGTGAGTGGATGCTGACCCTCCGGACGGGGTGGGGGGGAGTGTATCCTGACAAAGGCCATCCCAGGAACCCAGCGTGGACGTGTGTGCGGCAGCAGCTGCGTGTGACTGGGGTAGAGACCCGAGACGCGCGGTCACACTGATGACGGCTGTGCTGGTTCCACAGGCCTCCAGTGTCAGGGACATCCTCGGAGGTGTTCCCGGGGGAGGTGCGGTGACGGAAGGGGGAGGGCTCTGCGTGGTCGTGGGAGCCCCACCGGGAGGCTGAGTGGGGACCCGAGATGGTGACGCCGTGGCACTCAGGTTGCCTGGGTGAGTGAGGAACTGGGAGGAGGCGGCGCCAGCAGAGGCGTTGGCATCTCCAGCGCAGCCCTCCTGATGCCCCCCTGCGGTCGAGTCCCGCCCCCCCATCTCTCTACTGTCCTTGGCTCCTGGATAAGCTGCGCTTCTTACTCTTTGTTGTTTCAGGTTGAAATGGCCGTCCTGCAGCTACCTGACCCCCGGTCCCCGGTACCTGAAATCAGCCCACAGAGAGGGGAGCCGGGCACTCTCCGCTGAACCGGGAAGGGTCCCCCGGCAGGCTCTTTTGTGGGGAGAAGGTATTTCAGAGACCTGTCCCGCACATCTCCTGGACCAGCACTGGCCACCTGCCTCCGGCCTGTCGGGGACGGTCCCACCTTCTCTGCCATCCGGGGGGGCCCGGCCTGAGAGCTGCAGCCTCAGTGGCTGAGGAGGGCGCGGGCACGTTTGGGGCCGGCAAGGACTGGTGTGTGGCTCACACAGGAAGCCCCGCCCGGGGGCTGACGCTCGGGGCTCTCCTCTTCCCTGTGCCCGGGGACAGACTCCCTGCCTCGTCCCGTGGCTGACTGGAGGGGTCCCCACGCAGGGCACACTTCAAACCTCGCCGGGGCACTGGACCCTGCTTGCGGTTTTGTGACTTCGACAGAGCGAGAAAGCCTCCGCGGAGTGGAGACACTGGGCCTGGTTTGATGCTGGGCGAGGAAGGGTGAGGACTGGGGTGGGGGGGGGGGAGGGCTGGAGTCCACAAGCATCTCTGGAGACAGAAATAGCGGCTGACTGTGGGAGGCGGCATGCAGGGAGTCCGATGCCTGCCGACGAGACCAGGGGAGGACGTGGTCATTTTCAGGCAAGGCCCGGGCCGGCCGTGGGCGCTGCGGCGGGGCCGCCGGCAAAGCCTCCCCTCCTCCCCCGGGCACTGAGCACACCGCGCCCGCTGGGAGCGCCCGGCCCGTGCTCCATCGCTCCCAGAGGACGTTCCATTAGCGAGCACCCCCGCTGTCTCCGGCCCTTCCTCGCTCTGACTGCTCCCCAGGGAAGACAGGGGCTTGGTGGGCCTCGGGCATGAATGCCTCGACCCCTGCTCTTGTCATCAGCCTGACACCTGGACCTCTTTCCCAGTTGAGCAATCTCTTTCCAAACGGAGGGGGTAAAACCGGGTGTTATCATGTCCAATGACCCCAACGCCGTAGTACTTCATACGTGATGGGTGCTCATTGGAAGCCGGCGGAAGGGGGAAGGAGTTAAATAAAACAGTGTTTAATTAGTCTTTCATCTCCTAAAGTTCTAATGAAAGACTTTGTAGAAAGCACTGGCACATTCAAGAAAACACACAGTCTCCATAACACAGAAGACTTGAATCCAAACCCAGAGGCTGCCACTATTCTCTGGGTAATTTCTTAGTGGCTTTGAGACTCTGGTACAAAGTATGAGCAAATGGCTGGGGAGAGCCTCAAACCTGAGCGCTGCCTCCCCAATTCTGCTTGAGGACATGCCTGACGGGGCGGGGCGCCCCTCACCCCTTGAACGCACAAATGCATCTGTCGGCCACATCTTGGTACGGGTGGAGAAACCCCACGGATGGGGTCTGAGGCCAGCGCCAGCCCTTCCCTTCTCAGGCGGGGTGGAAATGGCCCAGACGCTGCCTCGTGTGCGTTGGGCTGAAGTCATATATTTGGGTGTGAACCTCACACTCGGGAATTGTGTGTGTATTTGCAGAGCACAGCTAAATTGGAGCCGAGCCTCTGCCGAGAGAGAGAGAGAGAGAGAGAGAGAGAGAGAGAGAGATGCAGATCTTCACTATATTTAAACTGAATTTCCTGCTGTGCCAGATCAATTTAGACTTTGAACTTTAAGAAAGCAGCTCCTGGGGTTACGTAACCGGCACCACACTGGCTGTGAGTTGGAAGGAAGTGACGGGACACCTCACACCCAGCACGGAAGAGCTCTGCTCCTTCCCCCCAGGGCAGCTGGTGCTGGAGGGGTGCGGGCCAGGTGTGGGGTGGCGGGTGCCTTCCCTCTGGAGCCTCTCTTTGCGGCCGGGCCTCACACATTGGGCTCTCCCTCTTCCCCATCCCCTGCAAGCCCAGCAGAACTTACCCATCCGGGACCCTCTGCTTCCGGGCTCTGCAGGGGGCCAAACAGATTGACCCAAAGTGACCAGGAGCCGTAGGCTGTGACAATGGGACGTGGTCCTTCGCCAGCCCTGGTAGCTCCTCACGCTTGCCCAGAGCTTGTGAATCTGTTACGGCTGGGGCCTCACTCCCAGAGACTGGCATTTCATCGGGTTGGAGTCGAGCCTGGATCCCTATGTTTTCAAGTTTAAGTTCTCAGCATTCTTGGGGTATAGTCGGGGTCGGGCTCCACTGACTGAAGGTGTCGCTTTCCTAGATAACAGGTGTCCGCCTTCCTAGGTGACAGGTGTCGATTCCAAAGCCATAAATGGAGGGGTTTGACTTACATCGTGTCTTCGCTCGATGGGTCCCAGCGTTTAATGATCCTGCCGCATCCCTAACAAGGCTCGAGGCCACAAAATCCTCTCCAGATGGCATTGTAATTTGCTGCCTTATACCTGCCCCCCCCCGGGGCTTGCCTGCATGGAGTTTCAAAATCCCTGATGAGTTCATTTATTCATTGTCTGTTTCCCTGGCCACTGAGGGTGCAGACCCATGCGTTTTCCCAGGCTGAGCGCACCCACGGAGCTACGCACCTGCCGGGCAAGACACGGAGCTGGCCAGCCCCCCGAATTCCTCCTCAGCTTCCTCTTCAGCCACTGCCCTCTGCCCCCAAGAGGAACGTCTATCTTCACCCCCATCACCATAGGTGGGCTCTGCCTCATTCTGGACTTGGGGTCAGTGGCATCACACTGTAGCTTTTCTATTGTTTTTTTTTTTTTTTTTTTTTTTTTTTTCCACTTCACTATGTCTTTGAAACTCATCCACACTGTTGTGGCTCCGTAGTTCTTGTTCATTCCTGGGTGCTGCGGACGGAATCTGTCCCCCCCACCCATTCGGGATGTTTAACCCTAACCCCAAAGTGATGGTATCAGGGAGCCTTTGGGAGGCGATTGGGTTATAAGGACGGAGCCCTATAGATGGGATTAGTGCCCTTCTCAGGGGACGAAGAGCTCTCCCTCTGTTCTCCATCACGTGCGGCCGCAGGGAAGGTCAGCCAGGTGCAAACCAGGAAGCAGGGCATTGCTGGATACTGACTTTGCTGGCTCCTTGATCTTGGACGTCCAGCCTCAGAACTGTGAGAAACACGGGCTTATTGTTTAAGCCGCCCGGTCCTGGCTGTTCGGTTACTAGCCTGAGCTGACGACGGTTCCGTGTTACGTTCCATTGTCTGAATGCACCAGAGCAGAATCATCTTTTCTCTTGATGTACACTTGAATCGTTTCCAGTTTGGGGCTATTTCTTTTAAATCTACCAGGAATATTTCTGCATTCATTGCTGATTTTTAGCAAATAGTATTAACTTGGATCTGCGGCATCAGACCTTTGAAATGCTGGTGCGGACCTTAGGGAGGCGGGGAATACGGGAAATATGCCCACAAGAGATCTGTTTGGTTTCAATGCGATGTGCAGAATGACATGGTCATTGGACTCAGACCTAACTGGGCTGTTTGATCTTAAAGATGCACTTGGCCACTGTAGTTTTACCTAGAAAACAGACAAATGGGAGCTGTGCTGGGCAAGTGGTAAATGTGCCATTGCGGGGCTTGTCCCCAGCCCTCCTCTCCCTGGGGGGTGGTGGTGGGAGAAGCCAGTGGTGCTGTGCAAAATGGACTAGAAGCAGATCATCACACCAGTGGAGCTCACCTGAACTATGGATGTGCATCCCAAGGTACACCAGGGCCACCCCACGGACTCCACGGATCCTGAGGTACACCTGGGCAACCCCAAGGACTCTGAACTGCCTTTCCTGCTCAAGCTGAACCTTATCTTTTGGAGAAATAACACAAGTGCTCACAGATGATTTTTGAAACTATATAGTTAGAGCTGATGACTATATTTTCCAAAGTTTCTCTGGGTTTCTGGCTGCTTCGGTAAAAGTGGAAAGGCCATGACTGTCATCCAAGCTTGTTGCCTATTTAATACAAGCAGTACGTAGAAAGCTTGTGAGAAGCAAGAGAGGCACTGACTTTACTACTGCTCCCCAACTTCTCACCATCTCCACGGCCAGCCACGGGCTACACTGATGTGTGAGGTGTCTCTGCGTCTAAATGTCTCATCAACCTTCAGTAGGATTCCATAATCAGTGATGCTTCCATTTCATTTATGTTGTGATCCACAGGTTGGCTGTGTTGATCCTGGAGGTGGCTTTCAGGTCCAGAGGGTTTTCCGTGGGAGTCCCTCAGTGCCCGTTCATGGAGAGCCCCCCGGGAGCAGCTCCAGGTCTCCCACTGGCCTCCCCCAGGGCTGGGTTCTGCAGTTGCCTGAACAGCCATATTCCCAGGGGGCTCTCTCTGTGCTGTGTTTGGTCTTTGGGAACCCTCTTTATCAGGTGTTGGGGCCACCGCAACCTTGTAAGGTGAATTGATGGGATTTCTCTTTTTTGTCTGTGGTCTGGGACAGTTACATAACATTGGAATTCTTTGTCATTGTAGATAACATCTCCCCTAGATGCCCACATGGCTCACTTTCTCACTTTGTCTGTGAATGTTTCCATGTCCATGTGAAAGTGGTCCCAGAAGGTGGTTCCAGAAAAACCCATGTGACCGGAACTTCTTCCAGCACCGGTGCCCCTGCCATGTTTCCTGTCCCTCTGGCACTTACTAGCACCTGCCACACAGTATGGGTCATGCCCTTATGGGCGATCCTCCTGAGTGTATTATAAATGATGAAGAGTGGGGGTTTTATTTGTTTTGTTGTTGCCATATCCCTAGTGTCTAGAACAGAAGTGGCATATGGCAGGGGTTTAGCAAATATTTGTTTGAGTGAATACATTCAGCTGTAAAACTGTCAAGCTCTAGTCTCCTCCCTGCCCCTTTTTTTGGTAGAGCACTTTTATGGACTATGTAAGTATTCTAATTCTTCCTGGGTCAGTTTTTATTTTGTATTTGATCAGAAAAGCATCCGTTTCCTCCAGTGTTCAAATGTGTCCAACACAGAGTTTGTGCGTAGCACGCTCTTAGGCTTCTTTCTCTACGGGGGGGGGGGGGGTGACATCTTTTTATATTGAATCTTTTATTTTTTATTTGGTGAGCCAGTCCTTATACATCCAGATCCTTTGCAGATCTTTACAAGTAAACTTCTTGTAAAATTCTTCTAGTTTGTGTTGATCTGGGGTCCTTTGTAAATCTTTAGAAGTAGATGACTTCTGTCTCTTTAGTGACTTCATCTGACTTTTCTCTTTTAGTATAAGATCCAAACCCTCCTCGATTTGGGCTCCTGGTTTGATCTCTGATGCTCCTACTTTCATGCCCAAACCATCAGTCTATGCACCAGGACTAACCCTTTAAAACCTTTCTTGACTTCACCAGGCCAGTTAAATTTTTGATCATCATCCTTGTCTGTATTATCCCAGCTGGTCCCGGGATGGATATGTCAATCAATCTGCTGGATGTATCTTATTTCCCACCCTCCCCAACACATAGAACAATGGGTGAACTCCAAAACACAGGTGACTTTGTTTCCCATTAGATTCTTTCTATCAAGACTTGACCTCTATGTACAGAAACTGTTAAGTCAACTCCAGCAATCCCAAATGCTGGTGGGACATTCCCACAACTTGGAAGAGAAGGAGACTTCATGTAACAGGAGAGTCATGAGGAGAATGGAAGAATCAGGTTTGTGGTTTGTGTCTCTAATTAGAGGAAGTGCCAAGCCCCAGAGAGGTCTCTCCAGCTCCAGAGCCGGAGCAGGACCTGAGGCTGAGAGTGTGGTGGATCGGCCAACACCCAGTTCTTAGACACCTTATACTGCTGGAGCTTTCCCAGTAGCTCCCAGACATGGCTGATCACATTAGTGCCATCTGCATATCACATCCCCCTCCACCCTGGCCTCCTTATTCATAAACTGGGGTTGATACCATCTCTCTTTCAATGCGATTGCAAATGTGATTACGTAGGAGGGGCTCTGCAAAAGTGAGTTCATGTTATTTAAGGAAGGAATCCATCATCCATCCTCAGCCCTGCCCTGGGTGCCTTCCCATCTCATCACACACGAGCGGCAGTGTGGTGGCAGTAATTCGGCAATGGCATCAGGCTTCCCGAGTGGTCGGAACCTCTGACCTACTTGTTAAGCTCAGGTTTAAGAATCTAAAATCAGGCGATAAGCTGAAGCATGGAAAAAACCTACACGAAGCAGACCACTAGTATTATTTTTAATGATGAAAAGGAAAAATTATCCAAATGGTCCCCTGAAAAAAAGAATAAACCTATTCACCTATATTCAGATCTAACATTAAACCTTTATAATCATTTTTACTTAGTTTTAGACACCTCAGAAATGCTCACTTTCAAAGTGTATATGAAAATATAAGAATCAAAAGTGTTATATAAGTTACAATGACAAATATGTTAACAAACACACACACACAGACACCAAAAAAAAAAAAAAAAAAAAAAAGCCAAAAAAGTTAATTGGCGATTTTTGGGTTATGGAATGAATGTTTTTTGTTTTTTCTACTTTTCCAGATTTTCTTTGTTCATATCAACACATTTATCATTGGAAAAGAGTGAACTTCATTTTCCAGGGAAATCTGCAACCATGTGTGTAGAGGGACCCCGGGCAGGGCCAAAGACTGAGTGTTTTGGTTCTAGCCCACTGTACTGCGGTCTGCTGCTTTGTCCATGTTCCTTCCTTGTGTCAAAAAAGGGCTACACACAGATGCTATTTGCCAGACAAATTATCAAGTGTTTTGAGGTTTTTTATTTCATAAGAGATGCATAAGAAAATTCCCATGATTCACCCAGATTATGCTATGACTCGTTTTTCAGCAATAGCTGATCTTTCATAAATTCTACATCTGAATAGACAGTCGGTGTTTGTTCTCTCTTGTTCCAAACAATCAGGTCTCCTCCCCTTGGTCTGGTGATTTCATGAGCATGGTGCACTCATGTTAGGAGATGTCTGAAAATCACGGTGGCTTGTAGAAGAGACTTGTGTTGAAATGAACCTACCACAGTCATATCTACACCCACCCACCATATACACCATATACACCACACATTAGATACACTCCCCACACACAATCCTACAGAACACCCCACACTGCATATTACACCTCACCCCGCACATAACACACACACACACACGCACACACAGACATTCCCTACATGTTGCACAATACAGACATACCACACATAAAAAGCAACACACACACCACAAAAATGCATACACCACACACCCGCTCACCACACAGTACACACAGTTTAGTACAATTCAGCACAGACATGCAGTACATCACACATACCGCACAGACACACTGCCCCATACATGTGCAACACACAGATACAACACACCCAAATACATATTACGCACAGTCACACACATAGTAACGCAGATCTATCAAAAAATTGCAGGGTCAAGAGACAACATCAAGGATACCAGGAGACTATGCTGTAATCAGGCACTTACATTTATGATGGTCATATTAAGTTCATATGAACAGGAGCTGAAGTTTAAAAAACTGTTCTCTGAGAAAACGAACCAAAACCCCCCCAAAACAAACAAACAAACAAACAAACAAAACAACTGTTCTCTGCATAAGAAGCCATTTTTTTTGCCTGGAAACCTGCACAGCTTTGGCAGAATCTGGTGTTTGTTTCTTATATTCTTCCTACGTGAAAGTGTTCTGAAAAGGGTTCTTTATCTTCATGGGGGAAATTATTACAGATGCCTTGCCGCTGGCTACCACCGACGCTTTTTGGAAATAAGAGTCTCCAGGTGGCAAGGGTGTCGCTATCCGTGTCCTACTTTCACGATGGGATGGAGTCAATTTGAGAAAAACTTAGATAAATAAAAGTTCCAAGCAGGTAGTTTTGCCAAGACCTAAAATGAATCTGTATTCTATCATCTTCATGGAGGCGAAGAGATTTTCTATCTGAAAAATACCAAATTCAGATTAAAATCATATTTGTTCTGCAATTCCGCCACACGATTGAAGGATGTAACACTTTTTTTTCTTTTGCCTACTAAATCTGCTCATCATTTAGATAGTCATTTTTGCAAAGTAACATTTCCTAAGTGTTGTTTTGCTTAACTGTAAAGGTAACATAGGACAGGTGGGTGAGTTTCCAGTTCTGAACACAGGAAGAAACGCAGTTTGGAGAAAGTTCGTAATGGGATTCATGACATTCAGTTTACCTTGCTAACTTCTTACTTTTTAAAAATACATTTTTAGATTCGTGAGTTATTTGAAGTTAAAAATCCTTGCAAAGATCACCCACATTAAGAAATAGGATTTTGTTAGCCTCCCAGAAGAATCTCATATGTCTTGTGCCTATCCATAGTTTGAGTTATTAAAAAGCATAAATCAGTTTAAATCGTGCCAAATGCTGTCATGGTTTGCATCTGTTGAATTAAAAATACGATTTTTTCTCCCTAGTTTAATTCATGATAACATTGTGAATTGGATTGGTTGCTTTTTGAATACATAACTACCGTTCCATTCCTGGAGTACTCCCCGGTTTTTCATGGTATCGTATCTTTTGTATCATCCCCGAGTTTAAATTGATCATATTTACTTAGGAATTTTGAATATATGTTGATGAGATTTATTAACAAATGTTGGGAAGTATTCCCTCTCCTTATTTTCTTTCAATGTTGTGATGCAACATCTCTTCCTATGAAATAAAAAATTTACTTATCTGCCTCGGCTTGGGGTTTTCTTTGCAGGAAGATTATTGAGAATAAATTCACTTTCCTTAAACAGACATCAGATGGTATTTTCTACGTATTCTCCTATTAGAATTGCTCTGTTGTGTATTTTGGGAAATTTGCGGATGTCACCCAGACTGGTAAATCTTTGGGAGTAAACTCGTTCATGATAACCTTTTACCTTAAAGTCTGTAAGATCTGTAGTTATAGCTTATTTTTTCTTATTTGGCAATTTGTGTTTTGTTATTCTTCTACTTTGCTGAGACTTATTTCAAAGAGCTACCTTTTTGCTTTATTCTCTTTTTATTGGCGTTAAAGAGTTTTTAGTGAAATTCAGCTCTTATGTTTTTTAATTTAGTTTTGATTTTTTTGAGGTAATCTCTACACCCAGCATGGGGCTCGAACCCCCAACCCTGAGATGAAGAGTGGATGGCTCTTTTTTTTCCTTCTCTCTGTCATAAATGCGATTTGATCTTTTCTTCCCTCTAGCTTCTTGCAATGGAAACTTAACCAAATTTCCAGCCTTTATTCTTCTTTTGGTTCATGCATTTAAAGTCATAAATTTCCCATTGTTTTCTGTTTCTACCATTTCTCTTGAGAAGTCAGATATTAGTCTTATTTTTGCTTATTTGAGGATAAAGTGTTATTTCTTTGGCTGCTCTTAAGATTTTCTTCTTTCCCTTGATTTTTAGCAGTCTGGTATTGATGTAGTGTTTACACATGATATTCTGTATATTTTCTTATCTTCAGGTTTGCTGAATTTCTTGAATGTGTGGGTTGATGTCTTTTGTCAGTCTGGATGGTTCTCAGTCATGATCTCTCTGATTACTGTTTCTGCCTCATCCTCTCCCCTGTCTTTCTGGTAATGCAATTTTATTAATTTAGACCTTTTGAGTATATCCCACGTGTCTCTTATTTTTAAAAATATTTTTTCTTCCTTTTCAGTTTTGATCTTTCATTTCGGGTATCTTTCTAGCGTTTTATCTTCCAGTTCATTCATTCTGGGTACTTCCTGTGTCCCAGCTTCTGTTAAAACTATTCGTTGAATTCTTAATTTTGGATTTTGTAGTTTTAAATTCTGCAACACTGATTATTTTCTAAAACTAAATTCCAATTCTCAACGGCAATTTGCCACCATTTCATTCATACTGTCTCTTATGTCCTCTGTTTTCTCGTGCATATTGGTCATGGTTATTTTAAAGTAATTTTCTCCTACCTCTAGTATATGGGTCATCTGCAAATTTAATTCTTTTTTTTTTTTAAATTATTTAGCACTTCTATCTTCTCTTTGCACATGGTTAGTAATGTGTGTGTGTGTGTGTGTGAGCTGAATATTCTATATAAAAGTCTGTAGAGAAACCTATCATGTTCTGTTCCAGTAAAGAAAGCTCCCTGTGCCCTCTGAGAGAAGGAAGATTAAGAGAAGAGGACGGTTAACCAAACTTAATCAAGGACTGAGCTTCAGGGCTGAGAGTGAGGACATCGGGTGTCTGGAGAGCTGGACTGCATCACCCACAAACCCTCAGAATGGAGGAAGAAAAGGCTTTCCATGTTCTCAGTCCAAGCCCTGGGAGCAGAGGTAGGTTGAGTCTGATCCATTAGAATTTGGCAAACACACTGGTGGAGTAAATGGCTGTTTGGGGCTCTCCAGTCTCTAGTTTGGTCCCCCCCCCTCCAGAACACCAAAATCTTTACTGATTTTCCTGCTTCCCAGCAGCAGCCTTTGTCAATGTCCAAGCCTGATTCTCAGCCTCAGGCTATACCTGAATTTGTCCAGCACCTAGTAGAGTGGCTCTCGGTCCTGGTGTCCATTCAGCATAGGCTTGCATCTTGAGCCTGCTCTTTTTTCAAGGTCCTTCTCTGAGAGGTTCTTTGTCTCCTAATTGCCTAGAGACTGATGCAATTTGACTCTCACTTTCTGGAACTGTTGGTCTCACCCTAAGCCCTCACGCCCCCGACCACCGCGCCAGAGAAGTCAGTCAGTGTTGGGTGAATGAAAGATCCCTCACCTCAAGTATGATTTATCACCATAGCCCTCCACTTCCCTTGATGGCTTTCCTGGATTCTCTTTTCCAGCAGCATCCACTAGGTGGCCCAAGTCAGATTAGTGGGCTTGTATCTAGAGCTGGAAGATGTTTCTGGTGAGGAGTGGGTATGGGTCCTCCATTTCCCCCTCTCGGGGACTTCATGTAGTCTGTGTTGATTCCAAAACTCTCCAGTGCTTTAAAAATCATTTTAGTAATTTATCCTTTCTTTCTTTTATGATTTTGAGAGCTGGAGCATTGTCTGTGACCGGTAACATCCTAATTATAATTAGAAGTTTGGGACACAAGCTTTGACTTTCTTTGCCGCTGTGCGATGACCTGGTTACACAACAGGACTCTTCATCGTGTGTGGTAGTCCTTGTAAAAATCTTGCCTGAGAGCCATTTCCAATGGTCACAGGCTGGGATTTTCCTTGTGAGGCTGGGTAGTCTTTAAAAGAATGGAATCTGAAAAACGAACTTCATCAGAATTTTGATATATTTCTCCAAATCTTGGACCAATATGGTTCCCAGTGGGGCCGGATTTCTTAAAGACCCTCCGCTTCCCGGTAAAGTTATGGCATGGTTAAAGTAGCCTGTGAGGGAAGTGCCCTTTGATGGCTGCTGTTCCCAGAGACGCTCCCTTTTAAAATTTTTCCTCTTAGGGCATGAGGTGGAGGACGGGTTTTACTGGGATCTGGGGCTTTGGAGGTGTATAATTTATTGAGGTTGAAGGAATAAGTATCAGCCTAGGGAATATACAGATAGAGTTAGATCTGAGTCTGCCCAAACTCTGTGCATTGATTCACTCAGAGTTCGTTTCCTTTTTCCCTTTTTCTTCTTCAGGCTGGATGGTCATTGAACCCACCACATATACCACTCTTGAGTGTCGATTAATTGGATACGTTTTCAACGATTCTTCACGAAGAACGGCTCTCACCATCTGAGTTACAGACGTAGGCCAGCGAAAGCCTTATTTGATTATTTATGCAATCCGGGAGCATGTGTAGGCTCATTTTTTTCTGTAAGAGGGTGAAGAGGGTAGAAACATCGAGGAGGAGTATTTTAGCATGGAAGAGAAGGAGCCTGTTGGAATGGGACAATATTTGATGGTGTGTGTGGCTCCGGCAAGGTCTAGGGGAAATGGCTTCTATTTTGGAAATGAGGAGTATACCAGTTGCCCTGAGGGAGGGGCAAAGAGGCAAAGATTGATGCTGGTGGGCTTCGGTGCTGTCCGAAGGCAGGAGCGGGATGTTGAAGGTGTTCCCACGCCCTGAGATTGCTGTCCTATCCCTTTGCACCTGCTGTCTACTTCCTGGAGATTATTTCTCTACCTCTATCTTTCCTGTGTGGCTTGGTACCACTCACTGTGCATCCTCGTCTCCCGATTCCCTCATCTTGGAAGTGATTGTTCCCACTTTTTCACCCCTAAAAGCACGTGGCAGTATTTATCCATCACACTTGTTACTGTACTCACAAGTCAAAATCTTACCTATCTGCCTGGTGGTGTAACTTCAGCAGAGCGATATGTCTTAGTTCTTCTGAGAATGAGCCTTGGACTCAGATTTCCTGGGTGCAGATCCTTGTGTCTGTTCTCGCTAGCTGTATCCGCAGCAAGTTAACTTTTCCCATCTGTGAAATGGGTCAGAACTTGGCACTAAACTTCAGTGAATTCTGTGAGTATTAAACATTAAAAATAAAAACAGTTAAACATTAGACAACTCATTACATTTGGTTTAATTAATATGTAAAAAGCTCCTCAAATACATGGGGTATTCAATCATGCTTGCTTGCCTGACTTTTCTTACTAGTTAAGTGAAGTAATACACATGAAGGATTTAGGATATCTTACCCTTTAAGTAAGTGTTATTTTTCTTAGTTGACGCGCTTTGATGATAGATGTGGGGTCTTACCTGCCATGAAAGGCGCCGCAGTGGCTGCTATAACGGGGGTTATAGGGAGGTCACTCGGCATTTTTAGTGGAGGTGCCTTGGGTCCCTGGGGAAACTTATCAGAGGCGCTCCGATGTTTGGGCTTCCAAATGCATGTGGATCTCATGCTGAACCGTGAGTGCCAAGTTCTGAAAGCCTAAAAAGTGCATGTGTGCTCACTTACAGGCTCACCTGTTTAGAGTTTGCTGAAAGATTTTCAAGAACTGTAACATTTAAGGAGGGGAACCCGAGGAAGTAAGGGAGGGCAGAGAGTTTGCGGTCATGGTGGGAAATTGGGTGGGATTTGGAAACTCAGTGCACCACCATGACACCCGTGCTCACACTGGCCTCTGAGGCTGTTTGTGGAAGCATCATGGCTTCCTGCCTCACCTCCCGGAGGACAAGAAGCTGTGTCGATTCTCAAGAGTTATTTGCTGAATAGATGAGTTCCATGACCCGGTGAGGATTAAGTACAAATTGTCACCTCAGGTCCTCAAGAGTCCTCCTTTCCCTGGATTCACCTGTAGATGCGAACAAAGCTCACAGGATGTTTGCCCTCAACTGAGGGTGGCCTCAGGCAGAAAATGGGGTTGGTGGGAGCGCCAGGTCAAGTGGGAGAGCCTGGACCCTCACAGCTTGGCCCGAACCATGACAGCTGCAGGACAGCTGTCCCCAGGCAGAGGAATTGAGTTATACGGTGGAGTAAATCGAGTTGTAGACAACAATGTGGTGAGAGAAAAACATCCCTTTATCTTGCAGTCCCAGGATATGATATAGTCATGGTTCAGGACTTCTTAAACAAAGAAAGAATAATAAAAAAAAATTCGTTAGAAAAACAAGTAAACTGGAAAATGTTTATGAAACATTTATAAGAGGCAAGGCCTTTGGATATGCAAGAATTTATTAACTAATACTTTATCCCAAGAAGGGCTATTTTTGAAACCTAGTGCAATTGTTCTGGAAAAAGGCCCAAATCAGTGAGGAATAAAAACAACACAAGAACATCAAGACTTTAATTATTGTGATTTAATTATTTTTTGGATGGGGGGGAAACTTACCCAAAGCCTACAATCTTTCCCCATTTGAAAAAAAAATGATACTTGTATTTCTTTGGTAACGAGACCAGAACTCTTATACTCTCTCATATTCACTGGTCTCATATTCCCTACAAACACTGCGTCATACTGATATTCTGTATTTCAGGGCTGGCTTCCAGAACTTTCTGCGATGGTGGAAATGTTCTGTATCTATGCTGCCTGATAGAGTAGAGCCAAATAGAGCTGTTAAACACAGAAATTGTGGCTAGTGTGATGGCGAGACAGATTTAAAAATTTCATTTAATTTTAATTAACCCAAATTTAAATTTAAATAGCCACGTGTGGTGAGTGGATTTTATATTAGACACTGAGGATCTACAGTATCAATTCTGTATGATTCGGGCATATTTTACCTTCTTATTTTGTTGCAAATTATTTAATAAAGACGGCAGCAAGCTTTACTGAGATACTCGGTTGCATTTATTTCTTATGTCATCGTATAGCACTGGCAACATCTCTTGGCTGTCTCTTCCTTTACTGAAGTACTTTGTCTAAACTCTCACTGGCTGGGACCTCTGGGTGGCAACATCCCCAGGACCTTATAAGCCTTAAGATATTCTTATCTGATGTAACGATCTAGGTGACTCAATACTTTGAAGACAACACTCCTTTTCTTTTTTTTCCCTTGAATCCATTATTGCTGCTGAAAAATTGGATGTGGATCCAATTCTTGATCCGTGGTAGAGGACGTGTCCTTTCAAGAGGCTTTGAAATTTGTCTTTTCGTCTGATATTTTGAAAGTTCATTCACGAGACTTTATATTCTTCTTTGGCACTCCAGGGAAACTGCTGATATGAACCATGGCGTTATTTTTATTTTTTACGTCTGGGGAATTTTTTCAAACACTTCTTCAAATATTTGCCAGTCTCACTTTAACTAGCTCCCCTGTGCCCCTCCTCCCACTGCCCCAGGATTCCTTGTGTTTGGATTTCTCTACATTTTTAATTTTCTCCATATCATTCCTTTTTTCCCCTGCACTCCTAACTCTTTGTCGTTTCCTCTTTCTGGGATTGGTATTCCTGCAACACTGTCTTCTGGTTGCTGTTTTATTCCTCCTCTGGGTCCACCCTGTGATTCTATCTCCTCATTATATTCTCTTCTTCAACGATTGTATTTTTCACACCAAATGTTTCTGTTTGTTTTCTGGTAGTTTTCCTTTTTGTTTCCATGGCTAATATAATCCCTAGTTCTTTTCAAACGTGTGTTAGTTTAATTGCGTTGTTCTGATATTTCTGCTTCTGGTGAAGCCTGTCATCTAGTAAGCTTTCCTTACGACGATGGCGCGACCATCAGCAGTGTTGTCCTTTTTCTTGTTTGTGCAGAAGTTTCTTTGCCCTGTGTATTGGCTACTCTGTCAGCCAGGGGTATAAGGAAGGCCCAGATCCATCGCCTGGCCCCCCGGGAGGAGACTGGAACTCACCAGCCCCTGGGGAGATGGGCGGCAACCGCCTGAAGCTGATCAGGCTCTACGCAGGTGGTCAACTTCTCGTAAGCAGAGAGCCTCCGGTCCCAGCGTTCCTCCTGTGGCCTCGGGACAGTGGATCAGCGTCACCCCAGATTTGGGGGTAGGTGCCGCCTCAGCAGAATGACTGGCAGATGAAAGCAGAGCTCTCTGGAGTCTCCACCAGTGTTGCTCTTCCCATAGCACCCAAGCTGCCCTGGCCCCCACCCCAAGCCACCCTCTCCAGAGTTCAAAACTGCCCTGTCCCACTTCCATCCGTTGGTGTTTTATTTGCAGAGCTCTCCAACTTAGTCTTGGCCGAGGGAGCCTGGGGTCATGCTAGTGTAAACTTGGTGGGAAATTTCCAAATTTTCCTCTCTACAAAGAAAAGATGTAAAAATTCTTTAATTAGAGTCTCATTTGTTAGAATTAAGGGCTTAGAATTAAGGGCTACAAAGACTGTTGTGTTCCCAAATACAGGTTCCCAAACAGTTCCCAAACAGGTAAACACAGCTGGCCGCCACCCAGATTCAGGCCTAATTCAAAATCTGCAATAATTGGGACGGAGTTTGGGTGGTTTATCCATGTGTCTCTGAATGTTTATTATCAATCAAATCGAAATGTTATTTTGGCTTGTGGCCATTCTCAAGGTGGTTTAGGTGGAATAATTTAAAGTATGCCTCCCTTTCAGATGAGGTTAGTGTCTCTTCCCAGGACTCTAACAGTTACGCTTATGGAATTAATTTTGAAATGGAATTACATAGCTTGGGTATGGTTTTAGCTCCTGGTTGCCATCACTTTGGGCCTTAAGTAAATAATGCTTGTGTCTGTGAGATAATTGTCCAAACCTGAACTTTGCCGGGCAAGAAATAGGATTGTATTTCCAATCATAAATTTAAGCCTCGAGACAATTAGCTCAAGGATGTGATAGAGAGCAGAGACAAGACGATTTCTCTGAGATCACCATTAACAGGAAATTATCACTCACTGAAGATCATAATTCTTACATTTTGAAAGATTTAAAAACATGGAGAAAAATACACAGGCATAGTCATCCATGATTTAACAGATGTTAACATTTGGGTGTTTTCCCTTCAAGTTATTGTTTTTTCTCGTTTATTGAGGCATAATTGGCATGCAATATTATGTTAGTTTTAGGTGTATGACATAGCAACTTGACATTTGTACACGTTGTGAAATTGTCAACACAATTAGTCTAGTAACCATCTGTCACCTTGCAAAGTTAATACAATGTTATTGACTGTATTTCCCAGGCTGTACATTACATTTCCGTGAGTTCTTTATTTTACATTACATTTTGCATTTCTCTGTATTTAATGTGTTTCTAGAAAATGTACACGTAGAAAATCACAAAAGTGATCATGATGATGCATTTGGTGAAATTCTCTAGCACAGAGATGGCCGAAATAATGGGAAGGCAAGGCGACAAAGACCGAGGGCTTTGTCCATTTCTGGCTGGATGTGTGTCTCTTCACTTATATGGATACTGGGCTGGTCTCAGTAATCACTTAAGAAAACAACACATGTAACCTGGAAAAACTTTTAGCATAGAACCAGATAAGGGCTCTTAGATCACCTCGTGTTATAGGTGAGAAACTGAGGCTCAGAAGGGAAATGAGGCTTCTAGTAACATAAACTTGTTCCCTGAAATTCACCTTCTGAATAAATTAAGAAGTATAACTATAGGTCAGGAAGAGGGCTGGAGAAATGAGGATTGTTTCCGAATAAGTATAAATGGGAGCTTTGAAATAATTTGTTTTCTAAATGAGAACCTGGAAATCGCTCTGCTGCAGCCTTACAAACATATGAACCAGAGTCTCAAATCAGTCGTGGCTGGTGCCTCTCAGGTCTCTCCATGGAGCTTTTGTGAACTTAGGGGCATTGGTTATTAGGAGGTGACAGCACTGCCTCCAGCAAAAAGGGAGTGGAATGGGATAGTCAAGTTTTTTACACACTGGTTGAGAAAGTTAATTTTTTTTTTTTTAACTATGGGACTTTCAGATTCTTTAGTATGTCAATGTGCAGGGCTTCTCAAACTCATTTAATCAGGGTACCCTTGCTCAGAGCACGTTACAAAGCAGTGCCCCACAGAATAGAGGCTAAGACATAGTGGCCGAATGGTAAGAAGATGTCAGGAAGGGGACAGTAAAGTCTTTAAATAACTATCAATTACATGTAAAGTACTTTAACTGCAACAAAACACTGAGTCTTTGCAACAACTTTGTAAGGCGAACCAGATTACAGGTGAGGAGACTGGGGCACAGAGGTCCATGAGGGACTTGTCAGTGACAGCTGCTATTAAGTGACAGTTGATTGCAGCTTTGGAGACCAACCTGCTAAGCCCTAGCCTCTGTGGGCTCTCATCAGCTTCCAGGCCTGCCTCTGCTTCTGCAAGTCAGAGCCCTCTTCATCTTCCTCCCTGCATCTTTGCCCTCTTTTTATTTCCTACAGTGAATCATGCAGCCACCACCACAGGGCCTTTGAACATGCTATTTCCCCTTTCCTCCCTTAACACCTACCCAGCCTTTCAATTTCAGCTCAATGTCACCTTCTTGGAATGCCTTTCCTGATCTACCAGGCTTAATTAGGTTCTTCTGTTGCCCACCACCATGTCACTTATCATAGGTTTCATAAATATGTAAATGGAATGCAAATAGGGTTACTGATTGATGTTGTTCCCCTCTGTGGGGAGCAGGCCCGGTTTGCCATCCATGTACGTGTATGACCTAAAGGCACGGGCTCAATTAAAATGGCAAAGATGAGTCTCTCAACCTTCCAATGGTACAGAAGACCGGGCAATTTGTTTGTTGGCTGATCATGTGTTTGTTCTGTATCTTGCAACAGTTAAGACATTTTTCACGTTTTTATGGATTGTGGTCTTAAAATCTGTCTCTCCAAAATAGAGAACATGCACACACAAATTTATATTTCTCTGTTTTTAAATAGCAAGTGCTACGTCCCAAAGTATTAATTTAAGCAGTATCTCTTTTTGACCTTTGCTGTCAGTGGTATTCGTAGATATGAATTTTGATTATCTGGCTCTTATATGGTAAGAAGAAAAACACCATCACTCTGCTGCTGACACAGAGGAGAAAACTGACTTCTATGAATTTTTAAAAGTAGCAATCTGAATAGAATGAAAGGGTTTTCATTTATTTTGAGCTTTATTTTCTAGTATGACACCTTTGTCTAAGGATCAAGTCACTGTTCCGTTTACTTCTCTGAGAAGATAGGAATGACCATCGCTGACCCCCACCTGCGGTGACTGTGAGGAGAGATAAGTAAAGCTGATGGAAAAGCACTTTGTAGTTGTCAGCTGTTACATAAATGCTGAATTATTGATTACCACTGTTCCCCACCCCCGCTGGGAACTCTGTCTGGGAACAGTAATTTTAAGATGGGAGTTTTTCTTCGTGTGGTTTAGGGAAAACTCAAGATCAAAATCTAGCTTACAAATGTCTTTTATATTTGGAAGTATCTTTACAGGATACTGTGGCTGGTTCTTCTGCTCCCACAGCCAAGCCAGAACAACAACATTATCAAGTGTCCTCATTCTCAGTGAGCTGTGAAGTTTTCTTGGTCATTTCTTCAAAAATGTGCCTCTATTGGGTATTTACCCCAAAGATACAGATGCAGTGAAAAGAAGGGCCATCTGTACCCCAATGTTCATAGCAGCAATGGCCACAGTTGCCAAACTGTGGAAAGAACCAAGATGCCCTTCAACGGACAAATGGATAAGGAAGATGTGGTCCATATACACTACGGAGTATTATGCCTCCATCAGAAAGGACGAATACCCAACTTTTGTATCAACATGGACGGGACTGGAAGAGATTACGCTGAGTGAAATAAGCCAAGCAGAGAGAGTCAATTATCATATGGTTTCACTTACTTGTGGAGCATAAGGAATAACATGGAGGACATGAGGAGATGGAGAGGAGAAGGGAGTTGAGGGAAATTGGAGGTGGAGATGAACCATGAGAGACTGTGGACTCTGAGAAACAAACTGAGGGTTTGGGAGGGGAGGGAGGTGGGGGGTTGAGTGAACCTGGTGGTGGGTATTAAGGAGGGCACGGATTGCATGGAGCACTGGGTGTGGTGCATAAACAATGAATCTTGGAACACTGAAAAACTAAAATTAAATTAATAAAAAATGTGTCTCTCAGTGCTAGCCATTGACCAGTCCTCAGAGCCTAATGGGAAAGCACACGCCTGTCTGATGTCTGGACCCACCACCGCTCACCTGCCAAGACCAAGATTTATCTCTGGGGGCTCCCAAGACAAGCCGGAGCCATCACTGACCTGGAGGAAAAGGAGATGGGCATCTTGTGAACCCCATCTCCTATGTGAGAGGTTGTCTTGACTTTGAGACTTGTTGGTCTCCCCCAAGTTTTGGGGCTTGAAAATCTTGCGGCATCGATAAGCTGGTGTATAGTGTTTGAATCTGCAATAGTTACATTTCATCTTGACCTGTTTTCCTCTGCCCTTGGCTGCAGGCCAAGCCCTTGCCATGAGTCCCTGGCTCAAAGAGACAAGACGTGATCTTCCTTAGCCATTTTCAGATAGTTGTTCCCGAGGAAGTGGAACTCAGCACCACCATTGAAGAAATGCCAGCTCCCTGTGGATCCGTCATAACTAGATGAGGCTCTCTAACGACAGTTTCCATCTAGCAGCAAGATTAAATCGATACCCTTGGACTTGCAGGAACCTTAGTGCTGGAAGAACCTCCAGTTGGGTCTCAGGACTTTGAGCTCAACACTGGGCTCACTCGCGGGACAGTCTGCAAAGGGCGATGGGGCAGAACCATGCAGTCCTAGCTGGCATGGCTGGCTTAGGTCTCAGGTTTCCAGCTGGAAAGTGAGAGGATACTTCCATCAAAGGGCATTGGATGAAATGAGGTGTACGAGGTATTCAATTATTCTTTGAATAGGATAAATGCCCGATGGATTATTGTGATTTCCAGGGGTCTTCTGTTGGACCTCTCTTGGCCAGGCTTTGTGTCTGATGACTATACAGCTGACATCTTACCAGCTACCTGCTTGGATCCCAGCCAAGTGTGAAGTATTTTTCTGCATAGAATGATCTGTGGAGTGAGAGAGTCATGAGCTGGCATCGAGGAGGTGCCAGTTTTCCCAGTTATAGTGGCCCTGGGAACATGACTCTGAGCGCCCACGTCAGCAAACGAGGGTAAACATACCTGACAGGTTGTTCAGGGTTAACAGTAATGACTACAAAAAGCCTGGCATGGTAGACACATAAGAAATGGGAGCTCTCTCGACTCCTATGGTCTCCATCACAACTTGAATCAAGCTTGGCTGCGAGATTCAAATCCCTCTGGTTTGGTCTGACATCACCCTTTTGGGATGGGACCTGAGCTGGTCTTAGACCAGCAGCCTGATACCAGAGGCGCTTCGCCTTCCTCTGAAGCATGGGGCGCGACACAAAGTTAGATCTTACTGTTTCTCTAGTCAGGGTTGTCTGGTGACGGTCCAGCTACCCGGCAGGTGAATGGGATACAGGCTGGGGGGGCAGGACAAGACGATTCATTTTGGCCACGGTGCCAAGCCTCTGTCCTGCCCTCATTTTTGCCAAGAGACTCTTAATCATAGGAAACAAACTGAGGGTTGCTAGAGGGGAAGTGGGTGGGGGGTGGGGTAGCTGGGGGATGGGCATTAAGGAGGGCACGTGATGCGAGGAGCGCTGGGTATTACACACAACTGATGAATTACTGAACTCTACCCCTGAAACTGTGATGTACTATATGTTGGCTCATTGAACTTACATTTTAAAAAAAAATGAAAAAAGAAAACCACAAAACCAAACCAAAACAAAACAAAAAACATGCCTGATTTTGAAGTCCATTTTGTCTGATATTCCTACAGCCTTTCCCTTCCCTTTTGGTTTCTGTTTTCATGGTCTATATATATTTTCATCCTTTTACCTTTATTTTCATTGCACATTTAAATCTAATTTGTGTCTCTTGTGGGCAGAAGAGGGTTGGCTCCTGCTCGTCATTCTGACAACCTCTGCCCTTCGCTTGGAGAGTCTGATCCGCTGACGGGGCTGCTATTATGTCCCACATTTCTTCCCCGTATGTCTCATGTTTCTTCTGCTCCCTTGAGCCCTCATTGCCGCCTTCCTTTATGTTAGGCAAACATGGTTAGTGTGCCCTTTTCATTTCTCTGTTGTATTTCTAGGTGTTTCTGTTGTTGAGTTGCAGATATTCTAATCATTTCTAGGATAATCACGAGCCTTTTCTGGGCACCGTTTGGATTCAATCCCATTGGTCCCTGAAGTTGCTTCATGCCCCTTCTCAGAACGTTTGCCCCTCTCCCTTGTCTAGAGCCACAGAACTGGAAAGTATCCATTGCCACAGGGTCGGGACGAGGGAGGGTGTCTGTCCGAGGACACCCGGAGCCCCGCGCGTGGACTGACAGCCCATGCAGTCACTCCGGGGTTCCCAGCAGGCTCCAGCCCATCCCGGCCTCTCTTGGGTCTGGCACTGGCCCTGCCACGGTGGCCTTCTGGCTCCAGCAGCACCAGGGGCTAGTCTTCCTCCTTAGAAATCAGGGTGCTTCTCCCAGGTCCCCAGCCGGGCCGAGCTTCATGGGTATCACCACTTCCAGCAGAAAGCAGTCTCTGAGGAGAAGCCTCTCCCATCTTTTTGCTGACTCTCGGGGGTTGGACATGGGCTCATTTTTCCGCCTCTCTGATGTGCTCTCCCCATGACACGGAGAGAAACATGTTTCTTGTAAATGGGTTTCATGCTGCATCATTTGTGCATCTTTGTCCCCCCCCCGCCCCGCCCCTGCTACCCTTAGCTCCTCACTGTCCTTCCCCTGCCCTGGCATGGCTCGAGACATTTGTGGGGCCTGTGCTCAGGAACTGCAGACAAGAAGTGGGAATCAGCCCTGTATTTCCAAATACACTCCTGTCCTCCCGAGGTGTGTGACTGTGTATGCGCGTGCATAGGTGTGTACCTGCGGAGTCGTAGACAGGTGTGTAGAGGCAGTCGTGGAAGGAACAAACTCCCTTCTTTTCTTCCCTCCGGCTTCCTTCTTCCTCTCCTCCTGACTGTGTGAACGTGTCATTTTCCGGCAGGACAGGAGGTGTGGGGGGTGAAGCCCCTCGTCTGGCTGACCCGCGCTCTCCCATTGGGAGGGTCTCAGCCATGAGCTGGGCCTGGGCCGCTGAGGCCACCAGAGGTGCCCCTGCAGGCTGACAGCTGGATTCACTCCGCAGGAGGCAGAGGAGGACACACTCCCCGAGGAGCGATGGGTGTCTCAGGGACAGGGTGTTAGAAAGCATGCGATACAGGATTTGGACGTCGGGTACGGGCTTTAGGAGAGGATCTGAAAAAGCGGGCATTTGCTCTAGTTGGATGCTGTCAGAGAGCAGGGGAAATTCTAGGACTGGGCATCTCACTACATCATGTGATCATGGACGATTGGCTGCCGTAGACGGAAAGCCACCAGTGGTGAAGAAGTGGCTGTCACGTCTGACACAGAGAGGGGTCTGCAGTGTCCCGGGGGTGGCCCGGGGACCTTGTTTTTGTCTGTGCTCAGACGAGATTATGAAGGGCTGTGCCTTGTCTCAGTGTCGTGCTGTCAGCGGAGCCTGTCTGAGGCGGGGGTCTGCCCCATTATGTCAAACAGGACCATGACGAGCCGGCAGTGGGTGCCGGGCCCCCTCCGGACATCAGGGGAGGATTTCCTTTCTTGCCTGGCTGCCTCCTCACGGAACCCAGTGGTTTGTTAGAGCACGTGTTTGTCCCTGACACTCACGTGTGTGTGTGCACGCACACGTGTGCATGCATGTCTGTGCACATACGCACGTGTCTATGGGGATGACCGGCAGGAAGGAAAGTCAAACTTGTTTCACGTCTCATGTAAAGCACCCGAAGGTAATGCTTCTCATCTCCCCATCATGCTGGTGTTTGGTCATGTTTGATGCCGGTCACCCCCCCCCCCCCCCAAGCACTCCCCTTCTGAGCCATCGTCCTCACGGATCCTGCTTGCTTGACTCCTTCATCATCCGCCTTCCCCCTTCTGCCCTATTTTTCTGGCTCCCCCGTGGACTATCCCGACCGTGGGGATGACTTTGTGGTTTCACCGCCTCTCTTTTTAGAGGCACTAATTAGCCTCCCAAATTATTTGAGAAATCGTCGTCTGTGGCGGACAGTTATGTAAGCTCACGGTCCACCAGGTCTTCTGGGAGCCATTTCAAGTGCCCAGACACGCATCAGAGTTTAACCACTGCGGTGCCGCCGAGACCAGAACGCCGGTGGCCCCGAGCGTCTGCGGTGTATGCGAGGAAGCATCACCGGGAGGCGCTCTGTCTCCGCGGAGCCTCGGAGAGGCGAAGCAGCTGGACGCTTAGCTTTATTTCGCTTTTCTCCTCTTTGTAACCGTGTTTTCTTTTCTCCCTCCCTTTGTAACTGCGTTTTCTTGTCTGCCTTTTCGCTTCTCTCCTCCTTTACAACTGCGTTACGTTGTTTATCGTCCGTGAAGAATTGTGGCGGCCTCTCGCCGGCCGGCTTGTTACTGTCGCTTACTCTTCTCAGTCACACCGTGCTCCGGCGTCTGAGCTGATCTGTCTATCGCGGTCCCTACTTAACATTATTCTTCCAGCACTTTACCTGGAAGCAAGCTGCTGCTTCCCTTCCTTTTTTGTATTTACTGAAGTAACGTAGTGGTTTACAACTGATCAAGACTGCGTTTTCCCCTGCATAGTATCTAAACGGGGTTGAACTTCTGGGTTAGATTTATGTCTCCCTCAAAACTAGAAACTTAAAATATTTTTGCAGTACATTGTGTGGCAGAGTCATTGACTGCTCAGTGACTATCCATATGGTACCCACATTTTCCAGGCTCCTGGAGTTGGGTAGGGCCGTGTGGCAAGTTCTGCACAGTGATTCCAAATCATAAGTATCATTTCTGGGCTCTCAAAGCACTACTAGAGCAGGTGCATGACCGTACAGTTTCCTGCCCCTCACGCAGCGAGCTGGAAGCCAAGGGACACAGATGGTGGTTGTAAGAACCAATTTGCTTGGGTCTCTGAGTCACTGAACTCAGAGTCCCTAGAAAGTGGCTGATATCACAGAAGACTTTGTGAGGAAAACAAACGATCTCTCTCTTTTTAAAAAATATTTATTTATTTATTTTAGAGAGAGAAAGAGAGAGCAGAAGCAGGCAGGTCGGAGGCAGAGGGAGAGAAAATCTCAAGCAGTCTCCGTGTTGAGCGTGGAGCCCGACACGGACTCAGTCCCACGACCCCGAGGTCAAGGCACGAGGCAAAACCAAGAGTCAGACGCTTAACAGACTGTTCCACTCAGGGGCCCTGGAAATGAACCTTTGTAAATAAAGCCCCTGAGATTTCCAGATGAGGTTGTGACTGCAGCACAACCTACCCTATTCTGACCAACACAGGGAGCAGTTACATGCTGGAATATTACTATATCTGCAGTAACTAATTGAACTAATGCATAAAAAAAGAGGTAACCAATGATTTAACAGCCTCTTAAAAAGTTGGAATCCTCGTGCTTGGGAAATGGGGTTTGTCATGTTTCTCGGAAGGGGCTTTACGGGAAGAGTCAGAGGCTCGCGTTAGTGACGGTGTTTGATTTAATTTTGGATGCCTCCGTTTTTGCTATCTTGATACAGGTACCGAGAATAATTAGATTTATTGTTACGTTTTTACTCATGAGTGTAAAGGAAACTTTACTCTCCTTAGACAAGAATAGTGAAACCAAAAAAAAAAAAAAAAAAAAAAGGAGGCATTTTTTCATGAAAGTGTGAGAAAATGATTTCTTTAGGTGGAAATGCCATGGGTGTGAGCAGTAGCAGGAGAGAAAGGAAAATCTCTGTCTCTTCGTGATTTGGAGTCTCAATTCCTGACGCTTCCAAGAGCCTGGAGCCGGGAAAGGGCCCCAAAGTCTGGCAGTTCTTCCCTTCTTCGCCTCCAGAGGGCGCCGCCACCCCAGGGCAGCTTGGTGGTTGAGTCTGGGGACCCGGCAGGTTTCAAAGGGGCTGTTTGCACACAGAGAATCTAAGAAACGTAGGTTGTTGTTTTTACATTCTGGAAATAATTTTTCTACGTAGCACTTTCAAAAGTTGAAGTTAGAGAATGCAGCTTAAATTCTCCTCTAAATTTAGATATTTCTTTGCCTAAGGACACCCAAAGTGCTTGAAAAAATCTGTATCAAGCAAAACACAAGCCAGAGAGTGACCGTTATGCCTTATAAAATAATTTACATACGAATTTTTTTAAATGGTGATCTTCCTACTTTATTTAATGAATTTGTAATAATTTCTTTATGGCAACATTTTAGAAGGAGATTTATCTAATAGAGCAAAGTGTACAAGTGTACAAAGTCCGGTAGAAATCGGACTTAACTTGCTGTTGCGTTTCCCGGCCTCTGTAGACTATCAGTTGTCGTAACATAATAGGAACCGTGCCTCGAATGACTTCCCGGAGGCACATTTCGTGACATCAGTTTGGAACGTATTCCTCCTCATCACAAAGCCATAAACACTTTCTAGTTAATGATTGCTGGACGATCACGAGCTGTACAATTTTCTGTTTTTCAGGCTTTTCTTCGAAAACTCTTGAGATTACATGGCAGATACACACAGAAGATGTACATGCATGTGCACGTGTTCCAAAACAGGGGTTCTTCTTCCGTGCCGTGGGAAACATTAGAAGTGTGTTTTCAAGGCAAAAGCAATCCTCTAGGAAGTTTTTGAAAACCTGCAAAGTAAGGAGATGGTGTGTTTACACTTATTCACGCTGAATCTCCAGGACCAGCATCATGACTTGGAGCTGCTTGTTTTCATCTTCTGGGGACATCTCGGTAGGATTCAGAGTGAACTCAGCCCGAGGAAAACACGAAGCAGGGTGTGTTGGAAAGATTCCAAGGACAGCCAGCATAAAGTGGATTGAGATGCAACACGGGTCAGGACTTTCCCCTATGCCACCCGCCGCCCCCGGCTCCAACCTGATCATCAGTGGGGGGACACCGATTTCTTTGAGCACAGTTATGCTTGTTTCAGAGCGTAAGACACAGCCTTGCTTGATGCGAGGTACCCATGCAACAGGCTTTCTGGGGCTCCCCACAGAGGAGGCTGGGGGTCTGCCGCTGTGGTGCGCACACACACACACACACACACACACACACACCGTGTGCTCCCCAGCCGTGTGCCAGCGGTTACAACCGTGTGTGTTAGATGGGATCCGAGCTAAGAGGCTGGGTGTTGCAGGCAGGTGGGTCATGTTCAGAGGCAAAGGTCTGGAAACATGCCTGCTTGGCAAAAAAAGAAGCCTGCGTGGCCTGAAACATGCGGGAACACGGCCTCTTGACAGTACGGAGCGTGTGGTCCCCATCTGACACGACATAACCCAGTTGTCCCTGCTGGCAACACAGCAAGACGACCGAGTGAACAGTGAGGCGGTGACAAACGCACCTGCACGTCTGAGAGTGTGGCACTGAGAAGATGACAGCGCTTCAGATCCTTGCGAAGAGGGAATGGCTGAAAATAGTTGAGCTTGGACACCCCACTCTGATCACGCCAGTTTGGCGTCCAGGAGATGACGAGCTGTTAGTGTTTATGCAGTAAGACGGAAGCACGATTTAGGAAATCCAGCCTCTTTTTCATCTGAGATTGCCCAGTGGCAGTCGTACTCCAAGTTTTTGGAGAGCTCCTTTTTAGACCACGATTTTTGGGCTCCCGCAGGTAACACAGCCATCCTTGGCTTGGAGCATCACTGTCTTTGGGGTTTTAGGTGGAAGTCGCTCACTCACTGGGTTCATTCCTCGGGTGAGTCCTTTCCGCATCTCTGCAGACCTGGGCCCTTTCTGCCCCAGCTTTCTCGGTCACCACGGAAGATACAGCTGTGTGTTAGTTTCTTCCCCTGCCCCGCCCTCACCAAACTGGCGAGAAGCCATGGCTGTCTTTCCCGGGAAATCCGGTCGAACCAAAGCCGCCTGCATCTCTGTGGGATTTCTCAAAAGTCCATGGGGCCACGGTGAAGGATGCAGTCAAGGAGCGCAGACTTCCGGTGCTCTGCTGCCTCTCTCCAGGCGGGTGGCAGCTTCTCCCCCTGCCCCCCTGGGTTCTGCTGCAGAGTGGAAACCTCCTAGTCAGCTGGCTTCTGGTTTGATCTAACCAAACCAGAAGCCAGAGGCAGAAAGGGCCCAGGTCTGCAGAGATGCGGAAATGACTCACCCGAGGAATGAACCCAGTGAGTGAGCGACGACCCACAAACGAGAGGATATAAGAAGAGACATGCGTGTCTCCCCACTGCCTCTGCTTAGGAAGTGTCTCCAATGGGAGCTCACCCCTCTGTCACTACCCCTTCCATCAGGGAGACCTCCTATGTTTCCAGTTTTCCATCCCCAGGGGTCCCTCTGCCTCTCTGGCCGGGGGTGGCCGTAGCGATCTTGTTGTTGTCCTCTGAGTTCTATCCCATCCCCGTCTGGCTTCTCAGCTCCTGCATCCCAGGTAACCAGTGCCCATGTTAATTCCAACCCAGGGGATCACACAGCGCACCAGCCGGCTCCCGGCAAGACCCGCTCACGCGGAGTTGTCCCCACAAACTGTTCCATTTTCTTCATCCTCATTTTGTGCCATTAATATTCCTCTGTCTTCCAGAACTGCACGGTCCTAGCACATAACCCTCCTGTCACTTTTTGTCCCTCGGGGAAATCGTGTCTTGACAGTCCTGTCCCTGTGGGCGAACATTAACGATACGCTTTCTCTATCTTGTTACAAATGACTTGGCAACATTTTGTTTCACATAATCAAAACGTACCCTTGACAGTCCTTGGTGGCTAATTATGTTTTTTAAAAAACTAATAGATATTTACACTTGGATTTATAAGCTGGAGGTCAACAACTCCAAGTTCTATATATGGTTAGTTTAGAAGACTCTCTTTTTAGGACATGAAAAACAATGAATTTTGCTGTTAAAGTTTAAGAGAATAACTTGGACATACCCTGTTGCTGGCGAAGCACCTTTCATCTGCATTTATTCTGTTTCTTTTGCAGGCATGCCCAAGTTTCCATTTACGGGATAACCTGTGTTTATTTTCTGTATCTACCTTCTTAACCTAATCTTTTACCGTCTTATAGGACATTTTCCCTACATTCAGGGATTTTATGAAGCTTGACTGAGTACTGACTCCATTTCCTCTCCAGTTAATTCTACCCTTCGAAATTTTGGGGCACGGTTTTTCTGTTTTCTGTGTGTCACGTGGGGTGAGATTCTGCGCAGTCTTTGGGCTGTACTTTCTGCCTGGCACGGACAAGCCGTTCCCTTCTTGCTCTGGGGCCTCATCCACTCAGGTGGCCTCTTGCCCTTCCTGGTGTCCCCCTGAGCTTCCTCTGCCTCACCAAGATTGCGTGCTGCTATGCTCCGACGCAGCTCCAGTATTGGTCTGTGTATTTGAAGACTTTAAACCATGCCTTTGTGCTACACCTTGTATGATTCCAACCATATGACAGTCTGGAAAAGGTAGAACTATGGGCACAGTAAAAAGATCAGGGGTCGCAGGAGACTGGGGGAGAGGGAGGGATGAAGAAGCAGAGCGGAGGGGACTTTAGGGCAGTGAAAATACTTTGCGTGACGTTATAGTGATGGATACACGTCATTAATATTTGTCCAAACCCACACGAGGTACAACACCAAGAGTGAAACTTAATGAAACCCATTATGATGGATTGGGTGATGATGATGTGTGGATGCAGGTTCATCGATTGTCCCAAATGTACCCCTTTGTTGGAGGGTGTTGACAGTGAAGGAGGCTGTTTGTGTGTGGGGATGGGGGAGTTAGGAACTCACTGTCCTTACCATTCATTTTGCTGTGAACCTAAAACTGCTCTGCAAAACAAAGTCTATTACAAACATATACATATATATGTAACTGTCTTCCATGCAATTAAAAAAATAATATGGAGGCTTTAGAATAAAGCATAAATATTGTCAGTTTCTTCTCTAAATGACTCTGGAGGGTGTTCTCTCTAGAAGGAACCAGGACTACCCATCCTCTTTATATCCTTCTAGATCCTTCGTCTGCCTTCACAGACATAAACACACGTGTGCACACAAACAATTATAACACACAAACAAGATTACACTGCACCTACTCTTCTGCATTTTTCCAGTTCCATATCTTCAGGACTTCTAGAACTTTCTTTGCCACTGTTCATAATTTTACCCATTTTTCTCTGGGGTCTTTTTTCATTTTCTTGAGTGATGGGTGATTTCCAACAGATATTCCAGATATGAATCTCCAGCCTGTTGCACATATTGCAAACATTTTCTCTTATTTTTCCAATTTCCTGCTCCTGTGTTTTTTGGATCGCATGTATGTTTTAAGTAGTCAATCTGTCAGTGTTTCTCTGAATTTTGTGACTAGCCCAGAAAATTATTCTTCATCATAAGATTATAAAATTATTCTGATATTTTCTTTTCATTCTTTCCCTTAGACTTTATGGTTTGGTCATGGTATATGTATTTAATTTTATTTTACTTCTAACTAGATGGCTAATTACTTTAGTACCGTATCAAAGAGAGCATTTTTTCTACACTGATTTGTAATGCCTCATTAGTGATATTTCCAGATTTTCTGTTCAGTACTGTTGATATGTTTTTCATTCTCTCACAAATACATTTTTTAAATTATTATGTTCAGTTAGCCAACATATAGTGCATCATTTATTTTTCATGTAGTGTTCAATGATTAATCAGTTGCGTGTAACACCCAGTGCTCATCACCACATGTGCCCTCTTTAATACCTATCACTTGGTCACCCATCTCCCCACTCCCTTCCTTCTGTAACCCTCAGTCTGTTTCCCGGAGTCCATGGTCTTTCATGGTTTGTCTCCGTCTCTGATTTCTTCCCCTTCATATTTCCATCCTTTCCCCTGTGGTCCTCTGTGCTATTCCTTATGTTCCACATATGAGTGAAACCATATGATAATTGTCTTTCTCTGCTGGACTTACTCCATTTAGCAAAATCTCCTCCAGTTCCATCCATGTAGATTCAATTGATGGGGATTCATCCTTTTTGATGGCTGAGTAATATTCCATTGTATCTATGAATCACATCTTCTCTATCCATTAATCTATTGAAGGGCATCTTGGCTCCTTCCACAGTTTGGCTCACAAATACATTATTTTAATTTCTGTAACAAGACAGTATATTTTGATATTTGGCCTGAATATTCCCCTTAATTGTTCTTTGTTTTTATTTTTATTTATTTTTTAAAATTTCTTTTCAGTGTTCCAGAATTCATTGTTTATGCACCACACCCAGTGCTCCATGCAGTAGGTGCCCTCCTTAATACCCACCACCAGGCTCTCCCAACCCCCCACCACCCTCCCCTCCAAAACCCTCAGTTAGTTCCTCAGAGTCCACAGTCTTTCATGGTTCGTCTCCCCCTCCAATTTCCCCCAATTTCTCCTCTCCATCTCCCCATGTCCTCCGTGTTATTCCTTATGTTCCACAAATAAGTGAAACCATATGATAATTGACTCTCTCTGCTTGGCTTATTTCACTCAGCATAATCTCTTCCAGTCCCGTCCATGTTGATACAAAAGTTGGGTATTCATCTTTTCTGGCAGAGGCATAATACTTCATAGTATATATGGACCACATCTTCTTTATCCATTTGTCCATTGAAGGGCATCTTGTTTCTTTCCACAGTTTGGCAACTGTGGCCATTGTTGCTATGAAAATTGGGGTACAGATGTCCCTTCTTTTCACTACATCTGTATCTTTGGAGTAAATTCCCAGTAGTGCAATTGCAGGGTCCTAGGGAAGCTCTATTTTTAATTTCTTAAGGAATCTCCACACAGTTTTCCAAAGTGGCTGCATCAACCTGCATTCCCACCAACAGTGTAAGAGGGTTCCCCTTTCTCTACATCCTCTCCAACACATGTTGTTTACTATCTTGTTATTTTTGGCCATTCTAACTGCTGTAAGGTGGTATCTCAATGTGGTTTTAATTTGAATCTCCCTGATAGCTAGTGATGATGAACATTTTTTCATGTGTCTGTTAGCCATTTGCATGTCTTCATTGGAGAAGTGTCTGTTCATGTCTTCTGCCCATTTTTTGACATGATTATCTGTTTTTTGAGTGTTGAGTTTGAGAAGTTCTTTATAGATCTTGGATATCAGCCCTTTGTCTGTACTGTCATTTGCGAATACCTTTTCCCATTCTATGGGTTGCCTCTTTGTTTTGTTGACTGTTTTCGTTGCTGTGCAGAAGTTTTGATCTTGATGAAGTCTCAAAAGTTCATTTTCGCTCTTGTTTCCTTTGCCTTTGGAGACATATCTTGAAAGAATTTGCTGTGGCTGATGTCAAAGAGGTTACTGACTATGTTCTCCTCTAGGATTCTGATGGATTCCTGCCTCACATTGAGGTCTTTTATCCATTTTGAGTTTATCTTTGTGTATGGTGTAAGAGATTGGTTGAGTTTCATTCTTCTACAGATAGCTGTCCAATTTTCTCAGCACCATTTATTGAAGAGACTTTTTCCCACTGTATATTTTTTCCTGCTTTGTTGAAGATTACTTGACCATAGAGTTTAGGGTCCGTATCTGGTCTCTACTCTGTTCCACTGGCCCATGTGTCTGTTTTTATGCCGGTACCATGCTGTCTCGGTGATCACAGTTTTGTAGTAAAGCTTGAAATCAGGCAACGAGTTGCCCCCAGTTTTGTTTCTCTTTTTCAACATTTCCTTAGCAATTTGGAGTCTCTTCTGATTCCATACAAATTTTAAGATTGTTTGCTTCACCTCTTTGAAAAATGCTGGTGGAATTTTGATTGGAATGTCATTGAAAGTATAGATTGCTCTAGGTAGTATAGACATTTCAACAAGGTTTATCCTTCTGATCCATGAGCATGGAATGCTCTTCCATCTTTTTGTGTCTTCTTCAATTTCTTTCATGAGTGTTCTGCAGTTCCTTGAGTACAGATCCTTTACCTCTTTGGTTAGGTTTATTCCCAGTTACCTTATGGTTCTTGGTGCTATAGTAAATGGAATCAGTTCTCTAATTTTTGTTTCTATATTTTCATTGTTAGTGTGTAAGAAAGCAACTGATTTCTATACATTGATTTTGTATTCTGCCACATTACTGAATTGCTGTATGAGTTCTAGTAGTTTGGGGGTGGAGTCTTTATACAGAACACTCCACCCTAAAACAATAGAATACTCCTTCTTCTTGAGTGCCCCTGGAAATTTCTCCAGAATAAACCACATACTGGGTCACAAATCAGGGTTCAACCAATACCAAAAGATAGAGACTATTCCCTGCGTATTCTCAGATCACAATGCATTGAAACTGGAGCTCAACCACAATAAAAAGTTTGGAAGGAATCCAAACTCCTGGAAGCTAAAGACCACCTTGCTTAAAAATGTTTGGATCAACCGGAAAATCAAAGAAGAACTTAAACAATTCATGGAAACCAATGAGAATGAAGACACTTTGGTCCAAAACCTATGGAATACAGCAAAGGCGGGCCTAAGAGGGAAATACATAGCCATCCAAGCCTCCCTCAAAAAAATTGAAAAACCCAGAATACACCAGCTGTCTTTACACCTGAAAGAACTGGAGAATCAACAACAAATTAAGCCAACCCCCCACACAAGAAGGGAAATAATCAAGATTAGGGCAGAGATCAACGAGATAGAAACTACAGATACAGTAGAACACATCAATGAAATTAGAAGCTGGTTTTTTGAACGAATCAATAAGATCAATGAACCATTGGCCAAACTAATCCGAAAGAAAAGAGAGAAGACCCAAATTAATAAAATTATGAATGAAAAGGGAGAGATCACAACTAACACCAAGGAAATAGAAACAATCATCAGAAGTTATTATCAACAGTTATATGCCAATAAGTTAAGCAACCTAGAAGAAATGGATGTATTCCTGGAAAACTATAAACTTCCAAAACTGAATCAGGAAGAAATTGACAACCTGAATAGACCAATATCTAGTAACGAGATTGAAGCAGTGACCTCCCAAAAAACAAGAGCCCAGGACCTGATGGATTCCCTGGGGAATTCTACCAAACTTACAAAGAAGAAATAATACCTGTTCTCCTGAAGCTGTTTCAAAAAATAGAAACAGAAGAAAAAGTCCCAGATTCTTTTTATGAAGCCAGCATTATCCTGATCCCCAAACCAGGCAAAGACCCCACCAAAAAGGAGAATTTCAGACCAATATCCCTGATGAATTGGATGCCAATATTCTCAACAAGATCCTAGCTAATAGGATCCAACAGTACATTAAAAAGATTATCCACCATGACCAGGTGGGATTTATCCCTGGGTTGCAAGGGTGGTTCAACATTCGCAAATCAATCAATGTGATATTTCCCTTAATTGTACATCTCAAATTAGAATTTCATTAGTTTATTATACTTATTAATTAGTTGTTCTGGTACATTCATTTACTCTGATAAATGAGGATGAGAATCAGCATGTCAGGTTCTAAGAAATGCTGTTGCAATTTTGATCAGGATTGCATTGAATTTGTAAAGCAATTTTAGTGGAGAATTGACATTAGTTCAGTGTCTGTTCTCGTGTTGTATCTATTCAGTTTTAAAAATATTCTGCCAACAATATTTTACTGGCCTGTTCTTTAAATATTCTGTGACTTTTACATGTATTTATATAACTCTTGCATGTTTCTTGATAGAGTCATCCCTAGGTTATTTTCTCTCTCTCTCTTTACCCCCCCCCCCCACCCCCCTTGTTTTTGTGATGAGGATCTTTTCCCCCATTATACTCTTTAAATACTTGAGACTGGTATGAAAATTGACTGAGGGTAACGAATGCTCGCTTCTATAACAAAGAGCCCCCGTATTCTAATGTCAGGACATTTTATGTCTTGTTGGTGAACAATGTGATGTAAGTTGGGTCATCTTCATCTAAGTGGTGATTCAGTTCCTGTCATTCCAGCCATGCAGGGGTGAGGGGTCCCAGAGTCTATTGCCTGCAGTTCCTTCTTGCATGGTAGTTCAGATGTCTGGACTCATCTCTTTCTCCTAATTGCCTTTCGCAAGAAACTGTAGCCAAGACACTCCATTCACCTCTGTTCATCTTCTCTACAACCACGAGACTCATGGGCATGTGACCTGCCTTCCAAGCAATCAAGGGCATGGGCTTTATCAAATATCTTGCCACAAGAGACCATTGGTACATTTTTGCAGTCTTAAATATCAATTTTCTTGCCATCCACCTGCTACGATAGTGTTACATATTTTAGGTTTCATTATGTTTAAAATTACGAAGTATGTTCTTTCTAGTCACTACGTTCTGTCTTAATGTAATTAAGTGAGCTGATGTAACCGTCTAAAAATCTCAGTGGCTTCCTGGCGGAAGCTGTGTTTCTTTTTCATGTCACAAGGCTAATGGATGTGTTCTGTTTTTAAATGTGTGTGGGTTTATTTTTTTTTTTCCTTCTCATTTCTAGGAATTTGGGGCAAGGGTGAGGGGAGCGAGGTGAATCTTGATCTGTCTGTCACCGTGATCCAGTACTCTCTCGTGAATTGGTTTGTGTCATGTTTAAAGTGTGGTGCCCAGGACAGACCCCATGTGCTCCTGGCCCCACCAGCTTTGAGTCCTTGGACATAGTCTGTCCGGCAGGAAGTGCATCAGCAGCTCCAACTTCACTTACCGACTGGGAGCCTGGAGTAACTCTACCAGCACGCCTGCACCCTTAGCGCCTCCCGTCTCTGGCTTGAATGGGACGCCCAGGAGGACTTGAGTTGAGATCTTCCTCCTGAAGTCTTCCTCCTCCTCCTCCTTTTTTTTTTTTTTTAATTTTATTTATTTATTTGACAGACAGAGATCACAAGCAGGCAGAGAGAGGAAGGGAAGCAGGCTCCCTGCCAAGCATAGAGCCCGATGCGGGGCTCGGTCCCAGGACACTGGGATCATGACCTGAGCTGAAAGCAGAGGCTTTAACCCATTGAGCCACCCAGGCGCCCCCCTCCTCCTCCTTCCATTCCGGTTCCTCACAAACAGGTGGGAGCACTAGCCTGTTCTCATTCACTCTGCTCCCCAATCCAGGTTGTGGTGCGAGAAGAGCTGGGCACTGACTCCAGCCCACTTAGCTTCTTCCGGCCTTTCTCACCGGGGGGTTGGCCATGGCCTTGCCTCCCCGAGGGAAGCCATCCCTGCCTGTGAGTACCTGCCAAGGTCCTCCCCGGGGTGACCTGTGCCCCTGCAGACTCTGACCATGGCTCGGATTCCCCCACCTCCATGCCGTCCATGCACACCCCAGCGGCTCTTGTCCCCTTGGGAATGGGGCTCAGCGTGGCTGTCTCAGTGCTTCTTGGCCTCTGGTGCCTTCTTGTTTTCTCACAGGAAGGTTTCTTTTCTAGTGGGTCTGGCTGCTTCCTGAGCTCAGCTGCTGCTCCCGCCGGCTCTCCCTTCTCCAGTTCTGTTCCCCACTGGCCCCCCACCCTGTGGTGCGCGGTTTTGCCCCCTCTGTCCTCTCATGGCTGGTAATCATCCAGGATACCAAAGATCTTGTTAAATGAGAAATGTTCCTGGAGAAGGAGGGGGATGGGGCAACTCATTCATTTCCATTAACACTTCAGCAGAAATTAGTTTTCTCATATGAATGACACAAAATCATAAATTGGTACTAATCAACTCTGGGCACATAGCGAAGCCTCCTTTATGCAGCGAGAGGGTTCACTTAATTGAATTTTGCATATAACCAAAGGTTATTCTTTCCGGTGGCAAACTTGTGAGTGATATCAGTGTAAGGTTCTGCAGATCAGCAGAAACCACGGAGGCAGAGGGGAGAGGAGGTGTCGGAAGCTCAGTCTCGAAGAGACCAGGTAGCCAGGGAAGGGGAGGGGTTCCAGAGTGAACCTAGGGGTCCTTGCTTGCTTCTGAGTTTCATTTCTGAGGGCCATTAGGAGGAGGATGAGTTGCTTTCTGATAACGCTTCTGTCTTGCAGGTGCTTTTTGTGAGAGATTTGTCCATAGTTGCCTCTATATCATGTCAAAGCCCTAAAACATAACCAAACACAATTGCATTGGATAGGGTCTTTATGGGGTTATCTAAGATTCTTGTCCATAAGAGGAAATATCACATTTCTAATGTAAGGAAGGTGTTAGGCTTTGAAGCCGAGGGCCAAGAAAGAATCCTGGAGATGTCTTTGGTGCAAAAAGGTGGTCTTATTAAAACACAGGGACAGGGCCCGTGGGCAGAAAGAGCTGCACTGGGGATATAAGGAGTGGCCCGTTATAGACTTTCAAGTTGGCAGAGGGTTAGGGATAGTGCAAGTCTCTAAGGAATTTGGAAACAAGGTTTCCAGGACCTTGAGGAGGCTAGCTATTGTTGGGAAGAGGTCACTTATTGCCGTCTAATAAAACCTTGGTCACGAGACCCTTAGATGTGGATCGGTGGGTCATTCGCTTGGGGGATGATTGCCAACACATATCTTGGAGGTATAGAGAAAAAGGACATTTCTAAAGGAATTTTCATATGTTAAAGTAGACTCACAAGGTCCCGGGTGTTGGGTTAAGATTGTCTTTTGCCCTTAGTGAAGTGTCAACATTGAGGCAGTTGAGTCCCTAGAAGAATGTCACTCGGCCTGTTTCACGGACTTGTCAATGGGCTGTAGGTAGTAAGGACATTTGCTACTTTTTCTTCTGCCTTTGTTTCCCACATCAGTTGCTACCAGTGAAATCACTCCAGCTGACTTTCATGGTGTTAACTGAAAACGTGAGGCCAGATCTGCTAAGTACTCTTTCCCTTCTGTACATGGGAGGAGTTCCTATCTTTGGGTCCCACAAGAGGGGCAAGACTCTGCCTCCTCGATCGCCAGATAAACCAAAATGTACACCAGCTTTTGGAAGATTATGGTGAGCATCAACTCCTTTTCCTCTTTCCAGCTCCCCGAAAGTTTACAGTAATGAAAACCACATAACTCTATGGAAAACAGTATGTAAAAACGTGTGCACATTATGGATTTACATGTAAATGAGCAGAAGATAAAGAGCTTGTTTTCATTATATGTGGGTCCTCTGGGGGATGTTTTGAAAGAGAGAAAAGCAAAAGACCGTTTTTTTTTTGTTTTTGTTTTTGTTTTTTAAGATGAGTAATGTCTATAAATAAAATTGAAGAGAAAAATAAAAACAACCTGCTAAACACTGGGCTTGAAAAAAAAATGCAAAGAATCCGAAGAACATTTTTATGGTTTTAAAAGGAAGTTTGCATCTGATTATGTTTCTTCCTGAGGCTTCATGAATATATACATCAGAGAGAAGAGATTAAAAACCCCTAATACTTGTCCTACAGAGGAGGTAGGAAAGAAGACCCTTTTACGCCATGTTTTTTTTTTTTTCTCTCAGAAAAATTTATACTTTAACATTTCCCCCTCCGGTTTCCGCTGGAAAGCAATTTTCCCTAGAAATTAAATGAGTGAGGATCATGAGTTCACCCGAATGTTCTTTTTTTGAAACTCGCACTTTGTCGTGTTTTCACTTTCAAACCTGTCTCTCAAGTCTATGCTTCTGTTCTCCAGTCTGTGAACTTTTATCCGTTGGCAAAATTGGATAAAGGGAAAAATGAACTCAATCAGGGGTCAGCAGACTTTTCTGGACGGGGCTGGAAGTGAATGCTTTCTGTTTTGTGAGCGAGACTGTCTCTGTCAGGGTTCCACTCTGCTGTCCTAGAAGGAGGGGGTTGATTAACGCGACGGGGACATTTCCACAATGTATGTGGATGGCAAATCAGCCTATCGCACACTTCAAGGATCTTGCAATTTTGTCAGTTATGCCTCAAAAAGCTGAGAGAAGAGTCTAAAGCAAAGCAGCCACAGACAGATGCCAGTGAATGGGTGTGGCTGTGTCGGGACAAAACTTCATGTTTGGCTGCCGAAATTTCAATTTCATGTGATTTTAACTTGCCACAAAATAGAAAGGTCATTTGACTTTTTAAAACCATTTAAAGATGCCAGCTATCCCTGGCTGACAGGTCATAGTAAAACAGATGATGGGCTGGATCGGACCCATGGAAGGTTTTTGTTGACTTTTGTGCGAAGTCAGATTCTTGACTTAATGTGCCTTTAAGGTGGTTGTCAGAAAGGCATTCGAATACTCAAAACTGGGGAGGGCACTCAGCTGTTTGATGGGATTCCGTTATCTTTGATCGCTGACCCACGTCTCAGGAGAAGGTGTCCAGAACTGTGCCCCCGACTGCGGCTGCCCACCCCAGGCAAGCAAGGACCATGTACCGGAGGGTCACGGTAACCGAGGGAGCAGCTAAGAATGAAGCAGAACTCACGTGTTTCCGGAACTGTTTGGGGTGTTTTCCGATATCAGTCCAGGTGGATGAACCACAGTGTACCCACGAGAGAGGTCCTGACCTTGTCGCCGGGGGGATGGGGAGCTCACTGGCCTGCTGGGGGCCATAGGCTCTGAGTGGCAGCACCTGCTTCCCCTGAGGGGCGGGTCCAGGCACTGTGTTGAGCCCAGCTTTCCAGAGACGGGGACATGTACCTGCAACAGAGCATCCTGGGAAAGGAGAGCAAGGCAGCGAAAATCGGAGCACAGCCCTCCTATGCGGCTGCTTCACTGAAGAGGAACCCATGACTGATTCTAGAACATTCCATTTTATCAAATTATTGGTCAACACTCCAGATGGGGCTCTCCAATGCTCTGCTTCTCATTTGAGCAGACAAGTAACAGCTGGAAGGAATAGCCCCCCACGGTGCTTAAGAAACTCTACTCGCTGCTAATGAACCAGGTCCTTTTCCTCAGAGTTCCATCTGTGTGTCCCTTTAACATTAATGTCATGGGTTGGTGACTCTCTTGTTTCTTCTCCTCCTCCTCCTCTTCCCTCCTTTTTGGCCAGCTTTCTCTCTGCACTATGAAATCTGGAAGTCAACGTGAAGCTTTAAAGCTCATCCAGTCGAAGTTCTCACTTTGAGCTGGGGTGCTGGTAGCCAATGGTCCTCTGGGCATCACTGCAGGGTCGCCCCCGGCAGGAAGGAGCCAGGGTGAGTCCCCCGCATCCGGAGCGCAGCCCAGTGCAGGACAGCAGACACGCGCCTCCCTGGTCTCTACAGCTTCTTGCAGAGTTTGTTCTATTTTACACAGACCAAAAGATGGCCCTGCCAACTGCTTCTTTCGAGACAGACCCAGGAAATGTAAAATCACCATCTGGAAACAAATAAAGTGAATCACAATCCTTGCAAGTTCTTTCCTGATGTCGTGCAAACAGGAGCACGGACAGGAGCTCGTCCACATTTTATGGATTCTCTCTTCTCTCTTCTCAGACAGGACATGATGGAGGAGAACAGATTCATTAATTTGTATCCTTGATGATGGCAGCAGCCCCGTGCTTACACGGGCTGACAAGGCTCCTTACGTGGGTAGGTGTTTCCATCCATATTTTTCGGGCGAGGACCCTGAGGCACAGAGCGGGTGGGGAAGGTTCCTCAGGTCACACCGCTGGGAACGGGCAGACCAGTGACCTTCTGGGCTGGGTGACTATTCCCTGGTTTCTCAGGGTATCAGACAGGAGAAGGGGCCACGGAGCCCCGTCTGGCCACAGGGCAGCCAGTGTGGCACGCATGTCTCCGGGCACAGCCTCCCATCAGGGGATGGACCTGTTTGGGTCTGAAACACGGGAGGTGGGACTTCTCAGCAAGAAGCAGAACGGATTCCCTCCACCCTGACTCCTCGGCTTGGCTGAGGTCGTGCTTCTTTCCTTGGGCTGAGTGGGTCACCAGGCAGGTCTGAGTCTGGTGGAGCCCGGTCCTCCCGGGGCCTGCACAAGGCGGGAGTGAGCCCTCTTCCTCGGATGCAGCGTGAGCAGGGCCCCCGAGAGTCAGCCCCTCTCAGCCCAGCCCGACAGCCCACAGACAGCTGCCGCATCCGTCTGGCGGCCATCGGGACCGCTTCTCACTGCAGCTCACGGAGAGTTGCTCTGTGGACCCTATTTGCTTTAAATATGAGTGAGTTAAGCCCTCTTTCGACTTCTAGAAATATGCACCTGCTTCATGCAGTTTTAGAATCACCGGAGACAGAACCCACCAAGGATACTTTAGGGACGGTGACATCCCCAGCCCGGGGCTCCTTTGGCTGGATCCGGGCTTCCCTGTGCTAATCCGAGACATGGGGCCTGTAAGCCCTAGGAAGCAGTCTCCTAGTCCTAGCCAAGTGGAGTGCGTTTTCACTAAAATACAGTAATTAAAAATAACAGAAGAGCCTTTCTATTTATAGAGGTTTTATAGGCATTCTTTAAAAAAAGAACAACAACAACAAAAATCCAGCCCTGGATTTGGATCCAGTGATTGGCAATCGTCTAGGATCCATGTGAGTTTTATTTTTAGTGGCACAGACCAAAGTCTAAAGGCATTCAGCTGTAACAACAGACCAAGGCCACCGGCAGGCTCTGTGAAACAGCAGGCTCCTCACGTTGGAGCGGTGGCTGCGAGTAGGAGGGTTAGTTTTAGTGATGGTGTTAATTCTCTTGGAGGTCACCTTTGTTCATCAATTTTATATTATGTGATTCAAGATACTTCCCGTACGTGGAGTGTTTTTTTCAGTGCCTGCACCGGTCCCGGCAAGTAACGGGAGGGAAGTTTTGTCTTCTAATTTCCGTGTCATGGATGGGGAAACTGAGTCACGGCGGGCCAGGATAGGAATCCATGCTGCGCTGAGGGTGGGTGTCCGTGTCCCCCCACCCAGGCGGCTCCAGGTCGGTAACAACTGATCGAGATGGGAAACGCTGGGCCTTGTCGGCATTTACGGCTGTGTTCTCCTCCGAGTCTAGAACCTTCTGGATTTTTAGAGGGTTCTCGGTTATCTCGTTCATCGGATGAAACCAAGGTTACTTCGGGTTTGGTTGGTGGTGGTGAACCCTGTGGGTGAAGCAGAGTGGGAGGCTTCCTTTCCCAGACTTGCGCTCGTGCATTTGCTGACTAAACGGATGTCCCCATTTGCGGGAACTCACTCGGGGTCAGCCACTCACCTGACTTGGCAACTCGAGCAGAGGAATAGGGTGTGGTGGGAGGGCGGAAAGGGGACGCATTTCTTTTTTAACAAGTTTTTTGTTTGTTTGTTTTTTTCTGGAAAACCACAGGATAAGACAATGGTCAGTGTTGGTGTTGGGCTCTGTCACCTGCCAGGCGCCGTGACCTCCGTGGGCCTCGCAGGGGTGTCGGCACAGGCTCTTCCTCCCACCGGCTGTTTCGTGCGGCAAAGACAAGGACCCCACGATGAAGACGGTGCTCACCTGTAGCCTGGGGTGGCGCGCCGGATCCGCCGGGGGCCGTGGGCTCATTCGTTTGGGGCGCACGAGCCGGGAGAAGATGAAAATGGTTCTAAGCAAAAGTGGCTCCAAGCCTAGGGAAGAGGAAAACGGATCGTCTGCGTTTCTTCCTGAGGGAATGCTCCTGCACGTCGCTGCCACTTAATTTCCGTTATCATTTCAGGGACGTGTTCGATCAGCGCGTCTTAGCTTGTGTGTCTGTCAGGCACCGCGGGCTGCTGGTACACTTTGTACAGACCTGTCGTGAGTCTCTCCGAACACCGTATTTCTATTCGGATCTGATTCCCCAAATTCACATGAAACATCGCCCTCCGAGGCTGTCTCTCTTTCACCCAGACTCTCTCAAGACCCCTTGGGAGGGGCAGCGGGGGGTCACGGCCACGGCCGAGGACGTGGGAGGACGTGGCCTTGAGTGGCTCGCGAGTGCCCGGGACTCTCTGAACTTCTCACCTGCCGCTCTTCCAGGAACAGGAACTTGTCCCCCGGCCGCCCGGGGGCTGCGAGCTTTCCTCCAGAAGGATATTGCAAAATCTTGTTTACAAATTGCCGAAGCCCCAGAGGCACCGCTTGCCCTGAGCATTCACATCCGTAGCTAATGTTTCACGTGGGATGGGATACTCGGGTTCAAACCCAATTTCCCCGTCCTCAGACGTAAGAGCATGGTGACGCAGGTATCGTTAGGTGACACCCGAGGAGCTTCCGGCCACGAGCCCTTCCTCGTATGATGGGTTGAGAAGAGCGGCCTGAACAAGACGTCCCCGAGAGAAAGCGAGAGCAGCTACTGTCGCACACAAGTTTGTAAAGAATCCTGCGACGACGCCACGACGAGGCGTTCCTCCGGTTCCTACAGGCTCGGTGTGGGTGCACGTGCTTGTCATCCGAAGAGAGGTTTGGCTCCCGTATTCACAGACGACAACACGGACACCCAGAGGAGAGAAGCCACTTGCCAGAGGTCCGGTGTTTCACGGGCAGAGCGGCAGGAGCAGAGGATGCGAGGGAAAGGGAAATCATGACTTTGGGGGGAGGCACTGTGTGTTCCCGGCGGGCCAGTGACAACGTGACCCGGAAGGCAATTTCGCATCTCTTCCTGTGCTGTGACGTGGTGGGACTGGGGTTCTGCCCATCGTCTGGTGAGTGGGCCCTGAGGAGCGAGCACTGGGGCCGGGGGTTGCTGCTCGTGGAAGCCAAGGCAGCCACGGTCCCAGACCTGCACCCGCCCCCGGGTCTGCAGCTGCTGACGGGGAGGGGGGATCCTGCACAAACCCAGCTGGAACGCGACCTCGGAGTATAAAAGAAACCTGTCCAATAGCAGGGCTGTGGGCGGAGATAGCACAGCTGCTCACGGGAAGCCGTTACAGAAATACGGACGTATTCCAATCAAAATGCGGACGTCCTCTTCCTCCCGCCAGGTCCACGCGCTGGCTGTGTTGGATCCCCCCACATCACTCCACACACGAGCCACCGAGGGCGAGCACGGTGCGGGATATTGAAATGAGTTGGAAATCGGCCGAGTCATCCAGAGACACGGAACCCTGGCGAACTTGTTTGACTTTCTGAGCCCAAATTTCCTCAATGTAAAATGGAGACAAAAACACAGCCCCCCGCTCTGTTCACAGCAGTGTTGTTCACCACGGCCAAAAGGGGGAAGCCAGCCAGGGGTCTGTCAGTAGATGAACGGGTGAAAGTGTGAGGTCTCGCTGTACAGCCTCAGAATGGAAGGAATTCTGGCACAATTTGAATGCATCGTGAGGACAGCGTGCTAGGTGAGAGAAGCCGGCCACGAACAGACAAATATTGTATGAGTCCCTTTAGGTCACAGGGGAGTCACACTCACAGACACAGAGGTAGAAGGATGGCGGCCAGGGCCTGGGGGAGGGGCCCGCGGCGTTCCTCTTTCCTGGGGACAGAGTCTCAGCTGGGGAAGGCGCACACGTTCTGGAGGTGGGTTGCGGAGCAAATACACTGGAAACTACTGAGCTTGAAAGTCAAAAATGACTAAGATGGTCGATTCCACGTTATGTATGTTTTACCACAATTAAAAATAAATACCGTGCCCGAACGGGATGGCAGGGATCAGAGGAGCACCAAAGGTCACTTCCGAGGTCTCCTGCCTCGTTATGGAAATGAGGCTTAGGAAACTTTGGTCTCTGTGAATTTGCTGATGGTCTCCAATGAACAAATGTGGGCAATCCAGTCTTTCAAGTGAAGACTTCTTGAGAACTACTGTGTGCTGAACCCGAGAGCAAGCAGCGTCTCGTCGGAGGACAAATAGCCTGAGCTAGAAGAGATTGAGATAAAAAATATTAACCAGCCACGGGGCATTGAGTGTTTACAGGTGAGGAAACTTACAGCGGACACCGCAGACCCAGCGGGTTCAACACCTCCAGGGCTGAGGCCTTGCACCCAAGGAAGGAACCAGTTTGGGAGGGGTCCCTCTCCCCGAGATCCTGGCGGGGTGTCACAGCGCGGGCAGCAACCCAGAATCCACCCGCCCGGGGCCGAGAAATCCCTAGGAAGCCGCCGTGGGATGCTCAGTGTGTGTTTGGGGGGCGGTTAGGGTCCTGGCGTGTCCCGCGTGCGACGGTCATGTCAGGAAGGTCCCCCCAGAACCAAGCAGCCCACGGAACAAAGCCCCTTCTTCGTCCTGCAGTGGCCCTGCAGTGCCCTCTGCTGACAGAGCCGGTCAAGAAGGGGTATTTACGGGGTCCAGAGGTGGGACCTGAATTTGGGGCCAGGAGGCAATATATTGACCAATGCCACAGCTGGTCTGGTGATGGGATGGGCACAGCAGTGAATAATCTGCAGGTTAAGAGAAGAAGGAAGCAATGAGCCACTTTTCAGAGCCACACATCTCTGCCATCTGCCTGGAGGTGCCCTTACCCTCTGGAAGAAGGCGAGAAGGCAGACAGCCCTGGACGAATGAGTGGTTGTCCCAGACCCTGTCTCTTGAACTTGGCTATGTGACCTGGAGGGTGCCAGCTGGACATCGAGCTTTGATGCTGGTGCCCATTTGTCTCAAAGCAAACCCTCTCCCTGGTGGGCGGAGCTGTTCCCGGGACAAGAGCATCTCTCCCTCTGAACTTGAAGAATAAAGTCAGGCCAACCAACATCTCTGTATTCCCCGAAACTAGTTCCAGTCCTGCAAATCCGCGAGCAACGTGCCAAAGGCCACAGAATGACACCTGCGAAGCATTTGTCCTGTCCTGATCTGAGGTCCTGTTCTGGTGTGGAGCTTGGGAGGTAGGGTCTCCACGGGTTGTGTTTCGATGGGAGCAAGGACTCTGAGCAGGTGTTTTGGCAAAATGAAGGAGAAAAGTGAGAGCGTTTCTCGGGTGGGAGGGCTTGGAGAACCAGCTCAAACCCCAGCGCGTATGCGCCCTATGCCTCTTCTACGTCAGCAAACAGCAATTCCTCCCCACCCCGCTGGGTGCTCACCTCCTGTAGGCTCAGGGCCGTGTGGGCACCTGAGTGCACATCGAGTCTGTCCAGGGCGAGCCGTCAGATGCTGCCCAGCTTAAGAGGTAACTCCCCGCAATGTGGATGGGGCGGGGCAGGCTGTCCTCCTCTCTTCCTCACAGGGGCCCTCACCGGTGTCCAAGCAGCTGACGATTCTCAGAGTGTGGGGCTGGCTCTCATCCAAACGTGCACATTGTCCCTCGGGGACAAATGGGAACAACCTTTTAGCGCCTATGATCCGTGCCTCAGTGTTAGAGGAGGAGGTCCTTGAAAACTGGCAGAAATTTATGCTTTTAAAAATGACTTAGAAAGCTTATTCATGTCTTAAGACCAGTCAAGAGCCATTTACTCCCACCTGGAGGAGACTTCCAAACTCCAGAAGTAGGATCTCAAAATACCTTTATCCTCTGGCCTCCCAGAAGACCCAGGAGAATTTCCTTGTCTTGTTCTGGAATGTGTCTGCAAGTGGCTCCGGGCCCTTCTGTGATAATGAGAAGTTTTCTTTGCCTGAGGGCCTCTGTGGCTCCTCTGAATGACCAATAGCACGGGCTCAGCCCCAGAAGTCCTGGGGGTCACCAGCACGGGTGCCCAGACGGCGAGCTGTGTCCCTGCGTTGCAGGGAGGGGTCTTTCCTAAGTGTGGTAGGTTTCTCTCTGATTTCAGCTCAGTTCAGCTCTGCACAGTCAGGCTGCCGTGGAGGGTGCGTGGAGAGACCATCGTTGTGACCTTCCCGCTTAATGAAGCTTTGTCATGTATTAAGACTCTAAATCATTGAAGCCAAGAACTACTATTAATTAGAACTGATAAAAGCATTAAAGAAATATTTAATCTCCTTGCTCTGGGAGCTGGAGGTTTTCACAGCCTGACGTTTGTGCAAGGAAAGGGACAGACTTCATTGGTATAGCGTGGCTACAATGGGTAATTATTAAAGGCACTGTTTGCTGCCCCCCCCTCCAGTGAGCCATGCTTCCTCCCTGAAGGATCTTCCCCAGTGTTATTTTATGACTGTCTCTGGCTGCTTTTCAGTGGCTTCAGATGAACCCAAATGCTCCTGCAAAATTAGTGTGCAGAAAGACTTTGCTCAAAATTTGCCCCCAAGTATAAGGGATCGGAATTAGCAGTGAACTTAAGAACACACTCTTAAATACCTTTCCTATTAAATCTGTTCTCTACCGGCAGATTTTTATTTTCCTCCCTTTAAAATATGATGCCTTTTAAAATACGACATCATAGGATCAGCTTTTGAGAGTTAATCATCATGATCAAATAATTTGTCTGTGTGGTTTTGGAAATCAGATTTCTTTTTTGAAATCATGTTTTTTTAATAAAGAAGTTTTGGTAAACATGTTCATGCATCCAAGCTATGGTTAGTAGGTGAATTTGTAGCTAAACCTGTATCTTCAACCCTCAAGTAAGCATTTGCATGGCTTGCATTTGGTGTGTCTTTAAGCCAGGAAAAATTGCCAGAGCTGGGGGTTGGCAGAGGAATCCAGAGCATGTCCGTGGCCATGGGGATTTGGGTGAGGCAGTGAGGAGATGTGGTGATGAGTTTTAATAAAGGGGACTGGAAAGTACACTCTTCCTTGACATTGGCTATGACTTTGGGATCTTGCTCATGGATGCAGGGGCACTTCTGGCTGAAGAGTTCCCAAGATGTACCCTTCAAACATGATTGGACTGAGTCTGGATTTCTCACCCCTACCGCCTTCCTTCAAGCTAGCCCTCCACCCCCCACCTAGGACTTCAGAAAGAGAAATTCTTCCTCACCTGTTCCACGATGTTTAGTTTATAGCCTTGGCCACCAAGACTGTTGCATTAAAACATTTTTTGCCCGTCCTTGGTCTTTTTGTTACTGACATTCAAGTGCTATAATGTCTCATGGAATCCTTGTAAATGTTGCTTCTTGGTTTTATTTTATGCCTTTCACCTGATGGCTTGAGCAGAATGGAAAGACTTGCCCGCCCACTGCCCCACATGATTCTGCAGACACTGACCTTCCTTTAATTTTTCCTTTTTGGGGTTCCCACGTCAGACATAGTCAAGCACAGGTATATTCAATTCCAACAACTGAGACATTCTTTTTTGTTTTTTTTTTTTTTAAAGATTTTATTTATTCATTTGAGAGAGACAGAGAGTGGGAGGGACAGAGGGAGAGGATGAAAGAATCTGAAGCAGACTCCGCACTGAGTGTGGAGCCCAATGTGGGGCTTGATGCCACAACCTTGAGATCATGAACTGAGCTGAAACTGAGAGTTGGACCCTCACCTGACTGAGTCACCCAGGTGCCCCCAAACTGGTACATTCTGTGAAGGGGGGATCACATTTTAGTAAGCTGGATGAGACCCCAAAATTATGTCATCATCTTTAAGCAAATGTGTTTCCACAGTACACTGGATGGAGGGGTAGCTGGGGAAGAGAGCTGGGTTCTAGTTAGTATCCCAGTTGGGAAGCTCCTAGGATGTTCTCGTTCGTTTGTTTTAAGTTTATCTTCTGCCTGAATTTGTTACGTTTATTTATTCTTTTTACGTTTATTTATTGAACTTTTAGCCAAGCCTGTATCTTTAACCCTTACAGAAGCATTTGTGTGTGTCAAAAGCAAGCCTTTGCTCACCTGAAGCCATCCCTCCTTCATCCCCCCTCTACTTCTTCCCTGCTCATCAGGCCTCAGTCTGCAGCGTGTGAAGATCCTTCATCTCGGGGAAGGCTGGCCCCAGGAGAAGGACCATTATTGGCCTAAGCCATCCATTCTGACCCATTTCTCTTTGCCAGAGGACCGTGGGCATGGGGTTTAGTTCTGGCCCATAGGACTTGTATTAGTTGTCTGTCATGTATAACAAATCACCCCAAACCATGGTGGTTTAAAGGATGATCAAGGTCCATTTTCTTAGAGTCTCTGTGGGTGAGGAATTTGAGAGTGGCTTACTTGGGTGGTTCCGGCTTGGGCTCTCTCATGAGGTCTCAGTCAAGATGTCACCAAGGCTGTGATCATCTGAAGACTTGAGCTGGAGGGTCCACTTCCAAGGCAATCTGTTCTCCCGGCTGGCAAGTTGGTGCTGGGTGCTGGCTGGAGGCTTTCTCCGTTCCTCGCCATGTGGGCTCCTCCAGCGTGGCTACTTCATCAAAGCCAGCCAGGGAGAGTCCGTGAGAGAGTTGTCCAGCAAGAGGAAGTCAAAATTTTAATGCAACTCCTGTGAGGCCGGCACAGAGGGGATATCTGCTCACCTTTGCCATGTTCTGTTGGTTACGAGTGAGTCACATGTTCTGCCCCTACTTCACGGTGGTGGGGAGGGGGTTGTACTCAGGCATGAACACCAGGTGGCAGGGTCATGGGGGCAGTTCAGAGTCCGTCTCCGCGGCCACTCCACGCCATCCGCTATTCCTACAAAGTGAGTGCTAAGTCTGGCCACAGTCAAGAGGCGTGGAACACGGCTCCATGCTTTGAAGGCAGATGTGTCAGTTAGGGGCATATTTTCAAAACTCTGCTTTCCGGATAGAGACAGCATCTGTGGTTCTTCCCCTTCACCCTTCTCCTTGGCTGTTGCATTGACATGAAACCTGGAGCCCCAGCCTTATGCAGCATCCAGATGCCCCGGGGAGCAGGGTGAAAGGCCAATAAGCCAAGGGTGGGGACAGAGAGAGGGGCAAGCGCCCTGAGTCATCGGCAGCACTGTGGGGGGCCCAAGGGCGTGTCGGCAACTGGTGACCTCTGAATTTCTAATTGTGACTACTTATAAACCTCTGGGTCTTATAAAAAATACTTTTTAGTTTGAAATAATTTAAGAATTGCAAGAAGTTGCAAGGATAGTACAGCAAGTTCCCGTGTATTATTGGTGTGACTTTAGTAACAGGACGTTGTCAAAGCCAGGAACGGGCATGGCGCAATGCCATCTGTTCCTCCACAACCGGATTCAGAACTCCCCAGAAACCTGTGCATTTAGACAGCACACTGGTGGGATTTGGCTTTTACTTGCAGCCTAAAGCACTCACAGCTGAAATATCCCAAAACTGTCAATATAGAAACACAGGCCTACCATTTATGATTTTCTGATTGGATTATCAGTACAGAGACATGTGGGAATGCTCATTTTCAGAGGTGTTTCATAGGAGTTTATGTCTGACTGGCAGAGCCCAGGAGTGGCTTTGTTTTGAGAAATTGTGTGTTGTGATGGTGGTCACAGAACAGGACTTACTCTGAACTGTAACTTTTAGAACTCTCTGTCATGACTTCACTAGGATTCACCATCACTGCCATTCTTTTGGTTCAATGTAAGTGATTATCTCCTATTCAGGTTTGGTTTCAGCCCTGGGGCCACCTGAAGGTCACTAGATCCCGCACCAGGGTTCGGGGCGTGCCTCCTGTAAACTCATCCTTCCATTCCCTGTGTGGGTCTGGCATGCCGTACGTGCAGGTGCTCAGCAAGAGTGTGTTAAGGGAGTGAGCGAATGAATGGATTTAGATGGCACATGGCATTGGGTTTGGCTTGTGATGGGGATGGGTGGGTGGGTGATGAGATGGGCACCACCTTGATGTCACCCGAATAAACCCACTCTTAGATCCACCGTCTTATTTCCCATGGGGAAGAGTATTGTGTGGGGACAGAGCTGGGCAATCATATTTGTGTGCCCAGGTGGTGATGTCAGGCATGGGCCACCTGTTCAATTGCCTGGGGGCCAGTTCTGAGAGTCACAGTATGGCTGATACCTCACATCCCACAATTCGGGGTCCTGCCATATATGAAACATTTATGGAAGGTGTTTCTAGATTCGTTCATGTTTAGGTCCTTTCAAAGCAGGAGTAGGAGACTGAGAGCTGCTCTTCTCAAAATTGACACCACAGTAATTCGTGTGGAGATGTGGCTGTCTGTAGGTGGAGAGAGATCTGAAGATGCAGTGAGCCAGGAGCAGGGCTGCTGGGGGCAGCAGGAGCGCTAAGGGGGTGCAGTTGGTGTGGAAGGAGATGAAGGGGGCAGAAGGGGACGGGGAGGAAGATGGTGCAGGTGACCCTTGAAGACATCAGTCTGACCATGGCAAGCCTGAATGGCCTCTGCAATTTTTTGCATGTTTTGGGGCTTTCCTTCTCAGCACCCCACTTTTGGCACTAAGTTCTGTACCAGTTAGGGATGGTTCAGCTGCAGATAACAAAAATCCAAACTGACAGTAGCTTGAACAAGGTTTTTTCTATTTCATGAGTAATCCAGCCCGGGTATGACTGATTCCCCATTGCATCAGGCACCTGGATGCTTCCTTTTCGTGCTGCTCGCACACCTTCATGCTCACAGGCCAGGAGGCAGTGTCAACTACGACATGCATATTCCAGGAGGAAGGATGGAAAAAGAGGTCGCAGACGGGGAGCGATACACACGCCAGCCCTCCCAGCAGCTGCCCTCCATACTTCCCTTACATCCCATTGGCCAGAACATAATCCTGTGAGCACACTTGTCTACAAGGGGAGCTGGAAAAATGTAGCATTTATTCTGGTTAGCCACATGCCCGGTTTCTATCTCTGTAGAAAGAAGGAGAAAGCAGATTTTAAGGAGGGTGTCAGGAGCCTCTGCCTGAAGTATCATTTATCTCAGTACTATTAACACACCTGAGAGCGTGACCCCCCAAGCTGTCAGTCACAGTTATCTAAATTCAGTGGCAAGAACTGTGGGTGGTCCAAGATCTCATCCTACTTGCAAGCTAAAATGTTGGCTTGTAGCAACATCATGGTTGCTGGTAGAAAACCAGAAACTTCTGGGTTTGTAAAAAGTAGTTTGTTTCTTATAGTGATAGCAATTGTCAGAGCATCAGTGCCCACGTGTCATTTAGATGGCGGAGGATTTGCCTACCTCCCCGCCGGTTCCACAGGGTTGTGTAACCGGGGGTGGGGGTGCAGTCCTGAGCTTGGGGTCCTGTATCTTTCGACAGTGGGCAAGAAGGGTGCCCGTCCTTTGCTTTGAAGGAGGCCTGCCTCAATCACCAGGGCTGTTCACTCTCCTTGAGCACACAGCCCAGAAGGAAGGCACCTTCAGAAACGCCAGAAGCCCAAGGAGAGTTTTCCGGCCACCTTCCTCAATGTATTGCTTAGATAAGCTTTCTTAGCATCTCTGTGTCTGTTTCTTACAGATGTGCTAGCAGATTATATCGCGTATGATATTCAGGCGGTCTAAGATATCTCCAGAGAGGCTTAGCAAGAGAGTCAGGCTGGAAATATTTCCTTTTCCCTCCGGATCTTAGTTCCTTCTATTTCTTGCTCCTGGCTCTTGTCTCTCCTGGAGGAAGCTTTCACTTAGCCAGAAGGAGGAAGCCAGGCACTTGTCTGGTGCTGTAAAATGCATATTAATGGTGCTCTTTGGACAACTGCTAATGTGGGGGTTTGTCTCTGGGGGATAATAGTTTTCATTATTTTCAGCACTAGTGATGCCATCTATTTATATCTTTAATGTCAGATCATTCTTTTCAAGCATTTTGAAGACCAACTTTCTCATCATACTGTGCTTGTGGCCAGTTTTCTTCCAGGAAGTTTGGTCTCCTGGCCCTTCCCCTTTCTTCCCCTGCAGGGTCCCCTCTGTTGATGCCCTGAGTGTTTTCCTTTTCTTGATCATCTGAGGGCAAAGATATTTGGGGGTGGGAGGCATCCTTTGATAGCACCGCCCGTGGACTGGTGACCTTCTGGAATAAGAAGACAAGCGTCCAAGGGCCCAGGCCTCAAGACTGGCCGTCTCTGCACACCTGTGACAGCTGTTGGTGGGACCAAGCTGGACTGAACGTCCCCTTTGTATTTTCCTCCCATTCAGAGAGCCAGCTCCCAGCACCAAGACAGAGCAGGCTCCAAAATTAGATGCTGCTGTTCTCATTTGTTAGTTAAAAATAGCTGTTCCGCATCCTTCATGCAATCGCCCAGGGGCTGTTTTCAGCAAATGTTTATGATAGAGGAAGACATTTGCTAATTCACTGCTTATTCAAGGAGAATAGCCCTTATTTGCCGTTCTTGTGCAAATAGACAACCCAGGCTGCTAGTGGCGACTCGCTCGCCTTTTCCTTGGTTTTACACAGCGGTTTTGTTCTCGGAGGATGCTGGCGAGGAGAGAGGGAGCGAAGGGCAGACGTTTCACATGATTCTACAAAAGAGGCAATTACACTGGGCTCAACCAGGGAGATGGCACGCAGTGCTGGGTAGTTTTCACGGGCACAGAAACAACCAAAACTGTCATTTAGATGGTGGAGGGTTTGCAGTCCCTGCCTGATTCCCTGCGCTCCTGCCTCCCTTGCAGGGACGGAGGAGGGAGCTGCTGCCTTTCAGATTCAGGGCTCCCCTCCTTCTGGTTCTGAGTCAACACTGCCTTGCATCTTCAAGCAAGACACCCCGGAGTCACTCTCTCCCTTTGCTCCTGTCCCATCCCTTTTCTGGTGCTGTCCTCCCCCACCTTCGGTCCTCTGCTGTCTCTGCCCCCAACTGGAGCCTAACTGATGGGGGCGTGGCCAGCAGCCACCATGCCCAGAGGGCTGGAGGGTGCAGGGAACTGGTCCCCGTGAACTTACCTGGGGGTTGGAGTTCTTTCTATCTCCGGCAATAGCAGCATGGAACTATTCTAGGGGAAGCACCAAGTCTCAGGAATTTTAAAGTTCAGTTTGCCAGGAACAGAGAATCTGAAGACATTTATCTTCAAGGCAGTGTTAACCCTGAACTTTAAAGGTCCTGCACAGAGAAAAGCCTCTTTAAGAAATGGCTTTTGGATCTCAGGGTGGGCTGGGAAGGGAGCCAGCCAGGGACCAAGATTCAACCTGTCCTAAGTCTGGGTATGAAAAACAGGGAGGACAGGACACAAATCCACATGGAGATTTTGGCCAAATATCTCGCACGTTCGAAAGGTAATGTATGTCCAAAAGCATGATGAGTCATAGACGTGATAAATATGGGCAAGAACATGCTTGTCACCCTTCAGACTGTGTCGTGGGGGAAGCCCTGTTCTCGGAGGAGCCATGATTCTGGGCCGTCGGGAGCCTGGCTGGAGCAGTGGGAGGGGAGAGAGTTGTGCCCTGCTGGCAAACTATGTTTCTGTTTCCTGTCTTGTCAAGATCTGCTGGGCAGCAGGTAGTGTGAGCGAAGGGGCAGAAATCAGGTGAAGGGGGGCACAGTGGAGGGGCCCTCAGTCACCAGAAGGGGAAGCTGGGGGCAGGGCGGTGTGCCTGGGCAGACTCCCTGTTAGCAGAGTCTTGAGTGTGTCTGCATGGCGCACTCTCTTTACTTTCTGTAAAAACAGATTAGGAAATAGTTTTCTTCAAACACTACCAGTGTATTGGTCTTCCCTTTGGAAAGAGTTGGCTCCTGAATGAACCGGGCACAGAGGCCCCAATCCCTTCTTCGATCTCCGCTAATCAGGAGCCTTGCATTTGCCAGGACTTTCTGCAAAAGAGTTTTGTTTGCATTTCCTATTCTCCAAAGGGACTTTTCTAGCTTTTTCATTTACACTAAGGTCGACAGAAGGTTTGGGAGTCGCTGCAGAAGTCGCAGGGCCCCTGACGTCATTGCGGGGCCAGGAAAGTAATGTGGAATAGATTAAGATGCCTTTAAGTGCTGATTTATTTCTCCAACGTGCGGCTTGAAGTCTGTCTCTCTCAGCTCATGAGGCCCGAGGCTGAGGTTCTCCGTATTCATCACGGAGCCGTGCAGCAGATCCGGGGCTGGAGGCAGCGCTGCGCCTCGGCGAGGGGTGACTGACTCACCGTGGGAGAATTCTGCAGCAGACAGAGTCGGGGCACGTATCAAGGGCACCCATGCAGAGCATGAAGCCCGCTGGCCTGGCCTTCCCCGGTGGGTTTTGTGCTACGAGGAGCACACAGATCTCCAGGCTTGACCATCCTGCTGGGAGAGGAGGCTCAGACATCAGCCAGGAGGCAGTCGGTCCATGGCTGACAGCCTGCCGGAGGGAGAAAGGCACTGGATGTGAGATTGTTCTAGAAGCTGGGTCTCAAGACAGACCCAGAGGGAGGTTGGCAGGATGGGGAAGACTGGCGGAAGGAATATTAGAAACGAAGGACAACTAACAGCATCCGCAGCATCTGGGGTAGAGTGAGTTCCATAGGGACGTGCTGGGCACTGGGGGGCAGGCAGCGTGGGGATGGACAGTGGGTGGGGCCGGGGTCTCCTCTTCCTGAGGGACCAGGATCCTCACTGTAGTTCCATACTCTGCCCTCTGGGCCGGCACCACTCCTGCTAGGGCTTGCAACCCTGGGAGCAGCACGCGTGAATGTCACATTTCTCTGGAGTCGTGGTGGGCACAGCACAGAGACCGCAAGGACGGAGAGCAACAGGGCAACATTGTCATTAACAGCTCTTACCTTGGCTTTTTCTGAGCAATCGAGATTCAGAAGCATGAACCCCAGTTGGCCTCCTGAACTTGTGGTCTAGTTGGAAAGAGGACCACACGCAAGGGTTCAGGCTCACGTCAAAGAGCTTCAGAGGAGGGAGGGGTAAGGACGAGGAGCCAGATAGTGGGGGCCAAAGGAACCGTCCAGGCCTGCCAGGCTCGCAGAGCACCTGTGCACCTTGGTTCATTCGTTCGTCTCCCCAACAAAGAGCGAGCCAGCAATGTGCTCTGCAGGTGCTGGGGGGATGGCAGCGAGGGCTGCGGTAAGAAGCCAACCCCAGGAGATCCCAAGTGTTCTGGGGAGATAGACCACGAGTGTTTAAAGAGTGACTGTGATTTCAGATGCTAAGTAAGAAAATAGTGGGATGAGGAGTGGTGGGAGAGGGACAGAGCCAGACTGGGCCATCCGAGAAGCTCTGTCAGGGGCACAGCCTTTGAGAAGAGACCCGCATGGTCAGATGAGGTCCGGCTGCCGCTGGTTTTCTCCAGAGGTGATGGTACACGAGTAGGAATGCAGACAGTGTGCGGCGGAGGCACGGGCAGCTTGCTGGGTGCCTGGTGCCATTCTCAGACGTCCACGTGCTGGGTGCGAGCAGGGATGTACTATAGGTCAGCAAACTGAGGCTCAGAGGATACCTCCACCATTCCCAGATCACGACCAGGAGTTACCGGGACTGGGACATGAGAGCCCGACCCCTGTCTCCAGGGCAGATTTGCTCTCTGCTCGCTCAACAGGATCCTCAAAACAACCTCTTCAGGGAGTCAGCTGGGCCTGGAGAAGTGAGCTCCACGAAATGCTGAGCCCCAAGCATGCCTATCGCAGAGGAGAGCCAAGAAGAGAAGCCAGGGGACTTTGTCCGGGGACAATGACTGCGGCCATCCTGCATATCCAGCGCTCCCGAGCAGCTGGTGACGTCACCAGAGGGAACTGGAGATGCGGCGGCTGAGGGCATTGGCCTAGTCTTGATGTCTTTAGGGCCACCCAAGGTTTCTGACGGGGACTCACGCGCACAGAGTGCAACCCGACAGCAGCAGGGCTGAGGGTGTGAGGTGTGAGGTGATCCCACACAGAGGACCAGCCTCCAAGTCACGGTGCTACAGGTAGAATGGGGTCCCCCTAAATTCCCATGTTGAAGTCCTAATCCCCAGCACGTCAAAATGCAATCAAAATAGGGGCTTTGCAGATGATCGAGTTACAATGAGGTCATTGGGCCGGGCCCTAATCCAATGTGGCTGGTGTCCATAGAAGAAGAAAGAAATCTCCATAAAGACAGACACAGAGCGAGCACACCCTGTGAACACGGAGACAGAGGTCACAGTGTTCTGACACAGGGCAAGGAAAGCCCAAGGCGACCGGTCGATATGGGCTGACTTGTATCTCCCCCAAATTCAGCTATTGGAGCCCTAATCCCTAAAGAGACCGTATTTGGAGACGGAGCCTGGAAGGAGGTAAGAAAGTCTAACGAGATCAGAAGGGTGGGCTTTCCTCGGAGATCCCTGGGGTCGGCATAAGAGCAAGAGGCACAGAGCTCTGCCGGCCACGGGGCGCGCAGCGGGAAAGGCCGCTCTCCACCGTCTGCGACGAGGGCACCTGCCAGAAAGGGCCTCTGCAGGCGCCTCGTCACTGCTGCCAGCCTCCAGGACGGTGAGGAATTACGTCTGCTGGGTCAGCCCCCCAATGTGTGGCAATTCCTTACGGCCACCTGAGCCCGCCGGGGCATCCAGACCACCAGAAAGGAGGGCAGAGCGGCTGGAGCCGAGGGAGCGGCTGCGGACAGCGGCCCCGGGTCGGCTCACGGTGGAGCCCGTGATATTTATTTATTTATCACTAACGTGATAAATAAAGATTTGAATTTCTAGCAATGGTGACAGCGCGAGGCCAGATTATGGTTCCGAGCTCACCCCACTTCTTTGGGATTTCCTGGGGAGGAGCACAAACACAAGGAAGTTTTAGGTTTTATAATGGCACATTTTTTTTAGAAATTAAATTCCAAAAGTTATGAAACCGATCTCTGAATATTTGTTAAAACAAAGCACAGCTTGTTTAAAATAGGCCATGAGACCTATATTTACACATCTTTGAATAAATTAGTTCGCTTAAGAGAGAGAATTTTCTTCACTTCCATCTAGTGTCGCAATGTCCATTTGGGGCCAGAAATAGTTCTCTCTCTGTGTCTTATATCAAATGGTATCATCCCGGGCGCCCCAGCCTTCGGGGGGGCTCTGCCAGGTTTCAGCTGTGAGCCCCCCAACAGGGACACTTGTCTTCTCTGCTCCTGGTTTTTGCTCCTTGCCTCTGATGAGAAGGTCACTCCCTGGGGATGGCAGCGGGAAGGGGCTGTCTGTTACCCCCTGCGGAGCTCCGTGGTGCATTTGGGATTTCGGACCGCCCTTTGTTTTATCCCTGCTTGCTCCTTCTTAGCAGGGAGTGGGGGGTGGTGGTGGTGGTGCTTGTTTGGAAATAAAAGACTTCTTCAAGTCACAGAAGAGACAGAGACAGGCTACCTCTCTTTTGTCTCCAGGTGAATGCAAATGCGAAAATCGTGCCCTGGGGGTGGTAATGCGCTTTTGTGGGTTGGCTTGCAGGGAGAGCAGCCCTGGCCCCGCAGATTATTTCCTTCTGTAGAGCCTCGGAAGGCCCCGTGGCCTCTGGAGTGGGACCCCCTCCCCAGCCCCCCTGTCCCAACCCGCACAGAAGCCAACGGTTGCTCAGGCTGCGCGTGGGAAATGCAGGGGTGCGGAGGTGGGAGGGGGAGCAGAATCAGGCCACAGAGGTGAAAGGCTGGAGCCTGGGGCCTCTGCTCTTTGCCAACCTTGCTCCTCCTTCTGTGGTTCTCCCGGGATTCATCCATTCATTCATTCATTGGATCACTATTTCCATGAAGCCGGGTGCCCTGCGATTTCAAGCCTGTCCTCAGTGATTCTTCCTCACCCCCGTTCTGAGAGGGGCAGGCAGACGAGTTTCTGAAACCTCGCGGGGTCGCTGCTTGCCACGGTCTTACTGTCCCCGCAGCTCGGCCATGCTCCCACCTGCCACTTTAAGTCAGGTGCTGACATAGGACACAGTGGGAGGGTTCTGGGGTGCTTGCCCTCATCCCTGCTCTCCAGCACCTTCCTGGATGCTGAGGCTGGGAAACTCACCAGGGTCCCCTCAAAAGATCGCATCTAGAACCTGCCTGTCACCCGATTCGGCCTCGCCATCCTTTGAGCTTGGACTTGGTCGTGCTGGGGACAGATGCGAAGGACCTTCATGCTGCTGGTGTGGTCCGAGGCAGCCGCCGTGGAAGCTTCCGGAGTCAGCAGGTGACTCTCCCCCCACTGCAGCCACCTTGTCACAGCTGGGCAGGGCTCTCCTGGTGACTGGGGTCCCCCAGATCTGGGAGTTTTTCCTGGAATTGCATCCTGAAATCTGATTCTTGACTCTTACCAGTGATTCTGGGGGGCATTCAGTAATTGAGAAAAATTCCAACAAGTGTACTGGGTTGAATGTCCCTGTCTCTGAAAGGTGTCACCTGTGGGTGTGACTATTTGGTTAGCGATCTTTGCAGACGTGATTAAGTTAAGATTTTGAGATGAGGAGGTCATCCTGGATTATCGGGTGGGATCTCCGCCCGTGGGAGGCTCTTGTTTGAGGGGAGACGACCCAGACACAGAGGAGGAGGCACGTGAGGGCCGAGGCAGAGCTGGTGGCTATGTGGCCACAAGCCAGGGAAAGCTGGGAGGACCTGGGAGCCAGAACGGATGAGGAAGAAGGGCATTCTGGAGGCTTTTCAGGGAGCGCGGCCCTGCTGGTGCCTTGATCGTGGACTCACGGCCTCCAGAAAGACGAGAGACTAGATCCCCTTATTGAAAGCAAAATGTTTAGCCAAAATGAATGAAATCCCCAGCTCCACCCAAACAAATGGCCCAGCATTTCTCCCAAAGATCACTTCCTTAAAATCATAGGCAATACGTAGGCAACTTGAAAAAAATAGTACTTTGTTTTCTTTTTCTGTTCTATTCTTTCTTTCTTTCTTTTTTTAAGATTTTATTTACTTGAGAGAGAGAGGGAGAGTACACAGGAGCAGGGGGAGAGGGAGAAACAGGCTGTCGGCTGAGCAGGGAGCCCAACCTTCAGACCATGACCTGAGCCAAAGACGAATGCTTAACTGACCTGGCCACCCAGGCGCCCCAAATTAGTACGGTCCCACCTTGTGTCCATTATTGTTCTTCAGGGTTTCAAAAAGATAAGACTCTGGGGATGCTGGTTCTCCTTTCTGCTCCCCCACCCCCGCTCTAGCCCGGGCCCCTCACCCCAGAGGCCCCCGCCCCACCCCTCGCTCTAGCCAGGCAGACCCTCCCTGGCTCCTTCCCCAGATTCCTTGTCTGCACTCCCAAGCCTTTTGCTCAAAGTCCTTTTGTACAGCAAGCAAATGAGTGCTCCGGGTTTGATAATGTTTAAAAAAAGAAATTTCTGGAAGATCCTCTAGGGTCCTAAAATCTGGGAGGCTTTGCTCAGACCTGTGGGAGCATCAGCCGAGGAGCCCTTCATCTTCCCTCTCGAATTCCATCTTTAACAACAGATACTCACTTTTGTGCGGTTTCTCTCTTTTCTGAGCAGAGTCCGGGCACAGCCTGATCACACCACGTCAGCCCAAATCATCGAAGGCAGTGCCAGCATTTTCCACTTGCACGATCCGTTTTATTAGTGTGCCAGTTCGCCATCTGCTAGAAATTGCTGCTGACGATGGCGCAAAGCGTCCCCAGGCAAGCAGCAACGGCCAGCAGGACGCAGCCGTCGCCAAGGGTGCTGGTCGCCAAGGGTGCTGGCGAGCCCGGCTCCAGCGTTTTGTCCTTGGGGGCTTGAGCTCTGTTTGCATCCAGAAACTGAGAAAAGCCCCCACCTGACTAAGGCTCAAAGGGTCCCAGGAGGCGTAGTCAGCTCTGCAGACAGAGGAGAGGATCGGATCCCTTTACTGGCACAGGGACATGCACAAGTGGCAGAGCGTCCCAGAGGGGCTGGGAGCTGGATCTGGGCGGGAGCAGAGACAAGCACCCTCCCCTTTCTGGACTTTCTCCTCTGCCTGTCCTCAGACCCAAGCTGACCATCCAGACAGACATTCGGGAAGGCAGAAGCCCAGTTCTTGTTGGGGTGACCCACGGCTAGAAGAGCCCACGGACGTGGGGTGAGGTGCGGTGTGGGGTTCTGGATGGCAGAACACAGCAGGTCCTCGGAGCCTGCCTGGGGTGGTCTGCCCAGAGACAGACCCCGTGATAATCATGTTATCAATTTGTCAAATATTTACATATGGGCCAGCCATGGACTGAACCTATAAAGTGTCGTGACCCACCTGGTGCTTGACAATTCCAAGAGATGTGCTTCTCACTCCATTTTGCAGATGGGACAACTGAGGCATGCAAAGGTTAGGGACCTGTCCCAGGGGCAGGCTAGAGAGCTGCAGAGCCAGCAGGGACCCAGGCACTCTGGCCCCAGAGTCCACGTCTTCGCCGCGATGCTCGTGGCTCAGGATTGCCCTGGGCTGCTCCCAGGCACACCCGTGATGCTTGTTCAAGTTCAGCCTGAGGACTGTTGGGGAAGCTCAATTCACAAGTGATGCAAGAAAACCCACTACTTGCTTAATTAACCTTGGTCTGAAAGCTCTGGGACTAAATCAACTGTCTTTCTCAGCAACCGGCGGAGAAGCAGGAGAGACACACCGACGGCCTGCGTGTCCGCTGGGGTGGGAGGGCTCATCTTGCAGGGGGTGCTTCCCCCCGAAGAGAAAGCCCCGGTGGACACGCCCCGCACGCCCAGAGTTCTCCGTCGGCAGAGAAGGCGTTTGGGGGCGAGGCGAGGGTCTTCGCATCGGGGCGGAGCCCTGTGGGCCTGTCACTCCGGATGCCTCCACCTTCTCGGTGAAATGGGAATAACTCGCTTTCCAGCCCATAATGCTGTTCTGTGTGTTGTCAAATGAGCCAGTATTTGTAACCCTCATAGGAGAGAAGCCCTCAGGTAGCGTTTCGCTAGAAAATAAAAATCACCGCCCGGTCCCGCTGGCACACTGGACGCAGTGTTGGCTTCTCCAAGGGTCACATTTGTTTGTGTCAGAAATCGATTGGCCAAACAGATTCATAATCGAGTTGCCCGCGGACCCGCAGAGATTTTGAAATGTGCACGTCCTGGCCCCGTGTTACCGTGCATCGGTCTCTGCTTTGCCTGTCCCCAGTTTGGCCTGGCACCCCCCGACCTGGGCCCAGATCCTTGCTCACGGAGCAGCACCATGACTCACGGGCTATGGTCACCCCCATGGCTGCCACCAAGGACCGCAGCCTTCTGCTGGCCCCGTCCTTCCGTGGCCTCCCCTGCGTGAACAGGGTTCCATCTGTCACCTCCTGACTTGGGGAGGCCCTGCATCCTGATAAATGCTCTGTGGTCTGCACAGCTGCCTGGAGGGGGCCGGTGCACAGCCTGGAAGCGAGGCAGCCACATCCCCAGGGCGCACCTGACCAGAGAGAGGCGGGAGAGGGACAGGAGCCTACAAACAGCCTCCTCTCCCGTCAGGCCCTTGGGGACTGTCCCGAAGTCTGCTGCTCTGTCCCTCGAGGTCCTGGATGGCTGCACCTCTGTGGGGTGGCAGGGCCAGCCCCATCCTGTGCCTTCCTGGGGGTGTCCCCCTCTTTCTGGCCCCTCCTCCCTTTCCTGCACTCTGACTACCTCGGCTTTTGACTCCTCAAAGCCAGTCTTGCTTCAGTGTGACCTTGGCTCTGTTTCCCAGGAAACCTGGTCTAACACCGCTCCAACTGCAATAGCCTCGTTTCCTTGTTTTGCCAAACTTGGTCTGTGCTTCCAGACCCTGCGTTCCTGCGATCTCCTCTGCACACATCCCCCCTCCTCCCTCCACCATCCAGCCTGGCCTGGGGCACTCGTTCTCTTTGTAGAGGCTGCCACTGCCCCAGTCCAGGCTCCCTACTGCCATCCCAGGTACTTGGCTCAAGCTTACCTTTCCCACTTTCCCGCCGTCGGCGTGGGAGCTCCACCTGATGAGTCATCATGCGGCTCGAACATCCTTTCCTTCCTCTCCAAGGCTTGCAGGACAAACTCCAAGAATGTCACTAGGATCCCTCCCAGGCTGCCTTGGTGAACCTCTGTAGGTGTGTCCCACAAGCCCTTCAGCCCGGCACAGTCATTCGCTCAGCCAGGACTTCCTGAGCACTTTCTAAGTGCAGTCCCCTGGCTGGTACCCAGCACACAGAGGTCAGCAGAGAGGGCCATGCATCAGGGACCTGCGGCTGCCGTCACAAACGATCATCAAGTTGTTGGCTTCAAACAACATAAATTCCTGTTCTCACACTTCCAGAGGCCAGAAGTTCAAAATGAAGGTGTGGGCGGCGTTGGCTCCTTCCGGAGACGGGGGGGGTGGGGGGGGGTGGGGGGGTGGGGGTGGGGGCGTGAGAACCTGCTCCAGAGTCGCCCCGGGCTCTGGGTAGCTGTATTCCCACGTCCCCGCCTCCCTCTCCTTCCCCTTATAAGGACACAGGTCATTGGACTCACACACGACCCAGGAGAAGCTCATCCCAAAGATTATCCCTAATTTAATGATATTGTCAAAGACCCTATTTCTTTCTTTTTTCTTTTTTTAAAAGATTTTATTTATTTATTTGACAGACAGAGATCACAAGTAGGCAGAGAGGCAGGCAGAAGGAGGGGGGGAAGCAGGCTCCCTGCTGAGCAGAGAGCCCGATGCGGGGCTCGATCCCAGGACCCTAAGATCATGACCTGAGCCGAAGGCAGAGGCTTAACCCGCTGAGCCACCCAGGTGCCTCAAAGACCCTATTTCTAAGTCAGGTCCTGTTCACAGCTACCAGGGTTTAGGACTTGGACTTGCCTTTTTGGAGGGGTCACAATTCAAGCCTCTGCATGCAGAATATGACTTTCGATTTGCTGCCCCCCATCCTGCTGGAAGGGCACCTCCACTCTGATGCCCAGAGTCCATCAAGGCTCAGGTCACGTACGGTTCCCTCCATGAAGGCTCACCTCCCATGTTGTTCCCGTCTCTGCTTGTGGACATCACCAGTATGTCCAGGGATGCCTGCCTGAGACGAGGGTGTCTGTGGCACAGTGTTTCTTAGCTGGCGCGCGCTCAGTGCACGCTGAATGGAACAGGGACTCTGTGCTTGAGGACGAGTCTCTTTGAGGTTCTTCCATGTAGACTTTTTTCCCCCTAAAAATGAAGTTCAGATCTTGGTTAAAAATAGAAGCACGAATGATACTCACTTTCTGAGCCCTGAAGCTTTTGGAGAAAGATAAAGTCGTACTATAGTGTGTTACTAAGGAACATACCATGTTTCCATTTTAAAGCTAATCTATCTGTGTTCTTAAATAGTTATGCAACTTCACCGATTTAAAAAGTCATGAATGCAATACATCTTTAATGTTTCTTCTTTCTTCAGCTTAATAATGTTGATGAAGAAAAGCCCCAAAGGGAATTTAAATGAAAATATATTCTGGTTCATGCTTCTCCCTGCCTGGTTTCTATTTATTTAAAGTAACCATCTGCAGGTGTAATGACCCACATGTTATCATGATGAGCAAACACAAGCAGCAGCTTATCCCGTAATTTTTTATATTGAGAAAGTTTCCTGCCGTCTTGTAAGCTACATCTGTTGCTACAAATTTCACTGAAGCATTTATTGCTTATTTCATGGGTTACCGAGTGCTTGGCTCGGTGAGCACGGCCGTGCGCCTTTGCGGTAGGTCCCATGTGCCTCTGCCTGGAGGAGCAGCCGGAGATCTTCCCGCCTCCCGTTGTCCACAAGGCACTGTGCACCTTGAATGTCCTCTGTCCAGCCCCGAGACAAGCAGAAGGGAAACAAGAGCTCACGTGATTGCTCTTTGTAGAAGACATTGAAGGGAAACTATCTCAAGCTTATTATCTTTGTGTTAAAGAGTAGATGCGTATTATCTTTCAGTGGTTACTTTGTGCAGGCAGTAGAACAACAACAAGTTACTGAATTCTCTTCTATCCTTCTGCAGATATTCTGTCTCACAGGTAAATCGATGGCACACAACACTGTCTTTAGACTTTGCTGTATTCTCGGATGATCCATCTTGGGGCTTTTCCAAGTTCTGCCCAAGTATGGAGGTGCCACATTATCTTTCCCACCTGTCTGGGTCTCTTAGCAGGAATATCCCTACATTTATTCAACAGTGACCTTCTGGAGGACGTCTGGGTTTGAATCTCTTGTGCACACGGAGGAATGCTGCTGTGAAGAGCTTCGGAGAGAGATGCACTGTCTCGCACACGCACGAGCATCTCTGTAGGACGTATTCTCAAGGATGGATTTGCGGGGTCGAAGTTGGCATGCACCTTAAGTTTTAGGTCACGTTGCCAATCGCTGCCCGAAGAATTTGCACCAGTTTGTACTCCCGCCAGCAAATGACGGTGCCTGTTTCCCACATACTCCCCAGCACAGTGCTTTCCCAAACGGTTGGGTTTTTATTAATCTGACAGAGAAAAAAAAAATCATGTCACTGAAATTTTAATCGGCAGCTCTCTTCGGGTGAGGTTCGTTCCTTCATTCGTGTGTTTATCCATTGGTCGATACTTGTTGGTCACCTGCTGCATGTGGGCAGCGTTCTAGGTGCTACGACGCAGCACTGAACAGAGCAAACCCCACACTCCCAGTTCTCACGGAGCAGAGGTTTCCGTCGGAGGGGGCAGGCGGAGGAAGAGTAAGCAAGGAAATGACACGCCTCCGAGACGGTGGTTCAGTTCTACGAGGACACGGAGACCAGGGGACGGAGCTGCACCAAGCGGGTGGAAGGCTGTGGTTTTAAAGCGGAGTGCCGGGGGGGTGAGGGCAGGCTCCTGAGTAGTCGGCGCCCTGGCAGAGATCGCCGGGGGTGAGGGAGAGAGCCGTGCAGGTGCCCGGGAGCGAGCTCCAGAATGGTGCCCCGCCCATGAGGGCTTGGAGGCGCGGTTGGCACCCGTGCTGCTCATCAGCTGCTGTGCGAGGAAGCCCGGACGGAGCGCAGCGAAGCAGCACGCCCTCTGACACGCTTGTGGCTCCCGTGAGTCAGGACTTCAGACGGACACGGGGGACGCTGTTGCTGCTGGGCGTTTGGGGGATGTGAATAGCCGGGCTGACTCGAGGTCCGGTGAGGGGATCACCCAGAGGCTTCTGCGCTCATAAGCTGGCACCTGGGCTGGGATGACCTGGCAGCTGGGCTCCGCTGGGTCGCCCCAGCAGAGTGTCTGCCTGTGGCCCGGGGGAGACACTTGGGCCTCTTTCATCCTGGCGGGCAGGTTCTCAGGAGGAACCTTCCAAGAGCACACGTCCCTAGAGCGCCGCGGGTAGCTGCAGGCTTTTTATGACCCAATCGCAGAAACTCGACTCTGTTGGTGAAAGTAGGGACACCCTCAGGGGAGGGACATGACTCTCCTTCTTCATGGGAGGGGCGAGAAGGTCACGCTGTTGGGTGATGCTTTAGGGCTCTCCCGAGAAACGGAACCAACAGGCCGTGTGGCCAGGTAGGTCGGTAGCTATCTATACCCGTCTATCCTCTATCTATCCATCATCTATCCTCTGTCTATATATAGTGAGAGAAATAGGGAGAGACAAATTTACTTTAAGGAATTGGCTCACACAACTTTGAGATTGGGAAGTCTGAGATCTGCAGGATAGGCTGGCAGACTAGAGACGCAGGAAAGAGCTGATGTTTTAGCTTGAGTCTAAAGGCAGTCTGGAAGCAGAACTTCTTCTTTGGGAGAACCTCAGTCTTTTTTCTTGGAAGGCCCTCGGACTGATTAGACGAGGCCCACCTGCTAATAGAGGACAATCTCCTTTATTCAAAGTCCACTGATTTAAATGTTAATCTCATCTAAAAATAATATAGTCACTGCACCATGTTGACGGGTGTATCACTAAACATCTGGGTACCGTGGCCTAGTCAAGCTGACACACAAAATTAACCATCCTGGGCTATGTTGCTGCTGTCGTCTTTGGGACATAGTACCTTATACATCATGCTGGAGGGGGGACAAGGAGGCCAGGATTGTCGGAGGTGGGGGATGCGGAGGGAATGTGATAGGAAAGGAAGCTAGAGAGGCCACAGGGTCCAGAGGCATGGGGCTTAGAGCGACTGGGCTCTGGTCTTGACTCTGAGAGGGAAGCCGGTTTAGGTCACATTTGGAAAGGGTCACTCCGGAAGCTCTGCCGAGAGCTGCGGAGAAGAGCCAGTGCAAGAAGAGGGACCTCGGGTGAGCACGGCAGCCGCCCAAGCAAGACGTGTCAGCCGGGATCAGCCAGTGTGGTTCTGGGCCTTTCGGAAGTCAGAACCAGCAGGATGCATTAACTTGCTAGATGTGAGAGGAGAGAGAGTCGAGGCAGGAAGACTTCAGGTTTCGGGCAAGAAGTGGAAGGACCAATTCGAGAATCTTTTCATACGTCTCAGAGCCATTTTTACTTCTCATTCTGCAAACTGTGCCCGTTGTTTTCTATTGCGTGATCGGCCTTTTCCTTAAAGACTTATCGGAGCTCATTATGTGTTAAGAAGATAAACTCTTGTCTGGGAAATGAATTGAAAACATCTTTTCTAGGTCTCCATCTGTTTTATAACTTTGGCTTTTTTTTACATCTTAGAATTAATTTTTTTGTTCTCTGCAGTCTAATTTATTTATCTCTCTTTTATGTCTTCTGGGTTGAAGCTCTCTTATTTTTTATGGGAATGAACAAATGAACAAGGGAGGGGGCCAATTTCCTTGCATACAAATAATTTCCTTTTCCAATAGGGTTGGAAAACAAGCCAGTCATCATGATTTTTAATTCAAAAGTTTATAAACACAATTTAAATCAGTATCTTCACTGTGTCTTCTGAAACCCCATAAACAGAAAAAACTCTGATTCCTACTTTCCTCTCACTAGCTTGACTATCACTTCTGGTAGGGATTTTGGCCAGTGAATGAAGCAGGCTACGGAGAAGTGGGCTGACAGGGGAGGCGGTCTGGAAGCCGTCGGTTGGCTCTTCCACAGTTAGGTCGAAACCGTTTTTCTCTTTTCATATTGTGATTCTCAATATTCGAAACTTCAGCTTCCACAATAATTTGATTGAACTGTAGTCAATGACACCTGACATTAAACACCCACTACCAAGTATTTGTGAATTGGCGTTAGGAGACAAAATATTCATTTGAGAACGTACATTTTTCAAGAACAAATGCTGTCCGGGCCTTTACCGTTCTAGAACCAGATATTATCTACCTGTTGATTGCTTATTTCTCTCTGGTTTTGAATGGTATAAACACAGCTGCATTTTCAAAATCACTTTGGTAAGAATTAAATGCCACTTTTATTTGTACTATGTTAATTCAGGATTTCCGTGAACAGCACGTAAGGCACACGATCCCGAATTGTGGAAGCTGGGAAATGTCTCCCGCCTCTTAGTCGCAGTGCTCCGATGCAATACGACAGGTTCGAGTTCGCTGGATGAGAAACACGTGCTTACCTGTACCGCATCCTTCGTAACTGCCGTCCTCGGCGCCACACCCGCTGTCCGTCTGGGTCATTTTCCGGGCTGGGAAGACCCTTGCTCTCTCAGCACGAGGGCCGGCAGCGCAGCTGCTCACAACCCAATCCTACTTCCTTCGGGATCGACCTCCTGCCGGAAGGCTGGGTTCCCAAACACCATGACTTCCATCTTGCTCTCTCAGGCTCTTGGTACTTGCTGGGATGCAGGCGGCTTCCGTGTTGTGAGCTGCCCACTGCAAAGGCCTGGGGGACGAGGGCCTGAGGCCGGCTTCTGGTCAATGGCCCACGAGGAAATGAATCAGGCTGACAGTGGTTTGGGGGCTGACCCTTTGACCCCTTGGCTGCAGCCCTTGAGACCCTGACCCACAGGACTCGGCCAAGCTGCTCCCATAAAAACCGGGAGACAATAAATGCTTGTGACTTTACATGGCTACGTTTGGGGTGACTTGTTACGCAGCCATAGGTAACGAATACACGTTCACCACCCACCGGACAACTCACACATCCTTCTGCTGGATGACTCTCCCTGCCCCCTCAAACACACGCTAGCCATTACCTCTCCGGAAGCTTCTTGTTTGAGACTTGGCTAGGTGTGGCTCTCCAGGCTCCCCGGCACCCTGGTTGAGTGTTTCGGGTTGCACGTCACAGTGTAGAAGCCCGAGTACTTGTCTGTCCCAGGGCCAAGGGCTTCATGAAGCGGCTCTCTTCTCCACTGTTGCTTCTTCCACTCCCTTCCTTTCATGGGCCCAAATAGTAAAAAGCAGATGTCTGCTTCACTAGGAAAACGCTGCCACGGTGCCCCGGGTTTACAGCTGGGTTCTAAGATGGGACAATCACAGCGGAGCCTCCCCGGAGTGTGGCTGAGGTAGGAACGAGGAGCGTTATCAGTATAACTCCTCAAAATAACCCCCTCCAAATGCAGGACTTCTCACTGGGGTCTTTGGGAAGCTTGAGAACGTGGAACTGTGGTCATGGCCACCATTGGGCGAGCTTAGGGAAGTAAGGGGAAATCGCCTGCAGAAATGCCGACGCTTAGTTGTAAGAAGGTGTCTAAGGGTGGCATGTTCTAACTTTTTGTGTGTTCGTTCCCAATCCCTGCTGTTTTGGGCTCTGTGTCCACTGCCGCCATACCCCCACACCCCCCTCTTTCGGCCACAATGTCCACCCTTGGTCTGTGCTGTATGACCTTGACCAGTGGCCATGGCTGATTTATTAGAGTCAGACGACAGTGCTAATGAGATTCTCTCAAGAGGGAACTTGTCATTTCGGATGTAGAGGCTCGGGGGATCCGAGGCCCTGCGGCTGAGTCAGCGTGTGACACTGACACAGGGCGTGTCTCCGCTTTCGGCTGGAGTGTATAGCAGACTCCAGCAAGTTCTTCTACGAGAACAGTATCCTGGGATTGGGGTGTGGGGATAGGCTAGAGATGTTTGTTACGGACAAATGCAGCCAGGAAGTGTGCCCAGGACCTAAGTCAGAGCCCAGTGATGCCAGAACGTAATCAATCCACTTGCCTGGTTGACACCTTGATTAAGCCTATAGCATGGTTTCTGCTACTGGAAATCTTCTGAAGCCGTTAGACCTTGTCCGTCTGTCTCTCTAGGATTTTCTTGGCTATTGTAAGCTTCTCTGCACTCCCCCTGCCCCTGGGCTGGTACCATACCTCCATACTGTTTATTTGGTAGCAGGTGAATTTCACTGGACCCTTTCCATCTTGATGGGGCAATGCTGTCTCCTAATTGGATGGACACTTATTCTGGGTTTGAAATTTGTTCCCTGCTTGGTCTGGCTCAGTTAGCATGAGAGCAGGGGGGATCAGTGAATACCCTCTAGGTCATCGTGTAAGCCTACAAGGTTTGGCTGCATGAGTTGGCTGCATGAGGCAGATACAAGGTATCTAGCAGGGGTTGCTTTGGCTGTACGAGCAGACAGCTGAGTACAACAGCTTAACCAAATCGGATTTATTGTTTCTTCAGGTAACAAGAAGCCTGAGCTGGCCAAGACTGGTGCCAGGCAGCATGGCATCAGTGGCCCCAACTCCTTCTATGTTTCTGCACCCCCATTCCTAGGATGTAGCTTCCTTTTCCAGATCTCAGATGATGTTACAGTCATACTCCCGGCAGGGAGAAGGGGAAAGGCAGAAGACATTTGCCAGCTGAGTCTGCCCCTTTGGTGGGAAAACAGTTGGTTTGCTGCATTTCCTGGGTTTACATGATTCTTCAGGGATGTCTGTGTCCTCTGCCGGAAGAGATGTGACACGGGGCAAGGGACACTGTGTGCTCCTTCCAGAGGTACTGGGGCAGAGAAGGCATTCAGTACGTGCACTCAAGGTAGAAGAGGTCAGTGGTTCTTCATCCATGATGCTTCTGTGGTCCGTGTCAGTGCTCTGGCCTGGGATGCTGGAAACATGGGCTGTCATCCTGATTCCACAGGTTCATCCTCATTCTGTAAGTTGCTGGAAACTTCCTGGCTTCAGTCTTCTCGTGTGTGTGTGTGTGTGTGTGTGTGTGTGATTGTTGTTTTATTTTAGGAGCCTTGCTGGTCACCTCCTTGTAGCCTGTGGGGGCAGGGTGGAGGGTGGCTGTCTTTCTTTCCACAGGGTCATAACCACCTCCCCCAATCCTGGTGGCAGTGCCATGGCTCAGGGCAGTGGGGAAGGGACTCTGCCCTTGGACAGCTGCAGAGGGGCCCCTGGAACTGACCAGGACATACCCTGTCATGCTCCGGGAGGCTGCCAGGAGGGCCGGATGGCTCAGGGGTCAGCTGTGGTGGGAGATGGGGGACAGACACTTGGTGGCTCTGCAGAAGGTCATCAGTGTCTCTGCCGCTGGTGGTCTGGATCCAGAGTAAGGACCATGCATCTACCCAGGGCTGGGCAGCCACTTGGCCTGTCCTTAGTTCCTGCCAATGAGTTTGTGTCTTACATGTGTCGTACTTGGAAAAAAAAAAAAAAATTGGATGCCCAGTTTTAAGGAAAAAGTGCAGGAAGCGAGGAGGCTCCCTCCATCTGTGACTTTCCAGATCACCGCTCGGTCGCAGTAGGTGTTCCGAACGTTTATGCCGACATGGACCCAAGGAGAAGTTTTGCTTCTTTCCCCTATCAGTTTTATGCTTAATATAGACCATTTGTAGTATTTTCCTTGGACCAGGCCACAAAATATCATTTAAAAAAAACATAAAAACAGTGCGTCTCCCTCAAGTGGGGGATGGAGTGGGACTGCGTGGGACAGTCTGGCTTGAGGCGCGGCGTGCCGGATCAGAGCAGACAGACTGACCCCGTCCACTTCGCTTGTGCGACTGCAGCTGACCCAAGTCCTAGGACTCAAAACTCTGGGGCCGCAAGCCCGACCTGCCGAAGTGGCTCTGGCCCCTCAGACGCCCCTCTCGGGGGCCCTCAGAGTCGAAGGAGACCCCGCTGAAGTGAGCAGAGCCGGCTGGTGGCCTCTGGTGACCACGTCTGGGTTCTAATGCAGACGCTGGTGCAAAGGAGGATCTGGAGACGCCCATGTCAGAACCCACCCAGGGGACCCTTCGCCCGGTTCAGACAACGGTGCCAATGGCAGCTGGGGACTTTGCCCAAGACACCTTCTGTGTTCAAAATCGCGGGGTCATCGGGGCTTCTAGCTGCTCTTCCCCCACGCCCAGATCGCCGCAAACATTTCTCCTCCCAGTTCCCTGGAATGGTCTCCTTGCTGGCAGCCGGTCCCCACCCCGTTCGCAGCCCCCTTGTCCTGGTGTCCAGAGACTCCATTCTCGGGTTCTGTCAGACTCCTCACGGCCAACTTTTCCTTCAAGCAGCTACTTCACTTTTGTTGGAACCCATTAAGTTCTCAGTGTGACTCTAGAATTTTCCGCATCATTTTTTTTGAATCCTTGGAATGCCTGGAGGCCCCCAGTGGTATTTTTATTGAAGGGAGGTGAGAGGCTGAGACCCGTTAATGGGAGGGAACGTTGGATGGGACACAAGCACCCCCCAGCCACCAGGGCTGTGTCCCACTGTCCTCATCGCCTGCCTTCCCCCTTGGTGGACCACCCGCTCTTTTTGATGGACTATCAGTGGTTGGTATGAGCAAGGCGCACAGTGCAACTTTCATCTGCTTTAATTTGTCCGAATTACCTTGGTTAATTCTGGGGTGAAAATGACTGCATTTTACAACTTTGGAAGAAGTCAGCTTCTTTTGCAATAAAGTTAGATTTCGGAAAAATATTTACATCATAACATGCTACAGATGTGAGTAAGGAAAGCAATTTAATTCACAGAAATGTTGGTTACCTTTTGGATAATTAGACACTGCATATTCAGACACTGCATATGTATGCCTTTCCCCTGCTTCTAAAAATAGTTCAAATCACTTTTCTTCTAGAGATTCATATCTTTACTATTTTGCTGTGACGTGGGTGGGCGGGTTGGTGATACTTACATTTCCTAATTATGTAGCAATTTGCCATTATGAACTATTTTCACACATATTCTAATGTTGATAATGTGAGATAAAGAGGGATCAGGCACTTAAGTGATTCATTCAGGGAATGTGAATTTCAGGTGTCTTTATGGCCTTTACAACATTTTTCATTTGTTATGTTTTTAAATTAGCGATCATTTTTACCATATAAATGACTCAGACCTAAAAAAAAGGGGGTTGTTTCTGTCTGTGCTCATCAATTTTCACGCATCACATGTCTGTGATTTTCTGTATATCCGTTAACATCAAAGTGCCAAAAATATAATTACCCAAGTTAGTGATTATAAAGACTGTCCTTTGATCTGAAGTCACGTCTGTGGTCTAGACTCCTTCTGCTTTTTATAAGTGTCTCCACGGTTTGGTAACTATTTCTCAATTCTTTGTATTTGGAACTGAACGAGCACTGTTTATGTTGACGTAGATCACTGTCTATGCCTTTGTTTTGGCGAAGTCTTGACTGCTGGTTTTTGGACCAAGTCAGATTTCAGGAAAAGAAATTGATTCCTGAAAGTCATTGGTCATGAGTCTATGTCGGCAGGGAGCCTGCTGCTCACGGAATATTGAACACAACAGAGAAAGGGTGAACAAGTGGTTTTTCTCTTGCAGCAACCTTTCCAGACTGCCTAGTCTTTCCTGGTCTTACGTGACCCATCAGAGGTACAGGCTGTATTTCCCCAGGACACTGATTTCACAATTTCACACTTTTGGGAAAGTTGAAGGGTCACATTGTAATGGTCAAAACTGTTAGAATGTCTGAGCCTGAGGCACCCGGATGGCTCAGTCGATTAAGCATCGGCCTTCAACTCCCAGGGTTCTGGGATCGAGTCCCGCATCGGGCTCCCTGCTCAGCGGGGAGTCTGCTTCTCCCTCTCCCTCCTCCCCTGTTCTCTCTCATACACTGGCTCCCTCGAATAAATAAATAAAATCTTAAAAAGAGAAAAGACTGTCTGAGACTTACACCTGGTTTGGGATGGAAGAAACACTCAAAAGTTTTGTGTTTCTTTTTTTCTCAAGGGCGTGTGCCCACGCCTGATCACAGAGGCTTCAGCGAGCCTGGGTCGGGTTAAGAGCTAAATCCAGCAGTGCCCTCGATCACCACCCTCTGTGATATTCCTGCAACATACAGCGACTCCTAGTTCCTTGTTGGTGTGGTTTCTCCTGTAAGACCCTCCCCGGCTCTGTCTCTCACCTCTGCTGGTGGCTGGGTTCTTCTGTCTCTCTTGGCCCGGGCCATCCTCCTTGTGTCTATCTAGTATCCCTTGTTTCTTTGCAGACAGCTATGTGGAATTTTCTGTTGATTTTTTTCTAGTATATTTTCTAATTGGTTTTGGGGAAAACAGAGTAAAGTTGTAGCATTTCGTACTGATGTTGACCCTGAGAAACTTCCTGGACTCTCTGTTGATTCTGATGCATTTTTCAAAATAGGTTGTTTCATCTTCTTCCCTAAAGGACGATGATGTCTTTCAAAAATATGAACATTTTGCCTCTTTCCACTGGGGTTCCTCTTCTTCCTAATGCTCACCTTATAATAGTTTATCCTCACCGTCCAGAAACATGATAAACACTAGTGAACTTATGAGGCGTCATGGTCTTATTTCTGACTTCATCAGACGTCTAGGTAAGACCTGGCCCATTAATTTAAGAGCCATTTCATATCATGCTAACCAACTATTATTTTTAAAATTTGTTTTGTTAAAACTGTTACTCTATATTAAATATATATAAAAATATATATATTTATATATATTAAATATTAAGTTATATCAAGAGGCGTGTAAAGTGTCTATTGAAATATTTGCTTATTTGATTTTTTGAAGTGGTCGGTTGATATTGTAGTACTGTAGTTCACTATTAGGCTCCATATGCCATTGGAATATTCTCTTTTTTTTTTTTTTTTTTTTTTAAAGATTTTTTACTTATTTATTTGTAAGAGAGATAGAGAGAGAGTGCGCGCACACAAGTAGACAGAGAGGCAGGCAGAGGCAGAGAGAGAAGCAGGCTCCCTGCAGAGCAAGGAGCCCGATGTGGGACTCGATCCCAGGACCCTGGGATCATGACCTGAGCCGAAGGCAGCGGCTTAACCCACTGAGCCACCCAGGTGCCCGGAATATTCTCTTGATACATGTTTAATTCAAATTTCCAGTGTTCTAGGATTTCATATCTGTCTATACGCATGCAACCTCTGTCAAATTTGGTATCAGATTATTTTAGCTACTTAAAGTGGATAAAAGCTTTGCATGTTTTCCTGTGTTCTATAGCATTCTCATCAAAGACCATTTCCTTGAAACAATAAAAAATTACCTGAATATTTATTAAAATATATTTGTAGGACAGTTTCAGATCTACAGAAAAAAGTCAAAGGCTAACACAGTGGCCCCATATACTTCATGCCCACCTTCCCTTTATTGTTAACATCTTAATGGAAATAGTACCTCTGTTACAATAAATGAACCGATATTATACATTACCATTAACAAAGCTCCGTTCTTGGTCCAATTTCTTCTGTTTTTACCTGTTCTTTCTCTGTCTCAGGACCGTATTCTAGATATTATGTTATGTCTAGGCATCTTGTCTCCCGAGGCTCCTCTGGGCTGTGGCACACATTCAGATTTTCTTTGTTTTTGATGATCTTGATAGTTTAGGGGAATACTGGTCAGGTATTTTGTTGAATATGCTGTTGGGATTTGCCAGAAGTTTTTCTCATGGTTTGACAAGGATCGTGGGTTTTAGGGAGAAGGACCAAAGAGGTGAAGTTCATTTCTCATCACATCTTATCAAGAATTATCGACAGGACATCACTAATGACACTGGCCTTGGTCATCTGGCTGAGGCCACACTCGTCCAGTTTCTCCACCATAAAGATATTCCTCCTTCCATTACTTTAGTCTTGGGAGGGAAGTCACTGTGTGCGGCCCACACTTAATGTGTGCGGAACCATACTGCACCTTCTCGAGGGCAGAGTCTCCTCATAATTTATTTGGAATTCTCCATGGGAGATTTGTCTCTTCTCTCCCTTCTATTTAGTTATTCCATTATTTATTTATATCCATATGGACTCAGAGATATTGATTCTTATTTTGGGTCATGATCCAATAGTACTTTACTTATTTTATTTATTTATTTAATTTTTTTTATTTTTTAAAATTTTTTTCAGTGTCAGATTTCATTGTTTATGCACCACACCCAGTGCTCCATGCAATTTGTGCCCTCCATAACACCCACCACTAGTACCCTGTTTATTTTTTTGCTCAAATTGTTCCAGTTTGGGGCCACCGGGAGTGATTTTAGTTGGCTCCTATATCCCTCAACATTGTGAGTTGTCTTCTTTTTTTTTTCCCCCCTCAGCATTTCCTTACTTTTGGCCTTGGGAAGATGTTCAAATTAGAGAATTTGTCATTTCTCTAAGGAGCATTAATTCCTTTTACAGAAGAACAATATTAGAAACCAAGATACGGGTTTCAGGTCTGTGGTTTTCTTTTTGGAGGTAACTTCTGATGAAAAATACTTTGTATCTTTTCTCAAGTTGATTTTGATGATTTATTATTATTTTTTGAAAACCATTTTTTCCCCCCGACAATTTAAATTTGGTAGCTTTCCTTATAGAAAGTATTTTAAAATTATTTTTGAAGTGCTATTTCTAGCTGTTTTAAAAATCAGCTTTGAGGGGCGCCTGAGTGGCTCAGTGGGTTGAGCCTCTGACTCTGGCTTGGGTCATGATCTCAGGGTCCTGGGATTGAGCCCCGCTGAGCAGAGAGCCTGCTTCCCTCTCCCTCTCTGCCTGCCTCTCTGCCTACTTGTGTTCTCGCTCTGTCAAATAAATAAATAAAATCTTTTTAAAAAATCTGCTTTGGGGGCACCTGGGTGGCTCAGTGGGTTAAGCCTCTGCCTTCGGCTCAGGTCATGATCTCAGGGTCCTGGGATCGAGTCCCGCATCAGGCTTTCTGCTCGGCAGAGAGACTGCTTCCTCCTCTCTCTTTCTCTCTGCCTGCCTCTCTGCCTACTTGTAATCTCTCTCTGTCAAATAAATAAATAAAATCTTTAAAAAAAAATCAGCTTTGGAATTAGTTTAGCTGTTGTACTGACTTCTTCCTTTTCATTCATTAACTTCTGATTTGACTGTCACTATCGCACTCCTCCAGCTCCCTCCGGACTACGGTTTTCCAATTTTTAAAATTTATAACTGTTTTGTGTAAATGCTTGGTTCACGTAGGCTTTATGCTTCCTCTTTTAATAGTGAAAGCATTTAAAGAAAAAGATTTGCTTTAATACAGATTTGACCATGTACCCTAAGGTGGACGTCCTATGGCCCTAATGAAAAGGACAGACATTTTTAGAAAGTGTGCTTGTGTTAACTCTTCAATCAAAAGTTATTTGTGAGTTATTTGTGGTCTGTTTCACACTGAATTTCGTGTCTTACTCCATTTCTGTTTTTTCCAGTCAAGTGCTTTTTTTTATTTCAATCTCCTTTGCTTTACGGATTTTGAGGATACACTTTTTGTTTCTTGAGGATTTCATGACTCTTTGCCTTTTGTTATGAATTAACCCTTAAGTTGATATAAGGGCTCCTCATTGTCACGTTGAATTCATTTTGTCTTCACTTCTCCTCGGTCTGGTACGCGTTGAGCTCTGATTTCTTTTTTGCTCATGCTTCCCTGACTGATCTTCTCTCATCTTTTTATTTGTAACCTGGCTGCATGATTGTATTTTTTGTCTATCTTTTGCAAGCAGCACACAGGCTGACAGAGTTTATTAACGCAATTTGAGAGTTTTTGTCCTTTAAGGTGGGGGTTCTGCCTGATGAAAGATGCCGTTGCTGAGAGTACGTTGACATTATCTTCAACCTTCTGCTTCTCCTTCTCTTTCTTCTCCTCTGAACGAGGAGGTCCCTCCCCCGCCAAAGGAATTGGGGTAGTTCCTTGCCATGTTTCCGTTGCAACTCCCCATGGTAGAAACCAGAAAAACACATTCCCAGAGGCCCTCGGGCCAGGATGCAGAAACGTGACCCGGGCCCGTGACCGGATGTGGCTGCGGGACTCTGGATCTGAGGAAGTGGGGGGTCTTCCGGAAGGGGAGCGGCCAGGCGGTGGGGGGGCTGGGTCTGAGGCACCCGGGCCCAGCAGCGTGGGGTCTGTGTCCCGTGGGTCGCGCTACGGTCTTCATAGGACCTGACGCGCAGGGTGGCCCCGGGCACTGCTCCTGTCGTGAAGTCTGTGCTCCAGCGTCTGTCTGGAGCCCTAATCTCCGTTCACAAATCCCTTTTCAGCTTAAACGGGCCAGCGGGGCAGGTGGTTTGTTATGAGAACGAGCAGGATGGCTCAGTGGGTTAAGCCTCTGCCTTCAGCTCAGGTCATGATCCCAGGGTCCTGGGATCGAGCCCCGCATCGGGCTCTCTGCTTAGCAGGGAGCCTGCTTCCTCCTCTTGCTCTCTCTGCCTGCCTCTCTGCCTACTTGTGATCTCTGTCTGTCAAATAAATAAATAAAATCATTAAAAAAAAAATCTTAAAAAAAAAAAAAAAAAAAAAGAACGAGCAGGATGGTATCGGGACGAAGGAGTTAAAGCTCTCAACGCCTGTAACCCGAGGCCCGCGAACTGAGCAGGGAGGGAGGCAGGTCTCGCCGCCGGGGGCCACTCCCGGAATCTCAGGAGACACGGTGGCAGCGGTGGCACCGGCGCGCGACAGGTACGGGGCTGTGCACGCCTTTGTGAATGCAGAGGCTGTCCCTGGCCATCCGCCCCTCCCTTAGGAACAGAATACAAAACGCCAAAGACACAATTACATTTTACACAGGACCCTCCAGGGGCATGGCCCAGTCCGTCTCTCACGTAGGGCCTTCGGGCTCCAGCGAGGTTCTGGGGCCACGCGGCGGGGGTAGGGCGGCCGTCTCCCCACAAAGTGGCGGGACCGGCACAGGGCGCTTTCCCGGGGACAGTCCCTGCGGGGCGCGGGAGCCGGCGCTGGCTGCCCGGTTCTGGCGGGGCGAGCGCCTGCGCTCCGGAGCGAGGCTGTCGGCTGTCGGCGCTGGAGCTCTGTGGGCTTCCGCCCTGCAGCCGAACGGGGGGCGCGCTCGGCAAGAACGTCCTCTAAAATCCACTCCCACGTTTGCTGCAGGTAGAGGACGTTTCCCCCAGACGTTAACATAGGGTTTGTGCTGCTGTTGGCGGCGTCGCTCTCTGTTTCTCTTGGATTCGCGGCTTCATACAGTTCTAGGGGGACTGTGGTCCTTCGTGTGGCTCCCCGTGGCTGTCCTAACAAATCGCCCCAGATGTGAGTGTCTTCCACGACCAACTTTCCTCCTCCAGCTCTGCAGGTCTGACGAGTGTCTCACAGAGCTGAACCCCGGGGGTCGGCAGGGCCGCGTTCCTTGCCGAACAATCCTGCCCAACGAGCCAAGCTCCCAGAGGCTGCGCAGGTTCCCAGGGTCCCCGGGTCTCTCCCATCCTCAACGCTGGGAACTTCGGACTGAGTCGCTCTTCCGCAGCCGTCTGTCCTCTCCTCTTCTCTGACGCCCTCCTCCCTTTCTGGTCCTTGTGATTCCAGCGGCTCTGCCTAGATAACCTGCGATCATCTCCTCGGCCCAGAGTCAGGGGATCAGCAACCTTAATTCCGTCTCTCACCTAAATGCCCCTTTTCCACGTAACCTGCCATATTCGCAGTTCCGGGCATTAGGACACCGACGTGTTTGGTTGGGAGGCATCGTCCTCCTCCCACCTCCTCGGTGCCGTAGGCAGCGGTGATCGCGGCAGCCCTGCCGCGTCGGGAGGGGCGACCCTGACCGTGGCTGGCACGTTACTGCACGAAGGCGGGAGCCTCCAACCGGGTGTTGAAGCAGAGTACTTCCCCGGTACTGCAGACTGCCGGTAACCACCGTGCAGGAAGCAGCTCCACGGAGGCTCCCGGCTGCCGTGCTTTTGCTTGAGAATAGCATTCGTGTGCAAGTCTTCCTTATGGTGCCGATGAGAGGGCTTAAGAGGGGGAAGGGCCAGCGGTATCTGCAGTTCCGCCGGACAAACGGACACCTCGCTTCACACCCATCTTCAGTTTAATGTTGAAATTTAAAATAATTTGAAACGCACAGAAAATTGCACAGAGAATACTGAGTTCCCATGTAATTCTCACCCAGCATCCTCTCAGGGACGGTCAGTACAATCACGAGAACCACGAATGCGGGTCCACTCCTGCTGGCTAGACTGCCGACTCTGTCAGATTTCTCCCCGGTGTCTGCGATCGTCGCATCTGTCCCACGATCGAACCCAAGGCTCGTGCTGCAGGTCACTGTCGTGTCCCCTTGGTCCAGTCCATCGGTCTTTGTGTTTCCGCTCTTGACACATTAGAGAGTGCCGGTCAGGAATTTTGTAGAACGTCCTTCTCACTGGGTCTTCTGGTATTTCCTGGTGTTCAGATGGAAGGTATGCACTTTGAACAACACCACACCTTTCGATCTGAATTTTGTGAGTATTTAGATGTTTACTTAGCCTTTGTCACAGCCTCCCACAAATTATATGTCCCTTTGGATTGTCTCCCAAACTTTGCCTCTTGTAGGCCCTAACTGTTCGTAATCTGCCAACTCCGATGACCCTTTCCTCCGGCGCATTTCGCAGGCATGCACCCGGGGTGTGGCGGCGACTCAAGGCCTCACATCGAAGACCACAGCTTCGGAAGGTATCTTTTCCCTATAAAACACCTTGCACTGATACATCTATGCTCTGATTCTTTCTAGCCTTGGTATCTCCCCTCTCTGGACCTCTGGTTTCATGCCTTCCCAGTTTCTGAGCCCACCAAGTGACTCCAGGATACGAGCTATCATCGGTGAGACCAGCCATCTCTGGCTTTGCTCGTCGCCTTCCGGCTGATTTGTCAGTCACCTGTCACCCATGCCGTCGTTGGCAAACACTTGGCCTTCTCGCTGCCCTCCTCCCTTCCCTGGGGGAGCTCAGTCATGCCTTTGCTTTTTGTCCATAGGATGCCTAAATAAATAAATAAATAAATAAATAACCTTGCTAATCGCCCTGCTGAAATCAGAAACAAACCATCATTCTCAGCTGTAGTACAATATCTACCACTGCCTTTTGTCCATTTTCAGGCAGATTCCGAATATTTTGCCCTGGCTCAGGTCTCGAAATGGATTTCTGCTACACAACCCATGGAAAGTTCAAAGAGCATCTTCAACTCACTCCTCAGGTCCTTCCTCTCCTGCTCACAGCTTACCTGGGGCCTGACACACGCGGCTTCTTCCTCCTCACTGCCCTTCTCTCTGCGGCCTCTCCCTCTGCGCAGGGGCTCTGACCCACTCTGCACCTTCCTCGGGGCCCCACTTGCATCCGCGGTCTCTTTCCCAGTCCATTGTAAGTCGCTTCTTTGCCCTTCGTGCAGACTTTCTCTCAACAGCAAAGGTGCGAACACCTGCTCTGTTCCACAGAACATCTTTAGTCCTCCAGACCCCCCTCCTTCTCACTCAGGGTCTCCAAATCATGGAATCACGTGAGTCTCCAGGCCCCCACGTCTCTTCATCTTTTGTATTAAAATCTGACTTCATGCCCTCCAAGCCACCAGAGCTCTTCAGCCCAATTGCTACAAGTAATGACTCCTTACAGTTTTTGCTTGGAATGACCATGGCTTTTGTCACCCTCTCCAGGTCTGTCTTCTCTTCTGGCCCAACTGTTCTGCAAATGCAGGAGAGCGATTTCTCAGCAAGAACCTGCCAGGCGCCTCCCCTGCCTCAGATCTTCCAGCCGGGCCCCCATCTCCTTTGGGATCAAATCTAAGTTTCCTAGGATGGAGTGTGTGCCTTCGTTCTTGTCACAATAATGTTTCATGACAAAATGTCACCAAACATAGTGGCTTTTGCACAGGTGCCGTGGGAGAAGTCTTCTTTGGCTGGCTACCCATCCAGATCTGTCTTTGTCTGGCCGCAGTAGTCTTTCCCCACGCTGGATCCTGTTCACCCGACGGATGTCTGCGTCCTGATCAGTCGTCTGCTCGTTCCCTCTGTGTTATGCCCACACCCTTCCTGCTGCGTGGAGAGACTTCTGGAAGCTCCCTCTCTTCCTCTCTCAGTCCAGCACGGACACACCTCCCTCTGAAAGCACCCTTGCCTTCCAGGTGGGGTTAGGTGCTCACCACCTGCATTTCCATCAAACCACTTCCACCACTCTCTGAACCCTTTTTTGGGGGTGAATATTTATTCTTATTCTATCTCTTCCTGCAGCTTGTGATCTCCTTGAATTCAAGATGTTTTTTCTCAGCTCTGTATGGAACCAAGTTCATCCGTACGCTCCATAAATATTTGTCGAATCAATGAATGGATGTTTGTATGGGTGACTGCCTCTGAGCGGCATCTCATTATCCACTTCCTGCTGTGAAATTCTAGAACTTCATATAATCATATTTTAAAACCTATTAAAAAAATCACACACATGTTCAAAGCCATTTACAGAACAACGGTTTTCTTCTATCTACCTTTTATGACCATCCTTGCTTCCTTTCATAGCTAAGTTAATGTAGAGTAAAATATTGTATTTCTCCTCACATCTTGGATCAATTCGATTTATTTTCTTTCAACAATGTCTATATTAGGTGACAATCATGTGGAAGTCTTATAATTCTTGGATTATTGCCTCAAGTACAGAGAAACTATTTTTCACCTATAAAAGATAAGCTTAAAATAGATTTCTTATTGCAACCTCCAAATTAATTCAAATACCACCCAAATTTGACTTAGTGTACTTCAGAACCTATGTGAATTATTTCATTATTCTAAAAAACAAAGAGTATGCTATTGTTTAATCTGATGCCAGCTGGTCCTAACTGAATCACATACACTTTTATCTATCAAACTCTGAAATTTGTTCATGTCCAGAAAAAGGGCATCAGGAATGTAAAATTAACAAAAAAGATGCCAGCACAAACACTTGGATTTTGAACCTGACCAGAAGTCTGAGCGGCATCAGCAATTTACTGATTCACGTTCAACTAGAAATTTGATTTTGTATTTGTCAAATATGAAAGGACCACATTACATTTAAGGGTTTTTTCCCTTATACTATGTTCATTCAACACCCATTTTTGTAGTAATAACTTTCTGTGGCACGAAAGCCAAACCCTGTAAGTCCTTTCTCATATGCTCTTACCGAGATGCCCCCTGGTTCTCCATACCGTGAGTCGTCTCTCTCTGGCAACATTTAACAAAATACCCCAAATAATAATGACAAACCATGAGGGCTTCTTTTCTCTGGAGAAGTTAGGGGTGGCAGTCCAGGCTGGCGTGACGGTGCCTGCATGTCATCAGGGACCAGTCTCCTTCCACTTGGTTACTGTCAGCATGTGGCTCCTATCCCCGTGTGTGACTCATGGTCTAAGGGGCTGCTAGAGCTCCAGCTATCATATCTGCATCCTACACAGCAGGAAAGGGAAGAGGGAGAAGGGAGAAAAGGGAGTATCAACTGTCTTGAAGTAGACTTCCCAGAAATCTTCCACACATGTTCACTTCTATTTCATTGACCACAGTTCAGTCACATGGCCACACATTATTACAAAGGCAGACGGGAAATGTGGTCTTGTAGCTGGGCACATTGTCATCCCAACAGAGTTAGGATTCTGTTCCTATGGGAAAAGGGAGGAAGAGACATTAGGAGGACAGCAGTCATCTCTACCACACAGTGTTTCTGCTTCTTTGTGGCCACAGCACCTTCTTTGACTAAAGCAGTACGTGATTCTAATTGTTCCTATGGGTTAGGGGTCCACAGTTCTTAAATGTCTCTTCAAGGAGCTCTGTGGTTTGGCCCCATTCTGCGTGGCCAGTCTTGAATCAGAATGTTCCTGAAAGGCTGGCTTTCTTGCCTCAGGACTTTGACTTCTGCTATTGGCGGAGCACCTGCCCTCCTTCACTTCCATATATCCCTTCATTGCCCTGGGCCCCACCGAAGCCAGGGCCACACCGTCTACCTGTTCATTGAGCCAAAGAAGCCCCAGTGGGGTGGGAGGTGTTCTGAGCGGTGGGGATAGAGCGTGGGGGAAAAGTCCTTGCTCCTCTACCATGTCTACTCCATAAATATGTGGAAAAAGTCTCTCTTTCATGTGCGGGGGTTGGGAGAGGGGGATTCCAGAGAAGAGTGCGGTTGAGGTGGCAAAATCTACAGGGCCAGAATGGACCTCCAGCAAGAGCAGACGGACCCTGTGATTGGTATGGAATTGCGATATGCTCAGATCCAGGCCCCTCTGGACTTCTGGACCCAGTGTGCCCTCTCCTCCAATCTTTTCTTGTTAATATTGAACAAGGAAGGAGGGATAGAGACTAAAGGGATGGGGATGAAACTTTAGATAATGTACCTGTGGAGAGAGTGACATTTGAGTGTGAGCCTCAGGAAAGGGAAGGAAAGAGTCTTGTGGGTGGTGGGAAGAGTATTCCAGTCAGAGTGAACAGCTGTGCAAAGGCCCTGAGGTCTGCACTTGACTGACATATCCAGGGAACAGGAAGGAGGCCGGTGTGGCTGAAACAGAGAGTTTGAGAGAGTGAGTAGTAGGAGATGAGTTCTGGAGGTGATGGGGTCAGGTCACATAGGGCCTTGGGGCTTCTATAAGGACTTCAGATGAGATGGGAGACTGCGGGTGTGTGTGTGTGTGTGTGTGTGTGTGTGTGTGTGTGTGTGTGTATGTGTGTGTGATGATTGGTTTTATCTATTTCTGTGTCTTTCTTTAGCAGAGTTCCTGCCATACAGAAATGCCTGTTCAGCCCCAAATGAACTTTTAGGGTTGCTTTGGATTTTTCCGGAACAGAATACATTTTTTAAAAAAATAATATTTGTTTTTCTTTACTCAAATTTTGGGAGTATGGGATTATCCTTGCCACTAGAGTGTGTTGCCTGGAGGGCTGGTTCCATGTGACAAGCCACAGACAGAGGCCGTGGGTCACCATGGATTGACACGAAGAATGAGACTGATCTCAGAGTGATGTTCAGAGGTCAGTGGACCCACCATGGATTCATACTTTTCTCCTAGTCCCTGTTCTTTGTGCTTGGGTCTTCTACTCAGTTCACCCTTACCTCACCCTACCCCAAACGGAGATTTGGAAGAAAGCTGGACAAACAGTATGGAGGAGAGAACGTACGATTGTGCATCTCCACAAACCACAGGATCAAATCACGGCTTGGCTTTGCTGCAGCGGGTCTGCGACCACCTTAGCCCGGGATCCCCCGCACAGCCGGCTGCTCAGGCTCCGGGCAGTGAGCACACATAATGGAAGACTCTGATCCTTCTTTAGCAGAGAGGCCGGAAGGTACGGGGAGTACCGGCCTGGGTGCCAGGCTGACCTGGGCCATGACAGCCGCCCCTCAGGGACAGACGGCCAGGGTGCAGACAGATGCAGACCTGGGTCCAGCAGCCACTGAGGCACGCAGAGAGCCTCTCAGTGGTTGTTCTGAAAAGTCTTGGGCTCATAAGGTTAAGTCGTGACCATTAGTGTGGGGAGCTGAACTGGAACAGTAAAAGCTGGGTGAATTAGGAAGCAAACGGAAGGCTCAAAAAGGAAAGAATTTTCTCTGAGCGTCTCAAAGAATTCCACGCATTAATCATCAGCCCTCCCGGGGCCGGGGCAGTGAGATTTCAGTGGTAAACCCCTGAAGACCGCATGTGGAGGAGAAGGCTCCGGTGTGGACAGTGGCGGTGGCTGGGTTGTGAGTCCCCTGGTAGGGCTGCCTGGCGGCTGAGACCCAGACCCTGGAGCCCCGTGCCTGGGCCCTGCCTCCCCTGGGGTGGCTGGCCTCGCAGGTCTTTCCGAACAGGGCACCTGCTGACGGGGAAGAGGTCTGCGAACCAGCGCGTTGTGAAGGGAGACGGGGCCATGCCCAACCTAACTGACTCCGGCCCATCCCAGCACCTGGCTCAGTGCCATGGACACAAGGAGCATGTGATACCCATTCATTAAATCTTAGAATTTGCTTTTAAAATTTATATCCGTAGCATAACCTTCTGACAGAGTGGAAACAACTACTCGTCCACATGGATGAATTTTCAGGAAAGTGCCGTTCTTGATGCTTCCAGAGATGGGACTGTGTCCCTGAAGAAGCCCGTGACACAGGACCCTTGCCACACCATCAGTGTCCCTGCAGGTGTCTCCCTGGATCCTTGCTAAGGAGTCATGATGGCCTCCCAGAATGAGATCATTCCTAAAAATGGCAAACATTTCACCTGAAGAGCACCTTCTAAATGCCAGCCAACGGATCCAGAGCCCATAGCCCAACTTCTTCTCTGAGATTCTCACACTCGGGGCCACAACCCACCTGCCCTGATCCCCCAGGGCCAGACACCAGACAGCTACTGGCAGTCTCAATGCCCCAGAGTCCTGAAATGATGTGAACTAGCAAATCCTGGGCACGCTCGCCCCTCCTTCCCTTGGAAGTTACTTACCATAAAGGCTCTGGCCCACATTTCCCCTCCCTCTCTGCTTCCTGGCTGACCCTGGAGCTTCCCCATGTGGTCTGCCCATGCAGGGGCAAACCCTTGCCTCTGGGAACCTATGAGAAACAAGCTGTCTTTTCTTTTCTTTCTTTCTTTTTTTCTTTTTTTCAAGATTTTATTTATTTACTTGACAGAGAGAGAGATCACAAGTTGGCAGAGAGGCAGGCAGGGGTGGGGGGAGCAGGCTCCCCGCTGAACGGAGAGCCCGACACGGGTCTCGATCCCAGGACTCTGGGATCATGACCCGAGCCAAAAGCAGAGGACCAACCCACTGAGCCACCCAGGTGCCCCAAGCTGTCTTTTCAATAGAAATTATCTCCTGATCTGATGGGCTGATGGAACCTCAGATTTTCTATTAATACTCTGTATTTTAAAACAGGGCCCATGTACCAGAACCAGAATGCAGCTGATGGGACACCAAGATTGGACAACTCTGCCAACGCCCAGCGAGGGAATGGGAACTTCAGTCTTACAACCACAAGGAACGGAACTCACCCAGCACCCAAAAGAGCCTGGCAAAGCCTTCTTCCCCGCCAGGCCACAGCTCAGAGTCTCGTTGGGCAGCTGCTGGATTTCAGCCCTCTGGTCACCGAGCAGAGAACCCAGCCCAGCCTGCCTGGATTTCTGAGCTAGGAAACAGTGAGACAATAAGGGGTATTTTTTTTAATTTAATTTATTTATTTCAAGTCATCTCTACACCCAACGAGGGGCTCGAACTCATGACCGGGAGATCAAGTGTCACATGTTCCTCCAACTGAGCCAGTCAGGTACCCCCGGGGTATTGTTTTAAGGCCCGAAGTCTGTGGTAATTTATTGCACAGCACAAAAACTCATACACTGTATATAAAAATTAAGACTCTATATGTGCATATTCATATGTGCATATTCATATATTATTTGTAGGCTGTTTTAAATGCATATATAATTTACATTTGATATATTTCCCCAAGTCCGGACAAATCTCATCATCTTGTTTATATTTCAGGGCACAAGAAGCATATTAATTCTGGCTTTTAACAGAATTTAGAACTACAAGAAACAGTCACCAAATCCCTGAGCAGCGGTCAGCCCTGTCCCGTTGATGCATGTCCACGTGGCGTGTGAAAGCCGTGGGGTGCCAGGCCGGACGCGTGTCTGGGGTTCTTTGCAGAGGTGGGAATGGCTCACCAGTTTCACATGAAGATGCCTAACCCAGCTGGAAATGCCCCACTCCTGCTCTGGCCTGTGGTGACATCTCGCCGTGGAGGCTCCCACGTCAAGTGTGGCGGCCACCCCCCACCCCCACCCCCGCCAGGGTCAGCAAGGCGTCAACACACTGAAAACAAAAGATGTAATTAATGCAGCCCTCCACCCCCCAGCCAGCCTCTCATCCGATCCCAGCCAGCCTCCACCCCCCAGCCAGCAGCCTCGTGGGGCGCCCGTTCATGCTTCCATTGTCTCTGACTCCCCTCTGCCACCAGCCAGAGAAAACTCTTACCTATTAGATTAGATCTGTCTGGAAAACCTGCCTTCTGATGAACTCAAGGTCAACTGATTAGGAACCTTGATTACATCTGCAAAATTCCTTTTGCCATGTAACCAGCACAAGCTCGGACACCGCATCTCACTGTCCTCTGGATGAGGGGGGAAGTTTGAAGGAGAACATCCTAGAATTTTCATATATATATTATATTTCATATAATATTATACATATATATATATATATATATATATATAAAATGAAAGTAGTATCTCCTCTTTGAAGAAAATTTGGGCAACCAGAAATCTACACAAAGGAAAAAAAAACTACTCATGATTTCATTACTATTAATATATTTCCTTTGAGGTTTTTTTTTCTTTTTAAACTATTCGTTTTCACAGTTAAGGATGCAATGTGCTCTGGGACCCCTGGCTGGCTCAGTTGGTTAACCATCCGCCTTCAGTTCAGGTCATGATCCCAAGGTCCTGGAACTGAGTCCCACATAAGGCTCCCTGCTCACTGGGAAGCCTCCTTCTCCCTTGGCCTGCTGATCCCCCAACTCCTGTTCTTTCTCTTTGGCAAATAAATAAAATCTTTAAAAAATGTAATATGCTCACAGCTGTGAGTCCTTCTGAATTTCATAAAAAGCCTCCATATTATTACAAATTCTTTATACTAATAAGTGCCGGCAACTGCAAAGTAAACATGTACTAACTATCCCCTTAATACTGGATATTTAGGTGATTTCAAAACTTAGTATTTATGACTATTCCCTTAGGAGAAACTCTTAGAAATGGTATTACTGGATCAGAAGGTATAAACATTTTAAGTCTCCTGATTTACACTCCCAACAGCAGAATCTGATCTCTATCTACAGATGTGTAAAACTCTTTCCTTCTTTCCTGTCTCCTTCTTTTTCTTCCCCCTCTCTTACAGTATTTATGTTTTCAATAGTATAATATGAAAATAGAAGATATATTCTCGTCTCACTTCTCTTACTTCCAAAGAGATAAAAACTCATTTTTCATCACTTGCACAATTCCGCTTGGTTATGACATTCCCTGGAAATCCATCGGAATACCAACCAGTAGACTTAGTATGGAGTCATCAGAGATGGAGTCCATCTAAATGCCTGGATTTCTAGTGGTCCAAGAAAGTTTAGGGCATGCTTTTGCTTTTAACATCCCTTTCTCTGGTCCCTAGGATCCATCTGCCCATCCCCATACATCCAGCAAGGTTCCCTGTGGAATATCACATGAGTCAACTCTGACAACAATGTCTCCAATGTTGCTTCACTAACCCCCATCTCCCCATTTTTCATTCCTTCACTGGCCAGCTTGTAATTTCCAAGGTGACCACCAGGTGAGTTAAGAAATCCTTTTTCAAACAGGTGCATGGATAAGAATTTGCCCCCACTGACTATTCTGGAAGCATTTATTGTAGTAGGAGTCTTGTTTGCTATTCCGACTTTACCTAGGGTTTTAGTAGGAAGGCTCTTCAAATCAGTGATCCACACACTCCTTGGATCAGAGAAGACAGTAAAGGAGGTCTTTGAACCATTTAAAAGGTATTTCCAACAACTAAAACACGTTTGTAAAGTTCTTTCTAGATCCTGGATATCAGTCCTTTGTAGTGTCATTTGCAAATATCTTCTCCCATTCTGTGGGTTGTCTCTTTGTTTTGTTGACTGTTTCCTTTGCTGTGCAGAAGCTCTTTATCTTGATGAAGTCTCAAAAATTCATTTTCTCTTTTGTTTCCCTTGCCTTTGGAGATGTGTCTTGAAAGAAGTTGCTGTAGCCAGTGTCGAAGAGGTTACTGCCTGTGTTCTCCTCTAGGATTTTGATGGATTCCTGTCTCACATTGAGGTCTTTCATCCATTTTGAGTTTATCTTTGTGTACGGTGTAAGAGAGTGGTCGAGTTTCATTCTTCTGTATGTGGCTGTCCAATATTCCCAGCACCATTTATTGAAGAGACTGTCTTTTTTCCATTGGATACTTTTTCCTGCTTTGTCGAAGATTATTTGACCCAAGAGTTGAGGGTCCTTATTTGGGCTTTTTACTCTGTTCCATGGGTCTGTGTGTCAGCTTTTGTGCCAATACCATGTTGTCTTGGTGATCACAGCTTTGTAATATAGCTTGAAATCAGGGAATGTAATACCCACAACTTTGTTTTTCTTTTTCAACATTTCCATAGTGATTTGGGGTCTTTTCTGGTTCCATACAAATTTTAAAGATTGTTTGTCCCACCACTTTGAAAAATGCCGCTGGTATCTTGATCAGGATGTATAGATTTTGATCAGAAAGTATAGATTGCTCTGGGCAGCATAGACATTTTCACAATGTTAATTCTTCTGATCCATGAGCATAGAATGTTTTTCCATCTTTTTGTGTCTTTTTCAGTTTCTTTCATGAGTGTTCTGTAGTTCTTAGAGTATAGATCTTTTACCTCTTTGGTTAGGTTTATTCCAAGTTATCTTATGGTTTTTGTTGCTATTGTAAGTGGGGCAGATTCTCTAATTTCTCTTTCCACAGTTACATTATTAGTGTATAAGAAAGCAACTGATTTCTGTGCATTCAAACTCAACACCCCAAAAACAAATAATCAAGTCAAAAAGTGGGCAGAAGACATGAACAGACACTTCTCCAATGAAGATATACAAATGGCCAACAGACACATGAAAAAATGTTCATCATCATTCGGCATCAGGGAAATTCAAAACAAAACCACACTGAGATACCACCTTATACCAGTTAGAATGGCCAAAATTAACAAGACAGTAAACAACATGTATTGGAGAGGGCGTGGAGAAAGGGGAACCCTCTTACACTGTTGGTAGGAATGCAAGTTGGTGCAGCCACTTTGGAAAACAGTGTGGAGATTCCTTAAGAAATTAAAAATAGAGCTTCCCTATGATCTTGTAATCGCACTTTGGGTATTTACACCAAAGATACAGATGTAGTGAAAAGAGGGCCATCTGTACCCCAATGTTCATAGCAGCAATATCCGCAATAGCCAAACTGTGGAGAGAACTGAGATGTCCTTCAACAGAAAAATGGATATGGTAGATGTGGTCCATATATGCAATGGAATATTACTCAGCCATCAGAAATGATAAATACCCAAATTTTACATTAATGTGGTTGGGACTGGAGGAGATTACACTAAGTGAAATAAGTCAAGCAGAGAAAGCCAATTATCATATGGTTTCACTAAGTTGTGGAACATAAGGAATAGCATGGAGGACATTGGGAGAAGGAAGAGAAAAATGAAGTGGAGGGGGAACTAGAGGGGGAGAGGAACCATGATAGACTATGGACTCGGAGAAATAAACTGAGGGTTTTAGAGGGGAGGGGGTTGGGGCAATGGGTGATCCTGGTGATGGGTATTAAGGAGGGCATGGATTGCGTGGAGCCCTGATGTACTGTATGGTGACTAACATAACATAACCAAAAAAAAAAAAAAAGGCAAAAACCCCCCCAAACCCCAAAAACCAAAACGAAAAAACCACATTTGCTTGCATAGAAGTATGGAAATCACTACAGTGTGAAATTTTATTGTTGACTAGACTTATAGCAATTTATGTGCCTGACTAGTTTTTCTAAATATATTGATAACTATATGTATTTATATAATATTTATGTATGGCATATACAAGTGGGATAACAATTTTTCATTACTTTATAAATTTTGTCAAAAGTATCTGAATATGCAGTTTCCTAGAAGGTAAGAAGGTTGACCCTGATCAAGAAAGTCCCCTCTGCACAGAGCCAGTCGGAAATGTTCCAGAGAACCTTCTAGAACATTCTCAGTGTGGAAGCTGCAAGGTGTAGCTAGGATGGAAACCTTGGTGAAAGCCTAGAAAACTGGTGGTAACGACTAACAATTCATTAATTAAGCGCCTCCCCCTCACCCGTTGACGGTTGTCCTGGGCCTTTTTCAGAAACTTCCATGGCTCGTTACTGTTATTAGGTCTCCCAGCAAGAGGCTGTGTTTTGAATTCACCATGTATGTCTGCAGGACGCACATTTTTTTTTCCACCTGTGGCAAGAGTTCAGTCCCATTATCTGTTGAGAACTATCGACAGTTCTCTGCAAAGTCCCAGCTGTTGTTTATGCTAAGACGGGTCAGTGCTCCAACACGGAACGATGAGTGGCCACATGTCTGACTGGCTGAAGGTAGATTTCTGTAGCTTAGCTTGTTTCAGATGCTACTATGGAAATCTACTTTACCTCAGGGTCTTTGAGACATATGCTCCATGCTGACCCAAGGAGAGGGATGCACGAATACAGGACATACCTTGCTTACCCCTTCACAGATCTTAGATTCAAACCTAGGACTCTCCTACTTGCCAGACATAATTTTTATATAGTTCGAAATTGTGTTGCAGTAAATTATTTTAAGCTGAAAATCTTAGAGGACCAGTAATTAATATCCCTGTCTTTCCTCCCTGGATGGGGAACCAGTCAGGAAATAATGTAGGGGTCCAACCACTGGGGATGAAACTTTATTACCAATAACCTTTTTTGAATTTTTTATGAATTACACTTTTTTGAAGATGGATATTTTAAAGAGGTTGGCTACATTATATCACTGTAACTGGTGTAAATTTACAACGTGTCCCTTTTTTCGAAATGGACTAAATCAAATCAAGTTTCAATGAGATGGAATCATGAAAAGCTGTTTCTGAATCTTTGAAGTGGTTTTTGTTTTCCCCTTGACGTTGCTCAGTCATGTACCATATTTATTTTTTTCTTTTTACTTTTTGGTACCCTAAGCATTTTTTAAATAGAATATAGTTTTTATTGAATGGAACACCCCTCAGTTCTAGTTATCCACTCACCTGTCACTAAGTTTTCCTCCCTGGGGAAGACGGCTTCCAGCAGAGTAGAGAACAGACCAGATTACAGACTTTGTGCGGGCAGGCAGAAAGTAAACAAAGGAGAAAAAGGGGCCTTCCTAGGGCACCCGGATTTTCCTCTCAAGTTCTCCAGTAACAGAAACCAGTTCACCTCCTCTGCGGTGGAAAGAGGACAGGTGGGTCTGGGGGCAAGTCTGGTATTCCCACGGAGCTCTGTCTCTGTAGACGCAAGGACAGGAGGGACAGAGCCTTCCCAACAATCTTCAGGACAGGATTTGTGGATCAGCCGCTTAGGGATGTGTTTTTAGGAAAGCAAATGTGCAAGTTTTTGTCTATAAACACAGCTTTCACTAAAAGCTGACTTAGTCTGTGAATTTCTAAGATCTTAGCATTTTCTCTCTCTGTTATCCTGAAAGCCTTGTGGCTCTATTTTACTGCTTACTGGTCACACCAGCACATGGGAGAGTGGAATAATCAGGCTTTCCGCCCCAAGAAACCCAAGTATCGATGGCTTCTGGGAGCAAATACCTTTTCTCGCTTAAGGAAGCGTGCGTTGGCTGACATTTGTGGGGCTTGAACGCACTTGGCTCCAAACTGCTGCGTTCATTTCTGCCCTGGTGTTTTCTCGTTCTGGACCAGTGGGCCCCCATCTTTCTCCTGGTGGAGGACAGGCTCACAAGAGCCACGCACACAGTCATGTGGCGGCCTGGGGAGCTCCCATGTGCATCGCGCCTGCTGCCCCTTCCATCCCCCAAACAGCTTATGTGTCCGCGGCCCACACGGAGAGGGGACGGAATGATTATTTGCTGAACAGCAATGCAGTCGGCCACACCAACGCTTCAGCAGGCTTGGAAGGAAGTAGGCGGAGCCTGTTTGGTGACCCGTTCCTTCCCGGGGTGTCTCCTTTCCTACTCCAGGGTCAGGTAGAGCCATGCTTGAGTCCTGGCTGCGGACCTGTGGGCTGGCCTTCATGACTTGTGAGCTGTGCCTGAGAACAGCCAAAGAAAGTCACAGGGGACGAGAACACCACGGGGAGACAAAGGCCTGCATTTGGGATGGCGAAGGTCCACCAGCTCAAGGAAGGACGGGAGCCTGAAGAAGTTGGGGAAGGAGGTTGTGTGTGCTCGTCCGCGTCGATCGATTCTGATCAGAGAAAGCAGAACTTGTGATTAACTTATGCAAGAAATCTCAGAGGAGGAGAAGTTCACACACTGAAGAGAGCAAGAGGCCGCACCCAAGTCCGCTGCCCAGTGACGATGCCATTGATGAGTGCGGAGGGGTTGTCCCCACACCCCTGTGGTTTCCCGCCAAAGGGAGACGATGACTGATGGGGGGACGAGGAAGGAAATAGAAGGCTGTTCCTAAATGAAGGAGGAGGGATATGTCCCAGCAGGGGCCTGGGGGGCATAGCAGGAGTGGAGAGGGAGCAGCTTAGGACTCAGGGAGGGCAGGGCGCTGTTCGAGACGGGGATGGGGACTTTCCTGAGACCCCAGCGCCCAACTCTCTGCATTTCCCCTTCTGCACTGGTCTGTGGTGTAGAAGCTGGGAGGGTGGAAGAGAGGCCTAGGGGTTCCCAGAGGGGAGGGTGAATGCACGAGTCTGGAGAGTCACGGAGCGCAGCCTCTGACCCGTGTACGGAGGGCAGGGGGCTGGCGGGAGTCGCAGCCAAAGGAGGTGCTGTGGGCAGGTGCACTGACTCTGTCCCTGAAGTCCCCCGCGTGGAGGGCGGGCCATGGAGCACCTCTCCAGCTTTCAGCTGTTCCTAACTCACCCCTTTTCTGGGCTACGTCATTTGTAGGGTACAGTGCAAAATGAGGGTGCAGGACCACTTGTCAAGATGATGACAGCAGACCCGGCGGCTGTAAAGGTCATGTGTCCCCGCTGCACGTCCCCGGCACTCTGATCTCAGCCCACACACGTCCCACGCCTTCTCGTCCCTCTCCCTTCTGCATATGCCACCTCCTCCCTCCTGTGTTGTTCCTCACCAACGTCCATTCTGGAATCAAAATCCATTTCTCAGCCAATTTTTCTGCTTTCCTAGGACTCTGCTCCAGTTTCTGGGAGCACACTTGTCTTTCCATGTTTACATTACGTAAGGTTGTTAAATGAAGAAATGAACAAATGAATGAATAATGAGCTCCAAAGGGTCAGACCCGATGAAATCAACCCGAGAAAACCCGCCCACAGGACACCCACATGGGAATGCGGCTCTTTTCTGGAGCGGAGGGAGCATCCTCATTCCTCTCACGTCGAGAGAGCGCTATAGCTTTGACGTGCTGTGGCGGTCCATTCGTTAACTCATTCATGCCTGACACATGGTGCAAAATTGTCGTTTCCTTTTCCTTTTTAAATCTTGAAAAACTCAGTGACTCGCTATTTACTTAAACCTTTTTCTTTTGGTTTCTTTTCCAAAAGACGTGATTCTGTTTACAAGAAAAGATAAATGAGGGGCGCCTGTGTGGTGCTGTAGGGGAAGCACCTGACTCATGGTTTTGGCTCAAGTCTGATCTCAGGGTCGTAGGATTGATCCCCACCTTGAACCCTGCATTCAGAGCCGGCATGGGGCTTTTTGCACGCAGTGTGGAGTCTGCTTGGGTTTCTCTCTCCCTCTCCCTCTGCTCCTCGCTGCAACCCACTTCAAATAAATAAATACATATTTTTTTTTAAAACAAAGAACAGATAAACGAAGCTGAGTCACTCAGATGGAGACAGAAGTTCCAGACCCTACCGCAGGAGGGGTGAAGTGAGGACACCACAAATAAAGGATCCTAGAGTTTCTACTGAACACCAGATTTGGTTCAGAATGTCTTGGTAGCAAAAGCAAAGCCAGGGGCGGTACTATTTCACGGATTTCTAACTGTTAGGTCATGTTCAGATGGATGCCGACAGGTGTCCCACAGACATGTCATGGACGGAAGCATCTAATCTCCGCTAGACAGTCCATGCCTCTCCACAGGAATTCCCAGGGAAGCATGAGCACCCAGGGCAGAGCTTGGCGAAAGACCCTTCTCACCCTTGTCGCATCAGTGCGGACTGCTGGCGGGAATGCCTGCGAGAGGGTCTGGCCCAGAGGAGAGCATCCTCCCCTGAGACCCCCGGGTGCCCCAGCCCGGAACCATGCATGGGGGACGTTGTGACAGCACTTTCCAGCAAGAGCCCTTGCTTGAACCTTGAGTTCCTGGCTTCCGGTTAGGAGGCCGAGACCCACCTGGAGGACAGGCAGAGCAGGAGAGAATCTGCCTGAACCCTGCGGAGCTCAGGTCGCCACCATCCATGAGGGCTTTTTCCTGCTGGTGTCCTGGAAACTCACACTGGCCAATCTCCCCTCGCTAGTCTTAGGTCGACAGACAGGGGAGAGGGAGTCTGGCCCGGAGAGACATTGTGTGTCTTGTAATGAATAAAAGTGGAGAGGACATTACCAGACTGTAGTCTGCAGGCTGTGAGGCTTATCTCAGGGGAGATGAGCTAATGTCTTTCCGGCTGTGCTGCTTCTCAACCTCCTAGGTCAGTGCAAAGCCAGAGCTTCCAGAACTCTGTGGGATGAATGGGCAGCATGTCCCTGTGTAGCCCTCTGTCTTTCTCATGTTAGCAAGTGACAGACACAGTGAGGCTTTGTCAGGTGCTGGGCAGTGGCTAACGTAGAAGCTCCGAAGGGACATGTTCTGAGCTGTCAGTTGAAGGACGTCCAAGGGCTTGGATTTCTGAAGTGTAGGTACTGGTGCTTTATTGTCGTATAAATTAAATGGAAGCATCCTTCCCCCCATGGAGGGTCAGTCCACTAGATATACTTGCTAATATGAGGAAGGGGGTGGGCAAAATGGGATTTCCAGGCAAGACACCCAAAGGACGAAGAGGAAACTATTTCCATGTATGCCCAGGACAGTGAAGTGTTCTCCCTTCAAATACAGAGAATGACCTAGAATAAAATAAAGACCTGAGCAAAGTCATGCAGTCACACTTTGAAAAACATATGCGATTAATAATCAAATTGTATATGACCAAAGCAAAACAGAATAAACAAATGAAAAAGCCTAGCAGGCCCTTTTGAAATGGTACACATATGGGACTTTCTTTGATCACGTTGAAACACTGAAAATAAAAATAATACATTTATATATTATAGAAAATAAATAACAACATAATATAAGCTCTAATAAGTAATAATTATGTATAACATTATATTACGATGTCATTATAATGTTATATAATGTAATATGAAAAAAATAAATACCTTTAGGAGGCAAAACCGTAGTGGATTTGAAAAACCCAAAGTAAATCGTAGAAGGTTCAAGAACTTGCAGGCAGGCATAATCTGTCAAGTAGCAGCCCACAAAGGCAGGCAGCACAGACGGTGATGGACAGCACTTCCAAGTTAGCCATCCTCCCTCCTCCCACTCACTGACCTGGTGACCTTGAGCAAATGACTGAAGTGTGGCCCATCAGTGTTAGGGGTGAAGTGGGGGTTATGATGTCACCTGCCTAACAGGACTGGCTGAAAATCCGGTGAGAACCCGGCTCCTGGCCAACCTCCCTGAATTTAAGCGGCCGATGCTAAATTTAAACCAGTTTCGGAATCTGTCTGCACGCTTAGAGACGAGGTTGTCTGAGCAATCACTTGTTTAAAATGCATCTCTGCTCTATAACCTTCTGGCCAGAAACACATTATCGCATCTGGATTTTGAGCTGTACCTTGAGATAGGCCTGGTCTGCCACCTTCTAACTGAACGGAATCTGCTACTGGATAGCAAATTGTGGAGAATTATTATATTTGCACGTTTGGGAAGAAAATCCCTGGGTCCATTTAGTGTAGCAGGTAAAACAAAAAATCAGAAATAAAACACCGAGTGTTGCCTTGACCGCTTTTGAAATTGAGGACTGAGCACCGAAGGCTCAGCCCCAGCTGTGAGCGAGTCTCCTTGACGTGACGTTCCTTTCCAATGCTGAGGGTAGTCGATTACTTTCAGGCTGGAGAATAAATTATCAATCAAACTGGAAATAAAATTCAGTGCAATTCAATAGGCTCACGTCTTACTGCTGTTGATTTTCTTCCTTTTGTTTGTTTTTCCATAAAAAAGTACTCTATGCAGCTGGCTTTTTTTGCCATCTGCTTGGGGCAGTTTGCAGAGATGCTAACTACAGAGGAAAAGATTTGTCATCTTACGGAATGCTGACGACTCTTATGATTCTTTTGGGGAACAAAACCTGGTTAGGGAACTGTCTTCTTTTTTTTATTGTGGTTTTTTTGATGTGTCATTTGTTCTTTTTGTGATGTGCAAGCAAGATGCTGGCTCACTCTGGCAAAAGCTGGGTACACTTCTCAGAGGGGAACAACTGGTTTCTGAGAGTTTTTGCTTTTTTACTTCTTGTGCATTTCTCATTTTTGCTCCGTAGGCCATCCTATTGCCGTGGTCTACTTTTTAAGAACTTCTTTATTGTAGTTATGTTTATATACGTAAAATCATATATAACAGTTTAATCATGTACCATAATTGTATCTGATATATAATAATTTATTATATACACACAGATATATAATAATATACATAACATACTGTATATTTATAGATAATTTACATATTATGGGTAATAATATCTGTGATATCTAATATTATTGTTTATATAACATATACAAGTCATATATTCTGTATGGTGTATATTCTATACATCATTTGACTGTGGCCTTAAAAATATATGCTCTGCCTCCTTAACCATGGTCAAGCACACAGTTCAATGGCAGAAATGCCATTCACGGTGTTGTGCAGCCATCACAACTCTCTTTTTCGGAAATATTTTATCACCCTAGCAGGGGCCTGTTTGTGTCCAAGATGAAATTCACCGTGATTGGGTGCACCTGGCCTCCTGCGAGCGTTTTCGGGATAGAGTGACAAACGGGAGGCAGAAGAGGAGGTCCCGTCCTGGGAGAGCGGGGCCGCGACCCAGACAGGGGGCGACCAAGGGGACTGGAGCACCGGCTCCCTCCGAGTTCAGCCCTTGGGCGGCGCTCGGCCGGAGAAGGACTCACCTGTCCGCAGTGCAGCGCCCTTGTGGGAAATAGCGCGTTTCCCGGGCTCATTTTTCCGAAAAGCAAGTCAGCTTTGTGACCTACAATAACCTCTTCTCTTCTTCTGTGCCCTCTCTCTCCTGTCAACAGCCAAACAGGTGAAACCAAAAGTCTTCCCCTTGCGGGTCTGGCCGTGGGCGCTGGGAGCCTCTGCCCCAGCGGCGTCCTCCCGGGTTGCGCCGGGGGGACACCTGTCCGGGCATCACCTGCCTGGGCATCCTGGGCCTTCCAGAGTGACGGGGAAGAGGCCCAAAGAAGCGATCTTGCTCTGTAGGGCCGATTGTTTGCTTTTCATCCAAATGTGGTTAAATTAGAACCTCCCCCTTCCTCTGGGACTCCTTGAAGCTTCTAACAGAGACTGTAGGAGACCACCTGCCTCTTATTTCGTCAGTGAACAAACCTACTGCCTTTTCTCCCCTTGGGCCTACAAGGGGAGACAAACACAGAATCGGCCAAAATTTAAATTATTTAGAAAATAATTTAACCTTCTCTGGACTCTTTGAATTCATTTAGTTCATTTAAAAATAAACACAAAGGCTTCAAGAAGTATTGGGACATAACTGATGCTCAACTATAAGTTCATTTGATACTAGTGTCTCTTGCTAGGAGTCTTCCCTTTCCAGAAACTGTCTACATTTAGAAAGTTTATGTTATACAATATACCATATATCATTAATATACTATTATATATTATATTATATTTCATGTTATATTATTACTTTTACCATACTATTACTAATTTATTATTCATATGTTAGTGCTGTTTGTTTAACACAATCTGATTAAAGTAAATTTTGTAAAAAAAAAAAACAAACTAAGAGACATTTCCTGCTCACAGAGAATGGATTTTATGGGCTTATCAGCCCAGGTAACTGCGCAGGGCGTAACTCCAGGAAGAAATATACCCAGTGTGCCCACGAGTCTGTGGAGCTGGTAGCACTAGCTGTTGTTGCTGGGGTGCCGAATTTGAAACTACTGGTAAACTTGAGATTAACTTCGAGTGTGTAAACTCTAACGAGAAGAAGCTATACCTGAAATGATTATGTTGTACCGTTTGGGGTCTGCTCCCATTTTGCGCCTTCTCTCCCATATCACTAGGACGGGTAGAGAAGAATGTTTTGGGCTCAGGCATCTAGAGAAGATACTGATAAAATCAGGAGAAAAACAGTAGTGAAGAGACAAGGGCTTGGGGACCACCTAGTCCCATACTGGAAGGGAGGAAGCGGTCGGCGCACGGGAGGAGCTGTGATCCGCAGGAGGGGCCCTGGGAGGTGTGAGTCACCATCATGATCCCCATATACGGCCATGCCACCTTTTGGGAAGTAAGACCCATCAGATTGGACCCTTCAGTTCCTTCTCTGGCTGATCGGAGGTCATGAGCTCTTCTGTCCGTCACTTGACTCAGGTGATAGAGGACACAGGAAGGACAAAGTGAACACACGCCCAGGGAGAGAGTAGGGCAGAGGCACCAAAACCTGAAACAGAACTTTTCTCCAAAGGGTACTGTATCTGGCATTAAAGAAAAAATCAATGAGATTTTTATCACCGAAGGAATCAATCAGTGTTGGTTTTCTTTAGCTCACGGTTGAGTATTATTTTGATCATCATGCGTGTTAGTCCAGATAAAAATAACACTCAACCATGAGTTAAAGATCACCATCTTGATGTCAGTGCCCCGGGAGGCTGCAGGTTGTGACCTGGCATTAGAAGAAACAGCCTGTGCCAGGCTGATAGTCACACTTCCTAAAGGGCAGTGGTTTGATGCAATGTTGCAACAGTTTCAGCCACCGGTATGGCCAATCGGCTGGCCCTGGGAGATTCTCTTTGCTTGTCTGTCTTCAGAGTGATAGGGGATGTTGGCTGTGCCACTCTATTATATGGCCACTCACACCCTGGATGGCATCCCAAAGGGCATGGTGGCCCCGTCAGTGTCCATGGGAGCCTGCTGGAGGGGCTCATCTGTGCTGTCCCTCGGCACTAGTGACAGTGTGAAAACTAGCCTAGCCTCAGGGCTCAGTTCAGGGAGATGGCTGAGGACTGTGGGGTCTGCATGGATGCCATTGCCTGGGGCTTCCACAAGCCAACCTTGTGCCAACCATGGCAGCTGATGGTGCAAGAGAGCAGAGGTTGTGCAGTGCCGGTGGGACAACAAGGGCTGTGAACCAGAGACAAGGAGCTGGGTTCCCAGGTTTTCCTAGATGAGAAGTTCCATTAGGGTGGGGTGGTTCTGTGACTCTCTCCATTGTCCATTGACCACAGCCCCGCTGGTGTGGCCTGGGCACATCTCCTCAGTGGGGAAGGAAGGTGTATCCCAAGGCTGGGATGCTCTAGGGCTTGTCTGGTTTTACAATGTTGTGTTTTTCATATGAAGTTCTCTAGAAATGTGTACCTAATTTTTCAAAACACCCAGATAAGAAACTCTGCGTCTTTATTGATCCTGTTAGAGTTCCCATATTCTCTTAGAGATGGTGTATATCATACCAAAATGGAATTTGTTAACCTGTTAACCTGTTAAGCTGTAATAACACAACATCTTTGTTAACAGAGACCTCCAAAATTGGCCAGAGGCCTCTTTTACTTGGTATGGAAGAATAAACATTTCACTACAGAAGTCAAGTCGCAGTGAGTAAGCTTGATGGCTCCGAACATTTGGCCGTCGTTCTGTGTGTGGTGTGTGTGTGTGTGTGATGGACAGTGTCTAGTCTGAGGGAGAGGGTGTACTACGGGGGTTAATAATTGACATTAAGTTATTCCCACAAACCTGAACACTTCATATTTGCAAGCACAGTGAGTAATTAACTCTTGCCCAAAGTTTTCAAGGAAGAAAGTGGGATAAAAATGAATGGCAACAATACTTACTTTTCCCTGAAATCTTCCCAGCTGTCAAAGAAAAAAGTCCAACAAAAGGACATGAAAGAAATATACAGCTAAGATTTCATAACTAAAAGGGACAGATTGAATTGATTTAGTGTCTTCCAATACAGAATTTAGGAGGAATTGAATAATTTTTGGAGTTTAAGTCTTGCGATGGTTTCTAAGTGGTTTCTAAGTGCGATGGTTTCTAAGACCCACTCCTTTGTTCACCCCATTCTGTTCCTCTGTCTCCAGTTGGATGTGGCCAAGATGGGGTCACAGGCTCCTGGGAATGGGTCATCAGACAGTTCTGGGGGTCTTATTTCTGACAGACACTAGGCTGTGTTGTGTTGGTTTTCATTTAATTTCCGTGCCTAGACCTTCTGACTAGGGTGGTGTCTGACTGGGATGATGGGTGCCAGGCCCACAACACCCTGCACACTGAGTGGTCCACTGAGGGAGAAGAGGGTGGTCATCCCATTGCCTGACTCCAAGGTGACCCAAGCACTGACTCCCAGGAAGGCCATGTGCCCCAGCCTTCAGAACTCATGGACCACGCTCGGCCTTTCTTGGAATGAACCAGGAGACAAGCCCTAGATGCTCAGTGTGCAGCTGCAGAGACCGTAAGGCACGGTTTTTCTCTGTACTGGATTTGGCCCAGAAGTTACCTTCCAACTCAGGAAGGGCCATCCTTGTGTGATGCAGACAGCAGCAGCCATCCCGACAAGCACAGCAGGGTAACTGGGGTGCTTCTGGTGCGTGTCCCGGCAGCTGCCCAGGACAGCTCGGGATGGACCTGCAGCCACAAGCTGTCGGCGGCGTCATCAGAGCCTGGTCCACGGGCACACCTGCTGCTGCATTTCATCGTAAGATGAAGCAGATGCGAAAGGCCCATAGGTGTGTTTACAGGGAGGAGCAGCTCCCGCCGTTACTGCTTGGGGCCATGGCCCTCCATGCTCGCCTCTTGACTCTGGGTGACGGGCAGACCCCACACAGGGGCACGTGGATTGAATAAGCAAGGGGATGACCCACTGGGATCAGCCTCATCTTTAATCACGTTTCCATGTCAGAGCATGTCCTTGGATCTCCCCTGTCCATATCTTGGCCGTTACTGGGGACATGGGGCCAACGCTGCATGGGCATCCTCGACTAGCTGACTCGTGAAGGTAAAGGAGCATAAGCAATCACCCATTGCCTGCCCTCCTCTTGACACAGTGACTACAATAACCACCGAGTGATAACCACAACCTCTGCCGAGGGTTCCCGCATGCGGAGCGCTTCCCGAGGCTGGCCTCGGTCCGTCCTCATGGCACCTGCGGAAGGTCCCCGGTAGGGTCCTTGCTCTGAGATGAGGGTATGGGGGCTGGAGAGGAGATAGCTTCCCTGAGTTCACAGCTCTGCAAGAGCAGGGCGAGGGACTACCTGAAGTCAGCCCTCTGTCTGTCCGGCTGCTCACCTTTCTCTTTGATCAAAGCACCTCGAATGTTGGGATCTACAGTAGATACACGAAGAGACCTTCACTGCAGATTTTTGTCCTGCTTTCGTTCGTGTGGGAAATGTTTATTTCTCCGGACCATTTCCCAGTTGTCCATCTCCCCCGCCCCACCCCAAACAAGTTTCCCTCTGCCCAACTTACATCCCTTTCAAACCCACCTTCTTTCTTGAAGGAACTTACAGCATTTCGTCCTGTGTTCCAAGTATTTGTTTCAGTGACTCTCTCTGCTTACATGGAGAGGGTTGTATTATGTGTGACTTTATCTCCAGCGGTAACACAGGTCTTGATACACGCACGTGCCCTCGAGTAAGTGTTGAAATGAACCAAATCACCAGCTTGCCCATCGGAGCCTCTCCTACTGCATCCGAAGCCTGCGCGCTCTACTGTGTGGGGAAGTCCGGAACGATCACTCGTCATGACCTGGATTTTCATACAGTTGAGGTTTTACTGTATTTATACCTCCTTGGCTCTGAAAAACACCAAACTAAGGCAATTTTGAATACCTGTGAATCAAATTGAGTAACTGGGCATCAGAAGGTTCACGGCAGCTCTTCTCCTGGTTCAGGCAACGTGGACATCCAAGATGCCGTCTCACTCTGGACATCTTCGGAAGATGCCACCAAGCTACTTGCTAGGTCAGGTAGGAGAACGCCCATGGAACAGTGTCATGGCTGTTCAACTCTGATGTCAAGGGATTCCAGGGTTTAGGAAAGTCTGCAAAGGATGAATGTGAAGGCAGCTGGTCCCCTTGTGTAACTGCACCTTGAAGGAGTCCTCCTTGCATGTGCACATGGGGGGTGCAGCACCAGGGACTGTCAGCTGAATCTGGGGCTGGGGTCCCCTTGTCTGGTTTCCCCAGGAGCACAGCAAAGCTGCATCTGATACAAATGCTGGGCAACACCGCCTCCCACTTGTTCTCTCCTGATCAAGACCCTTGCGCTACAGAGCTACAGGGTGGATAGGAGGTGACACCTTACAAATTCTCCATGGGATTCCCTGGACAAACAAATTTGGGTTTCTAGGGATCAGTTAAAGGCCTGATTCTGTGAGGTCCAGGGACATTTCTTTAGTACTTCTCCAATTTGCCAAACTGCCAAACAAAACCTGGGAAGGCAGCAGCATCAGGGACCCCATCGGTGCATCCCACCCTGTAAGTCTCTGCTCCCTCCACAGACCAGAGAGAAACACACTGCTCTGAGAAGCTCCTGGGTGCCTGGCAGCCTGGTCTTTGCCCCAGGGTTGCACACCTTAGCACTTCTGCCTTGGTCTCGGGGAGAAACGTACCACATGCAATCTTATACCATCTTTCCAATGAATTGTGAGTTTTGTTAGTTTCCTTTTTCCTTTTTATTTTTCCCTCTTTTTAAAATGACAAGCAGGAGGCAGCAATTTAGAAGACCCATGGAAAGTGTTTTTCAATCAAAGTTATTCAGAAGCAGAAACGTGTTTGAAATACATAGTTTTATAGAAATGTTTGTATAAAAAGGAAGAAAATACACCGTTCATGGGACCAGGCACAAGCATTGATTAGAACTTGGCTAAAACCAGAGAATTCAGGCCAAGGAGGGACACGTAGCAAATACACAGCCCACTCTCTGGCTGGGCGAATGTCCCTGCAGAGTTTCCTAACTGCCTGAAGTGCAGAGAAGCTCGTGCACTACTGCGGGCTGCCATCAGCAAGGTTGGGTTTGTGTCCTCTGGTTTCCACGCTACCAAACGGAAGGGTCTTCCCACGGCTCCAGCCTCCCTGACCTGCAGACTTGGTCCCAAGCTAATCTCTCAGAGCGCGACCTCACTCTGGGAAGAATTCTGCTCACTGTCTTTGTAGTGTACCTCATCCTAATCAGTTTGGTATTTAAAAAAATTATCTTGATCAACACTGCCTTTAGAGCATGCATTCTCTCTCTCTATCTTTTTTTAAAAGGAGGCTCCATGCTACAACACGGGGTTTGAACTCGTGACCCTGAGATCAAGACCTGAGCTGAGATCAAAAGTCAGACGCTTAATTGATTAAGCCCCCAGGTGCCCCTAGAGCAGTCGTTCTTAAAGTATTTTTGGAGCCTGACACATTTGAAAATCTCGTGAAGCCTAGGCAGCTTCTCCCCAGGAGAAGTGCACAAATGTACCAAGACCAGTGGTCACAAACCCTGCTTGAGATGAAGAGCCCTCGTCTGCTGTGGTCCGCACTCTGGATGCTACAGCAACGTCAAGATGCTCCCGAAAGTCAGTGTGAGGCTGAACTCAGGACTCATCCTCCAGGAGCACTGAGGGCCGGGTCTTGGGTCTGTGCCCAGGCTAAGCTCGCTCTTGCTCAGGGCAGTGTCACCTCAGCGCTTCCTGCCTTTCCTCCTGCTGGCCTTTGTTTGGAACTTGTCTTGTTTGCTCTGCTTGTTAAGTCAAGTTTGGGGGAGCAGGCGTTGGAAATCCAGTGTCCTCCTTACCAACAAGCTTTAGAGTTTTTTATGCAAAGTAACTCACCAGTTCCTGGATGAATAGCTCTGTCTGCCACGGAGTGAGGTGCTAAACTCCTCAGAGAAGGGTTGGATTACCTGTAACCATTCCTGAGGAGAATGAGTTCTTCCTCACCAGACATTTGTACAGTTAAGACTACTTAACGACGCAAAGGAGGCAACCTGACAAAGATCTACTTTTCTTCAACAACAAAAACGTCCTTGCTCCCCCAGAAATGATGGGTGCGCATTTGTATTGTCAAATTATCATGATTAGGCACCCTGGGTTGGCTTGAGAATTATTAAAATGCCACAGGGCCCCTGTCTCTGTGTAATACGATTTAGGGGACTGTGGGAAGGCCGCAGCATGTAGCGTGTGTGCACCCCTTTTGGATTATGGTAAAATAAAGATGAACATGTTCATGGGGGATGGTTAGCCTCTCTGAGCCCAGCATGTGACATTTTTAGTTGGCTTTTTGGATGGAGCCATTTTGCCGTTTTTGTGGGTGTTTTGACTCAATCAGAAAATATCTCACCGAATCTTCAAGCCATAATGTGATGTGTGACCCCAGAATTATCTTCTCTCTGCAGAACTAGATCATTAGTTTGATGGATGTTGGGAATGGCATAGTGCTTGAAATGAGGGATGGGGTAGGTGCTCTCTGGTAGATCAATTGCATAAAACCCAATGTAAATTTCCCACATTTTCTCATCTTAGCTGGTGCCATCTATCATTCTAGTCAATGTCGAAGCATTTGGAGAGCATTGGATGAACACCATCTCATACACTCAGATTTTGTCTGCAAAGTACAGTGGTCAGAATCGTTCCTTTCCCCCCTAGCAGCAAGCTCATGCTACCCTATACAATCTTGGCAATATTCACCTTGCCGCACCCTGATTCTTCCTGGAACTCTTTTGAAATTAAACAGTTTGTTATTTGCATAAAATTCCTGGTTTAAATGGAATGTATCAGACGGGATCCTTTCTCTTCCAGAAAACACTTTATTCCATCCAAATATCTGTTAATCTCAGAACAGTAGACACTTTCCAGAGCTCAGAGAGGTTGTGTTTTTTAGAGATTTTGTGTTAGAAAATGAGGAACATGAACATGATAAAAACATATATATATATATATTATATATATATATATATATATATTATATATATATATATATATATATATATATATATATATATGGTAAATCTTGTGGTGTGCCTGAGTTGGAGTTCTAAAATTTGGGGGAAGAGCATCAGCAAAAAGCCAACTCCATGTTCACTATTGTTTCAAGAAAGACACACTTGGTTTATTCATTTGCTCAGGATTCATCCACTTGCTACATGTGATGCTAAGCGTTATAGTCAAACGAGACATAGGCTGCTGTTGAAAACACATGGATGCAAAGGAGCTGACAAGCTCAGCGACAAACATAATGCAAGGAAGAGCATGGAAATGCTGTGAGTGAGGAGTGGAACACCCACGATGGTCACAGTAGGGAGATCAATTGACTGAGGGTAGGAGGCATTCTCTCCATAAGGGTTAGTTGGAGATGGACAGTGGGCACCTGGTCGGGTTTGGATAGACAAATAGACTTTGGATAGACTTTGCAGAGAGACGTTGCAGCCAGAGAAAAGGTTCTAAGGCCCTTCCCAGGAAAGGGAGTGCGGGAATACTCAGGAGGTGGTGAGTGGTTTTGTGTTTCAGGTGAAGCTTAGCCCTGGGAGATCCAGGGAGAGAATCTGGAAGGATAAGCTGGTAGCTCAAGGGCCATATACTTGATTTGTTCAAGACAGCCCTCATTTGTACCTACTGTCCCAACATATTTATTAATCATCATTCCCTTTCCTCAGAAATGTTTCCCCTTTCTCCACAATATCCTAGTTCACACAGACAATGAAGCATATGGATGGGCTCGTATTCTTTGGCTACTTTGTTAATATGGCAATTTCCTTCCATTCTAAAAAGAACTATTTTCTTAGTAACTCCTGATGAACTGTGACATGTATTTTTCTGACTATTTCATGTTAATGGGGAAGAGTAGGAAATTTTGGGATATGACTTGAAATTTTGAAAGTGGCCAAGGTCCAAAAATCTCTGCTGCAGAAATGTCTGAAATCAGTCGTGGGAAGCACAGTAATGAAAGGCAGCATGTACAGATAATCTGATTGACTAGGCACTATACTGTCCACCAGTTTATTTGAATTATTTCATCTTGGCAACAGCCCAAGAAGTAGAGATTGTTGTTATCTCTGTCTTCTAGATGGGGAAACTGAGGGTTATAGAGGTTGACTCATTTCCCAAAGTGGTTGAGTTCCTGAGCAACGGGACAGGATTTGAGCCCAGACAGGCTTACTCTGGAGCCGTGCTTTAGTGTAGTAAGAAACATCAGGCTACTTCTGGGAATGCAACTCTTTGAGCACAGCGACCATGATTGAAATGAAAATGACAAAGTTTTTCAATATACAAACAACTTTTACATATTTTTTTCTTTGCTCCACACAGCAAACCTGTTCTTTGTAGGTATTTATCCTTATAGAAACTCAGAAAAGTTAAATATCTTCGAAAGACTCACGTGCTTGAGCAACTATTGCACTGAGTGCTGAGTTCAGATCGTTGGTTTCCTACTCCGTCCCCATAGTTGTGCCTCAGATGTGTGTTCATTGAGTGAGTAAGTTTAGCGAATACTTGAAGGAGATGACCACTGGCTCCAGTGAGGCAGGGTCAAAAGTAGAATGTGTTTTCAATGTGTTGTCGTAAGTTCTAGATATGTTCTGGACACACAGTGCATATGGTTAACAGTACTGTATACTTTAAAACATGGTAAGAGGATAGGTTTTATGTTAAACGTTTTTACAAAAAAAAAAAAATAAGAACACAAGGAAGATTTTGGAAGTGATGAATAATGTGTTTGGTACCTTGGTTGTGATGACCATATTGTGAGTGAACACACATCTTCATACATTTCAAGATGTATACATTAAATGTGTACAATATTTTGGTATATCAATGATGCCTCTGTAAAGCTAAAAACTTCGAAGTTTTTACGAATATTTATATAAAAATAAGGAAAATCTAAAGATATTAGGTCTGAGAAGGAAGGGGAAGGGGGTCAAAGGAAAAGCAAGTGGGGATGGTTGGAGACCTTCTCACTGAACACATTTTCCCAAGACTGGCCAAGACTGGTGATACAGAAGTCACTTCCATGGTAGGGTTTTGTTTAGATAAACTGATGATTGGGAAGTGGACAAATTTCATTACTTGGGAGGAAAACCTGGTGTGTCTCCTGCCTAGATTTTAATGATTTTGAAATGCAATAAACAAAGCATGGCAGTGCTACCTTTTACAACCTTGTATCTCTAAAATTGGGGGGATAAGTTGAGTTTTGGAGAAATTCACGTATGTCATTGTGCTTCCTATTTACAAGTTACACAATATGGAAATAAAAGCAGTCACCCTTATCTTCATAAAGAATGTCATCACTATCTCCATAGCACACTTGCTTTGTGGATGTTGAATGCGTCTCCAGGTTCCGTAGGTCTCTTTTTCTTTCTAGGTGGCAGCTTCATGATCATTTCCCAGTTGAATGCATTTTGTTTCTAAATCGTTGTCTCTTCTGGAATTGTAAAATTACACAATACTCAAGAGAGTTCAAGGGAGTTTGATTTTAACATAACAAGAGAAACGAAACAAAACAAAACAAAACAAGAGAAATGAGCTCCGTGGAGGTAAGTATCCTGGAAAGACACTGGAACTCCATTCAGTGTTGGCATTGGTCAAGGTAGGTTACAGAGGACTTTTTATATTTTTTTAAAGATGTCTTTGCTTCACATTCTAACTTAGGTCAAGAAAGCAATCAGACATCTGATCTGAATCCATATTTTTGGAGCAAAATGCAGTGATACGACCCACTGGGTCAACTTTTACAGAAACATTTAAAGAAGCTCCAGTAGAGAAAATTCTGCTCCAAGTTCTTTTTCTGTTTCTGACTCAGGCTAGAGTCATTATTTTCATATCTGGGGAGTGGTTATCAGTCCATTTTGTATCTATTAATTTGACAAAAGTTATAAATGAGCAATGACTAATTTTGATGAAATACAAGTGAACTTTTTCCCCATACATTGTCACTGGCAGCAAATTGGTAAAGTCTGTAGAAGAAAACTGGGTAGTTTAACCAAAACTTGCATCAGGGATTAATCCAAGGAAAGAAAAAACAAATGATCTCTTTTAATGGGTAATCTTTGAAATGCATTAAAATTGTACAAACAAAATATATATGAAAATCTTGGAGTAGAAAATGAAATATAGTACCTTAACTTGATAGAATATTAAACAAGTATGGAAAAGGTAATTATGAAGTCCAAGTAGTAATACATGTGAAAACATTTTATTTTATGATATAATAGTGAAAAAAAGATACAGAATTCTATCTCTGCTGTATTTATAGCATTAGAAGTTAACTTCATTAATGTCACTACTATAATATTTAAGCTATAAATAATTATAACAATGGAGTAAGAAGTGACTAAGCCATGCCTAAGATTAAGGAAAGCCTAAAAACCCACCTGTGAATCAGACACAATTCCCAGAGGGCATGCAAAGTAGAAACCCTCCAGGCATGGCATGCCCCTTAGTGTGTCCTTTGATGTTTCAGGACTTTGATTCCTTATATATTTTTTCCTTTCCTTTCCTTTTATTTTATTTTTTAAGATTTTTTTAAAAAAATTTATTTGAGAGAGAGAGAGAATGAGAGAGAGAGAGAGAGCATGAGAGGAAAGAGATCGGGGGAGCCGCAGACTCCCTACTGACCAAGGAGCCTGATGTGAGACTTGGTCCCGCGACTCCAGGATCATGACCTGAGCCGAAAGCAGTCGCTTAACCAACTGAGCCACCCAGGTGCCTCTCCTTTCATTTAAAAAGAAGATTTGAAGAGAGAAATAAATCTGTTGATGACAGAATGTGACAATCATATATTTAGAAACTTGATATTGCTAAAGACGAGACAACAAGCCCCAAATGGAGTTACTTGTGCTAAGCCCCATGTCCTCACATTGAGGTTTAACTTAATTAGAATTTCTACCCTCCCAGAAAGGAAATCTTAAACTAGTCAATCGGGAATCGCCTAGTCAGCACTATTTAGGTAAACTTCTAATAGGCACTTTTCCTAAAGGAAAGTGATCTTGCAAAAACTAACCCACTTTTTTGGGGTTAGTATAACGTCCTTGTTTCTGCTTCCTTTTTGCTACAAAAGTCTTTCATTTCACACAACTCCTTGGAGCTCCTTCCTATCTTCTGGATTTGTCGCTGCCCAATAAAGCCAGTAAGATCTTTAAAATTTCTGTGGTTGAACTTCAGTTTTAACAATAAGAAAAAGCACATTTCCTCAAACCTAGCAGACTATAATGTTTACATTCTCACTCCGTATGATGGAACCCAGCCCATACAGATGTCCTGGGAACAAATTCCAAAGTGGTCATTCTGAGTTACAGGCACAGGTGCCCATGACATTTGGTGCTCAGACAGATTACTGGCAATCTAGTAGGTGGATATATTTGTGCTTAAACAAATAAATTCAGTAGTTACATAGCTTAAATCTATCACCAGCACTATTTTATTTTTGGTCATGAAAATAAATATTTGCTTAATTTTCCAGTGGATTCTTTATATCGATGTGGAAAAGATAGACTGCGGGCTTCCTCTCAGACACCCGTCTAAGGACTTACAAGAAGAGAAATAGGTTGAAAGAATAGAAATCACAGTTGAGAAAATGAGACACGGTCTCTTTGTTAAACGGTCTTGGGAAAACTGGATATCCAATTGCAAATGAACGAAGTTGGACTCTTATTGTACACCTTACACAAAAATTAACTCAAAATTAGAGATTTAGAAAATTAAATATTTAAATATAAGAGCTGAACTGTAACATTCTTGGAAGAAAACATAGAAGAAAAGCTTCATGACATATGTCTCTGCAATGATTTTATGGATATGACACCAAAAGCATAGGCAACAAAAGCAAATACAGACAAATGGGAATACATTGAACTAAAAAGCTTCCGCACAGTAAAGGAAAGTATCAACAGAGTGAAAAGGCAATATCCAGGATGGGTGAAAATATTGGCAAACCATATATCTGGTAAGAGATTAATATCAGAATATACAAGTAACTGGGGCACCTGGGTGGCTCAGTGGGTTAAAGCCCCTGCCTTCGGCTCGGGTCATGGTCTCAGGGTCCTGGGATCGAGCCCCGCATCGGGCTCTCTGCTCGGCGGGGAGCCTGCTTCCCTCTCACTCTCTGCCTGCCTCTCTGCCTACTTGTGATCTCTGTCTGTCAAATGAATAAATAAGCTCTTTAAAAAAAAAAAAAAGAATATACAAGTAACTATAACAACTCAACAGCAAAAAATAAATTCGATTAAAAATTAGGCAAAGGACTTGAATATGTATTTCTACAAATTGATATGAATGTCTGAGAGGTATATAGAAGATGCTCAATGTCACTAATAATCAAGGGATTGGAAATCCAAACCACAATCAGATGTCACCTCACACTTGTTAAGATGGTTATTATAAAAAAGTTGGTTACTATGTGGAGAACTGGAACCCTTGTACACTGTTGGTGAGAGTGTAAAATGGTATAGCCTCTATGAAAAATGGTATGACAGCTCTTAAGAAGATTTAAGATAGAAAAACCATATGAGGCAACAATCCCACTTCTAGGTATGTATCCGAAAGTTGAAATCAGGATCATGAAAAATGTATCTGTATTCCCATGTTCATTGAGGCATTGTATACAGTAGATAAGATATGGAAACATCCTAAATACCATTGGATGAAGGGATGAAGAAAATGTGATATATACATACATTAGAATATTATAAGAAAGACATTCTGCCTTATGCAACAAGATGGATGAAACTTGAGGACATTATGCTAAATAAAATAAGTCAGTTATAGGACAAATAGTGTATCATTCCACTTAAATGAGGTATCTAAAGTAGTCACATGCATAGAAACAAAGTAGAATGGTGGTTGCCAGGGGCTAAGGGGAGGGGAAATGTGGAGTTGATCTTCAATAAATAAGTAAATCAAGCTTCCATTTTGCAAGATAAATATGTTCTAGAGATCTGATGTACAACATTGAACTTATAGTTAACAACACTGTATTGTGAACTTAAAAATTTGTTAAGAAGGTAGATATCAGGGGCACCTGGTTAAAGCCCCTGGGTTAAAGCCTCTGTCTCCAGCTCAGTTTGTGATCCCAGGATCCTGGGATTAAGCCCCACATCCGGGCTCTCTGCTCTGCAGGGAGCCTGCTTCCTCCTATCTCTCTCTCTGCCTGCCTCTCTGCCTACTTTTGATCTCTGTCAAATAAATAAATAAAATCTTAAGAAAAAAAGAGAACATAGATACCATGTTGAGTGTTCTTACAATAATAATAATAATAACTATGAAAAATCTGGGAAGGTGAATGCTATTTGTGCTCTTGTGCAAGGAAGAAACATCTGTGGGGAACAGGACATATTGCCAGAGACCCCACACATGGAGGATGAGCCCCTTTCTGTCTTCACCACATGAGTCTAAGTGAGTGAGAGGTTGGAGCTGCAATCCAGGCAGGCAACGTTTGGTCTAGTCTGGGAGATGCCTTTCCTTTTAACTTGACAGTTTAGCAGGTGTCCTGTGGCTAGGTGGGTAAAACCCTAAGAAACCAGCCCTTGTCTATCACCCAAGAATTTCCATCCACTTTCCAGAAGACAGATTGTGCACTATCGTGGTGATGGGGTTGGAAAACAATGATGCGAGTCAAGGGAGAGAGTAATATTCAGGTGATGATCTGGGAGAAGGAGGGAACTAAAAGCAATTAGTGGAGGTAGCAGGCTGCTTTTATGTGTATACTGCATTCCAACTTTGCCCTAGGAGGCATCCCTAAAAATGACAACAGAGAGTGACTTCTCTTGGGAAAAAAACAAAACAAAACAAAACAAAACCTGAGTGGAGAACGATGGGACTAGAAGATGACTCGATGGGGTCGGATTTATGAAGGACTCTCTGTTTTCAGGAGTGCTCCTTCTACTTCTCAGGCTCACCAAGAAGGCCAAGGTGCTTGGCCTTTCTCCCAAGTCAATAGCACTAGCTACAGGAGTGCAGCCTCCCAAGGAATAAAGATGATCTCACAGGGAAAGTCGTAAGACAAATGTCAAACAAGCAACCCCTGGAACATCTAATAGGTAAACTGAAAACTAATTTAACACTAAGAACATACATTTAAAAGAGGCATAAAAACTATCCTTGGAGAGATGAAGGAGAACATTGCAACCTTTAGTTCTCTGCAGCTAAACTGTAGATAATACCGGTGTGCTGGTCAAGGACGGCTGAGACAGGCCGTCTGGAGGGCAGTGAGGGCACTTCAGGACTCTTCTTGTATGAGAAGGTGTAGACTTTGATGATCCTTAGACATTTGTATGGGGGAATAACTAAGTGGTTTCACTTATTTAAGTATGGTTTCACTTGTTTATTTATTTCATTTATTTAAGGGAACGGGCTTGGGATAGGGTTGAAAAGGGGTAAATTTATGCTAAAAGTAAGCCAGTGTTCTTTCACTGATGTTCATGTTCAAGGATCAGGGCATAGGATCAACTCAGCTCCTGTTCCTCGGGGCCACCCTTCCAAAGAAAAAAGGAGAAGGAGCGAGGGAAAAGAGGACCTTCCCTCAAATACGTAACTGTTCTGCCTTACTACCACGCTAGGTTCAACCCCCACAATCTAAAATAGGAGCAAGGGCATCTCTCTGATTTGTCCTCCCTGTGTATTGTTGGACAAAATTCCAACTTTTGTACAGTGCTCCTTATTTTAAAAAGGGAAGTCTCATAGTTTATGTCATTACATCACTTATGTAACCATATGTTACATATGCTTAATGTTGCAAAACAGGCAAGCTAGCTGGCATTACAGGTAGGCTCATTTGAGAGAAGTCATTGGTTTTCAAGGGTAGTTAGGGACATAGCAAATACACACAGTTGGCTTTAAACCACACCAACACCCTTTTCTTCTCCTAAGCTGCCTCGTTGTATCCTGGTAGGCTGGGGCAAAAAGCAGATTCAGTTTTTGTACTTCGACTTGTCCAAGATTCCAGACTTCAGTTCTTTGCTGCAGTTGGACCAACTCTTATTTTTATACTACATTCCTCCTCGTTCACCTCCTGTACATTTACTTGTAAGATAATTTACCTGTAGGTAGTATTTTTGGGGTGTCTTATTTGTATTTGAATGGGAATGGCTCAAGAAATAACTTTCTGTGTGACAATTTTGCAAGTCAGTGAATCCCCTGGGACTCAGTTTTTCATCTGCAAGATGAGGGTTGGACTCCATGAAAATGCCTCTTTTAGTTCTTTCATTCCATGAATCTTGGAATGTAATTTTAAAGCTGCACCAAAATCAGCCTCTTTCTTGATTTTCTAGCCTGCAAACTTTTTCAGAGTTCTCCAGCTCCCATTGCTTCTATATTGTTACCATTTAATGTAAAAACTGCATGTTTCAGTAAGAACAAAAAACCCAATACTTTGAAAAGAATCCTCAAATTGTACTGTAATTTTCTCTTACTGAAACAATTCCTCTTACACCCGCTTTCTGTGCCTGGAGACCCATAGACATGACTATCCAAAGGGCAGTGAAGCACTTTGTGAGATTTTGGAGGTGGTGCTTCCTCCCCTACTCTTGGGCTCAAGGAGCTGGACGTGGGCCCATGAGCACGGGTCCCCCACGGAGGCTCACTGCTGGGTCTATGGGACAATGTGCAGCATCTGCTGGTTTGGGACACATGCCACTTCTTGCTCTCAGTTTCAATGAAGTTTCTGCTTGAAACAGAATGAAACAAGATTAGAGGCCAAACCCCACCTCTACCCACATGACAGTGTTCACCTATTGGGTGGTTTGCTGCATACTGGGATATTCATATGGAAACATTGAGCTATGCTGTAGAGGCAAGCTAATATTTCTGAAGGAAATAAAAACCATAATGACAATACGTAGCAAAAAAACTAATGTGTGCAAACCCAGAAGCACTCACGTCAGATTGGCATACGTTTTCCTATTCCACCTAGAGAATATTGTATCTGTCTGTTTTGACATGATTTAGCATTTAGCAAGGAATTCTGGTGCCATCAAGGAAAACTTGGAAAGTTGAGTAAAAGCCAAACTCTTGTAAGAAGCAGAGAGTTCCAGCATGCTGGCAGTTTAGATGAGGCCATTAAGGGCTTCAATCCTGGCTGTGCCACTTACTGGCTTTGTGGCCTTGGGGAAGTCAATGACCTTTTCTTTTCTTGGGACTTGCTCACTGAAAAAACAAGATAATCACAGGACCTCCTTCGTGGAGACTTTGTGAAAGTTAAGTGAGTATACGTAAAGCATTTGTAGAACACACAGCATACGGCAAGCGTGGGGTTACTGCGATCCATAATCCTTTGTCATTACTATTTTTATGATTATTCACCAAGAGGCATCAGCCTATGCTTTGGCAGAGATAGGTGAACAACGGAATAAGTTATAGAAAACGCGCTACGTTCTCATTTAGATGCATGTATCAGTTTGTTCATTTTTATTGCTCTGTAATATCCCATTGTATGAATGTATCACAATTTGCTTGTCCTTTCACCAGTTGCAAGATATTTGAGTTTTTTGCATTTTTGGCAATTATGAATCAGAAATCCCTCATTTCAGGGTTTATACAATGGACTAAACAAGAATATTTGTGAGTTTCCCTATGAATAAAATCTGTAGGAGCTATTGAACTTGATGTTGACCTAAGCATTCCCTTGGTCTATGTTTTCCATCCTGGTCAACCCTCCATGAACTTCACACTCATCTCATTGTCCAGTATTTAAAGGAATTCAATTGATTGTCTTCCACAGTTTCTTTTTGTTCATCTAAATGGAAATGAGGACAAAAAGGAAAGAGGTGGATTAGACGATAGTAATATAGACAATTTCTCAAGTTTGCAGCTCATAATGAATATTTACCATTACGATTTCTGTTCTCTTGCTTCGTTTTCTCACTTCACTAAAATTCAGTACCTTGTGTGGGTTCTAAAGTACCTCTTCTAGTTTCATTTGTTATGTAGATTTTAAAATTCTTTAATATTCTCCAGTTTTATATAAGTACGCTGTTTTGTGAATATTTTAGTAAGTGGTTCCTTCTCAAACTTAGTTTACAAAGACATGTTTTTACTTTCTCATTAACATTAATAGACTTTTGGTGGCAAAAACCATCCATTATATATAGCATTGCCAGTTTCTATGCATAGACTGAGAGATTTTAGCTTTATTAAAAAGTTCAATGTAAAATGTTGGGTCTTTTTCCTTACTTTTTATCCATGATTATTCAACTAGACCTTAATAGATCGTTCTATTTCTGTGCTCAGGCCTTTAGTGTGTCTGTGGGATTTTAAGGCATGGACTGAATGAATGTGTGGAAGTTCTGGTCACCAGAGGATGAGGCTGATGGAGGTGTGTGTGTGGTGGGGGGAGGTTGGAGATCTTTAAAGTGGCCTCCACCTGTCTTCTCAAACATACTTCCCTGGGCTTCCTTGCACATTTGCTGAGATTTTCAAGAATCCAACATGATTTTGCCGTATCTCCTTCATAGGTAATATTTGACATATGCACCCTTCCACCTTCTAAGGAATGAATGCAGTTCAAGCCAATTTAGAGAGTAAGTTCAGAGGAAGAATTTCAGTTCCTGCTAATGTGTACCAGTCACAGCTACCCAAGAGCGCTGTGCATCTCCATCTCATCTATCTACTAAGAGCGGCAGCTTCCCCGTGGAGTCCTCAGGAACAGACAAAAGATGGAAGGTTGGCTGTAGGAATGGTTTTGTCCCTAGAGCTGGCTTCCAGGGGCCAGCCCATAGGCTACAATATTTATTGAATTGAATTAACTTAAGCTTCTTCTTTTTTGGAAATATGAATTTTATTAAAATGTTAATATGCAGGAAATTCTGATTTCAGGAAGCAAAAAACTAAGAACTTTATTTTAATAATTAGAAGTTATCTGAGTTTTTTTTTTATTATGTTATGTTAGTTACCCTACAGTATATCATTAGTTTTTGATGTAGTGTTTCATGATTCGTTGTTTGTGTATAACACCCAGTGCTCCATGCAATACATGCCCTCCTTAATACCCATCACTGGGCTCACCTATGCTCTCAACCCCCTCCTCTCTAAAACCCTGCTTATTTCCTGGAGTCCATAATCTCTCATGGTTCATCTCCCCCTCTGATTCCCCCCTTCATTTTTCCCTTCCTTCTCCGAATGTCCTCCATGCTATTACTTATGTTCCACAAGTTAATGAAACCATATGATAATTGACTTTCTTTGCTTGTCTTATTTCACTCAGCATAATCTCCTCCATTTCCATCCATGTTGATGCAAAAAAGTTGGGTATTCACCCTTTCTGACGGAGGGGTAATATTCCATTGTATATATGGACCATATCTCCTTTTATCCATTCATCTGTTGAAGACCGTCTCCACTCTTTCCACAGTTTGGCTCTTATAGACATTGCTGCTATGAACATTGGGGTGCATGTAGCCCTTCTTTGTGCATGTGGTGCATGTGGTCAAAGATACATCTGTATCTTTGGGGTAAATAGTCCAATAGCTGGGTCAGAGGGTAACTCTATTTCTAACTTTTTGAGGAATCTTCACACCGTTTTTCTAAGTGGTTATGCCAACTTGCATTCCCACTAACAGTGTTAAGAGCGTTCCTCTTTCTCCACAACCTCTCCAACATTTTTGTTCCTTGCCTTGTCAATTTTTGCCATTCTAAATGGCATAAGTTGTTTCTCAGTGTGGTTTTGATTTGAATTTCCCTAATGGCTAATGATGATGAACATTTTTTCACGTGTCTTTTAGCCATTTGTATGTTTTCTTTGGAGAAGTGTCTGTTCATGTCTTCTGCCCATTTTCTGACTTGATTATTTGGTTTTTTTTTGGGGTGTTGAGTTTGAGAAGATCCTTATAGATCTTGGATATTAGACCTTTATCTGTACTGTCATTTGCAAATATCTTCTCCCATTTCATGGGTTGCCTCTTTGTTTTGTTGACTGTTTCCTTTGCTGTGAAGCTTTTTATCTTGATGAAGTCCCAAAAGTTCATTTTCATTTTTGTTTCCCTTGCCTTTGGAGATGTGTTTTGAAAGAAGTCGCTGTGGCCGATGTTGAAGACGTTACTGCCTATGTTCTCCTCTAGGATTTTGATAGATTCCTGCCTCACATTGAGATCTTCCATTCATAAGCTTCTTATTAAAAGGACTAGCACAGACGTTTGGAATGTTGATTCACTTCCTCTCCTCAGTTTACTGACGAATCTTTGCTACTCTCACTCCAGCAATGGTTTTGAAACACAGGGCACCTAATGAAATCTTATAATTATATGACAGAGGGGTGCTTCTCTTCAGACTCTCAACCTGTGTCCTTAAGCTCTGCCTCTCTCAGCCTTTCCATGGAAATGAACCTTTTCACACCTGAGATTTCCTGCCTTCAAACTCTGTCTCTAACTAGATTAGTTAAGACACCTTTTGTTTCTTTCTGCTCTTACACTCAGATGTGAGAACGCCTATTCTTTTGAATATAGGAATTAAAGAAAACTCTCAAGTACTTTTTAAATTAAATCAGTGATTGAGACATAGTTTATACACAGTAAAAGTCACTCTCTTTAATGTATGATTCTGTCCATCAACTTTTACAGTAAGGTAGCCGTCAACACAATTAAGATACCAGATAGTCCTCTGACCCTAAAAAGCATTTGATGCCAGTTTGGAGCCAACCCCTCCACTCAGTCCAGCCCCTGATAATCACAGATCTGTTTTCTTCTCCTAGTTTTTTCTTATACACCATATAAACTGAGTTATAGAGCATTAGTCTTTTGAGTCTTCTTTCTTTCTTTTTTTCTTTTAACCTTTTCATTGTTTTTGTTATGCACCACATTAATACACACTGCATGTATTATGCTACAAAAAGCTACATAATGCTACATAATACACTGTGTAAACTTCTAGCAGGAGCAGATGAGCATAACCCAGTTACTTTCCATCAATCAGTAAAATGTTTCCTTAATCAATGTTCTCCAAACCCTTTGACACATAGTAATGATTAACTCCAGAGACATGCTTATCTCTTTCCATCAAACTCCACTGATATGATTAATGGACAACCTTTTTTCCTTGCCCCTATGGGTGAACCTATGATGTGCACTGTGGCTACAACAGGATGAACAAGAATATGGCCAGCCCCAGGAAGAATCTCCAACCACGGTGCACCACAGTTACCAAGAATCTTCTTTCTTTCATTTAGCATCATCATGCATTTGAGATTCACCTACAAGTTTGCATGTATCAGTGATTTTTTTTTTTTTAATTGTTGAGAAGTATCCTGTGTTGTGATTGTACCAGTTTGCTTATCTATTCGCTGGCTGAAGACCATTTGGGACATGTCCAGTTTTGGTGATTATGAATGAAACCCTGTAAACATTCATTTGTTGTGAAGTTCATATTTTGTTTGGATGACCTAGCTGTCCCAATGCTGGGTCATATGATACGTGCATGTTTTGCTTTATAAGAAATTGCCAAACTTTTTTTTCCAAAGTGGTTGCAACTATTGCATTGCCACTGGTTATGTGTGAGCATTCCAGTTGCTCCACATCCCTGCTTGGTATTTCCAATTAACAATTTGCTGGTGTTGTTGTCTAAGGTTTAATTCTAATAAGCATGCAGTGTTATCTCACTGTGGCTTTAATTTGCTTTTTTCTACTGACTAATGATGATGAAACATCTTTTCTTGTGATTATTTTCTCTCCATATATCTTCTTGGTTAAGTGTCTGTATAAATCCTTCTCCGATTTTTTAAAAAAGATTTTATTTATTTATTTGACAGACAGAGATCACAAGTAGGCAGAGAGGCAGGCAGAGAGGGGAAGGGAAGCAGGCTCCCTGCCAAGCAGAGAGCCCGACGCAGAGCTCTATCCCAGGACCCCGGGATCATGATCTGAGCCGAAGGCAGAAGCTTAACCCACTGAGCCACCCAGGTGCCCCCTTCTCCAATTTTTAATAAGGTAGTTTATTGATATTGCATTTTGAGAACTCTTTATATCTTTTATACACAAATTTGTTATCAAATATGCTCTTTGTAAGTATTTTCTTCTGGTCAGCATCTCATTTTTAAAATTTTATTAATGGAGTCCTTCAGTGAAAAGGGGTTTTTACTTCTTTTTTTCAAATTATCTTAATTTATTTAAACTTAACAAATTAATGTATAGGGTGTCATTAGTTTCAGAGGTAGAGTCCAGTTATTCATCAGTTGCATACAACACCCAGTGCTCATCACATGCCCTTCTTAATGCCTGTCACCCAGTTTCCCCATCTCCCACCAGCAACCCTCAGTTTGTTTCCTATGGTTAATAGTCTCTTAGGTATTGTCTCCCTCTTTGATTTCATCTTATTTTATTTTTCTTCTGATGAAATTCAATTTATTGATTTTTTTTCTTTTGTGGGTCATGTTTTTGTGCTTAAGAAACATTTGCCTAAGGATGCCTGGGTGGCTGAGTGTGTTGAGCATCCACCTTCAGCTCGGGTCATGATCCCAGGGTCCTGGAATTGACCCCCATGTTGGGGAGCCTGCAGCCTGTTTCTCCCTCTCCCTCTGCTGCTCTCCCTGCTTATGCATGGGTGCTCTCTCCTTCTCTCTGTCAAATAATAAAAAAAGAAAGAAAGATTCAGAAATAAATAAATAAATAAAGAAAGAAAGAAAGAAAGAAAGAAGCCTTTGCCTAAATCAAGGTCACAAGTATTTTTCCTGTGTTTCCTAGTAGAAAGTTGATAGCTTTAGGTTTAGGTTGTGAGTTAGTGTTTGTAGATGGTGCAAGGTCTGGGGCAGCTTTATTTATTTATTTATTTATTTGATTACAGATGTCCGATGATTCCAACATTATTTGTTGAGAAGATGTCTTTCCCTCATTAAGTTACCTTCGCAATTTTGTTGTAAAGAATTTGATCATTTACATGTGAGTCTATCTGTGTGCTCCCTATTCTGTTCAATTGATCTATGTGTCTATCCTTTTCATCAGTATCAGATTATCCTGATTCTAGAGATTTATAAAAAGTCTTGACTTCAGGTCATGCTGAGTCCTTAAACTTGGTTTTTCCTTTTTTAAAAAAAATTGTTTTGATTATTCTAGTTTCTTTGTCTTTTCATATAAATTTTATAATCAACTTATCAGTTTCAACAAAAATTTCTGCTGGGATTTTGATTGGCATTGAATTGCATCTATAGATCAATTTTGGGGAAATCTGTCAATATTGAACCTTCTAATTAATGAGTGCTATGTACCTCTCTACTTATTCATTTCCCCCCCCCCATATTTTCCTTCAGTGTTTTGTGGTTTTCAGGATAGAAATCTTGCATATCTTCTGTTATATTTAAAATTAAGTATTTCATTTCCTTGCTGCTCTGATAATAATCAGCTTTTAGGTTAATCAACTTACTTCGTCATTTTCTGTTATCACCATTGTTTCTTGAATTTTTTCTTTTGCTTTTTTAATTTACTTTTCTGTTTATTTCCCTCCTTCCCCACTCAAACACTTTCATTAGAGTCATGTGTGCATACTATTTCATAAGGGTTTTCCCTATAACATTTATTTTTATGCCCACATCCTTTGAAAATTTGCAACTGTTTACTTATGCAGAACATTTGTTTTTTTTAATATATCTATTCATTTATTGATTATATCTATATCTATATCTATATATCTATATCTTTCTTTACCACTCTATGCATATGGATATATACGTGTGTGTGTGTGTGTGTGTGTGTGTGTATTTCTTCTCAGTGTACACATCCAGTGCTCCATGCAATACGTGCCCTCCATAATACCCAGCACCAGGCTCATCCAACCCCCCACCCACCTTCCCTCCAAAACCCTCAGTTTGTTTCTCAGAGTCTACAGTCTCTAATGGTTTGTCTCCCCCTCTGATTTCCCCCAACTCACTTCTCCTTTCCATCTCCCTATGTCCTCTGTGTTATTCCTTATGCTCCACAAATAAGCAAAACCATATGATAATTGACTTTCTCTGCTTGACTTTTTTCACCCAGCATAATCTTTTCCAGTCCTGTCCATGTTGATACAAAAGTTGGGCATTCATCCTTTCTGATGGAGGCATAATACTCCATAGTATATATGGACAACATCTTCCTTATCCATTTATCCACTGAAGGGACCATATCTTCCTTATCCATTCATCCATTGAAGGTCATCTTGGTTCTTTCCACAGTTTGGTGACAGTGGACATTGCTGCTATGAACATTGGGGTACAGATGGTCCTTCTTGTCACTACACCTGTATCTTTGGGTAAATACCCAGTAGTAAAATTATAAGGTCATAGGGAAGCTCTATTTTTATTTATTTATTTTTTTGAAGCTAAAATCTTTTTAAAAAAATTTTTTTCAGCATAACAGAATTCATTGTTTTTGTACCACACCCAGTGCTCCATGCAATACATGCCCTCCTTAATACCCACCACCTGGCTCCCCCAACCTCCCACCCCCCACCCCTTCAAAACCCTCAGATTGTTTTTCAGAGTCCATAGTCTCACATAGTTCACCTCCCCTTCCAATTTCCCTCAACTCCCTTCTCCTCTCCATCTACCCTTGTCCTCCATGTTATTTGTTATGCTCCACAAAAAAGTGAAGCCATATGATAATTGACTCTCTCTGCTTGACTTATTTCACTCAGCATAATCTCTTCCAGTCCCGTCCTTGTTGCTACAAAAGTTGGGTATTCGTCCTTTCTGATGGAGGCATAATATTCCATAGTGTATATGGACCACATCTTCCTTATACATTCATCCGTTGAAGCGCATCTTGGTTCTTTCCACGGTTTAGTGACCGTGGCCATTGCTGCTATAAACATTGGGGTACAGATGGCCCTTCTTTTCACTACATCTGTATCTTTGGGGTAAATACCCAGTAGTGCAATTGCAGGGTCATAGGGAAGCTCTATTTTTAACTTCTTGAGGAATCTCCACACTGTTCTCCAAAGTGGCTGCACCAGGTTGCATTCCCACCAACAGTGTAAGAGGGTTCCCCTTTCTCCACGTCCTCTCCAACACACGTTGTTTACTGTCTTCTTAATTTTGGCCATTCTAACTGGTGTAAGGTGGTATCTCAATGTGGTTTTGATTTGAATCTCCCTGATGGCTAATGCTGATGAACATTTTTTCATGTGTCTGATAGCCATTTGTATGTCTTCATTGGAGAAGTGTCTGTTCATATCATCTGCCCATTTTTTGATATGATTATCTGTTTTGTGTGTGTTGAGTTTGAGATGTTCTTTATAGATCCTGGATATCAACCTTTTGTCTGCACTGTCATTTGCAAATATCTTCTCCCATTCCATGGGTTGCCTCTTTGTTTTGTTGACTGTTTCCTTTGCTGTGCAGAAGCTTTTGGTCTTGAAGAAGTCCCAAAAATTCATTTTCACTTTTGTTTCCTTTACCTTTGGAGACATATCTTGAAAGAAGTTGCTGTGGCTGATATCGAAGAGGTTACTGCCTATGTTCTCCTCTAGGATTCTGTTGGATTTCTGTCTCACGTTGAGGTCTTTTATCCATTTCAAGTTTATTTTTGTGTACGGTGTTAGAGAATGGTCAAGCTTCATTCTTCTACATATAGCTGTCCAGTTTTCCCAGCACCATTTATTGAAGAGACTGTCCATATCTGGGCTCTCTACTCTGTTCCACTGGTCCATGTGTCTGTTTTTGTGCCAGTACCATGCTGTCTTAGTGATCACAGCTTTGTAGTAAAGCTTGAAATCAGGTAACGTGATGCCGCCAGTTTTATTTTTGTTTTTCAACATTTCCTTAGCAATTCAGGGTCTCTTCTGATTCCATACAAATTTTAGGATTATTTGCTCCAGCTCTTTGAAAAATACCAGTGGAATTTTGATCAGAATGGCATTAAAAGTATAGATTGCTCTAGGCAGTATAGACATTTTAACAATGTTTATTCTTCTGATCCGCGAGCATGGAATGGTCTTCCATCTTTTTGTGTCTTCTTCAATTTCTTTCATGAGTGTTCTGTAGTTCCTCGAGTACAGATCCTTTACCTCTTTGGTTAGGTTTATTCCCAGGTATCTTATGGTTCTTGGTGCTATAGTAAATGGAATCAATTCTCAAATTTCCCTTTCTGTATTTTCATTGTTAGTGTATAAGAAAGCCACTGATTTCTGTACATTGACTTTGTATACTGCCACGTTACTGAATTGCTGTATGAGTTCTAGTAGTTTGGGGGTGAAGTCTTTTGGGTTTTCCATATGAAATAGAATGTCATCTGCAAACAGAGAGAGTTTGACTTCTTCATTGCCAATTTGGATACCTTTTGTTTCTCTTTGTCGTCTGATTGCTGTTGCTAGGACTTCTAATACTATGTTGAACAAGAGTGGTGAGAGTGGGCATCCTTGTCGTGTTCCTGATCTCAACGGGAAGGCTGTAAGCTTTTTCCCATTGAGGATGGTATTTGCTGTGGGTCTTACATAGATAGGTTTTATGAAGTTCAGGAATGTTCCCTCTATCCCTATACTTTGAAGCATTTTAATCAGGAACGGATGCTGAATTTTGTCAAATGCTTTTTCTGCATCAATTGGGAGGACCATGTGGTTCTTCTCTCTTCTCTTATTGATTTGTTCTATCACATTGATTGATTTGCGAATGTTGAACCATCCTTGTAACCCAGGGGTGAATACCACCTGGTCATGGTGGATAATTTTTTAATGTGCTATTGGATCCTGTTTGCTAGGATCTTGCTGAGGATCTTAGCATCCATATTCATCAGTGATATTGGTCTGAAATTCTCTTTTTTGGTGTGGTCTTTGCCTGGTTTGGGGATCAGGATAATGCTGGCTTCATAAAAAGAGTCTGGAAGTTTTCTTTCTGCTTCAATTTTTTGAAACAGCTTCAGGAGAATAGCAATTATTTCTTCTTTGAAAGTTTGGTAGAATTCCCAGGGAATCCATCAGGTCCTGGGCTCTTGTTTTTTGGGAGGTTTTTGATCACTGCTTCAATTTCATTACTAGATATTGGTCTATTCAGGTTGTCACTTTCTTCCTGGTTCAATATTGGGAGTTTATAGTTTTCCAGGAATGCATCCATTTCACCTAGGTTGCTTAACTTATTGGCATATAACTGGTGATAATAACTTCTGATGATTGTTTCTACTTCCTTGGTGTTAGTTGTGATCTCTCCCTTTTCATTTGTCATTTTATTAATTTGAGCTTTCTCTCTTTTCTTTTGGATTAGTGTGGCCAATGGTTTATCGATCTTATTGATTCTTTCAAAAAACCAGCTTCTAATTTCATTGATACGTTCTACTGTATCTCTAGTTTCTACCTCATTGATCTCTGCTCTAATCTTGATTATTTCCCTTCTTATGTGTGGAGTTGGTTTAATTTGTTGTTGATTCTTCAGTTCTTTAAGGTGTAGAGATGGCTGATATATTCTGGATTTTTCAATTTTTTTGAAGGAGGCTTGGATGGCTATGTATTTCCCCCTTAGGACCGCCTTTGCTGTATCCCATAGGTTTTGGACAGAAGTGTCTTCATTCTCATTGGTTTCCATGAATTGTTTAAGTTCTTCTTTGATCTCCTGGTTGATCCAAGCATTCTTAAGCAAGGTGGTCTTTAGCTTCCAGGTGTTTGAGTTCCTTCCAAACTTTTCCTTGTGATTGAGTTCCAGTTTCAAAGCATTGTGATCTGAGAATATGCAGGGAATAATCTCAGTATTTTGGCATTGGTTGAGTCCTGATTTGTGACCCAGTGTGTGGTCTATTCTGGAGAAGGTTCCATGTGCACTTGAGAAGAGAGAGTATTCTGTTTTAGGGTGGAATGTTCTGTATATATCTATGAGGCCCATCTGGTCCAATGTGTCATTCAATTCTCTTGTTTCTTTATTGATTTTCTGCTTGGATGATCTGTCTATTTCTGAGAGAGGCATGTTAAGATCTCCTACTATTTATGTATTCATAGCAATATGACTCTTTATCTTGATTAATAGTTTTCTTATGTAATTGGCTGCTCCCATATTGGGGACATAGATATTTACAATTGTTAGATCATCTTGGTGGATAGTCCCTTTAAGAATTATGTAGTGTCCTTCTGTATCTCTGACTACCGTCTTTAGTTTAAAATCTAATTTATCTGATATGAGAATCACTACCCCGGCCTTCTTTTGAGGCCCATTGGCATGAAAGATGCTTCTCCATCACTTCACTTTCAGTCTGGGTGTATCCTTAGGTTCAAAATGGGTCTCTTGTAGACAACATATGGATGGGTTCTGTTGTTTTATCCAATCTGCAACCCTGTGTTGTTTTTTGGGCGCATTTAGGCCATTCACATTGAGAGTGATTATTGATAGAAACATTTTAATTTTTTATTTTATTTATTTATTTTTTAAAAGATTTTATTTATTTATTTAACAGACAGAGATCACAAGTAGGCAGAGAGGCAGGCAGAGAGAGAGGGAGGAGGAAGCAGGTTCCCTGCTGAGCAGAGAGCCTGATGTGGGGCTCGATCCCAGGACCCTGGGATCATGACCTGAGCCGAAGGCAGTGGCTTTAACACACTGAGCCACCCAGGTGCCCCTATTAATTTTTTAAAAGATTTATTTTTATTTATTTGACAGACAGAGATCACAAGTAGGCAGAGAGGCAGGCAGAGCGAGAGGAGGAAGCAGGCTCTCCACTGAGCGGAAAGCCCGATGTGGGGCCTGATCCCAGGAACCTGGGACCGTGACCCAAGCCAAAGGCAGAGGCTTTAACCCACTGAGCCACCCAGGCGACCCAATACATTTTTATTGACATCATGTTACCTTTGAAGTCTTTCTTTCTGTAGATTGTCTCTATATTTCTGTTCAATGATATTCTTAGGATTTTCCTCTTTTATACAACCCCCCTTAATATTTCCTGCAGTGTTGGCTTGGTGGTCGCATACTCTTTTAAGCCTTGCTGGTCTTGGAAATTCTTTATCTCTCCATCTATGTTGAATATCAGTCTTGCTGGATAAAGTATTCTTGGCTGCATGTTCTTCTCATTTAGTGCCCTGAATATATCTTGCCAGCCCTTTCTGGCTTGCCAGGTTTCTGTGGACAGGTATGACATTATTCTGATGGGCTTTCCTCTGTATGTAAGAAACTTCTTTGTCCTAGCTGCCTTCAGGAGGGCCTGCCTACAATTATAGTTCTTCATTCTTACTATTAGGTGTCTTGAGGACTTTCAAGAATCTATAATCTTGGGGGGAGACCGTTTTGCCTCTAGTACATGAACGCTGGTTCCAGTCGTGAGATTGGGAAAGTTTTCATGGAAAACTTGTTCCACTATATCTTCTAGACTTCTTTCTTTCTCCTCCCCATCAGGGATTCCAATAATTCTGATGGAACATTTCATGGCATCATTTATTTCCCTGATTCTGTTTTCGTGGCTTCTAAGCTGTTTGTTCCAGGCTTCCTCCTGATCCTTTCTCTCTATCTGTTTGTCCTCCTGATCACTAATTCTATCTTCTCTGTCTCAGTTACCCTAGCTTTTAGAAAATTTAGATTAGATTGGAACTCATCGAGAGCATTGTGAACATCATCCCTGGTGGCTTCCAGTTCTGCCCTAACATTGTGAACATCATCTCTGGTGGCTTCCAGTTCTGCCCTAATCAATTCCGTTTGGTCATCCATGGCTCTCTCCAATTTAGCTATTGCCTGGATAATTGTTAACCTGAATTCCCTTTCCGACATATTGTCTATGTCGATAGTCATTAGTTCTGTTGCAGAAGGCCCATCCTCTGAATTTTTCTTCTGTTGGGCATTCCTCCTCCTAGTCATTTTGGTGAGAGATGGCTGAATGGATGTAGCTGATGTATCAACTGTGGTGCAGTCAACGTGCACCCTGGAACACTTCTGAGCAATCAGGAGTCCCCACCCAAATGAAAGAAAAAAGAAAGAGAGAAAAAATACAAGAAAAAGAAAAAAAGAGAGAGGGGGAGAGAGAGATACACGAAAAAAAAAAAAAAAAAGAAAGAAAGATAAAAGAGAAGGCTTAGCCTAAATGGGCCCCAAGGTAAGATTTATGACATATACAAACAAATACAGACAAACAAAAAGACTGATATAAGTATATGACAAGAGGAAAAAAAATATATATATATAAAAGAAAAAAAAAGAACCTCGTCAAAAAGAACCCCAAGTATAAGATTTATCAGGACAAACACAAATACACAGAAACACTGCCCACTGGCGTCTTCTGCCCCTGTAGAGATCCAGACATGTATAATTCTGATCTCAGGCTGATTTCATGGGTGATCGGAGTTCTTTGGTAAGTAATCAGCTCACTTTAGGGTACAGGTTGAAATGGTGCCTTCTTCTACTTCCCCACCATCTTGTCTCCCCTCAATAGGATCTGAACACATACTTCATCTTAAATCTTTTAAGTTCTGTTTCACTCTACTGTAGAGGTTGTTTTTAGGCAAACAAGCTTGAGCGTTGGAAGGTAGAGAGGCCCACAGCCTTATTTTTAATTTCTTAAGGAATCTCCACACTGTTTTTCAAAGTGGCTGCACCAATTTGCATTCCCACCAACAGTGTAAGAGGGTTCCCCTTTCTCCATGTCCTCTCCAACACACGTTGTTTACTGTCTTCTTAATTTTGGTCATTCTAACTGGTGTAAGGTGGTATCTCAATGTGGTTTTGATTTGAATCTCCCTGATGGCTAATGATGATGAACATTTTTTCATGTGTCTGTTAACCATTTGTATGTCTTCTTTGGAGAAATATTTGATCATGTCTTCTGCCCATTTTTTGACATGATTATCTGTTTTTTGTGTATTGAGTTTGAGGAGTTCTTTATAGATCTTGGATATCAGCCCTTTGTCTGTACTGCCATTTGCAAATATCTTCTCCCATTCCGTGGTTGCCTCTTTGTTTTGTTGACTATTTTCTTTGCTGTGCAGAAACTTTTGATGTTGATAAAGTCCCAAAAGTTCATTTTCACTTTTGTTTCCTTTACCTTTTGAGATATATCTTGAAAGGAGTTGTTGTGGCCTATGTTGAAGAGGTTACTTCCTATGTTCTCCTCTAGGATTCTGATGGATTCCTAACTCATGTTGAGGCCTTTTATCCATTTCGAGTTTATCTTTGTATATGGTGTAAGAGAATGGTCAAGTTTCATTCTTCTACACATAGCTGTCCAATTTTCCCAGCCCCACTGATTGAAGAGACTGTCTTTTTTCCACTCTCTATTTCTTCCCGCTTTGTCACAGATTAGTTGATCTTAGAGTTGAGGGTTCATATCTGGGCTCTCTACTCTGTTCCACTGGTGGATGTGTCTGTTTTTGTGCCAGTACCATGCTTGTCTTGGTGATCATAGTTTTGTAGTAAAGCTTAAAATCAGGCAATTTGATGCTCCCAGTTTTTTTCTTTGTCAACATTTCCTTAGCAATTCAGGGTCTCTTCTGATTCCATACAAATTTTAGGATTGTTTGCACTGGCTCTTTGAAAAATGCTGGTGGAATTTTGTTCGGGGTGGCACTGAAATTATAGATTGCTCTAGGCAGTATAGACATTTTAACAATGTTTATTCTTTTGACCCATGATCATGGAATGGTCTTCCATCTTTTTGTGTCTTCAATTTCTTTAATGTATATACATTTTTTTTATTTATTTATTTGTTAGAGAGAGAGAGTGAGCAAGCACAGGCAGGCAGAGTGGCAGGCAGAGGCAGAGGGAGAAGCAGGCTCCCTGCCGAGCAAGGAGCCCGATGCGGGACTCGATCCCAGGACGCCGGGATCATGACCTGAGCCAAAGGCAGCCGCTTAACCAACTGAGCCACCCAGGCGTCCCTTCAATTTCTTTAATGAGTGTTTCGTGAAACTACTTCATGGTAGTTCCTTGAGTACAGATCCTTTACCTCTTTGGTTAGGTTTATTCCCAGGTGTCTTATGGTTCTTGGTGCTATAGTAAATGGAATTGATTCTCTGATTTCCCTTTCTGTATTTTCATTGTTAGTGTATAAGAAAACAACTGATTTCTGTACATTGATTTTGTATCCTGCCACATTACTGAATTGCTGTATGAGTTCTAGTAGTTTGGGGGTGAAGTCTTTTGGGTTTTCCATATGAAGTAGAATGTCATCTGCGAAGAGAGAGAGTTTGACTTCTTTATTGCCAATTTGGATACCTTTTATTTCTCTTTGTTGTCTGATGGCTGTTGCTAGGACTTTTAATACTATGTTGAACAAGAATGGTGAGAGTGGGCATCCTTGTTGTGTTCCTGATCTCAAAGGGAAGGCTGTCAACTATTAGTAAAACCAGTGAACATCTTTGTGCATATGACTTTTCAAAGAATGAATATCTTTGTTTAAAAGTCTTTGTTCCTTATTGAAAAACTTTTGATGGAAAATCGGTTAAAGGGAAAGCTCGTGATTAATCTACTCAATCATAAATTTTTGGCAATATTAAGAGTTAAAATGTTGAATTGTATTAGAGAATTAAATTAGTGAAATATACTGAAATATAAATGACTTATAAACATGTACAGTGTTGTTAAGTCCTTCTGTTAATTTGGTTAGAGTGGCATGGTGTTTTCACAGGATTTCCCATTTGACTTTTATCCTTGAGGTATAGATGCAGTGCAGTGTTCCTTATGTGACTACAATCTATTTAGCTCTTCTCCTTTCAATGAACATAAGGGTGTTTGATTTGTTGCCATTACAGTCATTGCTCCAGCAAGCACCTTTGTGCCTGTTCTGATGCACAAGTGTGAATAATTTTCTTCAGTATATTTTTTCATGCCCCATAGTTTGAAACTGTCTTTTTAATAATGTTGGGGGTGTCTTGTAAGCAGCATGTGGCTATTTTTTCAAGGCAGTCTGATCATCTCTCAAGTGGATGGTTTCAGTTCCATTCCATATTGTGGCAGATGCTATTGCTGTCACTTTCCACATCAGCTCTGCCCTCCGGAGTCCTCCTGAGCTGTGTCATGTCCCTGCAGGCTGACGTCCTCAGCTGGCACGTCTGTGTCTTCCTTTGTTTTTGATTCAGGGCCTCCTCAGGTGCTGCCGACACTTGCTCTGCCAGAGACAGGCTCAGTGCTGAAATGATGGGAAGTTGAGCCTCAGGGAGGCAACTGTGGTCAATGGGACAGTTCCTCAGTGCCCCCCCCAACACAATGGGTGATTCTACCTCTAGTTTTTTACTGTCTGAGAGAGTCTCCACTGTGAACCCCAAGTGCTCAAAGCTCCCACCAGCTCACCAGCACACCTTTAACAGTTTTCTCACATTCCTTTTCTCACATAAGTTTGCTGGAATCATCTCCCAAACAACTACCCATGTCCCAGTCTTTCTAGAGGATTCTGCTTGGGAGGGCTCACACTCAGACCATTCTGTTATGAATATGATCCTCTTATTTTTGTTTTTTTCTGTTTATGTTGCTTTTTATATTTTTCCTCTGTTTCTGTCTTTTGCTGAGTGGAGCTAGGTTTTGTTTTGTTTTGTTTAGTTTTGGTTCTTGTTTTTCTTCTGGTCTGGGAACCACAGATTACATTTCTATTTTTTCTATGGTTGCTTTAATTTTTTAAGATATGTACACAGATGTAAAAATTTCCAACAAATTCTAAATTTATTCTTATTTGTCCCATCCTCTTTGAGAAGAAAAGAACATTGGCTTGCTTTACCTTTCTCTCTACCACTTCTCTAATTATTTCTCCCCTCATTTTGATTGTTAATGGCTGTCAATATTTTATCATTCTGGTTTTGTCAATACTCCATAGTTGATGAAGTTAATCAATGTATTTTATCAATTTCTACACTCACCATGTATTCTCAAGTACCATACATTCACCCCAGGTTTACTTCTCTGCTTTTTAAATATGTACTTTAATAGTTTGGGGCTATTCTACAGAAAAGATCCAGGAGTGGTAGTAAAATCTTATTCTTATGCTCTGAAAATGTCTTTTTTTCTCCTGTTACTTTAGAATGATAGTTTTTCATCTGATGTTATATTTTCCCTGAGTTCTTAGAAGATATTATTGTCTTCTAGTATCGGCTGTCATTCATTGTCATTTATGAAATATTAACTTTCCAGCTAATTGCTGGTTTCTCTGTAGGTAATCAATACTTTGAGTCTGGCCACTTTGAAGATTCTCTTAATACCACTACGTTTTACCTTTATGTCATGATGTGTGTAGAGATCCTCCATGTCTTTTTCATAATTCAAATGCCTTATCTCTGTCTTCTGCATGACAGATACACTTCAAAAATATTCCTTAATTCTTTAATTTTTAAAAGTTTATCACCCAAGTGTTTTTTTTAAACTAGATGTTTCCTAGTTCACAAATTATTTTGCTTTAATTTCCAGTAATTTTAATTTACTCCTTTTTTATGCCATTACTCTCCATTTTGTTTGTTTCAGAATCTCTCATTTTTTAAAGGTTTTATTTATTTATTTGACAGAAAGAAACACAGTGAGAGAGGGCACACAAACAGGAGGAATAGGAGAGGGAGAAATAGACTTCCTGCTGAGCAGGGAGCCTGATGCAGGGCTAGATCCCAGTGGGATCCTAACCTGAGCTGAAAGCAGATGCTTAATGACTGAGCCACACAGGCGCCCCTCATTTTTTTTAATAGATGTTATTTCTTACTTTAATCTCTGAATATCAGACATAACTTTACTTTAAAGCCATGTTTCACATTTTAAAATGATTTTTATTTCACCTGGAGTCATTTCATTTCTTGGCGATTGATTTGTGGTCTGTTATTCTTAGCATTGGTGTTTCTCACTTTAGATTTGCTGGCTCATCTACTCATTATCTCTCCACCTATCCATTCCTTTCATGCCCCTCCACTCTCTCCTCCTGCCCTAGCTAATCATTTTGTGCATGCTTCTGCCTTGTTTCCCTGGAGCTCAGAGTCTAGAACCAAGTGTCGTCCTGCTGAACTGGGTGTTCCTGAGGCAGTTACAAAGACTTCAGTTGCTGAGATTCAGGTCTTACCTGCAAGTCAGGGTCAGCTTCCTTGTGCCTTTCTAGATAAGTGGCTCACATTTCCCACCACATTTGCTCCTATTGTCCTTCCCTTGTTGAAAGAGGAGTCTGGTCCAACTCAGTTCAGATTGAGAGCTTGGCTTTGATCCTTAACTACCTAACAGATGCACCCTTCCAGACATTTCTATCTGCCTTCAGAGTTGGAGAACAGCAGGTGCAGTTCAGCCTCAATTTCTCCTTTCTGTTTCTTTTCCTTCTCTGGTGACAAAGATGTTTGCCCTACTTCTCTACTCAGTTATGATCTCCTACCCCTCCCAGTTGCATGTTCTCGGTTATTCCTGTATGTTTGGTGATGATGGTGGTAGGAAGGAAGGAAGGAAGGAAGATTTGACATATACCACACCACCTGGGCCAGAAGTTCAATTCTCCTTTCACCCAGAGTTCAAATGTAAATCGAAGATCTGTTCTAATGGGCACACATTTCAAGCAAGGTAAATAAAAATTAATGAAAGAATATAACATCAAAGTATAATGTTTTAGAATGATGTTTTCAACACAGCTGATTTTTCATGGTCAATAACAGGGTGAGGGGAAGTCTGTAGGGACTAATGAGGGTGAAGTATTCTTAGAAATTCATGGTCTGGCTTACTTGCCAGGCACCAAATGGCTTCAGGGGAATTTACACTCTGATTAGTGTAGAACTTTAAAGGATAAATCTTTAATGGCTGCAGAGAAGCAGCAAAATTAATGGTTGGCCATCTGGCTTGGTTTTATTAACCTATTTGTTCCAACTGTGCTATTTGGCTTCTGTAGATAGGGCAGATGAAGATGAACTAGCTTACAAGAAATTTTTAAAGCACTTTTGAGACTTTTTTCCTTCTTTTCTTGAAAGAATTTGTGTAAGACTATAGTTTTGTGTAGGTGTTTATTCACTTAACAGACACTGAGGGCATCTATCACACAGCAGGCCCCGTAGAACACCAAGCAGGAAGAGAGGTGCACAATCCTCATGTCCAAGGGCCCCTTGGAGACTGCTCTCCTTTGGGTGCTGGTCATGCTTCATGGTAGCCTGTTTGTTTTCAAATTCTTAACCATGTGTTGGGAATTTTGTAAGAGTGCAACAAAAATCCTTTCCAGGCAACTAGAAGGTTTTCTTTTTTCTTTCTTTCTTCCTTCTCTCCCTTCACCTTCTTTGATATCTTTTCCTTCTCTTTCTCTTTCCTTTCCTCTGCTTTCTCTTTTCCTCTTTCCTTTCCCTTCCCTTCTCCCTCCCTCTCTTCCTTCATAAGATACCAGATACACTCACTTTCATTGTTCCTTTGGTAAAAGAATTTGGGGACGGGCTGCCTACCCAAATGCAGGATCCCAAATGCAGGTCTGAAGCATGAAAAGGGAGCACCATGGCATCTCCCACCCTTCACTCGGACTTATTTGGCTGACAAGATGTCAGATGAAAAGGGGATCAACTAGTTATAGAGATAAGAAGAGAAAGACATGAATGAAGAAGTGAAGGAAACAAGGATAGAAAGTGGACTCTGCCTGCCACTCTTGTCACAAAATTTGAAATTCTTCTCCTAATAAGGCCTTTGAGATCTGATACATGACCTCAAAGGATGCCCATTAACTCCCCCAACACATTCTTGGCTACAATGGGTGGTCAACAAGGATCTGACAGCATTGAGTGTTATGAAAAGCATGGGAACTGCCTATAGATATTAGGAACACATGGCTAGGGTGTCCACAGGGATGGGGTGTCTATGGGGCTAGAGCGCCCATGAGGCTGGGGTGTCTGCAGGGCTAGGGTGTCCACAGGGCCAGGGTGTCCATGGGGTGGGGGTGCTCATTGAGCCAGAGTGTTGTGGAGAGACCTGGATTTGCATTTGGAAGTGCTAGATTGCATCTTGTTTCACTTACCAGATGCTTGATGGGGTGTCACAATGGATTTAAGTCTGTTTGTTTGCCTACGCAATGGATAGAGCTATTTAACTTATAGCATTGTGTGTAGGTTAAACAGTCAGGCTAAGTGAAAGATCTCTGCAGAAAATGAAGATAATCCAACCATGTAGGTTTGGTCTCACAATCATGACAGTTGACCTCCAGGCCCTATAATTAGGATGACATGCAGTCTGAAGAATTCTTCATTTCTTTAGAAATGAGTGGTTTAGGGACGCCTGGGTGGCTCAGTCGGTTAAGCTACTGCCCTCGGCTCGGGTCATGATCCCAGGGTCCTGGGATCGAGTCCCACATCGGGTTCCTTGCTCGGTGGGGAGCCTGCTTCTCTCTCTGCCTCTGCCTGCCACTCTGTCTGCCACTCTCTCTCTCTCTGACAAATAAATAAATAAGATCTTTAAAAAAAAAAAAAGAAATGAGTGGTTTAGGAGTTGATCCCATTTACAACTGCACCCCAAATGATAAGATACCTAGGCATAAATCTAACCAAAGAGGAAAAGAATCTGTACTCAGAAAACTATAAAGTACTCATGAAAGAAACAGATGGAGACACAAAGAAATGGAAAAATGTTCCATGCTCATGGATTGGAAGAACAAATATTGTGAAAATGTCTATGTTACTTAGAGCAGTATACACATTTAATACAATCCTTATCAAAATACCATCAACTTTTTCCAAAGAAATGGAACAAATAATCCTAAAATTTATATGGAACCAGAAAAGACCCCCAATAGCCAAAGGAATGTTGAAAAATAAAACTAAAGTTGGTGGCATCACAATTCCAGACTTTAAGCTCTATTACAAAGCTGTATTCATCAAGACAGTATGGTACTGGCACAAAAACAGACACATAGATCAATGGAACAGAATAGAGAGCCCAGAAATGGACCCTCAATTTTATGGTCAACTAATCTTCAACAAAGCAAGAAAGAATGTCCAATGGAAAAAAGACAGTCTTTTCAACAAATGGTGTTGGGAAAATTGGACAGCCACATGCAGAAGAATGAAACTGGACCATTTCCTTATACCACACACAAAGATAGACTCCAAATGGATAAAAGACCTAAATGTGAGACAGGTATCATTCAAAATCCTTGAGGAGAACACAGGCAGCAAACTCTTTGACCTCAGCCACAGCAACTTCTTCCTAGAAACATCACCAAAGGCAAGGGAAGCAAGGGCGAAAATGAACTATTGGGACTTCATCAAGATCAAAAGCTTTTGCACAGCAAAGGAAACAGTCAACAAGACCAAAAGACAGTTGTCAGAATGAGAGACGATATTTGCAAATGACATAAGAGATAAAGGGCTAGTGTCTAAAATCTATAAAGAACTTATCAAACTCAACACCCAAAGAACAAATAATCCAACCAGGAAATGGGCAGAAGACATGAACAGACATTTCTGCAAAGAAGACATCCAGATGGCCAACAGACACATGAAAAAGGGCTCAACATCACTCTGCATCAGGGAAATACAAATCAAAACCACAATGAGATACCATCTCACACCAGTCAGTATAGCTAAAATTAACAAGTCAGGAAACAACAGATGCTGGTGAGGATGTGGAGAAAGGGGAACCCTCCTACACTCTTGGTGGGAATGCAAGCTTGTGCAACCACTCTGGAAAACAGTATGGAGGTTCCTTGAAAAGTTGAAAATAGAGCTACCCTATGACCCAGCAATTGCACACTGGGTATTTACACCAAAGATACAAATGTAGTGATCTGAAGGGGCACCTGCACCTGAATGTTTATAGCAGCAATGTCCACAATAGCCAGACTGTGGTAAGAGCCTAGATGTCTATCAACAGATGAATGGATAAAGAAGATGTGATATAGGGGTGCCTGGGTTGCTCAGTGGGTTAAGCCTCTGCCTTTGGCTCAGGTCATGATCTCAGGGTCCTGGGATCGAGCCCCACATTGGGTTCTCCACTCAGCAGGGAGCCTGCTTCCCCCTCTCTCTCTGCCTGCCTCTCTGCCTACTTATGATCTCTCTCTGTCAAATAAATAAAATCTTAAAAAAAAAAAAAAAGATGTGGCGTATATATAATGGAATACTATGCAGCCATCAAAAATCAAAATCTTGGCATTTGCAATAATGCTGATGGAACAAGAGGATATTACGCTGAGTGAAATAAGTCAATCAGAGAAAGGCAATTATACTATGATTTCTCTGATTTGAGAGGCAGGGCAGGGGATCATGAGAGGAAGGGAGGGAAAAATGAAACAAGACAGGACCAGGGAGGCAGACAGATTATAAGAGACTCTTAATCTCAGGAAACAAACTGAGGGTTGCTGGAGTCGAGGGGAGTGGGAGAGATGGGGTGGCTAGGTGATGGATGTTGCGGAGGGTATGTGCTATGGGGAGTGCTGTGAATTATGTAAGACTGATGATTCACAGACCTGTACCCCTGAAACAAGCAATACATTACATTTATATTTTTTAAGAAAAAAAAAAAAAAGAAATGAGTGGTTTAGCATCTCCCCTTTCCTTGTTCTTCCTGCTTTTAACTATTAGACTCATACTTACTGAGGTGGCCTGGGAGAAATAGGGTGGCACTACAGGCTTTATCTCAGATTTGAGTTTTTCTCTGGAGTTCTTCCTCACTCTCCCTCACTCTTTTTATCCTCCCTCTTTCTAACACTTATCTTGAGAAGACAGACAAAAATAGAAGAAAGGTCAGCATGGACAGAGAGAAGCCATTAATCCAACAAGTATTTAATTTGGCTTCTGCTGTTTATAATGTAATGGTGGAGAAGACATGGGTTTCAGGGAAGGCAGGAGGTGGGAGGGGTTAAATGAGGAAACCAAACAATAAGCAGGACGGTGCGGATGGGGGCGCCTGGTATGGAGGATGGGGCAGACAAGTGCTTTCCTTTCTCTATCACCTCCATGTGCCTTGTTTGTTTCTCAAGGAACGTGACTTTGTGCAATGATACCAGTAACCACCATCTGTCGCATTTGTGGTGTGTGTCTACACTGTACATTCCCTTGACCCTTTACTCCTCACCATCATTCTACCAGGTAGGTGGTATTTCACCCTCATCAGGAGATGGGAACATTCGTTAGCTTGAGTCATGCGGCCGGTGAGGAACGGAGCAAACACTCAAACCCACACGTGTCCCTGCTGACCGTGTGCCACACAGATGAATTGCACAGATGTTTGTTGGAGAGGGTCCTAAAGACAGTGCACTGGGTGCCTGGAGTTCTCCTGGGATGCTATGATCATGGGCAGGATTGTTGTGTCCACACATGAGGACTCTGATAGGAACCTCAGAGGAACTTGACTGCACATGGTACCAGGCCTCCTCTTGGCCTCACGGGTACTGATCCCCGTGCGTATATGCCTTATACTGTTGTTTTTATCAGTCGTGGTTTTGGTTACAATGCTGACTAGGAGGAATTCCAAGTGACAGTCCACAGTTTTGCCTCTGTATAATGATCGCTCACATGTGTGTCTCTGTCTGCTATGCTGGGCAGTTGCTTTGGGGGTATGGAGGGATCACCCACTTCTCCTCTGTGGCACAGAGAGGAGAAGAGTTTTCAGGCTTTGTTTTGACATAGATGTCCACATTTCTGTGAGCACCCCTATGTGTGTATGTGTTTACTAAAAAGTTTACATCAGTTGGCCTCAAATAACCCTCTTCTGACTGTAATGAGGCCACATTTTGTTTTCTCTGTGAATAAATGAGATCCAAAATTAACCAACATCTGCAGAGTTTCAGTTAACACGATGCTACTTCCCCCTCCCCGTCCTTTCCAGAACAAAAACCAGTTTGCCATTTGCTGTCTGGATTCTTTTTGAAATGTTTATAGCAATGCTTTTTTCCTCGAGAGTGAGTTTCATGTTTTATGGTGTATTTTCATCAATCTTTCTAATGGTTTTTATAAGAGTGATTGAATTCAATCCAATTAATAATTTCCTGGGACCCTAGTGGGTGCCAGGCTCTGAGGGTGGAAAACGGAGACAGTAAACACTGGCTTGGGCCCCTCTAGGTAGGAGGTTCCCCAAGGCCCTGCTTCTGTCCTGGATTCCTGCCACACACAGGTCCCATGTTTTCCTCCCTGTTCTCATACCACAAACAAATCCCACAACATCTCTGGCTTCCAGCTTTGCCCTCCATGAAATTAAAGATTAAGCCATGGTGAGCCATCTATAAAAGTCCCAGGATTCTGCATTGTTTTGTAAATCTTGTGTTGAGTCTCTGTGAAATAGATAAAATATCCCCCACCCCTAAATTCAATAGGTCTATGGTGCCTTTGAATGTATGTACCAATTGAACAACTATTTAGATCATGTGAAAGTTGGTAAAGACTGTGAAAGTTGGTAAAAATACACATATGACAAAATTCAGGGGTAAAGATCCACGTTTTTTATGAATGAACTCAGACTTTTTTTGTAGATATTTCAACTATTGTTTCCATATGATATATATATATTTTTAATTTTAAAGGTTTTCTTTATTATTTATTTGACAGACAGAGATCACAAATAGGCAGAGAGGCAAGCAGAGAGAGAGGGGGAAGCAGGCTCCCCGCTAAGCAGAGAGCCCGATGCAGGGCTCAATCCAAGGACGCTGGGATCATGACCTGAGCTGAAGGCAGAGGCTTTAACCTACTGAGCCACCCAGGAACCCTGTTTTCATATGATATAAATGATATCATCCAGTTTTTATAAGTTTACAGTTAATGTTGTTAACATATATGGATTATATCTAGAAGCTGATTATATTTAGAAGTTGACTGTTTTATGATTATGTCAAACTCAGGTGTCAAATTGTTCTCATTATCCAATAACAAAAGACCCAGTAATTCATCAGAAGGCATAGGCTTTTTCTTGGTACTAAGTCTGCAGAAAGATTCATACTGTGATTGGAGTCATAAAAATTTATTTAAACTTTCAAGTGAATCATGCTTTGAGAAAACTCAGCATATGATGTAAAATAATATTAAACAGGTTTAATGTGTAAAAATCAGTATTACTTCTGGATTTTAAATGAGTTTCTTCTTAAGTATTTAAAGTACAGGCTGATTAAATTTTTTTTGAGTTTTAGTATGAGCTTTTCAAAAGTTTCCCCCTATCTTTATTGAGATATAATTGACAAATAGAAATTGTATATATCTTATCCTATTTAACCTCACAGGAAAGGGATGCACTTTGTGATAAAAGTCGACCTCACATTCTATAGATTTCTACTAGGTCAAGGTAGTCCTCTACATTCTACATGCCAGATTAGCAAATTTTCACAGAGAGCATCTCCATTCCTCCGCAAATCCTATGAAAGCATGTCGGGAGTCTGTTGTATGAAAAGAGCTCCAGTTTATCCAGAACTTTTGTTTCCTCAGGGCAGTGAGGATAATGCTGGCCTTACATTGGTTTTCTCAAGGCTCCCTAGCATAAAAGTAATTTGCAGGGTTACAGACCCACTGGATCAGAATCTCCAGGGGAGAACTGGGAAGCTGAACATATGGCAAGAACGCCAGTAAAGCTGATCACCCAGGAAGTTTGGAAATGTGGTTTTGGGGTGTTGTCTGGTCTGCAGATGAGCTGTAACCTGCAAACTTACACCTGGCTTAGTTCTGGTTGTAAATGACTCACCCTAACTTCATGTTGACCCAAAGGAAGGGAATAACAAAGTCAGTTAGGACATTTGAGAGCAAACACAATCCTGGTATTTCAAATGACTCCTTTTCAGCCCTGCCTTGAACACTCAGAATACTGGCCTGATAGAGTGGAAGACAAAATACACAATAATGGTACAAATGGGGCACTCATGCTGGACACCGTTAATGAGCATCTGAGACCAGACACTATGGAAATTACATTATATATGAGATCTTTAGTCCCCCAAAGAGCCCTATGTGCCTAAGTGAGCAAGGTGGTCTAAGTAACTCATGCAAACTTACCCAGTATATGAGAAAGATGGGATGAGAACCCTTCTTGGGTTATCTTCAATTGCTATAATATCCACTACAATAAAAACGTTCTTAATACCATGACATTAATAGGTGCTTTATAATGAGCAGGACAATTTTACAAACATGACCTCATTGGATATCTAGCAAGATAGTTCTTCTCCAACCCAAAAGGAAGTCATGGCCATTCTTCACAAATGCTGTGGTTCTCACCTGAAACTGTCCCACCTTTGTTTATTCAAATTCGACTCACTAGGTCTTGCTCAGGTTCTACCTCACTGCACTCTTCTCTACCCGTCCTACTATTGACCTCTGAATCATGACAGCCGTACTGATAAGTTACCTGCACTGAAACACATGGTTTTACAGTGATCTGTGTTATATACTTTGTTGTGATTGTTTTAATCTCTTTCATGCATTCATTTATTTCACCTGATTATAATCATTCAGGGTACCAATGCTTTGTGAGCAGCTTAAGAATTACCCTCATTTACATGATGGAGCTGCATCCTTCATAGCACCTTGAACAGGCTGGAAAGATACTTTTTCTCTCTTTTGATAGACAGTCACCAATGCCAGTCTGCTGAAACAGAGCTTCCCAACCTTTGTGTTGGGAATGACTCCCACATTTTATTGGCCCTTGGAGCTGCTGGGACTCCAGGCCTATTGGCTTCTGCTTTCAGCAGACCCAATATTTATGCAAATGGCATGGATGAATATAATTTTCAATGGGCACCATGAAAGTAAAAATGTTGAAAAGCTTGAGAAGCACTGGGACAACCAGATGACCAGATGCATTCCCGGTCTTTACTCAAACAAGCCATAATTATATAGAGAAAACCAGAGGGAGCTTAAGAGGATGATAATCTATTTTAAAGAACCATGTCTCTTGTAAAGTGCAAACTCCTACATGATTGTGTTTAAGAGGTTGATATAAATAACAAAACTAGAGCATTCCATAATAAGTCAGACTAGCCCTAGAAATGCCTACATTTTCTATTATGTAGAACTGATTTCTAAGATAACTTTGTCAAGATAGTGCTTTCTAAGCATAATGTCAATATTGATAATGAACTTGTACGTAATGTCTCATTACATTAAAATTTTGTGCAAATATTTAGAAAGTAAAACATAGGGTATGCACAAAGGAAATGTTCAACAGTGAGTGATATTGGTCATTGGCAGTTCCATATTATATATTGAGATAACTCTTACAGTGGTTTTGACAATGTGAATGTGTGGACATAAGACTATGGTCAATAGTAACTCAAAAGAACCGGCGGGACTGGGCAACAAGATGGGGCAACTTTGTGGGCTCTAACATATTCCAGAGCAGAGTCTGAAAGTCTATGATCAAACTGTATGTATGTTTGATCAAACTATATCTATGATCAAACTGTATGTTTGATCAAGACTATGTTTGATCAAAGACTATGTTTGATCAAAGTTGTATGTCAAGGCTAGAGAAAGAAATCGCCAGGCCTGGTACTGGTACTAGGTGGGTAGAGTGAGGCCAATGTCCAAAAGAACAGGGTTGAAATCCTGTTCAAATTCATTCAACATGTATGCTAGGCATTAGGTATTTTAATATATGTTAACTCTTAATTCTTGCAACAACCCCAGGAAGTACATATTAGCCCCATCACAATTTTCTTAGGTGAATGGAGTCAGGATTAAAAAAAAAAGAAATCCAGCAACCAAGATCTGTGGTCTCCCTGAAGAATAAACTGAATTGGAATAGCATGCCCAGTCAAAGCATTCTTGTATCTACCAACACCCAATCATGAGCACCCATCACTCTCGAGATGCTACAAAGTAGAGTTAACACTCATACCTCCATCTTTATCACTAGATGGTGTTTTTCTAATAGCTCCTCTCTCATATCTGGACCAAGTGTAGGTTTATCCAATGTTCAATATCTAAAGTATAGGCATCAAAATTCCTGGGATAAACTCTGACCTGGCTTAGCACCTAATATTTTATACAGGTCTTCAATGTTTCACATTCTTTTCACCAAGTATGATGACATCCTGGGAGATGAAATGGAAGGATAGACTATGTCTTCTGAAGCTTGTCTTAGAAGCTACCCCTTATAGGCAAGATCAGTCTATGAATCTGCCTCATATCAGAAATGGCAAGTATTTATGGAACCCAGTGGGGTTCATGGAGGAGAGGGGCACTGTCTTAGAAGGAATCAGTTTGTCAGCAAGAAGATGGCATCAGCAAGAGCTGTCTGGGCTTGGTCGGAATTCTCTTCACCGACAAGATTTGTGTCTTCCAGGTTTTGAGGGAGACACATTTAATCTATTGTCATTTATGCAAAATTGTTATTCTTAAGGTGGTCCTAGGTAGGCATATTTGGATGCTGTCTATCAAGGATGGTGTGGAAGGGAGACATGGCCACAAATCCTTTGTTATTCCTCCCCTCAAGAAGTGGAATACATTTTTCCTCCCCTGAATCCGGGCTGGACTTGTGATTTGCTTGACCAACAGAAGGCAGTGAAGTGATGTACTGGGACTTCTGAAGCTGGGTCATAAGGGATGGTGAGGCTTCCATCTCATCCCCTGAAATGCCCTCTCTGGGGCCACTCCCTCTTGCTTAGAAGCAGCCCACAAAGCTCCATCAGAGGCTCACATGGAGAGGGACAGAGGTTCCTGGTCAACAGGCCCCAGAGTGAGCATCCTGACACAGCATAGTGCATAGTAGAGATACAAGATCGCTGAAGCCCAGCCAGGATCTTACTGCACCTATCTGGGAAACTCCACATGAGGGCTGCCTAGTAGGCTATTCCCTGAATCCTGACCCACAGAACTGTGGGCAAGCTATAATGGTTGTTTAAACTACTAGTTTTGGGGTGGTTTGTTATGCAGGAATAGATAACCTGAACAGTTGGTGGAATGTATCATCCTGTAACAGGGGTTACAGGCACACAGAGAGGAATCTGAAGCCATTGTACACTGATCTCAGGCCTGGTGAGCGATGACTTTGGTCAGGGTTTAGAGGGCAACCTTAGGATAACATCAATTTCAGGTCTTGAGTGGCTGTGGTCAGGTCGAGTCAGAAGAGGACACTAGGCAGGGTCGAGTAGGGTAGCTGTCACACTGTCCTGACTTTCGTACTTGTACTGTTCTATTTTTTCATGACCCATCTGGCCAGCTCACCTCATTTCTTGAGGGAAGAAGCTGAAGCCACAGAGGCAGAAGCCTGGTTCAAGGATACATGCCGGGTTAGGTAGCAGAATGAGATTATCAACTCTAAGTTCAAAGATCTTTATCTTTCTTCAAAACCGAGGGAGGGTGTGGGCTATCAGACCAAACCATGGGACATGGTCTGATTAGAATTCCAAGTGCAAGGACAGCCAGAGCACAGTGGAAGGAGCACTGGGCTAGGAGGTAGACATGGGGCTCAAGTTCAAGACTTTTATTTGCCTGATGCTGATGTGGGACTTGAATGAGCCACAAACAAACCTTTATATTTAAACAGCTTAACACAATAAATGTTTGTTTCTTGCTCCCCCAGGTCTGATGCATTGTTTCTAATCCAAGGGCGGTGTCCTCTCTGTGCTGGTTCAGAGTTCCAAGGCCCATCTGTCTGTTGTTCTTTACTCCCAAATGATGGATAAGAGAGGAAGAGTGGAGGCTAGGTGACTTCTTACCTTGGGCAGAGGGGCACCCACTTCATCCCTCACTTCCATTGTCAAAGGCTTCTCACATGACTCCTTCTAGATACAAAAAGGACTAGTGGCTATAGGCCCTTGCTGGGAAGCCATTTCTCGGTGACAAGTATCTAATATGGGATAAGGAAACCATGAGTTTTGGGGGATAGTCAGCTGTCCCTGCCACAAAGACCTTTGCATATAGATAGTTTCTTGGCATCCAATTCGGACATCCAGATGATAGACCTTCTTCACTCTCATGGTTTGATATTGGCCATAGTTGCTGTGCCTGAGCCCATGCCTGTTTCAACTCACTTACCTAGAACGAGGCATCCTTTTCCCAATGGAACCCCACCTTTTTATTGCCAGCTTCCCTTACAGACTGTGGTCCTGTCCCAGTTTCCAGAGACCGGTCACTCACCGCAGAGTGCTCTGAGCTGGTATCTGCACTTCTCTAAGTAGTTTCCAAATGCATTCTTTAGCACCAAGCTCTGCCAGTCACTCTCCATACCCCAATGGCCCTCCTGCTGATAGCTTGCTTGGACTCGGATCTGCTATTGCTATTTGCAGTGGAAATTGTGTTGGGTTGATTGGATAGGACCTATTCCCAGCATCTTCCCTGACCCCAGCCCCATCCAGCTAAATAAGCCCCCCCTCCCAGGTCTTTTCTACATTAGTAAGGTGGTCAGTCCAGGTCTCAGATGCTCTCGTTGAGCCTCTGTCTTGTTTTTAAGGATCAGGCTGCAGCCCAGGCCCTGTTCTGGCAGTAAGTCCCAACAATATATAGTCCTGAACACCAGATGTCTTGTCATCTTGGTGACCCACATTACTTCATGTCTACTAATCAATTCCATGGCTCTTGCTGCAGTTCAAAAAGAAGATGACCCTGTCAAAAGATCTTTGTTTTAAGGCCATGTTGTCAAAGAGCCATTACTCTAATCCAGCTCAGACGACTAAATAGCAAGATTCAAGAATGCCGTCTGCCCAGGGCTGCCGTGTGGTTTATGCTCGAAGGTCTCAGACATCCTGATGCACTGAGTCACCAGGCACTGGGCACAACCAGATGAATTATGGAGACAAGTTTTCACAACAACTATTCCACCCCAATAATGCCTCGATTTTCTTGGATCCCACAGGTAACCTGATTGATGATTCTGATTTCTAGTGTTCTCTTGGGTCATTTTCCTCTGCCAAAAGAAAGATGGTTCTCACACAGTGTCACCTTGGAAGCTGATGAAATAGTGAGTGTGGAAAATGAATGTGAACACTATTTTGCAAAATGTTGAGTGCCTTTACATTTTAATTTAAATTATTTCTTATTATATCAGTAGGAAAGCTACTGATTCTCTGCATCAACAGTGATTGAGAAAGGCCATTATATACATAGTCAGGACCAAAAAAGCCCAGAAACTTGGATTTCCCAAACTCGGTTCCCCTGTTCTTCCTGACAGATGTTTCTCATGGCAGTATTGCCCATGGTGGTTGAGAAGATAGCTGTAGTCTATAAGCTGTCTTTCTTTTCCTATCAGAAGCAGATGGTAAGTGGCTACATGATTCTGGCTCTTGGGCCAGGGTAGTTGTTGCTTCCTGTAAGCAGTGGCATATGGATTTTTAATGGTGGCTCTTTGAATCTCCCCTTGAAGAGGGGAGTAGGCTCATTTGGTTTGAGTTTCTAGCAGAGGAGTTGCTGGACCAAGCAGGACTAAGTGAGATTGCCTGCCTTGTGCACTAAGATCCAAGAGGATTCTTCTTCCTCAGTCCTGGCAGCCTGGTTATCCTGGGGGAGCAGGTTTTTCCTCTGTGGGTTAGAAAAGAAGGAACACTCCCAGAACCTCTGGGGACTTGCATTATTGGACTGAGCTATGATTTCCCAAATTGGTTCATCCAGTTTTATGATGGATGTTTTATGGGGAAATATAAGTCAATTGCCAATCCATTTACAAAATTGCTTTCCCAGTGTGGCTGGCTGCCACTTTTTTAAATAAGGGGACTGATTTGGCTACAAGTTTCCTGTGAGCAGTGAACTCACTTCACAGAAGATTTCAGAGAAAGAGAGAGCTTTCAGAGGAGTGGTCCCTGAAGTTTTGGAGAAGGCTTATTTTTAGATGGTAATTTGCTATCATGAAGTCAGTGGGGTACATACATATTCATGTCCTAGATGGTGCCACAATAACTCTCTGATAGATGTCCTTGTTTCCAGGAAGTTGACAAGTTAAAGAGACCAGACATCTGAGGACCAACAGGTAAGAATGGCAGGTAACATTTGGTTTATCTCGACGTATTCGCCTATCTTTCTTCTCTCTCACTCATCCTTTGAGGTTTATGTCCCCTCCACAAGCCCACGTGATTCACAGAACCCACGAGCCTAGGTGACAATTTTCCTCTGAGTGGGAGAAACAAAAGAACCTTGTGGTAGGTTCTAGAAAGCATGGGGAAGGGACTCAGGTGTTCTCTTCCTGCATGGACCCTCCTCCACCATGAGAGGGAGCTCGCTCGCTCTCTGGATCTTCCTTTACTCTGGTATTTCTACCCTCAGGGAGGTTCTAATCAGGTCATTTCTTATGTTTCAGTAACAAGATAACATCTCGGAAATGTACCTTGTTGGAAGTCAAGCATTTTAAGCTCCAGAAATGGTCTGGTTTACATTTTCCAAAGGCAGAGAGCAGATGAATCTGCAAAATGTGTTTCCAGGAGACATCCTTTGGTTAGTTCAGATGATCCTGTCCCCAAAGTTATGCCCTTTTTAACACTGAACTGTTTTTTCTCTGGTTGTCAGCTGGATGGTTTTCAGTGGTGGAAACTGAGTCCCTCAACTTTGACCCTCAGAATGTGTCCTGATGTACTACCCAGAATATGTGCTTAATGGATGCTGGCTTATGGTGATGTTTAGGAAAACGACTCAAAGGTGTTATTTCTTTTTCCAGAATGTATTTATGAGCAACATGACCAAATCTCCAGGAAATCTCAAGGAGTCTTATAATTTAAAAACAGACATTTGAGCTTAGAGAAAATCAGAATGAAAACTTCAAGTACTTTGAAACACTTGGAAACAAATAATTTAAAAATCCCCATGGCATCGAGCAAGCGGTTTTAGCATTATAGGGAACAAACAGTGTGTTATCAGCTCTTTTGCACATAGGAGATTAGAACAAAGTTCATAACCCTGTAAGTTCTTTGTAACAAAATTGTAGTGGTTAGAGACAAAAATAACTGACTACCATGGAAAGCAATTTTTGACACCTACTGTGTTTGAAATGAAAGTTGACAAAACTCTCCAAATAATGTGATCACTCAAGTTTTGGAAAAAGTGAGCCTGGTGGGGGGTATTATGGAGGGCATGTATTGGATGGAGCACTGGGTGTGGTGCATAAACAATGAATTCTGGAACACTGAAAAGAAATTAAAAAAAAAAAAAAAGGTGGGCCCTTGAGTTAGCAAGGGATGACAACTTGGAGTGCACTGTCCCTGTAGACATTTGAATATGAAAATGGTCATGGACAGAAAGAATTTATTGCCCCAGATGGTCAAACAATATTTTCACCTTCACTGATAGAATGCATTTGGAGGCCTAGGAGATGGGGCAGATACGATATGCGTGGACTTGTATGGGGTCTCCTTTAATCACCGGTTCACTCTCAGGACCAGCCTATGCACTTGCACTTAGCACCATGTCCCCACAGGAGTGCACCTTGATGGTCAGGGTAAGGGAAGCAACAAGCATGTTCTGAATATCCTGCTCCACTGAGGTCCTCACCATGGAGATCCACTACGGAGAAGTAAGAATTCAACTGCAAAATAAGTTTGGATTTTTTCCCCCTACTTACCTAAATGCCGCAGGTGTAGACCCATGTGCAAAGTATGCTATGTTGGATCAGGACTGCCTCTCAGAGAAACGATAAATGGATCTTTTCAGATAAAAACAAAACAAAACAAAAACCAACACCTTTCCAATTAGGGTTTTAACATGTAATACAGTTATCCTTCCAAAACTTTACTGAGTAGAAAAACAGTAAACTCAGATTTCTGCTTGAGCTAATAGTAGGTTAAAAAATTAACTTACTGGATATATATTTTTAAAAATATGCAGCTACCTATTTATTTTTGAACCCAGGGGCAAGTCATTCTGGGTTAAACTAAAAAATGGGGTCTTCATGTTCAAGTTGCAGTTGGGGCGCTGAGGGCCGTCCTGAGGTATTGAGGGCTCATGAATTTTGAGGTTCCATCTCTAAACTGGTATGTCCAATGATCTCATTCTGATGGCTTACAAAAGATTTCTGCAACATTTGAAATCGCCTTCCCGGGCATTTCCTGGGCTGTCAGTCATGAGGTTTCTTCTGTGGGGGTTCAGCACTGCATGGGCCCTCTGTTTTTGCCAGGCACCCCAAGCTCTGGCCAGTGTTGCTGGGCTCACTGGGAGGTCTGGCCCTGTGCTGACTTTTAAATCAATGATTCTCAGTTCCCAGCTTGCCCTTCTGTGCCACGTCTCTGCAAACCATGCTAGTCCTTGGCCAGCTGGATCACTGCTAGGCTTTGCCTATAGGGTGTAGGGAACTACTGGAGACCAGAGGAAGGAGACCAGACCTCTTGTCTATCTTGTTCCTGTGACTTTGAACTCACCAGGCAGCTTTACTCTGGCAGTGACACCTCCTTCCTGTAGAAGGAGTGGAGCCCATTTTGCAGGTTTCTCTCAGCACTGGCTCTATGAAATTTATGGCACCTTCCCAAGGATGCCAGCACCAGCCAGCAGTGCCCCTCCTCAGATACCAAGATCCCAGGCCATGAAGCCCCTCCTCCAGCTCAGAGACACCCTCATTAGAGATCTGAGTTTCAGTTCTGCAGGGTCCTCTCTCCAAGCTTCCAACTTTTAATTATTCCAATTTTCCCCACAGCCCTGGTATGATAGCAGCTTCCTTCAGTGCCTATCCTTGTGGAACCATAGTGGTCTGTTTTGACCCATTTAGTTACCTGCTTAGGAGTTCTTTATATCCATTTAACGATTCTTTGTCTTAAATTCTTGGTTACATTAACTGGTATGTTATGTGGATCTTAGCTGATATGGATGATGTCATTAATGTCGTTAAGTAGAACTTCTTATCATCAATTTCATAGGCAATACAAATTTATTCTAATATAATTTTTCTAGAGTGCCTGAAATCATATTCTCAACCTGCTACAAAAGGATCAGAATATGGGCTACGGTCCACCAAAGCTATTAGTGAAAACAAAATATATCAATCAGAACTCATGGAGGCAAGTAACTTAAACAGAAAAGGAAATCCATCAGCTCATTAACTGAAGAGTCTAGGGATAAAACCCTGCCTTCAGGCATGAATGGACCAAGGGGCTCAACGGAAATGATAATATCTTAATTTTGTTTCCCCCATTCCTTGTCTTTCTTTTTTCTCTTTGTCGGCTTCATTCTCCAGCAGACTTTGCCTTGTGATGTCAAGACCACTTCCAAGGGCTCTAGGCTCATTCTACTTTCCTTGGCAAGCCCAGCAGAAAGATATAGCCTCTGCTTTCAACTTTCCCAGCAAAAGCCCTGGGATGATTTCAGAGGCTCTGAGTGCTGTGTCCATCTCTTCATTAGTCCCTTGTGGTGGGGACAGACCATGTTCTGATTGAGTAGGGTTGTATGACCACATGTGCAGGGAGAAGACGGGGAGCAAATGTCAACTTCACCTAAACCACAGACTACAATGTGGTTGTGGTTTCCCCAAGGAAAATCTGGGTGCTGTGACCAGAAGATAGGGAAATTAAGGCTAATTTCAAAAATAACAGATGCTTCTCACAGCAGAGGCTCTGAATTAAGGAGAGAGAAGAGGGAAGGGCCATTGTGAAGTCCCACAAGGATCTCCTCTTGAAGGAACCTTCTCCAAGGGCATGGCTGATTTTTTTTTTTTTTTAAAGATTTTATTTTTTTTTATTTATTTGACAGAGAGAGAGATAGAATCACAAGTAGGCAGAGCAGCAGGCAGAGAGAGAGGGAGAAGCAGGCTCCCCGCTGAGCAGAGAGCCCGATGTGGGGCTCGATCCCAGGACCCTGAGATCATGACCTGAGCCGAAGGCAGAGGCTTAACCCACTGAGCCACCCAGGTGCCCCGGGCATGGCTGATTGATGACAGCCTCCAGCTGCCATGCCTGTGGGTCGAGCCAGCCACACTCCCCTGGGGCTGCATCTAGTCAATGACTGAGCATGGTGGGCATACCGGAAGCTGGCCACCCCTCCCCAGGGCAGATTCCTCTTGGAGGCACTGTTGGTCCAGGCACTCTGCATCGTGTGGGCAAGGCTTTTTCCGCACTCCCTGCACTCTGAGACTTCTGCTGCCCAAGCCTTCCTGTTCTCTGTCCTTTTACCAGAAACAGACTTTCATCCTGACCTGAAGGCTCTCCATGCTGTCCCTGCTTCCCTGGATCCTTCACAGGCGTTGACCCTCATCATCTTTTGCATGCATAATTGTTTTTTTTTTCCAATTTCTCTGTGTTCTTTTATTGAACCATGGCTCACCATACAATGCCAGTAGTTCTAATTAACAAATGATAATTGAACAAAGTCACTGACTTCGCTCATATGTGGACTTGAAGAAAAAAACAAATGAACAAAGGGAAAGATAGAGAGAGAGGCAAACCAAGAAACAGACTCTTAACTCTAGAGAACATATAGATGATCACCAGAGGGGAGGGGATGGGAGAAACAGGGGTTGGGGATGAAGGAGTGCCCCTGTCATGATGAGCACGGGGTGTTGTATGGAAGTGCTCAGTCACTATATTGTACAACTGAAGCTAATATTACACTATATGTGAACTAACTGAAATTTAAATAAAAACTTTAAAAAAATAAAAATGAGGGGCACTTGGGTGGCTCAGTGGGTTAAAGCCTCTGCCTTCGGCTCGGGTCATGATCTCAGGGTCCTGAGATCGAGCCCCGAATCAGGCTCTCTGCTCAGCGGGGAGCCTGCTTCCCTTCCTCTCTCTCTGCTGGCCTCTCTGCCTACTTGTGATCTCTGTCTGGCCAATAAATAAAATCTTTAAAAAAAATAAAAATAAAAATGAAAATGATAAACCCACATTTTCTATTATACAAGATGAGTACGTTCTAGAGATTGGCTATACAACATTGTGGCTATAATTAACAATATATGTACGGTACACTTAAAAATTCATTCAGAGGGTAAATCTTATGTAAGTGTTCTTACTATTTCTTTTTTTAAAGGAAAAGAAATAAAGCAAATCCTTGGGAGCTGTCATGTGGGTTATGGTCCCCATTTTATTTTAATTGATAGAATTTTAGCTTCTAGTTTAGGATGATTTTCATCTTCGTTCTATCTAATGAGGCTCAGTTCATTAGCAGGATCAGTGGGAGGGACAGGGACATTCTATTGGAAAAACTTCCTCTCTAGGCTGAAAAAGGATTTCCTAATTAAAATGAACATTTCTCCTCTGTGGTCATGAGGCTGTGTCCACTCGAAACCCCCAGGGCACTTATCAGTGAAAAATAGAGCATCAGTAATTTGGTAAGAATTTGGAAAACAAAACTTTCTGTCTGTCCAAGCCAACGATGTCATTTCTGTTTGTTTCTGTCCTTCCCGAGACCAATCACTTGTAAGGATTATTCAGTCCTGCATTCCATTTTCATTGGTCTGGAGTCAGTGGTGGTCAAAAATATTTTGTAATACGTGAGAGTAGTCTGTGGTATTACTTGTCACTTATCTTCATAAACGTGGACAAAATCCCGGTAGAGTGTGCCGGACGTGCACCTGTGTGCGTGTGGGCACACCTGTCTGCTAAGCTCAAGGCTCCAAAGAACGTAAAGCTGAAAGGATTTCAGTCTGCATATTTTAACTTAAAACAGCTTCAGTTTTGTTATGTTTTCACATACTTTCCTCACATGTTGAAAATATAGTCCTGGAAATTAGATTTCTGATGAAAACAAGGGCATCTCTCTCTCATTGTTAAATTACAGTTCCCTTTAAACATTCCTCATCTTCTCTAAGTGAGAAAGAGAGTTTGGCACCACCTTTAATCCTGCGTTCCTTTCTCTTTGTCTCTTCTTCACCAACATTACTTCAGCTTTCTGATGAACGGTCATTTTATGATGTGGATATGCCGAGTGCGAATGAGCTAGAATTATCTTCCTGTCCCCAAATACTCAAGTAATGTGATATTGTTGAGTCCTTCGACTGTTGTCTGCAGATAAAATACTCATTTACACAGGCTCTTCCGCTCTTCATTTTGGCTGTTACGCTCGTCCGTGTGCTCAGACAATGGCTCACGGCCGGGCAAGCCATGGGGGAGCTCTGGTATGGAGCAACACCGTTGACTGGTCTGGGAAACGTGCATCAGCCTCTGCCTTCGAACTGCATTAATGCGATTACCTTTTTTCCTTAATTTTTGGTGTTGCTTTCCCTCTGTGTACAATTTTATTCAGTTGGTTAAGAAGCATAGACTAATTTTTCTTTATAATTGAAATTCAGAAAGACAGAGTTTAATGAGCTTGATTGAGCTTGCATCCACACTGGTGCTTTTAGCTAACTGGGGGATACGGGAAATAAAACAAGCAACCCATTTTTATTACATCTGCTCCTCAGGCAGAAGCTGGGGGCTGGGAGTTCCTTTCCGATCACGTGGCCGTGAGCCAGGGGTAAGGTTTATGTGGAGAGTGTCTGCCTTTCCTACCTGTTTCCATGTGGGTTTCTCATTCCACTGATGGATAAGGGTCCTCCAGCTAGTTTCTGATTTATTTCAGAGGAAACTGCTTTTTGTGTGGCTCTATCTTCAGTGTGTCCATGGGAGGAGGGGAGCCCAGGAGCCACTTTTTCTTCTAGCCAGGAGTTAGAACTTCTTTAAATTAAATGTGTGAATGTTCTAGAACAAAATGGTTGTGTTGTCGTGCTTGTCATTATTGGTTTTATCAAACACTGGGCACAGGCTCTGAGTTCTGCTCAGTGAAGTGATTTATGGAGGTAATTTATTCTTTGATTCATGTTTAACGCACTTGCCAACAAACTATTGTGCCTAATAGTCTCACTTTCCTGCTGACAGCTTGACCTGGATGAGGTGACTAATCTCCCATAGGACATCCGGTGGGTCTTCCCAACTACGCCAGACTCAGGCTACACCATCACCCTAATGAGGGTCTCTATGCTGTCTGTGACCCGGCAGCCAAAACCACGTGGCACAGGTGCCGTTAACAGACAAAGGTTTTCCTTGTCAAACATCCACCAAGGTTTCCATTGGAGCAAATAGAATGGCACTAATAGAACTACAGATGGTGAAGCTATTTCTTTGACTCATTTGGCTTCTGACCTGTGGACTGCTTTACTAACCCTATGATTACATATCTGCTCATCTTTCACGAGACTTGAGTTTCTCAGTGGGTACGAGGTGAGCTGACCAATATGGGTCTTGCCCTACACAGCTTTTCTGGGGTCTACAGTCCTTGCTCTAGTAAAGAGATTTCCTAGTGCTTCTTATGAGACGTATTCCAATAAGATGACAAACCAAGTGACTCTTCCCAGTTATCTTATCTGTGAATAATACAACCACCACACTGAAAAATGGTCTGAAGCTCATTTACAATGGTCTCAACCCTCTTCAGATCATGATGCAGTTGAGAGAAGGATGGACATCAATTTTTTATTTGCTTTTTCTTTCTTTTTCATGAGCCCAGATATTGTTATTCCCATTAAAGAACTAATAGAGGGTGCCTGGGTGGCTCAGTTGATGGTATCTGACTCTTGGAGTCACCTCAGGTCATGATCTCAGGGTTGTGAGATTGAGCCCCACATCAGGTTCCATGCTCCGTGCAGAATCTGCTTGAAATTCTCTCTCTCCATCTCCCTCTGCTCCTCTCCCTGCGCTCCCTCTCTCTAAAACAAAGCAAATAAACATTAAAAAGAGAAAGAACTAATGAAATAGTGTTTACTGATACCAAACAATCATATGTCTAGATTTTGGATTGGTTATTTGGACATTATGTGGATTCTTATTCCCCAAGTTAATGTTGGCTGGTTGTTTCTAACTTCATGATGTCTACACAGAGGTGCAAGACTGTGGACGCTCCCCTTCTCTTTGCTAATCATTCACTGGAAGTGAACAGTCAGAAGAAGATAGTCTCAAATGTGTGTCTACGATTCTATGTGCAAAAACCCCCAAACCTTCTCCTAGAGTTTGTCCTACTGCTGTAAGTAGAGTGCTCTTTCCAGCCCTTCAGAGCTTTAGGATTTATCTCCAATCTCACCAGAGCACTAAACCACAACTAATATAAACTGAGATAATGTATTTAATTGCAATTTCTATGAAGTTATTGACATAATAAAGGCTAGTTTAGATAGCATCTAGAAAGAACCAAATAGTAAGAAAATTACTGTATGACTGAAAACATCTATTCAGACCAAAGATCAAAGGAATGCTGTTGGTGGAATGTGTCATGAATTCTACCTGTTGCACTCAAAGTTGTTAGAGTGAACCGACGAAATCAAGTAACACTAGGTCACACATATGGCCCCTTCCAACCACATCGCTATGACTTGAAAAATCTCTTTACTTAAAAAATAAGATAAGTAATTTATATTCTTTGCCACCTATGATGCTTAATTTTATGTCAACTTGAGTGGTTAAAGGAGGCCCAGGGAGCTGGTGAAACATCATTTCTGGGTATGTCTGTGAGGGTGTTTCTGGAAGAAGTGAACATTTAGCACAGCAGGTAAAGACAATCTGCTCTCACCTATTGGGTGGGCGTCATCCAGTCCTTGGAGGGCCTGGTCGAATGAAATGGTGGAGGAAGGGTAAATTCTTTCTCTCTCTGCTAGAACTGGGACATCCGTCTTCCCCAGCCCTCAGACATCAGAGCTCCTGGTTCTTGGGCCCTTGGAGCCCAGTGGCTGCCCAGTTCCTAGGCCTTTGGTTTCAGACTGGGAGTTACACCATAAGCATCCCTGGTTCTCAGGCCTTTGAACTTAGATTGGTAATATCATTGGCTTTCCTGCTTCTCCAGGCAGAAGTTTGAGGGACTTCTTGGCCTCCATACCTGAGTGAGCCAATTCTTATAATAAATTTATTTTGTATACACATAAAGATATATGTGGATATATGTGTACATATGTTCTATGCATCTCTGTGTGTGTATATATATGTATATATGTGTATATATACACACATGTAGACTATATATGTATAAATATATGTATACAGCATATGTCTGTGTGTATAAATACACATATAGACAGTCCTCAGCTTACCATGGTTTGCATTACGATTTTCCAAACTTTACGATGGTGCAAAGGTGATACGCATCCAGTAGAAAACATACTTGGATGTTTAAATTTTTATCTTTTCCTGAGCTGGTGGTATGATCCTCTCTCATGTTACTCATGACCCTCTCAGTGGCAGGGGGCCCTAGCTCTGTTAGCCACGTGATCATGAGACATTGACAACCATTCTTTACCTACACAACAATCTATTTTTCACTTTTGGTATAGCATTTGATAAATTGCATGAGAGGATAAACATTTTATATAAAATAGGTTTTGTGTTGGATGATTCTGCCCAGTTGTAGGCTAAGGTAAGTGTTTTGAGTACATTTAAAGAAGGTTAGGCTAAGCTATGATGCTTGGTAGGTTAGGTGCATTTTTGACTTATGATATTTTCAACTTACAGTGGGTTTACTGGGATATAACCCTGTCATAAGTTGAGAAAGATTTGTAAATATACATAAACATAACCCTGACTAATATACCACTCAACTTAAATGTCCACTATACACCATGGTATGGTATTTGTCAAATATTTCATTCATATGAATGCTGTCTCCCACTTACCATGTGGATCATGGTGACCAGTGTTATGTTACATAATCTTCCCATGTCCTCTAATACCACCATAAATCTGGGACAGACTTTTCAGAAATACTAATTATTTATAATAGCTTCACATTTAAAAGTAAAGCTAATGAGTCAGTAATTCATGGTCTGCTCTCAAGCTCATAGCAACATGGGGAAACACTAAGAAGTGAGATAATTATTATATAATGAGTTATATAATACAATGAATGATAAAATAGAACAGAAACCAGGATGGAAAATGCTTCAAGAAAGGTGAACTGCTCCACTGGGACCAATGCCTTTAGCAGGTGCAGTGAAATGAAGACAGAGATGTGACCATTGGATTTGTAACATGGGCTCAGGGGTGACTTTTCCACGTGCAGTGTAAGTGCCATGTAGCCAGGTGGTGGGCAAGGAAGACTCGTGGGTGTGTGGGTGGGAGGCAACGCCCATAAACCTCCTTTCAGAGAGAGGTGCTTTGGAGGAGGAGAAGGGGACTGGGGGTGGGGTGAGGGTCAAGGGAGGGTTTTTTTTTGGTGATAAAAAGATGTTTATAAGGTGATGGACAAAAAAGGGGTGAGGGTCAAGGGAGGGTTTTTTTTTGGTGATAAAAAGATGTTTATAAGGTGTGTGGGTGGGAAGCAACGCCCATAAACCTCCTTTCAGAGAGAGGTGCTTTGGAGGAGGAGAAGGGGACTGGGGGTGGGGTGAGGGTCAAGGGAGGGTTTTTTTTTTGGTGATAAAAAGATGTTTATAAGGTGATGGACAAAACCAGTAGAGAAACAGAAAATCAACGTGCTGTGGAAGTAAATTACATCATGCACCCACACCTCTGAAATGGATACAAGCAAGGGAGGGGAGTGAAGCTGATGGTGACTTCTGCGTCTCAGGAATCTTGTGTTGTGTCTAAATGGAGAAGAATTTCATGGCCACCCTAGAAATCACAGAGACTGTAAAAATACAAATCCAAATTACCCAGATAGTCATCATTCTTAAATGACCTGTCTTTATGTTTTACTGGGTTTTTTTGTTTTATTTGATATTCAGTTTAGTATTTTTAGAGAAAGCTTCCTTCATTAATCTTACAGTATCTTCTTGATTATCTACCTTTGTTTATTTTTTCCAAAAGTACTCTGAGTCTATTTGGTGAGATTATGAAAATATACTGTTGGGATTTTGATTTAATTTTGAGAAATTTATAAATAACTGTAGTCAGTCTTTTTATCAACAAATTTTGTATTTTCAAGTCATTTTTATTTTCCTATAAGAATATTTTCCTGGTTTTCTTCATAAGAGTAACATATCTTGTTCATAACACATCTTATTAAGCTGGTTCCTGGGTATTTTGTTATTTTTGTTGTCATGGGATTTTTTTTTCACTGTACTGTCACAACAGTTTATCACTGGTAGTAGGTCAGAAATTTTAAAGGCAGTTTTCCTTTGAGAGTATGGATCCAAATCACTATAGACAAAAAGATTGAAATAGACTTCTGTTTGTATAATTCTTGTAACTTTTAGCTACAAACACAAGCAGTGTTTGCCCTCTTAGCACGTTTTTATGCACATGGTCTGATACTGTTACTGTAGGCACTGTGATGTATAGTAGGTCTTTGGGACTTGCCCCTTTTTCAGAACTGAAACCATGTGCCCTTTGACCCATGCCCCCATGCCCCACCCCCCAGCACCTGGTAACCACCAGTCTGCTCTCTGCTTCTGTGAGTTTGATTGTCGTACATTCCCCATCTAAGGGGAATCTAAGTGAGATCATGCAGTATTGGTCCTTTTGAGTCTGGCTTACCTCACTTAGCATAATGGTGTCCAGGTTTATCCATGTTGTCACAAATGACAGCATTTCAATTTTATTATAAGGCTGAATAACACTCCACTGTGTGCACACATCATATTTTATCTGTTCATCCATCGATGGACAATTAGCATACTTCCATGTCTTTGTTACTATGAATAATGCTGCAACGAACACAGGAAAGCAAACATCTCTTCCAGATTCTGATTTCAAGGGCGCCTGGTGCTCAGTCAGTTGAGTGTCTGACCCTTGATTTTGGCTCAGGTCATGATCTCAGAGTCATGAGATCAAGCTCCGGGTTGGGCTCTGTCCTGGGTGTGGAGCCTGCTTCCAAGATTCTCTCCCTCTCCTCTGCCTCTCCCCCCTTCTCTTGCATGGGCTCGCTCTCTCTCTCTCTCTCAAGAAAAGAGAGAGAGAGAGAGAATGATTCTGAATTCAACTCCTTAGGACATTTACCTAGTAGAGGAACAGCTCTAACATATGGTTGTTCCATATATGATTTTTCTGAAGACCCTTTTTACTGTATTTCATAGTGTCTATACCAATCTATAATCCCAGCAACAGTGCACAAAGATTCCCTTTTCTCCATGTCCTTGTCAGCACTTGTGTTTTTATTTTTTATATTTTAATTATTTTTTCTTAAAAATTTTATTTATTTGACAGAGAGAGAGAGAGAGAGAGCACAGCAGGGGGAGAGGCAGGCAGAGGGAGAGAGAGAAGCAGACTCCCTGCTGAGCAAGGAGTCAGATGTGGATCTCAGTTCCAGGACCCTGAGATCATGACCTGGGCCAAGGCAAACACTTAACCAACTGAGCCATCCACATGCCCTGTTTTTTAATTTTCTTAATTTTTATTTTATTAAAGATTTTATTTATTTATTCATGAGAGACAGAGAGAGAGCGAGAGAGAAGCAGAGGCAGAGGGAGAAGCAGGCTCCCCACTAAGCAGGGAACCCAATGCGGGACTCTTATCACTCCAGGATCATGAGCAGAGCTAAAGGCAGATGCCTAACCATCTGAGCCACCCGGACGCCCTCTGTTTTAAAGGTTTTATTTTCATGCAATCTCTATACTGAACATGGGGCTCAAACCTACAATCCCAAGATGAAAAGTTGCACACTCTTCCAACCAACCCAGTGAGCCACCCCTTTGGTTTTAATAATAGCCATCCTGACAGACATGAAGTGATATCTTTTTTTTTTTTTTTCTTACGGAAAGAGAACGAGAGATCACAAGCAGGCAGAGAGTGGGGGAAGCAGGCTCCCTGCTGAGCAGAGAGCCCAATGCGGGGCTCCATCCCAGGACCCTGAGATCATGACCCGAGCCAAAGGCAGAGGCTTTAACCCACTGATCCACCCAGGGGCCCCCAAGAAGTGATATCTTACTGTGGTTTTAATTTGCCTTTTCTTGATGGTTAGTTATGTTGATCACCTTTTCATGTTTGGGGTTAAATGTTCTTATCAATCAATCAATCAAGAGCTAACTTTCAGAGGTAATGGATAGGTTGATAGTATTGATTGTCGTGATGGTATATTTATCTCCAAACTTCACATGTTGTATACATTTAATGTGTACAGTTTTTTAAGGTCAATCATACCTCAATAAATTGGTTTAAAAATAAAATAAAGTTAATTTCATCATGCTGATTATTGACTCAATATATCATGTTATTTGCCGTAAGACTGAATTTATCATTAATATAAAAGAGGAGAAGGGAGTTGGGGGAAATTGGAGGGGGAGACAAACCATGAGAGACTGTGGACTCTGAGAAATAAACTGAGGGTTTTGGAGTGGAGGGGGTCGGGGGGTTGGGAGGGCCTCATGGTGGGTATTAAGGAGGGCATGTATTGCATGGAACACTGGGTGTGGTGCATAGACAATGGATTCTGGAACACTGAAAAGAAATTTAAAAAATAAATAAAAATGAAAAAATATATAAAAGGGGTCATCTTCTTTTGTGTGATATAAATGTCCTTTGCTTATTTTTAACCAAAAGTATTCATAACTGACTGAATATTTATGTTCCCCATAACCCCTAAATTTATATGTTGAAATCCTAACCTCCAAGGTGACGGTATTGGGAGGTGTTTGGAAGGAAACTAAGTCATAAGGGCAGAGCCCCCGCGAATAGGACTCTGGTCCTTATAAAGAAGCTCCAGAGAGCTCCCTGTTCCCTTCCCGCATGAGGACACAGCGAGGTGACACTGTCTATGAGGGAGGAAGTGGACTTTGACCAGGCACAAAATCAGCCAGTGTCGTAGACTTCCCGGCCTCCGGAGAAATAAGTATTTGTTGTTTATAGGCCACCCAGCTTATATTGCTTTTGTTGTAGTAATCCGAGGCAACTCAGGTAGCATTATTTTAGCATCTCCTTGTGTACTTCTCAAACGTTAACTCTTCAGGCAGTTAGCCTATAGGATTTGAACTTGATGGGGAGGTACGCCATGATCACTTCTGATTCTTCATTTATTTATTTTTATTTTTTTAATAAAGCACACTACAATTTTATTGAGACATAAATGACATATAACATTACATTAGTTTCAAGTGTACAATATAATAATTCAATGTATGTATATATTGTGAAAGGATCACCACGATGTCAAGTTAACATCCATCACCATACATAATCATAATTTGTTTTTCTGGTGGTGAAAACTTTTAAGATCTAGTCTCTTAGCAGCTTTCATAGTAACCATGCTGTGATCCTTTGTTTAAACAGTCTATACACACTGGGGCGCCTGGGTGGCTCAGTCAGTTAAGTGGCTGCCTTTGGTTCAGGTCATGACCTCAGGGTCCTGGGTTTGAGCCTTATGTCTGGCTCTCTGCTCAGTGGGGAGTCTGCTTGTCCCTCTCCCTTCTGTGCGCTCTCTCTCTCTCTCTCTCTCAAATAAAAAAATAAATAATATTTAAACAATTTTTAAAAAGAGTCTACACATAACTATGGCCTTGTAAATATGCTTATTCACAAAAATTTATTTTTCTGAAGAATATATTCTGATGTGTTTCCAGAAAATAAACACAACCAAATGTGTCTTTCTTCATCTTGAGACTAAATATTCCAACACTAGAATGGCTAAAGTATAATCGATGCCTAGAAAAATGGGTTGTAAATAAATCTTTAGTTGGCTATCTGGGAGCATGTAATTGACAAGGATGGTGGGTACACGATATACCAACGTTTAACCACAGACATTCATTTCTCTGCTCTTGTTGATGGCATCAATCTTGCCATCAGTGTCTGGTGACAAGCAGCGGTGTTGGGATAATTACCGTGTATTTCTGTTATCCCACAATAACTTCTGTAGAATCAAGTCGTTGACAGATATTTATTCCAAAAGCACAAGAAGTAATGTGTGGAAATTTATTTTGGATATTTATTGTATACAAGAGAATAATCGAAAGCCATTCATAACTCGAAGCCCTGCCAAACATCAAAACACAAAATCCAAGAGAATTCAGCCTTCTGCCTGGCAGAACCACAGGGAAGAGCCGTGTTCATGAACGTTTCCAGTGGTCTTCCCATCGTTCAAGTCCAGCTCATGCCACATCATTTTGCTCGCTGGGTTCCCGATGGAATGGAGCAGTAGAGGAGCCCCGGGCTGGGAATCGGGAAACCTGGCCCAGCACTGTGGCCTCGGGAAGCTCACTTCTCTCTGGGTCTTCATCTCTGAGGAAAAGGCAGTGAGAGAGAAGGCAGAGTAGCAAGAAGGGGGCCGTGGGCTTCTGGGCCCCTCCTCCATGTGCCTTAGCCGTGCCAGCAGGGCCCGATCTTGGAGGTACCGTGTCCATTTGTGCGGAGTGTTTCTGTGCTCACCCAGTGTTACGGCTTCGGAGGATCGGGCACCTGTAAGAGAACGTCTGACCCTGAAGAGCTGTGAAAGGCCCTCTGACTGCCCTCTGACTGCCCTCTGACTGCCCTCTGACTATCCTTGTCTTTGGGTTGTCTCTCTTAATGATGGAATAGGAAATGAGAGCTGTATAGAAACAGATGGTTTTAAATAACTATGAAATCTATACAGCAAACAAATAAGTTTTTACCAAAGCCATTATTGAGAAATCTTATGTCGGTATTTTAATAATTTAATATTTGTATTGGATCATTATAGTTGCTTAATGATTAGCTTTGGAAAAATAGTAAATATGCCTTTAGATTATGAGTTTTTCAAATTGGCAGTGTGGATACTACTGAAATGTGCTGTAAGGTCTGATACAGAAATGCAAAGCTAAGCCTGTTAGTATGAACAGAATCATTACAGAAATTGCCCAAGGGGTTAAGGGCTGAAAGCATGGCTGTCATACTGATTGCTTCCAAAAACACCAACCCTCATTCTACTAGCAACACATTTTGTCCCTGGCAAAATTATATTTTGCTTAGCAAAATTTATACCTACTGGGGGAGAGCTGAGTATCTCCTGGTCCCTTCACCATCCACTCTGGAGAAGGGGAAGCAAAGGAGGAGATTTTACATTTCAAAACCTTTTCCTTATGAGCCTTTCTTATTCTATAGGTTTCTTTCTTTTATAGCCAGCAATCGCTGAATTTCTTGCTGTGTGATAAGCTCTTAAACGTGATGCAGCTATCCACAAGCCTACCGCGTGTCTACGGCGACCGGCGCTATCCTCGCACACCAGAGGAAACAGCTTGGCGAGGCTCAGAGGTGGAGGAAGTCAGCGGCGGAGCCGGGCGTGGAAGGCCGTGCCCTCTGCCTTCAAGGCTCAAACCCAGCTCATCCGCCTCCTCCCTCCCTCCTCTCACCTCTTACCATCTGTCGTTGGTTCGCAAACCAGCTCCTATACACGGTTCACAAGGAGAGACTGAGGAAAGAGGGGAGCCGCGTCCACGGGTACATGCAGGCTTCATAAGCAAGGGAAATTGCACAGAGGCCCCTCTCGACAGCGGGACGAGTAGGTCCGCAGGCCCCCCTGCCGGAATCCCCAGAGAGCATCGCGACACCGTCACAGAGTTCAGTCACACGTTCAGGCCCGACGGTCCCAGCAACGCGTTGCTTCTCAAGGCCACGTCCTTGAAATGGCAGCTGGAATGGGAACAGTGGCCAGAATGCCCCTTCCAAGGGCAGAGGAGGAGGTGAGAAGCCACCAGGTGCCCAGGACCCGCTGTCACGTCCTCTCGATGGCCTCCTCCAGCACTGTCCGTCTCCTCTGCTCTCCCAACAGCCCTGCAAGGAAATGCTAAATGCTTTACACGCCGTCACCTGTAGTTCACCGGTGAGGAAGCTGAGCCCTTGTGTAGAGAGGTGACTTGCCTAGGGCACACAGCTGAAAAAATGCTGAAAAATCCGTGTTCTGGCCTATCTTCCCCGTCGGTCAGGTTGTTGGCTCCCTGCTGTGCGTGCAGACACCCTGTGCTCGTTGGCCGGGCAGACGGGGCCCGGTGCCATTCTGAACTCTCTGCCGCTTCAGGGCAGAGGGGAAGGGAGAGCGGCTTCAACCTGGCCGTAAAGTAAGACCTAGATACCTTGTTAATAGACTAATTTTCATGTATTTCTGTATTTTATTTCTTGCAGTGACCTTCGGTCCAAAAGTGAAACAAAACATTTTTCGGAACTCTCAGCTGATACGGATCTTTGAGCCGGTCTTAAATTTATCTGCATCTGGAATGTCTAAAGCCCTTAACTCAAAGCACAGACACGGCAGAATCAGCGGCGACGACCAATCCCACCCCGGGGAGAGGCGAGGGAGAGGGAGGGCGCAGAGGCCGCTCGCACCCCCGCGAGCTCACAGGTGGGCTGTGCAGCGAGCGGCTCCCCCTTCCCTCCTCTTCTAAGCCCCACCCGCACTGGCCGCTCAGGTGTTGCCGCATCTTTTATTATTATTTCTTTTAAGATCGATTTATTCATTTTAGAGAGAGAGAGAGAAAGAGAGAAAGACGGTAGGGGGAAGGGCAGAGGGAGAGCGAGAGAGAATCTCAAGCCGACTCCGCACCCAGCATGGAGCCCCCTCCGTGGCTGAGCCCCCGATTCGGAATTGAGGCCTTTGCGCTTCTGCTAGCGCGGCATTAACGTAGGGCTTTGTCCCCGTACCGTCGCTGACCGCATGCCGGGCCTTGCCTGACGATGGTCAAGAATATCGTAAAGGGTGTTGAACTAAACGACAAATGTAGTCTTTGCAGCCGTGGTGACTCCCAAAATTGGGCAGTGCATGATCATGGTCTTTCAGGACTACCAACAGGGAAATGAAAAATGGTGTTTTTAGTTCCACAAATCCCTGAACTTGCTACCAGCAGGCAAAATCAGTCCCAGAAGTGATGTCTTGTAACGAAGTACATTGTGAATGTGTGTCTGTTGAGAGAGGTATGTGCTAATTTATTTATTTATTGGGGGGCAAAGGGCAGAAGGAAAGGGAGAGAGAACATCCCAAGCAGACTGCACCTCCAGTGTGGAGTCTGACGTGGGCTTGATCCCACGACTCCGAGACCAAGACCTGGGCTGAAATCAAGAGTCAGGTGCTCAACTGATTGACCTACCCAGGCGCCCGGTGCTATTTATTTAAATAGCTTTGGAAAGTGACTTTTTGCTCATTTTATAGAAAATGCCAACAGCAGTTTTCTGTGAAACTTCAATAAACAGAGGAACAGAATGCAAATATTGATGAATGTCTTTTGGAGACGATAGGAACTGTATTGTGCTAAATATAATATGTTAATTAATCAAGTGGCTCTGATAGACATTTCTTAGGATGACTAAATATTGATTAATATTCATGGGTAGCCATGGCTAGGGTATGGGTTTTCTGGACTCTGTCTTCTCTTTAATAACTAAAATTTTCATTCTTAGTATACTCCTCACTTTACAGCCCAATACCACATGTATCAGATAAGGAAGCCAAAGCTCAGAGGGACAGGTGAGGTGGTTCTCCCATGGCCACAGAGCAAGCAAATAGTACGGCTGGGATTTGAACTCAGATCTTCTACTTCTGTAAATGTTTAGCTATATTGATAATGTACGGAATGCTGGCTAGGAGGCTGAATTCCAGGATGCAAGTTATGTCATGCTTTTTGGTTCTTACGATATAGAGATTTTTTTTCTTGACTTGATTCACATTTTACAAACAGCAACCCTTAAACAAAAATCAGAAAAACGTTCTGTTGATCATGAGGGACACAGATGAAAAGGCCGTGTGTATTAAGCTCTCAACTGAGCTGTCTTAGTGTGTGTTGACACCCTATAGCCTCTGCATTTCCCCCTCAATGGCCTCCTTAGATTTTAGACTTGGGTTATGAAGAAGCCCTTCAACTTTATTCAAATGAGTCCCTGGGAATTCTTGACAATGAACTCAGATACATGAAAGAATTGTTTCTGATTGACATACCCTAATGAACAACATCTGTGATGTTCTAGAAATGAAAATAATCGCTCATTATCTCCTTGTTCTAAATAAATGTTTATTCAAAGCTGCTCTAAATTGGAAGTTTTTCATTGTCATGTGCCTATTTCATGAGGCTGCTTGTGAAACCCAAGACACTCAGGACCATCATGGAACAGGGAGGCTGTCAGGCCATAGGAACTGCCCTCCATCACTTCACACTGGGGGTGTGGGGAATAGGGGATGTGGGAGGGGAACCATTCCCAGGGGCTCTGGAGGACTTGGGCTCCTAGGCTGAATTAGTCTACATTCTAAGTAAAATGCAGATGTCAGGGGCTCCTGGGTGGCTTAGTCAGTTAAGAGTCCAACTCTTGATCTCAGCTCACGTCTTGATCTCAGAGTCCTGAGTTCAAGCCCTGCCTTGGACTCTGTACTGGGCATGGAGCCTACTTTAAAAAAAAAAAAAAATCCAGATGTCAGCTACTGTTTCTCAGCTCTGTGGTGGGGAAGAATTTGCCATGAATCTGCTGGTCTTCCCCACTATGCCTGAGCAATAGTATAGCTAAGAGAAGCTAAGCAGCCCATGAGATACCCATGAATTTCAAGGAAATCTAACAGCTCAGAGTCTCCTTCACTGCCTGGAGTTGGCTTTTTGCCATGGACTGTCTGTTCTTACTGTTGACCTCAGCCTTCATCAGACTGTCCCACCTTCCCTCCCTCCTCACTCCCTGATTGAATTGTTCCCTCTCTATAGTTTAATTTCCCCCGGGCTTTGTGGTGGCTGCTCCCTGATAACCATCACACTTGCCCCCACAGCTTCCTAATCCTTTTGTGGATGCATGTTAGAGGTCTTCTTCAAATGACTGACAATGCTTGGTTGCCCGTTTTTATTTGAAAGGGAGTTGATAAAAAACACAATTCAACGTACCATGCAAGTGAGCGCCTCCCTGAAGGGGGCTGTCCTGCAGGTGGTTTTGATAGAGACCCACCGATGCATCTGTGTCTGGGTCTTTCTTCCTGGGGAGCTCAGTTTTCCCAGGAGAAATCTGCCATCCTCTCCCGCCTGTGCCCTAAGCTGGCTGCTGTTACCCTAGACTCTGGGTGGGGATAAGGGCAAAGGGACAACCACCTGCAGGTTCTAGACCTCTGCTCTTCTACATTGGGCAACATGGAGCTATTTAAATTTAAATGGCTTAAACTGAATTAACATGAAAATCTCACTTCTTCGCTTGCACTAGCCACATTCCAAGTGTTCAAGAGGCAGAGTGGCTCGTGAGTCATTCGGCAGCTTATACATAGAACATTCTCATCATTTCAGAGAGTTCACTTGGAGAGCACTATTCTAGACTTTCAGTCACCTTCAGCAAGGCAACCTGTCCTTGGCTGAGCCAGGTGCCCTAAGAACAGAGTCTCTGCGGCCCAGTCTCTCCAAAAAGAAAATGCCAGCATTTGGCTGGGGTAGAGATGGAGACTCTACTCGTTCCGTTGGCATCAGGCATTCCTCCACAGATGGCCGCTGTGTTCCTGGACCTTCTTCACTGGCGACCTGATACCACGTTCCTCCTGGGATCTCCCACCGTCGGCCCTGATTTTGTACTTTTCCCATTCTGCTGCAAGAGTTACCACTCACGGGTACGTCTGGTCTCTAGCTCCCAAAACTTGATTTCACTCACCACTGTCTCCCGTTCTCCTCGCTTTGTCTTTGTGTTTCGTGACCTTTTACCCTTTCATCCTCCTGTGGTAGGGACTCAGGAGAACGGTGCCTTGTTGCGCGGGATCTTCCCACCGTGTTTGAACTGCGAGGCCTGCCACTTCTTATGATCTGTATCAGAGGCCTTAGGCAACAAAATGACTCTAAGGAATATTTTGCCTCTGGCAAAGGAAGGCATAATTACCCCGGCTCACAGCTGAAGGCACGGATAGCCCAAGACATGCACTAAGTACCACGGATGTTTCGTAGGATGGAAATGAGCCTGGGACCCTAGCCTTCTGCCTCCTGGTTTAGACGGTAACTCTCCCACTGTCATGTGGTTGAACCTCTCTCCAAAGGTTTAGTTGGAAGCATCCCCACGGTGCGCATTATCTCAGGCTTGTTAAATTTTCCTCTTTCATTGAAAATAAGTTTCTCTTGGATATAAGCAATTATTTACAAATCCTGGTGTTACTAGTATACCACAAAAACTGATACCACCCTGATACCCGTCTATCCATCATCCGTCTACCATCCATCCCCAGCAATGCAACAGACATTTATGTAGCAGGTTAAGGAGCCAGACCTAGAGTCCAGATTAACCGAAGTTCCGATAAGAGCGTAACAATGATTTCTTAATGGTTTAAATTATTTTTGAATTAATAATGTAAAAATTCTTAGCAATAGCCTATTTTCCCATCTGTTTTTACTAATTTTCTGCGTTCTTTTATAAAATTAAAGAAAACGATTCATTTCAATTTTAGACCTACAATTTAGATTAACTCCAAACTCTGAAACCATTGGGATCTGAACAGAAGTTGGTCCTTCAGAACTGTTCGGCTGCTTTTAGAATCCAGCTTTCCATTTGCTCCTTCCTGCGGCTGATGACCACGTTCGTCTTACAGCCCCGCAATTCAGAATCCAGCCCCTCATTTTCTCCTCCTCATCTCTCCCTCCGAGTGCTTGACACCACGCGGCCACTCGCAAACCCCTTTCCAGCCAGACTCCCATTCCCAGCTCGTGTCCGTGTCTCAACCTTCCTCCTGAGCATCTGCGGTCTGGTGTACCCTCCTTCCAACCTCAGCAGGATCGAGTCAGCACGCAGGCTCTTTCCAAGACACTCTCATCTCTCCTTCCCTGATATTTCTATGCCTGGCATTTTTTAAGCCCCTTCAGGTTAGAGCTCTGTTATGTTTGCCTTTTCTGTCTCACTCCGTGTACCCTGTCCTCCGTCTTCCAGTCTTCTTCCACCTGTCTGTTCCTTCCCATACCATTTCACTGCGGCATTGTCACCTGTCACTTGCCCTCATGCAACAGCTTCCAAAGTATGGTTTCTTCTTCTCACTGCGTATGCCAACGGAAGTCTAGCCTTCCTAAATTGACGCTTTATGAAGTTATCAGTTGACCCTAAAATGTCTAAGGTTTCCCTATTATCTAGAGGATAAATGTTGAATTCCTTGGTCTGGCATTCAAGGCTTCTAGTACCAAACTCCATAGCCCCCGCTCTCCTCCGTGGAGCTCGCCCCTGATAAACTGCCGTCTGAAGTTGTTACGCATTTTCTACTTTTCCGACTTTGCTAAATCTCTTTGCTCTACCTAATGGCAACCATCCTCCAAATTTTCCTCACCATCTCTCCAAGGTCAGCCTCTCTGTCACGGCTCAAACCAACTGTTCTTCAACTTGGGGTTCCAGCCAATGCCTCCAGTTCACCGTGCTCACCTCCTCTCTGGGCTCCGAATAAATATTCCTTTATATGCCTCCACATCACTTTGGTCTTGTCCATTTATGCTCTTCTTGCTGTTGTCATGCACTGTTTGATTCTGAATTTCTCTTTTCCCAGGGACCCTGGGCTAGATTTTGAATCCTGGGACACTGAATGAAGATTTATAGATCTGTGCTTGTCCTCAGGCAAATGAAATACATTGGACAGGCAAGTATTTATCGGCAGGCTTGGACAGCACCAAATGAATCAAGTATACCCCCTAATAAGACTATGAATAAATTCTTAATGTTATCTAAAATATAGCTAGAAAAATGTTAATGGGAATAGTGGTGAAGGCTTAGTGCTGCCAGCTTCTAAATTTTACTCATACCCTAAAACATATATCTCTTTGGCATGGGACTCAACGTAAAATACAGGCAAGATCGGATGAAGTTTAAGATCAATAAAGTTAATACAAATCTTGCAGGGTGGCTTAAATCTATAAACCGAGGTGGCGTTTTCATAGACTTAATCAAGTAGAATTATTTTACCCAAGAAACAAAAGCCTGCAAAGTTTGGCTTGCCTGGATTTTTCTTACCTATGATGAACAAATGTGGTGCTATTTTTATTATTCTGTTTGAAGTGCTTCATTCTTTATAGGTACCAATGAAACCAATGCCTGTGGCATTTGATATTAGCTTCCATTTTTAGCCATGCTAGGCCTCCCTGGCTGAACGTGAAATGAAATCATTAACTGTGTTTGCATGAATAATGGAAAAACTTCTTTTCCTTCACGGAAAATTGCAATATTTAGTTCCTCAGAAGTTATAACTCCTCGCCTACTGGGGTGTCAGCTCGTGCCCCAGCCCTCCTCTCAAGGTTCTCTAAGTTGATGCTACTTCTCATCCACAAGTTCTGTGGCTCGCAGGCTGAGAGACATTCCATTCCATTTCTTCCCTAGCTAACACTTAAGTGTGAAGGAGAAAATTAATAACCGGAAGACGACTTATGTATATTTATAGCTGGTTATGACTTCCCGCCTCACCTGAAACCAATTGGCTCTGGGGTGCATAATAAAAAAGCCATGACAAGTCAGTGATTTTAGGTCCATCCAGATAGAGTTCTCTGGAAATAAAGTGGAGAGAGAGGAGGCAAAGAGAAGCAAAACTAACCCTGATGGACTCGGTCTGAAAGCCAGCAGACCCAGCGCAGAGGGAGGATGGACCCTGTCACTCCTTCGGTTGTGACGTCATGCCACACCTCTTCCCCCAGGCCAAGAATTTCTTTCGGCATAAAAGAAGCCCATCAAATGCAACTTCCAAATGCATATTCCTCTTTGTGAATTTCTGTGGGGCTGTGCTTTGCCAGGTTCCCCCCCTAAACTTGCCGTGATCCATTCCCTGAATCAGAAATTACTTCTGAAATGAAGCTCTCATTCTGGTTGTGTTGTTCAGGGGGTGATAATAAGAGTCGTGTGTGATAGCAAGCAGGTTACATAACTTGGTGTTGTTTTGTTTTGTTTTGTTTTGTTTTTCCCGCCACAATAAGGGTCTCTAAATCGCCAGAGAGAGGTCTTCTAAATGAAGGTTTGACCTGGAGTCCCTTGGCCCTTTCTGCGCTTTAACCATGAGGATTCCCCATGTTTGCACAGAATGTGAGGGGCATAGAGAATAGTCACGTGGGAAGCTCGCATGAGAATGGGGTTTATTTAGTCTCTTAAAAAGGAGCAGAGGGGCAGGCTGTAAGCTTGCGAAGGACTTTGCTCGGAGGCCCATGTCTTGGCTCAGAGTGGTGAAGGCTCTCTCTAGAAGCCCTCCCTCTGTGCTCTCCTACCATTTTGAACTGCTTCTACTGGCCCATGCCAACAAGACACTGGGAGCCAAGATGGGAATTGGTCAACCCCAGAGCTGCTGTCCGAGGGCTACTTCACAGCAGGAGGCAGGAAGCATCTTCGCGGAGAGTGGAACATTCGCTTTTCAAATCTTACCCCACCCTCTCCTGGTCAGAGCAAGTAAGCACCTGGTGGGAAACACACTGATAAGACTTGAACACTGAAGATCTGGGCAAAGAGGATTCCGCTGGGACAGGCATGTCGTTATGTTTGGGGGAACAAACACAGTTTCATGCGGCCGTAGAGTTGGGGATGAGTCTATTCTATGGGGATTTCCAGCAAGACCGGATTTTTCTGAAAATGGGAATGAACATCCAGAGGGGAGGACATGGCAACAGAAAAACCGGAGTCAGTGGGACAAGAGTGGTGGGAGGCACGAGAGTGGGCAGTGGATACAGGCCCAGATATGAAGAACATCAGTGTGGAGTGGCCCATAAAAGGGAGAATGAGGGTTTTACTCTAATTCCATAATAACAAGAAATTGGAAGTTGATGAGCTGTTATTGAGAGTTTGTGCTGTTTAATGCTTGCTATTCAAGACATTTAGGGAAAATCATAGACTTTACTAGTTGCGTAATGTGGATCATTTGCCATGAAGCTTCTTATGGTCCCTAGGTGAAGAACTGCAGAGATTGGTACACAGAGATTCTCATCCCCTGACAGACTTGCTCTTGATTTCATGGGGAAGCAATCAGAGGGGAACTTCATCACCCTCTCCCCACCAGCTCTGCCAGTGGCTTCGGTCTATACCCATAAACCCTGCTGTCTCTCCAATGACAACGGGTGGATTCTTGTCCTGGCAAAGGCCAGCTCCCCTGCTGTGTACCAGACTCCCCACCCCCCCTTCTCATCTGTTCTGGAATTATGCTCTTGAAATTACTTCCTTTACATATTATATAATCAAATTTTAATTTCACAGGGTCATTTGCATCAGCATTTAAAAATACTGTGTTTTCTCCCTTTAAAACATCCTTCCCATGGCATAATTATCCCTTTAGCTCCTATTCTATTTCACCCTGACCCTTGAGAGCAAATTTCCTGAGAAGCCTTGTATTCACTTTCTCACTTTTTTTTTTGTCTTCACTTTCTCACCTCTATTCTCATCCGAGTGTATTTCAAGCAAGACTTCGACCCAACAATCCCACGGAAACCGTCATTATCAAGGACCCCAACAACTGTCATTTTCTCAAGTCTTATGGCCCATTCCAGTTTTCAGCACCATATGGTAGACTCTATGTGCACTAATGTGCTAATGTAGTATATGAATCATGAAATGTATCCCAAAAGAGATATGAAAAGTCTTACATTAAAGATAAAGTGGATTAAGACATACATTTTCCAAAAATCACCACCACTTCAAATTATCCTTTGCTAATATTTCAATGCACAGTATGATGGCTAATGTGGGTGAATGTAAATCTGCACTAATGGTCTTCTGGCAATTCTGAGGGTTTTGGACTGACTCTTGTCAAACTCGATGAGACCATTAGCCTTTGCCTCTTCTGAAGACTAAAGGAGATTCTGGAAACTCTGCCCGTTCCTGTCGGTCACCTGTGCTTGCCCTGTGAGCCTTGTGTTCAATAATCACTTTCTGTATGGAGTCCTTTAAAGCCAGCTGCCCTTTTGTGGGGATTTGTGTCTTTGAGATTTGATTATACCCATAAATCTATTTCTTGCCCTATGTAAGTTGGCCATAACAGTATTTGTTGAAGGTGAACAAAGGAGTGCAGAAAACCTGTCCTGGGTTAACCCATTAGAGGTTGACTCGTCATGATGAGGACCTCACTCCGTTTACTTGTTCTAGTCACTACCTGATATTGGGCTGAATGGGAGCACAGATGTCAGTCCACACATTCAATATCATTCAGGCCCAAACCCTTCCTTTTTAGATACAAAAACATACCATGCAAATAGAAATAATAAGATTTCTTCCTTACTACAGCGTCCCATGTCACAACCCTCTTTGCAGAGTCTCTGCTCGGCAGCGTGCTTCTCTGAACAGTGCAGCAGGTAGGTGCACGCCTTCCTCATCCGCCAGTACTGAGTGGGAACCACAGGGTTTGGGCGTGGGCACAATGCTTGTGAAAGTTCCCTGGGTAATCTGATACACAGCCAGGTTTGAATATTAGTATTGTACCAATCATTGTCTTCAGTAGGTGGCTTTCTCTCTCTTTTTTCTTTTTTAATAATACCTTATGTATTATTGTTGCTAGGGTGACATGGCAAAACACCGCAGATTAGGTGGCTTAGACCACAGGAATTTATTTTCTTACATTTCAGGAGGTTGTAGGTATAAGAGCAAGGTACGTCAAGGATGGTTTCTGAGGAAAGCCAGTTTCCTGGCTTGCAAATGACCAGCTCTTGCTGTGTGCTCAGACCTCTGTGTCTCTTCTTCATATAAGGACACCAGTCCTACCAGATTAGTGTCCAAGCCTTCTGACCTCATTTAACCTTTATTACCTCCTTCTAAACCCTATCTCTAAATTCAGCCCTCCTCAGGATTAAGGCTCCAACATATAAATTTTGGAGGGACACAATTCAGTCCATAATATCCTGGGACAGTTAATTTTATGCATCAGCTTGGCTAGGTTAGGCACCCAACTGTTTGGACAAATGCTTGTTTAGATACTGCTATGAAGATATTTTGTTGATGTTATTGGCATCTATAACCAGCTGACTTTAAGTAAAGGCAATTGCCCTTGATAATGGGGGTGGACCTCATGTAGTCGTTTGAAAGTCTTAAGAGCAAAAACCAGGGTTGCCTGGAGAAGAAGGAATTCTGCCTCAAGAGTAACACAAAAATCCTGCTGAGTGTCCAGCCTGCCCTGCAGGCTTGGAACGCGCGAGCCTCCACAATCCCATGAGTTCCTTCCTTAGAAAATTTATATCTATCCTATTGGTTTGGTTCCTTTGAAGAGTCCTGACCGACACATACCACTTTTCTTATTTTAATGGTAACACATATTCAAATGATAAATTTTATAATAAATTAAATAAGTAAAAAGTATAAGCTAAAATCAATTATAATTCTAAGGTACAGAGACATAACCATCCTTTACCTGCTGTGTCCTCTTCCACTAACACAATAGAACACCCATGAAGCATGAGGCTGCAATTATTTATGTTTTTCTTTTCTGTTATTCTATGAGCTCCCCAAGAATAAACATCCCTGTTCGACTTTTTTTTTTACCCCATCATCTAATATACTACGCAGCGTATTGTGGACAATTTAATAAATATTTTTGAATAAGTGGCTGAGAAAGTAGGCGAAGAGATGGAAAAACAGGTGAGCTATTCGATGTGGGGATAGATTTAAAGATTCCTTAATTTGGAGAAAACTCAAGGTGAAGGTTATGAGTCAGCAAAGGAAATGGGGGACGGAGTTGTCCGCAGGACGTCGAAGGACTGCTCTGTCACACAGCGTGAGTGGTGGAGTGGATCACACCGGGCCAGGAGAGAGACTGAGCAATTCTGTACGACAGGGTCAGCTCCACGCATAGAGGACAACCACCGGTCTCACGTGGCGCCGCGCCCGTGCGACACAGAAACATGAATGGAAGCCGCTCCGCGAGCTGACGCTGGTCGATGCAGTGTCGCTTAGCAAACTTAAAGGAAAGAGGAGTCAAATGCCTGCTGTCTGAAGCCAGAAAACCCACCCATGTGGTGGGAGGAAGAAAGGACAAGAGGAGGGAGTTGGGTTTGTGATATCTCAGAGTTCTTATCTGCAGATGTGAAGGGTTTCCAAGAGGTGATCAGATGCAGGATGTGACCACGGGAGCCGACCACTGTGGTGAAATGGAAAAGAAGTTTTCAGGAACCGAGAGCTTGGGGACAGTCACGCCGGACGGGCCTCCCGGTGACGCTGAAGTTACGGGAAGGAATTGTGTCAGGGAGAAATAAATGAGTGTGACCCCGACATTCAAGTCTTCACTGAAGTTTGGCGTGAGCCAGAGAGATAGGGAGGTGGCGGGAAGGGAAGGCAGCAGGCAGGGGACACTGATGACGGTCTGGGAATTTCTCAGTGTGGCGAAAGAGGAAAGTCCAGAGAACGAGTTCGGTCCCTGAGGCGTTGCGGTGGGCAGCCACGAACACGGAGGAGGCACAGTCCTTTGCACAGAACCAGTTTGATGGAAAATAGCTTGGTTGTTCACTGGAACTTGCTTCTGTCATTAAAAATTTAAGAGTTTGGATCTGAAGAAATTTAAGGGTTTGCCTTCTTTTCTTTTCTTTTTGGTGAAACCAAGGAGTCAGGTCCTAATTGGACACCTAGAATTGGGAAAGAGCAACATCACACTGAAAGGATGGGAGTCAGACTTAGGACTTTGGATATCCAGGAGAACCCATTAAAACTTAGAAAAGAAAGACCAAAGGAAGATAAAGGAGAATGGAAAGAAATCTCTGCTTTTTCCCCCATAGCCTGGAGGGAACCAGGCAGGGCTTTGTGTATTGGTCCTATCTCTGGTAGGTAGTATGTGTGGTTTAGCCTTGGGTATAAAATGCTCTACCATTAATTTACATTTTCAGTTTTTCTGGGACACCTAAAATGACTAAGTGGCATGATAACTTCAGTCAGTGAGATCTCTTGAAACACAAAGGTAAATTTTAACATTTGTGAAATCTTTCTTTTTTCAAAAGAGCTTATAGTTAGCTAACTTAGTCATAAATCTATTTAGGAAAAAGTCCTATTTTATTTTTTTATTTCGGTTATTTAAAAAAAAAACAATTTTTTGGTTTCCCTAAGGGAAAGAAAAAAAAAGAAACATCCTTTCCTCATAGTCAGCCAGCCTCTTTGTGCTGTACTGGGCGTCTCTGTACACCAAGAAATCAAATTTTCTGGGTTTTTAATCCAGATTTTCTGGGTTTATAATCTGCTAATTATAAAATGGTCAAGTTGCAAGTCTATGGATCGTATGTTGGTTTTACTGCTTAGCACACCATAGTCAGTACTGGGCAGAAGGAAAGGAAATAATGTGTAAGTTGTTTATTGGAGGATCCTCAGTTTATTTGCATCACTTTGGATGCAGATGTGGATGAATCTGGAAAACTTAATGTGGTTCATAAAGTGCTTCGACAGGCAAATTTTGTTTTTTATTTTGAATTCCTTTGCAGGAAACTCTGAATAACCTACACGTTGACATTCCGCACGATCATGATACTTCCCCAGACTCTAGACTGCAGGAGTTGGTCTTAAGATCAGAATCTTTCTATAAAAGATGTGTTAGAAAGTAAAAGAGCAACAGATTTTATTTTCCCCATTTTAGACCCTGAGGAAAGCTGACATTCAAGGAACTCAAATGTCAGTCTGAAGCCTAGGTGTGCTGATTCTCCTCTCCACACTTTGGCGGTGAATCCAGATGGTCTGTCCGAAGCAAACCCTTGCATGGTCATGGAATTCTCGACTCCCAGGATCTTTGTGCAGGAAAATCCCTTGGTTACGACTTTGGTTGCTTTTTTTCATCAGTTCTTATCAACCTGCACACATCGTTTTTTTCCTTTAAGATGCCCAAGGAAAGAAAACATGGCTGTGCTATGTTCTTTTAATTTTATCAGGCCTTTCTGTGGTTCTGTTTGGAATGCTGTGAGTGGAAGGTGAAACTGCTCCTTCAAGTGCTTATGGGTGAGCCCTGGGTGTTGTACGCAACTAATGAATCAGTGATCACGACATCAAAAACGAAGGATGTACTATATGTTGTCTAACTGAATTTAAATAAAAAAAGAAAAAAGGAAATGCATACAGACTTAGGACTCGAAATGTGTTTGAAGGCTGGTTCCCTTCATAAATGACCTACTATTTCAATTGATTTCTAAATTCTAAATGGGGATAGGACCTTGGTTTCCTTGGTGTCACCAGTATAAGTGATGTTAATAATTGTATTTCTAGTACAGTTCTAATAGCCACTGTGCAAAAAAAAAAAAAAAAAAAAAAATCATCCTGCCCTGGTGTCAGTGTATATCACATTATTTTACTTCATGTATACAATGCAAATAATGGAGTATTTAAATTAGATATAATAAATTAGATATTTGGACGAGACTGGAATGATCTAGGTAATTTGGTGATTTATATTTTTTGCAATTCTTTTCAGGTTGGACAAATGGAAAATAATGTCCTCATTCAACTTTATGATGTCTTAAACTAGAAACTCTGTTTCTAAATCACAGAGAATGTCCACTACTTAGAATGAACCAAGGCTGTGATTATATCTGTTCAGGTATGTCGGCTTTTCTTGTCCAGCTGGCTATGGTTGTGAAGTTCAAGGAGAGGGAAGGTCAAACAGCATAATGAGGTGATTGACAATTCATAGACATTCTGTCAAATGGCCTCTGCATGTCTGATATGTCCTCATAAAAGTGATTCATGCCTTAATAACCTCCTTTAAAAATATTTTGCTTCTGTGTATGGTCATAAGTGAGCTTCTGATTTAAAATTTTATACCCTTGCTGGTCCTTCTCCCTTTAAAAACAAAAAGAAAAAGCACATGATGATTGCTCAGTTTTCTAAAGCACATTTAACTTCCAAGTATCTTATTTTTAACAAATCATTTTATTCTTTCGAGATCAGAAGTGAATCGATGTAGTAAATCCTCACTAATTCAGATCCCCTTAAACTGAATTTTGAGCATGAGTAGAAAAGGATTACCTTGATGCTTATACTATTAAGAATGGAGAAGTTGGTTAAATACCTTAAAATTGCACCAGTACTTGGAAGGCGTATTTCATTTACTTAATAAAATAAACTGTCCTCATGTTCTGGGGAGACATGCATTTACAGACTCCAGTTCCACAAAACAAAATTTTCTTTTCAAAAATTTTAATAAGAATGCATTCAGATCTTTTTTCTACCCTTTTCGGAGCCTCAGTAAGGCCTTCAGTGCAATCCCGAAAGGAAATGTCAGCAGGAGCATCCCCTGTCACTTTCCTGGTGATAGTTCCCAGTTCGGCTCTGCCTTAAATCATTAACCACAGAAAGGCCAGAATCCTCTTAAAAATAATCCTTGAAAGGGCTGGCAGAAACCCGGGAATTTGGAAATACACTGGGATAGAGCCAAAGTTTAGGAAAGATTAGAATGCAAGGAAAGAGTTTTAAATTTGGGAATCTGTATGTGACATCTTTGCCTGCAATTAGGGAAATTTATTGATAGTCTTACATCTATTTCCAATTTAGTTTTACTATTACGCTGGGAGAAAAGCCATGACTGAAATTAGGGAATTTTTTATTTCTCTGCACAGATTTTTTTTTTTCGCCTGTGCAGTGTTTTCTTGTTGGTAATAGTCTATGAAGCCTGTTCTTTTTCCCTTGCTTATTTCCAGTAGAAGCAATCTTTGTGGTCAGCAGTTAATAAGGACAGTGTTTCCAGATGGGAAGGAAATTTGAGAGCAGACGTTTTGAATCCTCACTGTGCTTACCTTTAGCCAAGAATGTGAACCCTTAGCTCTGGGCACGGCGCCATATTCTGTCGCGCTATGTGATCTTCCCGGATTAACATTGTCACGATCTTTACCTTTTGCTCCCCACATAGGTACTTATACTCCCACTTATACTTCCAAACCCTTGGCCTGTTTGTTAGAGTTGTTGATGGTATTTTGTAATCACCTGACAATTCAGACCTATGCAGAAGAGCAGACACATACGAAAAACTTGAAATCCCAGGGGGTAACAAAGCAGGGAAGCATGAATTAGTAGCTGTCTCCAATGGGTATCATTAAAAACGACAGGGAGCAGGAGAGTAATTAAAGTCTGCCAAGAAAACATCTGGTAATAGTGCTTTATGACTTTCTCCTCTGAAGAGGGCTACTTTCCAACTACACACAATGTAAGAAATCTCGGTTTATGTTAATTTCCCACTGTCTGCCTCCAGCTCCCAATCTACATGGCATTCGTGAGTAGCAGAATACAGTAAATCATCACGCTCAGCCTTCAAGGGTATAAGTGATTTTTCCTGTAACTGGAGTTGGTGTACAGAGCCTAGTTTCGGTCTCTCCTGATGCTGCATTGTTGAGTAACAGTGCTCTGTCTACCCTATGAAACACCTTATGCTGGCACGAAAGCAGAGGATGACAGTAACAACGCTTTAGTGGTGACAGGCGGCTCCCCAGAGAAGACAGGTGCAGTGGGCGTGGAATGAATATGTGCAGAGACTCGGGGTGTTACTGCAAGGAAGAGAGGAGCAACAGTAGCCGACGTGGGAAGGAGATGCTCAAAGCGAGAGGAAAGAAACGCGCGCTGACTCCTCACCAGCGCACGTGGGATGAGAGCGGGTGAGTAGAAACACGTGCTGTGGGGGCCTGGGGCTGCCTGCTGAAATGGTCTTCAAAACTCTTTGCGAGAAGCTACCTCCGACCGAAGAAACCTACACATCCAATGTCGTTGGTGTTCTGACTAAATCTTGGAGAACTTTTACTCAGATAGGTAACACTCTGTGGCTTCGTATTTTCAATAAATACATTTTTGCTTTTCCCGGGACATATTTCCAAGCAAAGATAGACACGTAGTTCACATTTCATAGAGCCGGCGGGGCTCTTGCCCTCTTCTTGCTTCCAGACAGAGGGTCAGCCCCCTGACGAGCTGCTGAGGCATGATGGTGGCCTTGAATATAGCCATCGTCCCCTTGTGTGCCTGACCTGCAGACAGATGTGGGCCAGTGGTGGGCAAAGTCAGCAGTTCCAGGCTTTCGGAGTCTTCCCCTCAGTGTCATAGCCTGTTTCAGGCTCCGCGTGAGGCCTAATTTTGCAGACACACTGGAATCATCCCAGGCTGTTATGTCCCCAAAGCGCCTCCTGGGTCCGTCTGATTTTCCAGTTATCTGAACAAAATCGAGGACGTACAAACTTCGTTACTCAGCCTCGTTGTAAGGGAAGGAGAGATCCCTGGCTCTGCCTCCCTCTTGCTTTGGAAAGCATCGTGTCCCCGGCTTCTGTTGTGCTGTCGAGTCTGTCGATCCTTGTTGAGAGCCCACCAGATGGCGACCACTGACCTGGGCATGGGAGGGAGATGCAGAGAAGAGTTGTAGATGCCCAAATGCCAGACACCAGAGCCCAGGAGGGACCAAGAACGGTGAGGAATGTGAATACGTGAAAATTGTCCCAGAAGGGTCTGCTCTGTTCTCTGGAAACAAAGATGGGTGGGATGACGTCTCCGCCAGACTCCCCCATCGAGGGAGAAGATTCGAGATTCCATGCGTGCCTACAGCATGGCGGGGAAAAGGAGGAGTCGGAATACACAAGGTAACCAATACCGAAGACGCGGGACTTAAAAACCGAAGTCTGCTTCCTCCCAGTTCTGGAGAAGCTAGAAGTCCAAAATCAAGGTGTCGGCAGGATTGGTTTCTCCGAAGGCCCCTCACCTTGGGGTGTGGACAGCCTTCTTCTCCCCGTGGCCTCACATGGGCGTCCCTCTGTGTGTGATTGTGTCCTGATCGCTTCTCCTTATAAGGACACCTGTCATATTGCACTGGGGTGTGCCCTGGTGACCTCATTTTACCCTGATTGCCTCCTGAAAACCACATCTCTGAATGCAGTCACTCTGAGCAGGCGTGGGGGTGGGGGATGGTTCGGAACTCAGCACAGGAATTTTGAGGGAACACAAGTGAGCCCACAACTGGCCCAGAGAGTAAACGTGTGGGCTTGAGGAAGGTTGTCTCAAGGAGGAGGGACCTGACTCAGATTTGAAGTACGGCTGGAGGTTGCCTGACTGTGTCCCCCACCACTGACAGGGAGACCCTCACGGCAGGCTGGGGACTGGCGTCAAGTCACGTTCTGCCCACACGCTGTTCTGGGCCCCGCCTGCTTTGTGGGCCCTTTGCGGGGGAGTTGCTGTGTCGCACTGCAAAATACGGGGGCAGGGAATTTGTGGTCAGTCCTGAAAATCACCACGGAGGGTGTGTGCTGTTATAAATAGAGCTTGTGCCGGTGCTGGAGTGTATAGACGTGTACATCTATGTATTAAGGTGTATAGTGCCTGGTATTTGGTAGTGGATTTGCAGTAGAATACGATGGGAGAGAATTTGGATGGGTCGTTACGGTTCTCTTTTGTAACCTACCTCAGCGAGGGGAGGATTTATCCCTAGCAAAATATTAACTTCAAATCTCATCCCAACAGCCGCAATTATAGTTGTTTTTCATAATTATAAATTAATAAATTTGAAATATTTAGACAAAGCTAGAAATTACAGAACCTAGAAAACGTTTGCAATGAAAAGCAGATGTCTCTCTTTTCTGACAAGTTCTTTTTAATGTAAACTTTTAACAGTATCTTGAGATTTCTTCCCCCCCAGAAAGCAAAGATAAAAACAGAGAGCTTGCTCTTTTGCATTTGCTCTTTTCCTTTTGAATGTTTTTTAGTCTTTTTCCATCAGTACAGAAAAAGCTTTTTCATTCTCCCTGTTGTGAATATTCTAACATCTGCATTGATCATGACACATTATGGGCCTCCTACTTTTGGTTCTTCAGTTCTATTTGGTTTTCGCTTTTGTAAACAGTGCTACGAGGGGCATCCTTGCACGTACGTTCCTTTGCAAACGTTTTATTCTTTACTGTTTTTAAGATTTATTTATTTGTTTGCGAGAGAACAGGGGTGGCGGGGCAGAGGGAGAGGAAGTCTTAAGCAGGCTCCATGCTGAGCACGGAGCCCCACACAGGGCTCAATCTCATGACCCTCAGATCACGACCCTGAGACCATGACCCTGAGACCATGACCTGAGCTGAAACCAAGAGCTGGTCACTTAGCCCACGGTGCCACCCAGGTGCCCACCTTTGTAAACCTTTTAAAAGCAAGATATATGTAGAATAAAATTTTAGCAGTAGATTTCTAGGGCAAAGGTTAAGTATATTTGGTATTTTTGTTTATATTTGCAAATCGAATGCCACAATTTTGTGTACATAGAGTTCCACCTGCTTGTAAGGAGACTGTATATTTCTTCAACCTATATCAGCACCAGCATCATCAATATTTTCCCCCTTTTAAGCAGCTGGTAAGTTAAGAACACACATGACTTTTATCATTATTATTTTTGATTTGCATGTCTTTGATTTTGAGTTTAGAATTTTTTCATGGGTATTGGTTATTGGTCAGCTTTTCTATAAATGCCCATCAATACCATTTGCCATCTTTTCATTGATCTCTTATTATCTTTGCCTGATTTGTATATAGTTTTTGTAATTTGAGGAAAATTAAACCTGTGTACTAAAAAATATTCTTGGTTTATCTTTTGAAAATTTCAGAACATAGCAAAAGTTTAATGAAAAGTGAATGTCTCTCTTTCCCCACAAGTTCTATTTATTTATAGCATGTAATTTTTTATTAAATTATGAAATATTGTACCACAGGAAACGAATGATTAGTAAGCAATTTTCTGTATCTTTATAATACAAAAGTTTTAAATTTTTATGTCACATCTACTAATATGGACTGTGGATTTTGTGTACTATTTTTAAAAGCCTTTGTTATTCTGAAATTATAAATAACTCATCTGTGATCTTCTAGGATTTTTATAATGTCAATTTTTAAAATGTTTACATTTTTTATCTGAAATTTTATTGTGGTGGCATGAGAGGAAGTTACAGTTTTCTGTTACTTGAACAGATAACTAATTGTAGTAACACTACTTACCAAAGATTCCTTTTTTTCACATTAATTTAAAACATCTCCTTTATCATGAACGGAATTCCCATGTAATCTAGGTCAGTTCTGTACTCAATTTTTTTATGAATTCATTTTTTCAGCATTAAATGGCTTTCATTAAATTTAATTTTAGTATATCAGAGGCCCACTGGCTTGGTGTTCACGGGTAGGAGGGCAGAGGGAAGGTAGGGGTGGGGAAGGTGAGTAGAAGATGCTCAAAGTCAGGATTCAGACAACAGATGAAATGCAGACTTTGCTGTTGGGGCTTCTAGGGATTATTAAAAAAAACATGTTTTAAACTATTTTGTAACACCTTCTTCAGAGAAGGACTATTCTCTGACACACACACACATGCACACTCATACCACATTTTGTTTTTGTTTTAGCAAAACAGAATCCTGTACCTGGCAGCAAGGAAACCATGAAGCCATAGCACAGAAGTTGGATGATTTGTGTGTTTGCTTTCATGAAACCTACAGTCAGTTTTCTGTAATGCCAAGTTGACCAGGGAGTGCACGCATGCTGGGAGGGAGCACCTGCTCCATTTCCCTCTTCCTGGCCATGAAGAAAACGGTATCACAGTTTACCTTGCCGTTTGGTTGGGGCCAAGTCCTGAGTCTGGCCAATGGGATGAGGACGGCCTGGCCGTGAAGCCACCCATATGACTCTCCATGGTCTCCTCTCCTTGGGTGCTGGCCACACAGGGCAGGCTCATGTTGAAAATGGGGGCGTTGCCAGAGAAAGCAGTCCGGGCTGGTGAGTACAGTCCTGGGGCAGAGCTTCCCGGATATCACTGGAGGTGCATGTAGGAGAGAAATAGATGTGTGTTGGGCTCATGCCCCAAGATCTGAAGGACATTCACTGTAGTGTCCAGCATCGCTCTGACTAATGCAACCCAACAGCACCATTGAAAAAGTCACATTTTCAAAACAGATATTTCAAGACAGGGCTATATCCTCAAATGCTATGTGTAATATATAATACTTGAACACTGGAAAACTGCCCACAGTCACCCAGTTTGGGTGGGGGCGGTGTGTGGAAATGCCCCAATTTCGGACCAGTGCTCCATCGAGAGTGAAGATCTGGACCAGGAATATAAAAACAGAGTGACTTGACATCTCTCCAGAGGTTAGAGACACTATTTTAAATTGAGACACATCCTGACTCCTGTCTCTTGGCTCCTCACTGTGCTGCTGTGCAAAAAATAACATCACTTTCAGCTACATGTTTGCTATCTTCTGAAGCTTAGAGTAAGCATTAAGCATTCCCCCATAGTCTGTTTCTGAGTGTTTGATAGTATGTGTGTGTTTGTGTGCATGTGTGCATGAGCAGGTGAAGGATTTGGGGGTGGTTTTACAGAGGATTGGGCTCAAGATGATCAGGTGAAGACACTCTTAGTTGTGGGCAAGGAGGTTTGGTTTGACAGTTTCCTGGGAAGAAAGTGTTCATGGAATGTTCTTCCAGAGAAGGAGAGATGGAACAGAGGAAGAAAGATAGATAGATAGATTCAATACACAGTAGTCTCTTGCCCAGGTGGACTCACATCATAAAATCATGGAATCCACCTACATAAATCTATGGAACCAAAAGCCAGTAGCTGACCCTACATGGACTAGATTCTTGTCTTGTGTGTTGTCTCTGAGCCTCTTTGGGTGAAGAAAGGAGAACAGCTTGGTATTAGAGGTCATGGCAGCATTTCTGAAATTACAGATGCACACTGCATTCTTTTCACCTTCTTTCTTCCATTCTGCTCCCTAACTTTTAGCCTGGACAACAACCTTTCACATCCTTCATCCATGACAGAAATCCGAGTAGAAGTCTGGCACCTGTGTTCTGTTGCGTGAATTTGCACCATGCAATATCATTATTTTTATCATGAGTCTTGGGAAATGTACCTTCAGAAAAAGCCCCAGGGCACAGAAAAGGAAAAATCTCTAATTAAAATATGTACAAGAGACAGCTGTTCATTTCAATTGCTCAGGGAGCAGAGAAGTGTATCCCTCATCACTCGTGAGAACGAGATTGATTTGTCAGCTGTGGAGACATTCATAGAAGGTCAGACTCTAGGGTTGATTTCACACCAAGAAGATGAAAGTCAATACAGTTTTTAATTTAGTATGTGAAGTTTGTAAATGATACATGGGATCATATTGTCAGAACATATGGAAATGTGTTGAGGGATCATTTTTTTCCCCATCTGAGTTAGTGCCTGAAACTCAAAGAGCAGTAAAAGGAGTTATTTTGGTGACCTCACTGTTGCCCCTCTTATTTGAGGACTGGGGATACTTTATCAGGAAAGGGTGCTCATTAGGGATATTCATAATGTCCGGAAATCTCCTCCAAAGGTGGAAATTCGGGGGCATAAGAGGCCAGGTCAGGAAGTGTACACGGATGAAGAATCCCAGCTCTAGTGCTCCGTAGAAGCAGACTGGAAACATGCCTGTTCTCTTCTCTCAGTTCCCTCCAGGGAAACCCTCAGAGTGGGAATTGTTTAATTATAATAACTCATCATGCTCATACTATGTGTATAAATTCATTGTTTACAGAGTTGTTGTACAGTGCCTCCCAAGTTTAAGTGCGAACACAGTCATGTGGCGTCCCATTCAGAGGCAGATTCTGACGAGTAGGTCTTGGGTGTGCCCTGAGACTCTGCGCTCAGCGACGATATTCATCGGAAGACAAGGCTTCACATAGCGAGGCTGTAGGTCATGACTCTTCAGACTGGTAACTTTGCCTGGCAGAACTATGATCTCCCGAGCCCCCAAGTCATGCGCAATTTTTCGGCGTGCAAGCATGTATATTTTTTAGAAGTAGTGCTGGCTTTCCTCATATTCTCAAAGAGGGTCCCCAAGCTAATGAGGTCAAAAACTCCTGTCATAGGAGGAACCTAGGAGAGAGGTGAGCCAGATATTTGATGTGGAAAAAATGGCCATGCCCAGTAATCCCTCACGCGTTACTCTAAGAAGAGACCAGTACGTTGTAGCTAAGATAGGAAACTGAAGTTTAGTAACAGAAGCTTGGATGAGGAAGGTACATGAGCCTTTAGCTAGCTATCAGAAAGTCTGAAAATGGAGCAGAAGTTCAGGGAAGAAACGACCTTCCTTCTTAGTAGAGGCATGTGGCTACTTGTGAAACAGGCCTGGGCTCCGGCTGTACCAGTGGTCAGTAGGTCCTGCTGTAGGGGCGGCTCATCTTTATTTATCCTTGTGCTGCTCCCTAGAGATGCCAGGTGAGGGCATTAGTCTGCTAAGGCTGCATGACAAAATACCATAGTCATGCCAACAACAACACACAATTATTTTCTGAGTTCTGGAGGCTCTAAGCTCCCATACTGGGGTGTCAGTGTGGTTGGGTGCTGGTGAGGCCCTCTTCCTGACTTGGAGATGACCACCTTTTCATTGTCCCTACACAGGAGAAAGAGACAGAGAGGGAGATCTTCCTCTTATATAGTCAACAATTCTATTGGACTAGGGCCCTACCCATATGACCTCATTCAATACTTTAATTACCTCCTAAAAGCCTTATCTCCAGATAGTCACTTCAAGGGTCAGGGCTTCAATGTATAACTATTGGGGACACAATTCAGTGCATAGAAGTGGGTATGCCCAGAGTGAGCATTTGCTATTCAAAGGTCCAAAGCTGATATTCCCACAGGGTCCAGATGGAGAACCATTCATTTGGACTAGAACAACAGGTGAAGAAATTAGTTGCATCTCAGAGTAGAAATACCATTAAAAACTGGCAGGTGTCAGGTAGACTAGGAATGTCGGGCTACTATTGGGATGGTCTTTTGGGGGTCATGGAATGCAGAATACACAACTTCTGAAAGTATTGGGTTTTTATTGCCAATCACCCAAGATAGAAGTTAATCTTGGGATGGGAAATGGTGATTCAAGAAGGCAGCACTTAAACTAGGAGACAGAAATATTATTCTTCAGGGTCGGAGATCTTGTGCCTGGATTCTAAGGAGTGGAGAACTTCAGAGGACTCCAGACAGTGGTGATTTGTCAGCTGTGGTGAAGTCCCCTTTCCATGAGAATGAATTTAAAAAACAGCCTGGAATTGAATCTGAGGTCATGTTTGTCCAGGTGTCCCAGAGTGGCCACCTCTAGTGGCAGAAGTGAGTTACTCTCAGCCTAGTCCTTCATTCTGGCCCCCTCCTTTCCCCAGGATCAACACAATCTCGTGAAATGGTAATCAGAGCTGAGCAAAGATGACATGAAGGGTGGCGGTGGCAGGCATGACCTGATGGTGTAATGAGGAAGCTAAAATGTGAATAGCCTGATCACAGGCTGGTGAGTATTTGTGGAAGACTCTGTAGTAGAACCTTTGAGATGGAGGGGGGTAGATTGAGGGGAATAAGTCTGAACAACCAGTTCACTGCGGTTTCCGGAAGGATGATTTGGGTATTAAAAATAAATAAAACCAAGATCCTCAGGAGAAAAATAATAAATGTGAGGAGCAGAGGAGACACTTCTTGCCTCATTGAAGTGAAATGGTTTATGTTAAGAAAGAAATTTGGGGGATGGGCTAAGGGAGTAACTTCTACACCCAGCAGATTAGCTTTAGCAAGGAAGGGCCCAACATTCTGAGCCTTATAAAGGAACAAGTCCTCATCTTATCTTGAGGGAGCAGGTGCAGAAGAGTATCTACCCTTCTAGGCTTTTGGGTATTCCCAGCTCTGCAGCCAGCGACCCACACCTGCTCAAAAAGGGTGTAAGGAAGGAAAGGATCCTGGAGGGGCTTACTGAAGCCTGAAGGTTACACTCCATGTGCAAATGAGCCCCATCCATGGGGAGACACCTTGTAGAGCAGCTGGTCCAACTTGTGTTGTTTTTGATGAGGAAAGCTGCAGAGAACATGACATACTTTCTCCAAGACGTCTCCAAGGATCAGAGGCAGATTCAGAACTTATATGGGACCTCTGGAATTCTGCATATTGGTAGGATAAGAACTCTGAGTTTAATAAGTTTCTTTACTTTCATGATTTGGTGCTTTACTTCTCTGTGGGCCACTGTATTTGGTTAACTAAGTTCTATAGATTCAATGTGCTAAATGTTATCCTGTCCATGCTCTAAAACCGATTCCTATCCCGTTCCTTTATGCATGGCTTCCTCTTCCTCTTTTCCTTGCTACTGGATTTTTTTTCAAAATATGTTAGTATATTTAAGGTTCAAATATCATTTAAAACTCCTTCCTTGTGCTAAAGTCTCCTTCTGGGACGACACGTGCTCTCTCTCCACCATCAAGCTTCTGAGAAGAGCAGTGAACACTTACCATCTCTGTTGGGCATGTGTTCCCACCACTCTCCACCCACTCCTTACTGGCTTTTTTCCCTATCTCTTCACTACATTACACTTTCAGGTCACCAGAGAATTCTTTTGACTAAATCCAGTGTCTCCTTGCAGTACTCATCTTTCTTGATTGCTCACTGGTGTTGGATATGTATAAGCAGTCCCTTCTCTTTGAATCTCCTTTGACCTCCATGATATCCTTACTGGCTTTCCTCCTACCTCCTGGACTTGTCCTTTACCTGTTCTAGAGGCATCTTCTCTCTTGTCGGTCTCAATCTTCCCTGGTGTTTCAATCACCATTACTTATTTTGTATCTAAGAAATGTGTGCCTTTATCAGGATCTATCTCCCAAATTCCAGAGTTGCTATTCAGCCCTTTAACTTACATCTCTGCTCGGACGTCTTGATGACCTTTCATCCTCAACCTGGTCAACATCAAAGTGACCATCATCATCCTCACCCTTACCCTGGATGAACCTGCTTTTTTTCTAGTGTCCCTTGAGTAATCAGGACAGAAGGCTGGGCTTTTTCCTTGATTTCTCTTACACCCTACAAGCAATTCCTATTGACTCTAGGTCCTCTATATTTGTCTGGAAAACTGTACTACCACTCTCACAACATATCACCCTGCACTTAATTTTCCATTTACTTGTCTGAATTTCACTATTGACTGTGACAAATCTCCATCTTGACCGTTCTGGTATATAGTGGGCATGCAGGAAATATTTTGGAAAAAAGTTAGTTAATGCTCTCATGTTGTTTCCTATAAACCTTGATGCCAACCAGCTCCAAAGGAAGTCTGTAAAACAAAAATACAGCTAGTAGAATCTTCAAGGGCATGACTAGATAAGAAATTGCTTGTCATTTCATACCCCAGGAAGAATGTTTAGGTTTCCTTCTCATGCTGAGGTATGAATTAGACCTTGTTGCAAATAGGCTGCTCATTAAAGGTGTTGCTTACCTTATTGAACCACTCCTCTTTGCAAATGCTGAGCCAAGCTAACAGGACCCCTGGGGAAAAGTAAATTGGACTCACCAGAAAGTTAAGAGTTTGTGGCTGGATGATTAATTAGAACACTTGTTCTTGGCACTTTCCTGGAATTGTAGTCAATAACCCGTTTGAAGTAGTTATCTTTTCATTGATGCCATTGTGACAAAAGATGAATGATTTCCAACTGCCCTGTGGCTGGCTTTTCCTGATGGAGACATGGGGTCCAGTCACCTCAAGAAACACCTAGTAAAGTGAGAGACACTGTGCTGGGTGCCCTGTGGGGGAAAGGAAAGAGCAGAATAGAAGAAATCATATCCGAACTCAAGTTGCTTACAGCGTAACAAGGGGACTGGGAGTGTTCATGAAGACATGACTATTCAGTATGTGACAGCTGTCATGAAGTAGCCACACAGTGTTCTGGCCATTCGCGACAGGGAAATCACATTTAGTAGTAGACTCAAGAGAGTCCTCACAGAAAAGAAAATGTTTTGTTGTTCTGGAAGTGGGGCTGGATTTCCGTGGGTGGCCACGATGGGAGGAGCGGTCACCACTGGCAGAGGTGATATGGGAAAGTGTGGAATGGGCCCAGAAAACTGAGCATCTGATTAGAATTTGGATTTTTGTAAGGAAGGGATGAAAGATACGTCGGACAGGAATGGTATGTCTTGCGACAGAGCCTGAGGAGCCAGCTGCAAAAATTAACGTCTTGAAAGCCCATGTTTTGTCTTAAAATGTCTACTCCTTAATGCATCTGCCTTTACTTAAAATAAAAATGTTCTATTCCTCATCATTGACTTCAGTAGTTACCACAGGTAGGTCCAAGAATGCATCTTATGGTGCTGAGTACCCCATGGCACATTGTTGTGTTCACATGGGTAATAGTCCTCAGTTTGAAAAATGTGATATTTTATTCACTTATCAAGTTCACCTGTAAAGTTTATTATGTGCTACAAACTACTGAATTTACAAATGTTAACTAATTTAAATCTTAAAGCAAGCCTATGAAGTAGGTGCTATCATTATCCCCATTTTAAAGAAAAAGAGACGAAGGCTTGGGATGATAAAGAGCTTACCCGAGATCATAGTCTAGAAGAGAGAGGTCTGGGATCCAAACCGAGGTGGGAGAGGACTGTGCTCTCACCATTAGTCACTGAAATTCTAGAGAACTGTGAACTTTGTTTTAGAAACTAAAATGAGCCAAATAGCTAGGTTACTGAATATAAAGTGAGTCTAAATTTTTCACTTTTATGCAAAAAATATTTTTCCTAATATTGTTTTTACATATTTGCATGTACAGGTACATAGGTAGTATGTGTATACACACACACAAACTGCAGTTTTAAATGCTTTGACTTTATTGATAATTATGATTTTCATGCTAAATATGTAACATTGGGTCTAAATGTAAACACCACGTGACCAGAATGTTTAGGACGAGCAGTTGCTACAAACACAGAAAGTGCACAAGGTAATCTAGCTCTAAAAGTGCAGAAGAGATGCTTCCTCGGCACAGAGTCCTGACGTGGAATGTGATCTCCCGAGGCTTATCAGCATTGGTGATAAGAACCTTGGTTAGGTGCTTGCTGGAGATGACCCGTAGTTCAAGTCCCTGACGGGAGACAAGCACCGTCCAACTCTAATCTGCCTGGGGGAGATGTCAGCAGATGGAATGTGTCTTTCTGGTCCTGTCTTTTGTTGGGTAAGGATCTTGAGAAACTCAGATATTCCAGCCCACAAATTTCTATAGATGCAAAGCCAGAAAAAATGTGACTGACAGTTCATGACAGTCCAACATGGTCTCTCACCAGGAAGGTGGGCTTCAGATTCCAGGTTATAAACCTTCTTAATCTCTCCACGACACCATCCAGGCCACTCTGGGGGGCTCTGAAGCTACAGGAAGTGTACACATGAAGAAATAAATCTTCCAATGATGGGGTCCACCTTCAAATTATTTTCCTTCAGATATTATATCATGTGAATATTACCAGACCTGCCATCATGTTTGCCTACAAGCACACTTGAGTCACCGGTTCTGAATCATCAGTAGTCAGCAAACATAGAGTTCGCTTGGTTATTCATTTATCTTCATTCCACACATATTTATTAGTGCTCTCTGTGGTTTGGGTACTGTCTCGGTGCTGAAACATGGAAGGGGAATAAGGACACTTAATGGAACTTTGACTCCAGAACAAGAAGAGAAGCAGCCCACGATCATAATTATGGAAGTGAAATTAAATGTATGATGTACTAATACTTGTTGGCCAAAGATGTGAAGGTAATACCCAAGGAGATCTGATGGAGAAGGACTGGTCCTGGCTGAGGGCTGCTTGAATACAGAGACAGTGTGAGGTCTCTGTAAAAGTGAGATTAAAGGTGAGACCCCCAGGATAAGAAGAGTGTGGAAAGAAGAATCCCAAGCAGAGGGTACAACGTATACACATGTCCTGAGATGGGAACACCCTGGCTTCTTTGAATGATAGGAAGGAGGCATGGGGATGGCCAAAGGGCAGAAGGGAAAAGGAGCCCAGAGCTGCTGGCGGAGATCTACATTCCACAGGGTGGCAAAGAATTGGTGCCCAGATTTGTCCCCCATACTTCTGGGATGACTTTGAAAATGTCATCAGTCCCCATGGATTTTTGTCATCATCTTTATACTCTTGAATATGACTTCCTAAGTCAATTTTGCTGAAACACTTAAAAAACTATCGGAAAAACTCCTTGGTCATTTTCCTAATTAGTTTGTATCAGTTAGGCTCTAACAGCACCTCACTTTTACCTGTTTTGCAGAAGCGTGATATCCATTTTCTCTCTCCTTTGTAAATTAAAAATTATTGCTTTCACATAAGTGGCAAAAGCTTATTAAAATCACCATAGAGAGTGTTTCAAATTTGGGAAGTGTGACAAGAACAATCCAATTCTCCTTAAATGAGATGAAGAAAAGCTGAAGCACAGTTCAATATTAATCATCACTGTGAGAAGACAGAGGGCTCAAGAGGAAAACCTTGGTCTGGGGGCCAGGTTGCCCGGGTGAAAGAGAGGATGAGCCTGTGGACTCCACCCATGACCGGATTTGAGCTCCCAGGACCTAGGAGAGGCTGCACGTGGGAGATAAATCTGAGGGAGGGGAACTCAGTCATTGTCTCGGATCATTGAGTGTAAGACATGCTGGGCTTCGCCAGTTGTGGGCTCCCATTGCCTCATCGTTAAGAATTTCCAAGCTGTAGGGCCGGGGACCATCCAGTGAAACTCATTCTCCATCACCGGTTTGGGCTCTGCTCTCACCTGGAGAGCTGGCATGGATTGCATGTGATTTCCAAAGACTACTAGTTTATCTTCCAAATTCAGGATTAGAAGTATGTTTGAAGATCACATTTCCTTGCACTCTTTCATCTAAGATGCACTCAGTCTTCCGTGGGGAGGCAGCTGTTGGTCTGAAGCAGAAAAGGCTGGCCTCTTACTACTCTGGAATCCAGAAGGCTGAGAGTTTTGCAAGAACAACTTGCTCACACTGCATGCTCTGATGGTGCTGCTCCCTGTGTGGTTTTCGTGTGAAAACCTTTGTTTCACCTTTGGTGCATACAGTTCAGGGTACAGGGCAGGAGAGAAGTGTGGCTAACAAGATTAATTTCAGAGGAGACAGCTGGGAACTCAGTTTTTAATCGAGAACTTACTATGTGTCAGAAAAGTGTAGGACAGGGGTTCTGGGTGGCTCAGAGAGTTAAGCATTGGACTCTTGGTTTTGGCTCAGGTGATCTCAGAATCGTGGGATTGAACGCCACATCAGGCTCTGCACTCTAAGGGGACTCTGTTTCTCTCCCTCCCCCTTTCCCCTCAAAATATGTTCTCTCTCTTTCTGGAATAAATAAATAAATCTTTAAAAAAAAGAAGTATAGAACACATTACATGGATGAACCTATTTAACGATCATACCTATCTCTGATATAAACTATCACTATATAAATTTGACATTTGGGGATGTTAAACAATTTACTCAAGATCTTACCTCGGACTTTTGACTCCTGAGCTCACATTGTTAACCACTGTGCTCTCCCTTTCTCGGGCTCACGGAGGTGTAAATCCTCAGCAGTAAAATCCCAAAAGATAAGGTAATTTTGAAATACAGAGAGGACCAAGAAAGCCTTCTTTATATGGAATTCATAAACCTCAGGACATCAAATATAAATTAGGTATTTTATAACAAAATTTTTGATTTGGATTGAGAACTATGCATTTTAGAGTAGGTCACAGTTCGTATCAACAAAGGGTTTTATTGGCTCAGAACCATGGATGAAGAATCAGAGACGAGTGCTCGCAGTTAACGAATTACACTTCACAGGAGAGCGCCCCTCTCCACAGACTGGTACATGTATCATACACACCATGAGCACAGTGTTGTCTAGAAGGTCTCCAGAACTTCTTCATCCTGCAAAACTGAAAGTTCGTAAGCAGTGGATAGCAATTCTGCGGTTTTCCCCTTCTTCCAGTTCCTTGCAATCACCATCCCACTCTCTGTTTCTGTGAATTTGAATCTTTCAAATATCTCATGTAAGTGGAAACACGCAGCATTTTCTCCTTGACTGGCTTCTGTCACTTAGTATAATGTCCTCAAGGTTCTTCAGTGCTGTGACATATGGGCACAATTTTACTTCTTTTCTAAGATTAAATCAAATTTCATTGTATCTCTCTCCGTAGATGTTTATGTATGTACCACACTCTCTTGGTCCATTCATCTGTTGCTATTGTGCATAATGCTGCAGCGAACACAGGGGCGCATACATTTCCTCACTCTCCAGATTTCCATGCTCTTGGATATACACTCGGAAATGAGATTGCTGGCTTATATGGTAACTCTAATTTTTAACTTCTTGAGGAACTTTCATACCATTTTCCACAATCGCTGCAGCATTTTACATGCCCACTGACAGTAGACAAGGGTCCTGATTTCTCCACATCCTTGCCAACAGCTGTTACCATTTTTTGGATAATAGCCATCCTAACCGGTATGAGGTGATATCTTATTGCGGCTTTGACTTGCAATTCCCCGAAGATTAATAATAATGAGCATCTTTTCATATGCCTGTTAACTATTTGGATTTCTTCTTTGGGGAAATATTCTATTCAAGTCCTTTACCCATTTTTAAAAAATTGGGTTATTTGGGTCTTTTTTCCTATTGAGTTGTAAAATTTCCTTAACTATATAATTTGGAGATTATATATATATTTATTTATATTTATAATATATTTATATTATATATATTTATTTATATTTATAATATATTTATATATAGTTGTCATATACAATATAGATATAATTTGGAGATTAATCTTTTGTCAGATATATAGTTTGCAAATATTTTCTTTTTTTAAAAAATGTAATTTTATTTATTTATTTAACAGAGAGAGAGAGAGAGCGCGCACCATCACAAGCAGGGGAAGCAGCAGAGGGAGAGGGAGAAGCAGGATCTCCACTGAACTGGGAGCCCAATGTGGGACTCGATCCCAGGACCTGGGATCATGACCTGAGCTGAAGGTAGACACTTAACCAACTGAGCCACCCAGGCGGACCAGTTTGCAAATATTTTCTCCTGTGCTATAGATTGTTTTCCATTCCATTGATTGTCTCCTTTCCTGTGCAGAAACTTCTTGATTTGATGTAGACTCATGTGCCTAATTTTCTTTGGTTGCTGATGCTTTTTAACATCATATCCAAGAAATCACTGACGAGACTGTTGTCATATGAAGATTTTACTTTATATTTTCTTCTAGGGATTTTCACAGTTTCAGGTCTTATGTTTCAATCTTTAATCCGTTTTGAGTTGACTTCTGTGCATGGTGTAAGATAAGTGTCCACTTTCATTCTTCGCATGTTAGATCCAGTTTTCCTAATACCGTTGTTTGAAGAGACTATGCTTTCCCTGTTGTGTACTCTTGACACACTTGCCAGATCAATTGATTATAAATGCGTGGGTTTATTTCCTGGCTCACTATTCTATTCCATTGTTAATATGTCTGTTTTTAAATGGGAAGTTTTAATACTAACAACAAAAATCAAAATTATTTTTGAGTAGTTGTGTATGAATGTGTATTTCAAAATGGATGTATAAAGTAATACATATGAATTGCAAGAAATTCATAAAGAAGAAAATTAGAATTCCCAGAAACTCCTTTTGGATTTAGCTAACAGCATCTGCTTCTGCTTAGAGGTGCCTGCCATGATACGTGAAAAAATTCACATAATACTTTTCCTGTACTATCTCATTCTATCATTCAATAAATATGTAACAGAAGTATTTGTACTCCTACTTTATGGATGGGAAAAGGAGACTCATGGATTCAATTGTACTATTTTTTTAAAGATTTATTTTATTTACTTATTCCAGAAAGAGAGAGAGAGACCACGTGTGCATGAGTGGGGGGAGCAGCAAGGGAGAAAGATTTTGAGTTGACTCTGCCCTGAGCATGGACCCCAAAGCTGGGCTCAATCACACGACCCTGAGATTATGACCCGAGCTGAAACCAAGAGTCAGATGCTTAAGTGACTGAGCCATCCAGGCATCCCTCAATTGTCCCATTTTAACTGTAGAGTTATAATAAAAGTTGCTTTGATCAGCCTTTTTATTTTCACTTTTCATCCTCATAGTCACACATTTTTTTTCATATAAAAATGACAATTTTGACAAAAAATGATTTCTCTCATTTCTAGGGAAAAGATGGGAGGCTGTAATCATCATGGGAACAACGATATAGCTACATGTCTGATAGGTTAAAGGACTCGAAGGCTTCTAGCTTACAAAATTATCCTATCAAGTGCTGGTCAGGACAGCATGGCTAGAGAAGTAACCAAGGTCAGGTTATTTCTCCACACGGCTTATGTTAAAATAATTCTAGGTTTAAATGCAACGACTTACCAGTAAGAAGTATTAGGTTGTCAGAAGCAAATGAATACGCATATCCACTTGATGTCTCCACAGAAGCCTTTCTTTTTAATGACCTTGCACGTTCTTCCGGCTTTGATGAACAGATTTTCAGCAGGGAGTGGAACTGATGCATACGTGCCACTATGGATTTAGTCTATCTGAATAGGGTGATTTCCCATTGGAGAGCACTCCTGCACTCCTGCGAACACATTTACCATGAATACCAGGTATTACGTGTTAAAGGAGGTTGCGGATCAGACATGTCAATTTATAGGAAATGAATATTTTCAACCTTATAAATACAGCTTCGTGAGTGGGTTAGTTGCCAAATATAATGATCTCTTGACTCTAATTTAACTCCTGATTAACTATGCAGTAATGTGAGGACCACCAACCCAGCTGTCGCATGAAATGAAAGCTTGCACAACATAAAAGATGAAGAAAAAATCCATTTGCTGTCACAGAAAACATCAGTTGGTACAAGTACCCTTGACATACTGTACTTGACTGTTTCTAACTTTGAGTTGTCCTTTTTTTGGGAAAGATATATTTGAGGAAAAAGCTGTATAGAGAAATTTTGTTTATTTTTTAGCTTTTCTGATTTCATGATGAGACGAATAGAACTAAAAATGATCAAGACTCCTTTTTCTGTTTCAGTGATTTTTTCCTTTGCTGATAAAGACAATTGTTTCCACAGGTTTATAATTCAAAGTCATTACATATAGTTCTGTTATTTTAAGAAGTCAGTTTTGATAATTGAAACTTTTTTTAACCTAAAAGGAGAATTCATAAATACTATTCAATAAAAATTCAAGAGAGTTAAAAGATTAAAAATATTTCTATTGATCAATTAAGTAGGTTCATTTGAGTAACCATCTTTTTCCCTAATTATTCAGTTTTACATGTGCTTAGTTTTACTTTTTCCTTATTGCTAAGTTAGTTGTTACAATGGCAATTGGTACCAAGGAAGGAACTGTACAATCATGAGAAACACTAGTGCACTCACAAAACCTATAGATTCTTAATTATGGACAACTCTCTACAATAGGGGAATTCATTTGTTACTTTGCAAACTGACTCTGGACACTTGTCCTGTAACTAAAAGGCAGACAGTCCAGAACGCATAAACAATTGTCTCCAGCAGTTCGCACGAGAGTTTCTCTTGTGCGTAATGATTTGGTTGTGAAGTCAACACGCACAAGCCCATGTGGTTTACCAGGAATTTGGAAGTCCCCGTTGGGCAAGGTGGGTGAGGTAGTTGGAGAGGAGCCACAGAGGTGGGTTGAGCAGAGGGAGCACAGCAGGCGTGTCACCAGGGAGTGCTGGCTGTCTGCCTTCCTCCTTGATGGCGCTACTTCAGTTGTCTTGGGTCAGTGGTGTGCCAACTGCAGGTGAGACGCCTCCTTTCCATCCTCCTTGGTACCTAGGGGGACCAGATACCCCAGGTCTTGCTGATGGGGTATGAGCAGAAAGCAGAAGGGAGGCTTCTGAAAAAGAGAAGCTGCAGCTAGAGCTGTCCCCTACCCGTGTTCCTCCGTGTGAATGTGGCTCCTCTGCAACTGGGAGTGGAGCTGTCCTGCTGTGTGGGACACCCTGACTTTGGTGAGCCCCTATCCTAACACCAGCCATTAACATCCAGATTCTTTTTAGAGGAGAAATATATACTCTGACTCATTTAAGTCACTGTTATCAGGTATTCCATTTCTTGCCTCTGAGAGCGTTCTTACCCAGTGCTAGTCTGGTATGGACTCTGCCTCTCCCTTTTACTCCTTTGGTTCCTTCTTTTTCCTCTTCTCCTCAACAGGGAGTATGTGTGCATGTGTGTGTGTGCATGTGGGCTTGCATGCGTGTATGTGCATGCGTGTGTGTGCATGTGGGTTCATGTCCATGTATCTGCACGTGGGTCTGTGTGCACACACACATCAGGTTCGGTAGAGGATGTGGGAGGAGAATGGAAGGTGCTCTGCTCCATGCTCTCATATCTTACATTTTTTAAAAATTTAAATTCAATTAGCCGACATATAGTACATTTTTAGTTTAAGATGTAGGGCTCCGTAGTTCATTAGTTGCATATAATACCCAGTGCTCATTACATCACGTGCCCTTCTTCATGCCCATCACCCAGTTACCCCATCCGCTCACTCACCTCCCCTCCAGCAACCCTCAGTTTGTTTCTAGAGTTTAGCGTCTCTCGTGGGTTGTCTCTCTAATTTCTTCTCATTCAGTTTTTCCTCCTTTCCCCTATGCTCCTCTGCACTATTTTTGTTATATTCCACATATGTGTGAAACCGTATGATAACTGTCTTTCTATGATTGACTTATTTTGCTCAGCGTAATACCCCCAGCTCCATTCACGTCAATATAAATGGTAAGATTTCACATGTTTTGATGGCTGAGTAATATACCTTTGTATATATATACCACGTCATCTTTACCCATTCATCTGTCAGTGGACATCGGGGCTCTTTCCACAGTTTGGCTATTGTGGACATTGCTGCTATGAACATTGGGGTGCAGGTGCCCCTTTGGATCACTATATTTGTATCTTTGGGATAAATATCCAGTAGTGCAATTGCTGGGTCATAGGGAAGCTCTATTTTTAACTTCTTGAGGAACCTCCGTACTGTTTTCCAGAGTGGCTGCACCAGCTTGCATTCCCACCAATAGTGTAAGTGATTTCCCCTTTCTCCGTATCCTTGCCAATGTTTGTTGTTTCCTGTTTGTTAATTTTAGCCATTCTGAGTTGTGTGAGGTGGTATCTCATTGTGGTTTCGATTTGTACTTTCCTGAGGCTGAGCGATGCAGAGCGTTTTTTCATGTCTGTTGGCCATCTGGATGTTTTCTTTGGAGATGTTTTTGTTCATGTCTTCTGCCCATTTCTTGACTGGAGTCTTTGTTTTTAAAGCGCTGAGTTTGATAAGTTCTTTATAGATCTTGGTTACTAGCCCTTTATCTGACACGTCATTTGTGAATATCTTCTCCCATTCTGTGGGTTGCCTTTTAGTTTTGTTGACTCTTTCCTTTGCTGTGCAAAAGCTTTTTATCTTGATGAAATCCCAATAGTTCATTTTTGCTCTTGCTTCCCTTGCCTTTGGAGTGTCTAGCAAGAAGTTGCTGCAGCTGAGGTCAAGGAGGTTTCTGCCTGTGTTTTTCTCTAGAATTTTGATGGATTCTTCTCTCACATTTAGGTCTTTCATCTATTTTGAGTTTATCTTCATGTGTGGTGTAAAGAAATGGTCCAGTTTCATTCTTCTGCATGTGGTTGTCCAATTTTCCCAACACCATTTGTTGAAGAGATTGTCTTCTTCCATTGAATACTCTTTATTTCTTTGTTAAAGATTAGTTGACCATAGAGTTGAGGGTTAGTTTCTGTGTTCTCTATTCTGTTCCATTGATCTACATGTCTGTTTTTGTGCCAGTACCATACTGTCTTGATGATTACAGCTTTGTAATATAGCTTGAAGTCCAGCTTTGGTTTTCTTTTTCAACATTCCTCTGGCTATTTGGCATCTTTTCTCATTCCATACAAATTTTAGGATTATTTGTTTCAGCTTTGTGAAAAAATAGAAATGGAAGGAAAATTTCCAAATTCATTCTATGAGACCAGCACGACCTTGATCCCCAAACCAGACAAATACCCCACAAAAAAGGATAATTACAGACCAATATCCCTGATGAACATGGGTGCCAAAATTCTCACCAGGATATTAGCCAGTTGGATCCAATAGTACATTAAAAGGATCATTCACTGTGACCAAGTGGGATTTATTCCTGGACTGCAAGGGTGGTTCAGCATTCACAAATCAATCAGAGTGCTACATCACATTAATAAAAGAAAGGACAAGAACCATATGATCCTCTCAATTGATACAGAAAAAGCATTTGACAAAATATATCCTTTCTTGGCTAAAGCTCTCCACAGTGTAGGGATAGAAGGAACATACCTCAATATTATAAAAGCCATATGTGAAAAGTCCACAGCAAATATCATTCTCAATGGGGAAAGACTGAGAGCTTTTCCCTTAAGCTCAGGAACATGACAGGGATATCCACTCTTACCACTGGTGTTCAACATAGTGCTAGAAGTCCTAGCCTCAGCAATCAGACAACAAAAAGAAATAAAAGGCACTCAAATTGGCAAAGAAGTAACCAAACTCTCGCTCTTTGCAGATGATATGATACCTTATGTGAAAAACCCCAAAGGCCCCGATCTTGGGCAAAACCCCCCAAATTGCTAAAATTCATACAGGAATTCAGCAACATGGCAGGATACAAAATCAATGCACAGAAATCAGTTGCATTTCCATGTACTAACAATGAGACAGAAGAAAGAGAAATTAAGGAGTTGATCCCAATTACAATTGCACCAAAAACTGTAAGATACTTAGGAATACACCTAACCAAAGAGGTAAGGGATCTGCACTCTGACATCTACAGAACACTTATGAAAGAAACTGAGGAAGACACAAAAAGATGGAAAAATGTTCCATGCTCATGGAGTGGAAAAACAAATACTGTTAAAATGTCTGTGCTACCCAGAGCAACCTACATGTATTCAATGCAATCCCTATCAAAATACCGTCGACACTTTTCACCTGTGTCTAACTTTAAACAACACTTTTTCTTATTTTTGAAAGAAGAGAAAATATAAGCATGGTAGTCTGTTTGGAACTGCGAGCATCTGCAGCGGTTAATGGAGTAAAGTGGGGAAAGGACAACCCTGGTATCCTCTGGATAAAACTGTAATTACCCCAAGAGGAGAGTCATATCTACAAAAGAGAAATGTCCTATTGGGTCTGAAAAGCTCAGGGTCCTGCCTGTTAAAAAAAACAAAAACAAAAAACAAACGAACTGGTACAATCTAGAGAAACTATTTTTCCCAAGCAATTTTAGAGTTACAAGTAGCAGTAGACGGAGGCAGTCTATCTGCCATTCACTGCAAGAAACAGGAACGTCTCCCCACCGAGGCTGGAAAAGGCAGCGCCCACAAGTAATTGAAATTCGGAAGAATCCACCCCGTTCTCAGACAGGATGAAAGCAGGTCTCTGTGCAGGGAGCTGCTGGCCATAGACTGCACCATCCCATCTGGCTTGCGGTTTTCCAAAGTGAGCAGACCAGATGGCCAGTGCCTCCTCAAGGTCACAAGGGGCTGATTACTTCTCTGGTCTTCACACAACTCAGAAGCCATAAGAAAATTCCCCTGGTGGTGGGGAAAAACACTAGAAATCACCTCCCTGCCCAGCGACCTCTTCAAGGACATGATTGAAAAGATAAACATTAAATACCTCTCCCCAGAAAAAAGTGGAGGCACATGAATTATTTTCTCGAGTGGGATTTAAACATTCATGGCTGAGTGAATCCTAATTTGCCACAGGACATCTTAGATCTACCTTTTCTTTATGGAAAGCAGGAAAGTGCATGTACACTTGTTTAAAATGTTGCAGGTGAGAAACTTGTTAATGTCGGAGTATGTCACAATATTGTGAGAGACGGGACGATCTGGACAGCTCAATTTCAAGTGCAAGTCTACAAAACATCCTCGTTTAAGGCAAAAAGAACTAATGCAGAGGGTTGAAATTGTTCCTTGAAAAAATGGAAGCTGTGACCTAATTGTGAAGTGCTGCATCTTAGAATCTTTTTTCACATCCCTCTAATTCTTGTTTAAAAAAATTGCAACATGTCCTCATAAATCTTATCTAAAAATCCATGGGCACGAAGATCAAGTTAATTGCTTTTCACATAAAAACCTGTAATTTTATTGTAGCAAGTGAAGAACATGTGGAAAGAGAATGAGTGCTAAACCACACTTAGTTTTTCTAAGAAACCAAATGTACCAAACTCGGTTCTCTATTTTGGATCTACAAAAGTGTCCATAATAAATGACTCCATCCTCCAGAATTGTCAGAGCTCACCCAGTTCCATTTTTCCTACCATTTCTCCCCTCCACACACCCATGCTGTCCCCTTCTGTCTTCACACTGTGTCTAGTTTTTCATAGGGACTCCTGGCTCTACTGACAAGATGTCCCCAAAGTCCTCATCCTCGTCCCTTCCAAAACACATCATCTTAGACTCAGTTCTTTTGGGCTGGTAGTAGGTGTTCAAATGTTTGTTGATGGACTAAATAATCAAAATACTAACTGGGATATTTTCTTTACAACTGACCATGCTTCCACGTACAATTTGTACTAAATAATACACATGCATTTCCACAGGGCTTTTAATAGTTAATATCACAAAGGCACCTGTGGAACATCAAACATAGGCAGGAGCAGAGTGGATCCTAGTAATTGGGAGGACTTACGGTGACCCCAAGATCCTGACATGGACATGGGCTCATAGACTGGTTGAGAGGTAGCCCGGTAAGGCACAGGTCTGTGGGGACCATATAAGGCTGCCGAACTCCCACCAGCATGGTGAAAGCTTCCATAATAAACTTTACCGGAACACTTATCTGAGAGCAGTGGGAGTGAAAGAAAGGAATATTTTAATAAGCTTCTTGAGTTGGAAACTGCTGGTGTGACGTTACAAGATGGCCTGGCCCCTGGTGGCACTCAGAGGGCATGGGGGACAGAGGGTCTTAGCGAGCCCCACCCTTGGAGCCATCTTTCTCCTTCTCTCCACGTGGTGCCCAGCCCCAAACCACATTCACAACATGTTTGCGTCTCTATTTGTCTTTAAAGAATATGACTTTGAAGGGGACCTTTATCTGTTCCTCAAAGGACTGGGTCTCAGGCTAGCCCCGCAATAAGGGATGGAGAGAGAATCTGAGGATGTGATGTGTGGGGTTTTCAAATGTACCCACTTCCTCCCTGATTGCTGTCAAATGCGAGAGGGAGAAGAACACGGAGCCGCTGAAGCTCACGTTGTGCTTGGTTTTAGCCAACGTGCCTGACGACCACAAGCAAGGAAACTGTCCCGATCCTGATACAATCACCTTGGCTTCTGGCCTCTCGCACGCTAGGTTATGTTACGTAGCAAACTGCTGAATTCCAGAGTGACGGGTCGGCGATGTCCCTCTCTCGTCCTCTTCCACGTCCTTCTTCTCCTTCTTCTTTGAAATGACAAATTAAAATAGTCTGTCCTGGGAAGAGTTAGCCCGTTTCAAAATAATAATTTGGGTATGCAGAGAGAGACTTTAAATTTCAAAGCTTTGGACCCGAGACAGTGTATACATACCCCTGGGTTCTGGCTGTTCCCAAAGGTGTGTAAATGTTTTCCAGGTTTTCACCTGAAACAAATACATCCCTGCCCTGTGGCTAGTCGTCTTCTATCCTTCACAGGCTCCTGGGGTCTATGAAAAAGCAAGGGAAAATCTATCTTGTTTACTCTTTCATATTTAGTGTATCACACAGCACCCGTCATGAAATGTGCGCTCATTAAGTAGTCACTGAATGAAGAAAGGAACGAGATGCAGGAATAAAGAAACGAAGGGTCTATTCTCTCATACTTCATTCTGTAAATATGTGAATGAAATTACATAAGAACAGTTACGGTCAGCTTACTCGATCATCACAAAGCAAATATCCATATAATTACCACACAGGCTATGACACGGAATTTTGTCAGCATCCCGGATAAGCACTTGGACCGTTTCCCAGTATTGCTTCCCTGCAAAGTTAATTACTATCCTGATTTGTAAATCACCACAGCCTAGTTTTATCTGGTTTGGGATTTCATGTAAATGGAATCACATATATATGTTCTTCTGTGTCTGAATCACTTTGTTCAACATTGTATCTGTCAGTTTCATCTACACAGTTGTAGATTTTTTATTTGTTTCTTCTAGAAACATGGTAAGCACATATCGTAATTTAATTTATCCAATACATTGTTGAAAGTCTTTTATTTTTTTTCCCAGTTTGAGGCTAGCGTCTGCTCTTGCTATGACCAATTTGTTCATGTCTCTTGTTTGAATGCATATGCATTTCATGGGAACAGAATTATTGTGTTATAGAATGCTTATGTTTTCAACTTTGGTGGAGAATCCAAGTGCTGGCATTATTTTACACTCTTAGCACTTGATGAGTGTCGGCTGCTCTAGACCCTCACTAAATCTTGACATCATATTATATTGAATTTCATCTCTCGTGCTAGGTAGAGTGATAGCTCATTGTGGGTTTAATTTTTATCTTCCTGATTGTAATTTAGCTTGAACACATTTTCAAATGTTTATTGACCATTTTGATTTCCTCTTTTATAAAATGTCTGGTCAAATTATTTGCTTGTTTTCCATCGAGATATCCACCTTTTTCTCATATTGATTGGTAGGTGGTGCCTTATTTTAAATATGAGCCTTTTCTGATTATATATGTCATAAATATCTTGTTTCACTCTGTGGATTGTTTTCACTTTCTCAAGTATATAATTTCTATCCATAGATTATGATTAATGAATGAATCCTGCAAGATTGTAGGACACAGATGCAAAAATCAATTGCATTCATATTCACTAGTAAAAATACTTTAAAATAAAGTTGAGGAAACAATCCCATTGACAACTGTACCAATAATAGTAAAATATTTAAGACTAAGTTCGACAAAGGAAGTAAAAAGCTTATACTCTGGCAATAAATTATTGCTTAAAAGAAATTCAAGAAGTCTTACATAAATAGAGAGATATCCATATTTGTGGTTTGGAAAATTTATATTATCAAGATAATAGTACTCAAATTGATCTAAAGATTCAATGCAATCCTTATCAGAATTCCAGCTTGCTTCTTTGCAAAAGTTGGAAAGTTGACCAAAGATTATATGAAAATTCAATCCTAAACATAATAGCCTAGACAATCTTGAAAAATAAGAATATATTTGGAAGACATTTATTTATTTATTTATTTATTTATATTTCTTTTTGTTGTTCCAGAATTCATTGTTTATGCGCCACACCCAGTGCTCCATGCAATACGTGCCTTCCATAATACCCACCAACAGGCTCTCCCAACCCTCCACCATCCTCCCCTCCGAAACTCTCAGTTTGTTTCTCAGAGTCTACAGTTTCTCATGGTTCTTCTCCCGCTCCGGTTTCCCCCAAATCCCTTCTCCTCTCCACCTCCCCATGTCCTCTGTGTTATTCCTATGACTTTTTTTTTTTTTTTATTGCACAACTTACTGGAAAGCTGCAGTAATCATGCCAGTGTATACTGGCATAAGATTGACATATTGGCATATATAACAATGGGATAGAACTGGGAGTCCAGAACCAAACCTTCGCATCATGGCCAGTTGATTTTTTACAAGGGTATCAAGACCATTCAGTAGGGGAAGACTTTCTCTGCTTGACTTATTTCTCAGCATTATCTCCTCCAGTCTCATCCATGTTGATACAAAAGTTGGGTATTCATCCTTTCTGATGGAGGTGTAAGAATACTTTGTATATATGAAGCGTATCTTCTTTATCCATTCGTCTGGTGAAGGGCATCTTGGCTCTTTCCACAGTTTGGCGACTGTGGCCATTGCTGCTATGAACATTGGGGTACAGTTGGCCTTCTTTTCACTACTTCTGTGTCTTTGGGGTAAATACCCAGTAGTGCAATTGCAGGGTCATAGGGAAGCTGTATTTTTAATTTCTTAAGGAATCTCCACACTTTTTTCCAAAGTGGCTGCACCAGCTTGCATCTCCACCAGCAGTATAAGAGAGTTCCCCTTTCTCCACATTCTCTCCAAAACATGTTGTTTCCTGTCTTGTTAATTTTGGCCATTCTAACTGGTGTAAGGTGGTATCTCAATGTGGTTTTGATTTGAATCTCCCTGATGGCTAATGATGATGAACATTTTTTCATGTGTCTGTTAGCCATTTGTATGTCTTCTTTGTATCAACATGGACGGAACTGGAGGAGATTATGCTGAGTGAAATAAGTCAAGCAGAGAGAGTCAATTACCATGTGGTTTCACTTACTTGTGGAACATAAGGAATAACACGGAGGACATTAGGAGAAGGAAAGGAAAAGTGAATTGGGAGAAATCAGAGGGGGAGAGGAACCATGAGAGACCATGGGCTCTGAGAAACAAACTGAGGGTTTCGGAGGGGAGGGGGGTAGGGGGATGGGTGAGCCTGGTGATGGGTATTAAGGAGGGCACGTATTGCATGGAGCACTGGGTGTATACAAAAACAATGAATCTTGGAAGACTGAAAAAATAAAATAAAATTTAAAAGAAATTAGGGAAAGAAGAGTCTTTTCAACAGAAGGCGCCGGAGCAGCAGCATACGCGCACACAAACAAATGAATCCGGACAGCTACTTCACACCGTATGTAAATAGTAACTTGAAATGAGTCATAGACCTAAACGAATAGCTAGACCCAGAGAATGCAGAAGAAAACATAAATTATGTCTTAATAAAGTTGTTATATGAAACGAGTAGAACCTACAAATAGTGTGTGTCCTTTTTGAAAAGCAAACCCTTTGTCAGTCAAGATCTCATGCACCTGCTGAGTAACTGGCCATAAGAGAGGTTAGTCACTAAATTCAATCACTGATAACTGTTCAGTGATCAAAATAGCTGCAACTTAGGTATGGCTGTTTCCTGTGTCTTAGCTACACTTTAGGGCATTGGCTAAGGGTTTTGGATAAGATATAATGTATTATAATGTATTATAATGTAAGTAGACTCATCATTAACAATTTTGTACAAAGCCTCTGATTATCAGGAACGTATTATTGTCACTAAGCATGTGATACTTGTATTTTATTTGTCCCTCTATAAGCTTAGAAAGTACATATTGTTTCAGAGTTTGTTTTGTTTTGGTTTTTGTTTTTTGGGTTTTTTTTTAGTAGTTTCCTCGGAGATTGCAAGCTTCAACCTTGACTCATGGACATCTGCCTTCACCCTCATAACTTTAATTCCATTGCCTTCTGTATCTGAATTTCACTCATCTTTAAACTCCCAGAGGTTGTTAATATTATTTTTTTTATCATTCAATACTTCTTTAGTTTTATCCGTGTGTTCATGCTTCTTGATTTTTTATTTCTGATCTTCCCTGCATCTTTAACTTTCAACCGAAAGCATTTTTTTTTTATACCCGAAGGTGTTTCAAAACATCCCCCATCTTACAGATCTGTTATTAATGATTTATTTAAGTCAATCGGAAAAAGGCAATTATCATATGGTTTCACTCATACATGGAATATAAGGAATAGTGCAGAGGACCATAGGGAAGGGAGGGGGAACTGAATGGGAAGAAATCAGAGAGGGAGACAAACCACGCGAGACTCTTAACTCTAGGGAAAAAAACTGAGGGTTGCTGGAGGGAAAGGGGGTTGGGGACGGGGTACGCGGGTGATGGGCATTAAGGAGGTCATGTGGTGTGATGAGCCCTGGGTGTTCTACGCAACCATGAATTATTGAACACTACATCTGGAACGGTATATACTATATTTTAGCTAATTGAATTTGAATAAAAAAATATTTATTTCTTTAATTTGTTGTTGTTGTTGTTGTGTGAACTGTATACTTCAAACTGGAAGGGATTTGGCCTCGGGATGTAGACTTCTAGCTCGTCCTTTGCTTTCCTTTCCCCTTGTATCGCGGCACTTTCTTCTGGTCGGCTTTGTTCGTGGTTGGAAGCGAGCTAAGGATCTTACAGCTTCTTCGACGGTGATCTCTTTTTTCCAGACTCTTTCAATATTTTCTTCTTGGGTTTGATTTTCTTCAACTTTACTCTGAAATTTGTGGCGTTCTTTTTATTCATCTGGCTTGTGAGTTCAGGGTCCTTTTCAATGTGTATCTCCACTTTTTCCATTTTTTTTTTTTTTTGAAAACTGTCACCCATTCTCTCCTCAAATATTTTTTTCTGCTTTATGTTAAATCTTCTGTAACAGTCTGTAACAGTCATATGTATGTTAGATATTTTCACTCACCCTCTCCTCTTTTTTTAAAATTCTTTTTGCATTCTGTGCTTCATTCTGGATTTTATTTCTGCGTCATCTTTTAGTTCCGTCATCTCCTCATTAGCTTCATGTAATCGGCGGCTGATCCGTCTAATACATTCTTAACTTTACTCATTTAGTTTTTGTGTCTGTGATTTTTATTTTTTCCTCTTAGAGTTTCCAGTTCTTTTCTTTAGGTCTTGTTCTTGTGTTTCATGTACTTGCAAATACAGATCGTTTCTATGATTGCTTGTGTATTTTCTTCCTTTTAACTCATGTTATTTGTCTGATTGTGTGTGTGTCATTGCTGATTGACTGCAAGACATTGTATACAGAATTCTACAAATACCCCTGAGGCCTAGAATAATGGTTTCGTCCTCTTGGCAGGTATTGGCAGTAGATGCTGGCTCACTTTCATCCGGTCCCAGAGTCTGAAATGATTTGAAGCTTTGCTTTGGAATTGCTAAGTCTATCTCATTTCTTTTTTAAAAGCTCACTTTTTCAAGTATCATAAATGAAATCTCAGCTAGCTTGGCAGCGCCTCTCTCTGTTATCTGTGAGACCTGGGCTCCATGTTATCTATAATCCTATGAGGCTGTTAGAAAGTCTGCTCATCATTTTTTTTTTCTCTACACTTTCCAGAATTTGGAAGATGCCATTAAATGAAATTGCAACCGAAAAGTTTCTTCTCTTGGATCTAATTTCTGAGTGTATTACCTTATTAGGTCGTCACGTATCTTCCAGCAGACTTTATAGATTATGCCCAAGTTTTCTGGTTGTCCTCAGTAGCAGTATCTCTGCAAATTTTCTAGTTCAGCTTCTATTCACTTTTAAATCCACCACGTTCTGAATTTCCCCACCATGTCTCCACCAAAACTTCTTTCTATCAAGTCATTAACAGCCTCCAAGTCAGAAGCTCTGATGGGCAGTTTTGGCCCTTAGCTTTTTTGGATAATCCCAGTCATTTGATTCTTTTGTCCTCTCCTTCCTCTTAAAAGTCCCCTGTTGACATCCTTCTTTCCCATCTGATCTCTTCTCATTCTGCTTTGCCAGTATCTCTTCCTTTCCCAATAATTACACTCTCTCTCGGGGTGAGCGCATCCACTCCAGTGACTTCAATTATCATCTTGAAGACCCCCGAAGTTATGGCACCAGAGAAGCTCTTTCTGTGAGCTCCAGCCTGATGCACAGCGACAGGGAAAATGACTCTACCAGGGTACCTCATTAGCATCTCAATCTGAATGTGACCAAATGGAATCGTCTTTCCCTAAAACTCACAAGTATCCTCAATCCCTTAGTTCTGCATTATTGCTCAGTTTACAAACCTTGCTGATGATTTCTTCTCAATATTTCTCAAAAACATCGATTTTTCCTATCTCCTTTGCCTCTGCCTTGGACCAAAACACAGCTTATCCAACATCCCTAACCCAGCATTTGTTCTTCCTGTTCCCAAATTACTCCCTGTCTTCTGTCCATCATAGTCAACAAGGGGGCTCCATATCTCAGCAGCTCAGGTTCCCAGACTGACCCGTTCCATCCTGGCATGTGCCTGAATGATCACAGGAGCAAGGAAAGGAGAGCATGCCAGACCTCACACTGGCTCCTGAGGCGTCTGTCCCAGTGTCTCATGTCACTTCTCTTCACATTCCATTGGCTGAATTGAATCATGGGCACACCTAACCTCACCATGAGGGGCTGTATTAGTTACCCCCCCAAGTTAGGTAAACACATATTAGAGTCCACCATTGTTCCTTTCTCCTCTCCCCATCCTTCCTTCTCCACAACATTAACATAATCATCTCCTACCTCACATGGTCGTTCAAACACTGCTTTCTCAGAACGCGTTTCCTGCTTTCATAGATTGGGCTGGTTGCATCATTAAACCTTCATTGATCACACTCACCCTTACTTGGTTTGTGACTCTTGTTTGTGCCCTGGGGGAGGATTCATGAGGGCAGAGTCTGTGTCTGCTTTATTTGCCTCCATGTCCCTTGTGTCAAGCCCAGCACCTGGCCTTTAACGCGTTTCATTAAATAACCATTGAGTAGATGGACGGATATTTCCGGGTTGCCAAGGGGAGCATCGTATGCAACTTAATCAGTGAACTTGATCAATAGTGGCGGTTAATCCACCATCAGGACATGGAAATAACTCCTTTCTGGCTGAAATGAGGTTCCTACGGATGTCGAGGTAACAAAGACCTACATTGTAATACCACTATGATCATACGCTGGTTGGGTCATTTCTTTGAAAATCTATGTACACCCATAAAATGGAAATGCTGCCTGTGCTAGTTAGCTCGTGCAGGTGTTGTGAGGATAAAGGCCAGCGTGTCTTATTGTATCTAGCTCATTTTTAAGGATAACAACTAACAAACAGATGTTTTCAGGAAGTTCTCTGATTATCATTCCCCACCTTTCTCCTTGTTTATCTTTTTCTCCTTCATCCCCTCTACTTCCCCATTATGTATTTAGAACTAACGTGGGAGGTGCTTACTGTTTGAGACCTGGTGGAACCACTATCGTGAATCTAGTCTCATCCTCATGACCTAAGTACTGTTTCTATCCCTACTTTTAACCTCTATTACATGAACAGTAGTTTTACTTATAATCCTAAAAATCATAATGAATGCAGGGACACCTGGGTGGCTTATTTGGTTAAGCATCTGACTCCTGGTTTTGGCTCAGGTCATGATCTCAGGGGCACAAGATGGAGCCTTGAGTCAGGTTCAATACTCAACAGGGAGTCTGCTTGAGATTCTCTCTCTCCCCCTGCCACTCCCCCTTTCCAGCCTCTCTCTCTCTGAAATAAAATAAATTAAATCTCAAAAAATAAAATAAAATAAAAATTTTTAGAAGTCCAGCATTTTAAATTAATTTTTTATTTTTGTAAAATTTATTTATTTGTTTTAGAGAGAGAAAGTAAGTGGGGGTTGGAGCAGAGAGGGAGACAAGCAGACTCCACGCTGAGAGGGTAGCACGGCTTGATCCCAGCACCCCAGGATCATGACCTGAGCCAAAATCAAGAATTGGATGCCTAACTGACTGAGCCATGCAGGTGTTCCTCCAGCTTTGTTTAATAAAACAATTTAAGGCCTTAACAGGTGCTCCAAAAAATAAAATTCAGAAGCATATAATCTAATGCAAATTTACTGCCTCATTACGTGAAAAAAGAGAGTTTTGAGTGAGACAGCATAGGCAGAGTTAAAGGCAGGCAACAGGCGAGGAGAATGCTTTCGAGACAAGTCACAGGGAATTATCCTGGAGGACATGAAGAACCAACAAGGAGGAGACCGAAGAAAAACAGATAAAGTCTGTAGACAAACAACACAACTGATGACAGGCAAAAGATAAATCCACATATTATGAGATCCCCAACTTTACTGATAAGAAAATGAAAATTTCTATGGAAGTCTTTAGGGCACTGGGAGGGCCTGAGCCTGGCCACGAAGAGAAGTGCACCGTGGTGGGGCCTGTGGCTGCTGGCTGTCGGCCACTTCCAGAGCAGGTGGTGGAGTTGGCTTCTCTTCCAGGCCAACTGAGAGAAACCGGCCAGCTGAGCCTGGAAATCATGTCCCCGGCGCAGCTGAGTGTGTAGTCCCAGGATTTAGTCGGGGAGGGCTTCCATTCCTACCTGAGTGGCCGTATGACTCAGGGCGGTCCTTTCGTGCCTCGGACCCTATCTCTCCCCTTGCAAGGGCTTGTAGGATGACACCCTGGCCCCAGTGGCAACACGCGGCTCATCACTGTGGCACTTTGTAGAAAAGGTAACCTGGCCGTTAGTATCTCTACTCTCCTCAGTAGCTCTGGCTCTTTTGCTTTGTTAGAATTTGTTTCTGAAGAATTTAAAAGTGTGTGAATTCAGTTCACCAGACTTACACGGAAGTGGAAATGTTTGCAAATGGTGTTTATCATTCATGGTTCAAGCAACAAATGCTCTTGCCGGCTCAGGACACAGAGCTAGGCATGCAGAGGAGAACTGGGCAGGATCTGACTAGAGCTTGATGAAGGAATTCAATATGGGCCCCAAAGGGAAGAGCACTAGGTGAGTCACTGTAGGCGCCGCATGAGAGGCCCTCACGATCTCCCCTTTACCCAACCCCTGATTCCCGACGTTTCCTGCTTTTCAAACCATGAAAATGCATAGGAATAGCCAATTTTATTGTTCACACCCCTGCCTTATATTATTATTAAAGTGATCAATTTTGTCTCCTCAATTAAAATGCAAACTCAGTTTCAAATGTATTTACATTAAGATTTTCAGGGTAAAATTGACTACATTTAGGCTGAAAAGATTTACATTTTATTCTCTTCTTTAAAAAACTATTTTATTTTTAAGTCATCTCTACACCCCACGTGGGCCTTGAACTCATGACTCTGAGATCGTGAGTTGCATGCTCTCTGACTGAGCCAGCCAGGTGTCCCAATTTACCCTTTTATTCTTAATAAAAGACTAGGTTTAGAGTTGAAGAAATTCAGATTTTTTTCTTCTTCATCAAAATGCAATTACTGTCCTCACAGATGGAAAGCAACTATAAATTTACAGTATGTGTGAGTTTATTGGGTCTAAAAATGTTGGGTCATTATTTATATCTTACTGTAAGAAAGACCTTGTCTGGGGAGAAGAAAAAACAGCCTTAGGCTGCCAAACTTAGTTGATATAATTATTAGCTAAATAAAGACTGAAGTTTTCTTCCTGCTAAAACACAAATATGAATTTATTATTGCATACTTTCCATGTTCCTGAGTCCCTGAGTGTTGTTTGTGGAGTGTGGAAAAATAGACATTTAACTCGTATCGTCACTGAGCATGTCAGGTGCTTGTCATTTCTCTGGACTCAAGGCCTGGGCATGGGGGTCATAAAAAGTACCCCCCAGGGGCACCTGGGTGGCTCCATCGGTTGAGTGTCTGTCTTTGGCTCAGGTCTTGATCTCAGGGTCCTGGGATCGAGCCCTGAATTGGGCTTCCTGCTTAGCGGGTGTGTGCTCTCTCTCTCTCTCTCTCTCTCTCTCTCTCTGTGTGTGTGTATCAAATAAAGAAATAAAATCTGTAAAAACAAATGTACCACCCAGGCTTGTCTTTTTACACTTTTTTAAAAAGAACAAATGTCTTCGATCTTGGATGTGAAAGTGAATTATTATCAACCCCCTCCCCGCCTCGTATTTCCAAGGGAAGGGAAGAAGAGAATGAGAAAACGACACAACAGCCCCCAAGAGGATGCTGAATGAATGAAGACATTCATTCTTTCCATGAACATACAGCAAGTGCCTACTGTGTGCTTGATCCAGTGCATAGTTCCTAGAGTCCAAAGATCAGTCACTATAATAGAATTCCTGCCCTCTAGAAGCTCAGCGTCTAGAAGAGTTTATTGTGACTTAAGCCAATGACAAAGGTGGATGTCGACTGGCGGAGTCACTCTGCCTACTGGGCTGCTCTTTGTATCTTCTCTGGTAGATGTCCTTTGTGATACAAGGATTGTCCTACTTTGTTCCCATCCAATCTTTTTTTTAATCTTATTTTATTTAAGTTCAATGTTGTTGCTACAGAGTGTGTCATTAGTTTCAGACGTAGAGTTCAGTTATTTGTATATAGCACCTAGTGCTCCTCACATCCCGTTTCCTCCTGAGTGCCCATCACCCCATGACACGACTCTCCCACTCACCACCTCTACAGCAACCCTCAACTTCTTTCCTAGAGTTAACAGTCTCTTCTGGTTTGTCTCCCTCTGATCCCATCTTATTTTATTTTTTTTCTCTGTGCCCCAGGGTAGTTGAATCTGCTCAGGGCCCCTCAGTACTACCCCTCCCCAGTGCAGTTCCCAGTCTGGGGAAGTGTGGGATCCCATCATTACCCCATCTCCTCCTCTCTTTCCATCTTCTGCGTGGTCCTGGTCTCCTTTCTTGCAGGGAGCTGTCCACTCAGCCATCAGTTCTTCGGGGAGATTAGCTCTACATGTGGGTTTAGACGTGGCATGTCTGTGCAGAAGGTGAGTTCAGCATCTTCCCGGATAGCCCTCCCGGACCCTCCTGGGGCCACTGACTTTTGTATGCCTTTCCATGGGCCTCAGCCCTCACTTCTTCGCATCCATCATTCAGTCTTCTACTCTCCAGGTTCTTCACGGCGAGTCCGGCCACTCGTCGCTGTCTCACTGGTCTTGTATATCTTTTCTGCCCCTTGTCACTTCTCTCTCTTCACTCATGGACGGCCACGCAGGATGCCCAATGCTCAGCCCATTGGGAGGACCTTTCTCTCCACTGTCTTTTGCCGTCACTTGAGCGAGGCTACAAGCAGCTTGCTGTATGATCTTGGGGTTCTTTGGCTCACCAGCAGAGAGACAGACACGAGGCCAAGGGTGGTGCGGAGATCATTCAGAGCAAGCCCATGCCTGGGCATGGGGGAAAGAGCCTCAGTAAGAGGGTTACCGGGGTGTTCCCTCAGCAGAGCGAGGGGAAAGCTTTTGAAGGGACCAAGGCAGGGAAGGAGTGACATCCAGGCCTGTGGGGTGGGGCGGGGAGAAGTAGATAAAGTTGGGGGCGCATGTGCCCTTGAAAGAAGATGCTTTTTCACACATGGTATGGATTCATGTCTCCACCCCGGGCGTGATTCTTAGCATGCTGCTGAGGGAAAAGGGGCCCACGGTGACCGGTCTGACCTGGTGTTTGCGGCAGCCGGTTGTGAGTCAGGCCCTAGAGCCTGCGGCAAGCTTGCGGCCTTGGGTTTTCTGACGGCGCTCAGCACCGCCAAGCAAGCTGGAGAAGTGGGTTACCTGAGGGGGCCTGAGGCTGTCTGCAAGTTCCTGTCCTGTCAAAGAAGTGCCTCAGAAAAGAAAACCAAAAATGGGTGCGCAGACTTTTAAGGGCCTTTCATTCTGGAATGGACTGAAACTGTCAGGCGATGAGGGCGCAAGGCGACTTTGTGCCGAGATCTGCTCTTCCAGGGAAGTGCCTCAGAGCCCCCGAGTCTCACTTGCAGCTACGTTCTGAGCCGATCCACCCACCACACCCCTCCTGCGTTTGCCCCCACCCGCTGTACAGGGCGGGCCACAAATCCATGGAGTGACAGGAGCATCGTCTTCTCTGAGGAGAGGGTTAGTGGGTTTGATTTGTTCCCAAGATGGTCGTATCAAGTTAGCCTAAAGCATGACTTCATTATTATCTTTATTTGAAAACGAGTTAGGACTTCGAGAGATGTGTATGACTGCCGTGTTGGCAAGGAGCGGACTGTGGCGGACTCGAAGGTGTCCGTTTGTCTGGACCAGAAAACATTTCCTAGGGTTCCTTTCCAGTACGTTGCCAGCTGCCGTGAGGCATGAGGGGAGTTTCGTGCACGGTCTAGAGGATGGGAGTGACGGGGCAGGCGTTTTGCTTTTCGTGCTGGGAAGCTCAGAGCATGTCCTCGTGTGGCCCACCCACACTTTGAAGTACATGCACACGCACGTTGCTACTCACCTCCTGGCTCAGCTCCTGGGTGTGAGGAAGAAGCCAGGACTGTGTCTTCTCTTTGGTTTCATCCTTGCTGGGCTCAGCTGGGTTTTTCTTGGCTAATATACTAGTGTCCTATCGCTGCTGTAACAATTCGCCAAAACCGAGTGGTTTAAAACAACATGAACTTATTATTTTTCAGTTCTGGAGGTCAGAATTCTAACACACGTCTCACTGAGCTAACGTCAAGGTGTCAGCAGAGCTGTGTTTCTTTCTGGAGGCTCTAGACGTGAATCCACTTCCTTCCCGTTTACAGCTTCTAAAGCCGCCGGAGTTCCTTGGCATGTGGCTGCCTTCCTCTACCTTAAAAACCATCAGTGTCACCCCGGCTCTCCCTGATGAGGCTGAGAAAGATTTTATGTTTTTCTGTGCTTACTTTGGGCCCCTCTAGATGATCCAGGATGGTCTCCCCATGTCAAGATCCCGATCCTTAATCACATCTGTCAAGTCCCTTTGCCATGTCGTGTGACGTATCCGGGGTTCCAGGGATCTGGATAGGGACATCTAGGAGGGCATTATTCTGCCCACCACAGCTGGCTCATCCACCATCACGCCACCGTCAAACAACACTTCTTTGGGGAGGTGCCCACCCGGACGTGGCCTCCTCCATCTTCAGGCCTGCTCTCCCTCTGGAAACCTCCATTCTTTACTGCCACTCTCGCAGCACCTTAGATCCATGTGTGTAAAGCGACGCCTCTTCCCGCCCAGCTCACTGCTCCTTCCGATGCTGGGCTTCTGTCTAAATCTGTATATTGCTCCTTCTCCTCCTAAAAATGCATCTGATCAGCTTGCATGCTTATACACAACAAAATAGTAAAAATCAATAGATAAGCAGGAAGGATTGAGTGCAAGATATGGACAGAAAAGTAAAGCAGGAAGGACGTAACGCTGGTGCACAGCACATTCTCTGAAGTGGAATTTAATCACCAGCAGAGGCTCACAGGTGTGGCTCTGGGTTTCCTTGACAGCAGAGCAAAGAGTCAATTAAGGTCATTCACGAGGATTTTTTTTCAAGCATTTTGGCAGCAACTTTTATTTTTATCTTTTCAATGACTTATTCCAAATACCCCCACACCATAAAACCGATTAAAGCCAAAGGGTACCTGAACCCGCCCCCCCCCCACCACCTTGTTCTGGGAACACATAGGGTAATTCCAGCCTCGCACCCTTACAGTACGTTATCCCTCATTCCTGGGGCACCTCTGCCCAGGACCCACAACACCACCTGCTTCCTCTCACCCTTCGGGGATCGGCTCACATGCCCCTTGCCCCCACCTTCTGCTTCTCTTCCACCGAGTGACTTCGCTAGGGCGCTCTTAGTGACTGGGAATGCCAACAGGAGCACGATCGGCCGCTCCCATTTGGAGCATTCCCGACAAGATGCATATGGCAGCCCACACCCCATATGTGCGAATGTCTTCCAGCTAGAAGTCAAGTAACCAAAAGTTAAATGAAATATGTTCTTCTGTCCTTTCTGACAAGTGTACCATTTTAATGAACAGATTAAAAATATGCTTTTAAATCACTGAAAGTCATTCGGGATGAAAGGCAACTAAAGGTAATGATCGTTGCTCACATGTGGGCATTCTGTTCGTGGACCATACAAAATCACCTACACATATAACTTGTAAATTATTATACATTTATTCCAGGTGATTTTTCTTTTAATATAGTTTTAAAACCGATTCTCTGTAGAAAGAAATGATTTAAAGGATTAAATAGTAAGCTATCATTATATTTAAAATGTACTTTAAGAAGTACATTAAAGAAAGTATAAAAATTTTAAAAGAGTAAAATTATTTCCAGATTGTCATTTAAAATTTTATTCTATTCTAAATATCCAACTAGCTGTTAAAATTAAAAGGCAAAAACGCAAATTATAATTAACAATTCATAATTTAAATGTGAAAAGTCCTTAAAGTCTTTTTCTTCAGTTTTTATTAAAATGTAATTAAATCTCATTACATATTTTTAGATAAGTGAGACCAGTGTCCAGTGTCCTTTTTGTCCGAAATCTCAAGATTAGGCTTTGTTTATAGGTTCGCATTCTGGCTTATCAATAGACAAACACAACAACGGGATTCTCAGCCGTCAAAGCAACAGGTGCGAGGACCCCCCGGGTTTGTTCGATGAGCGCCAGGAACAAGAAGGAAACAATATGGGTCAGAAAGCACAGCTGGGAGCAGGCTTCCTCACAAAAGAGTCTGTGACATTCGTGATACAGGAAGGGAAGGCTTTGATACACAGATAATAACCGTATTTGTCTCTCACTCAAATTCTCCTGCCATTCCGACCCCCTACTCTGCAGCCAGTCTCTGCTCATGACTGGCCTTATTTTACTATCGCACTCCCAATTCCAGAACTGGGCTTCATTCGTTTCTTTCTTTGTTATCCAAACCCACTAGGGGAAGCCAGCCTGGCGAGGAGCCTGACCTTGCCTGTCTCGGTCGACGCGGAGAGTAAGCCAGACACGGGCTCCGAGTCAGGAGCAACGTGGATGCATCTTCGTGCAGATCACACACACGGTTTTATTAAAATCTGCAAGGTGGGTATTTTCATTTTGCCTGTGAGCCAATGGAAGTATAGAGAGCCTACAGAGCTCTGGCCACAGAGCAGGGACCCGAGTCCAAACATGGCTGACCTCACAGCTGGTGCCTGGTATAGCAGAGACCAGGGCTGTATCTTTGAGGAGCCGAAGCAGACACCCATGGCTGGGAGGGATCGCCCTTCCTCTGTGTTCTTGGAGCAGTCAGCTTCTTTCTGGACAAGTTTTTCGTCATAATCAGGTGATCAGCCCTATTCAGGAGGATCTCCTTATCTGTCCTGGTGCCCTTTCCTGCCCTGTAAACTCCTTGGGAGTGGGGATGAGTGTGATGTTCAGAACATACATGTTGCATGATCTAGAACTGGGGTTTTCTCCTTTACAGCGAAGACATCTTTGTAGTACTGGATTTTCTAACCTACATGGACACTCATAGCAGGTAGGTGAGTTTTTTTAATGTCAAACCATCCACCTCTTGGGAATGCAGAGATTACAGTGCAGACACTTCAGGAAAAGGGCCGATACTGCTTGGCTAATCGGTTAAGGAGTCAAGTGTTGCGTTTGTGGTGCATCACCTGCTGACTTAACCAAGATGAAACCCCAGTGGTGGCTTAGAGCCAGGACCTGGAATTTAGGGGAGAAGAGTGACGGGGCAGACTGACAATCAGTTCAGCGAGCCTATTACAGACTTGGCTCTGCTTGGGAGGGGTCCCGTGGGCTGTAGGTGCAGATGTGGACCCATAGTCTCTATCTTCAAGATGCTCAATTTCTAGTGGGAAAGAAGGACAAACAGACACACGACTAAAAGAAAATGGCAGGCATTATTTGTTTTTCATCTTTGTTCTGCACCTGCAACTCTGTCTGCTGCAAAGTGAACTTTTACTGTATCAGTGCAGGATGTAAAAATATTTAAACCACACATGCATTATTTTGCAAAGAACAAGCTACATTCACAGGACTTCAACTACCTGTATTATACTACAATGGAATATGATTTCCAGGGAAATTTTTTACTATATGCACATAATAAACACACATTGCTTTTTAATGTTATAAAGTCACTGAATTTTTTGATCCCCCCATTAGAACTTTTCAAATCCATTTTTCATAGTATAAATAATCAAAAACAGAGAGTAAGCCTGTAATTTATATTCTTTGTAAATATCTAATCATACTAATGAGGTCCCAGCACAATTAAACATACAACCAACAGCATTTCAATTTCAGATACATGTTGTTATCTGAGTATCAAGATTAAATAAAAAGTGGTCCCATTTCTCCGTTCTCTGCAGTGACGTTAAGCATTTGAAGACGTTTGGGTCTAACCTCAGGCCATGTGTCTGTTGGCTATCAGCGAGTTTGTTCTAGTAGGATTCTGTCCTTGCCCACTGAGCTCCACAACAGTCAGCCTGAAGGGAGGGGATTTTGGTAATCATTAGAGGGATTGCTAGGTCGTGACACCCTGCTACATTGAAGTTATCATTTATCCTGGGAGTAGAAAACAGTTTCTGACAACTCTTTTTTTAAAGTTTCCATTTTATATTGCCCCTGGCTTATTAATCTCCTCAGGGTGTGAAAAACCAGAACTCTCTTTCTCTGTGTATTTGCATCCACATTTTACAGCTGTCCACACCCTGATTTCCAATGGCCCAAGGGAGACCTTTGTGCTAGAGACTCCTCTCTAGGTTCTCCCAACACTTGGGGAAAGCCAGATGTTTTCAGCTCTGGCATTGGGATCAAGTCAGAGTGGGTGAGGAACCAACCCAGCCCCTTCCACAAACTTACACCCTGAGAAATGACTGCCAGGAACAGGTGATTTCTAAATGGAAGATCAGTTGATATATTCCTTCCAGGTAAAGATGACACTTTAGCAAAGCACAAGAAAGCAATTGCATTTTGAAGGGAGCACGCTCTTCAACAAGAGCGTTGGAAGTGAGTGTTTGGCAATGTTTTCATCAGGGCATCGAGTCGCTGAGGTGGTGTTGCTGACATAATGTCACCTTTGAAACCATTTATGTTCACACGCTTTGGAAATTGGAAACAATTTTCTGCCCTATTTAATAATCTTTCAAATGATGACTTTCAGTGAGCTTTCAACCTATTTGTTTAAAACATCAAAAAGCCTGTGCATTCTGATTACATGCTAGGAGCAAGGGATTGACAGAGAACAAAGACCAGTTCGCTTGAATACAGAACAATTTGGTTTCACAGGCGAACTTTAACAAAACTCAGCATCGTCGGTTGGTGGAATTGGTAAATAAGTACTATAATTTAGTAAATTCTGGATTACTTTATTAGGCGTCATATAGTCTTATGAGAATTCTTTTTCAACTAAGCAGCCATTAAGCTGGAATTAGAACTGGAATTTCACAACACATTGACACAAAGTGAGAAACCAAGATTCCCAAATGCAATAATGGTATTTGGCAGTATCCCCTAGACTTTTAAATTACAAATTTGAATCCCTATACACTTTAATTCAGCACCAATAAAGCTATCCTAAAATAAAATTTCACAAGTAGTTCTGTATTTATATTCAATGGAATTAATTGCAACATTATTTAAAATAGCAGTGCAAAACAGAAAGACAATTAAAAGGGAATGAGATAATACATTTTCTGATACATACCTGGAATAATATGTCATTTTCAGAAGGCATGAAGCATGATTATAGAGGTTGACATGCGAAAGATTTACAATGTAAAGGAGATGAAACAGACTGTCAAGGGAGAGAGCAAGTTACCTACCATTCTGTATACCTTTATTCTCAGTGTGTGTGCGTGCGCGTGTGTGTGTGTGGGGGGGGGAATAAGGGGAGAGCACTACCCTACTACTTAATAATAAATACCTCAAAGATTAGGATTAGCTTGGTGTATTGGAAAGGACTAGATCTAACAAAACTGTGTCAAATTTCAATAGCTTCATGTACGCAGAAGCCCAAATTTGTGTGTTAAGAGCAAAAGAGAAGGGTTTTTTATTTGCATATGGTGGACTAGGCATTCAGTTCAACTCTCCCACTGAGGACTAATAGAACAAAATATAAATTATAAGTTATAAAAAATGTGCTTGAATGCAAAGGAGAGTTAGCAACGTATTAGGTTATTTGGCCAAAACTAGTTATCTTGCCCACATAAAGAAAACATACTTTCAAAAAATTTCAAATAAAGTTCACACTGAACTTATCTGGCTGCCTTCCTCAATTCAGCAGGTGGAGACTCTGCCCTATAGCTTCTCATGTTCACTTTTTCTTTTTTCATTCATGTAGCTTCTCCTTGTGCTTCAGGTTATCTGTGATTTTGTACCAGGCATTTTACTCACAAACATTCTTCACAGGATTAGTTGGAAGACTAGGATCATGTCATCCTCCTCCAGAGAGGATTTTTATTGACTTTTCCTGAGCACCCGGGGCACAACAGTCTAGGATCCGCTTCATCCAACTTCAGAAAGTGATGGTTTTTGAGCACCTGGGTGGCTCAGCATTGGGTTGCGGGCTGTCCCAACACTGGTCTCCTAGCACGCGACCTCTCCAACTCCAACCAAAGGCACGAGAGGTGTATTCAGACCCCACTTTGGTGGACCTCCAACCAAAGGCACGAGAGGTGTATTCAGACCCCACTTTGGTGGACCTCCCCGCACAACTTTTGTTCTCCTGGGCTAAGAAGTTAGGCAAGGAACTGTTTTGCCTCTTAGCCTTGTGTTCTAGAATGGCAGATGCTCCAGGTAGAGGTGGTTCCAAATGTCAAGCCCACCCTTTTTCACTAACTGATAGAAAAGCAGACCAAAAAATCATCAAAGATGTAAAAACATAGATAAACAATCAAAAGATGTGGCCTAACAGCCAAATACTAAACATTTCACCCACCAAATTAGAGGCCCATTTCGTTTTTCAAGAATACATTGATCATTTACAAAAACTGACCCAAATGTGATTCCTAAAGCAAGTTTCAAAATGATCAAAATTACATAGCAAATAGTTTCAACCACAGTTCCAGTAAACAAGAAATCAATAAAAATATATAACTAGAAAATTGTCTTACATGTGATTTAAGAAACATACTTCTAAATAACCTCAATATAAAGAAGAAACCATCATGATTAGGAGATAGTTTAAACTGAATGAAAATAATACCATATTCAAAATATAGGAGACTCAGAAAGCCATCATTTAAAAAATGCCTTTCCTAGGGGAAAAAATGCTGAGAATTAATGAACTGAGGACAAAATGAAAATTTAGAAAAGAACAGCAATATAAGCCCAAAGAAAGGCATTTAAAGGAACTATAAAGATAAAAGCAGAACATAATAAGCAAACAAAAAAAATCTTTTTAGTAGTTAAAACAAACCTAAAAAGTTGATTCTTTGGAACCATTTATAAAATTGAAAACCCTGCACTCAGTATCAGGAATGAAAACAGGAGAATATAACTTGTAAAAATTGTATTAGGAAATTATATTAAGAAAAAGAGTATGCCAAGACATGTGAAAATTTAAATGAAACCTAACTTTTTAGGAAAATGCAATTTAGAAAACTATATAAGGCAAAGTTGAGTATATGAACAGTCCTTATCTTGAATTTGTATCTAAATCTATTCTTCAATGAAACTCAACACTCACATGCCTCACTAAGGAATTATAATAAATAATTAAGCAGAAACAGAATACAGAGAGACAGAACACTTGTAAACTAATTTTGTAAAGCCAGCACAACCCTCACGGTGAAATCCAGCAAGGTTGTTACACAAAAAGAAAATTAGAGGCTGCTTCATACATGACCCTAAATGCAATATTTATGGAATACATGTTAACAATTGCACATGAGTCATAGAGAATATGGCCTAAATTAGAGGTTCTAACGTTGGCCAATTATCCATTAAGATGGTAAAGATATAGATTTAATTTTAGATATTGATGTTACTGTGAAAATGATAAATACAAAGGATATTCTACACTAATAGAAAAGGAATGAAATGAGAACAAAAATGCAAAGCGGGGTGGGGGGAGGTAGAAATAGAAAATCAGGGAAATTGAAAGTACAAACTGATATGGTAGAAATAAATCCAAATATATCACTCATTAAAAGTACACAAAGAGGGGCCCCTGGGTGGCTCAGTCAGCTCAGTGGCTGCCTTCTGTCCAGGTCATGATCTCGGGTCCTGGGACTGAGTCCCACCTCTGGCTCTAAGCTCAGCAGGGAGTCTGCTTCTACCTCTGCGTCTGCCTCTCCCCCCACCCTGCCATCCGTGCTCTCTCCCTCTCTCTCAAACAAACAGTAAATAAAATCTTTTAAAGAGTAAACAAACACGATCATAGTCTCTACTGAAAAGACTAAGGTTTCCTTCCTTCCTTCCTTCTTTCCTTCCTTCCTCCCTCCCTCTCTCCCTCCCTTTCTTTCTTTCTTTCTTTCTTGTTCAGTTAGTCAGCATATAGCACATCATTAGTTTTTGATGTGGTGTTCAATGACTCATTAGTTGCATATAACACCCAGCGGTCATAACAACACGTGCCCTCCTTAATGCCCAGCACCCAGTTACCCCATCCCCCCAACCCTTCCCTTCTGTAACCCTCAGTTTGTTTCCCAGAGTTCAGAGTCTCTCATGGTTTGTCTCCCTCTCTGATTTCTTCCCATTCAGTTTTCCCTCCCTTCCCCTGAGGTCCTCCGTGCTATTCCTTATGCTCCACATATGAATGAAAGCATGTAATAATTGTCTTTCTCTGCTTGACTTAAGGTTTCCTGATTAGATTAAAACTCAGATCCGACTTTTTACAAAGGACACATGGATGACACAGCAAAGGGCTGGGGGAGGAGGTCCAGGGAGATGCTGCCCCACACGATGCTGACACAGCTTGGTCAACATCAGACTTAAGTGAACACTTATGTACACAGACTTAAACATACTCTGATTTAAGGGGAAAAAAATCTAAGAAGACTAAGTTAAGGGAAAAAACTTTCTTGGAGAGACATGTTGATAAAAATACCAATTAAGAAAACATAATTCTAAGCCTTTGATATTAGCTGGATCATTCTCTTAATTCCTAAAATTTATCTCTTCTTGAAGGCCAAAGCTGGGCCAGAGAGTGGTGGGGAGTGGGTGGTTTCTCACTTGTACCTCGGGTAAGAAGCGGAGGTCTTTTTTTTTTTTTTTTCTTTTCTGTGTAACAGTATTCATTGTTTTTTCACCACACCCAGTGCTCCATGCAATCTGTGCCCTCCCTAATACCCACCACCTGGTTCCCCCACCCTCCCACCCCGCCCCTTCAAAACCCTCAGGTTGTTTTTCAGAGTCCATAGTCTCTCATGGTTCACCTCCCCTTCCAATTTCCCTCAACTCCCTTCTCCTCTCCATCTCCCCTTGTCCTCTATATTATTTGTTATGCTCCACCAATAAGTGAAACCATATGATACTTGACTTTCTCTGTTTGACTTATTTCACTCAGCATAATCTCTTCCAGTCCCGTCCATGTTGCTACAAAAGTTGGGTATTCCTCCTTTCTGATGGAGGCATAATACTCCATAGTGTATATGGACAACGTCTTCCTTATCCATTCGTCCGTTGAAGGGCATCTTGGTTCTTTCCACAGTTTGGCGACCGTGGCCATTGCTGCTCTAAACATTGGGGGTACAGATGGCCCTTCTTTTCACTACACCTGTATCTTTGGGAAGAAGGGGAGGTCTTGGCTGAGACAAACCTTCTGAGTAAGTTCTCCAAGGAGAGGAGATAGTGGCTGGGTTTGGGTCTACTCCTGTATGGTTGTATTACTGAGTTCCTTCTGTTGGTACATTTGTTTGAAAAAACATATACTCAGTGTTCTGTGTGAGCTCCACTCCAAGTCCTGGGGCTGCAGATGGGATGAAAACAAGGTTTCCTTCCCATAGGACCCTGCCATCGCCGAGGGGAGACAGATACCAAGCAGGAAGCTCCAGTCAGATCTAAAGTGTGCCGAGGGTAGGTATGCACCAAGGATAAAAACCAAAGAGGGAAGGGACATAGGCCAGACCAAGGCTCAAAGTGTCAGGGAGAGGGGCCAGAGAAGGTGGCATCTGAACCAACACCTAAAGGAAGGAGGTGAGAGAGCAAGTGAGAAGGGGAAGAACCTTGCAGGCAAATCAGAAGGCAAGAGTGTCCAGGTAGGAGGACTCCTGGTATGCCTGGGGACTGAGGGCGGCCAGCATGGGGAGTGCACAGGGAGTGTGTAAAGTGGGTACAGCTCTCACTGTTGTCCTGGGGGAAGTGGGATTGCACAGCAGGAACTTGACAGATAAGAAACAAACCCAACTTTGGTGTCCTAGGATCATGTGGATGGCTGGGTGAAGAGGAGAGAAATGGGGCAATGAGCCTAAACCTCAGGAGAGATGGTGAAGGCTGGAACTCAGGCTCCCACAGGAGTAGGACCACGCACCAGGCTGAGGGTGGGAAGAGGACCAGGGAGGGAGAAGTTGAGCCGGAACCCCACCAGATGTTAGAGCTAGCAAGGCCCTGCATCATCGTGTGACCGGAGGAAGGTGGTAAGACCATGAATCCTAGGAGACTGGAACTTGGATGTTTGGAAGCAGAGCAGTCTCCATCCACTGAGCTGGAGAAGGCAACCAGATGAGCTCGTTTTGGGTGAATTCACATTTTTCAAGTCTGTTTCCTTTTGGTGGCCAACATGGTCTAGAATGTTTGTGAATCAACGTGAAAAGAAGAATCACATTGATCGATCTAAACATTTTTTAGTGGGAATATTGACTTCAAATGACAAAGGCTCATTTTGTCAGAGGCAGAATTACGAGGGAAAGGGGGACATGTCCTGAGAGTGACAGCATCCAGAATATAAATGGTGTGAAAGAGACAGGGACATTTAGACACCTCATGAGCAACTGCCTCATGGAGAAGAAAGGTGATGTTTTATCATGTTTTCCCTGCATATGCCCAAGTGCACTGCTATCTAGCTTGCAGATGAAATCATGAAAATATTACAATGATGTAACCTGTTAGTTCCTAATAGCCCTTCACTGAGCCTGGCAGTGTCCCCATCCTAATTTTATTTTATTTTTTTAACTCTCATTAGTTCTCGGTTTTAGTGCTTTGGATAAATTCAAATTTTATGGGCTTTTATTTAAGCTATTAAATTAAATTGGTTTTTGAAACTAATTTCTAAGTAATTTCCCCTCGTGAGTTTCCCACTGAGCATGCCCAGTGCCTATTTATTTTACCAAGAGGTGTTCAAATGATAAAAAGTCAAATAATTCACAGGATTCCTCTGATCTTCATGCAGAATTTTGGATGACAGAGAAAAACACGTTTCTTAAAACATATCTTTCAGTGTTTTGTATGAACCAAAGGTAATAAGAGGACAGTTTCAGTTTAAACCTGTTCAGGAGCAGAAAATGAGGGGCCTCTAGTGCCTTTGTATCTTGCTCCCATGGGTCTAGATGAGACACTAAAATGTTTCTCTTTCAGTGTCCTCATTGGGCTTGGACTTTTGCTCCCCTCACATCTCCAAGGAATGAAGGCAGAGGGAGCAAGCATGTAGGTCTTACGGAACTTACCAGGGAAAGGAAATACCTATGAAAATCTAAACTCTTACATAAACAGAGGTAGCGCTCCAAAACTGTTTCATGGATGAGATGCACAGTTTTTCACTTTCTGACAATAACGCCTGCGTCTGTGTCCACAGTGAGACCAGAGAAGTCTTGGAGCAGAATTTCATGCAGGGAGGTACAGACAAAGATAAGAGGGCCCGGGAAGACAGGGGCAGAAAATCAGATTCAGAGCATAGGGGTATTTTTTTGTGTGTGTTTTTTTTTTTTCTCAAGATTTATTTATTTATTTTAGACAGAGAGTGCGCATGTAGGAGGCAGAGGGAGAGGGAATCTCAAGCAGACTCCCCTCGAATGTGGAGCCCAATGTGGGCCAAGTCGATCTCAGAACCCTGAGGCCATGACCTGAGTGGAAACCAAGAGTCTGATGTTTAATCAACCGTGCCACCCAGGCTCCTCTAGGGTTATTGTTCTAACTAAGAGGACTCGTTTATTGAGCCATTATACCATACAGAGAGGCTAATTAATACATGTTGCTGATTGCAATAATCAGGGTTCTGCAGAGTAAAGAGTCAGTGGGGTCTATCTATCTGTCTATGTATCTATCATTCCACCCATCCAACCATCCATCCATCCACCCACCCATCCATCCATCCATTGTCTATCTATCCATCTAGCATCATCTGTCTCTACACCCTCTGTATCTGTCAATCTATCTACTTACACATATGCAAATAGAGATGGGGAAAAACTCAACCGAGGGAAAGTATGAGGCGCTATGAGAGATGGCGGGCTCTGATGCCATTAGAATGAGTCAAGAAGGCTTTGGTGAGGACACGAACTTTAATTCTGGTCTAAATCTGAATAGGAGAAAGTCCAGCAGTGGGTGGGCTGTAAGGACCGGGGCGGAGGCGGGGAGAGCCGGGGTTGAAGAGCGGACGAGCGGCGGACAGGTGGGCGGTGGGCGGGGCAGCGAGAAGCGAGGCTGGAGCGCGGGCGCAGGGGGGAAGGGCTGCACTGGGGGGTCGGCCCAATTTCAGGGGCCAGCCTAGACGCGCAGTGGGCCGGTGAGGTGTGGGGCTGCCGTGTGAGAGAGCAGAGACCCACCGATGTGGGGTCCGGGGTTGTTTGCGGAGCCCTCGGTCGCTGGCTTCTGCCTGGAGACTGTAAACTTGCCCGCAGGATGGGTACAAAGGTGGAGCGCTGGTTTTCTCTTCACCGCGGATGCGGTCTGGAGGGCGCCTCCAACGGGGCTCGAATGGTTTGAGTCGCTGCTTTCTCATTTTAAAACGCTGAGTCCATAATACCCTACAGATCTTTGCGAGGAGTGAAAAACCAAGGACCGTGAACTCCAGTGCGCGGGTGTGGGCACACTGTGGGCGTCTCCGCGTGGGGCTTGGACGGGACATGAGGGAAATAACGCTCGGGGTCCCCAACCGCGCATCCGAGCGCGCCCGCAGCCTCGTAGGAGGTGGCGGCAAGCGCCGGTTTCCATCAGACTCTCCACGTGTGACTTCTTTTCTTTCCGAGGGAACTTTTAACCTATTAATGCTTAGTCGTCCTGTGAAACTACAACTTCTCTAAGTCCCCTTGTTACAAATGGAAATGATGGATACGTCGCCACGAAAAGAAGTCTTCTGAGGATTTTAATCGGCACACACGCTTAATGTTCAACGAACTTTTAAAATCATACTGTAAACCATGTATCACTGGGAAGTACTCTAACTGCGTTCCCATCCCCAGTCTATGTGGGAGGGAGGTAATTCCATTGGATAGTTGAGAAAGTCAAGATTCGGGGGGATTAAGTTATTTGCACAAGGTCATGCAGAGAAGCGGTGATCTTGAATCTAACTCAGTTTTCTAAATAACGAGAGAGCCTTCGTTTTAGGGCAAAAGACTGGCAGAAGCACCGATAATAAAGAAAGAACCCATAGGCTAAATGAACAAATTACAGTCTGTGAGCTGTGACCCTGCTGGGATCTGCTGACCCTGTCTAGGTATTAACCATCACATAAACCCTATGACCTATTTGCTATGACAACCTCTTATTTTCCACCTAGAATACGACTTTCTGTTTCACGAGTTAACCCCATTTGAATATTTGTGGTCCATTCACTTTGTATCGAGCACCCATGACAGACTCCCAAGCGATCTTTTAGGTTATGTGAAGCAGAGATTCTTTTAATTATGAACTGCTCCGTTGCATAATATTTGGAAATGGGCGTTTGAGTTCACACAGCCTTGTTTATTTAAATAAGCATTGCCCTCAAGGGTATAGTTTCGTTAAATTATTCAGGGGCAGGGACCTGAATCTTGGCTTAATTAAAAGCTCTGCAATCATCAATTGGATCAGGGCTCATTTGAACACAGTCAGACACCCACAGAGCGAAAGAAACTTCCCAAGCAAATGGGGGTAATGCTGCTTGGCTTCTTCTGCAACCAGAACAAATCTCCCCAGTTTTGTAATGCCAGACCTTTTAAACATGCAGATGAGGTTAGAAATGTCCCATCAGTAGCGCTGCCAAGTAAACCTCAGATAGCGTACGTCTCCCTGCATTTAGTGGCTGGAACGTCACATTTTATTCATCCCGATACCTGCATGGCTGCCCTGAACATGCTTCCCATTCTCCCTGTCTGCTACTCAGTCTCTCTGGGAGGTAAAACCAGGGCCAAAGATGGAACAAGGAAACACTAGAGGACCCTCACTGGCATTTCATAAACATCGTCTTTTCCGATTCCTTCTATTGCAATCCACAAAGCATACCTCGTTATTCCAGGAGCCAAATGTTCTCTAAGCAACCGGAAGCGTTTTCTGGCTGACGCTTAAAAATAACCTTTGAATCGGGACCAAATTGTGTTTCCTCTTCCACCTACTTATTCTTCCAGTGTCTGTGAATAACATTTTCTTGTCTACGAAAATAAGGGTCCTTCATTGGCAAAACTGGGCAAAACTGGGCCGAAAGGCGTACCTGACAATACGGTTTTCTGAGCAGCTGACCGTCCTTTCAGTGCAATCCCTTCTGCTTTTTGGACGTTGCATGGGAATATTTGGGAACCATATTAAATCAATTTTTCTGTGTTCTTACACTGATTATCCTGTGTTTATTAAATTTATGTCCTTTGCCTTCGGTGACAACTCTGAGCATCAGTCATGGGGTTGTTTTATCAATGTGTAAAGCTAGAATATTTGGCTGAACCTTTATGGAGGCTGGGACATACCTCACAATGTGATTTATTGACAGCAACTTACTTTCTTGTTACCTGCAGTTTTCCAGGATGTTTGCATGAGGACATTTGCGATTGCACGATCCACTGGTCTGTCGACGCTCTTTATCTTCGACAACTAAAGTACAAAATCACAAACCCAGGTGCCCATCCCCCACTTCCTTTCCGTGTGGTGGAGAGTGACTGGCCGTGATTGACAGCTGAGAGACACGGAGCCTGATTATTTCTGCCCCCGCTCTGTTTCTGCTCAATCCCACAGGCTTCATTCCTTCCTCATCTCATAAGATGCTGTTGGCTAGGAGAGCGGAGTGAGGCAAGGGCATTCCTCAGCAATGTGACAATTTCAATGGTCTGTATCTTTTTATGATACTTGGAAGTTCTCATGATTATGTGAAGACAGTTTTGCAGATATAATCATATGTAATTTTTCGTAGGATCTGACCTAGTTTACTTTCAACAGAATTTGAAGCCCAAGCAGCATTAAGAGTCTGCCTTTTCAGGTGACAGCAAGTCAGCATTTCCAAAAAGGACCTGTGCAGACTTCATGGGAGTCTCTCTCAGCCCCTGGTCAGTGCTTCGGTTCCCTGCTGCTCAGCTCGGGTACACACCCCACTGGCATCAGTGAGATCTGGGAGAGGCAGGACGGAGATGGAAATATTCCCTGTTTCTCGGGATGAAATCTGTTTGGATCTCACAATGGCAAACCTTGCTGCTTTGGGGCAATTCCTTGGTTCTAAAAAGCTCTATTGTTCTCGAGAAAATGTGGTAAAATGGGTGTTTCTGAAAACAACATGTAGACGTGAGGCCCCATTCATCCGCGCTTTAGGATGACGTGTGTCCCAGTCCCCGGGGTCTGAGTGATGGGTTAGTAACAGAAGAAGGCACACCCAGTATATGCTCAGTCTGCTTAAACCCACATACACCAAAGGTTTGGGGGAGATTTTGAAGAGTTTTACTGATTTGCTCAAAGTCTTCCACAAATAGTCCCTACACACCAAGGACACTCAAAGCATCTTTACGAAAGATTTGTAAAAATAAGACCATTATCATCTAAAGCCGTGTCCCAGTTGGAATCTTTGCATATCATCTTTTAAAAAATAATACAACTCAGTAGAATACATTTGCTGAAAGTCTAACAAACTCTGCTTTTAAATTATAGAGTAGAAGTATACAGGGTAACCTGTGACATTTCTATGCAAAGCACATTGGGATGCTCTTAGGTGGCCATCTTGGAGGCAAGGCAGTCGTTGTGGTTGATTTTACCTCGAATCTAAGGCATATTTGGAAGCTTGGTGACTCAGGAGTCAGGACATCCTCGTGCTTTGACGAAGTCCACAACAAATAACATCCTCCCCAGAGTTTCCTTTAACAAAGCAGTTGTGGATTTCTTTTTAGGGCTACAGCAGTATTTTATGATTCTTTACGTGTCTCTTGAGGGGCTCTATCTTTTTTCTGGTTGATTTGAGGCATCTGTCCCACCTTCCTGCTTCTCTGTTCCTCTTCTGACTGTGTTCCTGCAATAGTGACGGCTGCCATGTTAGGCTGCTTCAACCCACTCTCACTTCTCATGGGTCACCATGTTGAGACCCATTGCCAACTAAGAATGCTCCCTTCTTTGGCAACAATTCAGTCACCTGACAGCTATGAAATCCCACCTAGCATGGCCCTGGCTGCCTTCTGGCTTAGACATTAGGCCAGGCAGTGGAAGGATGCAGACGGTGACCGTATTCCTCTTCTGGGGCTGTGGTAACAACTGACCACAAACTGGGTGGCTTAAAACACTGGAAATTTATTCTTTCCCACTTCTGGAGGTCAGAAGTCCAAATCCCCTCTGATGGTTCTAGGGAAGCATTGCTCCGTGCCTCCCCCATGTAATGGTGGCTCCTGGTGGCTCCCCTGGGCCTGGGCTGCATCATTCCAATCTATCCATCTGTCTTCACATGGCCCTCTCTGTGTTCCTATAAGGACACTTGTCATTGTAGTTAGAGCCCACCCAGATAATCCAAGATGACCTCAGCTCAAGCTCTTTAACTAAATTATATCTGTATTGACTCTTTCTCCAAATAAGGTCACAGTCACAGGTTCTGGGGTTTGGGACATGGACACAACCTTTGGGGGGGCCACCAGTCAACTCACTACAAAGGCAGAATTTGAAATACCATGAGAGTCTATATTTATAGTAAATGTCTGCTTGCCATTTCTATGAATTCAGAGACTGCCCATTTGTTGGATGGTGGACATCCTTGAGGACTGTCCTCATTTTCATTTGTTTCCATGTATTTTGAAAATATCTTCTTTGATTTCCTGGTTCACCCATTCATTGTTTAATAGCATGTTGTTTAGCCTCTGGTATTTGTGGTCTTCCCAGATTTTTTCCTTGTGGTCGATGTCAAGTTTCTTGTGGTCAGAAAAGGTGCATGGGATGACTTCAATCTTTTTGTATTTGCTGAGACCTGATTTGTGACTTAATATGTCATCTACTCTGGAGAATGTCCCATGTGCACTTCAAAAGAATGAGTATTCTGTTGTTTTAGGATGGAATGTTATGACCACACATCTGCGTCAGTGTTGTTCAAAGCCATTGTTTCCTTGTTCATTTTCTGCTTAGATGATCTTTATATTGATGTAAGGGGGTGTTAATGTCCCCTACTATTATTGTATTATTACCAGTTAGTTCTTTTTTTTTTTTAAAAGGTTTTATTTATTTATTATTTGTCAGAGAGAGAGAGAGGGAGAACATAAGCAGGCAGAGTGGTAGGCAGAGGCAGAGAGAAAAGCAGGCTCCCTGCTGAGCCAGGAGCCTGATGTGGGACTTGATCCCAGGACTCTGGGATCATGACCTGAGCCAAAGGCAGTGGCTTAACCAACTGAACCACCCAGGCATCCCCCAGTTAGTTCTTTTTTTTAAGATTTTATTTATTTATTTGACAGACAGAGATCACAAGTAGGCAGAGAGGCAGGCAGAGAGAGAGAGAGAGAGAGAGGAGGAAGCAGGCTTCCTACTAAGCAGAGAGCCCAATGCGGGGCTCGATCCCAGGACCCTGGGATCATGACCTGAGCTGAAGGCAGAGGCTCCAACCCACTGAGCCACCCGGGCGCCCCCCCCCCCGCCCAGTTGGTTCTTTTATGTTTGTTATTATTTGTTTTATATAATTGGCTGCTCCCATGTTGGTGGCATAAATATAATTGTTTGATCTTTGTTTGATTGTCCTTATTATTATTATATGTGTCCTTCTTTGTCTCTTATTACAGTCTTTGTTTTAAAGTCTAGTGTGTTCAGTGTAAGTATTGCCACTCTGGCTTTCTTTAGACAGCCAGTAACATAATTAATGTTTCTTCATCCCTTCACTTTCAATCCTTCAATCCACAGGTGACTTTGGGTCTGAAATGAGTCTCTTGTAAATAGCATATAGATGCTTTTTTTTTTTTTTTTTTGGTCCATTCTGACATCCTTTGTCTCTTGATTGGAGCATTTAGTTCATTTACATTCAAAGTAGTTATTGAAAAACGTTCCTTTCATGAAAAAACACTAACATTAAAATGTGAGAAGATCCAAAAATTCAGTTAGAATATTTTTCAAATTTCTAGCTGTCTCCTCTCCTGCTAGGGTCCTCATGGTAGAACAGCTTTGACTGGGAAGGTTTTTATAAAATGACTTTCTTAGTAGGTCTTTCTGTTTTCTGTTGTTACAAGATTAATTACTTCATTTTATTTATTTGTTTGCTTGTTTGTTTAGAAAGGCTGGGAGGGCAAATGGAGAGGGAGAGAGAGAATCTTAAGCAGCCTCCACACCCAGTGCAGAGCCCATGTGGGGTCGACCTCATGACCCTGAGGTCATGACCTGAGCTAAAATTAGGAGTAGGATTCTTAATGAACTGAGCCACACAGATGCCTCCAAAGTTAATTACTCTAGAATGTCAATAATCCTCCCACAACTGCCCAGTTGGGAGCCAACTCTGCTGATCTATTCAGTCCAGCAGATGGTGGTAGGAACCTGAAGTAGCCTCGTGCAAGGGTGAAGTTGGGAACTCTGGCCACTGCGCTTACTGTTATGTAATCCCAAGAGGGCATGGGGTTGGGAGAAGACTGGTGGTATTATACTTTTGGGGTTTCTAAAGTATTAGGGAAAATCTCTCTTTGAATCTGATTTTTACCCTGTCTTACTGGCCTCCTGTGTTTTTGAGGTGTGTCAATTGGCCAACAAGTCTTTCTACGTTCTTCCTAAATCCATCAGCCCTCCCAAGCACCATGAGCCAGGCATGGTGATGAGTGCTTTATGTGGAAAAACTCATTGAAAGAACCCCAAAGAACCACGACCACTTAACACAAGAAACACAAGCTGTAATAACTTGGCAATCTATTGGTCAAAATTGCACCAAAGAATGCACATAGGGTTTTCATCTTAGTAGGGTTGATTTCTCTTCTTTCCACTAAGCAGGAAAAGCCTTCAGTATGTGGATTTCTGTCATTACCTACACATTTTGTGAGTCAGTTGCTGCAGGAGAGAGATCCCTTGTTGGTCTAATTATCATTCACATTCTACTTAAAAAAAAAAAAAAAAATGACAGACAGAAATGCAAACGTTTTCTTCTTGCAAGCCATTTCAGAAATTGGGTTAACTATTTATTGACTTGCCAATATCAATCTTTTAAATAAAGGATTCAGCTCCTCAGTGAAGGAGACATTTCAAAAATTGAGTTAGAGGTTGTGTGGCAATATCAGAACAATGAGGGCAACCATTCCACCCCCAGGCAAAAAGGGCCAACTGGAAATAAAAATCAGGAAAAGAATATTGATCTAATACCGTGAAGATGTTCACTGGAGTGGGGTCATAGACAGGTTGGCAGGTCTGGCTTTCTGCCCAGTGGCTTCCTTCCTTCTAATCCTGACTGAGAAGGAAAGGCAATCTTGGCTGCCTGCCCAGCAGGTGACATAAATTCTCCCAGGACCTACTGGGGGCAGAAGAAGCTGACTATGTGTTCAGGCAAGACTTGGAGTGTGAACCTCCATCCTGTGCTTGTCCCAGGGTCTCACCTTTTTATTTATTTATTTTTTAATTTAATTTAATTTTTTTTTTCAGTGTTCCAAAATTCATTGTTTATGCACCACACCCCGTGCTCCATGCAATCCGTGCCAGGGTCTCACTTTTTTAAATATTGTGATGATGGGCTGCCGATTCTTAGAAAGGAATGAAAGCATTGTGCGGAAAGTCTCAGCTCCGTGGGATGGCGTGAGCGAGACACTGAAAACCAGAGTTTCATTAAGGATAAGGAGCCGGAGTGGAAACACATAAACCAAACGTTTTGCCCCTTGAAACGTCCTTCATTAAACATGGAAACACGGAGACAGCGTTGAGTCTCGCAAGTGCAGTGCAAAGAAGTGTGGACGCAGAGCCGTGCCTCCTGAACCGTTGTCAGCTGTCCCCTCTCGAGAGTGCTCTGGGCACACTGGTCAGGAGGGGCTCTCCGCCTCTCTGCATCAGCTCTGCAGTGCGGGGAAGAAAAAGTACATTTTTATTCCTTTCAATTACAAGGATGTGGCGTATCTGGCATACTAAAGAGGGAAATTGGGTCCCTTTTAATTAGAGGAAAAGCAGAAAGACTTTCATAGGCGAGCACTGCAGCCAAGGGTATGTCATCTTTGCTGTTTAGGACTCCTAATTGCTTCTTTCCGCGACCGCCTGCCGATTGTAGAGTCGCAGCCTCCTTCATTTAACACGAGGCAACTGAGGGTGCTGTTTTGGTCATTGATTAGAGAGAGGAACCACCTTTAGAACAAAGTTAACTTCACTTCTTAAGAATCCCTTCTTAATGAATCCAATTTTTTTCTTTTTTGTCAATATGGTTCCCTGTCCTTGCTACCCTAGCCTTTCCCACCACGCTCTTCACCGTGCTATCATTCTTAACTCAGTTTATTCCCTCATCTTTCTTTTTACAAATTTTTTTTAAAAATTTTGTTAATTTTTTTCTAACCATAGCACGTACCCTCCCCAATGCCCTCATCTTTCTTAAACGCAAGTGGGACATAATCTGGTAGGTTTATCCGTGGAGCAAAATGTATTTGAGCCATGTATCTATTTGTTTATTCCACAGAACTTTTGGGCATAGCTTTACAGGCCAGGAACGGTGGTCAGGAGGGCCTACAGGTAAGGTCTTAACGGTGGAAAGAGAAACAGAACCAGTCATTTCAGTGCAGGGTGGTGGATACTGCGGTGAGGGTCAGGGTCAGTTCACTGAGAGTCGAGAAAAGGGGCAGCTCTTCTGACAAGGAGTCCGAACGGGCTTCCCTGAGAGACTGTTTTGGTGGAGAATTGGAGTTCCTGGCCAGAGGAGCAGGGGAAGAATACTTCAGGCAAAGGGAATGTCTGAGGCCAGGACGGGAGAGGGCATGCTTTGCTCAAGGAACCATAGATGGGCTTGTGTGGTTGAAGCAATACCTGTCAAGGACAAGGAAAGATCCAGAAAGATCCCGACTGCAATATTTGTACGGGAACAATGGATCCTCTCTAAAGAATTCATACAGATTTTTCTTTTGCCAGAATTTCAGAGGACGAACTAAAATGGAAAGGGGGGGTGGCCAGACTAGTCAGGGCATCAAGGGACCAACCAAGATGACATAACAACAATATGGAGAATAGATTCGCTCTGAACGGGGGTTGGGTCATCAGGGCAGGACAGAAGACAATGGCATGAGGAGGCAGTGTTAGCATTCGAGAGACAATTGGCGGAGCAGTGAAGAGAGAGAGGGTGGTCTCTCCGGGACTCCCAGGTAATGGCTGATGTTGAGGAAAGAGACGTCTTTATGGAAGGACCACAAGGCGAAGGGGGTGTTCTGTTTGGTTAAAGAGATCTGGAATGGCTAAAAAGGTTCAAAAGGGATAGCTATGTAAAGAAATTTCCGGGCAGCAAACAAAAGCCTGGGGCCAGAGGACTTGTGTGTGAGGGGATGCGTGAGGAGCCCAGGCCAGCCAGTGGGGGGATCTCCCTCTGGAGGGTTCTGAAGTGGTGTTTCTACGCAAAGGTTTTTAAACTGAAGCCAGGAGAGGTGAGGCATTCAAAAATCAGGCGTTCAAAACAGTGGAGGCAAGTCCGTGCCCTACGCACCACTGCGGATGAGCGTCTGAGAAAAATCTGGCCAGAGAGTAGGTTCCAGACCTGAGGTGAGGCAGAACCTCCAAGGGCTCTTCTCGGAGCAGAACTCCCTCGGCAGGGGAGGGGGCTCCAATCACACGGGGTCCCCTTAGTCACGGGCTCTCTGCTTTACTCTGAAAGCATTAACGTGTCAGAAAACAACTCTCCCTTGAGTGGGTGTGCTGCTGTTTTTAACATTTTATGCTAACGATCCTGTGTCATTGCCGGCCCCGCCTTGTCCGTGCCTTACCGCAGCCCTGGGAGCAGGTGGAGGAGGGAAGCCCGGGTGGTCAAACCAAAAGGGAGCGCTGGTTTTGGAACTGGACCAGTCTCGGCTTGTATTTCTACTGCAGTATTGATCTCAGGTTCACTACTCGACTTCTCTGAGACCCAGTTTCCCCCATACAGAGCGGGAGTATAGTAATATGGTGTCGGTTACCGTAGACGAAATAGTCTGTCGAGAGCCCGATATAAAGCTGGCATCTGCCCGTATCTGCATTTTATTAGAGCTCTACCGCAGGGGATGGATACGACCCGCCTCTCTTTCGCCCTCCTACCCTTCCCGCCCTCAGTGCCAGAATCATCTCACCCTACCCCTGCAGCCCTCCGGGGCTTCCCTCTGCATGTGACCAAATGAAGGTTTGCAAAATACCCACGAACCACAGTGTCCCTGTGGGTTTATTGTCCTCAATGACAGGGACCCTGTTGCCATCGCGTTCTCCGAGCCCAGCGCCTGAGCTCCGGTGACTCTTTTTGCTGCTCGCCTGGCCCGCATCGTCCACTGCGATCTTAAGACTTGTGCGTTTACAACACGGAGGGGTTAGAAGACAATGAGACTCGTACTCAGCTGGACGATTATGGTCAATTCCAGATACTCAGACACGGAGCCGCAGAGACAACTTGCACCGGTTTCCTGTGGCCGTTGTAACAAATCCGCACAAACCCGGTAGCTTAAAGGAGCAGACGTTGACTCTCTCACAGTTCTGGAGAAGAAGTCTAATGTCGGTATCCCCAGGTCAAAATCAAGGCGCCCGCAGGGCTGTACTTCCTCCAGAGGCTCTGGGGAGAATCTCTTCCTCGCTCCTCCAGCGGCTGGTGGCTGCCAGTGTCCCCTGATTTGTGACACATCACTCCAGGGGCTTGCGGTCACATTGTCTCTTCCTCTTCTAGATGCACGTGGATTTCCCTCCACGTCCCCCTCACGGAGAGACATATGAGTACATTTAGGAGCTGCGTCGATAGTCCCAGATAATCTCTCCATGTTAAGATTCTTAATCACATTCGCAGGCAAAGTCCCTTATTGCCACATAAAGTACATTTGTAGGGTCCAGAGACCAGGAATTTTGTACCGTTCGGGGGACGTTTTCTGGGTCACACCGTTATCTCCAGAAGCATCTCTTAGGCACCCCGGCGAACCCTTCACCTGCCGTGCTCGGTTGTCCGCTCAGAACTCTACTGGCAGTGACCCGGGCCTGTGTTTCCTGATGACCCTCGTCTGTGTGCTCCTCTCCCCTCTTTCGGTCACACCTGAACATGACTTACAAACGGGTGACAGACACAACTGCGGACAGTATGGTTCTAAGTGACTGCATTTTCTCTTGCTCTGCTTATTACTGTTTTTTTTTTTTCTTTGTATTTGCACAAAACTGACAGCTGCTTCTTCCTTCATGCACTTCTGAAGTCCTCCTTCTGGGTCCGGACCCATTCCTGGGGGCCCACTGGGGCACGGTCAAGTCCTCACAAGCTTTGGCAAGGGGTGACTAATTCAGTGACACATGCTACCATGTCTAGATGGATGAGACTAACAGGAACAAGTTTGTTAGTCATTCTATTAATCTCCTCATTAATTTTTAGCCAATCAGGATATAAAGGAAACGGATCCATTAAAAAAAAAACTATAGGAAAAATCAATTGCATTTATAATGTCTCTTTTTTTTCTGAGTTAAAAACGACAGATTCTTCTTTAGCCCTTAGCCAAGACTAATTTCCCCCACAAACCTTTTTTTTTTTTCTTATAGGATTGGTCTCCTAATACAGCCAACCCTCATTCATATTTAACATTCATACATTCGTAAATCTATCGGCACAATATTTCTGCTTCGATGCTCCCTTTACCACACGCAGGCAATGCTCAATTGCTCAAAATCTGCACACTGTCTGGTGCATTTTACAACCATTTGCCGGTGAGAATGTGGGTTTTACCTATGAAGGCAGTCTTGGCTTGGGAATTTTTTTTTTTAATTTCAGGAAAATTCTTTCTTGCTGAGCTCCAGTATCCCCTGAAACTAAGTCTAATAACACACGGGAGCCCCACTCCACTGCCTTCTCAATGTTTCATGCCTTGTTGCCCACATGAGCCTTTCCTCTCGCTTTTATTGCTCAATTCCTGCTGCCTCTGGGACCCCTCCGCCATCGGCTTCCTCTTTCAAGGACAAGTCTGCAGAAGGGGCACCAGACACAGTCACCGAAGACATCCAACAAGAAAAACATATGGATAAAAACTGCCAACCAGCATGATGACTCCCTCAGAGAGACATCACCGGTGCGGAAGCCTGTGAGGACAGCGTGGAGATGATCGCTTTGGGAAACGTTCTTGATCTCTGGGGGAATGCCAGCTGCACCAGAATGAAAAATAACGGGCAGACAGAAGCTAGTGAATAGATCTGTGGGTGCTGTACTGTGACCCTGCTTCTGGACAGTTTCATCTTCCCCTAAAGAAGCTGCTTTAGGGATGGCCCGCTGCGTGGAGTGAATAAACTGCTTCATAAATTAAGTGCGCCTTCTGTAGTTTCTCAGGTCTCTGAAAAACTAGGACATTGGCACTGATTTTAGAATTCTGTAGGCTCACAATTTAGTCTATATATTCTATACAGTTTTACAGTCTTCAGTAGGTATATTCATTTCTGATTATTTTACAACGAGAGAAGGGAATGGCATTTTGAAAAATAACACTGATTTTTAAGCAGGATAGACCTCTTGCATATTGAAGAAAACAACTGGTAGAGAAAAGTCTGGTTTTTCACAAACGATGCCCTTCAGAGGAAGGCGGAATATTCCAGAGAAAGACAGAAATCACGTTTGGATACAACTAAATCAACTTCCCATTTGACATCTTTTGAATATAAAAATAGACCTAAAGTCAAGTAGAGCTTTGGTATACGACCCCGAAATATTGGGATGCTTATAAATATTTTGTTGGTTTTTTTTGTGATACTTTAGTAATTTTCTCTAATTATAAAAGAAAATCATATTCATTGTAGGAGGAGTGGATAATTCAGAAGAATGTAGGGACAAGAAGACCAAATCACCTGTAGTTCTGCCAGGCAGGGCCAACCACTTTGCATACGTTGATTTTTCATCTTTCTGCTCTATGCTTAGAGTTCAGTGTCTTGCATTATTTTTTCTTTGACACATGGTACATTTCCAATGGTCTGGGAGATGTACTGCAATTGCCTGGTCTCTAGAGTGCTATGACTGACCTGCCCAAATGGTCGAACCGTCAAGACTGTGGCTGATTTTCTCAGCGATTACCAATAACCCTCAATGAGCATTCATGGGCTCAAATCTTTTCATCAGCTTTTCTAATTATTCTGTTCAGATACAGTTAATATAAAATTTTAAAAGTCTCCAAAACTTTCAGTGTAATTCTAGAATCCAACAATGTTGTGGATCAGTCTTACGTCCAACCATGCGGAAAAGGGAGACGTGCCCATTTGTGGCTTATGGAGAAAACTCAAAACTATTACATCCTCTTAGAAAACAGATGTGCCAATTGATATTTTATTATTGGGACACATATTTAAGTTAGACAAACAGAGCTGTAGACCTCAAGGTTATGTTTGCCTTTCACAGGAGGCAGCAACAAGGTTGTTGGTTTTTTTTTTTGTTTGTTTTTGTTTTTTGTTATCGTTGCTTTTGTCTTTCTTGCTGTTAAGATAACTGGCAGTTTTATTTATTTATTATTTTTTAATTCTTTAAATTAAATTTAGTCAACTTATTAGTTTGGGGGTAGAATTTAGTGATTCATCAGTTGCATGCAACACCTGGCGCTCATCACATAAGTGCCCTCCTTAATACCCATCACCCAGTTACCCCCATCCTCCCACCCACCTCCCCACTAGCAACCCCGCAGTTTGTTTCCTAGAGTTCAGCATCTTCATTGGTTTGCTTATCTCCTTATATTCCTCTTATTTTATTTTTCCTTTCTTTCCTCTGTTTACCTGTTTTATTTCTTAAATTCCACATATACGTGAAAGCATATGGTACTTATCTTTCTCTGATGGACTTATTTCTCTTAACATAATACTCTTTAGTTCCATTCTTATGGTTTTAAATGGTAAGACTTCATTCTTTTTGATGGCTGAGTAATATTCTATTGTGTATGTACCACATCTTCTTTATTCATTCATCTGTTGGTAGACATCTGGGCTCTTTCCATAGTTTGGCTCTCGTGGACATTGCTGCTATAAACACTGGTGTGCAGGTGCCCCTTTGAATCACTATGTTTGTCTTCTTTGTGCAAATACCTAGTAGTGCAATTGCTGGGTCATATAGCAGCTCTATTTTTAACTTTTTGAGGAACCTCCATATTGTTTTTCCAGAGCGGCTGCCCCAGCTTGCATTCCCACCAACAGTATAGGAGGGTTCCCCTTTCTCCACATCCTCTCCAACATTTGTTGTTTCCTGACTTGTTAATTTTAGCCATTCTGACCAGTTTGACATGGTATTGATTCTGGTTTTGATTTGTATTTCCCTGATGGTGAGTGATGTGGAGCATTTTTTTTTTTTTATGTGTTTGTTAGCCATTTGTATGTCTTCTTTGGAGAAATTTATCTGTTTTTTTCTTGACTGGATTTTTTTTTAGAGTATTCATGTCTCTGTTTCACAAAACAATTTCAAGGACAATTTTCATCACAGAAATGGAATAGGTTTATACATTTGAGGCTTCACATTGGACAAGAGAGTGAGAATGGAAAATTCTCTAGTTACTCCCAATTTTTCCTACTTTATAAAAACTAGAATATGTGTTAGCTTATTCACAGAGCAGCGTCAGCTTTTCTCTAACTACAGGGAAAGGGGAACATTTTTACCCTCTTATTTTCCTGAGATTTCTTTCAGGGGCAGTTAGAGAGCTTTTGGTTTTCAAGGATGTGAACTGACATTCCATTATTTTTATCTGCAAGAAAGAGGAGGGAAAATCCTAAGATGCTTAAAACACAGTATGGGAAGGGGAAAAAAAAATCTGCTGCTATTATGCCTTTTCGAAAATAACATTTCTGGATCAAAGGGTATGTAATGTGTTTAAAGGCTTCTGCCTCAGAAGACCAAATTATCTTCCAGAATGATTACATCAACTTACATTGCCATCAGCAGTGAGCTCCCAATTCACTGCACATACTTTTGAAAAAATTAAATACCTGTACTTATTTCTAGCAAAATAATGCTGCCCATTTCTGAAAATATCCTATTTGAGCTGATATAGAGAAGCAGAGCAACACATTTTGGTTTAAATACTAAATTGTATTTAACTTTGAAAGACGTTGGATACTGGTTCCTCTCTGTAGCCAGTATCTTTTGTGTCCTGATTAGATTAGGCCCAGGTCATTTTGAGAGTTGGTCCCTGATGAGCAAAACCAAGATGTGAAGGTTCGGAGAGTTATTGCAGAAACAAAAAAATCCAATACAACAACTTTGTGTATAAATTGGCTAAGGAAAAGGCCCCAAGGACATCGTTCTTGCCCTGGATGCTGTGGGTAATGCAAACGCTACAGAACTTTCCCACACTGCCTTCCCGTTGCCACCGTGCATGCATCGGCCAGAATGCGGTGCATCGTTCCCGTCTGCTGCAATTGTAGGAGTCAGCTCGATCAATTTGCTCTTCTTGGGTAATAAGGGCACTTTCTGCAACTCTGCCATGGCTGGACAGTATATGACGGGACAGCCATCGAGCTGTTGAGCTGCTACTGACAAGCCCCCACCGTCCTGCCAAGACTAATATTTGACAATGTCAGAACAGGATGTGGAAAAACAAACAAGGCTCCCAGGAGGCATTATAAATCTCCGACTCTTTGGCCTCTGGGATCCATTTTACTGCGAATAAAAGTCAACAGGAGAAATACATGCTTTGAAGGAAAGCCAAGCATTTCATTTAAATAAATTTCAGTGAAAAATAACAACAAAATTCAGGAGAATTGAATGCCAGTATCTCCCCACTCTATCGTCCATCATTCTGGTTGTCCTGTCTCCCGGGAGACATTACAGAATCTGCACCAAAACTCAGTCTTTGTGAAAAGGGAGCATTTGGGCAGGAAACATGCTGCACTGGGAATGTGACCCAGTTGTCACCTTGTGTTGGCTAATCTTCTTGAGTCTGTAAGAGAAAAGTAAGTGCTACAATAAAGGGGAAAAATAAGCTTTTTCAAAAAGAATATTGGCATGTGAACAAGCACTGCTCTCTAGCAGTGATTTATGTGAGGACATTTTAAGGACTCAAGAGTTGAAGTGTTTTGGGGACTAAATTCAATGCTTTGGCTTTAAGACACAAACCCACTGGATGATAAAACCGGTAGTTAAAAGTTGCGATAAAAATGCCAAGTGTGAATTTGGCTTCTATTGATATCTGCAAGGCCAAAGTAAACTAGAGAGGGAAAAAAAATACAAGGTGGTGTTACCGATTGTATTGGTACAAATGACACTATGGCCAAAGGACTGAGAATGGAAGAGAAACAAAAAAGGTTAGAGTGTCATGAGGAGGGAAACTGTTCTGTTCTAAACTGTATCAGTATTTTCCACCTAGAGTGTTGCAGGGGCCCTAGGCTGCTCCAATATTTACTAGATGCATGAATGAAATGAATGAATGAGTAGGGCCTGGCAGGTATGGAAAGAGCAAGGGGCCATGGAAGGTATTAGGTCTTCAAAATCCACACTTAAAGGATGACAGGCAAGAGCGAAGTGATCTACCAGAGACGGCCTTATGGAGGGGCATGGGCTGGGTGTTATAACTGTGAAAAGTCCTTGACTTACCTGCAATATTTCTCTGTTCTAGTAGAGATCCCTAACAGTATAGGTATACCCAACACAAACACATAGTTATATTTCTCCCAATTTTACAAGATAAAGAATACTGTCAAATAATTTTAATATGTATAAATTATAGGTTGAGTATACAAATATAGATATTTGTTGGTATTTAAATCAGTTACCAAGTAATTAAAGATAAATATGTAGGGACACACAATGCATGGGAAACTTGTGATCCTTTATATCAATTAAACTACTAGTCATAACCATTAGGCACTCACTTTGATATTGTTTTTAACAGCCTAACTTTTGGATTATTGGCCTGCAGAACCATTCCCTAAAATAAGCAAGTTAACCTGGTAACTAAACGCTGGAAGCAAGCAGAATGAACTTGCTTCTCTCGGGGAAAGGAAAGAAAAAACAGCCTTAGCTAGCTCAGTGTTTTGATTTTATCAACTTTGGAAGCAAGTTGCTGAACATTTATTTTTAGAAATGGGATAGTCTAGAGATGTGTTCTTGGGTTACTCTCTTTCCTGGACTATGCAGAGGTCCTGTTCCCACCTACAGATTAGAAGTGGAGTCTATAGTTTTATTTGCCCTTAAGCTACTTGAGACCAAGGGTATACCCTTCTGAGCCAGGCTCTTCTCCAGTGTGTTCCTCCAATGAATAAAATTCCCCTCTTGAAACACTGCAGAAGAAACACAGAAATGGGACTGTCCCAATGTGTTCACTTTCCTAAAGACCGTAATATTAATATGCCTCAAAAAGAAATCAATGTGCACATTTCTAAAGGGTTCTGACTTTTCCTTCGGACATTCCACTGTCATCATTATCAGAAAAACATCACTGAGCTTCTGTTACTTTCCAGTAAGAAGTGATTTATTTCTAGCAATTTTTCTGCCTGAAAAAGTGGCTTGTTAATGGTTTCATGTTTGCATATGCCTAAGTGCACACTGTTCATGCAGATATCTGGGGTCAATCAGACAACCTTTCAACGACTTACATTCTCTATGACTGACAGCTCAAATAATTATCTCCGGAGATCTGAATTTTAATGCTAACAATGGGGTTATCAGAACTTTACCTGCAGTGCCCTTGGACTATTTCTTTAGGAATTACGGTGTGGATTTAACTAACAGTGATTTGAGAAATAACCCTATGGGAATTTTAATCCTGAAAAAAAAAATGTTCCCATCCACTTGGAATATTCTGTAATCAAAGTGGAATTTGCAACACTAGAATAAACAATTCTGAAATAAATAAAAGCCAGCATGCCTTGCACCATCTTTGCCTTACGTAAACCAGCCTACCGGCACTGACAGTTTAGAAGGCTTGACAGAATCTGAAAATGAGGCTAGGTTTACGAGGTTTGATTCTATTTTTAAACCAAAGAGGAATATGAGGTTTTAAAGGGAAGGACAATCTCCCTTAAGCACTGGCAGTAACTTTCCAGATCTCGCTATTCCAAAATTGATGGCTGAATCCCAACTGCCTTAAGGCAGAAAAAAAAAAAAAAAATCTAGCAGTTAAAGAGGAAAGGTCCAAAGCTGGCCTTTATTTCTGAGCTTGCTCATTGCCAAAGGCAATCTCTCTGCTTGTCAATATTCTGGGTTTTGGTGATGAAGGACACAGATGGTCTCCCCGAGAAGAGAGGCTTCCTCAAAGCACTTCTCAAAGTTTCTCCAAGTAGCTGCTGTCACTGGCATGGCTTAGGGCGGAGGGCAAAGGGAACACTATCCCCAAACTTTAGAGTGTGGATGAGTCCTAAGGTGCATCATAAAAAGTTCCAGGTTTTGGAACTGATAAGAAAAAAGGCTTGTGCCCTATTCAAAACTCAAGATGTGTAGGGGTGCCTGGGTGGCTCGTCTATTAAGCATCTGAGTCTTGATTTCAGCTCAGGTCATGATCTCAGGGTCGTGGGATTGAGTCCTGTGTGGGGCTCTGCGCTCAGTGTGAGTCCTCTTGTTCCTCTTCGTCTCCTCTTCACCCTCCCCCACCAACCCCATCAGTTGCTTTCTCTCTCTCTTTCTCAAATAAATAAATAAAATCTTAAAAAAAAAACCAAAACCTCAAGATGTGGGAAAATAGGTAACCACGCTGATGTTGTATAGACAGCACTGAAAATGGAATAACACAAACCAAGAATGAGCTGGTCTTGGTAGGATACCCTATCACTGCTGTGAATGCCAGTGATGCCAGCAAGTGGTCACAGAACTTCTAAAATGACTCCCATATGTAAGAAGTTGATCCGTACTCATTTATAAGATACATCTAATTTCTTTCTAGCTAATGACCTTGTTGAATCTTTGCCGAGATTTCTGTGCAGTCCAGATGGGTTTAGAAATGGCAGGTCATCCATGGTGGTCAGAGCAGAAAGTATAGCTCCTCTATTGTAATTAAGACTCTGGAGTTAAACCCAGGGTCCTGGGATCGAGCCCTGCATCGGACTCTCTGCTCAGCGGGGAGCCTGCTTCCTCTTCTCTCTCTGCCTGCTTCTTGCCTATTTGTGATCTCTGTCTGTCAAATAAATAAATAAAATCTTAAAAAAAAAAAAAGGACTCCGGAGTTATCCTGGATCCCAGTGACCTGGTGGATTGGCCAACTTTGAGATGCTACAGAACCCCAGAAGGCTCAGGACACAGAACTTGGGTAACAGGTTTCCTTTGTCTTGCAAAAAAGTCTTCTATGAAAATAATAGGGGTAGAACAAGTAGCATAGAATTTTCTCAAATTCTAAATATTTACTCTAGCTGAAAGATGAGTGGAATATGCGAGTAACAATGAAAGGAGACTGAGAGACAGACAGATGATAGATGGATGGATAGAAAGATAGATAATAAATAGATGATAGATACATGATAGATAGATAGATAGATAGATAGATAGATAGATAGAGATACAGATTCCCCATTCTGTTTCTCTGGAGAACCCCAACTGATGATACAAGCAGTTTAACCCCTGAGCAGTTTAACACCTGAGGTTCCTACAGAAACCCCCTCACCCACAGATTTGCAGAAAACATAAGCTTGTTGCCCAATCTCTCTCTGCACCAGCATCTGCATCTGTTCAATGGAGGCAACATCAGCACCCATCATGTAATTTTTATGAATATTTTTATACATATATTTGCACGTTTAAAATGCCTAGAATGGCTATAGGCCCATAGTAAACATTTACTGTCAGATATCCATACTCATGCTGATAAATACTGTTGCCTACTAATAATCCTTTAAAAGTAGCCTCGGATGTTGAATTTCCTGCAAAATACAGTGGCTCTCCTCAAGCAATCTGCTTCAGGAAACTTCAGCAGGCTTCTAAGATGGACATTTTGCATAGGAATCAATTTAAGTTGCTGGTCCCCATATCTGTTGAATCTGCTGTGAGAAATTTTAGCTTGTGAAAATCCTACATATTAGAATACTTGTTCAGCCACGTGATGATGGTGGCCCAAGAGTCACAATACCATTTTGAGAAGAAGTTGCTGTGATTTAAAAAGTTGTTACCTTGGAATTCTCCACCACATCACAGTGATCCTTGCTTACTCACACATCATCGGTCACTCACGGTGGAGAACCACTTGCCTTTGAGAACTTATGCTGGATCTTGGCATACTGTCCACTTTTTTATTCCGTGATGCCACATATGCTTTGAAATAAGGATTCTTCTTCTTCTTCTTTTTTTGCTTTATAAAAATTATACATGTTTCTTTTAGAAATTTCATGAAAATTTAGTAAATGCAGAAATATGTAGGGAGAGATATTAAAAAGAATTCCAGTCTCTTTCTGTACTTATTTTTAAATACAATTGTATGGTGTTTCTGACTAGTATATTTTAATTTTTTTTAAAGATTTTATGTATTTATTTGAGAGAGAGAGCCTGAGAGCACAAGTGAGGGGAGGGGCAGAGGGGGAAGGAGACTCCCCAGGGAGCCCTGGTTTGATCCCAGGACCCAAGATCTTGACCCGAGTCTAAGGTAGACACTTAACTGCCTGAGCCACTCAGGCATCCCTAATATATTTTAATTCAAATATCATATCAGCTTTCCTGATTACAAGTAATATAGGCACACTGTAAAAAATTGAAAAATGTAGAAAAATAATAAAAAATTACTTGGAAGCTCATAACAATAGAAAAACCTAAATTTAAGTGTTATGGAGTCTTATTTTTCCCATGAATTTTAAAATTCTGGATATCATAATTAATATAATGATTTTAAGGAATATCAGCCCAGAATGAAGCATGGATTGTTAATGAGATGAAGAGAAGGATTGTATCAGATGTTAAGTCCTTTTTATCTCTGCGAAAACATATCTTTCAACCCAGTACAACATTTGTCAGTTATGTCCATGCTCCTTGTCCCTGTTGTAATTGTTCTTGTTACTTCGGGGGAAACAACTTCTAATTTGAGGCTTGGATAAGCCTCCCATGTCTTCCATCTCTGCCACTTTCTCTGTCATTATATACATTTTTCTTTTTGGGTTCCCACCCTTATAGGATGGCTTGCCAGACTGACCCCCTGAGGCCCCCATTAACACCCTGTGGCAGACATTGCTGCTCCAGTCCACCCGCATTGCCACTGAGCTTCCAACTTGCGTGCAGCTATGCCTTCTGCGATTCCTCTGACTACCTCTTCATCTCAGCCAGTTTGCTCCGAAAGCCTTTCTGCTCCTTTTGATGGAGGACAGATCAGTTTGGATCTTAGTGAGTGCACCCCCCGCATTTCTAAATTATCATCTATTTATGTGGCTAATTTTTTTCAGAGACATGCTCTTTCTCTGAATTTTCATAATGATGTTCCCATTTCATTTCTTTCTCACAGTGTTCATTTTTATATGTTCTATTTTTTGCAGTATTTTTTCATAAGTTCTATTTTTTCTCTGATTAGTGTCTGACTCTCCTACACTCCAGAGTCTGAACAGATGAAACCCATTATAATCTGCGGCATCCATTGCTACCAGGATTCTTTCTGCTCTTGTTCCCACCTACACTGTGAGGACTAAGTCTCCAAGATTCAATGTGCTACCTCCTGTCTCTTTTGTGCCACTGTCTGCATGGCTGTTTCTGGGGCATTGTCACCTCCAGGTGAGTGTTGGAAATGGTGGAAATCAGAATCTCAGCAGCTTCTAGAACCAACAGTTAAGATGAAGAGAGACAACAGCATTTTTTTTTTTTTTATTGGCAAAGATCTTATTTTTTTAAACTTTGGCACACAGAGGGCCTAAAGTGCTCCATGCTATAGAATTAAAAATGATAACTCAGCCATAAAAAGGAATGAGATCTTGCCAATTGTAATGACATGGATAGAGCTAAAGAGTATTATGCTAAGTGAAATAAGTCAGTCAGAGAAAGACAAATACCATATGATCTCACTCACATGTAGGATTTAAGAAACAAAACAAAGGAGAAAGGAGGATGAAAAGAGAGAGAGACAAACCAAGAAACAGACTCTTAACTACAGAGAATACACTGATAGTTATGGGGAAAGGGATGGGTGAAATAGGTGATGGGGATGAAGGAGTGCATCTGTTGTGATGAGCACTGGGTATCCTTTGGAAGCACTGAATCACTATGTTGTGTACCTGAAACTAGTATTACATTGTATGTGAAATAACTAGAATTTAAGTAAAAACTTAAGAAAATAAAAGTGATAAACCTAAATTTTAAAATTCAGGAAAAATAATTTTTAACATAAAGGACACAATTGTTAGTAGACTTGTTTTTGAAATATTGAAAAATAATGAGCAACTCTTAACACAAAGCCTTGATAATAAAATGCTGTCAGCTGGTTTTGCTTTTGTTTTATAGATCAGTGTGATTAGCTTTCCATTGTGCTATAACAAATTATCACAAACTTAGTGGTCTAAACAATATAAATTTATTATCTTTCAGTTCTTTAACTTAGAAGTCTCTAAGATTCCACTGGACTAAAATCACACACGCTGGACTAAGTTGTGCTCCTTTCTGAACAATTTCTCTGGGGAAGAACACATTTGCTTGCCTTTTCCAGCTTGTAGAGGCCACCTGGGTTCCTCGGCTCTTCAGCCCCTTTCTCCATCCTCAAAGCCAACTCCTGGATCCTTCTTGGTCATCACAGTGGGAGAGAGTCTCCATCTTTATGAACCCATGTGAGTACATTTGCTCTACCCATGTAATTAAGGAGAATCCCTCATCTCAATGTCCCTAATTTTAGTCACATTTGCAAAATCACTTTGCAAAGTAAGGTAATACATTCATGGGGTGGGAATTAGGGCATTAACAAGGATGGAGGCCATTATTCTACCTACCACAAAGAGTTCAGTAAGAAAACACCACCGTATGAACTGACAGTGAAGTTGAAGGGTAAAGGACTTCCACCAGATTTGTAATTATTTTGTGTATTATCATAAAAGAGAGCAAATTGTTTGTAGGAAACTCTCCTACAGTGGTCATTTTGCAAACTTTAACCTTGGGTTGCTGATGTTTGCTTACCAGTCTACTGTTGAAAATTGTATTTTTTTTCACAATAATATAACCACTTTGTAGAGGTATGATTGAGGAATGAAAATTTGTACATATTTAGTGTGTATAAGTCAATGAGTTTGGGATGCATGTGTACATCTGTGAAGCCATCACCACCATCAGGACCATAAACATAGCCATCACCTCCTGATGTTTCTTCCCATCCCCTGTATTATTACCATGATTTGTGTGTGGTTGTGGTCTTAACATAAGGTCTACTCAGTATATTTAACTTAAGGTCTACTCTCAGCATATTTTAGGTACACAATCCAGTATTGTTAGCTATAGGCTCCGCACAGTACAGTAGATCTCTACAACTTATTTATCTCCTATAATTGAAACTTTGTACTCTTGGACCAACATCTCCTCATTTCCTCCTCCCTTTGGCCCCAGGAAACCACCTCTCTGTTCTTTGCTTCTATTAATCTCACATTCTTTTAATTAGTACTCGGTACTTTTTGTGTGTTAAAATGTGCCTGATAACATTATATAAATAATAATATCTATTATGCATCAGATGAAAAATGAGTTTACAAGTGAAAAAAAGCAGATATTAAAGAGTATATTTGGTATATCCCCATGTCAAACATATAAATGTATGAATGTTCACAAAAGACATTTAGAAATACAACCTCCTAAATCTTTAATGGTGGTAGTCTCTGGAAGGGGAGTTACAGGTGATTTACTCTTCCTTTTTTCCTTAATCCCCAATGATATTTGGTGACTTGGATGGAAAAATATTATCATAATGGTTACCTTTTGAAAGGGTCCCCAAAACAAATTTATAGATAGCATAAGTTGTGAAAAATAATCAAAGGGCAGTTAAGGAACCTCTTGTCTTCTGAGATAACAGAACCTTAAAATTTTTAAACTTGTTTTAGAATTAACACTGTTCTAAAATAGAAGCTTTGGTACTAGGTGGTGTTTCTAATAAAAACAATAAGAGCCTGGAATTATTCCATACATTTTAATAGCATAAATTCAGATATGATGATTCCATGGCACTTCGGGCAACACCTAACACTGGAGAATTCATCATTGTCGGTTGCATTTTCTAACCACTAATGGGGTTGCATAGCCCCCCACTCTGTGGGGAAACACTGTCAGCAGCCCTGTGGAGGGGACCGGTGAAACATGTGCATAAGATGGACCTTGTCTCCAGTGGAGGTGACATCAGGAGTTGGTATGACCAGGCAGGCAAATCACGTATTTCATATCTCCTTTCCTTCTGTCAGTGTAGCAAAAGACTGGAGGACTTTGAGAGTTTTATTTCCTAGTGATTCTGTGAGAACACAAATGGAATTCTCCTTCCACACCAGGACTCTAGAGTGAAAGCTCTCTACCACCTTCTCCAAGTTCTACCACCTTCTCCAGGAGACCCAGAAAAGTCCTGTCAAATACTGAGTCCCAATTTTGAGTGTCTGGAGGGCATCATCTGTGGCAAGCTATAACTGCAATCAAAGCCAACTTTGGAAAGACTCTTCCCCCAGCAAAAACACCCAGGAGAGACAAGGCTGTGAGTGTTGTTCCTCTGCTACCAAGGCTAGGATAATCCCCTGAAAGCACTGAATATTTGGTGGGCTTTGGCATTGTTGACATCCACAACATATCTGCATATGACTGGGTGAACTGGATCATTTTCAAAATCTATATTCAAGGACATATTTATAACTTTCCAGTAATTTAGGGGCTAGTATCCTTGGACAGGATGGTGCCTGGCTGGGTGGCTGGCCACCATGGGGTGAACCAATCCAATTCCTCCAAAGGAGATTTAGCTCTATGCTTCTAAGTAAGTCAGTTTTCAGATGCATTTCACAACTCAACTTCCTACAGTATCAACTGCATGACAATTAAAATCTTGCTGAATGTATTTTAATATCAACAGAGTTGGCAAAAACTTTAGCAGAAAAATATTATGGAAGGAATGATTACCAATTCTTGATCACTTCTACTTCCAACATTTTCTACTGAGATTTATAAGTATGACATTCCTTGTTATTCTGAATATTTTCAACCCTGGATCTTTATAAAAGAACAAGGATTCAATAATTCAAATGAATAGTGAAGACCATGTGATACTACAGAATAAAACAGTTCCTAGGCTCCACCCAGAAGAATCAGATCTGAATTATTTTCTCAAGGTATTCCTTCTTCCAGGAAATATTGTACATTCTGAGTGTGGAGCCTGTGCAAGCATACAACCCAATAGACAGGGTTTGGGAAGCCTGAAGTCACCTTCAAATATTTCAAATTCCAATTTGTTTGTTCTATAAGCTTCTTCATGTTCTTTTTTTTATTTTAATTTTTATTATTTTTTAATTTAAATTCAATTAGCCAACACACAGTACATCATTAGTTTCAGATGAAGTGTTCAATAATTCATCAGTTACATATAACACCTAGTGCTTCATGTTCTTTCAATATCAAGGGCATTTCATGAGACATCGCTACTTTAATTTTTATAGCATGTATTAACCATTTCCCGGGCAGTGGCTTCTCTTAAGCCACAATTCATGTCAATATAGCAACTTCAAAGAGACACCAAGGACTTGTTTAACCATCATGGAACCTCTAATACATTCTTCAACAGATCATCACAGAGACCCTAATGTTCAAAACTGAGCATACCATTCAGGCTAGGCTAAATTACACTCAGTTGACAATTGACAGCCAACTCTCAGCTGTATGGCATAATAATTTTTTTATTCTCATGGGTCTCAGTGCCTGTCCAGAGCCACTTACCTCTCTGGTATGCCTCAGGTTTTCATTTACTTGGATCTAATGGTATCTCTGTGCTGATATGTTCTCCCACCATCATCACGTCAGGAGAAGAGAAAAGAAGGGAATGTGAATCAATTTAGAAATCTCTCCCACTCAGAGGAATACAACAACTCTCTTCAAGACATGAAGCAAGGATCTCTGCCCCACATTCCCCACATTTGGTGCTCGCACACTGTACCTCAGTATCTACATAAATCTCCCTTTGATGATATTTCTCAGGGCCAAAGTCTTTCTTTCAGAAATAAATCAAATTCAGTTAAAGATCTTCTAACATATATTTTAAAATTTTTAAAAAGCTCTCAGCATACAAATTCCAATAAACATGCTGACAAACATGAATTTCTTTAATATAAAACCCCACATCAAACAGCCATTTTGTGCAATCTACATTGGGCATATATTTGGAAGCATGCCAAATAGCATTCTATTTACCATATTGTAGGTTTTATAAGTTTCTTTGTAAGCTCTTGTCACATTATTATGTGACATATTCCTTTCTGATTATGAATTAGCCAGTGCTTACAATTAACCTGAAATAAAGATACACGTAAAAAACAAAGTAAAAAAACACCCTTACTTAGTTCCTCATCTCAGGAAAAGACAGTTATGATTCTGGGCCCTTAATGTACAAATAGAGTAATATACAATATTGACCCATCAGGGCTATGGCCCCATGTAAACCCAGCTATAGCCCCATGTAAACCCACACAATGCATGCTGGGAGTTGCAAAACTAAGGTTCTTTCAGAATCACTGAAGAATTGTGTTAAAAATAGATTCCTGGGCCACTCGCCAGGTTTAATATATCAGAATTTCCAGGTGTGAGGCTCAAGAATTTATAATTTTAACAATCTCCCTAGACATTTCATATAAAGCCAACTCAGTGCAATTCCAAAAATAGGTGTTTTGAAGCCACTGGTATCTATCATGATTAATGATTCTTTAAAATTGCTTTCTTCTTTTTTCCCTCATATGCAATATTCAACTCAACCACAAGCTCTGTAGCTTTATCAACATCATAGATCTCAAATCTAACCAATAATGCCACTTAGCCACCTTGCTACCATGCTGGGTAAAGCAATCATCTCTCGAATGAAGGAACTTCCTCAGAGGCTTTCCTAGTTTCAGTCCTGCCTAGAATCATATTGTTATTTTTTTTTCTTATGTTATGTTAGTCACCATATGGTATCATATTGTTAAAGTAGAGGTGGTTAGTATCACCATACTGACTATTATCATTCGCTGGTTCCCACTGTAGTGACAATAAAATGTAAATGCTTTTCCCAGGCTTGTAATGCTCTACACCAGTGGTTCTCAAACAGAGGAGAGTTGGTCTCTAAAGACCATCTGGCAATGTCTAGGGACTTTTGGGATTGTCACAGCTGGAAAAAGGAGTGTAACTGCCTTACAGCAGTAGAAGCCAGGAATGCTACTAAACATCCTACAGTGCCTAGGACAACCCCCAACAACAAACAATTATCTGCTCCCAAGATCGATAGCACTGGCAGTGAAAAGTATGTCTCTATACAACCTGGCTCATGCTTATTCACCATTAGAACCTTTTTTCTTCAGTTTTTCCATCTGGCATATTTGTCAGGCTCATTTCCACATCAGAAACTTCCTAATTTCTTATAGGAGAGCCAGGATGGAAGGTCCCCAACCCATATCGGGTGTTGTATGGGCATGCAGTAAGCTTTGAGTGTGCTGAGCCATGAGATACAGGGGCTATTTGTCCCCACAATACATACTGTCTCAACCTGACTCATACACATATCTCCTTAAATCAAAATACATTTTTCCAATATTTTCCACCTAGGCTATACCACGATTTTAATCATTTCCATCATAAGAAGAATTTGTGTTGATTAAGAAGAAATGCCACCTACAAAAAACAAAAAACAAAACAAATGAATAAACAAAAATCTGCTGGAACTAATAAGCCATTATAAGAAGTCTGTCCTGTTCACTGTAGGATATTTACTAACATCCCTGGTCTCTACACACCATATGCCAGCTGCAACCCCTCTTTCAGTTGTGATAAGCAAAAATGTCTCCAGATGTCCCCTGGAGATAAGCTCTTCCCCTATTTGAGAACCATTGGTGAGAGCATTACAAACCTGGGAAATGCATTTATTGTGTATTTTATTGTTACTGTAGTGGAAAGCCAGTGGATTATAATATGCAGCATAGTAATACAAAGTTAATATACAAAAGTTAATCAACCTTATACACATATAAAATATGTGTATTATATATTATATATATTATATAATATATATATTATGTATATATAGGTATAATATATATAATATACATATATATTATATATATATACCATTTTCATTAGCACTCTTTAAAATGAAATATCTAGGTATAATCTAACAAAATATGTACAAGATCTACATGAGGAAAATTACAAAACTCTAGTGGAGACTCCAAAGGAGAACTAAATAAAGAGATATTCTGTGTTTGTGGATCAGAAGATTTAATATTGTCAAAACGTCAGTTCTTCCCAACATGATGTATAGATTCAATGCAATTCCAATCAAAATACCAGCAAATTGTCTTGTGAGTATTGACAAACTGATTCTGAAATTTACATGCGAAGCAAAAGTCACAGAATAGTAAACACAGTATTAAAAAAGAACAAAGTCAGAGGACTGACACTACCTGAATTCAAGACTTACCGTGAAGTTGCAATAGTTAAGACAATGGTATGAGAATAAACAGATAGATCTATGAAACAAAACAGAGAGTTCAGAAATAGACCCTCACAAATACAGTCAATGGATCTTTGACAAAGAAGCCAAGGTGATGTAATGGAGCAAGGATAGTCTTTCCAACCAATGATGCTAGAACAACTGGACATCTACATGCAAAAAAATAATCTGGACCCAGACCTTACACTGTTTACAATAATTAACTCAAAATGGATCAGTGACCTAAATGTAAAATGCAAAACTATAAAAGTAGAATATAACACAGAAGAAAACCTACATGGCCTTGGTCATGGAGATAACTTTGTAGGTACAGTGGGAAAGATGTGATCCATGAAAGGAATAATTGATTAGTTGGACTTCATTAAAATTAAAAACTTTTGCCCTGAGAATCATAATTTCAATAATGAGCAGAAGATAAGCCACAGATCTGGAGAAAATATCTGCAAAAAACACATCTGATAAAGGACTGTTCTCCAATATATACAAAAGCTCTTAAAACTCAACAATAAGAGAACAAACACCCTGATTAAAATGGTCCAAAGACCTTAACAGACATCTCACCAAAAAAATACAGAGATGGCAAATAAGCATATGAGCTGATGTTCCACATCATATGTCATCAAGGAAATGCAAATAAAGCAACAATGAGATACCACGACACACCAATTAGAATGGGCCCAAATCCAGAACCCTGACAACACCAAATGCTGAGAAGGATGTGGAGCAATTGGAACGCTCATTCATTGCTGGTGGGATCGCAACATGGTGCGGCCACTTTAGGAGATGTTTTGGTGCTTTCTTACAAAACTAAACACTCTTTCTGTACCATCCAACAATCATATTCCTCTATATTTACTCAAATGGACTGAAATCTTATGTCCATACAAAAATCTGTGAACAGATGTTCTTGGCCTCTTTATTTATAATTGAAAGCTTGGAAGCAACCAAGATGTCCTTCAGTAGGTGAATGGATAAAATATGGTCCATCCAGACAATGGAATTTTATTCATTGCTAAAAAGAAATGAACTATCAAGTGCAGAGAAACCTTAAACATATATTACTAAATGAAAGAACACAATCTGAAAAGGCCACATACAGTACAATTCTAACTATATTGTATTCTAGAAAAGGTAAAACTATGGAGACAGCAAAAAGATTAATGTTTTCCAGGAGTTTAGGGGCTGGAGGAATCAACAGGACACAGAGAATTTTTTTTTTTAAGATTTTATTTATTTGACAGTCAGAGATCATAAGTAGGCAGAGAGGCAGGCAGAGAGAGGAAGAGAAGCAGGCCTCCTGCTGAGCAGAAAGCCTGATGTGGGGCTCAATCCCAGGACCCTGGGATCATGACCTGAGCTGAAAGCAGAGGCTTTAACTCACTAAGCCACCCAGGCGCCCCCAGGACACAGAGAATTTTTAGAGCAGTGAAAATACTGTGTGTGATACTATAATGATGGATACATGTCATTATATGTTTATCCAAACCCATAGCATGTATAATACCAGAGTGAACACTAATGTGAGCGATGGATTCTGAGTGATTATGATATATTGTTGTAGGTTTATCAGTTGTAACAAATGTACAACTTTGGAGGATAATGATAAAAGGGGAGGCTGTGCATGTGTGGGGAGGGGAATATGGGAACTCTCCATATCTTCCACTCAATTTTGCTATGAACCTAAATCTGCTTTAAAAAAATAAAATATAGAAAAATCCCGAATACACAAACTCTCTTTACACCTTAAAGAACAGGAGAATCAACAAAAAGTTAAGCCTAACCCATCCATGAGAAGGGAAATAATTGAGATTAGAGCAGAGATCAATGAATTAGAAACCAGAAATATGGTAGAACACATCAAGGAAACTAGACGTTTGTTCTGGGAAAGAATTAATAAGATCGATAAACCACTGGTGAGACCTAGCCAAAAGAAAAGAGAAAGGATCCAAATTAATAAAATTATGAATGAAAGGGGAGCAATCATAACTAACACCAAGGAAATAGAAACAATTATCAGAAATTATTATCAGCAACTATATGCCAATAAGTTAAGCTACCTGGAAGAAATGGATGCATTCCTGGAAACTTATAAACTTCCAAGACTGAAACAGGAAGAAATTGACAACCTGAATAGACCAATAACCAGTAATGAGATTGAAGCAGTGATCAAAAACCTCCCAAAAAACAAGAGTCCATGACCTGATGGATTCTTGGGGAATTCTATCAAACATTCAAAGAAGAAACAATACCTATTCTCCTGAAGTTGTTTCAAAAATAGAAACAGAAAGGCTCTTTCTAAGAAGTCAGCATTACCTTGACCCCCAAACCAGGCAAAGACCCATCAAAAGGGAGAATTACAGACCAGTATCCCTGATGAATATGGATGCCAACATTCTCAACAAGATCCTAGTTAATAGAATCCAACAATACATTAAAAGGATTTTCCACCACAACCAGGTGGGATTTATCACTGAGATGTAAGAGTGGTTCAACATTCACAAATCAATGGGATAGAACACATAAATCAGAGAAGATACAAGAACCACATGTTCCTCTTAATTGATGGCAGAAATAGTATTTGGCAAAATACAGTATCATCTCTTGATTAAAATTCTTTGGAGTATAGGGATAGAGAGAACATTCCTCAATTTCATAAAATCCATCTATGAAAAACTCACAGCAAATATCATTCTTGATGGGGAAAAGCTGACAGCCTTTCCTTAAGATCAGGAACATGACAAAGATGCCTACTCTGGTCAGTATTGTTCAACATAGTACTGGAAGTCCTAGCAACAGCAATCAGACAACAAAAAGAAATGAAAAGTATTCAAACTGGCAAAGAAGAAGTCAAACTCCCTCTCTTCACAGATGACTTGAGACTTTGTGTGGAAAACCCAAAAGATTACCCCCAAACAACTATAACTCATATAGCAATTCAGTAATGTGGCAAAACACAAAATCAATGTGCAGAAATCAGTGGCTTTCTTATAAACTAACAATGTAACTGTGGAAAGAGAAATTAGAGAATCTGCCCCATTTAAAATAGCACCAAAAACCGTAAGATAACTTGGAATAAACCTAACCAAAGAGGTAAGAGATCTGTACTCTAGGAACTACAGAACACTCATGAAAAAACTGAAGAAGACATGAAGAGATGGAAAAACATTCCATGCTCGTGGATTGGAAGAATAAACATTTTTAAAATGTCTATGCTGCCCAGAGCAATCTATATTTTCAATGCCACCCCCATCAAAATACCAATAGCATTTTTTTAAAAGATTTTATTTATTTATTTGACACAGAGAGAGAGATCACAAGTAGGCAGAGAGGCAGGCAGAGAGAGAGGAGGAAGCAGGCTCCCCGCTGAGCAGAGAGCCCCATGCGGGGCTCGATCCCAGGACCCTGAGATCATGACCTGAGCCGAAGGCAGAGGCTTTAACCTGCTGAGCCACCCAGGCGCCCCCCAATAGCATTTTTCAAAGTGCTGGAACAAACTATCATAAAATTTGTATGGAAACAGAAAAGAGCTGAAATCACCAAGGAAATGTTGAAAAAGAAAAACAAAGCTGGGGACATCACGTTGCCTGATTTCAACCTATATTTGTGATCACCAAGACGGCGTGGTACTGGCACAAAAACAGACACACAGCCAATTGAACAGAATAGAGAGCCCAGATATGGATCCTCCACTCTATGGTCAAATAATCTTTGACAAAACTGGCAAAAAATACCCAATAGAAAAAAGACAGTCTCTTCAATAAATGGTGCTGGTAAGATTGGACAGCTATATACAGAAAAATGAAACTTGATCATTCTCTTACACCACACACAAAAATAAACTCAAAATGGATGAAAGACCTCAACGTGAAAGAGGAACCATCAGAATCCTAGAGGAGAACACAGGAAATACCCTCTTCGACCTCGGCCACAGCAAATTATTTCAAGACACATCTCCAAAGGCAAGGGAAACAAAAGTGAAAACGAACTTTTGAGACTTCATCAAGATCAAAAGCTTCTGCACGGCAAAGGAAACAGTCAGCAAAACAAAGAGGCAACCCATGGAATTGGAGAAGATATTTGCAAATGACACTACAGATAAAGGACTAATATCCAGGTCTATAAGGAACTTCTCAAACTCAACACCCAAAAAACAAATAATCAAGTCAAAAAATGGGCAGAAGACATGAACAGACTCTTCTCAAAAGAAGGCATACAAATGGCTACCAGACACATGAAAAAATATTCATCATCATTAGCCATCAGGGAAATTCAAATCAAAACCATATTGAGATTCCAACTTACACCAGTTAGAAAGGCCAAAATTGACAAGGCAAGAAACAACAAATGTTGGACAAGTTGTGGAGAAAGGAAACCTCTCACACTGTTGGTGGGAATGCAAGTTAGTATAACCACTTGGGAAAACAGTGTGGAGGTTCCTCAAAAAGTTGAAAATAGAACTACCCTATGACCCTGCAATTGCACTACTGGGTATTTGCCTCAAAGATACAGATGTAGTGAAAAGAAAGTCCATATGCACCCTAATGTTCATAGCGGCAGTGGCTACAATTGCCAAACTGTGGAGAGAGCCAAGATGCCCTTCCACAGATGAATGGATAGAGTATATATGGTCCATATATACAATGGAGTATTATGCCTCCATCAGAAAGGATGAATGCCCAACTTTTGTATCAACATGGATGGGACTGGAGGAGATTGTGCTGAGTGAAATAAGTCAAGCTGAAAAAGTCAATTATATGGTTTCACTTACCTGTGGAACATAAGGAATAACATGGAAGACATTAGGAGAAGGAAAGGAAAAGTAAGTTGGGGGATTGGTGTGAGAGATGAACCATGAGAGACTGTGGACTCTGAGAAACAAACTGAGGGGGGTGGGTGAGCCTGGTGGTGGGTATTCAGGATGGCACGTATTTCATGGAGCACTGGGTGTGGTGCATAAACAACGAATCTTGGAACACTGAAAAAACAAAATAAAATAATATAAATAAAATTAAATAAATAAATAAAGTCTTTTTAAAAAAGTCCAAAAAAATCACATTTTCTGCCTGTATGATCTCTGTGGGGTTAAGACATGTTTTGTCTCCCAGGTTTGACAGGGGGTTTCTGAATGCTGGTCTACTGAAATTTAGTAAACAAGCCCCATGAGTGTCATCATCTTGTAATGTTTGAACATGAAATGAAAAATGGTTTTTGATCCGTCTGTAGTTAATTTCTCCATATTTCTGACCCCAAATTGTAAAAAGGTCCCAGCACTGGCTTCAGTGAGTGGCTGAAGTTAATTATCCCTGAGCGCCCGCAGCAGTGTCATACAGGGCAGACGCCCCGTGAGTCTGGAAGTTTGTGGTGGCTGTGGCCTGGTGTGGGCACAGATCAGATTCTCAAGGGTTGAGCAATTGTGGGAATCAGGCAAGGGAGCCTCATCTGCTGAGAATTTTCACAGTGAGGGAAAGAGAGAAACAACGAAACCCAGACGACAACAGAGGTTAAGGAGAAAAGGCTGTTGGTTTATTTTGGATTAGGGAGATTGCAACTTCGTTTTGGGGCTCTCTGAGAGTAATCCAGTCCATTGACTTAGATTTAATGTTGGTGCCCACTTGATGAGGACTTGAAGGTTTTTGCTATTAACCCGGGAGCGCCTGGGCAGCTCAGTCAGTTGAGCATTTGACTCTCGGTTTTGGTTCAAGTCATGTTCTCAGGGTCTTCAGATCCAACCTTGAACGGGGCTCTGTGCTCAAGGGGGCATCTGCTTGAGGATTCTTTCTCCCTCTCCCTCTCCTCCTACGCTCCCCCTCTCTAAAATACATACATAAATCTTAAAAAAAAAAATAAAAACATAAAAATAAAAAAATGAAATTCTCCGTGAGACGAAGAAACACCTTTTTAACCTTTCTGTTCGCTGTAAACTAGAACTTTGTCTAGGTCATCCCAGGAAATCATAAACTTGCTCTTGAGTGAAGCAGTTGAACTTGGTGACTATATTGTTTTTAGAGGAGAAATCCGGAGAAATCTAGGAGATTCAATCATGTCAAGCTTAAAAGTTTCGCAAAAACAAAAGTATAATTTGCAGTTATACTTACAGAACTCTAAAGGGTACTGAAATCTAACATTGAGAGATTTTCAAATTTTCTCCCAAGAGGATTATAAGATGTCTTGGGCATCTAAGTGTCATATCTACTGCCATGTACAATAAATTCTACCATCTTGGCTTGGTGATTTGATAGAAAGAGAGCAAATGAATCAAAATAATGTGGGGTTTGGAAGTATTCCACTGGCCACATATCTAAGTGTCCCGCGGTAGTTTTATTTTGCACAGTGTAGAATCCTAATGAGATAGGAAGAAAGCAAGCCCAGAAAACAAGCGAATTTCCATATTGGCATGGACTGAGAAAAGTCAGCTGAAAGGATGTAGCAAAGGCTGCAAGCCTCACTCGGGGTTTTCCCGACCCAGCAATTTACGATGTCCTTATTTTAAAGCATTGGATTGTAGACTATTAGAAAGCTGGCATTGAGACAGGTAGAATAGGAAAGGCTGGGTAATTGCAGGAGGAGCATAAAACGGAGAACTGAGTCTCAGTCTGACACATGACAGACTTTGCAGCGATTAAGCGACCTTGTGATACCGGGCGGTTTCTCGGGGGCCACAAGCATCCTCTTGGTGTAGAAGCCCAGGGCACACGTGCTCGCAAAGACCCAGTCGGCTTGCCAGTGACAGGGAAAGACCCCTCCGCTGGGGGCGCCAGAGGGACAGTAATATATTTAGAGTCTATTTGGCGTAGGTGCCAGAAAAATCAGACTGCGCCTGCGCATAGTAGGTCCTAGGGACATGCAAATGACATGCAAAGTTCCTGGAAATCCCCGCCCATTCCGAGAACCCCACATTCCTCCTAAGCCTAACCTTCTGCAAGAGTCAGAGCCCCAGATCCGCCCTGCCCGACGTGGATCCTCTCACTCAGTGGGTCAGGGCTCGTAGCCCTTGGCGCGTGCACTCCTGCTGTGCACTAACACTGCTTCTGCTGCACGTGACTCTGGTCCTTGAATTCTCTCTCGGGGGGAACGGGAGAGCCGGGCACCTGCACCGCTGGTGGTGGAGAAGCTCCCCAGCCTCCCCCCTCGGCCTAGCACATCTCCTAGAATGGAACAGGCCACGTGACAGCAGGGCTAAGGATGTAAAGAAACTTGATTAGCTTCCAGCAAAACCTATTTTGTTTTGTTTAATGGTCTTAAATGTTCCGAGAGAAAAAGGGTGGACCATGGAGAAAGGCGTTTTGTCAAACAAAGTGACCGCGGCGTGTTGGTCGAAGTAGGTGTAACACAGAGAACCGGTCATGGTCTCGCTCCAGGGAAAAGGAAAACCAATGTTTGCTTTCAGAGCCCGGGAAACCTCGAGCAGCACAGGTCGGCAGCCTGTACGTGGATGTGATGGTTTCTGTTGGTATTTGTTTTTCTGGCTGGGGGCAAACAGCTCACATTTTTCATGCCACCCGTTATGCAAGGCATTTCCGCGTCCAGGTGGTTCATCGGTTCCTCCCCGAATCCCTACAAGACAGGCAGGTGCCCCTACTTCTTATAGACGAAGCCACCAGGATGCAGAGAGCTGGAGGAATGGGCTCGGCCAGCCTCCAGTCGCCCCTGGAGTCTGGCTGTGTGGGGCGCGCTGTTTGTTCGAAGGTGGCTTTTGAGAGACCGGTGGCACCAGGGTGATGGGGGCCAGGGTTGGGGGGGGGTAATGCAGCGTTTGTACAGTAACAACCAGACACCTCCTCCCCAGACACCGCCCAGGCAGCGCCCAGGGCCTCTCCGAGGGGCATATGAGGTCATTTTAAAATTCTCCTAATCGGGAAAACCTCTTTTTGAAAAATAGACGTTTCTTCACCCTGCCCCCACCTCCCGGCCCCCAGGAAGTTCAGATTTAAGAGGTCGGTGTTTTGATCCAGGAATCTGTACTTTCAAAAGTATTCTGGAGGGCACCCCAGGTGAGCGGGAAATCTCTGGGCTCTGTGGCCTTTCAGGGCTGTGGTTTGCGGGGGGCGTCTGCGCGGACGACGGTGGTAGGCCTCCATCTTCTTCATCTCGACATTCTGTGTCTTTGCCTCGGTTCTCTCTAAGTTAATAAATATAACAACGAGAATGTTAAAAAACAAAATTCAAAAAGCCGAGTACATTTGAAGACAGAATTGGCTTTCTGTGTCATTACTGCCGCATCTGGGAAGAAGAGACTTGGAGGAGTTGGGCAGCATGGAAGGTGTTAAAAGGGCAAACCAATGGGAGGTACAAGAAGGTGTTAGCAAAACAAAAGAAAGCATTATTTCCGGCTGGGACAACTTCTTTTAGGCAGAAAGGATGGGGGTTGGGGGGGTTATCGTGCAGGTCACCTCCCTAAATCTCATCAGGAAATTTCAGACTGACTGTTAAGAGGTCACATTCCCGGGAAAGAGGGTAATTAAGTCTAGGTTTCCTGTCACTGGGGGCAAATGACTCCATTTTGGCTTTGTTGTTTCTTTTTTCACATGAATAACAAAACAGACAGTCACGAGCCCAGGGCTAGAGACATCACCTTGTCATATCTGCATTATGTATTAATTTGGAACAAGACATTGCATCATGTTGGTGATGAAGTTGAAGTTTGCCTTCTGTGGCTGTAATTTGCTCCCTCTCCGGCCTCTTTCGGCTGGAGGTATCTTCCCGGCATTCTCCTGGAACCATTCCCAATGAAAAAATAGTCACAAGATTTGCTTAATTATCAATCATACTCCTCAAGTGTTATTTGATGGAGCTCTCACCTACCAAAAAAAGGAAGCACCTACAAAAGCCTTCATTTACCCAAAGTAGTCCTCACTGAGAATAAGGTCACTTAATAGTCAACCCTCCCTCCTGCTGCTGGGGGGGAGGGCAAACAGACGCAGGAAGCGACCCCCCCCCCACCACCCGCAGAAACAGACTTCCTAAGTCATTAGGACTGAAACAGTCCTGAACCCTCAATTCTTTGAAAAGTCATGTTGTACACTGGTGTTAAACGCAGCCGGACAGGCACATAAGCTCTTCAATTAGCACAACTCTAGCTGAAGTTTCAAATCCCTCAAAATATGCCTTTGAACAAATGAGCACAAAATCCCTCAAAATATGCCTTTGAACAAATGAGCACAAATTTGTGTTGCCTCCCACGGTCAGCCTGAAGTCGCAGAAATTGCATTTTAGGATGCCCTGTGGTCACTGCAAATTGCCCATCATTAACCTTCCTTACCGGTAAATCACCAGAATCCCGGGAGGTGGTGATGGAGATGGAGACCTGTAATGAAGGTTGAGGGGAGCGCCCGCATTTTTGCAAGAGGTCCCTTAATGCGGATTTCTTCTAGGGATTCTAAAGACATCCCATCTGAAAATCTCAAATGTGTCAGTACTTAATCTACAAGAAAGCACCGCATTCAGAGATAGAGGGAGGACGGGAGGTTGTGTTTTCTTCTCGGTGTAAATCCCACGCTATCTGTACAACCCTCACCCGGACGCAGCAAGAGGGACACTTCCATCCCCTCCCTGCCTGTGACAAACGGAAAGCTCAGAGGGAATTAATGAACGTCAGAGAGTGTGATTCATAATCAAGAAAGCAGAAAGAAAAAACTATCCCCAGCCCCATGTTTTTTTCCTCTTTGATCACTCTAGGCCTCTAAAAACCCTCTTTAGATGATTCTGTATCTGAGAATAGAGTAAGGTAAAAATAGAGGGGTTTAGCAAGTTCTTTCTGGAATGTTCCAGAGATTGTTACTAGACAACACCATTGCTGGTATCTTACTGTTGCCAGGAAGGACCTCAGAGCAACCTTTTCAAAGTAAACATACCTTATTTTGTATTTGCTTTTCTGTCTTTGAACTGCCTGAGGACAATAATGGAGCAAAGTACTTCATCTGCTTCTCTTAGGTGTGTCCCCAAAGACTTTAACCAGGGAGGCTTCCTGGGGACGCGGCAATGCTCCAGGCTAGTCTCAGGATGCTTCAGCGAGGCTGTCTTTTCCCTGGTGTTGCTTGCGGCAGCCCACCCTCACTCTCACCCAGCCCCAGCCATCTCCTCAAAGCTGAGGGGTGCTGCTTACGGTGTGGGGTCCTCGTTCTCCAGATGTGCCACAGAGCGGATTCACAGTGAAATTCTAGAGACAGCCTCAGGCTGGCTGGTGGGACCTGCCCCTAGTTCACACCGTGCAGAAGGGCTGTGTTCCGTATGTGGGGTTGGACTCGGCTGCATTCCGGAGACCCCTGCTGTCTGCGTGTGCGTGTCCTTCCACTCAGCATTCATCCATACCTCAGCCGAAAAGCACAGTATTCCAAGAAAGGTAGTTCAAGGACACACAGACCTAGACACTCGAAAACAAATCCTGAGCTCAAGGCAGAGCAGCTATTAGGTCAAGGTTTCCCCAAGCATGCACACTCACACACTTACACATTCACACACACACACACACACAGTCACATGCACTTATACTCATATCCCTTGCACATGCACGGGTGCACACCCAGCACATACATGTAACCATGCTATGTACACACACCCACAGGTTCACACACCCACACAGACATATCCACACTCACATGCAATCCACAGACAACCACACACGTATTCACACTCAGATATACAGTCATACCTACACATGCATGTGAATATCCACATCTGCATCCATGAACCCACACTCGTGCATGCACATTCATACAATCCACAAACTCACATACTCACATACATATGCAAGCTCATAAATCCACATACAGTCACACACATATTTATATTCAGGCATGCACACATACACACATACCCACCCATATACATACAACTACACACATACACATGCATTCACATATCATGCATTTAGTACATATATGTACACCATACACTCACATCTCATATCTCACACACATACACCATTACCCACACATACACCCATACCCACTGCAGAAATGCTACACACAAACATACACACACACACAGCGTAACTCCCAATGAATGGCACCGTGCCACGGCCATCGGCCTGTCCTGAAGCATTCATAAGACCGAGCCTGCCCCTTACTGTGCTGCCCACCATGGGGCAGCCCAAGACAGCCATGAAGGGCATCGGGGATGTGCCAATACCGTACGGCTACTCCTCTGATCTCAGTGCCAAGGGCAGCTATAAATCCTTACCGCTCAGATTGGCCTGGGTTTATATTGTTTGCTTATTTTATTATTTTATTATTTATTTTTAGCTCTTTATCTTTTGGCCCCCTTCACCCATGTCTCCCCTCCACCCCTGCCACGACCACCACTGCCTTCACCTCTGTCAACCACTAATCTCCTCCCTGTATCTATAAGCTTAAAAAAAATTTTTTTTTTAGATTTAGATTTTTTAGACTTTTTTTCTAGATTCCACATATAAGATAAGAGAGATCATACAGTACTTGTCTTTCTCTGTCTGACTTACTTCACTTAGCATAATACCCCCAAGGTTCATCCATACTAATGGCAGATTTCCATTTTTTTTTTTAAAGTTTCACTTTTATTTATTTATTTATTTACTTGACAGAGAGAGAGAGAGATCACAAGTAGGCAGAGAGTCAGGCAGAGAGAGAGGGGGAAGCAGGTTCCTTGCTCAGCAGAGATGCTGAGGCAGATGCGGGGCTCGATCCCAGGACCCTGGGATCATGACCTGAGCCGAAGGCAGCAGCTTAATCCACTGAGCCACCCAGGTGCCCCGGCAGATTTCCATTTTTAATGGCTGAATAATATTCCACCCCATCCTATCTACCACATCTTCTTTTATTTTATTATTTTTTTTAAAGATTTTATTTATTTACTGGACAGAGATCACAAGTAGGCAGAGAGGCAGGCAGAGACAGAGGAGGAAGCAGGCTCCCCGCTGAGCAGAGAGCCCAATGCGGGGCTCGATCCCAGGACCCTGGGATCATGACCTGAGCCGAAGGCAGAGGCTTCAACCCACTGAGCCACCCAGGCGCCCCTACCACATTTTCTTTATTCATTCATCTGTCAGTGGACACTTAGGTGTTTCCATATCTTGGACACTGTAAGTAATCATGCTGTGAACGTGGGGGCTAATATGTTATTTTGAGTTGGTATTTTCATTCTCTTTGGATACATACCCAGATACAGAATTTCTGGGTCATATGATAATTCTATTTTTTAATTTTTTGAGGAACATCTAGACTGTGTTCCACAGTGGCTGCTCAGCTTACAATCCCACCAACCATGTAGGAGAGTCCCCCTTTCTCCATATCCTCACCAACACCTGTTGTTTCCTATCTTTTTGATAATAGCCGTATAATAGGTGTGAGGGGATACCTCATCATGGTTTTAATTAATGATGTAGAGCATCTTTTCATGTACCCGTTGGCTATCTGTATCGTCTTCTTCAGAAAAAGTCTATTCAGATCCTCTGCCCATTCTTTGAAGAGATTGCTTGGGTTTTTTTGCTCCTGAGTTATAGGAGTTCTTTGTATATTTTGGATATTTACCCCTTATTAGATATGTGATTTGCAAGTGTTTTCTATTCTGTGATTGCCCTTTAATTTTGTTGATGGCTTCCATTGTTATGCAGAAACCTCTTAGTTTGGTGCAGTCCTAGTTGCTCATTTTTGGTTTTGTTGCTTTGCTTTTGGAGTCAGATTACAAAAAAAAAAAAAAAAAAAATCATCACCAAGACCTACATCAGGGAGCTTACTGCCTATGTTTGGTTCTGGGAATTTCATGGCTTCAGGTCTCTATGGTGTTCGTTTAACAGTTTGTTTCAGAGCTTCCTGTGGACAGCGTCCGCTCTGAGGTGAGGTCTTCATTTCCTGCCATCAGAGGAGCCATGTTGGCCTCATTTCAGCTCTCTTCTACCTCAGATTCTAATCTTCTTTTTCCCACCTTCAAATTTCTCTCACTTTGCTATGAGTTGAGCATCTTGGTGGAGCTCCTTGAGTCATTCCCCAAACTGATGAATAAAGGCATGAAATGTTTAAAGCATGAGAATTTGGGTGGAGACTAGGTGGATTTTGCTTGCACTGTGTATATCAAACTTTTAATATTAAACCTTTATAGAACTGAAGGATTAAGAACATCAAGATTATGGGATGTCTGGGCAGCTCAGTCAGTTAAGTGTCTGCCTTTGGCTCAAGTCATGATCCCAGTGTCCTGGGATCCAATCTCTCATCAGACACTGTGCTTGGCGGGGAGCCTGCTTCTCCATCTTCTTCTCCCCCATCTGACTTGTGTTTTCTCTCTCCCTGACAAGTGAATAAGTAAAATCTTCAAGAAATAAAAGAACATAAACATTAAAATTGTTGTAAATAATTCACTTTACTTCTCTGCAGTCTTTTACTCACTTTAAAAAAAAAAACTACTGGGTATTTGCCCCAAAGATACAGATGTAGTGAAAAGAAGGGTCATCTGTACCCCAATGTTCATAACAGCAATGGCCACAATAGCCAAACTGTGGAAAGAACCAAGATGCCTTTCAACAGACAAATGGATAAAGAAGATATGATCCATATACACAATGGAATATTACACCTCCATCAGAAAGGATAAAAACCCAATATTTGCATCAACATGGACGGGACTGGAGGGCATTATGCTGAGCGAAATAAGTCAAATAGAGAAGGTCAATTATCATATGGTTTCACTTACTTGTGGAACATAAGGAATAGCATGGAGGATATTAGAAGGAAGAGAAAAATGAAGAGGAGGTGGGAATCAGAGTGGGAGACGAACCATGAGAGACAATGGACTCTGGGAAACAAACTGAAGGTATCAGAGGGAAGAGGGGTAGGGGGATGGGATAGCTCAGTGATGGGTATTAAGGAGGGTACGGATTGCAGGGAGCACTGGGTGTTATACACAAACAATGGATCATGGAACACTGCATCAAAAACTAATGATGTATTGTATGGTGACTAACATAACATAATGAAAAATAAATAAAAAGATAAATAGCATTATGTTTAGCCTCCCGAATTGCTTTGAATATAAAATACATATTTTTAAAATGCTAATCTGATAATAATCTCTTCTCTCCACCAGTTTTAATTTGGGGTACATTTTGGTTATGTTTTCACAATGTTCACTTTAGCTTTATAAAACCATGATGTTAATATTGGGAAAAACATAAAGAAAGTATTTTCACAAACAACTCAATTGGTGTTGAGTACAAAGAAATACCTGAAGTTCGGAAAGCCTCATCAGTCAGTGGCTCTCTGTCCCTAGCGTCCGGGTTGTTCTGGAGAAAGAGAAAGTTAACTACTCTGTCTGAAATCTTCACTTGTTCATCCGATGAAAACTTGGTCTGCAGTGCCATGGTCTCTTCTGGGCTTTTTAGCTAAAACCAGGTGAAATGAGTCCTCTGCCTCTCATCCGTTTCCTTGTTTCATCCCAAAACATGTGCACACAGATGTATGCACTAACTTTCCAGTGGGGTAAGAGCCTTTGTGTAGTGGTGCTGCGGGTGAGCTTAGAGGCCCGCGGGTGCTGGGCAGCAGAAGACCGCCCCACCTGCACGGGCTGGCGGCCAGCTCGTCTTCACGGGCGCCCTCATTCTGGGGTGCATCTTCACATCCGCCACGCTCCAGTCTCCCTCTGGCCTTTCCCTTCTCCTAACACCCAGACCGCACTTCCAATTCATATTCCATCTGCCCGATAATATGACTTATCAAATCAGACCTTTATAAGCCTTAAACTCTAGCTCCCACTCCCAGAAGCAGCTTCTTGAAGATTCCCTCAAATGAGAAATGACAACGCTAACCTTTAGGCTTCCTACCGTTGAAATCCTGTTGTTTCCTGAAATGCCTGTCCCCCACCCTTGTGCACGAGGGGCGGTCAGGAGAATTTCTTTATGTTATATCCCGTGCAAAACACACTGCCCTACCTATAGCGGGCGTTCATTGTTGAGTGAATGAGATTTACCCATAAAGACCTTAAAAAGTTGGTCTCTCATACACTTTATTATCGAAGAAGGTAAGAGTGACAATGAAACAACCATGCCCAGAGGTAATATTTAATCTCTGTGACTCAAGAATGGGAAACACAGATTTACATTTGGAGTTTATTTTGAAGGTATTGTGCAGTTTTTCAGAGTGTGGTCATGGCTTACTGGTAAGGATTTCCGTATCTGTCACCCAAAAGCAATGGTCTATCTTTAAGGCAGCTCTAAAATGTGTTACATCATTCTTCCTTTGTTTTGTACCATGAGCTTCCTAGAAAAATTAAAAATACTACAATTTGTATACCGCGTATTTACTAGGCTTTTGCTCTGTCATGAATTACAAGCCATTTGTTTTGATGAAGTACTGATGAGGGAGCAGAAGGCTGGCTGAGGACAAAGCAAAAGCTGGCACCTTGCACCCCCTCTCCACCCACTCCCCTGGGTAATATGGGTGACATTCCTCAGGCACCCCTGACTGCCCTGAAAGAAAAACAAATAGTTACCTTGCAGAGATCACAATCCTGCAAACAGGAGTCTCCCTTGGTTTACCAATGTCCTAGAGATGTACAGCAAAGAAGTTATCTTAACAATAGCACAATTTCCAGAGGCAAATAACTCAGCTCCTCAAGCCCTAAATAAAGTTAAATTTCTTCTAAACCCAAATCTCACTAACAAGGACACTTGATAGGAGAAATGTGAAACTTTATCTCTAGATCTCCAAGATAGTGTCAAGAATCATTCCCAAGCATATGGCCCACTGGCATACATCTAAAGGGTCTCACAAGAAGATTTTTACTACTAGTAATAAATAACCTTTCTCCCAACAATAGCTGGCCCCTCAAGGTCCTGGAGACCTTGCTTCCAAAATTCCTTAGAGATTAACATCACCCTCTTTGTTCTCACCTACCCAACTCCTGTGTATATAATCAGCCACTCCTCAGGATAGCGGGGCAGCAGCTCTTTCTGCCCACGGGTCCTGTCCCCGTGCTTTAATAAACCACCATTTTGCACCAAAGATGTCTCAAGAATTCTTTCTTGGTCATCGGCTCCGGACCTTACCCCACCAAACCTCACCTAGGTTCTAGAACTTCATCAGTACCACTATGATGGGGGGGGGGGGAGGGTGTGCAGGGAGGTTGGTAAAAACAAAACAAAAAACAATCAACCCTGTGTTTTTTGCCAGGTGTCTGCATGGGGCCAATGCTCCGATCTCCTCCCAGGTAATCTGATGTTTGTTTTGGTTAAAAAATTCAATTTGAGGAAAATGTCAGCATCTGCTTGCTTTGCACAAACTTTGCCCAGAATCAATTTCTAGATAAGCTTTACAAGATTCATGGAGAAATTTGTTGGACAGAAACAAACTACATCATTGATATTATTTGTTAGGAGTTACGTCATTCAGAAGAAGAAAAAGAGGTTTAAAATTCAGGTAGAGCGATACAGTGACATTCTTTCTTCCCCTCGTGTTCTGAGTGTCCATTACCAGTGCACAGATGGTGTTATAATGAATCCTTTTGGATCAGAAAACTGTGAAGGGTCACATGCACGCATATTCTTTAACTGAAAATTTCTTACAGTCAGAGAATGCTGCAGGGTTATCTAGTTCAGCTCTTTCATATATTGATGAGGAAATTGAGTTCTGGAAAGACAATGTTCAGTCAGAAGCAGCTAAGAGAAGCAAGATGCTGGATGGTCACCAGACCTGCTGTCTTATTAGTAGAACCCTCACTCCCACCTCCCTCAGAAATTGCTCATTGCAAGTCAGTTTCCACATAACTCACAAGGCTCCTCTTTGGAGGCAGTTTTCTGCACAAAACCTAATAGCATGATCCCTTGCTGTGTCAGGACTCAGCTGTTTTGAGCTTCATCCTTCTCAGATGACTCCCTGACACCACGTCACTTAGGACTGCTGACCCCCATGCCAGCATACCAGGGACCAGTTCCCTTGTCCGAGGGCACAAAACCCCTGTTGCCCAGACATTCCTACAGATGGGTTCATCATTAGCCTCCAGTAGAGTCTCTGGACTTGGTGAAGATTCTTTTTGAGGTAAACCTGATGAAGATATTAAATATTATATTTTGACATATTTGGGGAAAAGCTTCTTCTGTCTGAGTCACAATATGGGAACAGATTGCCTGTTGAATCTACCAGCATTTCTTAGTATGGATACCATGATAGTGAAGTAATGTGTTGTTTTCACAGAAGATCAGTTACCAAGATACAATGTTTCCAATAAGGCAAGTCTTATTTCCTTCTGGTAGCATACACTACTGTGCCTGGGGGGAAGAAGGCAGGTGTAGGTCCCATGTACTTCAGAGGCAAGGCACCTGTGGGCTCCCCCTTGCTGGCAAGGCTAAGTTCCCATGCAGCTCTGATCTTAGACCCAGATATGGCCCTTTTCTTCAATGGCTTTAGAGTTTTCTTTTCCAGTTTGATTTCCTTTTGGATGAGCTTATGGCCATCCAGTAAGTCTGAGTTGTTTTTATTTTTTATTAACATATAATGTATTATTAGCCCCAGGCGTACAGGTCTGTGAATCGCCAGGTTTACACTTCACAGCACTCACCATAGCACATACCTTCCCCAATGTCCATAACCCAACCACCCTCTCCCAAACCCCTTCTCCCGGCAAACCTCAGTTTGTTTTGTGAGATTAAGAGTCTCTTATGGTTTGTCTCCCTCCCAACACCATCATGTTTCATTTATTCTTTTCCTACCCCTCAAGCCCCCCATGTTGCCTCTCAACTCCCTCATATCAGGGAGATCATTATAATTGTCTTTCTCTGATTGCAGTAAGTCTGAGTTTTGTTAAGTGTGTCCATTGTTCATAGTTGCAGGATTTCAACCTGTGGCCTTGCTGTCAAACTCTGTCAATAACCTGTGTGTTTAGTGGCACTCAACTGCAAGTCTGTGTGGCCATAGAGATGAAAGCCCTTGCTCCCAGGGACCTGCACTTGTTTAGAAAAGAATGGAGATACTTGTTTTGGATAACCAGTCTGGTGGGAGCCAAGGAGATTCCAACAGGGCACTGAGTAGGAGAAGCCACGGGAATGGGAATTACCAGGAGATATTCCTGACATGTCCGGCCACCCATCCCGGAGATGGTGGTTGAACCATCTGGACGGTTGGTTGATGGTTGATGATGGTTGATGGTTGTTGATGGTTGTTGATGGTTGGTGATGGTTGATGGTGGTTGATGATGGTAATGTCGTCAACCAACAGGAGTGGCAGGTAGACATGGACCGTGCACTGACAAGGGTAACTGGGTTCCTGCAGACACACTGGTATGAGCAAAAGGTACCTGTGCAATCCAGCACACATCTTCCAGAGACCAGAGCCTTTTCTATCCCTAGATGTAAGACTCTCAACCACCATCATCATATCCCCCCAAGTCACTGTCTACTGTCACATTTATTTCCTTGGAGAGAGTGATGTCTTACCTCCAAGAAGTTTTTCCTGACTGACTTTCATCCTACACTGGCCACTTCTTTCCTTTTTTTTTTTTTTTTTTTTTTAATATTTTATTTATTTATTTGACAGACAGAGATCACAAGTAGGCAGAGAGGCAGGCAGAGAGAGAGGAGGAAGCAGGCTCCCTGCTGAGCAGAGAGCCTGATGCGGGGCTCGATCCCAGGACCCTGGGATCATGACCTGAGCCGAAGGCAGAGGCTTAACCCACTGAGCCACCCAGGCGCCCCTTCTTTCCTTTTTATTAACTTATTTTTTTTTTTCTCATTCTTCTGTGTAAATTTCTCCTGCTCCACTTTGTGTATGTTTTGTAGGGTCTCTTTCAAATTAGGTATATCCTTTCTCCCACATTGAAAGCCCATTTTGCTCAAAATGACATCATATGTGTTCTGATCTTCCTTACCCCAAATGAATTTGGTGGTCCTGCCAGGTGTTCTCAGGACTTGCCTGCAGTGGTATAGAGTGACTTGCATTGGTTTTGTGGGAAAAGGGGGCCTGTTTGCCCAGCTCAGTACTACACACAGAGTTCACCCCACCAGTAAGCAATCAATAGCTTTTCGTGGAATGAATGAGTGAGTGAATGAATGAAAAATTTTCTGATTAATTAACAACAGAGCTATCACCAGAGGGCACCGCTGTGCCACATAAAACTGGCATCGCGATTTCACACCTTCTCTCTTTTTTAAAGTAATCTCTACACCCAACGTGGGGCCCAAACCCATGACCCCAAGATCAGGACTCACATGTTATACTGACTGAGCCAGCCAGGCACCCCTCACACCTTTCATCTTAGCCATCATTGAAAACACAGCTAACCTGGCTGGTTCCTAACCCTAAAATTAAAATGGATTCCATGGCTGATCAAGAAAAGATAGAGAAAAAAAAACTTGTGATGTTTGAACATTAACATCTGTGGCTTGGTTTTTATTTTATCCTCATGATAAATCAATACAAGCTCATCGTAGACCATTAGGATTAGAATAGCACAAAAATTTATTCTAATTTGATAACCCAGAGATAGAAGTGATTAATATTTCACCTCTCTGGTGAATTCTCCTTCAACTTTTTCTCTAGGTCTTACACTCTTGGTGTCACTCTGCAGAGTCATTCCTGGGTTCTTTTTCCATTTACTATGTGTTCTTCCAAATTGCTTGTAGCTCTCTTAAAATTTTAGATTAATACTGACATGTCAATGGATCCATTGTTTAAATTTTGAGGTGTCTCTCAAAGAAATGTGTGAGTGTACCTTAAAGTCTTCCCTCAAGGAGACTCCCCCAAAATCTCACAGCCATGGCATCTTGTGGAGACCAGCTTGACCAGGGTTTTTTTTTTGTTTAAGATTTTATTTATTTATTTGACAGACAGAGATCACAAGTAGGCAGAGAGGCAGGCAGAGAGAGAGGGGGAAGCAGGCTCCCCGCAGAGCAGAGAGCCCGATGCGGGGCTCGATCCCAGGACTCTGGGATCATGACCTGGGCCGAAGGCAGAGGCTTTAACCCACGGAGCCCCCCAGGCGCCCCCAGCTTGACCAGCTTTAAAGAAGAAGCAGGTCCCACCACCTGAGATGCGGAAAATGTCCTAAGCCAACAAAATACTAAATTTCTCATCCATCTAACCTCTAGTTATAGAAATAGTGTTCTCCTTCCCTTTTACACAGGCTGCACAGTGCAGAATATCCATCTTGTGATATCCCTCCACTTTCCTAGCATGTTCCTGAGGTAGCCACTAGTTGTTAAGTTGGAGAGACTGCAAATCAATGGGCACTTTATAGAGAGAATTTTGGCAGTGCCCTCCTCTTCCCAGTAGTGGGGAAAACCAGTCTTTCATCCCTCCTCATATTGTTTTGGGAGGTGTTTTTTGTTTGTGCCCACAATTATACAGCCTTGTTTTAAACACTGTCCTATTTTTATAACAATGCTAGACTACATCCCAGAAATACCCATTACAATATTATGTTGGCAGTCCCATTGGGTACATTTTCTGCATATTTGGGGAAATGGTCCTGGCCAAATGATTTCATTTATAGAAAAGGATCTTCATTAAAATATGATGTAATCTCTTGTATAAACTGTGTTGACAAGTTTGGTTTGATTTTTTTTCTCTTTTCCTTGGCATTCTTTTCTTTAAAAAAAGAAAGACACACTTTTCTTCTTTCAATGTTGCTTTCTTCTTTTACTCTTTCCTGAAAACAATATATCCATTTGACAGCTAACAGTAATTTCAGAGAAAATACTAGCAAAGGGAATAAGGAAGAAGAAAAGGAGTGGGACTAATTTATGGCCCTTTGGAGGTGAGTATGAAAAAGTTTAAGCAATAAATAATTTATAAGCAAAACACAAAAAGTTAGTAACGGAAGATAAGTCCTGGTCTACGGGTTTTTCAGGTTAGCAGAGGAGCCACCTTCTCAGCAATCACATGGAGCATGATATTTGCCCAGCTGAGCAAGAGGTCAACTCAGAGCTGAGAAGTGAAATCATCTCCCCTTGCTGTTTTGTTTGCCAACACCTACAGCAAATGCTCCCTGGTGACGTTGCCAAGAATAGGACACTAATGGAAGTACCACCAAGGGGTATCGAATGATATGGCAATGGAACATGGGTTTTGGTTGAAGTAGCCTTCCATTCCAGAGAATCTAGGGTCAACTCCATTACCTTCAGTGGAAGTAGAAGTCAAGAAATCTCGTGGCAACATTGCCTCTGTTTAATTTTGCTAAGGTTGCTAATATTTACCTCTTGGGAAACTGATGCAAAATGGGACTCAGTCTTCATGATTCTGTTGGTTCCCTTTCCTGAAGGCTAATCTTGAAAATTAAGGTCAATCTCAGCAAAGAACCACTCTTGGGTGTCCCCCTATGAACTTTATTACTCCAGGAACAGTTATTTTGTGATTAACATGTCATGCCCCAATAACGGGTCCGTGATTAAAGGAGTGAGACTGATACAAAGCGAAGGTCAAGCAAAGCTTTATTTCACGCCAAGCATCAAGAATCTAACCGAACGTTCGGGGCCGCACCTCTTGCAAGAGGGCGACCCTTCTCTGTTTCACAGTCTAGCTTTTAAGGGTAAAGGCCATGCGGTCGGGCCTGGCCACGCACAGGTGACCAATGAGATTGTAACACACACAGGAAACTCCACAGTGATGCTAGGTGACCAATTAAATTATAATTTACCCTAGTAGACATTTGAATCAGCCTATTACATCTTGATTAGGATTGGTGCCAAAAGGGTTCCCAAAGGGCGGGGGCCCATACTCCTTGGTAGCTAGGGAGACAGTATGCAACCCCCTACTGATCGGATGTCTCCACCTGGCCTGACCCACCTTTGTATCTGGGCATTGTTACCTGGAGCTGGTTTCCGGGACCGCCTTTAAGTGAATCCCCTGGGGGAAGGGGAGCAAGGACAGTTCAAGGGCTAAACAACAAGGTTTTGTTTAACCTCAATGAAAGCCTCTTGACAAAATATAAACATAAAATAGGTCCTTACAAACATTATTTAGATTCTCCATTTTGATCTAAGATTTTAAAGGAGGAGAATGAAGTGAGAGGTGAGTCTGACTAGCTCAGTAGACTGTGTCATCACTTCATTTCAGTTAAACTACCAGCACCTGATATGTGTAAAGTGCTCTGCAAAGTGTCCCATGGCAGGAAGGGGGGGTTTCAAAAAACAATCATAAGTTATTCTGAGAACCTCAAAGTCAGTTGTATTTGCATTGCTCGTAATTAAGTCAACCTTCCTTGTGTCGTTAGTGCCCCTGAAAGTAGACTTCTCCCCAGAAACAAGGGGAAATTTGTGGCCATGCCTGTGAGGGAGCAGTGAGGATGCGTGGGAGAGAGGGTGGGTCTCTGGAAAGGGTTTCTGTCTCTTCATCCTGGAAGCTTCTCTGGGGTAAGGATGGGGACAAGCAAGCATTTCCTTCTCTCTTTTCCCTGGATGCACCTAGCATCCCCTTCTGTGCCCGCACGAAGGACCCGCACGCAGCGAGCAGGACAGGCATCCCTGGCCCCCCAGGAGCATCTTTTCTGTCTGGGAAGGTCGAAAACAGAGAAGTAGATATTCTCGCTAATGAACAAGTGCGCTGAGAAGATCGAACAGGTGAAGGGATAGGGTCGGTGGGCAAGGCCTCTTCTATTTAGAGAGGTGGAGAAGGGTCTCTCAAAGTAGATGACCTAAATCCTGAGGAAAAGTCATGATATAAAGACCTGGGTGAATTCCTCTGAGCAAGAAAACAGCAGATGTAGAGTTCCCGGAGTTAGAAAAACAGGTTAAAGGACAGGGCATCCGTGTGTAAGGGTGGGAGAAGAGCCTGACCTAAGATCCTCAGAAATTCTGTCCATCGTGCAAAACAAAGTGAGCAAAAGTGTAAGAATCCACAAACTAAGACTCCATCTACTTGTTGACTCAAGGACAAAGGGTCAGATGGGCCTTTTCCAGTCAGACCTCGCTGAGAGGACTCAGTATCAGACTGTTGGTGTGAAAGTCGCCCTCTCTGATGCGTTGTCTCTGCTTTCTCTCAGCTCAGCTCCTGTGAGGGTGTCGTCATTCAGATTTCATGTGACCCACTTATCAACACAACGCAGCACTGGGACAGGATTTAGCACCGCTTTCCATGAAAAAAGACGTAGGACCTGACGGGAACCGCTCACAGGCAGGTAGGGGAGCAGCGTGGACACCGTGCAGGGGACACGCCGGCTCTCCTGGATGATCCTGCAGGCCCAGAGCAGTAGTGATGCTATAATTCTATGGAGATGGATGAGGCAAGTCCTAGATTTTCCTGAGCAGGGTACCATGGGGCACCAGGCGGATTCAGTGTCTTACAATGGCTGGGCCCTGGCAGAAAGCCTCTGCCTCCCCAAACCCTCAACTCCCACCCCTCCCGCTGGAGCTGGGTGGGGCTGGCTGCTTCCCAAGGTGCTGTCTGGCCATCCGTCGGCAAGCCCTCGGGCATGGTAACTCAGAGAGGACAACCTTTGAAACATGCCCCTCTGGCCTTTATGGAAAATCATTGTAATTACTTATCCTAGGACCAAGCAACTCACTGTCTCCTTGGGACTCAGAATTGCACTACAGAGGAACCCCTGAGGCAGCTCATCCATTTGCTTTCCCCAACCTGTCCCGCACCCCCGCATCCCCCCCCCCTCCCCCCCCCCCCCCCCGCTAGGAGATGCATCTGGATGGGTGAGGGCCTTGCCAAGGGCAGCAAGGCCTGGTTTCAAAGCCCTGAAGAAATAATCACTGTGACGTTTCACCATCCACAGGGCACGCAATACCTCGTCTGGGCTCCAGGAAAACTCTGAAGGTAGTCGGACGTTCACGCGGCTTCACTCTCTTCGGGATTTTTCTTCCTCCTGCTGCTGTGGTTGGACTTTTACAATTCTAGTCCCTGGGGCCCACGAGCATTTTACTACAAAATAAGAAGCTTGTTCAAGTTCATTGGTTCACAAAGAATATCCATTCTGAGCCCTGCGCAGGGGGGGGACAGGAAACGAAGCACTTGCCGGCCTCTGTGGGACTCAGGGAGTGGAGAAGGAGGGTAGCACAGCTCCCACTGGGCAAAGCCCAGCACGTAACCGCCTTTGCAGGAATGGGAGCAAAATGGCCACGTGATGTTACGGCAGTCAGACTTGCCCGTATACCTCATGCGTACTGGCTCAGGTTACTGGCTCGGGTCCTGGGCTCTCCAAGCAACAGACGCTGACTGGGGCCCAGCTGGAATTCCCGGGCAATGCTCTTACTGGGGGCTTTATGCTCAAGCACTGGGGAGACAGAACAGAGGACAGGGTCCTTCATGCTGGCTATCTTAACAAAGGTCGGGAAAAAGAGTGACGTCTAAGTATGTATAGCCGGGGGAGACACAGAAATTTGAGTGCACAGGCCCTGTGAAGCTGGCTTGGTCATGCATTGCATGTCTCATTGGCATGCTCAATGTCCACCCATGGGCGTGGCTTTTAGTATTACACTGAGGGGAAAGTCAGTGAAAAGTTAGCGCTGGGGTCCACCTTGGCACACATTGGGTTGGTTAGGTCTTGGCCAGTCTTTGTAGTTGAGGGCACCTTTGGTTAAGCATCCTGCTTCCAGGTTCCAAAATATGTTGCAAGGTATGCTACTCAAGGGGCTAGGGTTTCAGCTGTCAAGGAACTCGGGAGTTTGCTAGCAGGGTTGAGGACACCCAAGTCCAGTCTCTGCTCTGTCTCAAGCCAATGTCGAAGACACCGGTTTGGAAGCAAAGAAAGCTTTATTATCAGAAGGGTGGCCCAATGAGAAGGCTGGGGATGATTCCCAAAGCCCCCTTTCCCCGCTGAGCCTAGGGACAGCTTATCTGTGTTTGAGGAAAGAGGTGAATACATGAGAGGAAGGAGAGGGGTTTCTTAAAACCTTCAGGAAGGGGGGCCTTGAAACAATCTGGAGGCATGCACTCTTCCGGACAATGAGGCACCTTTTGGGTCCTGGTACCATGAGGTACCTCAGATGACTTCAAGTCAAATGTTACAGCTCAGTCCCCATTAGGTTTCTGCAATCAATGCGTAAACAGAGAGTAGGGTTAAAAAAGGCATAGTTAATGACTGATCAAGCATGCAGTTAAGAGGTGCATAAAACATAATTGCATAAAACAGAATTTGGAGCTAAGTTAATAATGCAACCAATGCAACCATAATCCTGCTTATGCTTTCGAAAGAGGTCCAGGAGCCAAGTGTCTGTCCTCCTGACACAGGGAGGAGGCAGGGCCTTGTGCATTCTGACCCCTTAATTCTCAAAGAAAACTGTGATCTCCCCTTATTTGCATCTCATGATCACAGATGGGTTGAGAATTTTGACAAGAGAATGAATCCAGCTTAATACTCTGTTGCTACTCTTACTAACACCTCAGTCTCCCTCCCCCGCTCCACCTCTTGTGGCTCGGTACCAAAAAACCTTTGCTCTCCTTTCTTGCTGTGGCATGCTTAAGGCCAATTTCTACAGATATTGGTGAACAGACCTCTACCCCTTCACACCTAAGATGGTTCAAGCTCACCCAACTTGATATTGTTAGGTCGGCGGCCCTGGGAATGCAGGAGGAACCATAAAATGGCCGCCAGGCCGCCATCTTCCCCTACCCAGGACTTTCCCACCAGAAGGACATCTGTCAAGGACACGTCACCTTGAGCAAACCGAAAGCCATGTGAGAAACAGAAACCAGCCACTTTGGGACTTTCCAACCCCCAACTTCTAACCTTACCAAATACGGTTATGCGCCCCCACCCTGCCTTGGCCCAATAAAAACTCACTCAACCACTTCCCAAGCACGACTTCCCCGACTCACCTCTCCTGAGTCGTGGAACCTTGCCCAAGGACGCCTTTAATAAACCTTGTCTTGCGCCTGTCTCGCCTGGTGTCATGTGTATCTCGCCTGTAAAACATTACAGATACCAAGATCTTTTTCCAAGTGTTCATTTTTGTCTTCAAATCATCAGCTTTCCCTTCGGTTGCCCAAGGATATACATTTGGGGTTCATGCTTAAATTTATAGATAATTTATACATAGATAAAATAAATTAAAACAGACTTATAAAGTTTGCCATTACAGTAAATTATTGTGTAGCATTTTGAGATTCTTAATACAAGCTAATCACTTTCCATTTCACTCTGAAGATGTTGGTCGCAAGAACAGTTTGGTAATAGGTCTATTGTTAATAGGCCTAAGGTGTATGGCGATTGTATTATGATTTTTCCTTTAATTTATGATACAAAATTCTTTTACACTCTGATTCCGTTCTGTGATCCCATGATACCATGGCCAGGGAGCTGCCTGCCTTTGATGTGCTCACTCCTCTTGGGGTGTTGGAATTCTTTCCTGAGCTGCCGTGGTGCAGAGGAGGGGAAGGCTGCATCAAATCTTTGAATGTGGCATTTTTCTGGAAGGGGGACTTGTAATTACCCTCACAATTCAAGTAGGGACTGGTGCCCGCCCTTCCCTTCCCAACATGGCCCCCTTGAAATAACGGTGCTATGGTTACTCACAGGTTCAATTGCACTGCACATTATCCTTACTAGGCAGCTGGTGACAATCTACCTTCAAATAATGCTAAATTAATATCGCTTGAAATCACAAAAACATTATCTCACCAACATGAGTGCTGGATACAGCTGGTCATTACGTCCCTGAAGATATCTTATCACCAAATGGAAACAAAGAATGAGGAATACAGCCTGCATTTCAAATTCCATTAGTTCTAAAATTTGAAACTCTCTTATGGGAGATGTGAGTTGGAAGTTCTTTACAAATACACTCGCATGCCTCCCGAACCCATAATCAATACCCATGTTATTGACTTCAGCTACTACTTTTTTATTTTTTGTTTTTCTACTCTTTTCTGTTAGATTTCAGCTCTATTTCTAGTCTACTGATTGAATTTTAAAAATTGTGATTGCTTTCTTCCACAAAAGCTAACAGGCTCTGAGGCTGCTGTTGTGGCTGTACATGTCTCTGCAGGTCCTCTTATGAACACTTTTTTGGCAGAGCCTCTTAGTGTTTTAATTGGCATCACTAATCATTCAAGTTTCAGTGCTTTGCACAGGATGTCCTGGGGTCAGTTTAACTAGGTCCTCCTTCATTTCCATTTCAAAGCCTTTTACCTGCAGAGACAAAAGATGTCTTCTAGGCAAACCAAACCGGGAGGTGGAGCGCAGATCAGATAACAATCTCTCCAGCCACCTGGACTGAGGTGGCTATTCTAGAGACTTAATCCTCCCTGCCAAAGAACAGCTTGGGCAAGGAGACCGTCACAGTACCCACGAGGACACTTTTCCTAAATTGCGCAGCCATTATATACACATGGTTCAAATAGATCTAAATCCCCAAGGGATTATTCAGGTTAGCCTTTCGTTTGTTTTCCTGAGAAATGTTAGCAATAGGAAATGTTGCACCGTTGCTCCATCCAAAAAAAAAAAAAAAAGCAAACCATTAACTCATTCATTTGTTCACTGTTCGCTGAGTATGCACCCATTCTGTTCCATGCATTGTTCCAGGTTCTGGAGATGAAGCAGGGAATGGTACAGACTTCACCTTCCCAGAGACGGTGAAAAGAAGAGAGAAAGATGGGAAATACACATACAGTCCAAAAGGGAAAAGAAGAATGGGCCATAATGAAGCATGACTGAGCGGATGTAGGTTTTTTCTTTCTCTTTTCTTTTTCTTTGTGCAAGGTCGGTGCAGTTCTCTCTGAGGAAGTGGGATAAATGATGACAAGAAAGCGCTCTTGTAAATCCAGATCTAGAAGAGCATTCCAGATGGACCCAGTGGCCGGAAGCGATGGAGCCTGGTGTTAGGACCTGGCTGGTCTGTTACAGAGACAGTGGCCCAGGAAGGTAAGTAAGGAGAGTCATCGGCACGAGGTGGTGAAGCCAGGTGGGTGGGAGGGGCTGGAATATTCAGGACTTGGAAACACTCAGAACCTAACTACATTATTGGAACGTCTATGAGAGTGGTAGACATGCGCAGGATTCCACCAGACGGTAGGAAGTCATCTATGATCATGGGTGGTGATAGTGCTGAATTTCAGCTAACCAGCTTGATGGTTAAGTTAAAAGAAGTGGCGGAGGAATTACATCAGGGAGTAACTTTAGCTCCAGAAAACTTGAATGCCATCATATTCCCCTACAAGAGCCATGTTGTCATGTTGTCATGAATATTATAAAATGAGCTCAGAGTGCCCATCTGTGGTACAGAGTCTGACCCAGGGTGTATGGTGTCCCATGTTCTACTTCCCAGGTTCAGAAGCCAAGGCCTATAAGTACCCGTGGTTCTCCAGATATGACCATCCTAGCGGGGTCTCAGTTCCCTTGAAATGAGAAAACCCTTTCCTTAGTAGGTAAGTGTCTTTTTTTTTTTAATCTCTGAAGGATTTCCAATTAAATATATGAAATAAAATCATGGAATTAATTAATACCATGTCAGTATTGTGTGCTGAATTTATAATAATTTATATATGTAAGCTATTCAAAATATAGGAAATATTTAGGAGAATTTGGCATTTTAGAAAACAGGACAGTAGGGGTCAAAGATGATGATGATATTCAAGATTTCTGTAGCACTTAGTGGGTGTTTCTCAGGATTCCCAGACCTCTTATTTGTTATCCGAGAAAACGCTGTGAGGCAGGTTCTGTTACGATCTCCACTTTGTAGATGAAGCATGGAGTCCCGGAGAGAGAGGAAACGGAACTGCCCGGGGCCACACGATGAGCAGAGCTGGGGAATTTTGGAATTCTGGGCTGGGGAATTTTGATGCAGGACGGAGCACCTCATCATTGCTCAGCATGACATCTCTAGATGGAGAGTAAAGTGGGATTTGTCCTCCCATACAGATGACATTCTGCAAGCAACAAACTATGAAGACAGAGGTCAGACAGTGAGAAGAACCCCTGGAAGAAGACCAGTGATTGACATATGTTGGGGGCCAGGATGAGTTGGTTCAAGGGAGCACCGCAAGGGAAATTTGGGGTGATAGAACTTCTCTGTATCTGCAAATGATGCCATTTACACAGCTTTATGTATTTAAAAAGATGGTAAGACTGTATAATAAAAGGGTAAAAACTACTAAATTTAAATTTATAAATAAAATTTTAAAAATAACCTCCTCCAAATGAATGCATGCACATTTGTCAGATCTTTTCAAATGATATGTTTAACATATATACATTATTTTTAAGATTTTATTTATTTATTTATTTGACAGATAGAGATCACAAGTAGGCAGAGAGACAGGCAGAGAGAGAGGAGGAAGCAGGCTCCCTGCTGAGCAGAGAGCCCGAAGCCCTGAGCTGAAGGCAGAGGCTTTAACCCACTGAGCAACCCAGGCGCCCCCATATATACATTTTAATATGCAAGTTAAAATAAAAGGAAAAAAAATAAGAAATAATAAACTCTAGTTAAGGATATACGTGCTGAAGTCTTTATTGGTGAAATTTACTAATCGATAACTTGGAAATGCATCCAAAACGAAAAAAGAGAGACAGGAAACATGGACAGATAAGAGAATGGATGGACGACCAGAGATGTGGTTAAACAAACAGAGCAAGATGTGAGATGGAGAGAGTGGTGAATGTTATACAACTCTCCGTTTCCTGTATGTTTGAAAAGTTGTAGAAGAAAATATTGGCAAAAAGATTAATGTGTCAAAATGTTAAACTTGTCATTTTAAGTTGAACAGTGTTAAGAGAACTCGATTTAGTTTGTAAAGAGTGTGTCAACTTAGCACCATTGGATGTTTGAGATATATATATGTATGTATATATACATATATACATATATATGTACATACATATATACATATATATGATTTTAATATCTTAGATCTTTATCTTTATCTTTATCTTTATCTTTAATATCTTAGATCAAGAGTCAGCAAACTTTCTGTAAAGGGCCAGATAGTAAGGATTTGGTGAACTGTGGGTCACATGGTTTCTGTTGTGACTACTCAGCTCTGTCAACTGTACCTCAAAAGCCGCCATTGATAATGCATCAATAAATGGGTGTGTGAGTGTTCTAGCGAAATTTCATTTACAAAAACAAGTAGCAAGGGGGCATGGCCTGTGGGTCAGTTTGCTGTGTGCAATATTAGGCACATAGAAGTTAGAGGAGTTAATTCTTGGACAGCTTACTTGCTATGGTCTTAAACTTGCCCAGTTATTAGAAGTACTCAAAGTGAATATAGGTCATTAATTTTATAAACTCAGTGGAAATTTTAAAGAAATTCACTTAAATAAGCTCGCAAATAAGAAATCATTTAAGGGAGTTTATTACGGTGTGGACTTGAGCTAGTCTAACACTGATCATAATCATAAAAATTGATCATGATCAGAATCAGAAGGTGATTGTTTTTATTTTGTTACATTTCGTAATCAGGTTTACAACTGGCAATTAAAAGATTAAGGAAAACTGAGTTTTAAAATGTATCATCCTTAGTCATTTGGATATTAACTTATAACCCAATTAGCTGTAGTTAATCCTCTCTGCACACAACTCTGGCTTATCAAAAAATTCATATCAAAATAACTTGGGATAGACATTTGGGTTTATATAAAGTAAAAACCTAAATTATCAGATGGTTTCGTCAGGGGAGTGGTGATTGGACTTATGTTTATTTATTTATTTATTTAGTTTTTTAAAAAGATTATTTATTTGTTTATTAGACACAGAGAGAGAGATCACAAGTAGGCAGAGAGGCAGGCAGAGAGAGAGGGAGAAGCAGGCCCCCTGCTGAGCAGAGAGCCCGATGCGGGACTCGATCCCGGGACCCTGAGATCATGACCCGAGCCGAAGGCAGAGGCTTAACTCACTGAGCCACCCAGGCGTCCTGGACTTATGTTTTTTTAGAAAGATTCTTCTGGCTCCTAAGTGGAGAATGGATTTGAGGATGGGGTGGCAAGGAGAAGCAAAGACCAGTTAGGGGGCCATCGGAGCATTAAGGCATGATGACATGATGATGACATGGGTTAGATGTAATTTGACCAAATGTGAGTCATGAACTAAAGACAGGTACTCCAGTTTTGTCCTGAGTCATGAGGTGGATATAAACACTATTAACAAGGCGGCAGCTAAAGGAGGAACAAGATGGATGGTTCCTACCTGTTGGACACCAGTGTTCATTCAGAGGTGACCCAGATGTTCCTGGGGGCAGGTTGGGAGACTGAGGTTGGTTCTGTGTTCCATGAAGTAATGTAGGGAGCAGACTCCTCCTTCTTTGTTGCCTTGCCATCCCTCAGCCTGTGAGCTTTGGCCTTCTGGTGGCAGAGGACAGCTGCTTAAGGGTTAGGCTGTGGTGACCACGCAAGCCGTGCCTTCACACCAGAATCACAATCAGTCAGCAGATGACAACCTAATAAAGAAATTGTTAGTGAAAATAGTAATAAAGAACAATCTTGGGATAGTTCCCACTTCATGTCTCTGATCTTAATCTGTCTTAGTTCACTCTTTTTGCATAATTATGATGGAACTAATAAGGACCTTAAAGTTAGGCCTAATCAAAATTCTTTAAATATTTTGTGATCACTCCACAGAAAACAGATGGACCCTTCACCCAGAACTTGATTTGGGCGTTGAGGATCATGACACTCTACATATCAAGAGAATTTGGGAGAAAGCATTTGGGCAGACATAGGTAGTCTGGGCTGGCTTGGGCAAAGGGGAAGGAGAGGTCAACCTTTGGAGTGGCTAGGGTTGGGACTGGAGGAAAGTCCCCATGTGTGGGAGATTTGGATCTCCTACCAGTGCTGAACGAGGAAGGCACGTTCGAACTTTATTATCAGTCTGTCCAGATGTAAGCAAAAGTGGAAAGTAGGGTGAGGCCTAGGAAGAAGTCAGCAGTGACACATCAAAAGTGGAGACAGACTCTTTCTTCCCTTAAAGCCGCTTGGAAGTACGTTTGGTGGACTATGCTGGAAAATAATGAAATGACACAATACAAACTATGACACTTGAAGCTCTTTCTCAGGAAATGTCTCCATATGACTTAGTTTTAGATGTGGCATAGTGAATTCAGAGCAAATTAGAACAAAATAACACAGTTTACAGCTGGTCTTTCACTGGCTCTGTGACCCTCAGTAAATAATTATCCTACCTAGCCTGGCCTCAGTTTCCCCAACTGTAAAGTGTTGAAGATAAGAGTACTCATTTCATAGGATTGCTAAAAGGATTGAGCAGGTTTATATACATAAGGCCCTTAGCGTTTGGTACATTTTAGCCCTTAATATATATTACACGGTATTGGTGCTATTAAAATAATTTTTTTAATGCAAAGTCAATGGTAATCTTTAGACCCTTTCCAAGATGGCCCACAAAAACAAATAGTTCAAAACAAATACACAAAGGAATAAGCTGATAATTTTATTAAGTTACATATTTTATTTCCTTCTAGAAAACTTAGAGAAAGCCATATAACTCAGGGGATCTGAATTCCTATCTGGGAACCATGTGTTTTTGGGAAAAGGGCCTCCCTTGAGCATCCAAAGTGAATTTCATCAGAAGGTCAATTTCTATCATAGATGACAAGGAATTGTACACATTTTCATTTATATTATGTAATCTCAAATTAGCAAAACACCCTTTTAAGGGAAACACTCTGGAAGCCCACATTAAAAATCACACCAGTGATAAGAAACTTAAGAGGGAATAACACAAACACATGTGTTAAATATAAAGGAAGACGAGCTCAATGTAGAACAGAGAACACTATTGTTCACAGTCCATTTCTCAGTGGGGGAGGCACATTAGTGCCTAGAAGTTCCCTGGGGCCAACTGGGCCCCCCTCCACATTCAGGTAGAAAGAAGAGTTATGGCTCCTGACAGATTCAGGATAACCTCACCCTGAGTAGACTTGGTGAGGAGAGTCTTTGGAGAGAATGTTCCAGACTTTCCTCTCAAGAAGTAAAGAACATTCCTACTTGTCTGCATCCAGGAGATGTGCAAACTCCTTTATCTGGAATTATAACCATAGAATTTCACCTAGCAGCATATGTCAACAACAGTGGTATTGGATGGGTTTTTATTTGTAATATTCATAACAGAATGTCAAATTGTGGGGAAATGGCTTTTCTTTTCCTTTTTAAAAGTGTGATATTCTAATAAAAAAAAGAACTATGAAGAAATATGGAACATTAGTTGAAGAAATGCACATTGAAGGTTCAGGCTAACCTGTACTGATGCCAAAAACCTACTTTGGTGTGGAGAAAAATTAAGGTTGATTGATAGATGGATAGAGGGATGCATAGATGGATACATATGTGATGAGGCAAATGTAATAAAAAATAGTAGAAAAAATAGAATTTAGAAAGTGGTTGTGTTGATGTTTTTTATACAATTCTTTAAAGTTGTCTTTATATTTGAATATTTTCTAAATAAATTGTTGGAGAAAAAACACTTTATATTGTAGTTAAGCTGAATCAAATGTTTGACACCAATGAGATAAGTACTTCATGGTTTCAGGTCTAGGAAAGTTGCAAAAACCAATAGTTTCTATTAGAAAATGTGTGTAAGAAAAATATTTTTACTAGGCATTAGTCTTTGCACCAGCAGGGTAAATCATGCTCAGCACCAAGGACAGGGACTAACGCCAAAGAAATTTTTCTCCAGCTGTTCTGTAACACTGGAAACCTACTGCCTTTACAGAAGAAAACACCCAATATTTAGATTAGGTTTTATTTCTGAATCGAGTAGAAATACTCTAACAGCTCCTTTTCAACTTGCCCATATGGTATGCATCTTATAGAAGCTGTTATTTGGATCCAAAGAACAATAGGAATTTGCCCTAAACAAGCTTATAATCAAATAGAAAAATGAATACATATAAATTAAATACTCAGGTGCTCCAGATCCTGTGGGAGATGCAATTTCCAGTTTCACTGTGAAGTCCAATCTCCGTGTCACTTGTAAGGGTAACTGCCTGAACATCCCTCCCCGTGTTAAATGCAATATGTATCTAGTAAGGTCCTCAGAGTCACGTGTTGCCAAATGACCTGTGTGATAAAATAGTAATACATAGGGGCGCCTGGGTGGCTCAGTGGGTTAAAGCCTCTGCCTTCGGCTCAGGTCATGATCTCAGGGCCCTGGGATCGAGCTCCGCATCGGGCTCTCTGCTCAGCAGGGAGCCTGCTTCCTCCTCTCTCTCTGCCTGCCTCGCTGCCTACTTGTGATCTCTGTCTCTTTCAAATAAATAAATAAAAATAAAAAAATAGTAATACATAATAAATCTATAAAACAAAAACATTAACATAAAATTAACATAATATATACTGTGCTACACATATAATAGTGACTTGTATTACATACTTGTATTATATATAATAAAACATATACAGTAATAATTTCAATAATATATAATAAGCATATTATGTGTTAATATCACTATTTTTTTTTTTTTAGATTTTATTTATTTATTTGACAGACAGAGACCACGAGCAGGCAGAGAGAGAGGGGTAAACAGGCTTTCTGCGGAGGAGAGAGCCCGATGTGGGGCTCGATCCCAGGACCCCGGGACCACAACCCGAGTCAAAGGCAGAGGCCTCTACCCACTGAGCCACCCAGGCGCCCCTTAATATCACTATATTATATGGTTTTGTAATATCAATATAAATAATAATATATACTATACATATTATGATACTATTGTTGTATATGGAATATAAATAAAAATTATTCTATCTTGGAAATGTAACCTTGCCAAATAGTTTAGTTTAAACATTTTTAAAACCACTCATTTAGTTACACACTTCCAGATGTTTCTTGTCATTTGGTTCTTTGGTCTATGAATGTCAAAAATTCCCTTGGGAACTTCTCATGTAACTATTTGAAAATATTATTCAGTGATGTGAATGAAAAAGACTTGAAGATCAGGATTTAGAATTATTGCTAACCCTTGAAGAACAAGGATGTTGTGAAATTCTTGTTAAGTTGCTGGAACCAATTATTTTTTTCTTCACAATCCCTAAAGTTGATATTTTGTTAAATTATTTGCTAAATTACTGGGGAGTAGTTTTGTTTTTAATTTAAATGAGGTTGTACTTTTATTTTAGATAGATGGATAGATATTTGGATGGGTGAACAGATGAAAATGATTATATAGATAGATAAAGAGGTGGATGGATAATAGGTAATAGATGGGTAGATGAAGATGATAGATGGACAGATGGATGGATGATAGGTAGACAGATAGATGACAGAAACTTTCCCCTCTAGATTGTCTCTGAGAGCACTTCTGCTTTCTGAACTTACAAAAAGGAGCAACCAAGATTTAGTCTATTAGTAAAAAGGAAAAGAACAACAAAGTAAATGAATTACCTTCTTCAGTTTGCTAGAAGGTCAATGTGTCCCACTTTGATATTCCCTTAATGTTTAATCTGTCTGGATGCCAAGCACAATCTGGCTGAAACTCTTCATCAACAAGATCCAAGTCAGTGTGGTGGGCCAAACAGGACAGTTAAAATTAAATCCAAGTAGGAGAATATTTAGTGGTTGCCAGGGGACAGGGACGGGGGTGTGTGGGGGGTGCAACTCTACAGGGTAGCCGGAGAGAATGCCTTTGTGGTGACAGAACGGTTCTGCATCTTGGTTGTGATGGGGTCACAGGTGGGATCAGATCACACAGGACAGTACTGTGCATGCATTCGAGCACACTCACATGCACACACGTGCACACGAGTGCAATTTAAAACCCTAAAGACTGGTAGCAACTGAATGCAGTTTGTAGTCTAGTGAACAGGTTTATACCAAGTCAGTTTCCTGGTTTTGATATCATTGTACATTCACGTAAAATGTCACTGTTGGGGGCACCTGGGTGGCTCAGTGGGTTAAAGCCTCTGCCTTCAGCTCCGGTCATGATCCCAGGGTCCTGGGATTGGGCCCCGCATCGGGCTCTCTGCTCAGCGGGGAGCCTGCTTCCTCCTCTCTCTCTGCCTGCCTCTCTGCCTACTTGTGACGTCTCTCTCTCTCTCTCTCTGTCAAATAAATAAAAAATATCTTTAAAAAAAAAGTCACTGTTGGAAGAAGCTAAATAAATTGTTCATGAGAATCTATGCACTGTTTGTGTAAGCCTGTGAGTTTATAGTTACTTCAAAAGAAATGTTTAAAAAGTAATATCCAAAAAAAGTAATGGTGTTGAATCCTAACAAATATAACTGTTAATGAAAGAATGCCAGCCTTCCATCCAATTAAAATTAGTCTGACCATGGAAATTTCTGTGTGGCAAAGTGTTTTTAAATAAATGCTCAAGCTCGTTTATTTTCTTCTTTAGTTATTTAGATCTTACTTATTTACTTTAGATTTCTTTTTTTTATTGTTCAGGTTACTGGTATATACAAAGTTACTTATTTATGACCCAGTAACTAAATATTCAATTTAAAATAGGGACTTGACAATTTCAATAGCTCCTGGAGAATCTTCACAGGTTATGGATCTTTAAAATAATATTCTAAGTAGTAAGAGCTAGAGAGTATGAAATAGAACTTCAACATTTAGCTCCCCTTTCACAATAGAATTTAGGTTAAAATTCCTTGTTTTTCATCATTTACAGTCACCTCGAGCAACCTTCACCTGCTAGATGGTGCACAACTTGGGGTAAGGACAAACTGAATTTTTCTATTGATTCCCAGCTGCTAGCATTGGACCAGGTACATGGTAAAGGCTCTGTGAGGTGTGTTTGCTGACTTGTCCATATAAATCCTCATGATACAAAGCTCTGCTTCTTGTCGAGCTGGGAACCCATCCTTACTTGTATAAAAAGCTATAGAAAAGTGTCTTTTCTGATTGCTGACAGGTAATAGATTAGAAATTACCCAATTCCCAATTTATAGCAGGAATTAAAAGTGACTTCTGCAGGAGTGAGTTTTATAAATAGAACAGCAAAGGTGACCTGGCTCTCCAGGCACAGAGAGCAAGGACTCTGTATCAGCCAGGCCTGACCATTATTGCTGGGTCTGATCTCGTATTTTCCACCTGAATCTTCCTTCTGAAGCTTATTTCCTGCTGGCAAGTGAACACATTTAAACATGTGAACTTAAAATAATTTCATCTGATCTCTTGGTGACAGCAGAGAAGCAAGGTAATCCTCTTTCCTCCCTATTTGAGTCCTGTGAAGTCAAGGTGAGCCAGTCTGGAAGTGATTTACCGAGACAGGACTGACTCTACAAGAGGAAATTGCCTGTCATTTGGAGAAGAGGGAAGAAAGGAGGGATGTTCCTGCAAGGATTCCCATGCAGCTATACAATTAGACCTGGACTCTCAGATCTCATCTCTGTGGTGGGTCACTCTCTCTAGCAAGTCTGACATGCAGAATCCTCCTTGGAACAAGAGTAACTTTCAGAGGCTGAGGCTCTCCCACTCCCTCTGGGGGTGGGGTCTGAGCAGGAAAGGGCCTGTCCTGGGCTTGACCCCAAAAGGAATCATTAAAAATACTCCAAACAACCACAAAGCAACCAGATAGGAACAGCTGCTCCTGCAAAGAATTTCTGTAGAGGAGAACAAAAGCAGAACTTGTACTTTGTTCCTAAAGCTTTCTTACATCAGGTAGATATGGAATTCTGTTCTATAAGAGCGGCTGACTTGCCTTCCTTCAGCACTGGGAGTTTGGAGTGAAATGAAAAAACGGAGCAGTGGACAGTACTGAGCGGCACGTTGGCACAATTTTCCCATGGCCATGGCATCTTCCAGGATTCCGGCTTGGACTCTCCATGCTATTCCAGAGTGGATAGGAATAACGTGTTTCAGAAGTGAGCTAAAGTTAGGGCAATTAGTCACTGTGACCTGCCCTTTGCTTGTCATCCTGTGTTCATGATCTCAGTAGGTTTGCTGAGTGCAACAAGACAAGGTGACGTCAGAGTGGATCTGAAGAATCACTGTGGGGTGGGCATAGCTGCCAAGATGCCCGTGGCTGGGGAGTCCTCAGGTGGTCGCCTTCATGGGAAGAGCTGCTGGCTGGGGTAGGGATGCATGGCAAAGAGGGCCCCAAGGGGGACAGCATGCACCAGGAAGACTGAAAAGGTCCCAAGGCCGAGGTGAGTTCAGGGGGAGAGCTCAGGTGCTGGAGGAAAACTCCAATGCCAAGCAGGAATCCGGGGTTGAGGACGAGTCCCGTGGACCCGACTTACAGCTCAAAAAAGCATTTGATTCATGAGATGGGGAAATCCTGAGCGTGGTGAAAATATAGAGCTGGACATGTCAGACCAGACCTCCTGCATCATAGAGCTTATGTTCTAGTGCATGTGACCCATACACCTGCAGGGTTGCTGAGGGCTATAGATGCTGATGGGGACATGAAGGGGATAGCGCATGGTGGGGGGGGGGGCAGGTTCCTAGAGGGGAATCACTTCAGCCAGGGGCAGGAAGGGCTCTTTGAGGAAGGGTCAGGGAGCTGCTGCGGGGGGTTGGGGGGTTGTGGCAGTTTTGAGGAGCAGTGAGGACGTCTGTGGACTTGGATGTGAAAAGTCAGCCGTGATACAGATGACAGTAGACACAGCCTTAGGGCAGCACTGCTAATTCATGTGGGCTCCTGCTGTTCTCCAGGCTGGCTGGGGCTGACAAGCGCCAGGCAGGGCTGGGCTGGAGAAGCAGGAACGATGTTCCTTTCTACCACCTCGCTGACCCACTCTGTCCTCACAGGGCTAGGTTCCGCCCCAAAGACGACAAGGGAGATGTAATTCCTCTCAATTACATCTTTAAAAACATATATAAAATAAATATTTTGAATCTCAATCATTTGTGTTCCCTTCCAGACTTAATAATGGTCATTTATTATATTTATACCAATCACAAAAATTAAGAAAGAGCTATTTATTTAAATCAACCAGGGCAACTGTACTATTAATCATTGTCTCCAAAATATCATTTGATGAGGGGGGAAAAAAGAGGCTAAGCCTGCAAAAAGATGCTTGAGATAAAGTAAAAAGGAAGGTTTGTTGTTTTTGTTGTTTTTTAATGAAGATACTAGAGGTTTGCTGTAAAGACAAACTTGCAACTTAAGACAAAAATTGCAATTGCATTAGAATCTCTCCCTTTGTACCCAAAGAGTAAAAACTTAGTAGAAACCAGAAGTGCAACCCCAAAGTACCTATAACACCAAACACAGAGAAGATATGACCTGATTCCAAAACCCCCCAAACTTGAAACCAAGGAAAGAAAAGGGATTTTGAGTGAAGTACAGCACAGTTCACTCCTGACTCTGCTCCATTCCTCAATAACTCGAGTGGTGATTTCACCAATCTCGAGAGTCTTCCAAATATGCGGAAATTCAAACTGAGAGGTAACCTTAGCTTTCTTAACTGAGGGGTACTGGAAAGAATTGCAGGGGAAAGGGATGCCTGGGTGGCTCAGTTGGTTAAGCAACTGCCGTCGGCTTAGATCATGATCCTGGAATCCCGGGATCGAGTCCCTCACCCGGCTCTCTGCTTAGCAGGGAGTCTGCTTCTCCTTCTGACCCTCTCCTTCTCATGCTCTCTCTCTCTCTCTCTCTCTCATTCTCTTTCTTCCAAATAAATAAATAAATAATCTTAAATGAAAAAGAATTGCATGGGGGGGGGAATGGGCAAGAGGGGATAAGTGAGCATGGAAAGTAAGGGCTCCATAGTTCAGCACTTGGGGTCCAAGGCTGAGACTTCAGGGCACCTCCCAACACTGAGTAAGTACAGGGCACTTAAGAGACAGAGCGATATGGCAGAAGAGAGAACAGGACCTCATCAAGGTCCTCTTCCTCCCTTCCATATCCTCGGGCCCCACAGAAAACCAAATAGCACCCCCTATACGTAGCCCTCAAACTGAAGTTCAGCTGGAAAAGCAAATCTGTCCTAGATCTGATAGGAAGTAGGTGAAAACACCAATATCGGGTCAGAGCAAGGAGAATGTGCTGGCACAGCCTTTCACTCCAGAGCAGGATAAAGAATTCTGTGGGGAGTCTACAATTACACCTCATCACAGAACATACAAGAAAGGAGCATGCCATGTAAATGACAGACTAAGAAGTTAAAAGGAAAACAAAATTCAGGAAGCACCAGAGAATTTGTCACAATGGTGTCATGCTGCATGACAACTTAATGAGACATGCATTCAAAGAAATAATAGCTCAAAGGCAATATGAACAAACAAGGGAACAAGATGGAAAGGAAGATGGCATGCCCAAGGAAACATACTTGAAGAATGAAATATTCTCTCTGAATTAATAAAGAAGACAGAACAGTGAGGAAGAGACAGAAAGCCACATCATTCACCAAGAGGATTTGAGATGATCAGAGATAACAGAAGAAAAAATAATTAAAACAAATATTTCACTATAATCAGAGAAGCTGGTAGATATGGAAAACGGACTGCCATGATCTAGTATAATTGCTAACCTTGAAGGTAAAATCACCATACACTCTGAATCAGTAAAGGACTGAATCTGTAGGTTGGAAAATCACACTTGGGTTCACACAAATTGATGTGCACTCTTCTCTATCAAGGCCATTCTGAGGAGAAGTTCAAGGACAAAAGACAAAAGAGAACAAGTCAACTTGAAAGAGATGTTGGGTGGGCCAACGAATCCAGGGCAGGGTTTGACATGTGCAAAGTACCCAAGAAACAAGGTAGTGAAATATATTAGTGTCTGTTGTCATTGTCACTGTCACTGAGAAATAAAGTCATTTAAACATGAAACAGCTTAGTATATACAGTTCCTACATGCCCTACCTGAGTAAAAACTTAAATGATAAAATCTACCAAATTAATGTAGAAGCAAAATAGCTCAGGTGCAGAGAAACCATAGAAAAAGCAGAGAATCCACATAACTCTGAGCAAAAATGACATACAGGGTCAGGGCTGGAGTGTGGTATGTTTTCATTTCCACAATTTAAAACACTTACAATATGAGCATTTTGTATAAAACAAAATTATGGAACTACAGTTGACTATGTGGACTAGGGCTTCATGTTAATTGGCATCATTCTTTTTCTGTTTCAAAATGATGTGTCTACTTCTGTTTCTAGGATTGTGCTCCCTTCTGGGAACTGGCTCCTATGTTTGGCAGTCATAACCCTAGCAAACAGGTGGCTCTAGCTTGTTGGTCTTTTCTCATCTCTGATGGCTCTCCCACCCCAAAACCATTCATCTGAAGCTGGCATGTGTATCTTCCCTTGAGTTTTTGAAAGAGAGGGAAAAAAATCTTAGTAGTACAACTGCTATTATAAAGTCATTTGGAAGTCATCTCTTCCAAAGACTTAATGATCTACCCCATAAAAATGGAATTTAGTAATTCTAAGAGAATTACAATATTTAAATCAAAGCTACTTTAAAACTCCCAATTTTTTTTTTTCTTTTTCTTGTGGAGCCCAACATGGGCCTTAAACTCACGACCCTGAGATCAAGACTGAGCTCAGGTCAAGAGTCAAATGTGCTCCCAAACTTCCAAATTCTTAAGTAAAGGTTCTCACCAATTTTTAATTGTCCTAATTCTAGCTTAAGGTAATAGCCTTGACTAAGGGCAGTTTATGGGATCTTTACACTTCAGAGAGTAACTGTTTTGGAACCCGTGGGCCACAGAAAACCAAATAACATCCCTAACACCCAGACCTCACACCGAAGCTTGGATGGAAAAGCAAATCTGTCCTGTATCTGAGAGGAAGTAGATCAAAATCCCCAATATCATACAACCCTATGACTGGTACCTGCCCCACCCCTTATACTTAAAATTTAGTTAAGACATATCTCTGAATTTTAATTCATTGATCTTTTAAATGTAGGTTTAATTTTCATTATTGAAGTATAATTGGGATACAATTTTATATTGGTCTCAGGTGTCCGACATAGTGATTTGACAATTCTATACATTACTCATTTATTTTAATAGAGTATAAAGTAACAGTCTGATGTTTTGAGAGGGGGCTAAGAGGTGGGCTTTCCCTGTAACACTTAGTAGAAGCCCCAGTAACTGAAGAATAATAAGTGAACAGCCCACAGAATCCCAAATACTGGATTTTTCCACAATTTTTGCAATCATATTTAAGGGTGAGTTAAAGGTGTTTCCACACCACGTCGTGCGTTCGTTCACTCATTCACCATCCACTCACTCACTGAGTGAGCACTGCTTGAGACCTGGCTGTGTGTTAGGCACTGGGGATATGAATATTCACAAGGAATCGCCCTCGGCTTATCATCCAGATCAGTTCACCAAACCACAAAGTCAAAGTCTTCAAACAGGCTCATCTTCGGATTATAATGATTAGTCTCCTTAGTTCAAATCCTGGCTCACATTTACCACTCCCGGAACCTCAGGAAAGATATGTCACTTCTCTGTGCCATAGATTTCTTATTTTTAAAGTCAGCACAATAATAGTACCAACCTTGTATGGTTGTTGACAGCATGAAATAAATTCTACCTGCGTGACACTTAATACGGTCCCTAGCACAGAGCCTATAGCAAGAGCTATTTATTTTTACTTACATAAAATAAATAAATGAAACATCCATAAATAAGTACTTTTATTTACAAATGAAAATAAATAACATCATGTGAACCTCTACCCACTGAATGTTGGAATTATTGCAGTACCAGGACAAATATCTCAGATGGTTTGGTTGGACTCTTTTAACGGAGGCGGCTGGAGTTTGGAGATTATGAATAATTGGCTCAAAATGTGTTGATTCGTTCTGTTAACAGAGACTTTGTCACGAGCTGCTCAGTCTCGGAAACAGCATCAGTGGCTAGAGACAGCGTTGGGGAGGAATTGGAAACACGCAACCCTTGCCTTGCTGGGTTACATACAGTCTTTGGATACACCCATGTGCCAGGTGTGATCCAGACCACGGTCACCGGAGCTCGAGGGCCAGATTGCGGCCACCATGGATTTGCACCAGCCCTTACAGTCCTTACACCAACACCGTCTCACTGGATCTTCATGCTTTCTTTTCTGCCTATATAACAAAATGCCCCCAAATTTAGTGACTTAGAACAAGGCACATTTATTATCTCACAGATTCTGTGGGTCAGGACTTCTCGGGAGTGGCTTCTCTGGGATGTTCTGGCTCAAGGAAACTACTCAAAACGTTGGCTGGGGCTGTAATCATTTGAACATTTGACTTAAGCAGGAGGGCCCCTTCCAGAGGGATCCCTCCCACAGCTGCTAAGGGGGACGCCTCGGTTCCTCATCATTAAATCTCTCCATTGAGAGGGCCCCCGACTCGAGTGTCCTCCCAATAAGGCAGCCGGCTTCCCCAAGCAAGTCATTCAGGAGAGAGCACAACGAGAAAGCTGCCCTTCGTGACTCAGGATTCACACACCATCACGCGTGCCACATGGGATTTGCTGGAAGCAACTCCCCACGTTCATCCCGCACTCCGGAGAAGGGGAAGCAGACTCCAGCTTGGAAAGGGAGAAAACTATGGAAGACTTTTAGAGACACATTTTAAAACAAACACCAAGTATTTCAAATACAGATGTTCAGAATATTTGTTAGATTTGACTGGCGTCACCGTGGACTCACAACTTCCCGTTTTGGAATTCTGATCTTTGTTCTTTCCCTCCGGCGTGCTGAGCATCGCCACCCTTCCCTCCCCTCCAGAGGATCTGGACTGTATCCACTCAATCGCTCTTAGGGACAATTTTTCCAAACACAGCTTCTCCTTCAACACTGCTGGGCCTTTAAAGAAGTTTCTACTCTAAGGCAAATATAAAAAAAACAATTTGTTCAAAATTTGTCAGTTAAAATTTGTTTCAACTGTCTATTTGAGAATTTTTTTCCAGGAATAAAAGCTTTTTCCATCTCCCCTCTCCCCTGACCCTTCCAGGTTAGCTTTTAAGAAGATTATGATGTCAATGAATCATTCTTATTGCCAGAGGTAGATCTGAGCTTCTTTTTATAAGAATTTTAATACACTTTCTGTTTTATTCATGCAGGGAGAGAATTCCTAACAGGATGGGATACATTTTCTCTCACAGACAGAAAGCAACTAGGTTCCAAAGAAAGGGGAATTAAGGTGTCCAGCTAAAGTCTGGATGGACTTTTCTTACTCTGGAGGGATGGTAATTGACCTGAAAATCACGCATCAGAAAAATTCCGGCTCTCAGGCTGGAGAATCTCTCCAGAGGTCCCCTCTTCCTCACAGCAGCCCAGAACGATCCTGCTTCCCTTTGATAGAGGGAAGGAGCTTGGGCAGTGTCTCCAAGAGGCTATTTAGACCTTGTGCTCGCCTACATCCTGCCCCCTCTGTCTCCTGGGATCCCTCTGCTTTTTCTCATTCCCCGTCTTCCACTCAGGAAGGGGAGAGCAAGATAATTTGTTCTGTTTTCTAGCCCTCTGGAACTTGATTTTCAAGTCTCACCATATAGGCAGTCTCTAGCTACCCATCTCGCCTGAATCGGTGTCTACTTTGTCAGTCTCTGTGGTTTGCCGAGGATGCTAATTCCCACCCTCCGTTCCACTGCTTTGTTCTGTGGCTCTGCAGGTACCACGCGGGAGATAGGACTGTGCACTCCGAGCGTACTTCCCTCCCTCAGCCACAGCGGACTTGTCACCGATCTCCACGGTCCCCAACCTTGGGGGGACAACAAATGTGACAAAACTTGGAGTATAATAAAAGTCACTTCAGAGTGTGTATTATCTCAGGGAGGGCCGTGGACACCATTTACGGTCTTTCCGTTTCTGGATTCTTCTCTTTTCTCTTTTAGTTAATTTGGTGTAGATGACCTGACATTTCTTCTGCATAAGCACATCTAGAAGGACATTCTCTTCCAACCTGGGATGCCCTTTCGAAGAAAGAGAAAATGGGCAATAGATACAGTTCTGCAATACGATATACGTATGTGATGATTCTGCGTCTCGGTGGAAAGCGTGACTTCGGTTGACGTGAGCGGCTGTGTCCCGAGTGTGTGTCCGCACGCACCCGCACGCCATATGCTTAAATGACAGGAAGGACCCTTTTTTTCAGTCGGAAGCGGTGATGTCTAGTTTTGTTTCTAGTTTCCTCAGAGCGAGATGGAGACCCATGGGTAGAGAAGAGAAATCGTGGTTTTAACGAAGAAGTGGTTAAAATCCGTTTTCTTTGCCTGTTGGTTTCTTGGTTTGGTGGAAAACTTGATTTCATCAGCCTCCTGATGCTCTTGATTCCGTCGTCGCATTTCCACCCAGCAGACAAAAGCACGCCCCATGTGTTCTTGATTTTGTCTTGGAGTTAGCAGTCACCCAACCAAAAGCCGGAATGTCAGGCGGCCGGCTGCCAGCGCTGTGCTCAGTCATTCCGGCAGTGGTTCCCTGGGGCGCCCTCCCCGCTCCGTTTGGATCCCGAGCGCCCTGGCTGCCCGGGCCCTCTGCCCACACCGCCCTCACTTTCCTCTGTCCTTTCTTCCCGGGTCCCTCAGACGGCGCCCTCCCCTGGCTGGTGCTCCCCTAGCGCTGAAGCCCCCAGGCTGTCCCCAGCTTGAGGCCACCTTGTGAGCCCGTGCTCAGCCTCTGCCCGGCCAGGCCAGACGCGCTGTGTGCTGCCTGCACCGCGGCCGCCAGGCCCGCCCTTGGCTCTGCCCTTCACGCCCCAGTTCGTGCCCTTGTCCCTCATCTCCGGACAGGACGTTCTCTCCTCCCTCGGAGCTCTGAACCCTGTGCTCCAGTCAAGGCTCACGATGACTTACCTTTTCCGGAAAGCTTTCCTAGACAAGGACTTGTTCAACTGGCCTTTATTCTGTCTGTCTGTCTGCCTGCCATCTCTCCTTTCCTTCCTCCCCCTTCCGCCCTCTTTTCCCATCACACACAAGCACACACACACACTCATGCCCATACAGACTCACAGATACACACTCTTATGCTCACACACAGACACACACTCATGCTCACACGTAGACACTCATGCCCCCCACACACTCTCACACACTCGTGTTCACACATAGACACGCATGCCCACACACAGACACACACTCTCACACACTCATGCTCACACAGAAATACACGTTCTCTTACACACTCATGTTCATACACAGGCTCACACTCAGGCTCACACATAGATACTCATGCCCCCCCACACACACTCTCTCACACACTCATGTTCACACACACGCATGCCCACACACTCACAGACACACACTCACACACTCATGCTCACACAGAAATACACGTTCTCTTTTACACATGTTCATACACAGGCTCACACTCAGGCTCACACATAGACACTCGTGCTCACACACTCACAGACGCTCTCACACACACTCTCACACTCACACACATGCACGTATCCATCTCTCTCTCCTCCCTTCATCTCGCGAGGCTCATTCTGGGCCTGCAGCGTCTCTCACACCGGTGCCAGCACCGACACCTGTGCGTATGCACAGACACACTTACACGCAAAATGATTCGTTTGCTTTCGTGGCTTAAAAATACCAGTCTCAATATTTTATTACCTCTCTGTTGTTCTGAAAAGAGCTCCAGTTTTCTTTCTCCCTATGCCTAGCACAGTGCAAGCGTGGCAGTGTATTTTTAGTAGACATTGTGAACATAGATTTTGTATATATATTTTAATAATTATAATTGTCTAATATATAATATACTTAATCTATTTACTTAATTTATGATTTAATATATAATATATATTTGATATATAATATAGCATATTGTAACATATATTTTCAATACATATATTTTGAATTGAATTTGTTTTCCTTATAGACCTGTTTCATGCCCTAAAGCAGTTCTTCTGAACCTTTTATTTTCATTTTATTTATTTTATTAAAAGATTTATTTAACAGAGAGAGAGAGCGCATTTGAGCAGGGGGAGGAGCGGAGGGGAAGAGCGAGAATTCCAAGCAGACCCCAAGAGCGCGGAGCTCAAGGTGGGGCTCAGTCCCAGGACCCCAAGATCATGACCTGAGCCAAATCAGGAGTCAGCCACTTAACCCACTGAGCCACCCAGGTGTCCCTATTTTTATTTTGATCCCCCTAAGCAAACTATTTGGATACATTTTCTCTAACTGCCCCTCTCACGAAGTTTTAATACCACAGATAGCCTTTATACAGGTTAGGTGTACCCCACATATATCTGTGCTTTGCTCTCCCCAAAACATTTCCTCTTCCCGTTAAGGTAGTACCATCCTCATTGTGAAGGCATGCTTTACAAATAGTTTTCACGTCTGTTTCGAGTATCTAAAGTCATTATAACTGGTGAGATATGTCTCACTGTCACGCCAAGGGGGTCTCTGTAAGCCTTAGGGAACACTGTGCTCTGGAGTTTCTCTCCAAAGCCTTCACCTTCTTTTTCAAGTATTTGAGGAATTAGATCAGTAACATCAGGCATAACTTCCCCTACCTTTCATTAATAAAAATGAGCTACGTTGATCCAAATAATACCTAATTTAAAAGCGCGGTCCATGGGGCGCCTGGGTGGCTCAGTGGGTTAAGCCTCTGCCTTTGGCTCAGGTCATGAACTCAGGGTCCTGGGATCGAGCCCTGCATCAGGCTCTCTGCTCAGTGGGGATCCTGCTTCCCCTCTCTCTCTGCCTGCCTCTCTGCCTACTTGTGATCTCTGTCAAATAAATAAATAAAATCTTTAGAAAAAATAAAAGTGTGGTCCATTACCAGCGCAGCTTCTACAAGCCTACCGCAGTCTTTGTTTCTTCTGAAAGACAACAAGTTCCCTCCAAGGCTCTGTCTCTCTGCTGGTTCATAATCTCTTTAGAATAATCCTTGACCTTCCTGACAGCTTTCCTCTTCTCTAGAGGAGTTTTTGCCTCAACACTGTAAAATCAGACTACTATACCCCGGATGAGAGACTCACATTTCTTTTTTGCTAGGGAAGATGAAAACGGCATGTAACCATCTTCCAACTAACTCCTGCATGCTTCCCAGTTTTGTCTCGTAAGGCCGGTTGATTCACAATGCCAGTCCAGTGCCGGCAGGCTCCACTGAGTTGAGGAGTGGGAATGATTTGTCCTGCTGGATTTTATGCTTCCTAGACATTTCTACTAGGACTTGTAACACATGCAGGCGAGGAAAATCCTTCATTGGCAGCCGTTAGATCTTTCTTCGTATGCGCCCGGGTTCTACTCACGTGCCCAGAATCTGAAATGATTGGAGCCCATTTATCTAATGATATCAATACCAACACAATTGTGATTTTGTACGATAACCCGTAAATAATATGCAATAGTGTCTTGATATGAATATCCAATTCCTCTTGCCCATGAGTTGGTTAAAAAAAAAAGAAAAAAAATTAAGCCAGACATGGCTAAGACAAACCCTACTGACTTTGTCCCTCAGCATCCAGGTCCTGCTGAATCTCTTCTTTGTGACTGAGGCCGCTCTCGTCACGCCAGTTCGGGGAGTACGGTGTATTAGCTGCTTTCCTTGAGAAAGACCCTGAAAGGAAGACAGGCAGGAGCACGGAGCGGGGGAGGTGTGAAGCCATTGGCAGGCTGCCTGCTGACCGGGCGCAGCTTCCCAGCCAGCCGCAAGGGGACGCCGTGAGTGCTCCCTCCGATTGCAGGACTCCTCCAGAAGGTGCAAGAGAGAGCAGGTGGGGTTTGTGCTCCCGGCTGTCCCGCGCTCCTCTTTCCCATCAGTTATAGTTTACCCTTCAGAGATCAATCTCTTGCATTTCTGGGTGGAGTCCTGGCTCTTGTGGCCTCTCCAAGCCATGATCCTGGTGTGTTAGTTTATCCAAGGCCAGAGTGCTGGAGCGAAAGCAGGGGGCAACTTTAGAAATCCCAAGAATGACCTGCCATTCGAGTCCCACTACAGATGACTGCTTCCTCTTAGGACCTACAGGGCATCGGTACTTACCCAGAGTCCAAGATTTACACAGGAGTCTTTACTGCTTTCAGTCTAGGAGATCTTTGCTTTCTTCCAAGGAACACCTCAAAATTCCTGCCACCAGGTTGCTTCTCTATAGGGCCTTGAAGTTTTCTTAATCTCTGAGACTTCTCTAGACTTTGAGTACTTCAGGGCCAGGAACAATATCTTACCCTCCCTCCCCACTGTATATTCTGGAATGGAGTATGTATACCATACAAGCCTGTCAGATAAATGAGTGCATAGAATAAAAGACATTCTTTGTGGTCTCCCTGTCTTGCTCCCCTCCCCTGAGGATTCTGCCCTATTATGATGTAGTGGCTTGTCTTGTATCCCATTAATTGGGACAGGAAAACTTAATCTTCACTTATACGTATGAAACATAGCGTTCCTTATTACGCAGGATCATGGATACTATGGTATCCATAATGGTATTGAACACTTTCTCTGGATGCAGCAGTCTGCCACTTACTGTTGTGAATAATGGGGACTATTGTGTATTGTCTGATCATTATAGTCCAAGAATTGTGCCAAGTACTTTGCAAAGATGCTCCAAATTATTCCTCAAAGTGACCCTACGAGGTAGGTACCCTTTCTCCATTTTCCACATGTCCAAAAAGCCTAAGTAATGGTAAATAACTTGTTAAAGAAATATAAAGCTGCATGTCGTACAATGGCCAGGTGCTATTTGAATCCAGGGATGTCTGATTCAAAACTAGCAACAACTCCCCCCTTGCAGTAGCTGGCGTATAGTGTAAAAGAAATTAACATTATTGTACAGCAATGATTCTTAACCCCGGGCAATTTGCTTTCCCAGGGGGCATTTGTCAATGTCTGAAGACATTTTTGTTTGCATTAACTGATGTGTGGAGGGAATGCTGCTAGCATCAGGTACACAGTGGCTGTGGATTCTGCTGAACAACCTACAACACTCAGGACAGCCTCCCTGGGGAGGAATCATCTGGCCCCACATATGCATAGGATTGCTACTGAGAAGCCCTGATCAACAGAAGACATTTTCCTAATGACAGGTGAGGCAAACAATCCAAGCCCAAGATGTGTAATATTTAAAAGCTACTTCACTTTGGTTTAAAATGTATAAACAGCCTCACAGATTCCAAAAATGTCTGTTGTAAACTATGTCATACATGTCTGTTATTTCTACAGTAAAATTCACTTTATTGGGTCATTGCTGATTTATCTTTCTCCTTTCTAAAACTGAATTTACTGTTGTTCCTTGAGTACAAATCTATGCACATCATTGTACCCTCTCATACTCTTAAAACATCTAATAATCATTTGTTGACCATCAATCACATCATGAACACACTAGGAGGCAGTGGGCTCAACCTGACCTCAGCCACCTCTTTGTGGATCCCATTGTCCAGGATGGAAAGCCTCCCTACCATGGGGATGGCAGGCTTGAGTTTTAGGACTAAATGAAATGCAAATTTGACAGAAATTTTAACCTGAAGTCAGCTTTGATTTATGAAGATTTCTGATTTTTTCTTTCAAGTCTAAAGTGCATTTCTTTTTTTCATTAAAACACATTTAACCATTGGGGACGCCTGGGTGGCTCAGTTGGTTAAGCGGCTGCCTTCGGCTCAGGTCATGATCCCAGCGTCCTGGGATCGAGTCCCACATCGGGCTCCTTGCTCTGCAGGGAGCGTGCTTCTCCCTCTGCCACTCTGTCTGCCTGTGCTCGCTCGCTCTCTCTCTCTCTCTCTGACAAATAAATAAATAAAATCTTAAAAAAAAAAAAAAAACACATTTAACCATTAAGCCAATGCCTTGTAAAAGATTGGTCTGTCCTACAGAAGCAATATATTTGGAACTGATGATCAGCACAAAGAAAGTATATTGTCAGACAGTGATTTAATTTCCAGATCAGACTAATTTGAAATGTTTAAGACACACAGACATTTTTTTTTTTTAATTTATTTATTTGTTAGAGAGAGAGAGCGAGCGAGCACAGACAGACAGAATGGCAGGCAGAGGCAGAGGGAGAAGCAGGCTCCCCGCCGAGCAAGGAGCCCGATGTGGGACTCGATCCCAGGACGCTGGGATCATGACCCGAGCCGAAAGCAGCCGCCCAACCAACTGAGCCACCCAGGCGTCCCCACACAGACATTTTTAAAAGTATCACACTTTATCAGATGTCTTGCCTGCCAGGACTCCCTGGCATTGGGCATCAAAGATGTTTCGCTTCCTGCCTGGGCTTCTCCAAAACCACAGGTGTGTGTGGGGGTGGGGGGAGGTCCCTGGGGAATCTGCCAACAGTGGAGGGAAAGAGACATTTGGGGATAATGACAGACTTTTTATACACATTCCCCAAAGTTCCAGATGGTATTGAGCCTCAGCTTTCTTAGTGGTGACCTTGATGGTGCAGCCTGGTATGGACTTTTCCTGCTTCCTGGACCGCACCATCCCCCATGTACATACACTCCTGTCCCCAAATACGACCTCCTCATAGGCCTCTGGGTCACATGGTTCTGACTTAGGCTCTGCTTTGGGGGAAGTCACGTGGAGAGAGGTTGAATGGTACCTTTCCCTCTAGTCCCTGGACCCTATATATGTGACCTTATTCAGAAAAAGAGTCTTTGTAGATATAATTAAGTTAAGGATCTGGTGGTGAGATCATCCCAGATTACCTGAGCCCTAAATCCGATGGCAAATATTACACGGATAGAAAGTCTTGTGAAGCCAGAGATCAAGAAGGGAGTGATGAAGCCAGAAGCCAAGGAAAGCCAAGCTTTGCCAGCAAACCACCAGGAGATGGAGGAGGCAGGGAGGATTGTCCCCTGCAGCCTCCAGGGGAGTGCGGCCCTGCTGACACCTTGATTTCAGACTCATGGCCTCCAGGACTGGGAGAGAGCAAATGTAATTTTGACCACTCAGTCTGTGCTGGTTTGGTATAGGTTCTCCAGGAATCTAGTATCAAGAAAAGACTTTTTTGGTATGATCCTTTTAAACCCCATGAACCTGGAATTGATTAAGTCCAGGTACACTTGCTGATTGCCAGCAATTTAAAAAAAAAAAAAAAAGAGCAGAAGGAGATTACTCTAGCCTTCTGGACCCTGCACGGTGTCCGCAGGATAGTGAGCAGGAAGTGGAGAACCAAAGTTCGGCTGCGCCTGTCACGGGAGCTTAACAGTGAACAGCAGGTGCACAGACGAAGGCACCAGACCCATCCGTTTGGCTCTACCTAATCTACTGTGTCTGAAGAGAAGCATTTGATAAAGCCATCGATGTACAAAAATTTCTACTCAGTCACGATCAGTGACTCCTGGGACATGAAAATTCCAAACCTGTAGGTGGGACGCCATAGCTCATTGTTAGGAAACATGTATTCACTGTGTGCTGTACGGAAACTACCCCGTAGCTCCTCACATTGGGCAAATTATAGATCTTCCTTGGGCCCCACTCTCACAGGTGGAAGATGGTAGCTGTAACGGCTGCCTTTCACAGTCTGGCGCGGACGAAGCACAAGGTAGGCCGGTTGACTGGCAAGAAGGCTCCTAATTGGTAACTGACTGTCACTCAAAATATAATTTTTGTTATTATTATTGATAGAAGGCAAATGAAAATATTGATCCACGGCCACAAAGTATGTACTGAAGCATCTGTTTCCCTACATGTCAAATTCATACAATAACGTCTCCTAAAATAATTGTGAGTTTGAAATGAGCTATGGAGATAACTTACAGGATAGGGCCCAGCACATAGTAGGCGCGCTATACCTCTTAGATATCAATACTGCTGATAGTATGTACTGCTATTATCGCTGCTTGGTTATTATTACTTTGGTAATATCTACGTACTATTACTGTGTGTCATTGACCACATGCTGGCAATCGCGCTGGGTGCTGCAGGGACAGCAACCCCCACGCAAAACAATGTCTTTGTGTTCATAGAGCTTCCGGTCTAGCACAAGGGCTGGCCAACCCTTTGACTCTGAACCACAGGAAGAAATACACTTTCTGTATATTGTAATGCAAATTCACACACACACACACACACACACGGAAACACTCAAAGAATCAGTGTTCACTATTTTCTTGCATGGTGCTCTTTAACATTTTTCTCTTTTGTCCATTCTAATCTAGTCTATACCACCTGCGAAATGCTCTTTGTGACCTACCACGTTGAATTCTGACCCACTAATGGGTCCTTATCCTCTGTTCGGAAACAAGCGTCCAGCCGGCAAGACGGAATCTATGAGTCAGCGGAGGCGAACATCCCGCAGAGGTCTGGGTGCTCTGCGCACGTAGCAGAGGGGACGGTGTTAGCCTGGAGGGTCAGGAGAACGTCCCTTTGGGGTGACTTTTACATGAAGCGGGCAGGATGAGGCAGCAAGAGCAGGGGGATCTCCAGCTGTGGGTGCTGCCTGCACACCGGCTCCAGACACGCATTCTTGAGAACGCGCCCTTCAGAGAGGGAGGGAGAGAGGCCGGGCGGGGAAGGGAACGCGCTGATGGAAAGGAATTGTCCTGAGGTTTAGCGCAGGATGAATCAGATGGGGCAGGTGCAGGCAAACGATCGGGGTGGGATTTGGAAGGGGGGTAGGGGCGGGATTTGGAAGGACACTGCGGAGAGGTCCCCTTTGAGGCAGAGGAGTGATCCTCTGTACCTGTATTTGTCTGTCTCAGGGGGCCTCCTGGGGGTGAGGGGCTTCTATCAGCTGAGGGCATTTTTGAAAGCCCTCCAAAAAGAAAAAAAAAGGGTCAACCGTGAGCAGGAAATTCTCTTAGCTTGAAGGCTTCTGACTTAGAAGTATTTCTGTAGGGGCGCCTGGGTGGCTCAGTCCTTAAGCGTCTGCCTTCGGCTCAGGTGATGATCTCAGTGTCCTGGGATCCAGCGCCACGTCACCCTCCCTGCTCAGCGGGAGGCCTGCTTCTCCCTCTCCCACTCCCCCTGCTTGTGTTCCCTCTCTCGCTATCTCTTTCGGTCAAGTAAATACATAAAATCTTGAAAAAAAAAAAAAAGGAAGTATGTCTGTGCTCTTTTTCCTTCCTTCCTTCCTCCCTTCCTCTTTCCTTCCTTCCTTCCTTCCTTCTTTTTTAGAGAGAGAGAGAGAGCATGATCGGGGGAGGGGCAGAGGGAGAGAGACAATCTTAAGCAGTCTCCATGGCCAGTATGGAGCCCGAGATGGGACTTGATCTCATGACCCTGAGATCATGACCTGAGACGAAACCAAGAGTCAGATGCTTAACCGACTGAGCCACCCAGGTGCACCCATTTTGTAATTTGGCTATTTGTTAAGTAATTACTTATGCCATTAGTGTGCAAATATTTCCACCTGGGCTAACTGTCGGGTTTGGAATGTCATCTTGTGTCATACAAATATTTTCAATTTTCATCTTGTATAATCTGTCAGTCTTTTCCTTTATGGGTACTAGGTTTGTGACTTGCTCAGAAATGCTTTCCCTCACCAGAAGACTGTAAAAAACTTCCTCATTTCTTTTTGAATCAACACACATATTTTATCTTAAGCTCTTTATTTGTAGTCTATTTCTGTGTCTGTTATAAATTGGGGCTCTAACTATATTTTTTCCGAAATACATCACCATCATATGACACCATTTATTGAATAATCGCTTAGTGTCTGCTGGTTCTAAGTGCTGCCTCGTCATATAGTAAATTCTCTCTCTGTTCTCTTTGATCAGTTCATTTTCCCATTCTGGAGCCAGTAGCAGACACTTTTACCACCAAAATTTCACAGGTTGCTTTGTTATTTAGAAGGGCAAATTCTTCCTCACTATTCTCTTAATATGTATATATTTTTAATTTAAGTAAAATCTATCCCCAATGTGGGGCTTGAACTCACAGCCCTGGGATTAAGAGTTGTGTGTTCTACTGATTGAGCCAACAGGTACACCCTCACTATTCTTTTAAACATATCTTTGCTTCTTATGTGCATTTTCCTGTGATATAGTAATATATGTTATTATGTTGTGTTCAACATCCACTGCCCTTTTTACTGCCCTTAGATATGCCACGTTTCATTCAGTCATCTTCCCTTCACCATGCAGCCCACGTCCCTCAGGACAGAGCCCCAGAGCCAGGATGGCTTGGTGACACGCACTGAGCCTGAGATTGGTTTGGGCATGTGACCCTGTTCAGGTCGAGGCTGAGCAAGAGGTTTCCTGGCAGCTCCAGGGACAGGGCCACCTTGTCTTTAGGAGAAAGAAAGTTGCTCTGTAAGAGGCATTTCTTCCCCAGGTGGGCCGGGCTTCTATCCCGTCATGGAGCAGGGACGACCGCATCGGTTCTGCACACAGGGGAGGGAACAAGCATGAAGACGGGGCACGACATCCAGAGGAAACTACGGCCCAAACGCAAAGCACGAGAAACCCTGACTTACTGAAGGAGACCAGCCTCCCAGCTTTATCACTGGGATGCCTGATCCAAGCAACGGACTTCTTCCCTAAACTACTTTGGGTTGTCTGTACCCAAATGCAAAAACTCTTAACGCTTCAGAATTAGAGGCTCAGATTCCACGGGCATTCCACAATCCTTTTGGATTTTTTTTTTTAAGATTTTATTTATTTATTTGACAGACAGAGATCTGAAGTAGGCAGAGAGGCAGGCAGAGTGAGAGAGGGGGAAGCAGGCTCCCCGTGGAGCAGAGAGCCCGATGCGGGACTCAATCCCAGGACCCTGAGATCATGACCTGAGCCAAAGGCAGAGGCTTAACCCACTGAGCCACCCAGGCGCCCCAGTCCTTTTGGATTTTGACTGAGGTGACATCAAATGTATAAGTAAGTTTTGAGAGAACTTACATGATTACAATGTAGTTCTAATAGTTTCTGTCAACACAAAAGTGTCTTCTATCCATGAACAAGATTAATCTCTGTGTTTCCATGATTGACTTTCTAGGCACCTATTGTTTGGATGGTGTCCTTCAGTCACATTTATATATTGGATGATTCCCCAACTTCTATTTCCGGTCTCCATTTTCTCTGAATTTTGGGCTTGTAAATCCTACAGGCAACTTGTGATCTCAGCTTGGATGTCTAATAGGCATTTTAAATTTAACATGTCTTTTTAAAAATCTTTCAATTTCCTCTCAAAAAGCTGTTACCACTCATCTCAGTGAATGCTAGCTCCAACCAGTTGCTTGGGCCAAACACACAATTTGTGTGGCTCATAGTTCTCCCAACCCACATTCTGTCCAGTGGCCAAGTTTGTTGGTGATCTCTTCATGATCTACTTCAAATAGGACCGTGTTTCATCACCTTCATCTCCATAACTGAGACTCATTTCTCTACTTTTATTCTTGTCCCGTGCAAATTTCCAGAATGAGCTTTTAAATTAGATGACCTCACTCCATAGAAAATCAGCCTTCAAATGAATTTCCATCATGATGTAAGTAAAAATCTAAATCTCTTCCTCAGACTAAAGAATCCCTAAACATCTGTCCCCTCCCTCACTGACTGAACCACCCTGGCCTCTGCTTCATTCTCCTGATACCCCAAATGCGCGTCCATTCTTCTCTGTCAAGCCTGGAACAGCACGTGAAACAGGGAGCTTGGAGTCATTGTCGTGGGCTCAAGTGTGGGCAAATCTTACAGTGTTCGTTATGCACATGCTGGTGGCTATGGATATTTTATGAAAATTAATAATATAATAAAATTTGAGGGGCACCTGGGTGGCTCAGTGGGTTAAGCCTCTGCCTTCGGCTCCAGTCGTGATCCTGGGGTCCTGGGATCGAGCCCCGCATCGGGCTCTCTGCTCGGCTGGGAGCCTGCTTCCCTTCCTCTCTCTCTGCCTGCCTCGCTGCCTACCTGTGATCTCTGTCTGTCAAATAAATAAATAAAATCTTTATAAAAAATATAACAAGATTTGAAAAGAAAAATCCATCTAAGAATTAAAAAGGAAAAAATGAGAGGAAATTCTCGCGGCGTTAGGGAGAGGGTGCTGCGTCTGTCTTGTGAAGGCAGAACTCAGCTTCATCTGCCCCCTGGCTACGTTTCAACCAGCCTCGGATTTCACACTTGTTTGCCTGCTGCGCTTATCAATGAATCGATCAATTACTAATTAATTCTTGCTAGGCTTCTGGCTCTTTTTTTCTTTCTATAATGCATTTTATTTGGAATATTTCATCATAAACTTCAAGAGTGATTGGAGTCCTCCTCTTCCACAAAACAATCCACTTTTGACCACTAGGCTCTGCCTGTGATTCAAGCTGTTGTAACTGGAATCGAGAACCCTCCGCGGTATTCTTTGTGGTTTTTCAACTCCCCAGACGTTCAATCACGCGCTCTGCTCTTATGTTGGTCCATTACAGCGTCGTTGGGGATCGTGGGCCCTCCTTTGTTGCTCTGCATACCCGGAGGAAGAATTCAACCACACTTGTATTTAGAACATTAAATGCACTGGAAAAGCATCAGTTCCGTTTGCATTAAGTCCCTTCTGTTCTCTGTTTTCTTCTTTATGTTTTAATTATATGTGCTCTTTTAATGGTGCTTGTAACTTTTAAAAAGGTTGACACATTATATGAACGCAGTTATGTAGGATGTTTCCCCTTCCCAATCAGGAGGAGTAGATGACTCTTTCGTAAATACTGAGGCAGCCATAATGGGTTTTACGAATGTTTTCACCCTACCCCCCAACTCTACCACACAATATGTATCCATCTAGAGAAAGTGTTCTGTGTTTCCGCATGTGTGCATGCACGCACGCCTTTGTGTGTTTGTGTGTGTCCACACGTACATGCACATATGTTCACGTTACTTTGGGATTTTCAAAACACAGAAATGTAAAGAGGAGCAGAAAAATCATCCACAGTTCTGCCACCAAAATACAGGTATTATTAACTTCCTGCTGTATTATTTCCCGCTTTTAGAATAAGCTCGTTTTGCGCTCATGTTGCACATTCAAATTTGCATCCTGCTTTTCATTTAGCATTGACCAAAGTTTTTGCAGAGAGCGATGGCGCAGATGCCATCTTGATGGGTGTGGAGTATGTTAGCAGTTGGGATCCAGGAGCCATGCAGGTGACTCTCCCTGGGGTCAAGTCCCAAAATGGGCTCTTCTCATGAAGATGTAGAATCCATTACCTTTTTCAGCCCCAAATCTGGGCTGAGCTAGAACTTGCTCTGGCCAATGAAAAGCCGTTCTTTAGTTCTGAGACTGGGTCTCAAGAACCTTTGTGCGTTCCCATTTGCACTCTTGGAGCCCTAAGCTAACGCACTGGAGGATGACGATTGGCTGGAGAGGAGCTCCAGTCACCCCAGTCTTCCCAGCTGAGGCACCAGACAGGACATCGCCAACAGTGAAGAGAGCCAGATCCAGAGGAAACGAGAAGAACCGCCAAGCCCAAACTGTCAGCCTGTGAAATAAATGACTTTTATTTTAAGCTACTGGGTTTTGTAATGGTTTACTTTGCAGCAGAAGTGACGCGGCATATATGTAATTGGCTTAACTCTCCAACCGTATTCAATGTTAGGTTATTTCTATCCTTTTACTAAAATATAAAACAATGCAATGAACGTCCCCGAACACAAGTAATTCACACACAACTCCAAGAAATTGTCTCCTCCGTATAGACACCTAGAGCTAGCACTGACAGGGGAAGAGGGATGTCAATGTTAAGAATCTTGGTTAAATTCTACTTAAGTTTTTCAAAACCATTGTATTACTTTACATGCTCACCACCCTGGTCTGAAATTGCTTATCGCATCATGCTTTTGCCACGTGAGTCATCTTATTCAAAATGACTTCATGGATAATACCTACGTTTAAGTCTTTGTTTGCAGTTGCCATGTTATGGCTGGGGGGGCAACAATCACGTTCATGCACACGCGCGTGCGCGCGCGCGCGCACACACACACACACACACACACACATGTTTTGTATTTACTGGGCAGAACTCATGAACAGTTGAACAAAACCTTTATCTATAGAGTTGCATCTCAGACTTGGCATGGGTGCCACCCGATGACTCTGGGAAGGCGCACCGGCCCCGACAAAGCCTCCCAAGGACGGCAGTCCTCAGGACGACAGGCGACGCTGAGCCAGAAGAGACCTGTCGTGTTCAACGGGACCCGTATTCAGCGGCCGCCGTCCACTTTGGCTCGGGGACCTAAGCCAGTCCTCTGTCACGCGCCATCACCGGCCTGCCCGCCTCCTCCGTCTCAGGCATCGAGTCTTTCCCACGTTCCTCCTCGTCCTCCTCAGCACACACGGGTGTTGCTCACATTCTTTGTCTTCCTCGACCTCAGCCCTCACAATCCGCAATCACTCGCACTCCTGTGCTACCATTTTCCTCTTCGGGAGAGTCTTCACACGCTAGTTTTGCTTGTGCCCACGAGGAGTCCCTTCGTTTCATTTTATTTTGGGGATATTGTAATTTGTGGGATGAGAAGGACATGTTTTCCTCGAAGACGGGAGAACTTCTGAAAATGTCCGCCTCCGCCATTCACTGGTCCGTCTGGGACACGCGGCCACACGAGCAGACCCACAACGTGCACGGAGATTTAACACCCGCCGTGTCCTCTGAGTCAGGAAGGCGCCTGATGGCAGCGTGAGGTCCTGTAACAACAGATCTGTGGGACGCAGGGCCACCCTGTGACTGTGCTCCTCCTTCCGGCTTGTCCCTAGCCGAGCTTCTGTCACATGTTAAAACCGTTGCTGGCCAAACCCGGACCAGAAGCGCTGGAGAGCGATTGGCTTAAGGAACATCATCCTCCTGTTTTGTTGTTTCCAGACATTTATTTCTCAAGCTTAAGCTCTTTGGTCTCTAGTTTCCTCTTGCCAGTGGACCAGAACTTTTTTTGTTTTTAAGATTTTAATTATTTGTTTGGCAGAAAAAGAGATCACAAGTAGGCAGAGAGGCAGGCAGAGAGAGAGGGGGAAGCAGGCTCCCCGCTGAACAGAGAGCCCGATGCGGGGCTCGATCCCAGGACCCTGAGATCATGACCTGAGCGGAAGGCAGAGGCTCAATGCACTGGGCCACCCAGGCGCCCCCAGAACTTTTGCTTAAGATTTTGTCATGGGTGTTTCCACATTTGTTATAGCAGTTTCTACTTCGGAGGTCGGCAATTAGAAACATCTCCAGCTGCCAAAGAACCTGCTCAACCGTGGACTGAAATCACTTGCCATTTACTTAAAACAGTTACATTTTGTTGAGCAAAAAGCTTTGATGGATTCCATGTAGATCACTCACTTGAATTTGCAGCCTCAAGCGTTTTGAAGTTTCCATTTAATACATGTTCAAGAAGATGAACTTGATCTTCTCTGTAAACAAGGTCAACTCGATAGGTAGTTTTGGCTTTTTGTTTTCAGATAAAAGCAAGTCAGTACAAATAGGTTCCTCTGTAAAAGGGAAAGACATCTCAGTATGCTTTTCATTGCTTTATGGAGGTTACCAGAGAATGAAGGAACCATCCAGGCACTGCTCATTTAAGAGACAGAGACCTGTGATTCCAGGAGGACTTAATTTTCCTTGGGAGGCCTTATGGACGTGAACTTGAATGATGCTGGTTTCATTTCATAGCTTTCCTTTGTCTTTAATGCCCATGGCGTCATTGTTTGATTTGTTGAAGGATCATCTTTCCATCCGGTCTAACACATCATGAGCTCACACTGTATTATGTTCCCTTTTCCACTTTGTTTGCAGCTCTGACTTTCTATAAAATCTCTTCTCTTTCAATTATTTTCCTTTCGTACTTATCATTGAAACAACTCTAGAATCGCAATGGCAACTGCCACAATATGCATTTCTGAGTGTTTTGAAAGTAAGCATTGAATACCTATAAAATAGAGTGTTAATTATGATCATATCTTTTGAACTTAGCCAGAATAATACTGGCAAAAATGCCACTGAGGTCATAATCACTCACCTGTTTAGCTCAAGTGACTTCTCATTGTACTTAAATAAGAAGAAAGAATGAACATCAGTGATCTCAACACCCATTTTAGAGCATTTGCAGAAAAAGCTGCAAATTAACCAAGAGATACTAGAAGTGAAGAAATAGTGGAGATAAAAGCAGAAATTAATGAGGTAGGAAAATATATATAATATCCATGGTCAATAAAAACAAAAGTTTCTTCGTTAAAAAGACTAATACAATTGTTAAGTCCACGGTAAAACAAGAGGAAAAAATAAAAATTAACAAGCAAGAGAGGAGAGGAAGCATAGACTACTCAGACCAGCACCAGAAATGGAACATATCCACACGCATTAAAAAAGATCACAAGAGGATATTACAGGCAGCTCTAGTAAATTTAAAATTTGGACATAACAGACACATTCATAAGAGAACAGATTACCAAAGCTGGTGCAGAACATTCCAAGCCCAAATAGCATCACCAGTAAAATCTATGTGATATTTAACCAGTTTTACACAATCTCTTCCCAAAAATTGAAAAAGGAAGTATTTTTCTATTGTGTATACATAGTTTTTGAAGTTTTTTGTTTTGTATGTACACACACAAAAACGATCACATTTTAGGGGCTCCTGGGTAGCTCAGTCAGTTAAGCTTCTGACTCTTGGTCTCAGCTCAAGTCTTGATCTCAGGGTTGTGATTCACGTCGTGATTAAAAAAAAAAAATCACATTTTAAAAACATGATCTTAAAAATCCTAAATATATAGGAATATGTGACATTATGGTCAGCTGGCTATAGATTTCAGAAATGCAGAGCTCATTCAAAATCAATATTGTAATTCACCATGGGAATAGAATCAAGATGGAAAACTGTATGATCATCTCAATAGATGCAGAAAACACTTTGTATAGTAATCAGTGTTTGTTTATGATTTTAAAAAAAACCATCACGTATCAGAGCAGAAAGAAATTCCCTTACTCTTAGAAAGGTATTTTTAAAAACCACTGCAGTAAACACCAACTTTCTTAAATGGCAAATATCACTTAAACAGCAAGACTTTGGAAATCTTTCTGAGACCAATATCAAGCCAGCGTGGTCACTTTTGCCGCTTCTAGTCAACTTCGTACTAGGGGTCCTGGCCTCTTCAGTGAGAAAAGAAAAGGAAAAAAAGTATGTAGAATATTTGGACAGGAAGCAATGAAAGCAAACACTGGCAGATGTTATAAAAGTTTATGTCTTGAAAATATAACAAAAATACAACAAAACCTATGATAAATTATTAGAATTTATAAGTACAATATATCTGCTCTTGTATCAATAAACAGAAAGAAACAAGTCTTTCCATAAATGGGAAACAAGCAGAACATGAAGATAAAGATAGATACGTAAAATAATATACAAATGGCAAATGCTTGAGAATAATTCTGATAAAATATGCCCAGTAATTCAATCTGGTAACCTGTGGAATGTGTTTAAGAAGGAGTTAGGAAGTAAGGAAATGGAGAGTTATAGCATGTTTATGGAATAGAATATTCGATATTGAAAAAAATCAGTTCTCCCCAATGTCCTCTGTGGATTGAATAAAGTAGAACAAAAATCCCAACAGCTGTTTTCAAATGGATCTTGACAAGCTGCTTCTAAAATGTCTATGGAAATGAAGACAACCAGTGATAGGCAAGGCACTCCCGGGCAAAGAGGTAGAACTCAGTCTCCTGGACTGTCCGAGGACCGTCGGGGTGAGGTTACCGCGCAGTGATGAGCCGCGCAAGCCAGGTGAGCCGTGCTATCTTTATACTGTTGAGTAGGACATGAATCATCCATGCTATATGGATCCTTTTATAAGGATTAAAGATGGGCAAAACCCAACTATAGAAATAAGATGTCTACCGAGTATCAAGAGATTATATACGTACATCAAAATAAAAATACTATAAAATTTAGAAGAACGTTCTATATACAGGAGGCTTCTAGGGTTCTGGAATTTTTTTTATTTCTGGGACCTGGGGGATGAGTACAGGGTACTTTCCCCGTTACTGGGTTGTCCATTAATTTTCTGTTAAAAACATCTAAACACAAGTAGAAGAGAAAAAGAAAATGGGTAATTTCTGAAAATTTGCTAGATTTCTATATTAATTTCCTAGAATAACAAAGTATCACAATGTGGGTGCCTTAAGACAACAGAAACTTATTTTCTCTCAGTTCTGAAGGCCACAAGACCAAAATCAAGGTGTGGGCCGGGCTGTCCTTCCTCCAAAGCCTCGGGGAAGGGTGACTTCCTGCCTCAGCCTGCTTCCGGCAAGGTCGCCTGGTCTGTGGCAGAGTCTCTGTCTCACACAGCTTGTCTTCCCTCTGTTTCTGTGTCTTCCCATGGCCTTCTCCTCTGTGTGTGGGTGTCTGTGTCCTAGTCACCTCCATTTAGAAGGACACTTCTATTGGATTGGGTGTTGGATGAGGACCCACTCTATGACCTTACCTTAACTGAATATACCTGCAAAGATCCTATATCCAAAGAAAGCCACATTCACAGGTATGGCAGTTAGGGCTTCACCACACCTCTTGAGGGACACTGTTCAACCCATGACGGTCTCCATATGCAGGTGTAGATCCTGTAATGAAACCAAGTCTCTCCCATTTGCTAGCCAAATGTGTCTTTGAGCAAGTCACTTTCTCTCCCCAGCCCCCTTATGCAATGGGGATAATATTTTTATCAGAAGGTCTTTTTTTAAAAGATTTTATTTGTTTATTTGAAAGAGAGAGAGAGAGAGTATGAGTGGGGTGAAGGCCAGAGGGAGAAGCAGACTCCTGGCTGGCTGATCAGGGAACCCAAGGCGGGACTCGATCCCAGGACTCTGGGATCATGACCTGAGGCGAAAGCAGGCGCTTAACCAACTGAGCCACCCAGGTGCCCTGGGTCTTTGTTTTTTCTGTTTGTTTGTTTCTGTGTTTGTTTTCGTTTTTCTAATGGACTATTTATAGGGATCTAAGCTGCTTAGAACACTTCTGGGAACAGAGTAAATGCTACATTAGTGCCTGCAATTCTTTTTATTTATACCATTATTATTGAACTCATCATTATCTTTATGGTGCACCAGGGCAAGCTCACGACCAGAGCATGGGATGGCTGGAGGGCGGGCTAGAGGAGGACTCTATTTTGCTTAACGTCGTAAAGTGAAATTTCCATTCTGGGCAGGAGTATGTGCAGATCATGCTGCACTGAGGGAAACGTTTTTATTTCCTAAGATGGAACTAGACCATACCATCGTTGAGAATTTATTCTGGTCTTTGAGATTCGTAGGAAGAATTTCACTGACTCACGATCCAGTCAGATTTGATCCAGTCCAATGTCTATGCAGAAGGGGATGCGTGCTGGACCCTGGAGCACCTGGCACAAGACTAGATTTGTCCTTCTTTGGTCCATCCTCTTCCGGCCCCCTAAGCTTCACCCTCCCATGTGTCCCTCCCGACTGCCACCCTCTCCTTAGTGTCAGCCTGGCCCAGACTAAATAACACAGACTGGGGGTATTTCAGTTTCCTGGAGCTGTCAAAAGAAATCACCACAAAACTGATGGTTTAGACAAAATAAACCTAGTCTCTCGTAGCTTGGGAGCCTGGAAGTATGAACTCAAGGTGTTGACAGGACCACGCTCCCGCTGAAGGATCCTTCAAAGGACCTTTGAGGAAGGTCCTTCCTCGCCTCTTCTTCTGCTTTAGGAGTTGGACATATCTTTTTTGGGGACACAGTCCAACACACTACATGGGGAAAGTTTCTGTGAGGGATTCCTTTGTCCTCGGGCCACCGAGTCAGGGAAGGTGCATACCTCTACGACGGGCCGGTGGGGAATGTCCTCTGCTGAAGGCAGATGCATCAGCATCAAGCAAAACACAAGAGTCTCTTGCTCAGTTTAACTCTTATTCAGGCCTTTTCACTGAATTAAGGGAACACTCCTTTGGAGTTCACAGTTTATAAATTTCTCTTCCCATGTTCAAATTCCCTTTCTGTGGTTCCTATTCTTCATTAAACCCAAGGGTCCTGTGTAGACCTAGAGTAGGGTTATAGGGGCAATAAGGTAAAGTCAGGTGTGGCTTTCCCAAACGTCACTTCTCTAGGTTGTTTTCAGGGGGCTGTTGATAGGGTTCCTGCCGGTCTCCATGTGTGGAAAGATTCTGGATAACATGGCGCTGGGAACCACGGAATGGAAGTATATATCCGCTGGAGAACGGGCAGCCACGTACAGCCTTGGAAACATACCCAAGCACACCAGCTAGAGCAAGACAAACCTCAAAGGTAGGAGGTCTGATGTTTGGCCTGTGGACATCACCCATGCAATCGTGAGCTTGGTTGGTCAGAGGATACCGGGTACCAGGGTCATGCACTTCTCAGAACATGGGAGGTCTCCTAAATACGTAACAGACATCATCAGCAGCCTCAGTGATCTATTAATGATGACAGCAATGATGAAAACCTTCAATGAGACTCAAGGCGGGGGTAGGTATGACTGACGCAACTTCATACCTTAAGAGCAATCTGTTCTAATTATCATCGAATTGTTCACAATTGTTCAGAGTCCTTTAGTGCCTTCGAGTGTATTTTAAAAATCTGAAGTTGGTAACACCAGCTTTCCTAAGAGCCCAAATGCCTCCCTCTCCCTTTCTCTTGATTTCTGCCCATGCCCCCACCTGGATGGGCTCTCTGTCCACTTGCAGTGCTTGTCACGGAGGCTGGAATTTCTTTTGTGTCCTACCAAAAGTCTCTGAGGCTCTCCTCCTCTGCTGGCATGCCTATCCTTGCCTTTCTCGTTCAGCCCAGGGAGGGCGGCGTGAGCCACGGTGCAGCTCCCTGGCAACGGCATGGTGTTGGGAGGCCCATCGACTCCTCACCAGACTTGAGAGTGTTTAAATCACCCCTGACCTCCCAGCTCCACCCAGAGCCTGCATCTAGGGGTGATAAATATAGGGCAGTGCTGCATGGCTTAGCCGAATTGGCCTTTTCTGTGAAAGTAATGACTTTGGTCTGCTGGGGAATATTCTGAAGGTTAATATCTCAGAGTGCAAGAGAGAAAATGAACAAATTGCTTCCAGTCAGCTCAAATACATAATGATTTTGTGATGTTTCCTAATTACATTTTTTATTGAAAAATGTAGCTGGATGCCCACATCTCCGGGAGCACAGCCGCAAAGAACTATGTGGTCTGGAATCTTGCAGGCTGAGGATTGTGTCACTTTCTTTCAAACACATTTCTTTTAAATTTCACTCTTCTTATGAAAACAATAGTACGACAATGCAGGTTACAACGTATATTGATTATATTATTTTTAATGAATTACTTTTTGGTGAATGACTCTGATCAGGAGTCGCATGAAAGAAATCTACATAGACAGGTCTACGTTAATAAGGAGACAGGAACTGAAAACACAGAAAGTCAGAGCAGAATCATGTAAAAAACAAAGCAGTGAGGATATCTCCCCACCTGGATTTTGTTCCAGAAAATCAAATCCAAAATACCATGTACTTTTAAAAAACTGGTGTTCCACAGCCTTTTTTTTTTTTTTTTTTTTTGACAGCAGTGAATTCACCTTCAACAGATTTTCTGGCTAAGATAAGAGGCTAAAAACGATTTTCTTTTTAACTGTCTTGACCTAGTTGTGCTCAGCTGTACTTTCCAGAAAAAAAAAATAATAATAAAAGAAGAAGAAGAAAAGAAAAAGAAGTAAAAGAAAAAAGCCCATATCCATTTTAGGAAAAGAGCAAATATGATTCTGAAGCAAAATCCTGTACCCTCGTTGTTTCATGACTCCCTACTCTTTAGAATTATTATAATTATCATATTAAAATTATTACATTATAAAAAGATTACTTCAATTATTAAAATGGTTGTAGCATATGATTATGACATTACTCAGATTACTATTTTAATTATTAAAATTATTTCAAACTTTGGAAATGGAGATGTGCAAAAGTATTTTTCAAAGCTGTCCCATTTATGGTTTAATTATTGGAGAACATTGTATTCAAATGGAGGAAGTGCTGCCAACTGTATTTTTATGAGATCTCCCATTTTAAAATTTTAATATCTGGGTTCCATGCCTAGTGAAGCCCTGGCATATGGTGAGTATTCAGCAAATGTAGGTGTTTCTGGAAAACACGGAACAAAGGATACGAAGTAGACCCTGGAGATCGTGAGTGCATATTTACAATTCATTCAACAAGCATTATGTGTTATCAATGGGACAGCAGGAAACAAGCGAGGGCCAATTGAGGACAATGACCTTGGTAGTTCGGACGTGTGCTTAATTAGAAACGCTGAGTAAGATGTTTCTTACTAGCCACGGGTTTGATGCAAACTTCTCCATCTCCCAGCAAAATACCACCAGGGCCATTGTTGCGGGGGTTATTTTTGAGGTAATGCATGTATACTGTGAGTAATTAAAGAAAAAATGCATGGACACACAGTGAAAGGTAATTTTATAAAGGTGAGCCTCCCCCATTTGTTAGAAGGTCCCTGGAATTTTATTGAATAAGCATGATTTGCAGAACCAAGTAATATTGACTCTAGGGCTTTGCTACTCAACCAGTGCCCCACTGGGTCCCGTGGGTGTGAGATTCTTGCCACAGGACTCATCCAAGGGTGACTCTCCTATGAGAGCATCCCCAAGTCAGAGTATGTGCTTCTTCAATTTTGATAATGTTATTGCCATGTTACTCCTCGAAGAAGTGATGCTAAAGAATGCTTCTACCACAACACATCAGTGGAGAATGATTTCTCCACACTTTTGTCCATGCTTATGAAACTTTTAGAACATTTTTTGTTAATCTAAAATTTTAAATAGTGTCTCATTTAGTTCTTATTGTAATTTGTTAACTTTTTCCATTTTTCTTATGACTTTTCATCTGTTTGGGTTTTCTATATCATTGCATTTTTTTTAATAAGCAAAGTTGAGTTTCCTTTTATGTATTTAAATTTTTTTTTCACATTTATTACTGACTTTCTATTAGGTTGAGTTTTTCTTTGTTTTTGCTTATCTGTCTTAAAGGCATTAGCCCTTTGTCTACCATATATGTTAAAAACATTTTCTTAGTTCATTATTTTGTTTTACTTTGATTTTTACTTTATTGTTGTCATTTATTTTTCCATGCAGGAAATTTTATTTTTTTGTGTCATTGAATATAACATACATCAGTATAACTTGAATTTTGGAATTTTTGGCTAAAAAGACTCTCCGAGGCTCTTAGTAACATTTATATATGAATCATCGGTGTTATCAAGTTTGAATTTTTGGAAAATTTCATTCTTGTTTACGTTTAATTCATTAATCTGGGATTTATTTTATTTATTTATCTATTTATTTTTATTTTCAGCATAACAGTATTCATTGTTTTTGCACCACACCCAGTGCTCCATGCAATACGTGCCCTCCCTAATACCCACCACCTGGTTCCCCCAACCTCCCACTCCCCGCCCCTTCAAAACTCTCAGGTTGTTTTACAGAGTCCATAGTCTTTCATGGTTCACCTTCCGGAGTTTATTTTGATGTAATTGGTGAAGTATGAATCAGCTATGCAGTTTTCTCAGATGCTGCTTAAACACTTTATGTACATACACACATATGTTTAGATATATGTGTATTATAAGTAGTTCTATAGAATCATTTGTTGAAAAGATGGGAGGAGCTACACAGAGCTGAGAGGTAGGCTTTAATGATTTTCTAAAAGAATATAGAATACATCTTTTAAAATATTTAGAACTACAAACTTATTTATTTATTTTTAAATTTTATTTTATTTTTTCAGTGTTCCAAGATTCATTGTTTATGCACCACACCCAGTGCTCCATGCAATACATATCCTTCTTTTTTTGTTTTTGTTTTTGTTTTTTTCCAAAGGTTTTTATTTATTTGACACACACACACACACACACACACACACACAAGGAACACAAGTAGGCAGAGCATCAGGCAGAGAGGGAGTGAGAAGCAGGCTCTCCGCTGAGCAGAGAGCCCGACACGGGACTTGATCCCAAGACCCTGGGATCATGACCCGAGCCGAAGGCAGTGGCTTAACTGACTGAGCCACCCCGGTGCCCCAATACATGCCCTTCTTAATACCTACCACCAGGCTCACCCAAACTTATAAAACCCAAAGGAAAGGAAGTATTCAATAGGATGTTGTTAAGGACCGAATGCTTGTGTCCCTGAAGTTCCTATGTGAAAACCTTAACCCCCAGCGTGCTGAACTTGGGTATGGAGTCTTGAGGGGGTGATCAGGGTTGGTTGGGGACATGTGGGGAGGTCCACATTCTGAAGGGACTCATGCCCTCACAGGAAGAAATGGAAGAGTGCTCCGTCTCCCTCCTGAGCCAAAGGGAGGCCATGTGAGCACAGTGAGAAGCCAGAAGGCAACTGTACAGGCATCCACACTTCAGAATGGGAAGAAAATACATTTCTGTTATTTAAGCCATTCGGTCCATGATATCATGGTATGGCAGTCTAAGGCAAATACTTATTTACCAGCTAAAGTAAGTCCACATAATGTTTAAATTAAGATAGAAGAAATGGGAATTAGATGTAAGGAAGGAAGAACTTTCTGTCAATCAGGCTGACCAGGACACCCGCATGAGCTGCTGAGGGTTTCCTGAAGATCCTACGGGGGATGGCCAGAGTTGGGGGGTGGGGTGGGAAGAAGGCAAATCAAGTCTTTTGATCCTAGAAAATTAAAACGACCACCTGTGTGCAGGCAAGGAACTTGACTACTTGATTCTGGAAGTTTATTTTCTATTTGCTGATTTGATTATAGGATTTCCAATTTAATATTTTTATTTACTATTTCTACATGGAGACACTGACCAATTGATTTAGGAGCACTTTTTCTTCAGGATTTAATACTGAAGGGGGAGTTTTATAGAAATGCTCCCCAGTTCAGCAAAGTGGACTGTCCTTCAGTGTGTTCACGTCTGTTCAATGGAATGAATCAAGGTTGAGTTCTGTCAAGAGATGGGCATTTCTAAAATAGCTGTTTTCCACCTATTTTGTTTGAGTGTTGAGGAATCCAGTTAGATTCTCTGTTGAAGTCCACATACATGCCTATAGCCTAGACTGTTCAGCTTTGAATACGTAACACCCCAGTGGCGGGCTGGTATTAAACCCACAGCCTCTTTAAGCCTGGCTTGTGCACACCAAGCCTTCCCTCCTGCAGGAAAACTGGTATTCACAAGGGGCAATGGTACAGAAAGCATTTGGAGATACACTGATGCCATGTTTAAATGGACATCTTTTTTTGGCATAAGCTCTCAGTTCCCTTCTCAGATTTGGGGTCCAGGGAAGCTGTCAAGGACTCAGGTCATTCCCATTCTGCTGAGGCTGAAGGATGCCGTTCCAGAGGTGAGAAATCTTTCCTTCCTCAAAAAAGCCTCTGTACTTTCAGGTAGTGACCGGGGAGAAAATTCCATATATATAGATATATATATAGATATAGATATAGATATAGATATAGATATAGATATAGATTAGATATAGATATAGATATAGATATAGATGTACATCTATAGATATAGCTGGTGGAGACTGAAAATCATTTGGAGGCAGCCAGAAAAGAAAGAAAAGAACGATTAAGAGGATGCACGACATTAGAAGCTCCAGCTAAGAAACTATGATTTGAGCAGAAATTATTCTGAGATATCACTCTCCAGTTTCCCAGCGGAAAGAACAACACTGCAACCAGCAGTGAGAAAGAGAAAGCTGCCTGCAACCCCAAAGTTGTGCTGTGGTCTGACAAGCTGGTGGGTATGTGGGTTGAACCATTCAGGACCAACACACTCATGAACATCACGTGGTTTTAAAATCGTTGGTGCGTATTAATGAGCGGCTGCAGTCAGCAAAGGTCAGTGGCTGTCCGTGTCCCAAGGACAGTGAGATGCCAAGGGAAGCCTGTCAAAATGACTCAGTCCTGGTTGCCCGGTCACCCACCAGAAGCATCACACCAGTTGGTTCCCCTCATTGTGAGGCACTGGTGACTTGGAATCTGCTGCGACTACAGGTGAGATTAGGTCGGTCCTCTGCCAGCAGCAGGTGGTTGCTGGGTACCATGGTCCGTGGAAGAAGAAAAACAGGTATGACATTTAGCTACTTCACCAAGGCACACCATAGGGAATGCAGAAATGATTGATGAGACCATCACGCATGTTTTCCCTTGTGGCACACACTTTGGTCGACTTCCCAGTTCTTACTGTGGTTCTGTCCGCTCTCCTGGGGCTCCTCAGCCAGGTTTAAAAGTTCCAATCCCTCAGTGTTTAAAAACAAAGGTATTTTTCCTCAAAGCCAATGCTAATTGCCTTTCCTGGAAAAACCTTCTTCTCCAGCTCTCTGAATCATGCACTGGTAAGTCGTGGTTGTTCACCTCACCTCAGAGAAGTAGTGTATCGCAAATAACTGAACCGTGTACTAGGTATTTTATTCATGTGATGCTGCCTCTCTACAAGGCAGATAGAGCTGAACAACCCGGTGTACCCAAAGCTCAGGGAGCATGGACCCTTGGACTTGGGGTAGAACGCAGTTCAGCATCTCAGCAGCTCCAGTGTCACGAAAGCCATGGTCCATCTATCTTTGTCCTAGTTCTCTGTCCGTCGCTCTGTTCTCATTCCTCTGTGTTTGTCTCACAAGAGAAAAATTGCACTGGGTCAGCTAAAGAGGCAAGAAAGACTTTATTCAAGACTTCTGGAGTAGGGGAGAGATTCCAATAGAAGAGACTGAAAGCATCGTACATGAAGGAGGACATAGTTTCAAAGCCCTGGGGAGATCCTGGGAAAGCATCGCAGGGCATTATGGGCGTGTGGCTAATGAGATTAGGCCATCTGAGTTTGCTATTCGGTGTTTACCAAAGTTAGGCTCCCACCCTCTTACAGAGACTGGGAGGCAGGAGTCCCATCTTTCCTGATGACCACAGTTCACAGGCATGGCTCCCAGGTCCCCGAGAAAGACATTTCCTGGGTTTTAAAACTGGCAAGAGTCGAGGAGAAGATCCGCATCTCAAAAGGGCAGAGAAAGGATTCCCAATAGCAAGTTTTCTAAAGTGCTCTAAGTAAGAGAGAGCCAGGAGCTTGAAGTCAGGAAGAAAACTGCCCGTATTCGAACAGTTCCCATACTGCCCGTCCTTTTCCCCAGACACAGGATGTCCGAAGCTCCAGTACTGTCCTTACTTTTCTGAATCCTTGGGGCCCAGCCCGCTACTTAATACATCGTGGGGATGCATTCAGTGCTTACTGATTGGTGAACAAGTGGGTAAATGCTAGTTTTTTTCTATTGTCTCAAGAAAACTTTCCAATATGGTAAGTTTTCCAGAACTAGAAACTTACTCACGTTTAAGTATTTGTGGGCAATGCTGTTCCAACTCTCTACCTTGCACTCACATAAAGGAGACAATGTTACACCATATGGTGATCATATGGGATTCCTCCTGAGTGTAGAAATCCTTCCTAAAATATGCTATATTTGTCCATCACGTTACAGTTTATATAAACATTCTGCATTGCTTTATTTGATTTTTACAACTAGCCTATGTAATAAATGACACAAGGCCCCTTCTCCCCCATTTAGGACTGTGCTATCAACAAGTTACAAGGTGTAATTACAAGAGTGCTTTTGTTACCAGCCCTCCTACCGCCCACCCCATCCCCCACGGTCCACCCCTAGCTCCCACTCTTCACCCCACCCCACCCACCTTTACCCCATGGGTCCCCCTCACCATTTCCAACAAAATCTCCTTTCTTCCCACCTACTCTCAAACACATCAATTCTCACACAATATGATGTAAACTTATTTGGTGCTGAATTTCCTCAGACATAATATCATTTTTTAAAACATTTCAAGGATTGAAGGACTTGGAAAAAATTAGTATCAACTATTGCTGAGGGCTGAATAAACTTTAAATTGCTCTTCCCAATTTTTAAACCGTGATAGTGCCTGTAGCAATAATGTCTTCATGCTTCATCTGGGTAAATTAGACCTTGGTGTAATGCTTCATCTGGGTAAATTAAATGTGGTGTCTTCCTTGATACCTAAGGATACATCTTTGAAATCATCATTCACTCCTGAAGGCACACCGGTGCTCGGTCACCTGTCCATTCTCATCCGGTCGCATCTATCTGAAGTCTTTCCTTTTTGTTTTGTTTTGTTTTTTCTCATTTTGCTTCGTCAGGGAAGCAGAGAATTTCTGCCAATGAAAGGAAGTGTGAGCAGCAGAAATATCTGTGCTTTATCCTAAATACTAAGAATATTATAATAATAAAGATGATAAGAGGATTACCCAAAATATCTTCCTTAGAAAAAAAATGAGGACTAGTAGAGATAAATGATCTGAACAATAGATAGTAATGTGAGCTGAGAAGGCATTTCTAGATACCATACCCCCCAAATTTATGGATATCAGAAAGCTTCAAGTACTTTCCTTGAAGAAATTATTAAGATATTTAGGATCAGGGGGCACCTGGGTGGCTCAGTGGGTTAAAGCCTCTGTCTTCAACTCTGGTCATGGTCCCCAGGTCCTGGGATCGAGCCCTGCATGGGGCTCTCTGCTCAGCAGGGAGCCTGCTTCCTCCTCTCTCTCTGCCTGCTTCTCTGCCTACTTTGATCTCTGTCAAGTAAATAAATAAAATCTTAAAAAAAAAAGATATTTAGGATCGGGGTGCCTGGGTGGCTCAGTGGGTTAAATGACTTAGGCTCAGGTCATGATCTCAGGGTTCTGGGACTGAGCCCCGCATCAGGATTCCTGCTGAGTAGGAGTCTGCTTGCCTCCCTCCCTCTCCCTTTGCCCCTTGCCCCTTGTGTGCTCTCTGTCTCTCAAATAAGTAAATAAAATCCTTAAAAGATATTTAGGATCATATCAATGAAATAGTTGATATTTTTTTCCTTGATACAAGATACTGGGCTGGTGCTAGCCGTCTTAGTTGCACATAGTATCTCTCTGTAGGTGTTACATGATGGAAAGAAGGAAGGAAGGAAGGAAGGAGAGAAGGAAGGAAGGTAGGAGTGCATGAATGGTGAAGTGAGCACCGTTATGCTCAGAGCAGTTTTGATGAGCCTGTGTATCATACCAGCTCCCTCTCCTCCCTTCCACAGCCCTGAGGCTGCTCTTCCTGACACTTGGTCCAAATGTGGTGCCCATCCCCACTGTGTGTGTCAGAGAACGAAGCTTTAGGGATGTCCCATGTCAAGCCTGTGGGGCTGACCTGGGTCTGAACTCTGGTCTACCTATCTCAGAGCCTCAAATACAAAGTCATGGGCTCCCGGCATTGCCGATATTTCCCTCCGTTAGAATAAAGGTGTGGTTGTCTGCGGATGGTCCCCAGAGGGGATCTGCTCCTGCCACTTTCTCCAGAATGCAGCCTGGAATGAGTGGTGACTTGTAGCGACACTGGAGTACACTAAGAGCCTCATGGAATCAACAGAGCCTCTGCCGCCCTGTAAGCAGCAGGGACCCAAAGGTTGAAGGAGGAGCCGAGGAGAGGGTTTCTCTCGCTTTCTGAGCATGCAAGAGAAACGGTATGGCTTTTAAGGGTGTGTTGAAGGCACTTGTACAGTGATAGTCATAAAAGAAACCAAAATAACCTGCTTTCTAAGAAGCTGTCTCGTGATTGAGGAGTTAGGAATGCATCTGTCCTCCTCATTTTAGTAGACCTAGTATCTGTTTGCTTGCAAATAATTTCAACAGGTGCGGAAGTATCACTGCATTTTAGAGCCATTATGCAAATTTTTGTGACTACCTTAGGATTTGGCCAATAAATGGACTTCAAGGATCCAGCAAAATCCGAACAATATATGCACTCTGACAGGTGTATGTGAGTACACGCATAAGTGTGTATATGAGTACATGCATACGTGTGTATGTGAGTACATGCATACATGTGTATGTGAGTACACGCATATGTGTGTAGTACACGCATTTTTTTTCCCTAGGGAAATAGTGCTTCAGCATCATTATCTCAGGGTCTGGGTCAAAAAAGTGTTTCAGGCACAAGTCCAGAGTGACAAAGCACAGACAGACGACAAGCAACATAACTAAATGGAGCGGAGTGAACCCCTTCCTCCAGCAGAAAGTCAATATGCAAATGCAGAAGGAAGGACAGGAAATCGGCATTTTGCAGCCATCACAGCGCCGAGTGCTTCGCAGCATGACTCATCAAAGAAAACTAAACTCCTTGATGAAAGTTCGATGAAGAAAGAGTATATGTGCTCAGCCTTAAAGAATCTTCACAGAGAAGAGAATCTTTCCCCTTCACAAAGGGGAAAGCAGTCACTGTGGCGGAGGACCACAGAGGACAACTCTTGGACCAAGTCATCAGAGGGCATGTCACTGACAATAAGCCAAGTTGGCCGCACAGCCTTTGAGCTAATGCACAAAGATGCCATTTCCCTCCTTGTGCCCTAAATGCACAACCCAAATCCGAACATGAGGGAGCATCGTGTTAATGCAAAACCCTGGCTCTGTAATCCCAAAAGATCAAGGTCACAAAAGACAAAGTAGATAAGAGAAACGTTTCAGATCAAAGGAAACCCAGGAGTCATGTTGAGTTCAACCAAAGTGAGATCCTGGACTGGACCCTGGATTAGGAAATATTGCTATAATGTACATTATTGGGACATCTGATGCGATGTAAATAAGAATTTTGGTTTATATAGTACCAGGGTATCAATGTGAATTTTCTGACTGATAATTGTGTCCTGGTTTTGGAAGAGATGGTTCACAGTAGTAGTTAGACCTGAAAAGGCTCAATGTCTCCAATTGACTCTGAAATGCTGTGTCAAATACTAAAAATTTCATCATCATTATTATCACAGAAAAGAGAGAAACAAGCATAGCACCAGTGAATCCAGATGAACGGGGCTCGGAAGCTCACCGTACCATTGCTGCAACTTTTCTTGGATGTTGAAATTTTTCAAATAAAAACACTTTAAAGAAAGTTAAGCAACTTGACCTGGTCCTTCTCCCCCACGTTAGAGGTGAGAATCAGTCTCATAGCAATTAAATAAGATATATCACGTTAGGGGAAGAAGCTGTATTTCCCAAGTCCCCCCAAACTGTTCTTTCTATCTTCCCAGACAGGTGGAAAACTCACATATGTTTATTTTTAAAATTTATTTTAAAATAAATTCAACCTAGGTCACATTGTCCGCAGGCTGGCTCTGGTCTTTAATTCCTCTTAATGAATTTAAACAATGTTTCTTTCCTAAGTGGGGAGGATGTGGGATAAGCTCTTCTTACTTCTTGCTCCCAGTAATTGGGAGACACTAAGCTCATTCTATGTACCCCCAGCTTTCAACTTCTGCCAAAGATATGTAAAAGCAGGCAGACTTTGCAGGAAGTGAGCATTGCTGAAAGTTGTCCCTCGTCCTCAAAAAGCCTGTGACAATAACAAAGAATTTTGCTCAAACTCACGACATCCTGCCTGCCCTCCCAGGAGCCAGCCCCTGGGTGTTCGGGAGACTTGGAACAGTTGACTTGACAAGCTGTGCCTCAAAACTCCTACTATCTCTCGGAAGGGACGAAATGGGCCATGCATTTCCAGAAAGAATATTCATACATTCAGTTATGTCTGCAGTAGAGTTTCCAATGATGGAAACAGGAGTCAGGCTAAACCCTAGCTATTCGGGTGCCTAAGCTACTTCAAGGTATGTGACAGGACAACATTCCACAGCAGGGCCTGCCCAAACCAGGTCAGACACATCAAAGAAGCTGTCCCACTTGTTACTCCTTTTAAACTGTAGGTACAATACAGTGTTCAGGGAACAGACTCTAGAACCAGAAAGTGTCCATATTCTGGAATGCCAGTCATCAGCTCTGTGGCCCCGAGCAACTCAGACTAACTCTTCCAGTTCTCCCCTGTAAAATGGAAATAATAATACAGAACTCTTGATTTATGCCTTAAAATGTCAGTGACTGATAGTTTGTCAAACAGCGGTGGTATTTATGTACTTATTTTTACCCTACCTTGTTTCAACAGAAGATCACAATAGAACAGATGGAAAGGAATTAAATGAAGAAATTAGACTGTAAGAAAAACAAGGCAAAGAGAATAAAGTTCCGCCTTCATCAGTATGCACCCATTGTGGCCCTACACCATCCTCCTGGGTCAGCTGCAGTGACTCTGTGCTTTCTAGTGCCCACGATGGGAAAAAACTGTACATTTATAATGCAGTCTAATGTAGACTGAGAGTTTTCTTGCTGTCCTGAATTTTGGCCAAAGTCTTAAAGCTGAGAATAGTGAGTGATGTTACCCCATAGTCTAAAGAGAAGCCTGGAAACATCCCCAAAGGAACGACCCAGAGATAGCCAAACTGTTTTTGTGAGCTGAATCCTTAGTAATCACCGCAGAGGACTGCGGTGTAGGGGGTAGTTCTCCTAGAGCTGTAGAGAAGCGGCCTCATTTCCCTCCTTTGCCCGTGCTCCTCTCCTTCCAGACTCTGAAGCCAAGAAAGAAATGCGGGCAGGACAGACATTTTAACAATGTTTATTCTTCTGATCCACAAGCATGGAATGCTTTTCCATCTTTTTTTGTCTTCTTCAATCTCTTTCATGAGTGTTCTGTAGTTCCTCGAGTACAGATCCTTTACCTCTTTGGTTAGGTTTATTCCCAGGTGTCTTATGGTTCTTGGTGCTATTGTAAATGGAATCAATTCTCTGATTCATTGTTAGTGTATAAGAAAGCCACTGATTTCTGTACATTGATTTTGTGTCCTGCCACATTACTGAATTGCTGTATGAGTTCTAGTAGTTTGGGGGTGGAGTCTTTTGGGTTTTCCATATAAAGTATCATGTCGTCTGCGAAGAGAGAGAGTCTGACTTCTTCCTTGCCAATTTGAATGCCTTTTACTTCTCTCTGTTGTCTGATTGCTGTTTCAGGATTTCTAGTACACTGTTGGTGGGAATGCAAATTGGTGCAGCCCCTTTGGAAAACAGTGTGGATATTCCTTAAGAAATTAAAAATAGAGCTTCCCTATGACTCTGCAATTGCACTATTGGGTATTTATCCCAAAGATACCAATGCAGTGAAAAGAAGGGCCATCTGTACCCCAATATTCATAGCAGCAATGGTCACAATGGCCAAAATGTGGAAAAAACCAAGATGTCCTTCAACAGACGGATGGATAACAGAAGATATGGACCATATATACAATGGAATATTACACCTCCATCAGAAAGGATGAAAACCCAACTTTTGTATCAACATAGATGGGACTAGAAGTGATTATGCTGAGTGAAATAAGTCAAGCAGAGAGAGTCAATTATGATATAGTTCTACTTATTTGTGGAGCATAAGGAATAACACAGAGGACATGGGGAGATGGAGAAGAGAAGTGAGTTGGGGAGAATCGGAGGGGGAGATGAACTATGAGAGCCTGTGGGCTCTGAGAAGCAAACTGAGAGTTTTGGAGGGGAGAGGGGTGGGAGGTTGGGTGAGCCTGGTGGTGGGTATTATGGAGGGCACGTATTGCATGGAGCACTGGGTGTGGTGCATAAACAATGAATTCTGGAACACTGAAAAGAAATTAAAAGAAGAAAAAAAGAAAGAAAGAAATGGGGGAAGGGTTGCTTGCAAAAAGGGAGGAAGAGATCTTAGCCTGGCTGGATAGTTGCTGAACCACAGCAAAAGCCCACTCTATTCAAATGCCGTGTGAAGAACATAGTAGAAGACCTGGACTTGTGCCAGCCCCCGCTGTTGGGGGGCCATAGAGACAGGGGCCTGGACAAGTCTGAAGGTGGGAAGATGGCTGGTGCAGGAGTCACCTCCTCTTCCATGCCTTGGGAAGGTAGGCAGCTGGGGACCATGAAAGGACCCTGCCCAGCAGCCTGCCAGGTGACACCCACAGCAGACAGGCATGCTTGGGGGAGACATCACCTGAGTAGGAGCCTGTGCAGAGCCACGATTCAAGGTAGGGATATTTCCAGAGGACACACAAGCGCCCAGAGAGACAGAGTCATTTTTGAACCCAAGAGAAAATTTTTAGAAAAACAGCACCATCTAAAACAAAAAAAAAATTTTTTTCTTTAGTTCTTCCTCCCTTTATCTCAGACTCTGAAGGAAGGAACAAAAAGTAGGAAAGGAGATGGAGCAAGGAAGGTTCTAGAAAGTCTAAATACCTTCCCTCCAGGCCTAGAGAAACCCCCATCCCATTCCTGCTGGAATGGTGAATGAGAAACTCAGATTTTGTTTAGACTTCATCAAGTTGATGATGTCTCTGAAGACTGTCCTAACACCCGAATGGAATGAGAAATCTCTGAAAGCTACCCAAGGCTGACCCAGCCTATTTGGAGAGACTGTCAGGAAAAAGATATTCATTTCCAGGATTATAGTCCGTGGAGTTCCATGAAACAGTGGCACAGATTTGCCAGGTTCACCTGATACTAAAGACCCAGTTTCTCAGAGTGGAGTTCTCCTGTCCTGCCTCCAGGACAAATATTCCCATTTCAAGCCAAGGGGAATGGCAACAATCCTTCTTCATAGCTTTATATCCCATCCAAGTCTAGTAAAGGAGCTGCCAAGAAATTTCTGTGACCACGCTTGAAGAGTTTTAGCTGATAATGCATCAAGAACCCGTTATTATTTAAAATACATTTGAAGAAACCACAAATTTTCTTGGTTTCTTTTTCCCCCCATACTAAACTACCACATAAACCTCCCCATCTTTATGGAACAAAGCCTTCCATCTTTTAGGGGGTTTTTTTGTTGTTATTATTACTATGTCCAATTAGCCAACATATAGTACATAATTAGTTATTGATGTAGTGTTCAATGATTCATGTTGCATGTAACATGTAACATCTTTAGTTGCAATGAACACTGGCTCATCACAACACATGCCCTTCTTAATGCCCATCGCCCAGTTTCCCCATCCCCCCCAGTCCCCTCCCTTCTGTAACCTTCAGTTTGTTCCCCAGAGTCCAGAATCTCTTATGGTTTGTCTCCTTTCTGATTTCTTCCCATTCATTTTCCCTCTCTTCCCCTATGATCCTCTGTCTTAGTCCTTATGTTCCACATGTGAGTGAAACCATATGATAATTGTCTTTCTCTGTTTGACTTATTTCACTTAGTTTAATCTCCTCCAGTTCCATTAGTGTCATTGTAAATGGTGGGTATTCATCCTTTCCGATGGCTGAGTAATATTCCATTATATATATGAACTACATCTTCTTTAGGCCTTCCATATTTTAAGAATTTATAGTGGACCATGAGAGACTATGGACTCTGAAAAACAACCTGAGGGTTTTGAAGGGGTTGGTGGGGGGCGGTGGGAGGTTGGGTGAGCCTGGTGGTGGGTATTAGGGAGGGCACATATTGCATGGAGCATTGGGTGTGGTGCAAAAACAATGAATACTATTACACTGAAAAGAAATAAAAAAAAAAGAATTTATAGTGGAGTCATTGTTTCTGGTCCATGCTTTAAATTCTTTATCATTAACTGTTCCAACAAATCACAAGGAAAGGCTCAGAGATGTTGTACTAGTTGTCCTAAATCACAGTGAGAAGACGGTGGATTGGAACCCAGATTTCTGTTATTCCAATGCCTAAGTTCTTTTCAGTTGTTTTGTTGCCTTGACTCTTTCTTTCATTCATTCTCCCCTTCACTCATTCCCTCACCCACATGAACCACTATGCACAAACCTAGCTTATCCTCCGTGCTCAGGGAGATCGGAGGGGACAAGTAAAGAGGACCTCTTCCCCCATTCTTGTCTCAAGTATTCTCACCTCCCTGTTGCAGCTTGGGGTGGGAGGAGCCTAAGAAACCCATGAAAAGAAGTTGGGGAACTAAAGAAAATATAGCCCAAACTTGATATAACTCTTTGAATGAAAACCAGGGGAGCAAGAAGTTTACGACTGAGGTGCTCTTAGACATCAGTGTTTGAACAACTGTTGTCTTTTCTGCTCTGTTTGCTTTTCCAACCTCAGGGAAAACCTAACACTTGTCAAGGTAGGATCTGGCTCACGTATCCTGGCACCAGCATCGAGAGGTACTGGCGGGCACTGATGTGAGGGGTGGGGGTTGCTGGATAAAAGTTATTCATTTGGAATTTTAAGAAGGTAATGAAAGAATTTGTTGAGAGTGATCTTGATCCAGCGTTTAGCACACTGAATCAAACTCTTGAATGTTACCTGTGGTGCGCGGCGTAGTCCCCCCGCCAAAGACATCCGCGTCCTCCTGTTGTTACCTCAAAGGTTTAAACAGAAGTAAAAAGAAAAAAAAAAAACCCTCAAGATCCAGATTCCAGAGTATAGCCCTCCTAACACATAATTTCTTCCTTACTACATTTTATGCCATCATTTATGTTCTCTTGTCCTGCCTTCCTTACCAAATAAAGCCTGAGCTCTTTAAGGAAAAGTCTGTCTTATTCATATTCATGCATCACATAAAGCTCAAGACGAATACTGAATTAATAGGCACATGGATTGATTATAAAAGAACAGCAGATTGCAAGAATTGACAAGACAACAGCGAACTGGCTTTTTGGAAAGAATTGTCTTTGAACAAATGTAGACCTGCCTATGCTTTTAGTGAAATAAATGAAACTCCTTGAAAATACCATGCTAAAAGTATCAGAGAAACACTGTGAACCCCTGAAAACTCATTGTTTAAATTTTATTTTATTTTCTCAGTGTTCCAAGATTCATTGTTTATGCATCACACCCAGAGCTCCATGCAATACGTACCCTCCTTAATACCCACCACCAGACTCTCCCAACACCCCACCTCCCTCCCCTCCAAAAACCCTCAGTTTGTTTCTCAGAGTCCACAGTCTCTCATGGCTCATCTCCCCCTCTGATTTTCCCCAATTCACTTTTCCTTTCCTTCTCCCAATGTCCTCTGTGTTATTCCTTATGCTCCACAAGTAAGTGAAACCCTATGGTAATTGACTCTCTCTGCTTAACTTATTTCACTCAGCATAATCTCCTCCATATTGATACAAAAGTTGGGTATTCATCCCTTCTGATCGAGGCATAATACTCCATAGTACATATGCACCATACCTTCTTTATCCATTCGTTCTGTTGAAGGGCATCTCGGTTCTTTCCACAGTTTGGTGATTGTGGCCATCGCTGCTATGAACATTGGGGTACAGATGGCCCTTATTTTCACTACATCAATATCTTTGGGGTAGATATCCAGTAGTGCAATTGCAGGGTCATAGGGTAGCTCTATGTTTTGTTTTGTTTTGTTTTGTTTTGTTTTTTTTAGATTTTACTTATTTATTTGACAGACAGTGATCACAAGTAGGCAGAGAGGCAGGCAGAGAGAGGGTGGGGGGAAGCAAGCTCCCCACTGAGCAGAGAGCCCGATGCAGGCCTTGATCCCAGGACCCTGAGATCATGACCTGAGCTGAAGGCAGAGGCTTACCCCACTGAGCCGCCCAGACACCCCTGGTAGCTCTATTTTTAACTTCTTAAGGAATCTTCACACTGTTTTCCAAAGTGGCTGCACCTACTTGGCAAAATACAGCATCATTCCTGATTAAAACGCTTCAAAGTATAGGGATAGAGGGAATATTCCTCAACTTCATAAAATCTATCTATAAAAACCCATAGTGAATATCATCTTCAATGGGGAAAAGCTGACAGCCTTCCCTTTGAGATCAGGAACATGACAAGGATGCCCACTCTCACCACTCTTGTTCAACATAGTACTAGAAGTCCTAGCAACAGCAATCAGACAACAAAGAGAAATAAAAGGTATCCAAATTGGCAATGAAGAAGTCAAACTCTCTCTCTTTGCAGATGACATGATTCTTTATATGGAAAACCCAAAAGACTCCACCCCCAAACTGCTAGAACTCATACAGCAATTCAGTACTGTGAAAACTCATTTTTATATGCTTTTATCCCCCCTTATGCGGACCATCCTTATAAAAACTGAGGGAATATTCTTTTGATGACATTCTTACAGTCCAAAAAGACTGTTTTTGTAGTTATTTAAATTTATACTCAGTGTAAATACTTGGGGAAATCCAAGGTTTAACTGAAAGATAATGCAAAGCAGAATCCCAGTGGTCTTTTGTTGCCACCTATAAAAACATTTCTACCCCACATTAAATAACCCTCTATTTCTATCCAGTGAATTGGGGTTTTTGTTTCCAAATGTGACTTCTGGGGTGGTCAGCAGTGTGTGGTGGATGTGAGTGCTATCAGCTGGCAATCCTGTCATCCTCTGTCCTTTCTGGCTCTGCCCCGCTCCCAGGATCACTGGCTTCCACACTGGGCTGCATTTCCCCCCACGCAACTGGCTCCAGACCTCTTTCAGTCCATGGCAGGAAACAAGGAATGGGAAGAACAGTACAGCCGGGGTATTTCTCACCCTCTGTCTCAGCCCATGCCCAGCAGACAGGCCTGGGCGCCTGTCTCCTGTCCTCAGCCTCCTGGACCCTCACCTCCCCCCAGGCTGTCCACTGCCTGCTGTTGCCAATGTCTGCTTCTGCCCCGCCCCCCAACAGTCTTCTGCTGGCTTCCTGACTTCCTACATCATCGATTTACCAATCTCCTGAATTAAAGTCCTTCTGTTGTATATATTTAGAGTGGTTCTTACTTTCCTGGTTGGACACTAACAAAGACAGCAGCCATAATTCCCCAAAGAAAAGAAGATAGAATGAGGTTGACAAAGGGCTCTAATGGATACACTTCATTACATGTTGTATCATTTCTTCCATTTTAAAAGTGAGGAAAGAGGGACTCCTGGGTGGTGGCTCAGTCAGTAAACGGCTGACTCTTGATCTCAGGTCAAGTCTTTTTTTTTTTTTTTTTAATTCAATTAGCCAAGATATAGTACGTCATTAGTTTTTGGTGTAGTGTTCAATGATTCATCTGTTGTGTACAAGACCCAGTGCTCATCACATCACATGCCCTCCCTAAAGCTCATCACCCAATTATCCTATCCTCCCACCCACCTCCCCTCCAGCAACCCTCAGTTTGCTTCTCATGGTTTGTCTCCCTCTCTGATTTCTTCCCATTCAGTTTTCCCTCCCTTCCCCTGAGGTCCTTGGCACTGTTTCTTATGTTCCACATATGCGTGAAACCATATGATAATTGTCTTTCTCTGATTGACTTATTTCACTTATATAATATCTCCAGTTCCATCATATCAATGTAAAAGGTGTTCATACTTTCTCATGGTGGAGTAATATTACACTGTATATATATATATATATATATATATATATATATATATATATATACACACACACACACACACACACACACACACACAGAGAGAGAGAGAGAGATCTATATACAGATATATCTTAATATATATCTTTATCCATTCATCTGTTGAAGGACATTTCGACTTCTTCCACAGTTTGGTTATTGTGGACGTTGTTGCTACATTGTGAACATTGGGGTGCAGGTGCTCCTTCTTTTCACTACATCCACGTCTTTGGGGTAAATATCCAGTAGTACAATTTCTGGGTCCTAGGAGTGCTCTATTTTTAACTTCCTGAGGAACCTCCACACAGTTTGCATTCTTACCAACAGTGTAAGAGGTTTCCCCTTTCTCCACATCCTTGTCAACATTTTATTGTTTTCTGTCTTGTTATTTTAGCCATTCTGGCTGGTGTAAGGTGGTATTTCATTGCGGTTTGATTTGTATTTCCCTGATGCCAAGTGATACGGAAAATTTTTTGATGTGTCTATTGGCCATTTGTGTGTCTTCTTTGGAGAAGTGTCTGTTCATGTCTTCTGCCCATTTCTTGACTGGATTATTTTCCATCTCAGAGTGGTGAGTTGAAGCCCTGCATTTGGCTGAGTAACATTCCATTGTACACCCGGGGAGGAGCCTACTTAAAATTTTTTTTTCTTTAAATAAATAAGATTTTTAAAACTGAGAAGAGATCCTAAAGATAGTAAGTAACTTGTCAAAAGTGACATGACCAGTGAGTGGTGGGGCAGGCAATGGAGCACACAGTGTGATTTTCTCAGTAAGGATGTGAGTATCTTGTGATCCATGCATTGAGGGAAAGAGATGGGAGTGTTGTAAGAACAAACAGGAAGTAGAAAGGCAAGGGGAATGTTTGCTCATGTTTCAGATCTCACTTTTGCTGTTAATACAACCTCCCTTGAGGCAAGCGCCACTTGCACAGTAGAGATAAACACACTGGCTTGGAGAGATTGGTTCTCTACCCAAAGTCACCCTGCTACTATGGGACAGCACTAACAGGGAGGCTGGCTCTGCTCTGATTTCCACTGAGGCATGGATTTTGCACTTTGTGAAGATTTATCTCCCTGATTTGTAGAAATACAGATTCGATGTAAGGACATTTCCCTCCATGAGCTTTCCCATCTGAATAGTCATTCTTGTGGGCTTCGATGTGGGACCCTGTTTCAGTTCTCCCCTTCTATGGGCTTTATGTGTTTTTCAACTCATTCATTCACTGAATCTATCCTGAGTACACTGGATGGGGTCTTAGAGTGCAAGAGCAGACAAGGCCGTTCAAGACAGAGGTCTCTGTGGGTTAGATAATCTCAGATTAATGTCAGCTGCTGGATAACAATGGTCAATCAGGGTCTTTAATGCCATAGTACTTGTGTGTTGGTACGTTATTTAGCAAAAACAAACAAACAAAAACAAAACAAAACCCCCAAAACCAAACCAAACCAAACACCCCCCCCCAAAAAAAAACACTTCTTCACTGGCTTGATAAAATTTGGTGAAGAGTTTTCTTATTATCTGTTTCTTTGTTGTGCATAATGCCGAAAGCAGTTATCTTCATGATGTGATTTTTTAAAACCACTTTCTTGAGGTATGATTGACACGTGCAAAGCTGTACATATTTAATGTATACAACCTGATGAGCCTGGGGATAGGTAAAACCCATGAAATCAGCACCACCATTGGGGCCACAAACATATCCATCACTCCCCAAGTTTCTTCCCACTCTGCTTATTATAATATTTTTTAGTGTGTAGTAGGAAGTATAAGGTCTACCTTCTTAGAAAACATTAAGTGTGTAACACAATACCATTATCTAAAGGCACTATACTGCATGGTCGATGGCCACAGAGTACAGTTTTCGTTACAACATGAAGAGCTTCCAGAGATCAGCTCTACAGCATGATGGGATTTCCAAAATGATAATAAAGCCTACCCCAACCACATTCTCCTTCTCTCTCTCTCTCTCATTACCTCATCTAAGGAGCATAGTGGCAGGGATATGACCGTCGGGCACTAGTTCCACTAAATTCTGTAATTCCCCAGCCTATACTCTTAATATACAAATCCTGGGGTGATTAGCCTGGCTGGATTAACAATTCACCAACATGGTTCTTTTCTACACCCTTCGGTTCGTGGCAGCAAATGTCAAAAGAGTCCAAACACATTGGCTGCTCGAGAACAAAAGGGATTATAGATAGGGAGGAAGAAAGAAAGCAATATAGTAAAAAAAAAAAAAAAAAGTAGGGTTCAGGGGCACCTGGGTGGCTTAGTCAGTTAGGCTCTGACTTTTGGTTTTGGCTCAGGTCTGATCTCAGGGCTGCGGGATGGAGCATCAGGCTCTGTGCACAGGGGGAATCTGCTTGAGATTCTCTCCTCCCTCCACCCCTCCCCCCTGCAGTGCGCTCTCTCTCTCTCTCTCTCTCTCTCTCTCAAGAAAAGTAAAAAAGAAAAAGTAAAAAAGAGAAAGTAGGGTTCATTGGCTTCTAAAGTGTGGCAAATAGAAAGAAATTGGGACTGAGAGGTTGTAAACCCATCTCTCCCTCATCTCCCTCCACCCCACACTCTACATCGACCAGGAGAGTGAAGTGAAAACACTCGTTTGACTCCTTTTTCCCAATTTGTCAGCACAGCCTCATAAACAGTCCCTACCCCCCAGGAGCTACCTTCTGTCACAGGCAAGAGAGAATGGGGCAGCCCTGCGAGGTTCATCATTGAATGAACAGTTAGGTGGAACCCTCCACGCTCTGCTTCATCTGGTGATTTTGATAAGACATTGATTTTATTGATTTTGTTTTATATTTGTATTGTACGTAAATGTAAAAAAGAAACAACGTTTAGGAATCAGATGAGGCAGTAAACACAGACAATGATCAATCCAGGCAGTGGATAAGGGTATAACTATTATTCCAGATCAAGCAGATCAGCAAGATCACACACCCACGGAGAGGTTAATCAGTAAGATCAATGCAAAACTCTGCAGGTGCATAAAACTATCAATACCCTTCCAGAGGCATTGCCACAGACTTTTCTTTTGAAACATCCACTGTTTATTGAAGGAACAGAATTCATCTGCCTTTCTGCATGCTGTGACAGAAAAAGATGACGTTGTAGGAAGTCTAGAAATATTAGTTCAAATGGTATGTACTAGGGAGAATCTTTGTCCATGGAAGTCACTGCAGACCTTTGCATCTTAAGATTTTTAGTTAGAAATGGCAGGATGGGAAGAACAAATTATTTTCCTTAGATGATTAGACTCTACAGCTGAGTGCATATGAATATATAATTATAACATTAGATGTGTGTGCAAAAGAAATATTATTTGTAATTGTTACCATAATTATTTATTTCAATGCCTTCTGTTAACTTATCTGAGATGAAAGATGTGAAACCTGTTGAACTGTACAATGTCATGTCAATTTGTGAGACTCATTGGTCATTTTCAGATGAAGTACACAGTGGTGCTAAGCAAAGAAAACTTCCCGAACTTCAGTCAGGACTGAGTCTTTTTAGAACAAGACCTGGGGCAGAAGTCACCCCTGGCTGCCCATAGGGCAGATCTGCCTTCCAAGCATGATTCATTCATCTCAGGTGGTTGTTGTATTTGTGTTAATATTTAAATATTAGTAGTATTCCCATGAAAAATCTGGGTATTTACCTCCTATTGAAAAGCAAGTTCTGCCCCCAGGTACTCTCATGTTTCTATGTGGTCATTACTGGCTCTGGCCAAACAGTCTCATTTTGCTGTGGTCCCCAACCTGCCCTTTGTGATTCCCTTAACTACCTGTTCCTCCAGGAATGTAAATTTGTGACCCTTTGTGTAGGGATTGGACTTCAACTCCACAAGTTCAAAAGCTTTAACAAAATTCATAAAAAGTTGGACCAAGCATAAAACATCTATATCTCAGCATCCAGAGAGCCTACCTGGTAAATAAAATTCCTGTTTGTTAACGTACCATGGCAATATTGACCAAATTATTTTTGTCAAAGGACCTGTGTGTTCTGTCCCAAGCACACACATGTCGATAAGAGAATCAAGCTGACAATTTTGGTGAGCTCAAAATGGAGTGTTCAGATCATCTTAAAGACAAAATGTTATATTGGGATGTACCATTTCCCTGTAAAATACAAGAAAGGACGTTTGTCTCTTTCTGCTGTATGCTCAGAAGTGGATTTCAAGCTTCCTTAGCACTACCAAGATCTATGAAGATGGCTTTTAAAAAAGGGGATGGGTCACTGTCCTTCTGTTCCCCAACCACCAGTGTCACCAACACACAGAGCACACTTAGAGCACTTCTCTGTTTACACATATCCCAGGTGAACAGGCTGTCTGTGTGAGGGGAGAGGGTCCTCTTAAACCTGAATTCATCAGGAATCTGGAAGACCACATGATCAGACGTTTTTTTTCTTCCAACTTAATTGAACTAGAATTTACATATGACATCACATTAGGTCGAAGACATACAGTGTGTTGACTGGATACATTGATATATTGTAAAATGATGACCACTATAGCTCGGCTGGCACCTATATCATGTCACATAGTTACCCTTTCTTTCTTATGGTGAGAACATTTAAGATCTACCCTCCTAGCAACCTTTGAGCACATCATACAGTATTATCAACTGTAAACACCACGCTGCACATTAGATCCCTAGAATGTATTCATCTTAACTGGGAGTTTGTACCGTTTGACCAACACCTCCCCTTTCCTCCCATACCTTAATCCTTGGTAACCACTGGTCTATTTTATGTTTCGATGAGTCTAGCTTTTTAAGATCCCCATGTGGGTGACGTCATATGATATTTGTTTTTGTCCACTCTTCTTGACATTGCTGAAGACATATCATCGGTTGAGAAAGGGTTTTCTGTGCCATAAGACGGATCACAGCATTATACTCCAGCTGTGTTTCCCAACAACACTCCCTTGGACGCCTGATGGAGATTTGATAAGCAGCTCTGTCCCATCGGTTACACGTAGAAATGTTCTCTTAGAGCAGAAAGCTCTGCAGGTAACTGGGCCTGCATATTAAATACTGGTTTCTGCAATGAGTGTTTCAGAGAGTGGCCATTTCTTAAATTTATTGCACCTTAGGGATTATATACATATTCTAGAATATTTATTTGCAGAATGTGCAGAGTTAAATAAGATCATCTTTAAGAGGAGAAAAGCTGCTTTCCACCAGGTGGAAGGGTTAACTTGGTATCTTTTCCACAATTTGGTATGTGTCTTCTACCAAGAAATTTATAGGAGTTTACTGAATTAGGAAGCTAGTGATTGCTTTTAACGCACTCAAAGGAAGACATCCTAAATTTTAAAATGTAAACGTGTTTATTTATACATATAATCAATACGTTTATGTGCATATGTTTATGTATGTATAAATCTTACATATTTAGATAAATTTATTTTTTGGAGAGAAAGAACATGGGAGCGGGAGGAGGGGCAGAGGGAGAGAGAGAATTCTCAGACTCCCTGCTAAGTGCGGAGCCTGATACGGGGCAGGATCCCACAACCCCGAGATCATGAGGAAATCAAGACTTGGACGCCCAACCGACTGAACCACCCAAGTCCCCCTCTACTTATTTCTTAATGAGAAAATGACGCACTTTGTGCGCTTTTATTCAAGCTGGTGGTTTGCTGCTGGCAGTAGTAGTGGTGGTGACAAAGGCACTGACATTTCTCAGCCTTTTCAAGGCCTTGGAGAGCGACGACATGACCTTTAGAAGGGAAGCTGATTCCAGGGTAGCATAAGGAAGGCTCATATTGTCATCTTTCAGATTCTGCCACGTTCGGCTTTTCCTCTGAAAGGATTTTCAGCTTGTAGTTCTTTTAACCCCTTCAATATCATTCTCTCCCAAATTGTGCCTTTGGTTCCATTGCTGTGTCAATGAGGGGGAACTTTGGCACGAGAAGTACTTGGGGTATCCAAAAGATGCTCCTGGAGCTTCTTTAAAGAATTGAGCAATTATTCACAACATTTTGCCTATAGTATGTAGAATGACAGTGAACCCTGCTTCAGTATGAGTTCCTGTAAACTAGATTCTAAGTAATTTAAATACCTCTTATTCTATTTACTATCATGAATTAATACATTTCACACGATAGATAATGACATTCAAATGAATTTTGAAAATCAATATTAATCATTACTTTTAAAGATTTTTTTCGTTATCAGAAAGAGAGAGAGCACGAATACAAGCAGGGGAAAGCCAGAGGGAGCAACAGCCTCCCCTCTGAGCAGGGAGCCCAGGGCAAGGCTCAATCCCAGGACTCCAGGATCATGCCCTGAGCTAAAGGCACACCCAGAGGTGCCAAAATTAATAGTAATTATATAAGTTCGTGTTGAAAGGGTTTTTTTTTCCCCTCAAAAACATTGATGTTTCCATTAGAATACCTATTCTCATCAACATCAAACTCATTAGAAGAATGAAGTACAACACAGTTAAAGAATTACACCTGAGTCTTTTAAGATTTTTTTTTTTCCTAATGAAAGTGTCTTTTTTATCATCCGCTTTTGAGCAAGGGGAAACAAGTTACTTTTTGAGGTCAAAATGAGAGTTTTTATCCCAAACATATACAGAATCCAAAATGTTAATAAAATCGAAGTGACTGAAAAGAAGATATTCCCTTCAACCTCACTGAGGAATGTCAGGTAAGAGCCAGAGAAAGTGTTGTTGAAATAACACCAGGAACAGCGAGGCTTCCAACAGCTTCATGTTGCCTCACCAGCGGAACTTGGAAACTGGAGGAAAAATGTGAAGAGCATCTCCAGCTGCCTTCTCTGGTTTCTTCCTGGCCATTCTTTTGGTTTATTTAACATTGTTTGCTTTAAAAAAAAAAAAAAAGTCTAAGGAACAGAGATGTGGAGACTTTCTGTTCTAAAAGTCATCCCCTGTCTCCTTTCAGCTGCTATGCTCCAGCCATGTATTTTCCTTGAGGGAATCCTTGGCATTTTTTTTTTTTTTTTGCTAAAATTCCAAAGGATTCAGAGAAAAGCAATATATATGCTGAACAGAATTTGTTCGGGTTAAGAGTCGGGGTTTAAGCAAATGATCCGTGTTAATATCAGAAAACCCATTCTATTCGGCTACTCTACGTATTTGCACATACAGATTCTTCTAGATGTGTTTAAAGTGGACTAAGTCTCGTGGAAAGCCTTTGTGAAGCTGGTATTTAACTCAGGGATATTAATAAATCAACACCCAGAATCATCAGCCGGACCAAGGGCTTTGGCTTTTTTAAGAAAAAAGACTTACCGTAATCCAAGTCAGCTTTTCTGTCAGGATGTGTCAGCACAGCGTGTGACAGACTTGGAAGCAAGTTTCAAACGTTGTGCTTTTGTTCAGTGGGATTTGGGAATGTTTGAATTACTTTGTGCATTGGGAAAATCAAGTATGTTAACTATGTTGGATACTGCTGGGATTGAAAAAGATAATTCTCTACCAGTATCGGATCCGAATGGAAAATATGCTTGACACAGATGTAGGTAAGACGAGGAGTTTCATTTGAGTTCATGTCCATCCATTTCTAAATTGACCTACCAACCGTACTGTCACTTCTAAAGGGGGAGGAAATGGGAGTGTGCTGGGGATGTTGGGATAAAGGGGATCTCCCGAGTGAAAGGAGAGGTGGTCTGTTTTCTCTTCTTGAGTGCAACAGAGGAAGACCTTGTGGCAGGGACAGACTCACAACCCCCCTTGCTCATTCCGCTAGCCTTGCGCATGACTGCTAGAGTAAAGGGACACATAAGTTCTGGTCACCTGAGAGATCAATCGTGTGTAGACCCCTGAGATATGCGCGGCATCATATGCTATGATCACAGCATCCAGAGAGCAGTCGGGAGCATTCTCTGGTGTCCCTGTGGCCAGGACATGTTACTGGGTTTGTTGGGAGAACACCGGTCAGCGACCAGTAGATGAGCTGTGTCAGGAGGAATGTTCAAGGTAGAGAACGGTGGATTTTGTCACTGGATTTTGGATGATCTAATACCCCCCTGGAAGTACAAACCCTTCTCATATCAATAATGGGTGGGTAGTCAGTTATGCTGCCATCTTCTTGGGTGACATTCGTGGGTTAAGTCTTGAGGCGAGAATATGACTTATCCAAGAGAGAAGTGGATGTAATGACAATTCAGGCAGCAGGATCACCAGGAACTGGGAGGGGAGGTGTCTCACCTGCTGTCATTGTATGGGTTTGTTCCATCATTGACTTTCCTCATTCTCTCTTTCCTTCTGATGTCTTGTCTTCTTCCTTCCACTTAACAACAACAACAACAAAAAAAGGTAACAACTTTATCCATATAGAATTCAATTTTTTTAAATAGAGCCTTAGAAACATTTATTTTGTCACCAAGAAAATCACTGATAATTATCTTAAAGTTACTGATGTTGCCATATTTCAGAGTTTAGGATTTGGAGTTAGAAAGATCTCAGTGTGATTCTTAACTCTGCCATTTACAGGCTAGGACCACAGAAAAACCATTTCCCCCACCCTTCTAGTCCTCCTCCTCTTTCCCCTTCTTAAGGGGAAAATATTCTATCAAAATATTCTTTAAGAATATCTTACTTCTTGGCGTACCTGAGTGGCTCAGTGGGTTAAGCCTTTGCCTTCAGCTCAGGTCATGATCTCGGGGTCCTGGGATCGAGCCCCGCATCAGGATCTCTGCTCGGCGGGGAGCCTGCTTCCTCCTCTCTCTCTCTCTCTTTGCCTGCTTGTGATCTCTCTCTGTCAAATAAATAAATACAATCAATATAAAAAAGAATATTTTACTTTTGTCTTTTAGGAAATCTCAATTATACAATACAGTGTTATCAGCTATAGTCCTTGTTAATAGAAATGCATTGTTAGTGGAAATATAAAACAGTATAGCCCTTTGGAAAATAGTTTGGTTGTATCTTAAGAAGTTGAATATAAATTTACCATATGACTTAGTACTTTGACTCCTAGTTTACCTACCCCAAAGTAATGAAAACATATGTTCTCACAAAGACTTCCATGTTAATGTTTATAGTAACATCATTAATAATAAGCAAAATGTAGAAAAATCCAAAAGTCCACTAACTGGTGCATGGATAATTTATCCGTGCAAGGGGATGACATTCATTAACCCAAGGAAACAAAATACTTATACAACTTAGGATATGGATGAACCTGAAAAACATGACATCAAATAAAAGCAGCCAGACACAGAAGACCACATATTGTATGATTATTTTTAAATGGAATGTCCAGAAAAGACAAATCTGCAGGGACAGAAATTGCTTTGTTGAGTGCCAAAGGAGGAAGGAACAGAGGTTAACTACCAGTAGGCATGAGGGGTACAGTTAGAGAGATGGGAATTTTCTAAAACTGGTTTACGCCATTCGTCGTCCACCTTGGTAAATTCACTAAAAGTGATCAACTGTAATTTAAAACAGGTGAATTTCACAGTCTGAAAACTATACCTCAATAACACTTTTTTAAGAAGTTAATATAATCTGGGTGCCTGGGAGGCTCAGAAGGTTGAGCATTTGACTCTTGATTTTGGCTCAGGTCATGATCTCAGGGTCGTGAGATCAAGCCCCCTGGCTGCCTCTGTGTTCAGTCAGGATACTGCTTGAGATTTTCTCTCTCCCTCTGCCCCTCCCCCACCACACTATCCCTCTCATAAAACAAATGGATAAATCTTTAAAAAAAAAAAAAAAAAGCCAGTGCAATCAATTGAAACTATTAAATCCTATGAGTAAATTCATTATAAAGATTAGGTAAAAGATTGATATACAAAAATCAATAGTTTTTTAATAATCCAGTAATCACCAATTAGAACATTTAGTGGGAAAAAAGGCCCCAATCTCAAGAGCAGCAAGTACTCTCTGTTTCAGCTTCGTCACCTATAAAGAGAATGATCGTATCTGCCTCGTAAAGCTGTGAGGGTTACATGAAGTAAAATTTGCCAAGTGTGAGGGGCAACGTCTGCCGTATTAGCGAGAGCCTGTAATGTTACGAAATGTTCATATTCATCCACAAGACATATAAGTGTGAATATTTATTATAGCATTTCCCAGAAGGGAAAAATTACTCAACATTTATTAATTTAAGAATGATTATATAAATAGTGCTGTTACCATGAGTTCTATATAGTTCTTTTTAAAGAATGACATAGATCCCTATGTTTTACCCTGAAAAAGATCTCTGAGATACACTATTAATTGAAAACCACAAATTACAGAATGATAGAAACGGGATGATTCTATTTAAGCTAAAAACATGTCGTGTGTGGAACAAAGAAAAAAAGAGACAGACCAAAAGGCAGACTTTTGACTACAGAGAACACAGTGATGGTCCCTGGAGGGGTGGTGGTTAGGGGGGGTGGGGGAAGGGTGATGGGGATGAGGAGTGCTTGTCCGAGTGAGCACTGAGTGATGTTTAGAATTGTTGAATCCCTATATCGTACGCCTGATACAACAGTGTCTGTGCACTACCCTGGAATAGCACACATGCCGCATGTGTATGCATGATAAATCAGTAAAGCGATGAATTCTGAACTGAGACCAACTCATCTGGACTGTTGCGGAAGAGTCGGGAAGGGGTTTTAACTTTTTATTTTGCGTGTGTGTGTTGAGTGACTCTTTAAACCTAAGAATATATTCAGTGAGTGACGTATGATCAAACCGGACAGGGGAACAAGCAGGCCATCCCGCCCACCTCAACGAGCAGGGTGCCGTGACCCAACCGGCCCCTATATACAAAGAACCGCATGGAGAGCACGAGACGTCTTCCGATGGGTTCAGTGGGTTGTGTGAGTGACGGCCCGCACACTTCTAGGAGGTGACAAGACGGAATCTTGCCTCACGGGTCAATTTCAGAGCCACAAAGAGCAGATGTCAGACACACTTGGGGAACCCGAAGCTGTGGGGATAGTTGTCTGTTTTGTATTTTCCCAAATCGAGTAAAACCACTCCTTTCAACTTGAGTTGCAAAGATGACTTTTGTTCAGAAACTGGAAAATGAGATTCATATTGGAAGAACACAGCTGTCAAGAACTTGCTAATTATACAGAGTTGTCCAGAGTTAAACAGAGTATTCTTGCTCCCATACGGGGTGGTCTGGAAAGGGAGAATCTAGGAGATACACAGATATCAACAAAAGCCCAGCTTCCATTTCTCTGGCTTTGATCTAATTTGAAATGTTCTGAGTGGTAGAACTCCTATCCGTCCTCCTGAGAGCCTTTCTATTAATCAAATATTTCCTATAATCAGGAAACATTTCCTGAAATTCAGTCTAAATTTTTATCTTTCCTATGGCATTACGTAATTTAGTTAATTACATTACCCTATTAGCAGATCAGAAACGATACTTATCTGGTTACCCATTTAGTTGTTGTTGTATTGTGACCATGCGGACCTATGGCTAACGAGAAACAACGTGACCACCGTTTTCAAAATGTAAGACATAGAGGAGCCGATAAACAGAAGACAGAGTTCGGTGTGATTGTGCGCCTCAACAAAACCGTCGCTACCCAGATCCATGCATGAAGAGGACACACTTCTGACCAGAAAAGTTCTGCCTCAACAAGCAAACCCTTTGGTTATTTACTTCTGTTTGCCCGAACTCCTCCCGCTGGTTATTAGTAACCGCTAGAGGGGAAGAACAAAGATAAAATAAGAAGCATCAGTCTTAAGACCCTGAAACCGAGAGCAAAAAATTCATTTTCTATTGCTTGAGCGTCACACTAACCTTAAGTTTGCTCAGACATGAATGAAAAGTTAGCCTCTGAAAAGGCAGAGAAAAGCTACAGTTCTCTCATTATGCTGCACAGGAAGAAAAAGGCCCCAAGGTTATGAGTCACATGGACTGTTCTGGGAGCAGGTGCCTGCAGCAACTGTTTTCCAGTTGGTGGATGATAAAAACAGGAGATGGGAAAATCAATACTTTGGGCCAGTACTGGTTACAGTTCATTAAGACAGCAAGCTCGGGACCAGGGAAGGAAAAATATGCCTTACCTCTGAAACATCTGAATCAAGATTCCCCAGGCTCCTTCCCTCTCTCCTGAGTCACTGAGTCTCCTTAGTCTTTGACCCCCGACAACTGGAGAGGTAGCATCACCTAATGGGCTTCTGGGCGTCTTTCACTTGATGAACCAATAAAAAGTCATAGTGAGAAATCTTAAAAACCCAGCATGCCCCGTGAGGTCACAACAGCAACACCATGTGATCCCACCCACGCTTCCCCTTTCTCCTCCTCAAGCCAACATGCTCCTTGAATTTCATAAAAATCACGGGGAATGCAAGGACACCTGGGTGGTTCAATCGGTTAAGCATCAGAGGACTCTTGATTTCGGCTCAGATCATGATGTCAGGATCATGAGATCGAGCCCCGCGTCAGGCTCCATGCTTGGCATGGAGCCTGCTTAAGATTCTCTCTCTCCCTCTGCCCTTCACTCTCTCTCTAAAAAAGGAAAATCATGGTGAGTGCGTTTTTAAAACTACTTGAATACATGTTTTATAATGTTATTAATTGACAAATTCAGAGAAAATGACTTAGCTCATGGGGTGCGATGAGTCAAAAAGGATGACTCTTGGGTGGGCAGACCTCTATCAGATTCTGTTATAGAGAAATAGAGAATCTGCGACCACAGTGTCATGGACAGCGTTTGGTGTAAAAAACAGAGGCCAGCAAACACAGAGGATTCCGGCCGTCAAAGTGCTTCTGTGACGTGTATGCGAGTGTTGAGAACCGCATCGGAGACTTCGTGTGCGGAGGACTACATCCTAAAAGGAAAGCCCAGGGCAACTTTGTATTTCCCTTTGTAATCAGCATTAAAGACATTTAAGAAGTATTAAATCGAGGTAGCTTTATTTAATGCTCAAGTCAGTCTAATCTCCTACCTGCCCACCTCCCACTGTCTTCTTCCAGCACATCCAATAGTAAGGATAATTCCTTTTAAGTTAATTTCTCTGTGGGCACCGTTTCCTTCCTTGATACCAATGCATCCTGCTCTGTGAGCTCTTAGACTTGAGAGCATTGTAATCAGCAAAGGTACAATCAGCTCCATCCAGTGCGGAAAGCGGATTATGTAGTGTGGCGGGGAGACTCTGCTCCCCTGAGTTGTGCTCCAGGAGCAAACTCACCAATGGGGACTCTTCTCCCATGTCCAGCCAGGGTATTTGTGGAGCCCGGAGAGATTGGGACCTCGATTTGGGAGAGTCTGATTAGAACTTTCCTGGGAGGGTGGGTCCTGGAGCCACCAGAGGGTTCTCCTGAGTGGCTGGGGTGCTTGTGGGAACAGAACACTTCTAGAGGGATCCCAACCCTGGGTCTGGAGGAACCACCCTTCCAGAGTTCTCTTGTGGGCCATCTGCAGAATGTCCCAGTGTCCAATTCCTGTCTCCTACTATCTTTATTCTGTGCTCCGGCCCTACCCTGGGGGACACATTTCCCGGGGTCCTGTAATCTTAAGTGAAGGACAGTCAGTAACGCATACGCGCAGTGCCTTTCCGGAGTGGATATTTCTAGATTCTGTCTCCACGGCGTGCGACCCTCCATCATCCAGGGCTTATTCCAGGGGCCCCTGGGTCTCTGATGTCTTGGTGGCACCATCACCAGGGAAGCATTTCCTAAGGTCCTCTTGCCCAACACAGTCTTTACTTTTTCTTAGAGAAGAAATCACTATCACATGATTTGATGAGCAGAACTTTCATCCGTGTAATGGTCTCGCCCTTTTATAAGAAAACATCAAAGAAGCTCCCAACAAAGGCCAACACCGGGCCTTACAAAAGCGGAGCAGAATCACGGTCTCTCTAGATGAGAACAACTCCGTGTTGTTAGAGACCGTCCTTTTCTCCTGGTCGTTCTTCCCTGGATCTTCTCTCTTTCCTCCCCTTTCCTCGTTCCACCCTTCAGGGGCGGCAGGGGCCAGCTGCGTCCGTAAAAATATCACACACGTCTCGAACAGAATCTTTCCTAGCTTAGCCCTCAGAGCTCCCAGAACACTCAAAAAAAGCGAAAGGCCAGCCCAACCTGATGATTTTGGAAAACCCAATTAAAAAATAAACTGTGATCTGGAGAAAGATGAAATGTATCCGGCAAACACGAATTCAGCTCTGTCACTGGTAAAAACAAAAGGATTCATGGCAAATCAAAATACCTCTTGCTACAGAAATTATGTCTGCTGGGTCGAACATGGGACTGACACCTTCTACAAAGTTTAATTGCCTCCATGGCTTGCTCTCTGGGATTGGGTTTGCTGTTTGTTTTATCACAGCAGTAAGGTACACCGTGTATTCTCCTGGCCAGGCATATCTCGTTTCATCAGCTAATTGTTGAGATTGGGGAAAAGGTCAGCTAAGCTTATCTAAGCACCGACTACAAATAAAAAATTTTTGAATGATGGGGCACCTGGGTGGCTCAGTGGGTTAAAGCCTCTGCCTTCGCCTCAGGTCATCATCTCAGGGTCCTGGGATCGAGCCCCGCATCGGGCTCTCTGCTCCGCAGGGAGCCTGCTTCCTCCTCTCTCTCTGCCTGCCTCTCTGCCTAGTTGTGATTTCTCTCTGTCAAATAAATAAAATATTTAAAAAAATTTTTTTTGAATGATTTCTTCCCTACAAGATGGCATAAATCAAAATGCATACTAATTATAAAATATCTTAGCCTTCCTAATAATCTTGCTCGAGGAATTTGCATTTCAACCATAATATTAAGGCCCTCATGACATTTTTATTCATGTTTTACAGATTACAGAGTGTGTGTATGTATGTAATCTTATTCACTTTTAAACACCATTTGGGGGAAAAAACATCATTTGGAGATAGGTAGTATTATTTTTCTTGTTTTATTATGGATGGCAAAATTGTTGTTCAATCAAGGTACATAACTGACTCACAAACATTTAGCCAAAGTGGCAAAGCCAAGTGTGTGTTATACCACATTGCCTATCATGAGTTCTTAGCTTGACCAATGGATAGTTCGTGGACTCATAATGAGTGATAAACACAAGAGAGACAGATGGGCTTTTGATATTGTGTCTGAGGCTTGACCCCTCCCTTTTCTTTCCGGGCAGAAACAGCATTACATCACGCCCAAGGCATCAGGAGCCCATAAGCAGCTCCGAGTGAGAACCCCAAGTTACATAGAAAGCCCAAAGGTGCCATCCCCACTATGTATATCTTCGTGGCACACAAGACCAGGAAACAAATGGTTTAGGCCATCTCGAGTATCATTGTAGAGGGGGACACAGAGAAATTCTCAAAATTAAGAATTTTGCCATCTCTTTCTTTTGTTGCTCAAATTTAACAGATACAGAACTTGATGGCGTTCAATGCAGAGCTTACAGGGGATCATCTTTATATGTTTTCTGAACAATGTTCTTCCGTCCATGAAGCTGCCTGTGTCGGAGGTGCACAGGATACTCTGATTGGGTCTGGGATAGCTAAGCCCCGGCACAGTGCTCCCACTCCTTGGCTCAGTCATGGAAGGACGTAGCTTGTTCACCCTCTGTACCAGTTTTGGTTGAACGTTGGCCTGACTGGGGCATCTGGGTGGCTCAGTCAGTTAAGTGTCTGCCTTTGGCTTCGGTCATTCTCAGGGTGCTGGGTTCAAGTCCTGCATCAGGCTCAGTGGGGAGCGTTTCTCCCTCTGCCTGCTGCTTCCCCCCACTCATTCTCACTCTGTAATAAATACATAAAATCTTAAAAAAAAAAAAAAAAAGAGTTGGCCTGATCCTGAGGGTAAAAACAGCTATCACTTGTTAGAAATTAACCTCTGAAAAGCTTTGTGAGGACGGGGAGGTTTTTGTTTCTTGTTTTTGTTTTTTCTGTTTTGTTTCCTTATATTGCCTCTAAAAGTGCCTGGTAAAAGATAGGGGAGTATATAAGTTTTGGTTAGAGTCAATATCTAACTATCTATCTATCTGCTCAAATCTGACCATCCTAATTTTAAGGGGCATGCATGGTAGAGATTTATTATTACCCTTCATACTCATTCTCCCCATCCCTCCCTGTTCATAAAGCCTCTAACTTTTATCAGGGTGCCTGACTATTTCGAAGAAACAAGCATTTCTCCCCTTCCCTGGGAGATAAGTTCTGGACCGCGGATGGGAGGGGAACGTCCTGCCCCAGCTCAGGCAGGCCTGCCTGCCGCCTTCCCGCCGACGGGGATGCATGTTTGATGGCTGGAATGCCAGAGCCCATGACGGAGAGCCACGTGTGGAGGACCGTGGGGCAACTGCCCAGACAGGGTCTGGGATCCTGACAACCACGGTGCTAGGACCAGCCCCACAGAGCTGCCCTCTGCATTCTTTCACACTAGAAATAAATAAGCCGATCTTGAATAAGCCACTGCTCCTCAGGGTTTTTATCGCTCCCAGGGAAAACGAATCCTACTGGGTACAAATGAACCGTCATACATATTAGTGATGGGGAAATAAACACGTGTTTCCAAAATATATTTATGAAGTTAGTGAACAGTTGGGCTAACACAGCATTTTATTTTACTGATATATTGTTAGTTTCGTGTTTCCTGAAAATAAGCCGAATGATGTGCTCCTCGGGCTTGTAGTCAATGCCCGTGGGTCCCTAAGTCACTCAACCGCATTGGGCGCCGGAGGGCATCAACAGAGCACCTCCGTGCGTCTTCTCAATCGGACTCCTGCTTCAGAGCATTACTCTTGGGCTTGGAGGAAATTCAGAAGACCCGTCCTGTGCTTTTTCAGAGCATGGCAACGGGCCATGCTACAGAATAATGATTTTTCCAGTAATCTGACATGCTTTCTGTGAGCAAACTGAACCCTACCCAGACTGCAAGCACCACCTCGACCCTAGTGACCCCATATGCTTCTGTTTCTCTCTCTACCTTGTGATAATTCTTAAGGCCGGTATCGGATTGAAATTAATTTCATTTATTTATTTATCTTTTGCTTTCCAAAATTTTAATTTCTGACTCAATAAACAACTTAGAATAAATTTATTTATTTTTTTGTTTCTTTGTATTAGGTTAGTCAACATACGCTACTTCATTAGTTTTTGGTGTAGTGTTCCATGATTCGTTGTTTGCGTCATTCCGTTTAATTTAAGGTAAAATACCATAATAAATAAGTTTTTTCACTACAGCCTTTGTCATGATTTTCTTTCCTCCAATCACAATGGGGTTGTTTACCATCAGTACCTTTTCCTCGTTGAGAATTACTGCTTTCGTCTTGGTATGTTCAGTTGCATCTTAGACTGCCCATAGTTTCCTCGAGCTCAGCATTTTCCTGTTTGAAGCGATCAACCTCATCCTCCCCATCCTTGCCACGCCGGCTCCCCGTCCTGTGTTCCTCGTGTTGATGAATCCACCGTAGCATCTCGGTGACCTGAGCCAGAAACCTGGGAGTTAGTCAAGACTCCAGGTTCTACATTCACTTGGTCAGCAACTCATCAGTGTCAACCCACCCGGCTTGCTTTTCATTCTTTTAGCTGCTCCCTTATGTAATTCCTCACCACTTACCTGAACACAGCCTCCAGTCTGAGCCCACTTTAGTCCATACTCCAGCCTGCAGACCCAGAGTTCTGTCTACGATGGAAGTCGGGATTGTTCACCTCTTAACCCTGGAGCTGAGCAAGGCTGAGCAGAGGACCTGGCCACGGCCTCACTCTTTTGCCTCATCAACCAGCCTTCCTTTTATAGCCTACACGTCTGTCTCTGTGGGAGTGTGCAGCTGTGGCCATCTGGGACACGGACTTTCAGCTTATTAGGTTTGCGGCCACCTCCATATGCTCATTTTTATGTGGATAGCCTTCAGAACTCTGCAGAATGGGATATTTGGGGACATTCTCTTGACCCCTGACCCTGGCTAGGTGTCGAGTATTAATCCATGGAATCTATTCAAGCAGACCATGAGCAATATCATAGCTGAGACCACCCTTCCCTCCGTCTCCAGCATCAGTATCCAAAGTGACATAGAGTGAGCTCTTTAAAGTTAGTTGCTTGAGTGAATGCGTATACTTCCACTCAAATCACCCAAGTCCCTTAAGACAGAGCCATGGATTATAAGAATAGGATTCTTTCTCTCCATTCTCCACTTATATATTCAACTGCAGAAAAAAAGAAAGTCCATGCAGATAGACTAACTCATTTCTAGAGAATATCTGCTTTTCTTAAACACATAGTTCCTTCAAGTTCTACCTGATACTTCTTCGTTCCAAAACATGGAACAGGGCAACGTCAAAACCATGTTCTTTTACTTTATTTTCCTTTTATTTTTAAAGCTTCTAGCTTCGTGTGCAGATAATTCACAGATGATTAACAATTGAACATTAGAGAATTTCTTATGGGCCAACCACACATGGCATGGCCAAATTACTTTAACAGTTGATCAAGTACTACAAATCTAAAGAAAAGACAGACTGTGACTAATCCTGTATTGAAAAGGAAGTGAAAAGGAGTAAGAAAGGAGTTTATACTGACTACTTGCTATGTGTCAGACATTGTGTGGAGGTTCGCCAGTGTTGAATTAAATCCTCTGAGACAACCTGTGAAGTAGTAGTTGTTATGGTGAAGTAGTTATTAGTAGTACTTAAACTACAGTTTAGCAACCAAATACAAGGAGTTTCGGAGAGATATACAACCATGGAAACAGGCTTACTCTTTCCAGTAAGGACCAGGACCACAGAGCCGTTGTAAGCCGTGGGGAATCCCTCACATTAAAGCTGCAGTAGATGCTTGAGATCATAATCGTCCGTGAACATGTTTTTCTTTAATCCCACTAGCTAAGCCACGTGTTTTCATTTAGTCATGCAGCTTTTTTAAACCTAAACTTTTTATTTCAGACAAGCTTTGGCTCTACCGGAGAATTATGAGGGCTGGAGAATTCTCCTACACCCTACACCACATTTCCCTCTAGTATTAACATCTTAGCTCAGTGACGTATACCTGCCACAGTGAGCCAATATTGAACCGTTTTTATTAACTAAAGTCCATACTTTTTTCGTATTTCCTTCGTTTTCACCTGATGTTCCTTTTTGGTTTGGGACCCCCATCTGGGACCCCATATTACATGGAGTCATCATGTCTAGTTAGGCTCCTCTCCATGGTGACCATTTCTCAGACTTCCCTTCATTGGATGACCTTGGCTGTCTTGGTCAGTATTTTATAGAACGTTCCTCATTTGGTATTCGTCTGTTTTTCACACAGTTGGTATTTGTCTGTTTTTCACATAGCTCTTCCACCAGTGAAACACGAGGATGGAACTGAACATGATATGGGCAGCTCCCATATCCCCAGTGCCCATGCTCGCATGTACAGAGCGGCTTACATCGTGGACTTTCTGGAAGCCATACAGAATATAAAGATGGACAAACACTGTACCAGGGACTGTTGTAGCTTGGCTCGGTAGGGACACATTTCAGAGAGAGCCTGAGCAAGGGCGGGGGGTGGGCAGTCACCAGCCTTTTCGTTTCAAACACATTAGGGTAACCGTATGTGCCCAACAAGAAACATGACAGTTCCTCACAGCTGTTATCAATCCAAACAGGCATTCAGACTTTTAAGTCCTTTCTTCTCCCATTTCTTATTACCCGCCTATAATGCTACTGAACGTCAGTGGCTGGTTACTGAGTAAGAGAGCTCTTTTAATGTTCCATTGCTCTCAGTTTTAAACAACTCAGAAATTTTGAGCGCTGGTGATTGCCCTTTGGGTTTGGAATCTCCAGAAATGAGAGGTGACGGAAATGTTCAGAGACCGTGGCAGTGAGCTCAGGATATCCTGCCTATCCTGAGGGTTTGGGGGACTCTATGGATCAATGGCTAGAGCTCAAGGAAGAAGTGAAGTAGAACGGTGTCGCGCATGCAAGACAAAAGCTAACCCGCTCAGTGGCCGAGAGCTGGCTTTCGATAAACGTTTGCTGATTTGCAGAGACAACTGCCCCGATAATATGACAACAACGGTAAATAATGATAAGGCAAACGCTTATCGAAAACTTGCTACGGTTCAGTCTCTGTGCCAAGTGCATTGCAGGCATGCTTTTCTTTAATCCTCATGAAAACGGTGCATGGCAGGTGCTGTAGGTTTTCCCAATTTAAAATGAGGAAGGGGAAGCTTGCGGAAGTGACTTGCAGAAGGTCACAAAGCCAGTAATGAGTGAAGCTTCTGGGAGTTGAACTCCTTCCCAGAGACTATTGCTTACTCTCCAGGTAGGACCAAGGCAGCTGATCAAGAGCACAAACTAAGGGCAAGGGAAACGCCTTGGAAAATCTCACAGCACAGAGATGAGCACTTCCTTCCAGCTCCAAATCTAGGGAGCCGTACTCTCAGCCGAAAATGGTTCCGGAGCTTTACTCAGCTTCCAACATCACAATCCAAAGACCCAATTGACCTGCTTCTCACAGAACGTGTGTGCCCCACCCCAAATCCTGGATCATTCTCTGTACACAGAATCTTGAAATTTAACTCTTCTCAATTTTTGTAAAAGACACACAGAACTTCTCGTAACATTCCATCATTAGCTGAGTGTCTGTTCTCTGACCCATTTTAAAGTCTGATGGGAGAGGATCCGAGGCCTGGCAGGACAGCCCAGGGCTCTGAAGAACCAAAATCTTTCATGTCTTGGATTACAACCCAACCCATATTTGCTTGTCACACAGAAAATTGTATTTGCCATTTTCTGCTTTGCTTAGCATAAACTGCCAGCCGGTGTCCACGTCTCGCTGGGTTCGATAATATTATTAACCTTGCGGTTCAGTCTTAAGTGGAATACAAAAGGGGGCAGTTCTTACTACGATCAAAACCCTAAATTGACGGGCTCTGAATCTAGGCTAGCTGAGTCATAGCAGCCCCCACCCATAAAACTTGGAGAGCTGTTTTGCACACTGCAGCGAGTGAGCTGTGATGAGTGAGTTTCCACACTTGGAAACATTATGCAAATTTTAATAGCCAGTGCAATCATTTGTAATAAATTTGGCGAAACGAGATGCTCTTTGTTTAATATTCGAGTGCATTTAAAAACCTGGCATCAACACAGGAGGAAAATTTGCTCTCTTGAGATTCAGTAGAGGGATTCGGTGTCACATAATCATTCCAGAAATTTCAAAACGGTTTCTTTGTGTGCAATGCCAAGAAGTACCTCCCTTTAAAATCTTCCCATGAAGTTTCATCCCAAGTCTCCTATATATTGTTTTAAAGTGCACAGACATCTCTGCTGTCTGGAATGTTGGAGTTCAAAATTACGTTTATTTGAAGCACTACCAGTCACCTTCGGTGTTCTCTAGATCTTCCTATATGTGCCCATTTTTGCCACATTGCCGAGGAAGATACAAGGTTGTGCTTAGTTTTACAATTCTGAGCTCATAAAGATTAACTGGGCTTCCTTTCGGAGAACACAGACTGGCTACTTTTGTTTCCTTCTTTCTGTCCTCGCCCATCCCTCGGGACGCCCCGTCCTCCGCAGACGCCCCATGGCAGACATGGGCGAGGTACCGTAGTCAAGCCTGAGATGTGCACTTTCCCCCTACTGTAGCTACACACACACACACACACACACACACACACACACACCAATTTCCATTAAATGATTTAAAACCCAAAAGTGTGTTTGATTTAGCTAGAGATATTGCTCTTTCTCTGGGCTTCTGAGTATAATCAGATATAGTGATCTGTTCAAGATAGAAAAGCTTTACAAAGAGGGAAAAAAGAAAATAATAGGAAAGACAGGGATCTAAAGTCAGCAGAGATGGGTGGAAACCAGCGCGCAGGCCGAGCGTAGCCCCCGCAGACAAGCAGGAGTGGAAGAACAGCACCCGCTCGTCGCAGGAAGTTTGGCTCGACGGTGATGGGGACGGAGATCTCTCCTTTTTTCTGTTTTCTCAGTGAGATCAGGAACAGGACCCTCAGCTGAGGCTAAGGAGAGAGGCTGGTGTTGAGGTTTAAGAAGAACAGGCCTGAACTAGTTTCTCTGGGCCTGTGAAAACAATTCTTAAAGAAAATACAGCGTGACTTCTGGGCAGTACTAAGGATCTATTTAGAATTTGTGGTCATAAATGAAAAAGCAAGAGCAGTCATCATCACGACATATTTTTCTCAGTCCACATCAAGCTTTTCAGGTGCAGGCGCAAAGCATGTGGAGAATTGGATTTAACTGCTGTCGAGGCTCTGCCAGGTAAATCTGGAAAAATGACAAGTTGGCACCATGGCGTCCAAGTCCCGGGAGGAGGACATAGAAAGGTGGGCCCCATAAAAAGTCAAACCAAAAACTTGAAGACCCCAATACCAAAAGAGACTATTAGAATTGGGGTACAATGGAGAGTGGTCAGGTTCAATGAATAAAAATACAGGATTCAAGTTAACTTGAATTTTCAAATAAAATGAATAATATTTCAGTATGATTGCTCCCCAAATGTTGTATGGACATGGGTATTTTTTTAAAAATTACCTGAAAATGTGTGTCTAAAATTCAAATTTAACTGGGAATCCTGTATTTGATCTGAAGACTCTGGCCCAAGAGAAATTGAGTTGGGAGGTCATTGTCTGAGAACCTAAGTCCTTACTGAGAGGACAGGCAGTGATCTGAAGACTGGCCCCCAAGAGGAAGGTGTAGGGATGGCCTGGTCATGGGGGAGAGGCTTAGTGGACTGCTGGGAGCACCCAAGGAACAAAAAGTCCAAGGCTGAGAATTTAATGGAGAGGAAGAGTGAGAGATGAATCAGAAAATAGTCACTGCTTATCATTTATTCTTAAAAAGCATGGGCTACGGGTTATGTGCCCCAGTGGCTCAGTGTGAGACTCTGGATTTTGGCTCAGGTGGTGATCTCAGGGTCTTGAGATCAAGTCCATACTCCCCATTGGGCATGGAGTCTGCCCCAGATCCTCTGTCTCCCTCTGCCCACTGCTATAAATAAAATAAAATGAGATGAAATAAAATAAAATAAAATAAAATAGCAGGTTATAAATGAGCAGATTTTATATTTTATAACATTTTTTGCACTAGATGGTTTCGTTCTTTGCTGACCTCGGCACCCTGTCAAAGACAGCGATCAGGGTTTGTGTTCTAAGCAGACAGCAGCTCCCCATTTTGTACAAGATAGGCAGTTTGCTCAGGAGAAACTTGTGTCTCTCTCTGTGGCTCTGTGGCTTTAATCCAACAAAAGCATTCAGGATTCAACCACTGTGATCCGAACACGTCCTGCAGGCCCTTGTCCCACTGGAGCTCAAAGCTCAGGTTGGGAGACAGACGACAGACAGCGGACAGCCGGAAAGGTGCCCGTGACCCTTGGCGGGGTGTGGTTACGGTCATTTGTGTTTTGGTGATTATTCGGTTGAGTAACCATTTACAGAAATAAATGAAAGTGCCATGTGATCTAAGGAGCTGTGGGCTCCGGCAAGGGGGACCTCTGTCCTTCAGTGTTCTTTTCTAAGCAAAAGTTGTCACTGAGATACACTTTCTGGATTCAAGCTGAGAATTCCAATCTTTCCTTTTATGTCACCAGTAGCTCAATCCTCCCAGTGCGGTGCCGCATGGAGGTCCCTGACACCCAATGCGGGGGGTGGGGGGTCGGGGGGAACGCCCGTCTTTGTCCCGGGGCCACTAACCCAGGACTCATCTGCCGTCCCAGGGAGATGAGAACCAGGAGCTCCAGGTGGTTCCACGCCCCCTGGCCACGCCGGTATTTCCGCTCTGGTCTCCTTGGCTCGGAGGACAGCATGGAAAGTGTGTGTCCCCGTCCCGCTGCCCCGCAGCCCCTCACCAGCCTCCGCGAGGTCCAGAGGCGCACCCTGCAAACTGGCCTCGGGGTGTCGGTCTGCGGGGCCCCACCCTAGGCCCTGAACCTGCTCCTTCCGCTGATGGACGGGGGGGGGGGGGCGGGTAGTGACTGGGGTGGGACTTGATCCCTCTGTGGTGCCTTTGGGTTGCAGGTGTATGTGTGTGTGTTTGGGGGTGGGGGGACTCGTGTGCACCCCTGTCCGGACCCAAGTGCAACCTCACCACGGCCATGGGTCCTCGACCCCGGGGTGGGGGCGTCCCACGCTCGCGCTCAGAGCCGTGCTCCGCTTGGAGCCGCACAGCGGAGCTCAGAGGCAGCCTGCTCCGTAGGAGGAAACGGCAGCATTTATAAGAATGAAGGCCTGGAAGACAGTAGGGAGGGAAAGGAGCATGGGAAACCAAGCCCCAAAGCCAGGCTCCTCTCCCCAGCCCTATTTTTAGATCTGAGTCGCTTCTTAAGCAGCCGCGTTCCACAAGCCCGGGCTGGCGCGCGCCCCCCCATCTCCGGCTCCCCCGGGTCCCACCGCAGCCGACCAAGCTCCCAGGTGCCCGCCCCGCTTCCTGTTCCAGATGCGATTTCTGGGACTCAGTGTCCTTTTCCTGACAAACACGGAGTTATTTGATCTTCACGCGCTGCGTGGAACTGCCATTCCTTGGACGAAATAAATCACTTAAAATTGGCTTTGACCGTAAGCTGGAACCAAGCGGTGCTTCCTTCTGCTCCTCCCCTCCACCCCCCCACCCCGCCTTTTTGGAGCTCAAGTGTACTGTAATTAAGGCCATTATGGGCCACTTGGTTTGGGAGGAAAAGGGGAGACACTGAACAAGTGGTGAGTGAAGTGGCTGAAATTTCGGAATCGCTTCAGCAGCGGGCAGCTCTGGGACATCATCACTGTTTTAAAGGATGCTTTATTCGCGCGTTCCTCCTGAACATTCAAAGCAAGTTTCTCCCCTCAGGAGACCCATACCTGGTTTTCACTGATTGTACAAGTTACGAGTACAGCCACTTTCCAAAATCAGCACTTACGCTTTACTCGGTTTTATAGGGATCATCTGGAAATCAAGTACAGAGTTTACGCGTTTAATGGAAATTACGCTTGCGTTAAGAGGCCACGACTTGGCCTTGTGTCCGTGGACAGATGCTTGGCTTTCCCCGCCTCTCTGTCCAGCTTCAGGTAATGTTTCCAGGACGGCTGAGTGAGCAGGGTTAATCACTCCTGCTCCGCGCCTGGGGCTGCAGAGTCAGAAACCTGAGCCGTGGTGTTCACAAATCCCAAGAAAGGAAAGGCCGATGCAGAAGACTCGGGAACAAAGGGGGCCCAAGGGCGCGACAGCTCTCTGAGGAGGACGAGGAGCGACTTCCCTTCCAGAATTGCTGCCACCTCCCAAATATCACCAAGACCACAAACTCCCTCTTCCCTTGTCAAGAATAGGCCCAAGATTTATAATTTGGAAAAATGATGGGGTTTGATCCCCATTTTCTAGTGTTCCGAGTTCATTAGGTAACCAAATGGGAAATGTGTTCAGCATTTAGATATACATTGCACCTGCAAAGTCTTGAGTGGCTCTCTGTTTGATAAAGCGAGCCCCGCCTGAAACAGGGCAGCTCGGGACCTCGCACAGAATGATTTTGACAGCCAGTGAACCCGGAGAACACGCGATCGAGTCGCAGGCGTCGTCCGTTTGAATCAGAGGGTGAAGCAGTACCCATGTAGGTTTCTGCATGACAGGGAGGGCGATAGCTCTGTGAGTGTGTGTGTGTGTGTGTGTGTGTGTGTGTGTGTGTGTGACTTATTACCCTCCATATCGCACTACAAACTCGAAAGGGAATTTTACTCATCATTGTGCTCCCTGCGGCCCCAGGTCACTGGAGCAGCGACACCGTGAAGCCCACGGAGGCTCTAGAGAGGCACATCTTAGCACATGTCTGTCAACATCAGCGTTCGGTTCTGTTTTCTGCAGGCACCCACTGCGCACAGGCTGACCATCCCCACGGCGATAATGTTCCAGAATTTTCTCACTCAGGCGGCCTCCACGTTGTCCCCTGGGCCTCCTAAATCTGAGGCAACAAGCCTCAGGTCCCCCAGGAAGGCCATCGGGGCTGCTCTGGTGAGGTGCCCACCCCACCCCGCCGGTGACCACTCTGTCCCCCATGTCCTCCCTTAAGTGCCTGCCCATGCCCTCTTATTTTTCTCTCCTGATGACTGAAGCTGACGTCCTCCCTTCGCCAGCCTTCACTCCAGATGCCGGACTGAGGCTTCTGCTCCCCTTAATGGCAGCAGTAGGGAAAGTGCGAGCTTTCCCGTGGTCGGATTTCAAACCTCATCCACCCCGTTAGCAGCTCAGGAAGGCATCTCTGCCCTTCTCCGGAGCTCAGATCTTCATCCGGCTCAAACGGAGACAAGAGCTGCCTCCTGGGTGACGGCGAGAATGCACTGGGTACGACGCGGACAGCGCTCAGTCCTAGCCGCACTTCGGCGTGGGGAGTCCGCTTCCCGGGTGTCCATTCCCGAGCCCCATTTAACACCGGGATCCGCCTGGGCCGCCGAAACCAACTGCCACAGTCCTGGGGGCTTGAAACAACACACGTTTTTTCTCTCAGTTTCGAAGCTAGAAGTCCAAAGTCGCGGTACTGACAGACTCCAGTCTTCTCTCTGAGGACTGCAGGGAAGAGTCCCTTCTTGCTCTTTGAGCTTCTGCTGTGGCGGGCAGCCCGGGGCCGTCCTGCCATCGGTCTCTGCCTCTGCCCTCCCTGACCTTCTTCCCTGTCTCTGGAAGGACACAAGTCGTCAGATCTGGGACCCAAACTAATGCAACGCAGCGTCATCTCGACTTCATTAATTACCTCTTCAAAGACCTCATTTCCAAGTAAGATCCCATTCTCAGGCTCCAGGGGGATGTGAATTTTGGGCGAACAGTATTCAACGCACAAAACATTGTAACTTTGGACATCTTTTTTAGAAGGATAAGACATTAATTTTCCTTAAAATTTCCAAAACACTTTCAAAGCATGTGTCTTTTATAAACACCTACCTTATTGATTTTTTCTGCAAAATACATTTTCATCATTACGAAAGAACAGTGGCCTACGGTCGTTCTAATGGTACAGAACGTGTTTTTGCACCTTTGTGCCGTCCAGCTGGCTTGTAGCACAGCTTTCCACTGAGTGTGGATGTGATTATCAGGTTACAAATCTGCAGGGAGGTTTTGAGACAATTCAAATCCTGTGATCTGCTCTATGACCAGCCCTTTCAAAAGATACATTGTGTTCAAACTGTGTTCTAAGAACAAAAGATCTAAAGTTCGGCATTCCTGGTTTTTACTCCAAGTCGTACTTTTTAAAAATAAAATTTTGAAAAAAACCCAGCCACTAAGCAGCTATTTCAATAATGAAGCAAGTTTAGTATTTATCATAAATAAAATTTTTTAAACTCTTAATAAGAAATATTTAAAATCAGAGACCTAGAAGCTCAAGGATCAAAGGGTCCCAGAGATAGTGACTCCCGTCCTCTCGGTTTACAGTTGGGAAAACTGCTGCGCAGGGTCAGGTGATGACTGTCGCAATGATAGATAGACAGCTGGTTACTTGTAGAAACCACGTTACTGTTCAACCTCCAGGCGTGAGCTCCTCCCTCCACACCAATATCAGATCTGCAGGTTGCTTTTTTAGAGAATTCTTCCAGATGGTATCACTGTCTCAAAAGTCTCCCCCCAGTTCCAGACTTGGGATACTGACCATGCTCCTTGCTTCCTGATTTGTCACTTGGCAATGCCAATTTTTAACAGATACACTTGAATATAAAAGATTCAGAAACCATTTGGCTTACTTAATGATGATTCTTGTGTAGTCATAATACAAATCAATGCCGTGCCAGAAAAAAAGAGACTTGATACCGTATTAAAATATTTATTGAGCACTGCTCTAGGATGGGAATTCTGATGTTTGATTTCTAGATGAAGATGATCTAGAATGACCTCTCCAAGATTCAGTCAGGGCTTATCAATCAGTCATTAAAACACTGCATGCTGAATTTAATAAGACGAGTAAAAACGTGTATAATATTAGCAGAGATGGGAAATGTCAAGAAAGGATTCACGTATTATCTGAGGCAACCACATAATTGTTGGAAGTATAGAAATAAATGTTAGGTTATGAAAGCATCAGGCAAGCTGAGTGCCCAGAAGGCATAGTTTGCCCATAGCTCACTTAACTGATTCATTCAAAAGGCTTTTTGGGGTCTTACTCTTGTCTAGGCACTGTTAGGCACAAGGCATAAAGCAAAGAAAACATTATGTCTGCCATCAAATGGAGTGGATCCTTCTATCCTAAGATCTAGGATTTGATTGGCTCCGAAGAATTTATAATCTAACTCCACTCATTAGCCTACCAGAATGAGGAGACTGCCCCCTGGATTTCCATTTGGTGGACATCCACAGGGTAGAGGGTCCACAGGAAGAAAATCTGGGCTACGGGTGAGTAAGCATGAAGAAGGAGTGTCTGGGCACATGAATGAGGAGAGCGGGACCTTTGCTATATTTGCAGGCTGATGATTTTAATGATGCTAATTTTTCTTAAGTTGATGCTAGGATTAATTGCGACATAACAAGACCCAAATCTCAAAGAGCTATTTAAGAGCAGAAACTAAAAGGAGATGCTATAAAGAACCCATTGTCCACCACTGTGTTGTTTTCTATTGCTGTATGAGCAAAAACTTAGTAGCTCAGAACAGTACAAATTTATTAACTTTTTCCTTTGGCAGAAACAATAGGAAAATTACCTAATGACTTGTTCTAAGGAAAAGATGACCCCCAAACTTGTGCCAGCATCAACAAAATCCTATTAATCACACCGGGGACACTAAATATACACAGATCCACTCCCTTACCTCATATTTCAAGTTCATTAAGTTACTTGAAAGTTCTAGAGATCTACTGAACACTGTGTCTACAACTGACAATGCTTCTGTGGGACACTTACAAAGTTCTAAGAGAGTAGATGTCATGTTAAGTGTTCTTAACACACACACACACACACTTATACACACACATATACACACATGTATACAGAGACACATTCACAGACATAAACACACACAGCCCATAAAAGGACACAGGAAAGATTTGGAGGTGATGCATGCTCATTCCCTTGGTCATGGAGGTGATATCATGAGTGCATGCATTTGCCCAAACTCACCAAATTGTATATATTAAATATGTGCAGTGTTCTGTATATAAATTACAACTCAGTGAAACTGCATTTTGAGAAGCTTGTCATTCTCATAATTCTAGGATCATTAATTTCTGCTATCAAATACTCTTATGTTTACATCTTCCCTTCACACAATCCTCTCTGAGTTATGCTTTTATCGGTTATGACACCTAATACACCTTCCATACCTTTCTCCCCCCAAAAGTTAGAAAACTCAGTCATTTCCATGTGTTCTTATGCATGAACATTTCTTCTGAGAAAACCACCCATTTGAGCTTGAATGAGAAGACACTCACTGGGGTCCACTAAAGCCCTTTTCACACCTCTCAGTCACTTTGATGATTTCTGATGGGGATATAGGAATGGGCTTTCCTGAGATGTAGCTGTGGCATACAGCTGCTATTGCCTCTGGCCCCAGAGTCCCTGAGTTCAAATCCTCCCCCAACACAGACCAGCTGTGGGACTTCAAGTTGCCCACACTCCCAGGCAGAACACATGATCAACCTATTTGTTGCTGTTATTTCTTCCATAGCTAGAAAGGTAAAGGATGTGTGAGTCAGTAAGACAAATGTAGTTACCTTTCTAAAAGCAAAAACTTGTGTTGTTGGAGGTATTCTTAGCTTCAAAAATGTATCAAGTGAAATAAGTCAAGCAGAGAAAGTCAATTATCATATGGTTTCACTTACTTGTGGAGCATAAGGAATAGCATGGAGGACATTGGGAGAAGGAAAGGAAAAGTGAATTGGGGGAAATCGGAGGGGGAGACAAATCATGAGAGACTGTGGACTCTGAGACACAAACTGAGGGTTTAAGGGGGGAGGGTGGGAGGTTGGGTGAGCCTGGTGGTGGGTATTGAGGAGGCACGGATTGCATGGAGCACTGGGTGTGGTGCATAAACAATGAATCTTGGAGCACTACATCAAAAACTAATGATGTACTGTATGGTGACTAACATAACGTAATTAAAAATATATCACATCTAGGAGCCTTGGCTTATCAGGCCTGTGTTCTTCCGTACCTTGGGGGAAAACAGATAATCTTTCTCTTTCTTTAGATAGTAGCTTCTAAGTCTTGAATGGCTCAGGGCGTTGTTTACAGACATACTCAGAGGATGATCCTAAGTTACCACTGAAGGGTACTGAGATCAGACAAGACAAAAATTCTTCATAAAGCCGTTCATGTGCAATCCAGGTGTGGAGTTCATGTCACTCTTCTCCTCTATATAATGAGATGAGAAAATGTACGTATCTCTTAGAGAACTCATGAGGGTCAAGGGGCCAAGAAACATGAAGTTCATACCTTGACTCAGAGTATCTGCTCTTCCAATGTTACCTGCTACTATTACCAACATCTTCATTCTCAATGTCATCCTCATCCTCTCCATCATCCTCACCATTGCCATCTTTACTACCACCAACACTATCATCACCATCATTACCATCATCACCAATATCCTCAATTACCATAATCACCATCATCACCATCATCATTATCATCATCACCATCACCATCATTACCATCACCATCATCACCATCACCATCATCATCACTATCATCACCATCACTAACACCATCTCATCATCTAGCATTTGTCAGGCTTTCTTTCTGACTCTAAAGGTGTTCTCCTTTTTTTCCAGGGAGCTCCATATTGACCCTCCTTCTCTAAGCACCACACAAATTCCTACAGCTCTGACTGCTATTCAAACCCCTTCTACCAATACCTCTGGCATCACCTCTCAATGGTGATCACCCATCAAAGCCATTTTGACCTTTTTTTTTTCCATTTTGACCTTTTATTCTCTTTTTTTATTCACTCTGTCCTAACAATTGCATTCGTCATAAACTTCCATGAGCTCATTTATTAAAGGTATCTATCTTCAGTCTTTTCTCTTTTTCACTTACCAATAGGATATTCACTTTGGATATCCTACATGTAGAAAAATGTATTTTAGATAGACTTCAGTATTATTTCTCCAAACTAAAATTTTCAGCCTGGGTTCACTGATTTCTTTTCATTAAGAAATGTAAGAAAAAAAAAAAAAAAGAAATGTAAGACATAATGTAAGTGGTCACAGTGGAAAAGAGCCAGAATATTCTGTGAAGCCTTGTTAGGAAAATCTAGGGACATCCCTACTGCCCAGGACCATTGTCTCAGATCCCATGGAAGAGATGCTGCAATGGTGAACAGTGAGAATCACCGAGTCAAACAAGACTCATGGGACTACTGGAACAGGCTAGGCTTTGTTCCCAATCCATGGCAGTGACCCTTCAAGACTGGTAACAAAGGTATCAACAAATTTACTTTATAAAGATTGGGAGTGGGTCCAGGAAAGGGAGGCTGATGTCTCATTTCCTCTCAGTCTGCAGCTTACTGCTAGTGTAGCAGGCTGAGCTCCCATCCCTTGCTGATACAGGGATGATTGGGTTTCCTGTGGGTCAAGTGGCCTTGGTGGGAAATGGACTGGCTTAGAACGTTTTTCCAGGACTCCAGCAAGAGGATCATTTGTAGCAGGCCAGCAAAACCAGAGCTAGGGGTCACTGGAAGAAGGCAAGTCAAGTGCAATGTCCTACATCAGGGAAATGTGCAACATGGCCCCTTGTAGAATCTCTGGAAACAAACCACACCATGCCACAAGACTGCAAGAAAGCAGACGCTGGAATAAAGATGGCCTCAGTGCCAGTCTGGGTTACCCAGAGAAGCAGGGAGCACAGGAGAACACTACTTCCCTGTCTTCCCTCCCTCTTTTTAGTCTCAGCCTGGGAAAGGAAGAGGAGGGGCCAACCTACCTTTAGTCCCTTCACCCTAAGGAATAGCATGGGTATTAGTCTGCTCCGGCCGCTATAACAAAATACCACACACGAAATTTATGTCTCATAGACTGGAAGCTGGACGTGCAGGGTCAGGTTGTCGGCAGGGCTGGTTTCTCTAGAGGCCTCTCTCCTTCCCTTGCAGATAGCTCCTTTCTCACTCTGTCCTCACACAGACTTTCCTCTGTGAATGAGCATCCCTGATGTCTCCTCCTCTTCTAAAGACACTTGTCCTACTAGATTAGGACTCCAGATTTATGACCTCATTTAACCTTAATTCTCTCTTTAAAGACCCTATCTCCAATACAGTCATTTTGAGGGTTAGGATGTCAATATCTGAATTGGGGTGGGATACAATTCAGCCCATAACATCACTTAAAGGCCCATCATAGACCCATCATGGGTAGTCTTTATAGTAAAGTGACTATAACACTGAGTGATTACGGGGTATCAGGAAGGGGACTTCTCCCAACTCTCAGACCCAAGTCACAGCACTTAGTGCCAACCCTCATGTCGCCCATCCAAAAATATTCTGAACTTCCTTCTATTTATTTTACTTGCATGAAGATAGGACTGTGCCCACTGATTTAGTTCAATCAGGAGCAAGCTCTGGAGAGTGGGCGGCCACAGGCAAGGGTAGGAGCGTGGAACAGTTGCTGGGGACATCACCGGCAGTGGCCATATGATTTGCTTCAACATTTAATATCATCTATGCCCTGTTTCATTCCTAAGTTTATCTGCACACAGGTTTCATTGTCTAATTAGATCAGCTAAGGCATAGTGATACTCTCTTCCTTAACTAAGCAGCTCTTGAATCTATCTGTAAAGTCAACCAGTTTACTGTTTTTAATTTGTTCACCCTTTGTTCAGAAGCAAGAAGTTACCTAAAGCTCTTTGGAAAGTACCACTCTGTATGGAGGGACTTAAGTATTCTCTCTTTGAATAAAACCCTTGCAAGAGATCGTGATGCTAGTGCGGCAGTAAGCCTTTCGTCTTGTAATGCCCTCAAGAAAGGACCAAACGAGGTGCCTTGGCTCTGTTATCAGTGTGATTGTCGTGGAGTCTTTGAAAGGCCCCGAGAGCATCAGCCCTGGAGCCCACCCATCAGCGAATTGTGTTCCCCACTGTGCATCCTACTTTGTGCATGACAGGGAGAGGAGTGTGGCATTGTCGTGTAAGACCGATGAGTCCAAAAAGATCAAGGCCGAGTGTTATGAAAGAAAAATCTCGGGCAGTACCCACCTGCAGCTTGGAATCCAACACTCTCCAACGCGACGACTCCGGTGTTCTGCGGGATCACGTTCTGCGGGATCACGCGCTGCCTGTGGGCCCTCACGCAGGCATCTTCTGCAGCCCAGACCCAACCTTCTGTGTCCTAAAGAGCTACGCGCACAGCTTCTGCCTCATCGCTTCTGTGCTTTGGCCATTCCTCAGACTGAAAAGGTTTGTCCCCTTCCTGGTTACCTCTGGTCTCCTCCACAACCTCAGAGACCTGTTCCTCAATGTGTGGCCCCCAGGTGGCCTCCCCACCCCTGCTGACTGAGGTAGAAACCCTCCCTCCCGTGGCTCCAGTGGCCCCTCGTCTCTCTGCTCCTGAAATCCTCTGGCCGTCGCATCTGTGACCTCTAGTGAGCTGAGAACCCTCACGGGCAGGGCGTGTCGCACCTGTGCGCCTGGAAGACTCTCTCAGGCACGTGGTGAACATTCAAATAGTGGCAGGACAAGATGTATCAGGAAGGCATCCTTGAAACCGAATGACTAAACTCGTCCCTCGCCATGACGGCTGTATGGAAGAAGTCAGGCCTGAGACCCAGCTCATGTTTAGCTGGACAATGAGAGCGTTTGTGAAACACTCGTTCTATAATATATCAAAACCCATTCCAGGAAGTCCCTTTGCTCGTTCCTCTGGACAGGAGCAGACATCACGTGAGAGCAGGTGTGTCAGGGCTGCCCAGGGCACGCAGTGCCTCCGGACCAGGCATGTGGGTGATGCTTGCGGAAGGACCACGGGTGGACGATTGGGAGAGCTCAGCTGCATGTGGTATTCTGCAGGAATGAGCTTTACTTCCATGGACACATTCTGGCTGCTTCTGCTTTACAGCTGCACATGCTCCTATGGCTGGGTGACATTGTTTCCTCTAATTATAGAATTTTTATATAAATAGAGCTCAGCTGGTGGTTCAATTTGAGTTATAATGCTAGGATTTTTAACGTGACTGTAGGAGTCTGGTACCAAAAAAAAAAGTTTAAAATATTTCAGTGGAAATGCAGCTATCAAAGGAATAAGTTCATATTCAAATATCGACAAGTCGTTTTCTTGTCTAAGTGCAACCTTTGGGAAAGGACAAAACGTGTCCCGGGGTATCGTTTTGGTGGCTTACTTGTGTGTGTTCTAGGCTTAAGGGCACTCTAACGCATCACTGGGAAGGACGGCCCCGTCTCCCCCACTGTAACTGACCATCTGAATGCGCACAGGTCTGGAATGGTGAAAAGACCAGGCACCGGAGACAGAGGACACAATCTCTCCATTGTTACTTCCCACGAGGTAACTGGCCCTATCCTTCATCTAAAAAGTGGGATGATTGGATTAGGAATAATCTTTTTTCACTCTCAGACTTGAGTTCTCTCTCTTTATTTGGCTGGGACCAGAAATCTGCTTCCCATGCACATGCTGGTATTCACTTGTACAAAACAGAGACTAAAAAAAAGTTAACCTAATTTTGACAAACAGAGTTGTCACATTCTCCATGCTGTTACAGCACACCAAAATGACAGTAGGAAAGCACCCCAGCCTGGTTACTGATGTCATTTTCTGAATGGCCACACCCCACCCAACGTTGCTTCTGTCCAATTTACCCACCACACTGTTGCAGGTGATCTTTGCTTTTTCTTTTCAAATCGTGAAATATTTCAAATATGAAACATAATAGTCACCCACAAACCCAAGGACGTGGACTTAATAAGTCTTCAAGTTTGGAAAGTGAGTGGTAGAGTCCTACGAGTTTTCATAGAAGAAATAAAATAATAAAGAGTCATTAATACCCCTGCCCTTCCCTCCCACCCGTAATTCTCTCTAGGGTTTAAGATATATCATTTCAACACATGTGTATGTTTACATACACACACATATGCATATATAAAACATGATGATATATATTATGTATGAACATATATATGAATATGCTTATATCCATGATAGTAATTGTGATTATATAAACACATATTTATATATACGCATATAGAGAATTCAAGACACTCTATAAATTTTTAAGCTTTTTTCTTTGTGATGCCTAATAATTTATGAGCTGTGCATACAATAGAATACCTAATAGAAGAGAAAGTAAATAAAGGAGAGCAACACTTATCACTGGCGTGACTCAACAGATTTTATCTGTTTTTAAAATTTACATGCCTTTTTCATTCCAGGACCCAAAACAGGGGCGCACATTAAATTTAGTTGTCACGCCTTCTTACTCTCTTCAGTCCTCACAGGTGCTCGACATTCCTTGTGTATTAGTTTGAGATGCACAGCATATTGAGTCAACCATACGGACTCAATACTTTTGAAAAGCAGCCGTTTTGTTTTTAGAGAACTTCCTTTGATTTGATTTGTTTGTTTCAGAATTGCTTACCAATAGTCCTGTGAGAAACCAAATTACTAACTGGTGGGAAGTTTTTAATTTTCTCTCTCTCTCTCTCTTTTTTTTTTTCATAGTTTCTTAAGGTGGAAGCTTAGGGTTTTGTTTTTTTTTTAAGATTTTATTTATTTATTTGACAGAGAGTGACAGCGAGAGAGGGAACACAGGCAGGGGGAGTGGGAGAGGGAGAAGCAGGCCTCCTGCTGAGCAGAGAGCCCAATGCAGGGCTCGATCCCAGGACCCTGGGACCATGACCTGAGCCAAGGCAGACACTTAATGGCTGAGCCACCCAGGGGCCCCCTTTCTTCTCTGATATGAGCAGTTTTTACTTTTCCATCAGCGTTCAACATCAGCTTGCTAGCAATCGTTAGTCTCAGTTCCCCATCCGTCACGTCTGCGTCAGATCTGAATTCAGCTTTGTTTATCGTTGTCTCTTAGGAGCGCGTGGCTCTTCTCTCTCTCTCGTTGTTGTTGTTTATGCTTCGTAGGTTTTGCTGGAAGAGTCCCATGGTAGAAACTAGGAAATGGTTTCATGCTCAGAAATGGGCACATCCGGGGCGCCTGGGTGGCTCAGTGGGTTAAAGCCTCTGCCTTCGGCTCAGGTCATGATCCCAGGGTCCTGGGATCGAGCCCCGCATCGGGCTCTCTGCTCGGCGGGGAGCCTGCTTCCTCCTCTCTCTCTCTGCCTGCCTCTCTGCCTACTTGTAATCTCTGTGTGACTTGTGATCTCTGTCTGTGAAATAAATAAATAAAATCTTTAAAAAAAAAAAAAAAAAAAAGAAATGGGCACATCTTTCCTTTCACTCGTTTTTTCCTGTGGCGTTTTGAGTTAATCTAGTCAGTCTCTGCAAAAGGCCAACTAACAAGTGTTCTAAAACCCATGAGCCGTGAGTTCTCCGCAACTCTGCCATTGTAGCTTGAAAGCAGCCTCTGACAAATAAGGGAAACGAGTGGGTGTGGCTGTGTCCCCGAAACGTCCATCACCAGGCGAGCAGTGGGCTAGGCATGGCTTCTGGGCTGTGGCTTATTGACCTTTGATTTACTTAGGACTTGAGTCGGTCTGAGGTTGTTCTAATCATGACCTTCAGCGCACGGCAGGCTCCAGATTTTTATAGCAATACCTTGTGTTTTATACGGGGGCTGGTGTTCTAGAGGTTTCTCCTCATGTCTGCTCCCTATTCAGGTTTTAGGCTTCCTTTTCTCTGACAAGGGCTCTTGTATCTTTCCCAGCAGTATTTCATGACTACTTTTGACCGATGCTTGTGATCTGTTGGGGGTGGAAGGGGTTCTCTGATGTTCCGGCCAACCCTCAGTCTTAGAGGTGCTTGTGTTCCTGGGGCTCAGGGACAAAGCTTCATGAGTGGGTTTCCTCCGGTTGTATTCCTGTCCCCTTCGTCCAACTGCAAGACTATTGTGTTGCCTACCCCATGCCCAGTGGATCCAGACTTTTATTCCATGGGGAAAATGGGCAGCGGCATCCAGGGGGAGTTTGGTGCCCCTGCCACAGTGGCTTTCTTGGGACTCCCCAGTCTCTCCCCCAGCATCTGCTAGGGGTGTGTGGTAAAAAGCCTCCTGCCCCAATTATCTGCTTCCCCCAGAGGCTGTCTGCATTTGGCCTTCATCGATTTATAGAAAGTTCTAGAGAAATTCTACCTACCAGGGTCCAGCCTCTTCTGACCCAGATCAACAACAACTAGAGTTTTGGCTCTTCTAATCTGGGTTTATTTGGTTGCTCTGTGGCTTTTGCTCTCTGATTGATGAAACTTGATGTGGAGTTTGTATTATTGTAAAAATATGAGGGACATTTTTTCCAGCTCTTTACATCCCCAGATAGGAATCAGAACTGTCAAAATTTTAGTTTCATAGTTACAAGTAGATTTTTTTTTTTCCATCTGGATGTTTCGATATTGTAGGAGGTAGAGAGCTAAATTTTTGCCCCCTTATGGTTAATTTTTTTTCTTAGCACATTCTTTTTCTTTTAAAAAAAATGGGCTTTTTAATGGTTTTTATAACTTACCTTTATCTTCTTAATGATTTAAAGCCTATTTATTCAAACACATTTCAATTTGGTATTTTACAATTTCAGTCCTACAGGATTTTCATAGAGGAGTTTGCCATGAGTATTTTAAGACTTTGAGATGGCACTTGTTTTAATTGTCAATCCACAGATCATCAATGGATAAAGCAGGCCTCCATTTAGTTTTGGCGTTCCATTTGATTCCTCCAGATGGCTCAGAGGGATCCCTGGCCTAGGACCAATTTTTATATTAATCCCTCTAATTAGATTTTCCTTCACCTAGTGTGTACAGTGAATTTGGATTCCTCACTCAGGCAAAATTCTGGCCTGGAATTTTCATTTCTCCAAGGGACAGTGCCCAGAGACAAGGTGGGCAAGAGCCATTCCCCATCTAGATGGACAGGGTGTCCCACTCCCCCAACCCCCCAGCCCCCCACCCACCACCCCCGTCTCAGGGCTTAGACCTCCGGCATCTTTGGTTTGTGCACTGGCTTTAAACCTGCTTCTCCTCCGCTACCCAGGCACCAGCCACGAGGACAATGGCTGAGCCAGCTCTGGACACCTCTCCACTTCTTTGTCCCATCGAGCTTCAAGGTCTTCGTGTCCTCAGTTCTTTCTTAGAAACACCCTCATTTAAAACCAGAAATGCAGAGGCACCAGGGTGGCTCAATAGGTTAAGTGTCTGCCCTCAGCTCGGGTCAGGATCTCAGGGTCCTGGAACGGAGTCCAGCCTGCACTGGACTCAGTGGGGAGTCGGCTCCTCCCTCTGACCCTCCCCGCTCTCATGCGTGCTCTCTCAAATCAATCAATAAAATTTTAAAAGTATAATTTTTAAAAAACCCACAAAGACCACCTGTGTGGCTCAGTCAGTTGGGTGTCCAACTCTTTATTTTGGTTTAGGTCACGATCTTGGGGTCCTGGGGTAGAACCCCACAGCTCTGTGCTCAGCAGGGAGTCTGCTTGAGGATCCTCTCTCTCTTCTTCTGTCCCTTCCCCCCACTCCCCCTCTCTCTGTCTTTCTCTAAAAATAAATAAAAATAAATAAATCTTTAGAAAAATGGATACACACATATGCATTACTTCAATAAAATAAAATAAAAACAAAAACTATCTCTAAAATGCTTCTGGCCAGACTCAGTGTTGCCAGGACAGCCCACAGGAGGGCATTCGGGGGGCTCTTCCGGCTCTTCCGGCTCTTCCGGCTCTTCCGGCTCTTCCGGCTCTTCCGGCTCTTCCGGCTCTTCCGGCCGCCGCGCTCTCGGTCCGTCCTCTGCTTCCGTCCGTCTTGCCAGCAGCCCACCGCGGGCGCTTCTGACCCCCCACTTCCGTGTCACTTGCCGCAGCTTCCGAAGCTGCCCCTGCTGCTCCCGTCTGGGCGTCTGTGAAGCTTGAAGGACTAATCTGGATTATGCTCACCACCTGCCACACGCTCAGTACAACCCCTGCCGCCTCAGCGTCTCCCCCTCCCCCCCCTAAGTGGGACTTGCACATCCCCACGTCTGTACAAAGATACGTTTCCAAGGCAACTCTCTGCCGGAGGTAAAGTTTTGGGGGGGGGGGGGGAAGGGGGCCACTGTCTTCCGTCCTCTCACCTGTGCCCCGGCCCCATGTCCCGGCCGCCCCACATCCTGCCTGAGTCTGGCTGGACTCGGGGGACGTGCAGGCTTTACTCATGACTGCACAAAGCCTGAAATCGCACACCGGCGGTTCGAAGGTGCGGACTCCAGCCCTGCGTTCCAGGGAACTCGCAAGAGAACCTTGTGCGGCCTCTAGGGAACCCGTGGTTTCTGTTTCTGTGGGCAAAAGGCCGCAGGAAATGTTCACCTTGACTTAAGAAAGGCCCGAAAAAAAAAGTTAAGAAGAAATGAAGACGTACTACCAGATAGAAATTGTCATTATTCACCTGCAAACTGAAATCGTCCCGCCTTTTCCCCTAAGTGTCGGATGATTTTGAAGTCATTGCCATCTTCGGCCTGTCTTTTTTTTTTTTTTTTTTAATTTTTTATTTATTTTCAGAGTAACAGTATTCATTGTTTTTTCACCACACCCAGTGCTCCATGCAATCTGTGCCCTCCCTAATACCCACCACCTGGTTCCCCCGACCTCCCGCCCCCCGCCCCTTCAAAACCTTCAGGTTGTTTTTCAGAGTCCATAGTCTCTCATGGTTCACCTCCCCTTCCAATTTCCCTCAACTCCCTTCTCCTCTCCATCTACCCTTGTCCTCTATATTATTTGTTATGCTCCACCAATAAGTGAAACCATATGATACTTGACTTTCTCTGTTTGACTTATTTCACTCAGCATAATCTCGGCCTGTCTTTCTTAAACCGTGGTTTGCATAAGAAAATCGCATTCTTCTTTCCACAGCCGGGTATCTCTGCCGGACTCTTGCGTCTGGCTTCTCACTTCTACATTGGATGGAGGGGGTGAAACATGGTGCGCTTCGCTAGTGATAGGAGCCGTCTCTCTGCAACCTCTGTAGGTCCCTCCCCAGAGTCACCAGGACTAATTGTCCCACCCCAAGAGGGCTGCAAACGGTCCCATCACAGCCTCTCACTCTGAGTCATTCTTGTGCACACATGTATGAAGTTGCTGTCCCCAGAGTGGCTCGGACTGTCAAAGCCCTCCTCCACAAACCCACACCGCTGTCCTCTCTTTATGAGCCATCCTTGTGCGTCAGAGAAAGAATTTGACATCATACCTGGGTGGCATCAGCTGACACGGCAGCCCCGAGCCGGTCTTGTAGGTGCTTCTGGACTGGGATTAACATGCCTCCGGCAGGGCAGGTCCAGTGAGCATGGGACTCAACAGAGATGGGTTTCGTGGGGGAGAGGGTTCATCCCTGAGATGTTCCGGCTGCCTTCGGGATGAGCTCCATTGGGCCTCGGGAATGACACGCTCCCATTCCGGGAGCGGAAGCGCTGGAGAAGGAGGTACCCAGGTAGAGTCTTGGTTGGTGCTTCATCTGTGGGGGTGAGGTATGTACCAGGCTGGAACAATGGCGGGAACACTCACCCCAAATCTGCCTATGACCGAAATTTCCTGCTGGGAGTTTTGCATTAAATCTGTAGATCAGTTCCGAGAGAATTTAAATCTCTCTTCTGTTGAATCTCTCAACCCACAAACACAATGTATGTCTATTTCTTTCAGGCTTCTTTGATTTTTTTCACCAGGCTCTGCAGTTTTCAACACAAAGATCTTGTATGTATTTAAGTGTGTATCTTATTGATTGCTTTTTATTGAAACAAAATCAGCAACAAGTTGGAAAGAGTTACCAGAATTCTATCAACTTTAAAATCATTAAATCAAAACCGTAACAAGATTCCAAAACATCAGTTCTCTAGCCTGAATGCTCACAGTGATCAGGACTTGTTCTAGGTACTAGGGCTCAGGCTATATATACACTTAGATAATTTTGAGCTCTGAGTCCTGTATCAGTCTACCTACCTGTCATCGTCTATCATCTACCTACCAATCTATCATCTATATACATACCTAGTGTCGTCCTTCTACCGCACATCTACCCATCCCCTTACTGATTTATCCATCCATTTCCCGATCATCCATCTCCAACTTTAATCTTAAAAGCACTTTTATCGGCAGTTCCGGATAAATGAAGGGATAATTTGCATTTCATTCACTTATCTTCTGTCACTGTTACTATTCTGCTTTCCCAAACCTTTATACCTCATCTAAATTATTAGTATGTACATTTGTCAAAAACACACACTTAATTGGAAAGTAAAGGTCATTCGCCTCCACATTGTGACAGCAGGGACCTTAGCTAAGTCAGCGTTTATGTACTTTGAGTTCACAGGAAGACGCATTCAGTGAGTGAATGCTTCTCCCATGTTCAAGATCATGAACACAGTAGAAATGACACTGTGATTCAAATATGTAGACGTTCACGGAGCTTTCATTTAGTAAGTGACCCTCTCAAATGAGACACTGTATCTTAAACAACATAAGATTAATTAGAAATAATAGAGACTGATTTTTTTGTGTGTTACACAGTGTATTCCTGATGGTCATGATTTCTAAATCCTGGCAGAGATGTTACTAGTTCCGTTACTGAGGATCTACAACATGTGAATGTTGTGTGAATGAAAGGAGGCTTACTACAGAGGAACAGGAAAGAGAAAAAAATAGATTTGTTAAAATCCAATAGAATTGAGAAGAGGAAAAAAAGTAATAGGCAACCTGAGAACATTCTTTTTTTTTTTTTTTGAGTAAATTCCCTATCACCCAGTATAAAAAACTTCTTACTCACATTGTTCCAATGTTTTCTTTTATAATCCATGCCAATGCAAATTGCAGTACATGCATGACTTTATAACCCTCATTGTGGCCAATACTGGAACAAATTAAATTTGTATTACCACAGCCACCTCTCCTAAACTTCCTGATACTTTAGGAAATGGACTGAATCCTGAAAAAAAGCAGTTGCTCAAGATACAGTGCGTATGTGTGTGTTTGTGTGTGTTTCATTTTGTTTTATTTTGTTTATGTTTTTGTGGGTTTTTTTCAGGTTAAAAACTAAACTATCTTTTGACAGAGAGAGCACAAGCAGGGGGAGCAGCAGGCCGAGGGAGAAGCGGACTCCCCACTGAGCAGGAAGCCCTGATGTGGGGCTCGATCCAGGACTCTGGGATCATGACCTGAGCCAAGCGCTAGACGCTTGACCGACCGAGCCACCCAAGTGCCTAAAAGCTAAACTATCTTAAACTGAGAGAGGTATAGAGCTTTGTTTCCCTGGAGAACTCAGACATATTTTGATGCCTTCTAATTTAAAAATAAATGTTATAATACATTGTAAACTACTAACTTTATTATTCAGACATTGCCCGCCCTCTTCCAGATTTCTTAATTACAAACTTATGATCACCTATCAATTAAGCACTTTAAATATAAGATGACTCTTTTTAGTAAAGAAACTGACCCTTGAACTACATCCACACTCCAGCACAAGTTTTGCAATGGAGTCAAGGGATGCGTGTAGGTAGGACGGACCGTTTCTAGGTACTGGCATTGTGATTCCCTCAAGGCCAGCATGGTGCCATTAATTTTGATTCGCTAACCCCCAGCATCAGTTTCACAACTGACAGAAGGTACTAAATTCCTATCTGTTGAGCGGAGCAAGCCCGGATGGGTGAAAACCAGCAGTCACTGGAGTCACACAGACCTACACAAATGTCTGTACAAACAAAGCAGAAGTCAAGAGACAAGAACACAATGGTAGGGTATTCACAGAAGGTGGAGACAACAAATGATCAACAAAGGTTAGGAAGAGCTTGATGGAGGAAATGGCATTCTTACCTAACGTTGAATGTGTTCTGAAAGATAAAACAATAGGTTCTGGCAACCCTGGAAAGAAAGAGTACAACAAAGACAGTTTTATTGATGGCTGCAGCTGAGATGAAGTCAGCCAAGGGTCTAGGGCCGGAAGAACCAAGCCTTGAAGAGGGACTGCAAGAAAAGGCAACTGGACTCAGCAGTGCTGAGGTGCAAGGAGAGGTGATGGACGGAATTAATATGATAGCAGAAGTCTTCTGTATTTACTCTGGCAGGTGTTTCTTGAGCACCCACTGCAAGCCTGGAGACAGGATGGAGAAAGGAAGCATTCCGTTCTGCCTACCGCATCACACAGTTTGGTGGGTGAGACAGGTGATGGGTCGTCTCTCAATTGAGTCACATAGAGCAGCTGAAGCTGGGAATGGTAAGAGGCAGTTTGCATTTCTAAACATTCACCACGCTGGATCAGGGAAGGGCAAGAAGGGAAGGGGGCCACCCTGGAGGCTCCTGGCGGTCCAATCAAGATGGGAAAGAGCGCTACAGAAGAAGCATCTTCGTATAGAAGGTACATTCTCGGGATAATCAGCAGGTCTTGGTAAGGTACATGAGAAATTGGGGTGGCTTCAGAGCGTGGGGCCTGAGAAACTAGGGGTGCCATTTGCTGGTGAGGAAAAGTCTGAAAAGGAGCGATTTGCAGCAAGAGAAAAGAGTAACAATGATACTGGAAACAGCCAGCCTCTCAGTTAAGACCTGCAAATCCGGACAGCTCTGAGTACTTGGCATGTTTTCTTCCTACAACCCCACTGCCATCTCCATTTTGCAAAAAAGAAAACTGAGGTAAAATGAAGTTAAGTAATTTGCTTAAGATCATACAGCCAATGAGCAGCAGAGTCAGGTGCTAACTCAGAAAGGCTGAGTTTGTTTTAGGAAATGACTACTTTGAGGTCCATGTGGGACGTGGAAGTGGAGAGGTCAGCTCAGCACGTAGATGTGGGTCAGGAGCTCAGAGATCATCTTCAGAGGAGGTAGGCAGTTGGAAATCTCTGGAATGAGCGAAGGTTGAGGACATGAGACAGGTGTTGTGGAGTCTTCTCCACAACATGAGGCCTAAGGTCTCTCTCCAGGGTGGGAAGGAAGGTGTTTAAGAACAGGGCAATTAGAAGCAACAGACCCCTGCCCAGGGAGAGTTGAAGATGTAGGGTGTAATGGAGCTGGAGCCCACAGGCTGCAGAACACAGGGGTGGGCACCTGGGAGCCGTGATCTCTCGTGAGCATCTTGCAAAGACCTGTCTGCGCAGGGACGGGCAATGAGCAGAGGAGCGCCTCCCCCCATGACTCCCTCCACGCTGCCCCATCCACCAGTCTTGGCAACTGCACCCTGTCTTCCGCCGCATGTGAGGTCACCTTGCAGACTCCTAAGGCTTTTAAAGCACCACGAACCTATTTATATAATACATTTATGCAAATAGGAGACATACTATATCATCAAGTGTAAGAGCATTCAAACAAATTCAATCTGACATTCCATTTCAAGGTGCATTTAAGGTATTCTGACCCTTGTTTTTGAAAGCTACAAGTATTCAGGACAGATAGTTTTCCTGGGTCAAGACACAAAGTTTAACTTATGGTCCTATCTTTATCCCCACAAGAAGAAGAAAATCAATTATGGCAGAGTGGAGGAGAAGGGATGTTATTTGAAATACTGGGAATGAAAAAAATCCCTAATACAACTTAGCGTTAGCAGCCTGCAGAGGTATGTGGGGGGCTCTGCGTGGGTGACCTCATGTGCTGGAGGAAAAATGGGATTGAGCTGTGTGTTAGGCATCACCGATAATGAGTTTCCTCTCCCACACCAGCACGGGCACTGGACCAGGGGGACCACCGGGGCGTTGCACCGTGGAACCCCCCTGGGCTGTGCTCTGTAATGTCGCCTTGCCACATGGGACTCCCTCGTCTCTCACTGCAGATCTGCTGAGGTCCGCGTTCCTCCTCTTGGGCTGACAGGTGGAGCACGTGCCCGGCAACTCGGCTGCTGCCACAGGGGATCGGTTCTGGCCGCCAGAATGGAACTAATGAAATTCAGTTTGGGGGTGACCACAGCTCTGTGCCAGCAATCTTCTTTCTCTCTCACTATTTGCCTAGCCGGAAGTCAAGAAATCCACAATTACAAAGGAGGGGGACACACCGGATGGCTGAATTATACGGAGATGAGGCTGCCCGAGCTGTGCCAACCACGGCAGGAGCAAAATTGTGCCACGCTATGGAGACCTCTGGTTTTCCTCACTGCAGCATTGCCCATCAGGAGCCGGGCAACTGCAGTTTGAAGCTGCAAATTTAACACTGTGAGACTCTGCTACAGTAGCCAACACAGGAGGGTATATTTCACTGTGTTATTGGGTCTTCCCTGTGCTATCATACTCAACATTATATTATCACATAAACCCACACGAAGCACTGATTACATTGATTTATATTACAGGGCACACTTAGCGGGAGGCCCAATTTTCAATAGCTCTGCCTCGCCTCTCTGGTTTATGATTCTAAAAATACGCCAAAAGTTCCTTTAACTGTTACCATCAAACACTCCATAAAGAGGGGAATCTATAAAACTGCTGGCAGATTCATCAGTAATATCCATCATTCATTCATTCACTCGTTCACTCATTCCACAAACATTCATTGAATTTCTATCATACGCATATCAAGACCCTGGAGAGGAATCCATGTACCTTGAGGGGATGACAACCACTTGTAATTATCATTATCATGAAAAAAAGTAGCAGCGCCAAGTATAAATAATTTGAGGGAATGCAGAGAGGTAGTATTGTAGCCAGGAGGGGGCGAATGCAGGAGAGTAAGGAAGTTTCTGGAGGACGTATTTTCTGAGCTGAGGTTTTAGTGGTTGGGTAAGAGTAACCAGGCAAGGGAGTTAAGGAGACCCATTGAGCTGACAGGAGCCTGGCACCCATGCGGGCAACAATAGGGGGTTTGATGCTGGGGCTGTACATTTCCTGTAGGGCAGAGGAGGGAGGTCTGGCAAGGTGGCAGGAGGGCCAGATCAAAAAGAAGGTGGGTTAGAAGCTTGATTGTTTTTATTTTATAAGCAAAATGAAGTCACCGGAGAAAAGGTTTGCCAGGTGTTACAGCAACAGTAAGATAATGGACTTTCAACAGACTGTTCTGTCAGTGCGGAAGGTAGGAGAGAAGGAATGGCCTGGAATCAAGGAGAAGGTGTGAGCCACAGTCTAGGGCCAGGGGGCTGGAGAGCGGGCAGTTGTGAAAAATTCCAGAGGAGGGAAACCTACAGGAATTGTAGGTAGAAGGATGTAAGGAAGGCTGAATGCCTCTCAGGGTTCTGATACAAAGGTATGAAGAAGAAAATTACAATCATCCATAGTACACTCTCACTGTAGCCACTACAAAGATTTGATAGGTAGCCACTGCTGCGAGCATCCGAAAGCACAGAGGACAACATCCCTGGGGTGGTTTGCAATAACCAGGGCAACAGTCCTCAAGCAACAGTCACTGTCGGTTACTAACAGCAGGTTTTCTAGGTTCAACGTCTGCCAGCCCCAGGAACCTCCCAGCAGCTGGTGGGTGAGAGCCCGAGTGTTTCAGCAGGACCCGCTCTCTGGTAAATGATCCTTAATAACAAGCCGGATGGTGGGATATTCTACAAAGTATTTTACTTTATTGAGGTACAAGATTCAGATTCCTTTGCTGTGTACCTCTACCAGCCTGAGAATTCTTGCTAACTGTTCATTATTTCTTTTATTATATCTAAGATGCAAGAAATTGTCGAAGTGACTTATGGTTTATAATTAGAAGCTATGATGAAAACTGCTCTAACATTACCCTGGGGCTCTCTCTTCAATGTGGAATTATTTCTATAAAAGTGTCAGTGGGTGGTTATGTTGGTCTTCTCTCTGGAAACTACTTCTCCACTTACAGGACTGCTCAGATTTAATGGGAAGAATCCCTAAAGACCCAGCTCTGTTAATTAAATGAAATGAAACCATCTTACACCACGACTGTTGGGCATTCACTCACAGACTATCCAAAGGAGATAAGAATGAGAAGAATCAGCAGCCCGTTGCATTTGAAGATCCAAAATGAAAAGAATTTTTTAAAAATATTTTATAATTCCCTTAATAAAAGTCTAAGGGATTTTTCTAAATTTTTACTTATCATATATAAAAATTAGCTCCTGGTATTATAAATGACAGCTCCCTATAAAAATTTGTATTTTTATTAAAAAAAAAAAAAGCACAGACCAATGTTAAACCTTTTCAGTGCTTTGCTGATTTCCGTAAAAGAGCACAAGAAAAATGGCATCTCCCAAAGCAGTTTGTCTCTTGATAGCCCTTGTATGAGAGAGAGCGGTTTACGTGCAGGAATGCTGAGTGAAATACGTCAAGCAGAGAGAGTCAATTATCATATGGCTTCTCTTACTTGTGGAGCATAAGGAATACCACGGAGGATATGGAGAGATGGAAAGGAGAAGTGAGTTGGGGGGAAATCGGAGGGGGAGACGAACCATGAGAGACTGTGGACTCTGAGAAACAAACTGAGGGTTTTGGAGGGGGAGGGGGTGTGGGGTTGGGTGAGCCTGGTGGTGGGTATTAAGAAGGGCACGGATTGCGTGGAGCACTGGGTGTGGTGCATAAACAATGAATCTTGGATCACTGAAAATAAAATTAAATTAAATTAGATTTAATAAAAAAAGAATGAAAGGTAATGAAGAAACCACATGCTTAGAGAAAAGTCTGCCTATTTAGACTACTATGTGTTCGATCCGATTACTTAGTCCTGTGATACTTGGCATTTTTATTTGTCAGGATTTAAGAAAAGCAATAACCAGTCAGAGGAGGGTCAGTGTCAGGCCCTCAGCTACTTGCACATCTGGGTTATTTTCTCCCTTTCACCACTTCTTGTTGGGGTGAAAGGCAATGGGCTGGCAGGAGGCTCCATGGTTTGGGTCCCCCGGGGGCTGCTGTGTTCCTCTCAAAGGGGTGCTGGGGATGGGGGATTGTTGGGATTGTTGTCTGGAGAAGGATTAAAATTGGAACTGTGATCGTTGCGCTCAGGAGCCTCTGATGTGTCTTCTTCGCAACTGAGAAACCGTCTCTCCCCTAGCTGGGTCATTTATTCCTCAGGATGTGCAAGGGAACGCAGACTTGTGCCCCCATCAAGTTTTCAGATCCCACGAAGAATGATTTGTACCAGGAAGAACAAGAAAAGAAAATCACCAAGATTGCTTTTAACCTGAGTCCACCACCACGAGAAAATATTTATATGGACCCTTCTATCTTCTTACTTCCTGTTTGACAGCTCCACAGACCTGCAAATAATTCTTCACTGCGTTTTCCTCCCTGGTTAGAGACTCGCCACAGTGGTGGAAAACCTCTTGTAGAAACCAAAGAGCTGAGCAGACGCTGGGCACATTTGTGGAGCAATTCGGGTGCCCGCCCTTGCCTCTCTGTCGAGGGGCTCCAGCCATCTGAGAGCAGGTCCCAGAGGAATAGAACGATCTTCCTGGTGCGCATTGTTTTGAACTAAAGAATCCACCCGTCATTGGAATAGTTATTTTAGAGGATAAAAGAGAACAAAACACCATGGTCTGAAACTCTTACATTTAACAAAAACGTGGACCTGTTACCCATCTTTTAGAATTAAAGACATCAATTAGACTACTGTTACCCGATTGGTGACCAACTTGGATGAGAAGCTTTAAGAAATTAAATACTGTATTTCTACAATAGAGACATTAAAACTCTGAAACCCTCATATTCAAAATGGACTTTGACAAACAACCTTATGAAGTAATTCTATGCAGAATGGAATTTTTGTGCTTATTAAATATGGAGAAGAATTATGTTCTTGTCATTTTTTTCTGACTTCAGCTCTTAAAACAGTCTCCTTATAAGGCTTTACTGCTGAGAATTTGATCTCCTTCTGCATCAACAGACCTGCCCTTGCCTGTCAAGAATTCCTCCAAGCAAACAGGAGAGCTCAACTTTTTCGAGACTTCTAGCAGATCAGAGAGCATATGGCCTACTAAACATAGTATTTTTAATAATAATAATAATAATAATGATAAGTTTCAGGCAGGTCTATGAAACCTGTGATATTCTGGCTCTAAAAATGTAAATCTATTTGATTTTTGATTCATTTTGAACTGCTGTGCTGTTGAGCATGAACTCCCAGGTACTAAGTTTTTGTTTTGTTTCCCATGAAATAGACCCAACTTCCTTCGGAGAGGTTTGCTCACCTCCCCCTTTCACAGAAAAAATAGCAAAGATTAAAGAAGCCGTCTAGAAAAAGGATTGTAACCCATCATCCGGGAAGGTTAATTCTCAACATGATAAAAGGCTTCGTGGAACATATTGAAGTAGGAAGCCTAGTTTCTCTCTATTTAGGGTGAAATAAGAGGGAAATGGGAAGGAAAGCAAGGTTTGTGGCAGCTGAGAAGAAAGAAGGTGAAGCTATTTAGTGAGTGGCCGTATTTCTCCGTCTTGTCCACCAAGCTGCACAACAGAACAGAGGAAGTAAGACGAAGAGGCAAGGAGTCCTGCTGAGGGAAGAAGTGGGAAGGGTGCCCACCCCTACCTGACCGGTGAAACATGCAGTTGGGGACCCAGAAGCTCCCTTTCTTCAGAAACCACAGGAAATGTGGAGTTCTGGAGTGCAGAACACCAGGAAATACGGTCCCACCATTTAGTGGACAAAAATCCTAGACTCCCGCCGACTGGAAACCAGAAACAAGATTTCCCATGATAAATCTAGGAGGTTTGATTAAAATCATATACAAAATGATAGCCCAATTTTGCATGGCACTTTAAAAGAGCCCATGACAAAGAAATCTCAGGTTTTCTTTAAAGAGTCATGCTGACATGTTAGACAGGTGTCACAGGCATCACTTACCTGGATTTCTTTAAAGCCTCTTAAAGGACAAAATCAAGAAACATATGCAGGTTCAAAGCTCATGGAAGTTGTGTTGCAATCAGTAAGAAGAAGCTGTTGACTCACATGTACAAACACAAAGATCCTTGGGCTCCGTGCTTCCTGCCCCACTCTCCTCCCAGGCCCCCACCCCCAGGAAAAATCTTATAATAAACAAGCACAGAACTAGGACATGAACTCCCTTCCCCCTCCTGGGTAACACCGTGCAGTGCCCGCTAACCAGCTCAGGTGACAGAGCCCTTAAAATGGCCTGGTCCAAACTGAGCTGTATGTAAAAGCCACACAAGATTTCAGAGACTTAGAGTGAATAAAATAATTAATATCCTGCAGAGCATAAGGAATAACATAGAGTGCATTAGGAAAGGAAAGGAAAAGTGAGTTGAGGGAAATCAGGGGGAGATGAAGCATGAGACACTGCGGACTCTGGGAAACAAACTGAGGGTTTTGGAGGGGAGGGGGTAGGGGGTCGGGGGAGCTTGGTGGTGGGAACTAAGGAGGGCACGGGTTGCATGGAACACTGGGTGTGGTGCATAAACAATGAATCTTGGAACACTGAAAAACTAAAATCAAGTTAATAAAAAATAGTTAATATCTTATTAATTTTTAAATTTTGATTATACGCAGAAATGATAATATTTTAGATGTACCATTTTAAGTAAAGAATATTATTAATATGAATTTTGAATTTCTGAATGTAGTTACTAGAAAATGTAATTTCTGAATGTAGTTACTAAAAAATGTAAAATCCCACCTGTGGCTCAGACATGCTGGTGGAAAAACTTCTGAGACTTGTGGGGAAGGAGCTTGGCCTCTGTCCACCCCATGTGGCCTCTTCACTGGGCTGAGAACATCAGGTTGGCTACTTCTACAAACTTTACTTTACCTTGAAGATCTGTTTTACTCAACAAATTGTTATTTTTATACAATTCCAGATTTTCAAAAATATCTTAAAATTGAAATATTCTGTAGAGTGTTCATGAGATGTGTGTGACATTCACAGGCTACTATAACTTTGGGGCTAAAGAAACAGATTTCTGGCAGTCTTGGAATGCTGTACTCCCGAAGGTTACCACTATCCCGGCCCCTGTAAACATCAGTTCACACTGAGTTTTTGTTTTGTGCTGATCTTGTCTGCTTTGCTTTTACCTCCTATGAGTGGAATCACAGAGTATGCGATTCTATCCATGTGATCTTTTCCACTCAGTAATGTATTTGAGAGCTTTCCACATTCTTCATTTACCAATAGCTAATTTTTTTTTTCATTATGTAATAGTCCTCACTTGTTGGAGAGTATCTCAGTTTTTTTTCTACTTGTTGACTCGTGGGTATAGAGTTGCTATGAACATTTCAATAAATGCCTTTTAGAATATACTTACATTCATTTATATATGTTTAAGAGTAGATTTATTCCCAGGTATATTATGGGTTTTGCTGCTATTGTAAATGGAATCGACTGTCTAACTTGGATGGGACTGGAGGAGATTATGCTGAGTGAAGTAAGTCAAACAGAGAAAGTCAATTATCATATGGTTTCACTTACTTGTGGAGCATAAGGAATAGCATGGAGTACATTAGGAGAAGGAAGGAAAAGTGAAGGGGGAGAAACCAGAGTGGGAGACGAACCATGAGAGACTATGGACTCGGGGAAACAAATGGAGAGTTTTAGAAGAGGGGGGAAATGGGTGAGCCTGGTGGTGGGTATTAAGGAGGGCACGGATTGCATGGGGCACTGGGTGTTATAAGCAAACAATGAATCACAGAACACTATATCAAAAACTAATGATGTACTGTATGGTAATTAACATAACACAATAAAAAAAGTAGAATTTCTAGGTCAGTTAATGTTAATATCATTTTTAATGGCAATTGCCAGACAGGTTTCCAAAGAGCTTGGGTATTTCCCACTCCTGAGGGCACTAGTGAGAGCTCAGCACTTATGATTCTTGCCAACATTTGTCTTTGTAATCATGGCCTTCTGGTGGTGTGGGGCTGTGACCCCTGTACCTTTAGTTTGCATTTCCCTAATGAGTATTGAAGCCAAACTTTTTTTTTTATTGCTGTATTTCATCATTTATTTAGGTTTTCTTTATTTGTCCCAATGATATTCTGTGGTTTCCACTAATGAGATCTGGCACATTTTTGTTAAAATGAGCACTGGGTGTGATGCATAAATAATGAATTCTGGAACACTGAAAAGAAACTTAAAAAACAAATAAAAAGTTTTTTAAAAATTTAAAAAAGAAAAAATAAATAAAATGAATCTGTAAGTTTTTGAATTTTTTGATTCAATTGAGAATATTATTTAAATTTAAAATATTTATATTTTCAATCATTTATTGCTGAATTTCAAAATACACATTATTTGTATATGCTGACCTTGTAGCCTCTGGCTTTGCTAAATTTTCATATTGGTTTTAGATTATTTGGATATCTATGTGCATAGTCACATCATTTGAAAACAAAAGAAGTTTTGCTCATTTCTTTCTGATGTTTATACATTTTATAACTTCAGTCCATGTTTGATTGCACTGGCTAAGATAACCTATACATGGTTGGGGTGCCTGGGTGGCACAGTCAGCTGAGCCCCTGGCTCTTGGTTTCGGCTCAGGTTGTGATCTCATGGTTATGAGACTGATCGAGGCCTCCCTTCAGGCTCTGTGTTCAGTAGGGACTTTGCTCAAGATTCTCTCCCTCTGGAGGAAGGAGTCAAGATGGCGGAGAAGTAGCAGCTGATACGACATCGGGTAGCAGGAGATCAGCTAGACAGCTTATCAAACCATTGCAAACATCTACAAATCCAATGGGAAATCAAAGAGAAGAAGAGCAGCAATTCTAGAAACAGAAAATCGATCACTTTCTGACAGGTAGGACCGACGGAAATGTGAATCCAAAGCGACGGGAAGATAGAACCCGGGGGGAGGGGCCGGCTCCCGGCAAGCAGCGGAGCAACGGAGCACAAAATCAGGACTTTCAAAAGTCTGCTCCACGGAGGGACATCGCTCCGGAGGCTAAACCGGGGGGAAGCCCACGCGGGGTCAGTGTGACCCCAGGTCCCGTGAGTCACAGAAGGACCGGGGATGTCTGAGTGTCGCAGAGCTCGCAGGTATTAGAGCGGGGAAGCCAGCTACAGCGACAAAGACGAGGTGAGAGCTCTCAGCCTGGGGTTACCTTGTGCCGGTCGCAGGCTGGGTGGGCTCGGAGCGCGGCCGGAGGCCAGGGAGACGGAAGCGACCGGGCGCTTTTCTCCAAGTACGAGTGATTGAGCACTTTCCTCCAAGCGCGACCAGAGGCCAGGGAGGCGGGGGCGGTTGGGCGCCTTTCACTGAGGAGTGGGACCCCGAGCTTTCAGCTCCTCTGGGCCGGAGACTGGGAGGCTGCCATCTTTATTCCCGTCCCCCGGAACTCTACGGAAAGCGCTCAGGGGACAAAACCTTCCGAAAGCGAACCTGAGCGGATTACTTAGCCCGGCCCCTGGTAAGGGCGGTACAATTCCACCTCGGGCAAAGAAACTTGGGAATCACTACAACAGGCCCCTCCCCCAGAAGATCAACAAGAAACCCAGCCAAGACCAAGTTCACTCACCAAGAACAGTGGAATCCCAGAGGAGGAGAAAGCAAACCTTATCTGGACAAAATGACAAGGCAGAAAAACTCACCACAAAAAAAAGAACAAGAGGCAGTACCGAAAGCTGGGGACATAATCAATACGGACATTGGTAATATGACAGATCTAGAGTTCAGAATGACGATTCTCAAGGTCCTAGCCGGGCTTGAAAAAGGCATAGAAGATATTAGAGAAACCCTCTCCGGAGAGATAAAAGCCCTTTCTGGAGAAATAAAAGAACTAAAATCTAACCAAGTAGAAATTTAAAAAAAGCTATTAATAAGGTGCAATCAAAAATGGAAGCTCTTACTGCTAGGATAAATGAGGCAGAAGAAAGGATTAGTGACATAGAAGACCAAATGACAGAGAATAAAGAAGCTGAGCAAAAGAGAGACAAACAAATACTGGACCACGAGGAGAGAATTCGAGAGATAAGCGACACCATAAGACAACACAACATTAGAATAATTGGGATTCCAGAAGAAGAAGAAAGAGAGAGTGGAGCAGAATGTATATTGGAGACAATTATTGTAGAGAATTTCCCTAATATGGAAAAGGGAACAAACATCAAAATCCAGGAGATGCTAAGAACACCCCTCAAAATCAATAAAAATAGGTCCACACCTCGTCACCTGATATTAAAATTTACAAGTCTTGGGACGCCTGGGTGGCTCAGTTGGTTAGGCAGCTGCCTTCGGCTCGGGTCATGGTCCCATCATCCTGGGATCGAGTCCCGCATTGGGCTCCTTGCTTGGCAGGGAGCCTGCTTCTCCCTCTGCCTATGCTCGCTCACTCTCTCTCCCTCTCTCTCTCTCTCTGACAAATAAATAAATAAAAAATCTTTAAAAAAAAAAAAAAATTTACAAGTCTTAGCGACAAAGAGAAAATCCTGAAAGCAGCCCGGGAAAAGAAGTCGGTAACATACAAGGGTAAAAACATTAGATTGGCAGCAGACCTATCCACAGAGACCTGGCAGGCCAGAAAGAACTGGCATGATATATTCAGAGCACTAAACGAGAAAAACATGCAGCCAAGAATACTATATCCAGCTAGGCTACTATGGAAAATAGAAGGAGAGATAAAAAGCTTCCAGGACAAACAAAAGCTGAAAGAATTTGCAAACACCAAACCAGCTCTACAGGAAATATTGAAAGGGGTCCTCGAAGCAAAGAGAGACCCTAAAAGTAGTAGATCAGAAAGGAACAGAGACAATATACAGTAACAGTTACCTTACGGGCAATACAATGGCATTAAATTCATATCTCTCAATAGTTACCCTGAATATTAATGGGCTAAATGCCCCAATCAAAAGACACAGGGTATCAGAATGGATAAAAAAACAAAACCCATCAATATGCTTCCTACAAGAAACTCACTTTAGACCCAAAGACACCTCCAGATTTAAAGTGAGGGGGTGGAAAACAATGTACCATGCTAATGGACATCAGAAGAAAGCCGGGGTGGCAATCCTTATATCAGATCAATTAGATTTTAAGCCAAAGACTATAATAAGAGATGAGGAAGGACACTATATCATACTCAAAGGGTCTGTCCAATAAGAAGACCTAACAATCTTAAATATCTATGCCCCTAACATGGGAGCAGCCAACTATATAAACCAATTAATAACAAAATCAAAGAAGTACATCGACATTAATACAATAATAGCAGGGGACTTTAACACTCCCCTCAGTGAAATGGACAGATCATCTAAGCAAAAGATCAACAAGGAAATAAAGGCCTTAAATGACACACTGGACCAGATGGACATCACAGATATATTCAGAACATTCCATCCCAAAGCAACAGAATATACATTCTTCTCTAGTGCACATGGAACATTCTCCAGAATAGACCACATCCTGGGTCATAAATCAGGTCTCAACCAGTATCAAAAGATTGGGATCATTCCCTGCATATTTACAGACCACAATGCTCTAAAGCTAGAACTCAATCACAAGAGGAAATTTGGAAAGAACCCAAATACTTGGAGACTAAACAGCATGGTTCTAAAAAATCAATGGGTCAACCAGGAAATTAAAGAAGAATTTAAAAAATTCATGAAAACAAACGATAATGAAAACACAATGGTTCAAAATCTGTGGGACACAGCAAAGGCAGTCCTGAGAGGAAAATATATAGTGGTACAAGCCTTTCTCAAAAAAAAAGAAAAGTCTCAAATACACAACCTAACCCTACACCTAAAGGAGCTGGAGAAAGAACAACAAAGAAAGCCTAAACCCAGCAGGAGAAGAGAAATCATAAAGATCAGAGCAGAAATCAATGAAATAGAAACTAAAAAATAATAGAACAAATCAACAAAACTAGGAACTGGTTCTTTGAAAGAATTAATAAGATTGACAAACCCCTGGCCAGATATACCAAAAAGAAAAGAGAAAGGACGCAAATAAATAAAATCATGAATGAAAGAGGAGAGATCACAACCAACACCAAAGAAATACAAACAATTATAAGAACATACTATGAGCAACTCTACGCCAACAAATTCGACAATCTGTAAGAAATGGATGCATTCCTAGAGACATATAAACTACCACAACTGAACCAGGAAGAAATAGAAAACCTGAACAGACCCATAACCAGTAAGAAGATTGAAACAGTCATCAAAAATCTCCAAACAAACAAAAGTCCAGGGCCAGACGGCTTCCCAGGGGAATTCTACCAAACATTGAAAGAAGAATTAATTCCTATTCTCCTGAAACTGTTCCAAAAAATAGAAATGGAAGGAAAACTTCCAAACTCATTTTATGAGGCCCGCATCACCTTGATCCCAAAACTAGACAAGGATCCCATCAAAAAAGGGAATTACAGACCAATATTCTTGATGAACACAGATGCGAAAATTCTCACTAAAATACTGGCCAATAGGATCCAACAGTACATTAAAAGGATTATTCACCACAACCAAGTGGGATTTATTCCAGGACTGCAAGGTTGGTTCAACATCTGCAAATCAATCAATGTGATACAATACATTAACAAAAGAAAGAATAAGAACCATATGATACTCTCAATAGATGCTGAAAAAGCATTTGACAAAGTGCAGCATCCCTTCCTGATTAAATTCTTCAAAGTGTAGGGATAGAGGGCACATACCTCAATACTATCAAAGCCATCTATGGAAATCCCACTGCAAATATCATTTTCAATGGAGAAAAACTGAAAGTTTTTCTGCTAAGGTCAGGAACACGGCAAGGATGTCCGTTATCACCACTGCTGTTCAACATAGTACTAGAAGTCCTAGCCTCAGCAATCAGACAACAAAAAGGAATTAAAGGCATCCAAATTGGCAAAGAAGAAGTCAAACTATCACTCTTTGCAGATGACATGATACTATATGTGGAAAACCCAAAAGGCTCCACTCCAAAACTGCTAGAACTTGTACAGGAATTCAGTAAAGTGTCAGGATATAAAGTCAATGCACAGAAATCAGTTGCATTTCTTTACACTAACAACAAGACAGAAGAAAGAGAAATTGAGGAGTCAGTCCCATTTACAATCGCACCCAAAACCATAAGATACCTCCGAATAAACCTAACCAAAGAGGCAAAGAATCTATACTCAGGAAACTATAAAGTACTCATGAAAGAAATTGAGGAAGACACAAAGAAATTGAAAAATGTTCCATGCTCATGGATTGGAAGAACAAATATTGTGAAAATGTCTATTCTACAAAAAGCAATCTACACATTTAATGCAATCCCTATCAAAATCCCATCCATTTTTTTTTCAAAGAAATAGAACAAATAATCCTAAAATTTATATGGAACCAGAAAAGACCTCGAATAGCCAAAGGAATATTGAAAAAGAAAGCCAAAGTTGGTGGCATCACAATTCCAGACTTCAAGCTCTATTACAAAGCTGTCATCATCAAGACAGTATGGTACTGGCACAAAAACAGACACATAGATCAATGGAACAGAATAGAGAGCCCAGAAATAGACTCTCAACTCTATGATCAGCTAATCTTCGACAAAGCAGGAAGGAATGTCCAATGGAAAAAAGACAGCCTCTTCAACAAATGGTGCTGGGAAAATTGGACAGCCACATGCAGAAAAATGAAATTGGACTATTTCCTTACACCACACACGAAAATAGACTCAAAATTGATGAAGGACCTCAATGTGAGAAAGGAATCCATCAAAATCCTTGAGGAGAATGCAGGCAGCAACCTCTTTGACCTCAAATGCAGCAACTTCTTCCTAGGAACATCACCAAAGGCAACAGAAGCAAGGGCAAAAATGAACTATTGGGATTTCATCAAGATCAAAAGCTTTTGCACAGCAAAGGAAACAGTTAACAAAAGCAAAAGACAACTGACAGAATAGGAGAAGATATTTGCAAATGACATATCAGATAAAGGGCTAGTATCCAAAATCTATAAAGAGCTTAGCAAACTCAACACCCAAAGAACAAATAATCCAATCAAGAAATGGGCAGGGGACATGAACAGACATTTCTGCAAAGAAGACATCCAGATGGCCAACAGACACATGAAAAAATGCTCCACTTCAGTAGGCATCAGGGAAATAAAAATCAAAACCACAATGAGATACCACCTCACACCAGTCAGAATGGCTAAAATTAACAAGACAAGAAATGACAGATGCTGGCGAGCATGCAGAGAGAGGGGAACCCTCCTACACTGTTGGTGGGAATGCAAGTTGGTGCAACCACTCTGGAAAACAGTGTGGAGGTTCCTCAAAAAACTGAAAATAGAGCTACCCTATGACCCAGTGATTGCACTACTGGGTATATATCCTAAAGATACAAACGTGGTGCTCCGAAGGGGCACGTGCACTCGAATGTTTATAGCAGCAATGTCCACAATAGCCAAACTATGGAAAGAACCTAGATGTCCATCAACAGATGAATGGATAAAGAAGATGTGGTGTATATACACAATGGAATACTATGCAGCCATCAAAAGAAATGAAATCTTGCCATTTGCGATGACGTGGATGGAACTAGAGGGTATTATGCTTAGCAAAATAAGTCAATCAGAGAAAGACAACTATCATATGATCTCTCTGATATGAGGAAGTGGAGATGTGATGTGGGGGGTTGGGGGGGTAGGAAAAGAAAAAATGAAAGAAGATGGGATCAGGAAGGAGACAAACCATAAAAGACTCAATCTCAAAAAACAGACTGAGGGTTGTTGGGGGGAGGGGGGATGGGAGAGGGTGGTGGGGATATGGACATTGGGGAGGGTATGTGCTATGATGAGTGCTATGAAATGTGTAAACCTGGCGATTCACATACCTGTACCCCTGGGGATAAAAATACATTATATGTTCATTAAAATAAATAAATTAATTTAAAAAAAAAGATTCTCTCCCTCTCGCTCTGCCTCTCCTGATTATGCTCTCCTTCTCTCTCAAATAAGTTAATAAGTCTAAAAAAAAAAAAAAAGATTACCTATACAAGGTTGAAGAAACTGAATGATAGTGAACATTCTTGTCTTTTCATCAACTTAGGGAGAAAATTACTGAATATCTCATCATTAACTGTGATGTTAGCTCTAGATTTATTGGACATGCCTCTATATCAGATTTGTTATTCCTATTTTTTCTGAGAGTTTTATGATGATTGGGTATTAAATTTTATCAACTTCCTTTTCTATATCTATTAAGATTAATTTATACATCTTCTCTCTTTTCTGTCCAGGAGGTGAATTATACTGATTAAATTTCAAATGCAGAACTAAGTTGCTATTCATGGAATAAACCTTGCTTGATCATGAACTGTTAATTTATCCCTAGATCTGATTTGTTAATATTTTATTAAAAATTTTTGCATCTATTCCCAAGATACTAATCTGTAATTTTCTCTACTTACAATGTCCTTGTCAGATTTTGCTATGAAGCAAAATTTTGCATTATGAAATAAGTTAGGAATTGGCTCATATTTTCTTTCTAAACATTTTTTTAATTAAAGAAGCAATATGGACACAGGAATATAGGGAGTTTTAAATTTCTTTTTGTGATATATTTTTTTAAAGATTTTATTTATTTATTTGACAGACAGAGATCACAAGTAGGCAGAGAGGCAGGCAGAGAGAAAAGCAGGCTCCCCACCGAGCAGAGAGCCCAATGTGGGGTTCAATCCCAGGACCTTGGGATCATGACCTGAGCTGAAGGCAGAGGCTTTAACCCACTGAGCCACCTAGGTGCTCCTTTTTTTTTTTTTTTTGTGAAATTTTTGAAGAAAGACTATGAACTAACTAGCCCTAGTTAATTTCTATAGAACAATAAAACACAACAGAATACATATTCTTCTCAATTATACATGAGAACTTACAAAGATAAGCCATAATCTTGACTATAAAACAAGTCTCAATAAATTTTATAAGATCTGAGTCACATAAAATATGTTCTTTGGGGGGTGCTTGGGTAGCTCAGTGACTGACTGTTGATTTCAGCTGGGCGGTTGTGGGATCAAGCCCTGTGTGGGCTCCATGCTCAATGTGGAGTTTGCTTGAGATTCTCTCTTTTCCCTCCCTCTGTCCCTCCCCACACTCACATGGCACACACTCTCTCTGTCTCTCTCAATAAGAAAAAATCATATATATATATATATATATATATATATATATATATATATATATACTTTTCCAACATATTTGAAATATACCAACATATTTGAAATATTTGTAATATACTCCAATATGGTTCAAAGAAGTAGAAAGGGAAATTAGAAAGTATTTTAGACTGAATGAAAAGAAAAACCGAGGGACACCTGGGTGGCTCAGACAGTTAAGTATCTGCCTTCAGCTCAGGTCATGATCCCAGGGTCCTGGGATCAAGCCCCACATCAGGCTCCCTGCTCAGCAGGAAGTCTGCTTCTCCCTCCCCCTCTGCCTGCCACTCTGCCTATTTGTGCTCTCTGTCAAATAATTAAATAAAGTCTTAAAAAAATAAATAAAATAAAAGAATAGAAAAGAAAAACTGAGGGGTGTGGGGTGGCTCAGTCAGTTAAGTGCCTGTCTTCAGCTCAGGTCAAGATCTCAGGGTCCTGGAATCAAGCCCCATGTCGGGCTCCCTGCTCAGCAGATAGCCTATGTCTACCTCTCCCTCTGCAGCCCTCCCTGCTTGCACTCAATCTCTCTCTCAAATAAATAAATAAATAAATCTTTAAAAAAGAATGAAAGAAAAATTGAATATACCAAAATTTGTAACGTGCCACTAAAGTAACATTAGAAGAGAAAGAATAAGGTTTCAAATCAATAATCTCAGTTTCCACTCTAAGAAATTAGAAGAATAAATAGAATAAATTGAATGTAAGCTGGCTGAATAAATGTACATGGAAGTGAAAATCAATGAAATGAAAAAAAATTAAGGAAAAAAATTAAATGAAACCAAAGGCAGTTCTTTGAAAAGATGTATAAAGCTGATAAACCTCTAGCCAGACAGATGAGAAGGAGGAAAGCAAAGGAAGGCAGGAGAGAGAATACAAAAACACATTATCAATATTGGAAGCCAGGAAGCTGACATCGTAACAGATTCTACAGATGTAAAAATGATAAAATGAACATCTTAAGCTTATAACTTCATCAATTGAGATAAAACAAGCAAATTCCTTAAAAGATAAACTCCAGAAATTTATTGGAGAAGAAATAAGTACTCTAAGTAGCCCTGTATCTTTTGAAGAAATTGAATTTGTCCTTAAAATTCTCCCCTGCCCCCCAAAATTCTAACCCTGGTGGTTTCACTGGTGAAATCTACCCAACATTTAGAAAACGGAGAATCTTTTTTTTTTTAAGATTTTATTTATTCACTTGACAGCTCACAAATAGGCAGAGAGGCAGGCAGAGAGAGAGGGAGAGGAGGAAGCAGGCTCCCCACCAAGTTAGAGAGCCCGACACAGCGTTCGATCCCATGACCCCGGGACCATGACCCGAGCCTAAGGCAGAGGCTTCAACCCACCTAGCCACCCAGGCACCCCGGAAACATGGAGAATCTTATGGGATCTACAGATAAAGTTACTAGAACTTCTATGTGAGTACAGCAAGGCAGCAGATTCGAGAAATGAATACACAGAAATCAATAATATTTCTATACACGAAAAACAAAAAATATAAATTAAATTTAAAATACTATTTAGAGAAGTGTTGCAAGTATAAAATACCCAGGCATAAGTCCAATAAAGTAGTCTAGTCCAGTGACAACTACAAATTATTGTGAGAAGGAAAGGAAATCCTACAGAAATAAGAGGGCAGGCATGAGTGGATGCCTGCTGGAGTTCAGGGATCCGATGCAATTTTTTAAAATTTATTTTTAATTTTTAAAATTTTTATTATTTTTTTAAATAATAGGCTGTGTAAAATGTTGAGTTTGGTGCTAGCAGGCTTTTGGGCTAACAGGTCTCAGCCTGCAGCAAAAAAACAACCTGAAGGCTTGTTGGGGTATTTTAAAAATAATAGGTGTGTGAAATTCTGAGTTTGGTGCTGGAGGGTTTCTGAGCAAACAGGTCTCAGCCTGCAGTGAAGACATAAACTACCTATGGGCCAATACCCAAAAGTCATTTTTGGCTCATTTATGTAACAAAGACTCACTATAATGAAGATGTCTATTCTCCCAAACCATTCTGTGGATTCATCACAATTCCTATCAAAAGTCCAACAGGTTGATTGCAGCAATTGTTAAGCTGATTATAAAATTCATATGGAATTGCAAAGGACTTTAAAAAGTCATAAGTAATGTAGAGTAAAGAACAAAGCTACAGAACTTGAATTCTCCCAGCTTCAAGTCTTACAGTAATTAATAAAGTTGTTTTTAAAAATGTTATAAGTTTATTGATTTTTATTTAGTTGATCACATACACATATCTGAAAATAGTTGCTTCAGCTCTGTGCCCTCCTAGCCTTTCATTCTACCACCATGTTTGCTTACATGCTTTGAAGCTCTGTGTAAGGTACATGTCTATTTAGGATTACTACATCCTCTGGTTCAGTGGACTGTTTTCTCCTTATAAATTGTTCCTGTCTTCTACTTCTTGACTTAGAGTCTTTGTCTGATAGGAGTATGATCTCAGTAGCTATCTGATGGGATGAAGTTTTCATTCCTTCAACTTTCACCCTGTGCTCTTATACAAACAGTGTATCTGCTGTGAAGGTCACATAGTTTGAGCTACACTTCTGTATCCAAATGAAAATGTGTGTCTTGGACTTGTGAATCCATTTGTGTTATACTTTATTCCTGATACGGTTAAGCTTCAGTTTGCTCTCTTGTTATTTGTTTCCCAACTGTCTCATCTCTTCTTTGTTCTTTTGATTTTTCTTTTTCCAGTTTAGAAAATACCTATTAAATTCTGCTTTATCTCTTCCTCATCCTTTTAGTATCAATTTAGTACTAAATTGACTAGGGAAAAAAACTGGCTATCTTCCTTGCCTATGAAAGCAACAGATAATTATAGGGAAAAACACGTTAAAATACAGAGGGAAATGGAGAGGTTTTAACAGTATTATTTCCTGAAAATGGGACTTTGTTGAAGTCTTTCAACAGTTTTGCATGATTCCCATATTTATCTCTTCAAATATCACTTCTGGCCCCCACTCTTCCCAGTCTTTTTTCCCTGGTATTCCAATCATCCAAATATCCTGAAAGTATACTTGTATGGCATTAGAATGTATGTGTTTTCTTTCAGTCACAATGGGAGAAACGGCCAGGCACCATATCCTACTCCCTAGACATATGTGAAAATCCTTTCATATAAAACTGAAATAGGCTCTTATCTTATTTACTTCCCTAATACCTTATTTGAGGAGAGCAGATTAGATAATTCCTTTCAAAAGCCAACCTTTAGGATTTTTAAATGGTACTTTGAGAAAATTTCTATTTCTGTCAGCAGAATGATACCTATTCTGGAATGTGCTGGAAGGAACCAGAAGCAAACTTCTTTGGGCATACTTAGAATTTTTGCTTGATTGAAATCATTTCAGAAAGACTTCAATATTCTAAGAAGAAAACAAAATATCATTAATTATAAGGTTCATGGTCATGGGATTGGCATGATAGTTCATGATAGTAATATATTGTAAAGGCATAGAGGTATCAAACAATAGCATATATTTTTCATGCAACTTGAATGCTATAAAATGAGAACATCCTGCCAGCAAATTTCACCAGTGTATCTTAAATAAGCCCTGCTTCTATTAATTTTGGGAAATATCACCGTGTCTCCATTTTCTTTGTAGCAAATAGTCTGTTTTTTCATTGCTATTAAAGCTCCTCAGACAAAACCTCTTTTGTAACCAGAACATCAAGGCAACACTATCAAAGTAGACAAATAACATATATTGCGAAGTCCCGTTTTCAGGAAATAATACTGTTAAAACATAGCCATTTCCCCCTCTGTATGTTAATGTGTTTTCCCCTGTAATTATCTGTTGGCTTTCATAGGCAGGAAAAAATAGCCAGGTTTTTTCCTAGTCAATTTAGTAGCTGTGTTTTTTCCCCTTTAATCACTTATAAAGATGATAGCCCCACGATATAAAAGCTTAAAGTTCAAAAGTTGTCTTAACTTTAAATCATTACTTTTGGGTTATTGGTATGATTAGGTTAATGTATGTCTTTACTACAGTGAAAATCCTTTCAACTGTGCCCAAGTCAGATGTGGTTTGTAGGAACATAATAGCGATTTCAGTCACACGACTTCAGAAGTGGGTATTGAATTCCAGGAGCAGGGAATTCAGAACAACACTATGATTGGCTTTTTTTCTCACTGTCAATGTATTACACTTCTAACACAAGAAAGTTGTAAAACACAAAGGCACAGAAGAAATATAAATGACAAAAGTCCTGTATAAACCGCCATTCAAAGATGATTATTATGGTATATATCTATGGAGAGTAAACAAGCTGTGGACACAAATGAGCAAACTTTTTTGAATCTCTAAAGGAAAGACAGTGAAGGCCGCTTCCCCAGGGAAATGTGCTCTTCGCAGGGAAGAAAGTGTTCCAGAAAATGAGCAGGTTTTATAGAGTTGTATACTTTTTTTACGTCTTGTAAAATCTCAAAAGATTATAGATTAACATATGGGTAAGAATCATGAGTTTTAACATCAAGGAATGCAGAGTAGCAGCACTGGTGGGTATCTCAAGGTCAGGATGGTTTTCCTTTAGGCTACTCATTCACAAAGATGTAAAATGCATGTGTGGCAGGACCGTGAGGAAGTGGAGATGCAACGTGGGGGTTTTGGGGGGTAGGAAAAGAATAAATGAAACAAGATGGGATCGGGAGGGAGACAAACCATAAGAGACTCCTAATCTCACAAAACAGACTGAGGGTTGCCAGAGGTCGGGGGGTAGGGAGAGGGTGATGGGGTTATGGACATTGGGGAGGGTATGTGCTATGGTGAGTGCTGTGAAGTGTGTAAACCTGGCGATTCACAGACCTGTACCCCTGGGGCTAATAACACATTATATGTTTATTAAAAAATTTTTAAATTTTTAAATAAATAAATAAAAATAAGACAGTTTAAAAAAAAGGCTTTTGCTTTAAACAAAGTTTATGTATAGCCATGCTGACTTAGAAAGAAATCTAAAATGGCGTCCATTGTATATCAGGCTTTTAGAGAACCTTTTTCTCATCAAAGCATAGATATACACATATTTTAGATGTTGTACTCTACACATCACTTCGTAGCTGCTGTGTCCTCCTTTTGCAATTTATGAGGAGTGTTTTCCCATGTTGATAAGTCTTTTCCTTAGGATATTTGTAATGACTATTTTGAAATTTATCATATGCACATACCAAGTTTGTTTAACCAAATTCTTATTTTGGAACATCAAAGTTTGGCTATGATTTACCAAACCTTTGACATTTTCCATTCAAATCCCAAAGCTAAAATTGTCCATTAGAGAAAGTTAATAGTGTATTTTTAAGAACTAGACATAACACGAATAGTCTCCTTTTTCAAAATTCTCAATAATAATCATAAAAAAGACTGAAAAAAAAACTAACAAAAACCCAGTTTTTTTTTTTTTAAGATTTTATTTTATTTGACAGAGAGAGAGAGAGAGAGAGATCACAAGTAGGCAGAGAGGCAGGCAGAGAGAGAGAGGAGGAAGCAGGCTCCCCGCGGAGCGGAGAGCCCGATGCGGGGCTCAATCCCAGGACCCTGGGATCATGACCTGAGCCGAAGGCAGAGGCTTTAACCCACTGAGCCACCCAGGCGCCCCTCAAAAACCCAGTTTTAAAACTTAAACCAGTGGTACTTGCCAGGGACAATTTTTGATTTCCAGGGGTTATTTGGCAATGATTGAAAACATTTTTGGTGGTCACGAGAAGAGGGTTACAAAGGCATCTAGGACACAGAAGCCAGGGATGATTCTAAACACCCACAAATGCACGGGACAGACTCCCACAACCAAGAATTATTTCATCCAGAATATCAATAGGCTGGGAGACCAAACCTTGTCCACATGTACAGAGACTGGTTTACATCCCCTCAGTAGCATGAACTTGCATCATAGCCGTGCTTGAGAAGTTACAGCTGCTGAAAATTCCCCACCAGTCTCGTCTACTGGGATCCACACCAGTGGGGGCAGAGGGTAGTTTGTAGCAGTGGTCAAAGTGTTGGATTGCTGAAAATGCAGATATGCCCAGAGAAGCAGCTTATCAAACTGGGAGTGAGATAGAACCACTTTCCGAAGGCCTCTTCCCTGAGTAGATACTGTGGGAACCACGTCCTTCCCCAACACAACACCCACAAGGAAAATGAGGTAGAAAACCAAGGTCTAAATTCTTTCAGTTTTTCTGATCTGGGCTCAGCAAGATTTCATGACTTTGGCTTTTGAACCTAATGTGTATTTACAGTCTCTATCCCGTGGCACCCAATTTGCTTAAAATAGCTTGGTTTCCTGAACTGAAGGTATTCTAACCAAGACTTTTAAAGATTTAAATTTGACGCAAATGTTACGGCTTTCCTCCCCTGGCTTTCTGTCTATCCCATACTTTTCATTTTATTCTCAACGTCCAAGACATTTTCTCAGCTGCATGGATTTTGTCTCTTTTGTGCAGCTCAAATTATGCGGCACTCACAGCAGATAGACACAAACCCAGCTCGTCTTCCTCTCCTCTTGTCTTTTAGAGCAGCTAATAACTTACTATTATTGCTTCCCTTCCAATTTAGCTCTCCATACAAAACCAGAACAATCATTTTCAAATGCAAATGAGAAGATGTTATCTCCCAGCTTAAAAACACACAAATGTTCCACTTACTGCTCCTGTGAAATATCAAGCAGGAATCTGCGTGTGGCCTGCAAGACCCTGGTGGCCTTGCCACACACCTCCTCAAGGTGGCTTTCCCTGCAGACTTCCAATGCATGGTCCTCCTTCAGCTCCTCAAAAGGAGATGGCACTCTTTCCTGCCCCCAGACATTAACACACAGTATTGGTTCTGATCCACTCAGCTTAATTCCTGCATTTCACCTTCAGAGAAGCCTTCCCTGACACACTGTCACACTGGGGCATGAGTCTTCATTTTCACAGGCCAGATATCAGTATTTATCATATACACTTACCAGAATGATGAGAAGCATTTCTAGAGTTTATAAAGCTAATGCCTCTCCCTCATTCCAGATAAAATGATTTCTCTGTGCTGCAAAATCCATAGGTGTCTACCAAGAATTTATCTGCATTCCAAGTATGCTAGAATGGCTTATTTTGAACTGGCATTTTATAGCTTAAAAAAAAATTATACTCTTAACAAAAGTATAACTATGCAAAAAAAAATAGCATAACTAACCAATTACAGAATGAGTATTATGGAGAATTGTCAAATATCAATACCTTTAGGTTGTAAGACTTTATTCCTATATTGATTTAGAGAATCAGAAAATAATATCTGTAGCTTATTTAAAAACCACCTTACTAAAAGCGTTTAGCAAGTTGTATTTTAATATTATCCTAGTGACTTTTTGAGTTTGGCACCAAAGGGCTTTTGCGCTAACTGTCCCAGTCTACCATAAGAACTAAACAATGTAAGACCAATATGTAGAAGCCATCTTATCTCATTTATTTAAAAAAAAACTATAAATATGCCTGTGCTAGTTTTTTCTTCCCTCTACTTCTTTAAAAGACAGAATTATATGGTAGCAATTGTAATAATGTGCTATCAGGTTTATCATATGTACAAATATATTTAATACTAATAGCACACAGAGAAAGGGAAGAATATATGTGGGTTTATGTATTTACATCTTCCTGGAATTAAGTTAATATAAATCTAAAGAAGGTTCTGAAAAGTAAACCTTAGAACAATCACTAAGAAAAGAATTAAAAAAATGTAGTACAAAAAAATCATTAAAGGAATTAAATTATTGCCCTAAAAGTATTCAGTTAATTCAAAAGAAAGCAATAAAGGAGGAAGAGAGGAACAACAACAACAATTAAAAAAAAAAAGACGACGTATAGAAAGCAAAAAAAAAGAAGGCAAACATAAACCAAAAATAATATTAAATGTGAATGCAGGAAACAACCCAATCAAAAGTAAGAGATTGTTGTATCATACTGAATTAAAAAGAAAATAAGGACCAACTAACCATCTACAGGAGACACACTTTAATTCAAAGACACAAATAGGCTTAAAACAAAGTGATGAGTATAGATATCCTATGCAAACAGCAACCATAAAAGATCTGGAGTACACAGAAGAAGTAAGTGTTTCAACCAAACAAAAAATGTTGCTAGCGATAAAGAAGGAAATTTTATAGAGGAAAAAGGATCGAATCCATGAGTGAGATGTAACCACAGTAAACAGGTGTATACAAAAGCAAAGTTGCCAGAATACATGAAACAAAAAACAACAAAATGAAGGGAGAAATAGACAAGTCAACAATAACAGTTGGAAACTTTAATGCTTCGCTTTCAATGACGGGCAGAAAAAGACAGGCAGGAGACCAAAACAGTAAACTAAATGGATCTAACCAACATGTGTAGAACATTCTACTGAAACACAGCAAAACATACATTTTCTCAAGGGCACATGAAACATTCTCCAGGATAGACCATTTTAAAACCATTAAGACAAGCGAAATAAATGTACATGACTGAAGCCACTGAAAGCGAATTCTCCAACCACAACTGAATGATATTAGAAATCAGTAACAGGGGCACCTGGGTGGCTCAGTTGGTTAAGCAACTGCCTTCGGCTCAGGTCGTGGTCCCAGAGTCCTGGGACCGAGTCCCACATCAGGCTCTCAGCTCCATGGAGAATCTGCTTCTCCTTCTGACCTCCCCTCTCATGCTCTCTCTCACTCTCTCTCTCTCTCTCTCTCTCAAAATAAATAAATAAAAATCTTAAAAAAAAAAAAAAGAAATCAGTAACAGGAAAATATTGGGGAAATTTATACTTACATGGAAACTTAAACAACACACAGTTAAATAACCAGTGGATCAAGGGGGAAAGAAAATCACAGGATGAATTAGAAAATATTGTCATAGGAATGAAAGAAAGACACAACACACCAAATGTATGGAGCACCACTAACACAGAGCTCAGAGAGAAATTTATAGCTGGAAACACCGATATTTTAAAAAGATCTCAGGTGCCCGCATGGCTCAGTCAGTTAAGCAGCCCACTCTTGATTTTGGCTCAGGTCACGATCTCTGGGTCCTGGGATGGAGCCCTCTGTTGCATTCCTCACTCAGCAGGAGGCTGCTGGAGAGTCTTTCTCTCTCCCTCTGTCCCTCCCTGAATTCTCTCTCTGAAATTAACAAATCTTTAAAAAAGAAGAAGAAATATCTCCAATCAATTACAAATATTTCCCCTGATGGCACCAGAAAAAGAACAGATACTATATGTGAAGAAGCAACAGGAAGGAAATAGTAAAGATTAGTCTGGAAATGAGTGAAATAGAGAATTTAAAATAAACAAAATTAATGAAAGAAAAAGTCAGTTCTTTGAAAAGCATCAACAAATGGACAAGCCTTTAGTTAAACTGACCAGGGCAAAAAAGAGTGAAGACTCCAGTACTAAGAACAGAAATGAAAAAATGAGAAAGGGGAGATCTTTACCAACCTTACAGCAAATAAAAAGACTTGGCAAGAAAAGCTTTGATGAACTGACTGTGAACAAATCAGATTATCTGGAGGAAACAGACAAATTTCTAGAAAGACAAAGAATACCAAAATTGACTCAAGAAAGACGTTTGAATGTGAATAGACCTACAAAAAGGGGTTGAAATAATAATTCTCTAGTGCCATATTTTCCAAAGCTCAGTCACTCTCTGATAGTGCCTCTCATTTACTTCATTGTCTTGTTTTTAAAATTGAATTTCTTGCTTCAATAACCGTATGTTTCAACGAGTTTTTTGTCACAACCAAAACCAGAAAGCCACTCTCCTCTGTCCTATAAACATAGTCAATGTAAAAATAAGTACACCAGAAGCCAAAGAGTGTGATTAAATTCTCTCAAATGTCCTTGCCTGCTGGAAACCGAGTCAACCCAACTCTGGCACAGCGCCAAAGGGCCAGAATCCAGACTTGCCAGGTTTCCTGGATGCTCCATTCCAGCCAATGGCTCAGGCCTGCCTGTCAGGGTCTATAAAGATAATGTGGCTGCTTCCTTTTCAACCACACAGTTTGAAGAAAATATCTCAGGTGGGACAAGGCTCTTCCCTGAAAGTTTAGACATTATGGGAAGGTCAATCTGATGACGTCCATTGGGAAAACTAAACATTCTACAGATAAAACGTTGAGCCACGATAATCCCTCTCTTGGTCACTGCTCTGCTTTCCTGCGGTGGCCCCCACGTCCATAAATTCTGAACCCAGGCGTGGATAGATCAGACACTGTGGTGGTTGTCTCCAGAAGATTTCAAGACGGAGGCTGCTCTTGCTGGTAGCTGAGAACAGAAGCGGCTATCCCGGCTGAGTCGGAAGCTGAAGATCTGTCTCTCTCCTACTGATGCAATTAGGTAAGACTAATGAAGGCAGGAAGAGAGTCGTAGAGGAAGAGATGTGCTTTGTACATTCATCTCATAAAATCACATTTATTGATAATGCAAAGTCATATGTTAGTGAGGAGACTCTTCGAAAGAATGTTAGGCCCGTCTGATGGCAAAGTGGGAGGCAAACCTAAGACAGCAGCTCCTCTGGGCGCTCTGAGGCATCTTGGTTTTACACTCAGCTAAAGGATTCCAGGTCACTGACTGGGACCTGTGCAAGATACAAAGGTTACAGATACGTCGCTAACAGCTTCACATGGTAAGAGCAGAGTTTCTGTTGTCGGCATTCTGTTAGGAGTTGAACTGTATCCCCTCGAGAGATAGGTTGACTTCCTGATCATGTGGTACCTATGAATACGACCACTTTTGGAAGTAGGGTCTTTGTAGATATTACCAAGTTAAGATGCTGCCGTTCAGGTGGACCACTAACCAACATCATTGATGGTCTTAGAAGAAGAAGGAAATTTGGACACACACATGCACAGGAGAACACCGTGTAAAGACATACACACACAGGGAAGACAGCACTGGGGAGATGCCAGTGGAGACCGGGGGAGACAGTCACAAGCCAAGGAAGGTCTGCGTACCAGAAGCTGCAAAAGGTAAGTCATGGTCGTCCCTGGAGTGTTCGGAAGGAACCTTCCCCTGCACAATGCCTTCATTTTATATTTCTTGCCTTTATGACTATGAGGAGGTAATTTTCTATTTCAAGAATAATGTTTTTAAAAGTTGGGGCATCCGGGTGGCTCAGTCAGGTGAGCATCCAGCTCTTGGCTTCGGCTCAGATTATGATCTCAGGGTCCTGGGATCCAGCCTTGCATCAGGCTCTGTGCTCAGTGGAGAGTCTGCTTGAAATTCTGTCTCTCCCTCTTCATCTGTCCCTCCCCCCACAAATTAATAAATCTTTTGAAAAATTAAAATAAAGTAAAATAAATAAAAAAATTTCTAAGCCACCCAGTTCGTGGTATATCTTTTTCTGTCCTTTTGCTTTTGACCTACTTGTAACTTTTCATAAGCTTGCTAATCATTTGAGATACAAAACTGTAAATCATTTTCAGCCAGTCTTAACCTGTTCTTTTCACGTGGAGAAGAGGCATGTCCCCAAAGTCAAATCATCTAAACACAAGTAAGGTCAAATCATGCACTCCCTAATCTTTCTCTTTATCCCTTTTCTCTTTTACTTGTAAAGTTCCTTTAGAAGACACAAAGAAAGGGGTTTTCCACACCACGATGGAGCTTCTCCTACTCCACATTTTAAAAAAATGATTGAATTTTTAAAAAATCCCAAACTATGATCTCTAAAAACTATGAGAAATCCTTAAAAGGTCAGGCATGAATTGCTTGGAAAAATCGACTACTCCTTTGTGTATAGTATCTCCCCAAGGCTGAGGCAGTAGTAAGAGGAGCCTTCAAATTTCTCTCCTAAGATGGGTCAGATGTTTTAATGCATCTGTTATTTATGTCAATTGTTCTTGTCTCAGAAGCCACGTTCTTCTGTACACCCCCACATGTTACTTGATCCTAAAGCCGGCTTCTCACCAAGCGGGATGTGCATTAACAGTTTTGCTTTCTCTGTTGAATACCAGGTGCACTAGCTCTTAGCCAAAAGGCTGGGAAGCGATTGTTGAATACCACATGTAATAAGTCGCATCTTATTTTGTCTCTCATGTTCACTGTCTAGAGACCCAGATGACAGACGAACAGTAGATTTCTGCAAATCATGAACTCTAAGGAAGATTCATTCAGCTCTGGGAAAAGTTGGCTTTTCTTGACTCCCAAGTTTTCAAAACAATCAACAGGGTTTGGAAATGTTTAAAGAGAAAAATTGAAATTCCAACAATTTAATGAATAGAAAACAAAAATTATCTTCATAGCTTTCTCTAATATTAATGATCTTAGAATAAATCCTATTCTCTAGATCATTTTTTAAATTGAACAAGAGTATCTAATTGCCTTGATTTTATGAATAACTAAAACAAAACAAAACAAAAGATTTGCTGTGTGAGGTAAAATGAGTGAAACCAAAATAAAATGATTCAAAAATTCTTAGAAAAAAAAGAATTGTTTATATTTCTCATATTATATTCCTATAATTATATCTCTGCTCTATCTATAATTCATTGCTACCTGATTTTCGAGATTTCCCTCCCTTGTGTTGTGTTTTCACTTGTGTCTCAATTATGGAAATGCAGGGCTTGTTGTTCTGGTTGGCTACCCTTTTTGACCTTATGATTGTTCTTGTGAAGGATTTCTTCAGTACAGAAATAGACTTCGTTCTCAAACAGGTGAAAATTGAAGCTTGAAATCTACTCATCATTAATAATTTCACATCCCATAAAATTGTTCTTTCCACCAACATACAGATAAATGGTTCAGCTCATTGTAATTGTAGGAAGGTTACTCAATGTGCCCAGTAAAATGAGGGAATTTTCTGGAAAAGTCAGGAAGGCAGGCTTATCTCCAGCGGATAAATAGCAGGCAATAACTTGCTGGGAGAATACAATAAGGTATTGCAAAGATTAAGGTATCCTGGCTGGCGGAGTAAAATGGCAAAATAGATGTCGTAATGCACCAGAACTTTCCCCACATCACATGGAATCACACATCAGTCATCAACGCGGCATGTTTTGTAGAACTCGTGTATAATTAAGTACCATGGCAGTGGTATAAAGAGTGTAAATTTTGGAGGCAGAAACAGGTGCATCGGTGTACTCTCATTCACTCTCTTTGCCTTAATTTCTCACATTCTGAGGTGAACACTCAACGTGCACTGCCACAGGAAACGGACCTGTAGACACTTGATAGAGTCAGGGAGTTGACTCTACTAAGGAGAGTTTCATTTTCCTTCTCCTTCTGACCCTGAAGAAGTGATATTTGTGTTGCCTTCACATTGGGAATAACAGAGAAAATGAAATCTTACTGTCACGTGTCAAACCATCAGGCCGTCAGGATGTTCCTAAACAACTTACATTGAAGAAGTTGTTTTCCTCCTGTGATTAGTTGGGGTGTTTTGCACTAGTCAAAAGAGCATTCTTGATATTGATTTTCTTTTTTTTTAATTTCAAAAGAAGAACCAAGAGGCATGTTGGGTATGCAGTTATATTTCCCAGTTGAGTCAAAGTAGTCAGGGAGGAAAGCTTGCTTTTTTTATAAACAATTTTATGGACTTGTTCTAATAAAAGGAATGTATAACCAGAGAAGTATAGGTTTTGAGAGAGAGAAGGGGTGTTAAACGGTCATCCCAGCCATTCCGTCATCTCAGGACATATCCACAGTTATACCAAGTGGATGGGAATTCATCCTATTTTTAAAGACATTGATGGAAGGGAAAAGATTCTACCATTTTCTGCTTTAATGTATTAATGTAGTATCTCGTCATTCTCAAAATAGATTTCTATCTCCCCAAACTAGATGTACAGATATTTAGATACATATATAATATGAATAAAATGAATATATATATGTGTGTGTGTTCATATATATTATGCATATAAAGTATGTAATATATATTAGATGATAGATATATGGATAGATATATATAGATACAGATGGTAGAGATGGAGAGAGGACGTGCCAAGTGTACATTACTATCCCCACAGTCTTTTCTTCTTAAGGCTAAATTATTTCCTCCTTCAGGAATCTGCCTTTCTTCTCCCTAAATGCATAAATAATGTTTAGATCTCTTTCTCAAAATCTTTCAAGTTCTTCTTGTCTTGCTTAAGCTGTGAAACCCTGATCCACTTCCATGCCTCAAAATCTACGTACATAAATATGATCATGCGACTCAACAGAAGTAACGTGAGAATAGCATTTGAAATATATTCTGTATTGTCATGAGGCAAGCTCACCCTGGTTTCCACTCCCAAAGGCCCTCTTTGCAGTTAGCCTGATCCCGGGCCCTCCTTTGAAAAGCACTGCCTTTTTCCGAGGCATTTTTCTGCTCTCTTCATGCAAAATCATTTCTCTCCATGCTTAAATGAGTAAGCCCCTATAAAGTGCTTCTGGGAGTGACAGCACATGATGAGTAGATGTAAATTCTATCAGTCATCATTGCGCTTGTTTGGTAATCTTTCAGCGTGGCAATGTGTGGTTTTCATTCTCATTTTATCCTCCAGTGACTTACTCCTTGTCACCAATCTCAATCAATCTCCAGCCACACACAAGGAAACTCACAAAATTGTTAAGTTAATTGTATTATTTATAATCTATCTTCAGGAAGCATCCCCGGTAAAACTCCCTAGAACTCCAATTAAATTTCTTTTTTTTAAAGATTTTATTTATTTATTTGACAGAGAGAGATCACAAGTAGGCAGAGAGGCAGGCAGAGAGAGAGGGGGAAGCAGGTTCCCTGAGCAGAGAGCCCGATGCGGGGCTCGATCCCGGGACCCTGAGATCATGACCTGAGCCAAAGGCAGAGGCTTAACCCATGGAGCCACCCAGGCGCCCTCCAATTAAATTTCTTATACAACTCTTCAACCAACTGTACATTTATGCAGTTTTCTATTTTAAGAGAGACAGCGAGAGAGGGAATACAAACAGAGAGAGTGAGGAAGGCAAAAACAGACTTCCCGCTGAGCAGGGAGCCCAGTGTGGGGCTTGATCTCAGGACCCTAGAATCATGACCTGAGCTGAAGGCAGACTGTTAATGCCTGAGCCACCCAGGTAGTGCTAATTACAAAGCGGCAATTAAAAACAGAACGACCTTGAACTAAATACTACCAGCATGAACTGCTTATTGTTAAGTCTGAAAAGAGCATAATTTGCGACTGGACGGCTCAAAGCGCACTCCAGGTACCCCACTTGCCCTCTCCCATGGGAATGGCCGCCGTGGCACAACATGGTGTGAAACACTTGTTGGCGGTAAGTTTGGGTGGAGAGATGGCAGAACCGGGAAACCAGACCAAGAGAAGCACTGAGATGACCGGGGAACAGGGGAGTCTGCTCAGTGGCATGTAACGTGGAAGCGCGGTGTTGGCAGAGCACAGTGACGAAGGTACAGGAGGACAGTCAAGGCAACATGAAGGGCTGAGCAAGGTCATCAGATGGGAAGTAGTCAGCCCCGTGTAAGACCATCGCAGTGCAAGGCGTAGACAATGCCATCATGGGTGCTGTTTATGAGTCACAACTGGTGCTCAGACAGAAGAAGACCAACCGCCGAGAGTGGGACCAGGGTCAGCTTTAGAGATGGAAACATGAGCAACGAATCCTGTGCTAACCATTCGGCAATTTTTCTTCCAGTTAGCCATTTTTCACCAAGTAAAACCTGCTTCATGGCCCCGGAATGTTGATTGTCTTCTGAAAGGTGCACCGAAAAGTTCTCTGTGGCCCTAAAGATAATATTAGATAGGAAGGAGCAACGTGGTTCTCAGCGGTTCCACATGCAAAACCACATGTCATCCTCACCCCACATTTGTGAAACAGGAAACAGTCTTATTTCAGCTCACACTCGGGGAAACTGAGGCATGGGAAACACAAGCAACTTGTCCACATTTACACACACTGCTGAGTGCAAGAACGCACAAGGATTGAGACTCCGCTCGCAAGACCACCGGCTTTCCTTCAAGGCAAGCGTGATTTACCCATTCAGCAACGGTCACTCAGCCCCTGCTGCTTGCCATCCAGAGATCCAGTGAAGAGTAAGATCAACCCCATCCCTCAGGAGGCTTTCATCCCGACAGAACAATGAGGCAAGTGCCAGAATCCTTCTGTTGTTAGGGCTAGGTGTGATATTTGCGCTTAACGATACGGTCACTCAATTAGCATTAGTTCAGTTGCTCCGGTATAATTCTTTTATACTGTCATTATTATACACACTCCAGAACCTCTTAAGAAGTTAAGGAGCAGTTCCCGGAGAGATGAACCTAATTAGCTGCATCCAAGACTGTGGTGCTGAGGCCTGCCAAGGCGGGTAAGCAGGAAGCAATCAGCCCCTCACCAAGATGGACACTGTCACCCACAACATCAGTTCCCATGGCATGTGCCCCGTGTTACGGAAGCTTTCCCACGGAGGGTGCTCCTTTACTCCTCCTCTTTCTCGAGTCTGTGTTAGCAGAGGTTGCGTATAGGAATACTGAAATCTCCGTGTGCACAAGTGGTCGGGGGGGGGGGGGCAAACACGCAGACATTCTAGACATGACGCAGGTTGGCATGGGCTTCATCGGCTCGACTCACTAATTGAGAAAGGGAGAGGGAGTGATCGAGATGCCGCCAAGAGGGAGAGCAGCTACTACCACAGAAAGGCAACCGGGATCCGGAAGCAGAGGTTTCCGGTGCTGTCGACCGTCAGCTTCAAAAAAGCAGGTTGTCGGGGCGCCTGGGTGGCTCAGTGGTTAAAGCCTCTGCCTTCGGCTCAGGTCATGATCCCGGGGTCCTGGGATCGAGCCCCGCATGGGGCTCTCTGCTCAGCAGGGAGCCTGCTTCCTCCTCTCTCTCTGCCTGCCTTTCTGCCTACTTGTGATCTCTGTTTGTCAAGTAAATAAAATCTTTAAAAAAAAAAAAAAAGCAGGTTGTCTCCTGGAAAATACCATCATCATTACTAAGTGTAACCCTGCATAGGCTTGAAACTCCACTGTGTTTCTCTATAATGTAACCTTTGACGCCATTATCAGTACATTCGCCGGATGCAAAGAAAAGGTGAATGAACAGATGAGTTTGATAAACAAGGGTCGTGTTTCTAGCTGCCAAGAGGCACATCAGAAAAGATTCTTTCCTCCTTGTTGGTAGAAACTGACGGTAAATAATGACCATAATCAACAAATTAGTATCGTGCTGGGATGATCTGGGGAGAAAATGGAAAACTTAGAGCAGGAGAAGCGGGAGTGCACAGGACAGGCTCTGCAGCTCTTTTAAAGAAGGGGTGACAGGGAGGGTAGTCGGAGAAGGTGACCTCTGAGCGAGGATCCGGAGGAAGCATGGAAGGGAGCCAGGCGGATGTCTGGGGAGAGAATGACAGGACAAGGGAACGGTCTGTGCCAAGGTCTGAGAGATCCCATGCCTGGCTTGTGAGGAGACCGCCAGCAGGGTCAGTGAGGCTGGTGCGGGGTGAGGCGGGGTGGAGGGGCGCAACCAGGCTGCTGCAGGGCCTCCCGTCACTCCTCTGGCTTTAGCTGTGGCTCCCCATGGTGCATGAACTGCCGGAGGACGGTGGGGGAGGACTGGCATCTGGCTGGTGTCTGGCTTATCTTCTATAAGGATCACGGAGTGCTGTGTTGAAGACAGAATGGGGGTGGGGCGGTGCAGGAAGACTCGTTAGGAGATAATTTCAATTAGAAACTTCCAGGTCACTGAAAAACGCACCATTAGTAAACACTCTCATTTGGTGTTCCAAAATGATATATTCAAATATGGCACTAATTAGACTGACCTGGGGCTATCCGAAGTGTGTCCATTCTACCAGCATCCTTACCCTGCACAGAACCTTCTCTGATGTCCCTAAAATTGGCCCTTAGTCCCACAAAAGGTGGGTTTCCAAAGCTCGTTCCACCTGTCACTGCTCTCAGCCAATCACTTGCCTCTGGGGTGGGAGGGGGTGGCTTCCAGCCTCTCCTTCTCCAAATCCCTTTGTTCGATATGATTTTCTTTCCCAGGCCGTTGATCCCTGCCCCCCTGCCAACCTATTGCCTGTAACCCCACGGATAGCTCATGGAAAGAATTTGGTGAGGAAGTTTTGGTAAGAGGGAGACTTTCCTCTTGGGTTTTGACTGTCATGACTGTGGAAGTCAGAGGCTGTGATGGGCTGGCCTGGGGCTGTGCTGATATTCGCTGAGGACTAGAACAGCCAGGCTAGAGAAGGTCAATAAAATCCATACATCTCCACCCACTCGTTTTCACAAAACAGAACTCAATGTGAATTTGGAAATCTAATCAGACTCACGGACTAACGGCATAAAATGGGTTCTTGATGAATAATGTAATAGACTATTGAAAACCTATGAGTCTTGTTCAATCTGGCATTCGTCTCCCTTTCCCTCCAGAGGTATTTCTTGTTTTTCCCCGAAACTCTGCTTTCTTGAATGCATGCTAACGTGATCTTCACCTCAAATCTCTTACAACCTAAATAAGCTATGATTTTACTATTATGAAGATTATTATTACCTATTCTGCTTAGGCTGTATGCATGGCACTGGTATACAATTCTCCTTTCGCCATTAAGAGATTTTTCAAACAAGTCCAAACAATTCATCTGGTCAGAGACTTGGAAGGTCGATGTGATGAATAATTAAACCTGTGTAAGTCTTGCCTGGAAATAAAAGACAGATGGTTTGATTTGAAGCCTTCTTAATGGATGAGATACTTCTGGAAAAAAAAAAAAAGAACATTAAACTGAATGTGAAAGGTGGTTAGTTCATCTGAGTTTTTCCCCACTGGGGTGTCCCCCTCCGCACAGAGCATCTAGAAAGTGCCAAGGCAGCAGTGGCAAATGCTGCGAGTGGGGGAGTGGGTTTGTCTCTGGCTTTGGGTGTCCTGGAGCATCAGGTGCTAGACATCCCACACAAAGAATCCCATACAAAGTTGCTCGAAACACACTGAGATGACCTCCATTCTGCCGGAGCACCAGAGACGGTGATAGTCGTAATCATTCTGCTTTAAGGTAGGATATTGGATGTGTACTATGATTACTAAGGGGAAAAGTCATTAGTTGTTCAATTAGGAGAATTTCTTGTGGTTTTATGATCATTAGTTATGGGCAACAATTTAGGAAAAATTCCCAAACTCCAAAGCAAACATCTTTTATCTGATTTTGGTTTAATGCCGCCCTATACCTTAATTACAGCAACATCTGCTTTCATCCTCGCCCTGTCAGCCGGTCGGGTAGATTTGCTAATAATCTTTGAAAATTCTGTAATTTTTATAGTACTCTCCAGTTCAAAAACCTTGATGGCTACCTATTTCAGAGCCAAATTTCTCTGCCTGGCTTTCAAAGCATTCAAGAAAATAGGTCCTCCCAGCCAGCCCCATATTCGTATTCTGCCCAAAGATGAATCAGCCACTCGGCCAAGACAGTCTCCTTGCTAGCTCATAAATATTCCACTCTTCCGGATATCTTGCCTTGATGATGTCTCTTTCCCTATTATGTAAACTATCTTTTCTTTCTCTCTGCTTTTCAAATTACTGGTGTAAATTAAAATTCTTTTAAGAACTAATTCTGTTTTTTCCTCCTTAAGTCAGTACAGGAAATGCTTAAAAGCCTGATGCTTGAAAATAGACAATCTGAAAATTACTTACTCTTTTTCAGGCTCAGTTTTTTCATCTGTAATATGGGGTTACTGTTTCTATCTCACAGTACCATTAATATTTTTCAATGAAATATACACATATTATTTAGCATAGTACCTGGTATGTGGTGTGTTCTTAACCAAGAAATTGGTGAGCATCCGTCTAGGGTAATTCACATTTCACTGGATACCCTTGCCCTCCCTGAATGCTTGTTCATTGATCTCTTTTAGAATTTATAGTTTTTATGTAAGAAATTGGTAAACGATTGCCTATCACTGATACCACTGTTCAATCTACCAGTGGGGTGTCCCTGTTAGACCAAAAACCCTTTGAGGGGAAAAGAAACGATTATACCTCTCCTGCTTCTCCACAGTATCTGGCACGATGATCCCACTGAAGATGCTAAATAAATAGAAACCCATCACTTCATTATTCAGCCAGCCAAATGCACCAGCCACTCTTCCAGCCCTGGGACAGACTGATGAGTAAATGCATTCCCTACCCTCAGGAGCTCAGAGAGAGTAGAGGAAGCAGACATGTAATACACAGGTATAAGAGAACGGGACAGTGGGGTGCAGAAACAGTTACTTCTCGAGTATTTCTCAAAATAAATAAATGTTGTCTTATAAACATACTTTATTCATATAAGAACCAAATGGGTGATTCCTTATGTCAATGGTATGCTGGTAAATAACAACTGGAGCTTAGGGGAAACAAAAAAAAGCCTTGGTTTGTAGTAGTGGCCAATTCCTATGTCGCAAGTGCTCAGCCGTGGCCAACTGCAAGCGACCATCGTGATGTTGCTGAACACGGAGCTTCAAGAGATGCACTAGACCGCACAGAGCCTTGCCACTATGCATACGTACAGGAGATGAAAATAACCTTAGGAGTGTGAAATGGAAAGATATAGTAAAACAATTAAGAAGCAATGAGTTTTGAACATTTATTATCTTCTAATATATGCATGTAGTTGATTAAATTATGCATAGTTTACTTGTATGATTGAGTTATGACTATATAACTTAATTTTAATAATGGCTGAGTTTAACAATTGAAAACACTTTGACAAACTATTCTTTTATTTTTTTCTCTTTTTTTAAATTTACTTTTATTTATTTAGATTCAATTAGCCAACATATGGTACAGCCTTAGTTTTTGGTGGAGTTTTCAATGAAATTTCAGTAATCAATTCTTGTGAGTTTATAGGAGCTGGCATACCACCTTTTATAGCCCATTTCCAGTTCTTAAAACTAGGGGGAAAGTCAGCATTTTGTTATTGGCTATAAAGTTGAGTTTTTACAAAGTCCATTGTAGGGTAACATTTGGATGCCCAAACATCTGTTTGCAGTTGCTTTTATAAATATGGAACGGGTTTGAGGATAGAGGGTTCTATTTTTCTTTGTTTTTTTTTAAAGATTTTATTTATTTATTTGAGAGAGAGGGAATGAGAGAGAGCATGAGCGAGGAGAAGGTCAGAGGGAGAAGCAGACTCCCCATGGAGTAGGGAGCCCGATGTGGGACTTGATCCCGGGACTCCAGGATCATGACCTGAGCCGAAGGCAGTCGTCCAACCAACTGAGCCACCCAGGCGTCCCTCTATTTTTCTTTTTAGTGACTGATATTTACCTACTTTGTAACTATTTATTGTGAAAAATTCCAAACACATAGGTAAAATTTTGTGGGAAACCTCCCTTTTTCCATTACATGCCTTAACCCTTTCAACTCCTGGCCATTTAGTATCACCTATGCACTCCTCATCTATGACTCCCCCACCTCCACATTGTACCATTTTCATATCTATGTTCCGCTTACATTATCCACCTGTCTTCACATCATTTGGAAGAAAATGCATCAGTTCATGTATAAGTAGATCAGAAAGTATCTAAGAGATAGGGACTTCTTTAACATAACTACAACACCATCATCACATTTAAAAAAATGTAATTTCTTAATAACATTGAGACTCCCTAATCAGTATTCAAAGCCCTGTCTCATAAATGTCACGAATGGCCTTTACATTTTTTTATAATTTGTGTGAATTTGGATGCAATTGCCCATTATGCTTGATGGATAACTCCCTTTGAATTGGTAGAGTTTTCTCTGCAAATCATTTCCCCTTATAACATGTTTGCAAAAGAAATAAGATCAGCTGGTCCTGTAGCGTTTGCCAGAGGCGAAATTTTGTTGTTTGCATGCACGTGGTGTTATTTACATGAGATGTTGTGCTGCGTGTGTCCTCTGTGTAGGTCCCTGGGTCTGATGAACTTTGATCAGATTCGGGTTCCATTTGTATGGCAAGAGTGCTTCGCAGTGGAACTGCGCTGTTGAGAAGCTTCATGGGGTCTGAGTCTCTTCTTGTACGATGTTAGCTGCTGCTGATGCTCACTGACTGGATTCACTCCTCATGGGCGCTACAAAATGGCCATATTTTAATTCCTCTCATACCTTACTTACGTATTAGCTGGAATGTTTTCTAAATAAAAACTTCCCTCATCCACTATTTGGTTGGCCAATGGTACTATTCACTTGCGGAAAAAAGAGTAAATGTTTGTTTTGTTGTTTCTTCCCCTTTATTTACCTGTTTTCAAAATAAGCTGGGCACTAGCATTCCAACAGTTACCAGTTCCTAGTGAGGAAAGAAATCCTACAATCTTCCACCAGGATTTGCGAGGAATGGCAAACTCATTTAGCTCAATACATATTTATACACCTACCTCGGTGTGGAGCCTACCAGTCCTTTCTAAATGACATGAGAAAGTTATGGGCATATTTTAGAAAGTCTTTTCTGCTTTACTGGATGATTTTCCCCATGACATTACTGTTTGCAACAAGATGAATAGCATAGGATTTTATCAAATGTAGCCTTGGAAATTACCTCATCCATATGCCTCATTCATTGTAAACTCAGGGAAATTAGGCCAGTTGAAATCAAGCCACCTGCCCAAAATGATCCCAACAATTGGTATCAGGCCTGATTCCAGAATTCTGGCTTCCTATTCCAGGAATCTGACTAAAAGAATTATTCTGTCAGGAACTCTGGTTAAAATCACTAGTAAGTACAAGGAAACAAATTTAACTGTCACACACTGTACTCAAATTAAAATAAGCCATCATTCAAAAACCCATTCCAAATCAGACATCTTGGAACTCAAAGCATTTTCCCAAAGTAACTCACATTTCACTGCTGTTTACAACTCAGGCTGGGCGAGCAAATGGGACTTACCTATAATTTAATACCAATACAGAGTCCTATGTGTGCAGCACCATTTAACAACTTCTTCCTTATAGAAATCAATGAATATAAGAAAACTTTTATTTAAAATATTCTACTACGCCCTCGGAACTTTCTATGTGTTCCTTCATTTCATTTCTGCAACAATCCTGAGAGGTAGGCAGTGTCAGTCCCATCCTATCAAAAACATTTTGAGGGTCAGAAAAATAAGCTCAGAGAGGCATGGTAAGAGTTGGAGCTCAGACTGGAAACCAGGATGCCAAGAGCAGAATGCTGCCCGGCCGTCTAGGCCTTCAGAGCTCCATAGAGGAGTGGAGAGCCGTCTGCTCGGCTACTGCTTCAGCCATAGGATGGTGGAGTTTCTCTCACTGTTCAGTCACTGAGAGTAATTTCAGTGAGTCAATGCATGCCCTGACAGGGAGGAGTTCTGCAAACATTGGAAGGGGCCGAGGAGTGGCTTTAGACTCAAAACTGACTCAGGGGATTCATTGACAAAGTTGCATGTGATTCAGCTGAGAAAAGGGTCCCAAGTTATGGAACTGGTTATCAGCAAAGCAAGGGAGGGTTCTGATTCTCATTTCATAGGAAGCCAATTGTGTATGTGATGGAGACTGTGGTTGGCAACCTCTGATGGCTCCCAGTGACCGCCGTCTCCTGATACTCATGCTCTGGTGTAGTGCCCACTCAGTGAGGATGGGGAGGTCATATGTTTCACTTCATATGGCAGAACTGATGGGATGTCATTTTCAAAATCAGAGTATAGGAAGCATGGGGTGGGGGGGAGGGGCACTTGGGTGGCTCAGTGTGTTAAGCATCTGCCTACCGCTGAGGTCATAATCTTGGGGGTCCTGGGATGGGGCCCCATGATGGGCTCCTTGCTCAGCAGGGAGTCTACTTCTCCCTCTGACCCTCCCCACTTCCACTCATTCTCTCTCTTTCAAATAAATAAATAACATCTTAAAGAAAAAAAAAAAAAAAGCACGTGGCTTCTACCTCTGGTGTGCTTTGTCTCGTTCTCACATCGCGGAAGCCAGATGAAGCTGCCGCCATGTCGTAAGAGTAGCTCGTGAAGGTGTCCTCATGAGTGATGAAGTACCAAGGGCTCAGTCCAACAGCCTGAGAGAAGTTGAAGTTTGCTTGACCCATTGGATATCTTAGAAGATGATCCTTCAGCCCTAGTCGAGTGGCGATGACTAGATCCCTGGCTGCCATCTTGACTCCAACCTGGTAAGAGACTTAAGAACCAGAACTACCCATCCAGCTATGCTACCCCCTCAACTCCTGAGTCACAGAAACTGAGATAACACAAGGTTGTTGTTTAAGTTGCTACATTTTAGAGTAATTTGTCAAACAGTAACAGACAACTAATTCAGTGTCATTCTTAGATCAAGGAATGTCTGTTCTTTATTAATGCACTTTGGGGTATATATGTGTAGTCATTTTAATTAGGAATACAACTTTTTTTTTTTTTACCTTAAATAGGATGTCTTTTTGTTGTTGTTGTTGTTGTTGTTATAATCTTTTACCCCTGAAAACATCAAAGTAAAAAAAAAAAAAGCGTGTATAAGACATATATCTCAGTGGCTGTCAACTGGGGGAGATTTTTTCTCCCCAAAGAGACATTTGGCAATGCCAATCTCTGGAGACGCTTGGAATTTGTTACTGATCTAGTGGGTACAGAACAAGGGCGCTTTTAAATATCCTGCAATGTTCAGGATAGCCCCTCACACCAGAGAATTATCCAGCCAAAAATGTCAGTAGATGTTGAACAATCTTAATATTTAACCACTGAGATATATCTATTCAGAAAACGATTGTATCTACAAAACTGAAGCTTTATGATCATACACTGAAACCAAAGGAGATTAATATATATTTTCAACAATTTTTTTCATTTCTTCTCTTTCTATTGACAGTTTTTGTAAAATGAAAATGAAAATGTTTTTGTTACATAAAAGCGACTTTCTTTCCAGTAACATAAATGGCATTTGTTTTAATGTATAAAACAGTGGGCAACATTTTGGTATATTCAAGTTGCTAATTGTCCTTATTATCAGGACCACATAGGTTGATATTTTGGAAAACTAATTGTTTGACATTGAATTTGGAACATCATGGATCACAAAACTGAACACTGACTGATAAAAATAACACTCGGTACCCCAGTGTGTGGGAGACTCTAAATAAGTAAACCGAGAATGGATATTTATAGAAAGCCTACAGATGAAACACATTTATTATAGGCAAGTGGCTCCCATCATCCTTTCCTAAATGACGGATTGCCCTCAAGGAGGGAGGATGCTGTCAGAGTGTAATGAAGATGGAGACTTTCTCCGACGTCTTACAACCCATGAGACACATCCTCACAAATGCCGAATGAACAAGGTTGTTGGGGTGAGAGCCACAGGAAATCCACAGGGTAGGGTCTACTCCCTTAGGAAGAGGATTTTGGAGATCTAAGCACGTTACATATGGAGAACAGATTATCTTAGGAAAGTAAGTGACTGTAGAAGAACTATCAAAATAGACAGACGTCTCAGATCTGCAGAAGCAGCTGAAAGTAGAAAAATTCAAAACCGTATTTCTATCTGAGGTGTGATTTCCTCCAATAATACTGAATTTTTCTTTTGCTTGAAGCAGCAGCAATATCACTGAGTATCTGTAACATCCCAAATAAGGACTTTGAGGAGAACTGTGGTGATTAACATCAAGCAAATGGCAGTCTAGTGCAGCGCTCAAAGCCTTGAGGTGGCAAACCACAGATCTGAACTTAAGTCTTAGCCCTGACACATTGGCAGGTGCATTTAGGTAGAAAGTAAAGATTAAGTTAGATAGAGCATAAAAAGTTAGTGCTGAAGCATAGGAAAAGTTCAAAATCTATTCGCTATTATTTTTATGAGTTTTAAAATCTGAGGCATTATGGTGGCCGCTAGCCTCGTGTGGCTACTGAACACCAGGAATGTAGATCGTCTAAACTGAAATGTAGCGTGAGTGTGAAGTACAGACCAGATTTTCGAAGCTGTAGTACAGAGTGTGGAATGTAAAATATCCCCAGTATTTTTACATTGACCATACACAGACATTTACATTTAGTATTGTAAAAATTAATTTTACCTGGATCTTTTTCCTTTTTTGAATGGGTCTCTTAGAAAATTTAAAATTCCATATGGCACTTCTATGGCATGCATTTTGTATCAAGTTATTTTATTGTATGAAACTATTTTATTGTATTCAAAAAAATCCGATGCATAATGTCATTCCTTCCTCAGCATCCCCCTTGGAAACAGATGCTACCCCACATGCAGCCCACTGCAATTTGGTGACTCCTTGCTTCCGTTTCTGTGTGCGACTGATGTTAGCCTTGAGGTAGGTGGAGGCCATGACGAGCTGTGACCCAGGGACAGAAGTTTGCTGAAAGATGCTGGGTTTCTCTGCTGAATGTAATGTGGCGACAGCCTCAGGAACCCCAGAAGCTCACACACAGACCCACTCCCCCTCCTTTTACAACATGACTTTTATGAGATGCTTTTACAAAAATATAGTACAATTCCTTTTTAGTATTATAAGTAACACTGCATTATATGCAAATATATTAGAGTCTATGTATTATCCCACACATCAATATTATTTCACGTGAAAAGTTATAAAATATTAGAATTTAATAAGATTCTATGGTATATGATCTCTGAACATACTAAATACAAAATAAATAATGTTAGCTCTGTAGCTATAAACAAATAAATTTATGAAAGGAGAAAGAGGTAAAATTCATTTTTAATTAAAAGAATTATTGGGCTACCTGGGTGGCTCAGTGGGTTAAGCGTCTGCCTTTGGCTCAGATTATGATCCCAGGGTCCTGGGATTAAGCCCCACACGGGGCTCCCTGTTCAGTGGGGAGTCTGTTTCTTCCTCTTACTCTCCTCTCTGTGCTCTCTTTCTCTCTCTCTCTCAAATAAATAAAAAAAAAAATCTTTAAAAAATAAATAAAAATTTAAAAATTAAAATTAAAAAATTAAATAAATAAAGGATGACTATTCTATTACTGCTCTTGCAATGTACAGGTCGTAGACATATAACCACCTGCCACCACCACTACATGGGAAAAGAAAGCTCTGATTTATTTTGTGCTCTTCAGTACCCTGCCTTGTTTTCAAAGGAGGTTTCATACAAAAGGAGATAGCCAATAAAGGCAACGGGATTGCAGAAAAAAAAACCCAAAACGCATGTGTTTACATATTGTCTGTTATACAAGATGATCCTTTCTGAATTCACAAAGTTTTACCTGTGACATCATATGAGCCCCTTCGGTATTTGTGACTGGACTTCTAAGGCGTGAGATTTACACGAACCGTCTAGACCAGATCATCTGTCTTCAGATCAGCTGGGTTCGCCAAGTTTCCATTTCTGACTCCAGTAGTCTTATGCTTACTGTTTAGGGACTCAATGGTCACATTGTTTTCCTAAATAATGGTGATATGTTTTCTATAACAAAAAATCTCTGAAAAATCTGAAATCAAATCTAAACCGTCTTCACGTCAATGCTCTAGATGCTCTCCAGAAATAGAATGGGTTTAGCAAAGAACGAGGGGCTCTTAGATCTAAATTCTGCCCTCAGATATTTTACATGGGTTATTATCGGCTTTCTTTTGCTTAGAGGTATTTTTTTTTTATTTTAAGAGCTTACATAGAAACCAATATTCTTGTACATGACTATGTTGTGTGTCATAAAACACATATTATTCTAGCCACCCTGAATAACAGACAAAACACTAGGCATGTTATCCTTGCCTTTATGTTTCTCTTTGAAGCTCCATCAGAATACTAGAGGAAATAACTGAATAATAAAGCCTGAGAAAATAGTAGAGATCTTTCCATTACGGACAATAGCATTGGCCATGTGGAGTGGGCAGTAACCTACCACCACTGGCAACAGATACTTTCCTATACGAAAGGAAGACTGTTAAAATAATTGCGCTGGGTTGGACATTTTTGGAATGCATTAGAAAAATGTCATCATCTTTTCATGGATCAATTATAAAATATTACAGGCATTAATAAACTTTTATTGGGTATATCAGTTACTTTTCCATGTCAATATTGATAGTGATGACGATTCTGGGCATTTAATTTTCAGGACCAGGTTTAATTTCAAGATTATCACACTTGTTGCAGATAACCCAGATACTAAAACATAATTAGGGTTAATGCATGTTTGCACGAGGACAGATGGTGTATCTACACATAAATGGACCTGATGTCGTTCCGCTCTGGGATTGGAGCAACTGAGTCGGAACCAAGGTGTGAGCATGAGGTGGCTGGTGTCCAAGCTCAAGTCATCAGATTATCTGCGCCCCTGAGTAGAGATTGGCCAAGGGGTTGTTATAGAGAACCAAGGTTTTCTGACTTTGCTCATTTTTATTCTCTGTAGAATCCTTCTTTTCTCACCAATCCTGTAGTTCAATCTAAAATACTTCCCGTAAAACACTAAAACAGTTGGGAACTGAGATTGGGGAAGAGCCGTGTCTCAGAATCCGGAGCCAAGGAGAGGCTGAGATGACTCAGCGTAGGGTGCTGAGCATAGTCCCCAAGGAGAAAGCACGGGGGCTGGCGCCGAGGAAGCCTCAAGACTTCTTGAGTGACCCAGTGCTGTGTAGGGATTACGGTATAAATACACTGAAGACGACGCCTCTGTATTGGCCCTGACATTGTTTACTTACAACGGGCTATGACCATTAAGTCAAAGCCCATTGGCACCAAACTCAAATGTTACACATCATTTGTTTCCAGTAGACCCCAAATAGGCAGAATTTCAGCCATTTACAGCCTGCTTGCTTTGCATGCCCCAGGAAACTGCATGCAACATTGGCCAACTGTGGATAAGACAAATCTTGTGACAATAAAATACCTGCTTGCCTTCGGAGTTTTCTGACCCAGAGACACCCCACCTAGCTGCAGCCACCATCATCTGGTTGTGTAAATGCCCACTGTCCATGTCCCCTCTGCCCCCTGGGAGTTCCCTCACCTTTCTTCTTTTCTGTCCAGGGGTCCTGTGAAGCTGTCTCTAGAAAATTCTCCTGCTGGGAGGGACTTTTCTCATGCGGTCCTCTCCAAATGCCACTCAGTAAGGCTTGTCATGCAATATTGTCATCTCACTGTCTTGCCTCTTCTTTGCCTTGGTCAGCCCTGAAATTTTCAAACTTACCACAGGGACCAATAAAATCTGCAGCCAAGGGAGGAGCAGAGTTTGATGTAGAAAGACAACGCACCTGGGAGGACCCCTCCACTGGACCAAATTCTAGCAGCCAGGGAATAGGCAAGCAGGAGGACCCATCCAAGGGTTATGGTCTGGAGGGAAGACAGTCCTCAAAGTGCATCCAGGACAGCCAGTGCGGACAGCTGATGACCCACGCCCACGTACCAGACCTCCACCCAACACTGGCTCTTTATCCAACCCCTACCACCAGGCTGGGATTTACACAGGATCCTGTAGAGGGCTGGGCAGGAAACTGAAATGTCAACTTTTGTCTGGAATCGACTAAGATTACATTGTGATCATTGTTGGAAGAGAAGGCTCAAGATAAAAATTAATTCAGTTATAATAAACTAAGAAAAGTGTTATACGGCTTTTTCAGCTGAGCTGATGACCAAGTAAAATTCTGCCTACGAGATCTGTTCTGTATTTTGATCTAATTAAGAAGAACTTTCATCACTTCCCCACGTGCTGGGCCGAGACAACCTGCAGATCAGCTTATCACTTGCAGCTGGCTTCTGTCTGCTGGCCCAACAGCTCTCACCGTAGGATGTTTGGTTAGCATTTTCCTGTTTAGAGGGTTGGGCTGAAAATTGATCAAAGATGCAATACAATAAGTTGACAATAAGTTATTTCAATAAAACACGCTGATTGAATTCATCTCTGTTAAAAATTTTCTCAAAATATTTATTGATGTTACTCAAAAGCTAGTGAGCAAAACAGCAGGAGAGATGAATTCCTCGCGAAGCGTCTGAAGCTTCGGTTCCCTGGCCCTCACTTACAGAAGCCGCATTCAAGGGTCTGGGAGGGGCCCCAGCAATTTCACATTAACCACTTCTGGTCTTTATCCTAAGAAAAAGACCTTTATCCCCCCAAACAGAGTATTCCCCAAATAGCATATTGCATCTAGAGTTAGGACATTATCGGTTGGAGTGGTGGGTTCTGCATCATGTGAGACTGACTCTAGGAGAAATGGCCCCATGTAGCCCCTTCTCTGTCTGGTATCCAGAAGGCACAGAAGCTTGGGAAACAAAGACCATCCTCTACTCTCCGGATGGAGAGACCGGATGACATCCAGGATTTCTAGAAGCTCAGATAAAACGATGGCTGAGAATTCCTGCTCTGTTCGGGAAGACAGCATACCTGCATGGGTTCGTTTGGGTTAACATGTCAGTTGCGTATTCTGCATGTGTACAGGGGGGTCAGACATCGAGGATGGCCTTCCAAATCTACTCAAAATTTAGTGAGTGTGGACCATCACTTAACTTTCCAGCTTTAAGTTTTTCATCGATGAAATGAGGATAAAGTTACGCCCATCATGAAGATATAGTAAGGATTCAAGGAGATAACATGAAGCATCGCCTAGAGTCTGACTCACAGTAAATGAGTCCAATCCACATGCCCCTGACTCTTACCTGTGCATGGAACAGATGACAAGAAGTGACAGCTTATTCCCCAACATTTTATGCAAGCGCCCAGTCATGGGAATGATGGCAGTTAACCTCTAGCTGCCAAAAGTTTCAATGTGAAAAAACCCAAATGCCCATCGGGCGGTGAGTGGATGAACAGAGTGTGGTCCTCCCATTCGGTGGGATGTGCTCCAGCAACAAGGAGGAATGGACTACTGATCACGCGACCCCATGGCTTCATTCCAGCTACATTCCATGAGGTGAGGAAAGCCACACTCAAAAAACCTACATACTGTGTGATTCCATTTCCACGACATGCTGGCAAGGCAAAACTACAGAGGGAGAGAGCAGATCAGTTGCTGATTCTACAGGGAACCCTTGCGGGGCGGGAGAACTGTCCTATATCTTCATTATGGTGGTAGGTCCATGGTTGTAACCTTTTTCCAAAAATTCATGAAATTGTACACTTTACACATGTACACATGAAATTGTACACAGGAAATGTGTACACATGAAATTGTACACAATATACACATGAAATTGTACACTTTACAATTGTACAATAAAGGGGAGAACTTTACTCGATGCACTATGTATTAGGTGTAATTATGCAAATCATACCTCAGTAAACCTCACCCAAACAAACAACTAAACAAGACCCTAAACCCACTGGAACACAGAGAAGCCCGGGGAAAGAGAGGGCCTGACGCTGCCCCAGGGCTCTGCCTTTTGCATCACTCCCGGGTCCTGCCACCTCCCTGCCTGGCATCCCCGCTTAGGAGCTGCCAACACCCCTGAATCTGTTCCCGTGGGATGGGCTCTAAGAGTAGCTCATCCGAGCACGGGAGCCTCATGATGGCAACAGAGGGCTGCCGAGAGTTCCAAGACCACTTCGGACAGCGGACAGCGCGCGCTCTGCATTCCTCTCCCTCACCCCACTCTCAGCCACAGCAGAGAAGAGAGCGTTCATCGCGTAGGTCCTGCAGGGCCCGCCTGGCTGCGGGCACAAAAACACGCAAAGAAACGTTAAAGCGAAAGATGGCACGAGATCTATCATCCTAAGGATCAGACGGTGGTGAGGGGCCACAGGTTAGGAGCATGTCGTACTGTGAATGGGGACATCCCCCAGCTGGCTAACTATTCATTTGGAGGAGGTGTTTCTGATTCTAAGGCATATTTAAAAGGAGATGATGCCCTGCAGTGAACTATGAACTCTAGGGGATGATGGTATGTCAACGTGGTTCGTCCTTGGTAAAATACGCACCAGCCTAGTGACGGGTGCCGAGGATGGGGAAGGGTCTGGGGCAAAGTTGGGGGGGGGCGGGGGGATGGGAAATCTCTGCACCACTCTCCCAGGTTTGTTGTAAATCTAAAATTGCTCTGAAAACTAAAGTCTCGCGGCACCTGCCTGGTTCAGTTGGAAGAGCATGTGACTCTTGATCACAGGGCTGTGAGTTCTAGCCCCACACTCAGTGTGGAGCCTACTTTAAAAAAAGAAAATGAAAAAAACAAAATGAAGTCTTAATTTTTTTTTTTTTTTAAAGGAGGGAGCGATCCAAGTCTCTGGAAGGAGTTAGCTCTGATCTGCTCCTGTCCCCTCACGAGTCAGATTTTAAGGGAGGGTTCTTCCTCATCCAACACGAGCTGCAGGGGCCCAGGTCTGGTCCATACTTGTCTCTAAAATTTGCAGTGTCTGGACCATTAAGAGGAGCCTCAGAACATGTGTATAGTCGGTACTGGTTCTTGAAGGCTGGTCTTATGGAACTGAAGTCGTAAGTTTGGAGAAAAAATGTACTTCGACAGAAGACAGGAAGCCATCGACAAAATCAAACTTCACCTATTTGGCAAAATTGTGCACATGTCCAAGGCATCCCTGGTTTCATGGTCAGTGGTAATAATAATGATATTGGACCCGATATGCCCGGCCCAGGGGTGGTACACGGCCACACCTACGTTTCCTTCTTTACGACTCCAGGCGCAAACATGAGATGAATCATCGTATTTGCTTCATGACACCCTCTCACCATGAGCCCTACACGGTTTGCTTTTTTTTCTATATATATTTAGTTAACATATATTTAGTTAATGCAATAAACACCCACGATTCCACACATCCCCCCAGAAGCTAAGACTTTAATCCTTCTGTAGCATCCACAGTTTCCCCCTTGCTGGGTAACCACACCGGAACTCCACATTTAATCTCCCCTTGGTTACCTTTTAGTGGTTTTATTGCAATCTTCTGTATTCCTAAAGTGTGTGTGTATGTATATATACATATATATACATACACACACACATATATGTATATATATATGGTACTTATTTTTTTTAATTTCATACCACGTGGCTAACATTCTTTGACGTCACGTGCAACGGCAGCTGACTCATGTTGATGTCCATAATGCGTTCCATGGTGGAGAGTGTTTCCGTCCATTCTTTGATTGACTTTTTCATGCGTGTCTTCTCTTGTACTCGGGCCTGGCGTTCCCGTGGGCAACGGGATAGTGGGTGCTGGGGTTCCAGGTACGTGAATGTCCTGCTTCTGAGATGACGCCGCGTTGTCTTCCAGAACACCCGCACCAGTGTCCACCTGGCACTCTCCGGGGCTAAGAGGTCTTGTACATCCACATTCCCTCCAGCACTATTTTCAGCTTTTAAAAATATTGTCAGGTGGATGCAAAATGACATCCCACGGTGGTCTTGATTTGCATTTTCCTGCCCAGTCACCCTGCTGAACATCTCTTCATCAGCCTCTTCCTCTGTCAGTTCATTTTCTTCTTCCCTCTCTCCCCCCCTCCCCCCCTTCCCTCCATCTCCCTCCCTTCCCTTCTCCCTTCATTCCTGTTTTCCTGGTGTTTTTCCTTTCTTTTTTTTTTTCACTTTTTAATCTTTATTTACAAGAAATAACTTCTGAATGAAGTCTTTTCGTGTAATATTGATTAGTTTAATTAGAAGCACTAACATAGGCCATCACGTTCTAATCAGAAAACATTAAATAACTGACACATAACAAAATATGTAATCCATCTAGCATCTTAATGATATAGTGTATGAGGGGGTCAACTGCACTCTTTTAGTTTCTAGATTCTCTTCATTTTGACAAGAAAACCAAAAATTCCTTTTGATTTTTTAAAAAGGTGCCAAGATGATTATAAGACAATTATATATAGAAGTATTGGGAGGTTTATCAATAAGAATATTCATAGGTAAACTAAGCATTTTATTTTCTTTAAAGACTATTTATTTATTTGACAGAGACACAGTAAGAAAGGGAACACAAAAGCGGAAGAAGGAGAAGCAGACCTCCCGCTGAGGAGGCGGCCTGACGGGGGGCTCCGTCCCAGGACCCTGGGATCATGGCCTGAGCCTAAGGCAGATGCTTAACGACTGAGCCACCCAGGGGCCCCTAATTTAGTATTTTAAATTGGATTTGTTTATCTCAAGTTTTCCTGTCTTTTTCTTTCTTTCTCTCTCTCTCTCTCTTTCTTTCTGTCTTTCTCTTGTTTTGATTTTCTGCTTTCTATATTTTTGGCATGAAGCTTTGTTAACTGTATGTCACAAATTCCCTCTCCCCATGTGTAACTTATATTCCCCTTCTTTTGAGGTGTTTCTTAATAAACTCTGTTAATTTCAAGACTGCCTGTCCATGTTGCACTTATTCAACACAAAATATCACGCTTGTTATCTTTTCAAAAAAAAGCGTGAAGAATTTAGGTCGCTCGCCTCCTGAATGACTTGGCCCTACTTGGTATCACTCTGGAGGCACTTACTCTGCAGTAAGATCACTACGAGATCAGTTGATGAGGTTATGTTTTTTCCACACAAGGGATTGAAACTTCTAGAAGCGTATTTAGAAAGCAAAGGGTTTTCAACGTACACACGTGACCCATTTCCAGCTCTACAGGTGAAAGGGGTCTTGTCGCTTTAGTCCATCAAGCAGTTTATGAATAAAAGCATCGAGACTTGCCGCTGTGAGAGACCACCCCAAGAGCACACATCGAATGAGATTTGGGGCCACACCTAGAGCCTGACAGCCTCGTCCCCATGGCAACTCGTCCCCTGATGCACAATACAGGAGGGGATGGCTACAGCCCTAGGGGTTTCCCATCTCTGTGTACTTCATGGGCGGCTGCACCCCGGCACGCTCAGCCGAGGACGGCAGCTGGTCTGGTGAGGCCAAGGAAAGCCCTGGAGACTGAGGGACACGCAGGTTCGCGGGGGGAGCTGACCTACAGGGAGGCCAGGAGTGCGAGTCCGGGCGGAGTATCTGCGGCTGCACGCTAGCTGCGGCGAGCTTCTACAGCCCAGCGAGCTGGCCTAGAAACCATCCGTGGCCCTTCCCCTCTTCCCACCGTGGCTGTCCTGAGGACATCAAGCCTTTCCCCTGGACACCCTTCGTGATAAGGAAGATACTCCAGCGTGGCCACTCCAGGAGCCCCTGTCCCTGAACACTGACCAACTGTCTTCCTCGATGGGAATAGAGAGGGAGGACAGGATTTCTCCGTTCTCCAGATAATGATTAACACAGGCATGCAGGGTGCTCACACCGACAAGCTTCCAGCATGTACCCTAGGCTTTGAAATCGTTCCCCAGGCAAAACAAAAACAAAAACAAGGATGCCTGGGTGGCTCAGTGGGTTAAGCCTCTGCCCTCAGCTGAGGTCATGATCTCAGGATCCTGGGATTGAGCCCAGCACCGGGCTCTCTGCTCAGTGGGGAGTCTGCTTCCCCCCCTTTCCCTGCCTTTCTCTCTGCTGCTTCTGATCTCTGTGTGTCAAATAAATAAATAAAATCTTAAAAAAAAACCAACCTACATTCAATAGTAATTCCTAGGATACTCCTTCTGCTAGTTGCAATCACCGTCATTAATAAGTCTCAGGTGTGGAAACATAACCCCTACCATAAGTACTCTGATTTCCTTAAAGGTAGAAAGTGGGCATTCCTGACTTTGGGCAGCTTTTGTAATAGAAAGCATTATGTTGGCCATGAGTTGATTTATGGAGAACTTCCTGCTTGCAGCTCCGTATATAATTTCTTTTTTTTTTTTTTGAGATTATTTATTTATTTATTTGACAGACAGAGATCACAAGTAGGCAGAGAGGCAGGCAGAGAGAGAGAGAGGAGGAAGCAGGCTCCCTGCTGAGCAGAGAGCCCGATGCGGGGCTCGATCCCAGGACCCTGGGATCATGACCTGAGCTGAAGGCAGAGGCTTTAACCCACTGAGCCACCCAGGTGCCCCTCCATATATAATTTCTATCCAAAACACCCCAGCATCTTCAACCCACCCTCTTATAATCCACTAAGAGCCCAAGCCAAGATTGGCACATTGCCAGGAGGATGTCTCCTTATGGGAAACTGCTGAGTCGGCCACCAGCCTTCTGAAGAAGGGTTGGTGCTCTCCTCCCAAGCAAGCTATTCTCAGAAAGGCCTGGAGATCCCAGCCATATTCAGCTGTGATGAGAACTGTTTCTCTTTCATCACACATGCAGGAATCAACATGCCCCAGGACCTTTACACAAGCACGTGCTTCTTAGAGCCGCCTTCTCTGTACAAAGAAATCTGTGTGTACACCAAGAATGACACTTCTTTTCGTCTTCTGGAATGTGCTGCTGACCAGCTCTGGTCAGCCTCCCGTGGCCAGCAACACCACCCACTCTGAGAGGGTTAAGTCAAAGGGACTGACTTCGAGCAGGTGCATGTTTACAAGGTCATTCGGAGCAGGAGAAGCAGCTCTCGTGGGGCTCCCAGGTGCACATCTCAGGTCACTAAACTGTCTGCTTCTGTAGTAAATCAAGGAATTGTTAGCACTGCTGCTTCTCGTAGACGGGCACCGTTTCCACAGAATCAGCCACTGCTCGGCATTCCCAGGCTCCAGATCTGAGCGGCACGGCCAGCCTCTAACTCATACGAGCAGCGAAGGGGCCTTTGGCCTTCCCCGTGTAACTCCGCTCCATTTCAGAGTCTCCCACTAGAGCATCCAGTTGGCAGCACTGGAGATCAAAGTTACCAAGGAGGTGGGGTTCCGGGTTTTGTGCCCAACCTCGCTCTGGAAGCGTGCGGAAAGCCAGTGCCCGGCGGCCGCCCCAGCTGTGAGCCACACCGTTGAAAGGCTCCCAGCCCCACTGGGGGTTTCTTCTCTTCTTCTCCAAGGGCAAGGGGTCCTTTTCCAATGGTTTAGAGGCATGAAGGTGACTTCTGACTGCTTTGCACTTGACTCTCATATCTTATTCCTGTAAACTTAGAATAGATTCAAATAAAGCAAAATTTCCACTAAATCATTGCATTGGTGAAATTTAGAACCTCTTTAAAATGACTTCACAAAAGAAAATTTCTAATTTATTGAGTACACTGTATTTTCATGGCAGAAAGCCCCATAATTTTCTACACGTGCATTTTACGCGCACGTTGCCTATAAAAGTAAAAGCTATAACATGTGGCTTATTTCTCTCCCAATTTTCCAGGGTGGAAAATGTTTTCTACTTCTACGCACCTTAAATGCTTTCTTTATTCTTTCTTCGACTGCTTCCCGTTGTGATTCTAGGTCCTTCGCTACAAAAAGCATGGTTATTTTAGCATAGGAAATATCTTCCAGACTTCTATTCGCCTGAAAGTTTTGCATTTCGTTTGAGTCTGAGACTTGTTGACGTTCGCTTGTGTCCCCTGTAAGGCTCATACGCAGTCTTGCTTTGCCTCTCCTTCAGGGGAAGGAACAAGAGGCCATTTGGTCCCTGTGGGAAACCATTCCCCTTCAGGGCCACAGGAGAACCCACAGCCCGCTGTGCGGGTCTCTTGGCCAGGCTGCAGGGCACAGAGTTCTCTGCGCTGCCCTGGAATGAGTTACTGCTGCTGGGGCAGAAGCACTTTAGATTACGGGTCCGATAAGTCTGGTGGGCCTCATTATGAAACCTAATGTGGGCTCATCTTCAAAGTTACTTTGCTGGTGTCACGCGGGCTTTTATCACAGCGCTTCCTCCAAAGACGGAGCGAAAACAGAGCCTGCGGGCTTGGTGCTCTTTGTTTCGAAAGATGTGCTGTGCCTCTGGTGGTTCACCAGATAGTGCTGGGGGAGGTGGAGGATTGACAAGATCAAGGCGGCCTGCGGGGACAGGCCTGAGACACCAGGAGTTGGAATTGCATAATTCTTGCTGCCACGGGTTTTATAGGACTCACCGAGATTGCCCTCCGCCGAGGGGAGCCTCTGATGCGCCTTCACACTCCGGCTAAATTTATAGAATATAGTATTAAGTATAGCTTCAAGCCCATTAGCGTTGTATCAACTCTGTCATCTCCAGTCTGTTCCTTTCTTCCCCTCTGCCTCCTGCCTCCTCTTTCTCTTAACTGTATTTCACTTTGTAATTCACACGTTTTACTTCTACTTTTGACTTTTAGCCTCAGATACCGAGTTCACCTCCTGCCTCCCTGGAGTAAAAAAAAGCGGGGGGGGGGGGGAGATGCTCTTGCACAAGCATGTTCAAATGGACCATAACCCGTTGCATTCAGTTTGATAAAATGCATTCAGCTTGATGAGCCGTTCTGTCTCACACATTTGCCATCTGAAATCTGTCTTGGCAAAGCTGAGTTTGTGTGTTTCCACTTGTTTCTTTTGGCTCTTGGCTGGAGGGTGTCCTCTCTGTCCTCCCCAGACGCAAACATCCTTAGAAGTGGCCGGTTTCCTTTCTAAACAAGACCCTTAGCAGGGACCAGGATCCCGTGCTTAGTAGACACCGGGCACTCAAAACATGTTGGTGGGGTGAGATGAGGAGTTGTATGCGGTGGGCCCTGTGGGGCGGGGGCAGCCGCACCTGGTCCTCACGGTCACGTGGAAGAAAATCTGCTCTATCTGGCCTGTGGGTCTGCCCAGGCCAGGGCTTCAGGGGTTTCATAGAAAAACCACCAGATCCAGAGCTGCATTAGCTACAAACCAGATTGCAGCCCCTGACTTAGCAAGCCCGGTAGATAAAGCACTTCCCGCCACCGGTACCAATAAAGCTACCCACGGAAGAATTCTAACTGGCCCTGCTGGGGTCCTTCCTCCTCTGGAAGGTTTGACCTTATCAAGGTGACGGGTTCAAAAGAGCCCGGGTCCTCAGCCTCCCTGCAGCCCTGGCATCAGAGCGGGACAAACCATCCTTCTACTGGACCCCCAGCTGCGAGATGGCGAGGTCGTCCAAAGAAACAGAGCTGCGGCCAAACACACCTCAGCGGCGACCACATTCCTCATTCCGGAAGCCCATGCTCCGTGTGGTCTGAGATCCCTGTCCTCAGAGCCCCTCACTTGTGCCAAGCAGAACAGCCTCTCTCGGGGGCTCCTCCTTCATCAGGCGCCCCTGCTCCCTTTTGTCCCCTCCCCTGTGCTTTTGCTCATGTGCCCCCCACCCCGCACAGATGCGATGCCCGAGGACCCAAATCTTCTCTGGACCCGAGGCTCCAGTCAAAACAGGTCTTTGCCAAGACACCTGCAGAAGAGGAAACTGGGCTTTACATGTGGGAAGCTACCGAATGACCTCTAACTTGATAACGTGCTTTGTCACAGTGGGACACAGGGACTTAAAACACAGAAATGCAACAGCCCTAAACTCCCAGGAGTAAGTTAAAAACAACAAACAAACTAAAAAAAAGCCAAACCTGAGTCCCAGTACTACGGGTTCTTGGTGCCTGCACCGTCCGGGTCAGCTGAGCAACGGAGGGTCTGCCTTGCGCCTGCTTCCTGGGCCCAAGGCCAACGTTCATGACCACTTGTGTTTTCAGAAAGATCTAAGTCACGTTATCAAATTAATTTTGTCTTTCCTTTTTGAAAGAATTTTTTTATAATTCATTGTTGCGCTGATTTATGTTTTTCATTGTTGAATAAGTGTCCGCTGGGTAAATAGCCCTAAGTCAGGGGTTCTGGGTACAAATGAGAGAAGAGAAAGTTACTGCTTCAATCCTTAAGATTATAAATGAAGGAAAAGCTAATTAAATGACCTGATTTTTTTTCTTAGAATATTCTACCTTGTACTAAGCTGAGCAGAGTGAGAAGCTAGCATCACAGTATGTAAAATTGTCCATGGAAAGAGGGAGTGGTGTCAGCAAGATATGCTGCAAATCCACACTGGTTCAGTGATTTGTCCCCATGCAAATAAGCCCCCTACTCACTGAGGGTGGCCTTGTCCCTGGCTGGGAATTCAGGGCCCTGCACAGGAAAGACTGCCAATGGCCCCCAGCAACTCTCCTACATTTGCAAAAAACAAAAACACCTTTTATCTGAGCCTCTCAGACACAGGAGCCCTTGTCAACTTGATAGTTCTTCATGATGAGTTGCTGCTTTGGAGAAGGGATAATAAGCTTTGGATTAAATGTCGTAAGTGTTTTTGGAAGATCTTATATGTGTGATATTTGCTTGTCCTGAATGAAAAATCCAGACAGCTTTCCTGTCCTCCTGGAGCCCACAGACCAATTTGGGTAAATTACCATCTGTCTTAAAAAATAGAAAAAAAAGGGCGCCTGGGTGACTCAGCTGTTAATCGTCTGCTTTTGGCTCAGGTCATGATCCCGGGGTCCTGGGCTGGAGCCCTGCATTAGGCTCCCTGCTCGGTGGGAAGCCTGCTTCTTTCTCTCCCACTCTCTCTGCTTGTGTTCTCTCTCTCTCTCTGTCTCTCTTTCTTTCTGTGCAAATAAATAAATAAAATCTGGGGGGGAAAAAAAGAGAGAGAGAGAGAGAGCTAGGGGCATGTGGCAGGCTGGACAATGGCCCCAAAGACAGCGACGGTCTGGTCCTGGGTTCCATGAATGTCACCGTCCACGGCAAGTGGACTTCACAGGTGTGACCAAGGATCTTGAAATAAGAAGATTATTCTGGGCTATCTAGGTGGGCTGAAAGGCCATCACAAGTGTCTTCGTAAAAGGAAGGCAGAAAGATACTTGTCTACAAAAGAGAAGACAGCAAAGTACCGCTGGAAGCAGGGGAGAAAGGCGTATGCTGTGGGGCCATGAGTCAGGGAGTGAGAACGGCCTCCGTAAGACAGAAAACGCCAGGAATGGATTCTTCCCTAGAACCCCGGAACGAATCAGCCCAACTGACACCTTGACTTTAGCCCCATAAGACTCCTTTTGGACTTCTGACCTCCAGAACTTTCAGAGAATAAATATGTACGGTGTAAGCCACCAAGTTCATGGTAATTTGTTGTAGCAGCCATAAGAAGCTACTACAGGGACTTCTCATAAAAGGAGCCCCCCCCCCCCCCGGGAGAGTGAACGGAAAGTATTGCTGGGAAATCAACTCCAATTCATGACAAGGTTTTGGTAGTCAGAGAAGTAATTTATAGTTAAAAATCTGTCCTTGTGAGGAGAGAGGTGGTAGGCTCTACACCAGGATGGAGACATTTTTAAACAAGAATGGCTGTTTTTTCATTTCCCAGTGTCAATATTGGGGAAGGATTCCGTACTTACTGAGCTGAACATTTCATAGTCATCCTGGCATCTAGAATGTCTGTCCACCATTCTATGAGATAGGCATTATAATCATCCCGTTATCAGTAAGGAAATCTAGGCCATGAGAAGGCACAGAGCTTCCCAAGGTCATGTGGCATAGTGGACACTGCCAAGTGCCTTCCAGACCGCTCTTTGGCGATGAATTTCCCTAGCTCTTGGGCATACTGCCAAGCAGACAGCTCTCCATTGTTAATCCTCTTTGGGGATTGCCTGGGCCAAAAAAAAAAAAAAAAAAAAAAGCCTCCTTCCAAGGGCAGCCACATCCCATGAATGACCAATAAGAGAGAATAAAGTGATGGCTTCCTCTCCCCAGTTCAGGACAACTTGAGGAATCATCCCATCTTTACAGCTTCCTGTAGGGTTTATCAAGGACCTTCTTAGGACGGCATCGTAGCTGAACTGCTCCCCCCCTCCAGTCCTGTCTCCTCCCACTCACAGATGTCAAACCCCAAACAGTCTGTAATAAATGTCCTAGGCACAAATTTCTATCTCAGAGTCCATGTCCAAGAAAACCCAACCTACCAATGTTTGTTGCATGAATCATGAAGTCAGGATTCTGCTCCAACACCCGTACCCTTTCTGCTTTAATCTCATGGTCCCTGATGGAGCACAGTATGTACATTTATAGGCTAGAATCTTCCTTTCCTACGTGGAGTGGGTAAGAGATGCTGGTGACAGAAACCCTGGGCTGGGGAAGAAATCTGCACGTCAGCGTTCCTCTAGAAACCGGGAAACGCGTCTGCCATCTCCCCTCCCTGCAGATGAATATGTGTTATTTGGACCCCGGCTGCACAGCTTAAATTAAAATAATGCTGACTAGAGAGCACGTGCTCTCAGAAGAGGAATGCTCATCTTTCCCGTAACTACTCCATTTGCCCGCCGGTGGATGAATGAGACAGGCTGCCACAGCTCAGGTACCAGTGGCAGCGAATGACCCAAGAATTATCCATCAGGAAAGAGTGGCCTCCGGGGGCGGGCAGCCCATTTGTGGAGGAGATGGAAAAGGGCTCTGAAGCCATGTACACTTAAGGAGGTGCGGCTGCTAATTTGGGGCTTGTCTGTAAGTCTGATCAGTACACTAAAGGATTGGCTTCAAAGATACAAGACTTTCACCCAGAACTTCCCAAACATGACATGATCAGCATTTCACCACGACGGTGTTTTCCCAGAAGCTGTAGCAGGTGTTCCTCTTACTCTGCTGAAGATGACTAGCTCTCAAAGGACCAGAGTGACCTCATTACAAAACCACCCCAAGATGTCCCATGGTAGAGGGCACAGCCAATGATGAAGGCATCTTGCCTTGGCACAGCCATAGGAAACAAAATATGTTATGATTTTTTTTTTAAATGCCAGAGGCCTGCAGCTTATCTTAATAAACTGCCAAGAGCTGCTTTACATTTTGAATTGGAGTTTAACACCTTCCTAGCTAGCACCTCTCTAAACTTTCCCCCCCAATACTTTTAAAGACACCAGAAAACTAACAAAAGACAAAGAGCCTCGCAGCGCTGATAATGCAGATAGACAGTCTAATGGCCAAAGGTCTGGGATGGAACAGTAACTTTCAGGCAGCCTGAGGTTCATTCCATGACACAGAGAACGCCTTCCTAGGCTTTCCTCACCTTGGAGTCATTTCCCACCTGTACCCAGTGGGAGACATCACAGGCCCTGGGTCCCAGGTCTTTGCAGGGGAACAGAGTGGACAATCTGGCAGACAGTGAGAAGGAGAAGCCCAGAGGCGAGGACAGTGGGCAGGAGTGGTGACAGAAGCAGCTTTGGTGAGATGATGAGATACAGCCCCGTGGAGCACGACCCGTAGGCACCGCGACAGCTCTGAGATGGGGATCACGGGTCTCTCACGGAGGCAGAAAGTCAGGCCAAGTGTAACCCGCCTGTTAGTAAATACTGCCTCTTGCCTGCAGAACTAAGTGAAGAAACTTCCCTCTGAAATGGTGCCCTGCAGCGTCTGGAAGATCCTCCCGCGTAGCCCCAGCCCCCTAAGGGGAAGGTCAAGGTCGACACAGCTGATGGTCCCGAAGACAACAGCAGAACAAACGAAATACAAACAATAATTTTCAAGGTCTAAGATGAGCCACAAAAAGGTAAATAACCCCAATGTTTAAGGGAGCAATGCACTTAAAGAGACATTTCATGTGGAAATGACTGAGAAGCACATGGAAAATTCTCAACATGACTAGTCACGGGGGAAATGCAAGTGAAAACCACAGTGAGCTACGGCCATACCCACTGAGGGGCTGAGCTCAACAAAGCAGATCCTAACAAGAACTGGTGAGGACTTGAGAAGTGGGAATCCTCATACCTTACCGGCAGGAGTGCAAACAGGGGCTTTTGAGCCCAGAGTCACTCCATGAGCCAGCATTTCACTCCCATCTCTATATTCAAGAGAAATGAGAACACATGTCCGCATGAAAACTTGTACACAAGTGTTCACAGCAGTAGTATTCATAGTAGCTAAAGAGTAGAAACCACCCAATGACCCTCCACGGTGCATGGATTTAAAAAATATGGCAGGGGCGCCTGAGTGGCTCAGTCAGTTAAATGTCTGCTTTCAGCTCCGGCCATGATCCCAGAGTCCTGGGATTGAGTCCTGCATCAGGATCCCTGCTCAGCAGGGAGCCTGCTTCTCCCTCTCCCTCTCCCACTCCCCCTCCTTGTACTAGCTCTCTCTCTCTCCCTCTCTGTCAAAAAAAAAAAAAAAATCTTAAAAATGAAATAAAATAAAATATATGGCATCTCCATAAAACAAAATATTTACTTGGCAACATAAAGGAATAAATTACTGACAAGTGCTAGAACATGGAGGAACCTTGGAAACATTACAGTGAGCCAAAGGACCAGTCACCAAAGTCAGAAAATCCATGTACATTATGTGATTCCATTCATATGAAATGTCCAAAGTGAGCAAATCTAGAAAGTAGGTTAATGTTGCTTAGGGCCGAGGAGAGGGGGGACCATTGAGGGAAAGAATGGGAACAAGATTTCTTTGGAGTGCTGAAAACATGCCCAAATTAGACTGTGGTCATGGTTGCACAACTCAGTGACTATGCTAAAGAAAACATCCAATTGTACATTACAAATAGGTGAATTGTGTGGCATGTGAATTATAGCTCAACATTCCTGTTAAATCTGTGTGGGGGGAGGGAGAGAGAGAGAGTTCTGAACTGAAACAGATCCGTGTATGCATAAAGGGGACCACAGCATTCCAGAGGGAAAAAAATGAAGAAAAGTCATGTCTTGGCAGATTTTATGTTACTCTTTTGAATTATAAAGATGAAGAAAATATCCAACAAGAAATTTTTGGGGGCAGGGGCGGGTGGAAACACCAAAATGACCTTAAGATGTAGGCCTCACCTCTAAAAACTTCTATATGTAATAAATGAGTCGTATGCATTATGCAAGCAGAGAAAAGGGATTATTAGCATGTATTTTGCATTTTTATTTTACTAAAATTACATTGTTGACTATTTTTGTGTCAGAATGTATTTATCTACAAACTGTAAGTATTTTAAGTTAAAGATAATTGTTTTTATGAAAGTAATTTGGGTCATCAGAGATCAGAAAGCAAAGATAAGCCAACAGGAGAGATGCTAGCTTTCCAAGGTAGAGCTATGTCTAGCACTGAAGGTCCTCCAAGGCCAGCAGAGAGCCCGCTATCTTGTCAGAACCTGCTTCACAATTCATAAGACCCAGAGCAAAATGAAAACACAGGGACTCTTGTTCAAAACTAAGAGTTTTTATTTTTTTTAAGATTTTATTTATTTATTTGACAGAAAGAGAGATCACAAGTAGGCAGAGAGGCAAGCAGAGGGAGAGGGGGAAGCAGGCTCCCTGCCTAGCAGAGAGCCCAACGCAGGGCTCGATCCCAGGACCCTGAGACCATGACCCGAGCCGAAGGCAGAGGCCTAACCCACTGAGCCACCCAGTTGCCCCCAAAACTAAGAGTTTTAAGACAGTGACAGCAGATCATTAGTTCAAGCATGAGGGTCCTTCTAAGCACAGGGCCCTGTGGCCTGCACACATCACCCAGTAAGCATTTCATGCATGTTTGCATAATGAATCAATGATAGATAACTTCTAGAAAACCTTAATTCACTTATCCTTTATTCCCACTCAAAAGTTAACAATCGCTATGATATAAGCAGGTTCTATTTTACCATTTTTTCCTGTTCCCCTTCTTTAAAAGTAAAATACTCGTTTAATTAAAAAGTCCAAAACAATTAGAATGAACGACGATTCAAATTTATCCTCACTCAAATGTTTTTCCTGAGTTTCCTTTGATCAGGATTTTGACCCATGCAGGACAATCTAATAGACAATAGACGTAAGGGGTGTTAGACCCTGGATCATGGGGAGGGTTCCATTGCGTGCACAGCATCCTTCCTAAAATGTAATCTTGGGGAGCACCCAACTCCCTCTCCTCCATCGAGGTGTCTCTGGGACCAGCAGAGAGCCTGGGTCCTAGAAAAGCTCATGTAATACTTGCCAAATGAAACAGAATTCATCAGTTGCAACATGAAAATAGTAAACAGATAAACCACAATGGTTTATGTTAGCAACTACCACGTGGAAAACACTAGTTGGAGGTTAGATTGCGACACGAAATGTGGGGACAGCCCTAGTGGACAGAGGTCCTCAAATAATCAGCCATTTATCACCTCTTCCTCATGTATGAAATGTCCATAACCATCAAATCTATACAGACAGAAAACACAGGACTGGTTGCCTAGGGAGGGGAGAGAAGGGAGGTTGGGGCAGGGAATGGGAAAAGCCGGGTTTCAGACCTGTCTTCACTCCAGCTGTCTGACTGGGCTTCAGTTTTCCTGCCTGTAAACTGAATGTCTTGCGTGATCGCTGCCCCACCTGTGATTCCAGGGGACAGAATCCCTTCCTTCTGACAGCAGTGAGCCCTGTGGTCTCACTCCTTGTGGTTTTCCAGCTAAGAGCTGGAGTAGATGGAAACCCACTCAAAACAGAACGGCCTCGAAGACACAGCCTTGCCAAGAGGTTATGCTGACCGTCTCCCAAGTGAACAGAACTTTGTTCCATTCTTGGCCTCCTAAGTATCAGTAACGATAGTCTTACGATAGTGTCAACATAAAAATGCAGGGAGGAAAGACTTTGAGCATTGAATTTTTTTAAAGTGGTTTCTGTGGACTAATTATACAAATTCCAGGAAGGATCAAAATTGTTCAATGCCTTAATTTTTCTTTCCTCTGCATGTGTAGACTGACACCAGTGATAATTGCTCCCAGGTGTTCTAAGTGCCACTGTCAAGGTTTGTCTAGAAGGCAGGTAAAAAATAACTGGGAACGCACCAAAATATGATGTTGGTTGGTTTGATTCGGTTGATCGTCTTCTATTGTTACTGTATTACATGATGGGTTTTTCAGTCTGAAGGGGTTCTTTCATGCTCATAACTAATTGCTGTTTTCTTTTCTCTTTTTAAAAAAATTTTCCTCTTTTTGCCAGTTTTTTTTTTTTAAATTCAATTACTCAATATAGTCTTGAGATTTCAAAAAATCAGGTTGTAATTTTATGGCTCTTGATAAGAATACATTTGAATCAGAACAAAATAAACTCAACAAGAACTGGTACAAAGAGTCACCAAAAACTGGTGTTTTTATTCCACAGATATAACAGGAAATAGTTTAGTTTGTAGATCTATACCCCCTACCTCATCAGTGACAGATGTTAGCGAAATATTCAGGGTGTTTATTACTGATTGAATTGTGTCCCTCATAAAGACATGCTCGTCTCAATACCCTGTACATGTGAATGTGACATTTTTTGGAAATAGGGTCTTTGGGGATGTAATCAAATTAAGATGAGGTCATTAGCGTGGCTCTGATCCAACTGGCTGGTGTCCCTAGCGGAGGTAGAGGAGAGATGCAGATACGCAGGGGAGAAGAGGAGGATAGAGGTTGAAGCACTATGGCTACAAGCCAAGGAATTCCAGGACTTGCTGGCAACATCAGAAGCTTGGAGAGAGGCATGGGATAGAGTGTCCCTGGAGCCTTCAGAGAGAGCGGGACTCTGCTGATACCCTGCCTTTAGACTCCTTGCTTCCAGAACTCCAAGTGAATAAATTTCTATTAAAAGCCACCCAGCCTGTGATACTTTGTCAGGACTGCCATAAGAAACTAATATCATTTTTCATTTCATTCAGAGGAAAAATGTAGTTTTGTGTAAAAATCTAAATAACATTTGGCTTAATTATTTTTTAGTGCATTCCAGATATCAACAATGCCTCCCATTTATTGACTACCTTGTGGCAGGAACTGCATTGTTCATGTAACAGTCAAGAAGACAAGGCTGCAAAACTACCAAAAGCATTTATTTGGGGTCTTTGGGATTGTAATTGGGAGACACAGAATTTACCCCCAAATCTAACTTGTGTTTTGATTTGTGAATTGGTAGCCCAGCATGGGGTGCAGGCTTATAACAGCAAAAACCACAAGGTCAGTAAATATTTTTGGAAAAAATCTGATGGGTGCTAACAGAGTTTAACTCACTAATATGTGATTGGCTATTTAGCCAACAGGTGTTACAGTATCTCTGTTTCAGTCCAAAGTAGAAGGATGTGTTCCAGGAGGTGCAGAGTTACAACTGACAAGTTACAATTGACCAAAGTCAAAAGTTTCTGACATTCTAAAAATTGAAACAGAAGTGCATAAGCCCATCTTCCTCAGTATCTTCCAGATTTTGAATGACTCTTAGCAATGCTTACTTCATTTTGAAATGAATCAGACAAAGTAGACTGTATAACAAAAACTGTAACAAGGGACAAAGAAGGACAATATATAATCATAAAGGGAACAATCCAAAAAGAGGAAGTAATAATTGAAAATATATATGCATCCAACAGGGGAGCACCCACATCCATAAAGTAGCTAGTAACAAACATAAAAGAAGTAATTGATAGTAATACAATAATAGTGGGGGACTTTAACAACCCATTTTCATCAATGGATAGGTCATCCAAACAGAAAATCAACAAGGAAACAGTGACTTTGAACGACACACTGTACCAGATGCATTTAACAGATATATTTGGAACATTCCATCATAAAGCAGCATAATACACATCTTTTCAAATGCACATGGCACGTTCCTCAGAATAGGTTACATATTAACCCACAAAATCAGTCTCAATAAATTTAAAAAGATAAAAGTCATAGCATGCATCACTTTAGACCACAGTTACACGAAACTAGAATCAACCACAAGAAAAAATCTGCAAAGAACACAAACACATGGAGGTTACATAACATACTACTAAACAATGAATGGATCCACCAAGAAATCAAAGAGGAAATAAAAAAATACATGGAGACAAATGAAAATGAAAACCCAGTGGTCCTAAAATCTTTGGGATGCAGCAAAAGCAACTCTAAGAGAGAAGTTTATAGTAACACAGGCCTACCTCAAGAAGCAAGAAAAATCCCAAATAAAGAATAACCTTACACCTAAAGAAGTGATAAAATACAAAAGGAAGAACAAACAAAACCTAAAACTGGTAGAAGGAAGGAAATAATAAAGATTAGAGCAAAAATAAGCATTAGGGAAAATTAAAAGGAAACAACAGAACACATCAATGAAACCAGAAGCTGATTCTTTGAAAAGATCAACAAAATTAATAAACCTTTAGCCAGACTCACTGAAGCAGGAGAGAGAAAAAGAGAAAGAGAACACAAGCAAAACCGGAAACGACAGAGATAAATAACAACCATCATCACAGATGTACAAGGACCACAAGAGAACATTATGAAAAATGATATGCTAACAAATTCCACAACCTACAAGAAATGGATCAATTCCTAGAAACATAACCTATCAAAACTGAAGCAGAAAGAAATAACGTATTTCAAGACTGATTACCAGTAAGGAAATTGAATCGGTAATCAAAAAACTCCCAAAAAGTAGAATTCCAGGACCAGATGGCTTCACAGGTGAATTCTACCAAACACTTAAAGAAAAGTTAATACGTAGCCTTCTCAAACTATGCCAAAAAATAGAAGAGCAAGAAAAGCTTCCAAGTTCATTTTATGAACCCAGCACTACCCTGATAACAAAACCAGATAAAGACACTAATGAAAAAAGAGAACTACAGGCCAGTATTTCTGATGAAAATAAATGCAAAAATCCTCAACAACAAAATCCTCAATGAAATATTAGCAAACCGAATCCAACCATACATTAAAAAAATTCACCATGACCAAGTGGGATTTATTCTGGGGATGAAACATGGTTCAATAGTCACAAATCAATCAGTGTAATATATCACGTCAATAAAAGAAAGGATAAAAACCATATGATTTTTTCAATGGGCATAGAAAAAGAAACATTTTGACAAAGTACAATATCCATTCAAGATAAAAATTCTCAGCAAAGTAGATTTAGAGGGAACATATTATAATATAATAAAGGCCATATATAAACCTACAGCTAACATCATACTCAATGGGGAAAAACTGAGAGCTTTTCCTCTTAGGCCGGGAACAAGATAAGGATGTCTACTCTTACCTCTTATACTTTTATTGAACTGAGTAGTGGAAGTCCTAGCAACAGTGATCAGACAACAAAAAGAAATAAAAGCCATCCAAATTGGTAAAGAAGAAGTAAACCTTTCACTATTTGCAGATTACATGATTCTATGTATAGAAAATCCTAAATATGCCACCAAAAAACTAATAGAACTGATACAGAAATTCAGTAAAGTCACAGGATACAAAATGAATGAATAGAAATGCATTGCATTTTTATACACTAATGAAGCCGCAGAAAAAGAAATTAAGAAAGAAATCCCATCTGCAATCGCACCAAAAATAACAAGATGCCCAGGAATAAACCTAACCAAGGAGGTGAAAGACGTCTACTATGAAAACCCAAAACACTGAAGAAAGTAACTGAAGAGGACACAAGAAGTGGAAGGACATTTTGTGCTCATGGATTAGAAGAACAAATATTGTTACAATGTCCATATGACCCAAAGCAACCTACATATTTAATTCAATCCCTCTCAAAATACCACCAGCATTTTTCACAGAGCTAGCACAAAGTATCCTAACATTTGAATGGAATCACAAGAGATGCTGGATAGCCAAAGCTCTTTTAAAAAAGAGGAACAAAGCTACAGGCATCACAAGTGCAGACATCAAGTTGTACTACAAAGCTGTAGACATTAGGGACGCCCGGCTGGTTCAGTCGGTAGAGCATGTGACACTTGATCTCAGGTTTGTAAATTCGAGCCCCACGTTAGGTGTAGAGATTACCTAAAAATAAAATCTTAAAAAAAAAAAAACTGCAGTAATTAAAACAGGATGGTACAGGCACAAAATTAGACACCTGGATCAATAGAACACAATAGAAAGCTCGGAAATAAACCCAAGATTATATGGTCAATTAATCTTCGACAAAGCAGGAAAGAATATCCAATGGGAAAAAGACTGTCTTTTCAACAAATGATGCTGGGAAAACTAGACAGCAGCATGCAAAAGAATGAAACTGGACCACTTTCTTCTACCACACACAAAAATATCCTCACAATGAATTAAAGACCTAAATGTGAGACCTGAAACCATAAAACTTCTAGAAGAGAGCACAGGCAGTAATTTCTCTGACATCAGCTGTAGCAGCATTTTTCCAGCTATGTCTCCTGAGGCAAGAGAAATAAAAGCAAAAATAAACTACTGGGACTTCATCAAAATAAAAAGTTTCTGTGCAGCAAAGAAAACAGTCAACAAAACCAAAAGATAACCTACTGAATGGAAGAAGATATTTGCAAGTGACATATCTGACAAAGGGTTAGTTCCAAAGTACTTAAAGAACTTATACAACTGAACACCAAAAAAACACACCCCAAATAATCTAATTAAAAATGGGTAGAAAACATGAATAGACATTTCTCCAAAAAAGGTATACAGATGGCTTACAGACATACGAAAAGATGTTTAACTTCACTCATCATAGGAGAAATGCAAATCAAAACCACAACGAGATACCGCCTCTCACCTGTCAAAATGCTAAAATAAAAAACCCTAGAAACAACCAGTGTGGATGAGGATGTGGGGAAAAAGGAACCCTCATGCACCGTTGGTGGGAATGCAAACTGGTACAGCCACTGTGGGAAACAGTATGGAGGTTCCTCAAAAGGTTGAAAATAGAATTACCAGAGGATCCAGTAATCCACTGCTGGGTATTCACCCAAAGAATCTGAAAACACTGATCATAAAAACACACGCAGCTCTAAGTTCCTTTCAGCATTATTTATAATAGCCAAATTACGGAAGCAGTCCATGTGTCCCTCTATAGAAGAATGGGTAAGAGAGAAGTGGCATATATATATTTTATACATATAAAGGATGAAATACATATATATTCTCTCTATATATAAAAGATGAAATCTTGCCATTTGCAGCAGCGTGAATGGCTCTAGAAGATATAAGTCAGTCAGGAAAAGACAAATATCATATAATTTCACTCAGAAGTGGAATTTAAGAAACAAAACAAATGGACAAAGAAGAAAGAGACCACCCAAAAAAAGAACTCTTAAGTACACAGAACAAACTCACGGTTACCGGGGGAGCAGTGGTAGGGGTTGGGGGAAACAGGAAAAGGGAATTAAGGGTGTATTTACCATGACGAGCACTAATATATGGCATTGCTGAATCACTATACTGTAGGTCTGAAACTAACATAGCACTGTATGTTAATTACAGGGAATTAAATTTTAAAAATGCATTCGATACGGCTGATCTATTAAAGATCACAGCTTAGTGCAGGCTACCTTGAATGTTCTGAGAACGTGTACGTGAGCCTGCAGTTGGGCAAAATCATCCAACACAAAGCATTACTGCTTCTATGTGCTCCCCAAATCACAGTTACATGGGCACCCACAGGCTCTGCTTCAACCCGACGCCCACCCTTCTGTTTCTGACCCTCTGAAGATACCAGTGGAACACTCCGTCGTTACACTTTACAACCTAAGAGACGATTAGTGAAAATAATAGATTTTCCTTGGTAGCACACCATGACTAACTTCAATGGGATTTCTTTGCCATTGAACAAATTGCTAACAACATAAGGACTCATAAACCTAAGTGAAAGGTTATTTCACTTGAAAGTAAAATCAACAATGCTTAATAAACTTGAATTTCAAATGAAGCCGTAATTGCTTTTTGCCAAGACGACTCTAGTAATTTAATACCCTACACCAATGCGGAGCAAATAAATCTAAGAGTTTAAGCTTGGGATTAAGAAAGGGCTTTCCTCTCAGCAAGATTATTGTACGAACAGTCTTTAGGGCAGCAGTCAATGAGATGTATGTGCAGACAGGAGCTCCGTCTCGGAAGCTGGACTGCCTTGGATCCAGATACTGGCCCCTGGCTCAGGGATCTTGAATAACTCCCTGACCCTCCCTTGGGCCTGAGTTTCCTACTTTCTAAAATGAGGATGATAACTAGTACCTCCATTGGGTGGTTAGGCAGATGGCGTTAATACATTAAGTGTCTAGAACAGGGCCTGGCACGTACCAGCAGTTAGTAAGAGTTGAAGCTACTATTATCATTCAGATTATTATTTTTTTTTCAAATGCCTATTCTTATCAATGCATTCTTTTCTGCATCCCCATTTAGAGAGAAGATTGAGCAATGGATTGGGTTAGTCTCTACGGGGAGCCCCAGGGCATCCCCAGTTCATCCGTACCCCCCGGCTCCCAGGCCTGAGTGGACCAGGGAATGAACCCAAGAGGTGTGGCCATCCCCCTGTCTCAGGAAACCGGCTTACCCAGGGCTGGAGCCGCATGGCTTCACTGAGCTCAGTGTTGAGTAATTAAATTGAGGGCTCTTAGGACAAAAGCCCAGAACTGGGCACCCAAAGACAAGAAATGGGGGAGGGGGGTTGGCTGGCGCCTTCTTTTCAATTAACTATGTAATGCAGCGTCTTTGGGGAAACCTAGGTTTACATATCCTTACATATCCATATGCTTATTTAATTTACAAAAGAGAATATAAGATGTACACTAAGTTCTTTCTCAACTATCAAGTGTTTCTGGTGTCTTTGATGTATGAGTCAATAAAAGCATTCATTTGGGCAATGGAGGGTACGCTAGGGAAACAGGTTTCAGGAAGAGGTTAATGTTTATTGATCACTACCGAGTGCTGGGTATTTGATACAGTCATTCTTTTTTAAATTCTGTATCAATTTCTTATGCTAGGTTTCTTACCCATTTTAAGGAAAGGGTGTGGATGCTCAGAGCAGTCCAGTAATTTGGCCCATATAACACAGCAAAGCAGAATTCAGGGTTCTGGTCCTGACCATCCCTCCCAGGCTCTCTGGCCTCCGGGAAGTCCAGCCCTACAGGGGTCCACTCACTGGCCACCTGGGGCCCCGTCCTCCAGTGACTGGCCTGTTGTTTAATCTTGCGCGTCCTTTACCTTTAAACTGCATCAGATTAACAGCCTTTGAGTGTTTCCAGGACCTCTGGAATTCCAAATAGATCTTTCCTTCCAGCAGCTCTGCTGTGTCTAGGGCAGCTCCAGCATCCTGGGAGGCGAGTCTCAACATCTTTCTCCTGCCGTGCCATCAAAATTCTCCACACACCTGATAAACCTGTTCGGTCCTTCCGCGAAGCCTGCGGAGCTGGGAAAGAAACGAGTGGGTGAACCAAATGTGAGTTTCACTGGGTTTTCTTCTAAAGCAGTAAAGTGATTTGCTTATCTATTCAGATTTATCCCTAATTTCAATCCTGCTTTGCCTTTTTAAATTTTAGACAACAAGCAGCTAACACCACCTGCTTGCTTGCTTGCTTGCCTTTTTTTTTTTTTTTTTTTTTTTCCTCCTGGGGTCCCTTGGAGCCATCGTTCCAGCCGTAACAAGGAGTCAGATTTCATCTCTCCCTGGGCGGCCTCCTAAGGCTGGGATGGCCGGCAAGCCTGCTTCGCGCTCTCTGCCGATGATCTCTCAAGTTAAAGCTTCGTTATTCCTTTTTGGCAGAAGAAGGCCTAAGATTGAAACAGAATATCTAATCACGTTGGAAGAGGAACTATGGACCTTCATTTCTTAAAAATCTCCCCGGTAGCCTCGTGCACACGCATTCTTCCGAATGAACTTGAGCACACCCAGGTCCTCTGCCATCATCAGAAGAATTGTAGAGATGAGATTTCAGGGCCAGCAGCCATCAGGAGGCAGCGGTTGGGCAGCAATTTTGTTCCAGTTTTCTGACATGCTGGGGTGATGTTAGAATAGCAATGTCTTTGAGGGCTCACACTGGCGACTGCAGAGGCCAGCGCCAGTGAATGCAGCTGGGAGGTTCATTACTGAACCAGCAGGACCAGAACAGAATTTCCGTAAAGTAATTGCAAGGCTCTGAAGATATTTACAATTCTTTTTTTTTCCCCCTCCAAGTTTAAAGATCAAAGCTGAGGCATCTGAACTTCAGGAAAAGAAGGGCCAGGGTGGGGCCAAGCTGAGGGAGAATGGAAGATTCCAGATGATGTTCAGAGCAGAGAAAGGGCTGAACCGTGAACTGCGGGGTTGTCTTTTTTTTTTTTTTTTTTTTTTTTGAGGTTATGTTAGTTACCATACTGCACATCAGTAGTTTTTGTTTGTTCGTTTGTTTGTTTAAAGATATTTGTTTTCTCTCTTTCTTTCTTTCTTTCCTTTTTTTTTTTAAAGACTTTATTGATTTGACAGAGAGTGAAAGGAGAGAGAGCACACGCAGGGGGAGAAGCAGAGGGAGAGGGGGAAGCAGGCTCCCTGCTCAGCAGGGAACCCGATGCACGACTCGATCCCAGGACCCTGAGATCATGATCTGAGCCGAAGCCAGAGGCTTAACCCACTGAGTCACCCAGGCGCCCCACATCATTAGTTTTTGATGTACTGTTCCTAGATTCACTGTTTGCGTATAACACCCAGTGCTCCATACAATCCGTGCCCTCCTTAATACCCGTCGCCTGACTCACCCATCCCCCACCCTCCTACCCTTTGAAACCCCCAATTGTTTCCCGGAGTCCATAGTTTCTCTTAATTCTGATTTTCTGAATTTCGATTGCACTGGAGTCTGCGGTAAGTCAGGAGCTGTTGGCATCTCCTCTCACTGAAACTCCAAGCTGCCCTAGTGAGGATAGTTCATTCACTGTTAGTAACAATTCCCAAGGAAATCATTGCCTGGTTGTTGAATTAATTGATATCCTGGAAGGCCCAGAGGGAACCTCTGCGGGTGACCGTGTGGCTCCTTCTTAATGGGAAGAATAGAACGTTACTAAGGGAAACACTATTTTTTCTCTTCTTTTTTGTTTATGAGTTAAGAGAAAAAAGGGGTGTTTGGGGTTGTGGAATGGAAGAAACAACGTGTAACTGAATAAAGTAATCATGTTATTCGGGACCGGCGTACCCTGCAGTTACGTTTATTACTGTGTGACATGTGTTTCCACATATTTTGGAGTCTGTTTTTGTAGGATCATAGACAAGGATTATTATTATTATTATTATTATCACCAAAGTGTTGAGAATATCCTTGAACTTGTTATGGCTGTACAAGCACTGAAGTACACTCTGATTCTGGGTGATATTAATGGGCCTGGACACTTGTGGTGGGCCCTGGAAAACCCATCCAAACTGTCATACACTTCTTTAAAGAAACTTGGTGTTAACACTGAGAATGCACCAACAGACGGTCCAACCAAAACCGCAGGCTGGCGAGACATTCAGAGCCTCGGGCATGGCCTCCGAGAGACAGAAGAGGTCCTTCATGGGATGTCTTTGAAGAATCTAGAAGAAAAAGAGTGGTAAAAACATCTGTTTACTTGATGTGGTTGGTTAGCTTTGGAAAGATGATGTCATGAAGACTGGGCTTTGCTAACCTGATCAGTCACAGTTCATGTGTGACACACAACCCGTATACAAATGACTAAAGAAATAGGGCCAGTATTGACCAAGGGCAACTCTTTCCTACTACTTAATGGAATGGCAACCCACAATGGCACAACTCAAGGAAATCTATGAAGAAAAGAGGTTGGGTGTTTTTTGTTTTTTGGTTTTTTTTAGTTGAAATATTTATTGAGATAACTGTGCATTCTGAGTGCCCTGCCTACCCCTTACCCAGTACCCCCCCACACACAATGGTAACATCTTGGAAAGCTATGATGTGATATCACAATCAGGATATTGACATCAGTACAACCTACCAATTTCACTGTGATTTCCCCAGTTTTACTTGTTTGTCTATGTGTGTGTTTAGCACTATACCATTTTATCACATGAATATCCACCACCACAATCTAGATACAGAAAGGTTCTGTATTCCTCTTCTTTCTTTTCGTAAACCACGTTCACCTTCTTGCCAACCCCACCTCAGCCTTCCCTCCACCCAGTCCCCAAGCCTTGGCAACCACTTATACGTTCTGCATTGTTAAATTTTTATTATTTCAAAAATGGAGTCAAAAATAAATGGAGTCATACCATATGTAACCTTTTGTTTGTTTTTTCCCTCAATGTGATTCCTTAGAAATTCATCCAAGCTGTTGGCATAGCAATGTTTTTCTCCCTCCTATTGCGGAGTGGCAGTCCATGGTATGGGTGTACCAAAGTTGACTTAACATTCATCTCTGAAGGACATCTGGGTTATTCCCAGCTTTTGGTTATTATGAATAAAGTTATGGTGGACATTTGTAAAAGGTTTTTGGTGTGAACATAAGTTTTCATTTCTTTGGAATAAATGCCCACAGGTACAATCACTGGACTCTATTATATTCGAGTGTTTGGTTTTATAAGATGCCACTAACCTGCTTTCAAGAGTGGCTGTACTGTTTTCCATCCCCAACAACAATTTGTGAGTGCCAGTTTCTTCCCATTTTTGCCAACATTTGGTGTTATCTCTATATTTTTTCTCTATATTCATCTCTACCTCTATATTTTAGCCATCCCAATAGCTGTGTAGTGATAGCTTGTTGTGGTTTTCATTTGAATGTCTGATGGCTAAGGATGTTGATCATCTTTGCAGGTATTCTCTTGCCATCTGTGTGTTTTCTGTGACAGAGGTCTATCACTATCTTACCCATTTTCTATTTGGATTGTTGTATTTTTCACTGTTGAGTTTGAGGGTTCTTTATATATTCTAGGTACTAGTCCTTTGTGAGACATGTGGTTTTCAGGGATTTTCTCTGAGTCTCTGACTTGTCTTTTCATTTTCTTCATATGTTATTCAGAGAATAAGTTTTTTAAATTTGATAAGGTCTAATTTAGCACTTTTTCTTTTTATGGATTGTGTTTTGGCAGCAAGTCTATGAACTCTTTGCCTAGATCCCAGAGTTTTCCTCCTACAGTTTGTGTAAGTTTTATAGCTTCAGAGTTTGCACTTAAGTTCATGATTCATTTTGAGTTAATTTTTGTATAAGGTGTAAGACTTAGTTGAAGTTCCATTTTTGCCCAAAGATGTTCAACTCCTCCAGCAACATTTGTTGAAAAGGTTATCTCTCATGTCCCCTCCATCAAATTGTTATGCATTTTGTCAAAAGTCAGTTGAGCACGTTTGCACTTGTCTCTTTCTGGTCTCTATATTCTGTTCCACTGACCTATGAAAAGGGAATTTTAAAAATTGTTTTAGGACTTAAAAAATCCACTTAGTTTTGTTGTTTGTTTTGGGCCTTTGAATAAGCATACTGTGCACTTCTAGTTTCTCATAATCACTAATTGCTATGTGAGTTTAGAAAATAAAGACACACATACATACCTCTCTATATAAAAGCATACATGTAAACACATACATCAGGTATGTGATATATATATAAATACATTGTATATATATATTGTATATATATTATATATATACATATTGTGTATATATATACATATTGTGTATATATATACATTGTGTATATATATATTATTATAAAAACTCTTTTGTATAAGTTACTAAAAGTAAAAACTCATCACATCATAAGTTATTATTAAAGATTTATGATTTGCATAGTTAGAAATAACTCATATTATCCTTAGAGTAAGAAAAAATCTAAGTTTAGATGTAACTTTCTGGATATTGTGGTATAAAATAGAGGAATCTATCTAGTATCTAATTCTAGGTGGTTTCCTGGAAACTATACTCTTTACAAATCATCTTTATTATTTTGTTCATTTTCAGATTAGTACTAAAAATTCAGTAGAGTTATGTTTGGGAGAGTTGTAAAAGGTTCATAAAATATTATTCATTATGTAATGAATATCAGTTCAATGAGAATGCCACCAACTCCCAGTGTGCCAAAGATTCACACAAGTATTGTGAGAAATCCAAAAGAAATAGACGAGCCTATCCTCCCCTGGAAACAAGTACACTTATAAAAGTAGCCAGATACAAACTGAGAGCCCCACACAACAAAAAAGAAGGGCAAGTGTCGTATGACGCCTATGAACCAGCGTTGAAGGAGTTCAGCAGGTGGGACAGGGGATTCTGAAGCAGGGTTAACCTCAGGACTCTGCTTACATAGTCAAAATGTTCAGACTGGTTTTCAAAGCACCTGCAGGATTTGAGTTGGCAGAAAGAGAGCAGTTGGCAGCTATCCCAAATGGATTTTGGAAGTGGGAGATGAGCCGAGGCTGGAGCATGAAGATTTGAAGGATGCTTCGTGGGATAAGAGCCCAGTTTGATTAGAGCTAAAGGTGTATCAAGGGACGTCGTAAAAGAGAGATAGGATAGTTGTCAGATGTGTTTAATGAATATCTACATGTCTAGAGTACAGGTTTGTTGCTTTGAGCCAAAATCTTAATAAGAAACCCTTTGGGCAGGCAAGCAACCTAATCGAGTCATTAAGTAATATCCACTCTGTGCACTTCTCACTCAAACTTTCAGATGCAGAGAGTGGTGACTGCAGGTTTAACTCTAAAGCTCTTGAGCATGAGTCCCGAGTCACTGTTAAAGACCCATTTCTAAATTCAGATCACCCTGGGGCAGGGTTTGAGAATGATCATCAGAACTCTTGGGACACATATTTGTTCTCTACCAAAAGCAGCCAACTACTTAATCATCATTGCCACATTGTATAATTTAGAGTTTAAAGTATGTATGCTTAACATTACCCCCCCCCCAAAAAAAAGGTGGGAAGAAGGAAAAGAAAGAGAAAATCATTTGGACGTGAACTAGATACGCTGAATGGAGAACTCACCCGCCGTGGGGAACCTGAGCCTCTTGCCAAAGGATATGAACACAGACTTGTTGGAAACCACTCAGAATTGCACTGCTCAGATAAGGCAGTGTCCAGCGCCTGCACCATGCCGTCTGCTTTTTTCTTAATAAGAAACGATGGGCGAAAAGCCCTTGCATTGCTCGAGGAAAGATATCGCCACTCTCTCTGGTATTTTGTTGTGTATGTTGGTATCATAAATTTCACATATGACATTTTTCATCATGCTGGCTTTCTTTACTGTGTAAAGTTCATCATGCATAGAAGACAGGATAGAAAATTGGAAACAAGTTAACACGACAAATATGTCATGTGCCCATGTTATGTCAAATAGAAACTTTCTTAGGCTCAGACATAAGTGTAAGGGATTTAGTCTGGGTTCTTAGCAGTATACTAAAATGTCAGTGTACAGCCCATCCTCCAAAACCTGAACAAATTCCCCAATACCCATGGGGAACTGTCAGCCGTAGATTAACTACATTGCTTTGTAGATGTAGAAATGATGTTCAAGTGTAAGTGGGGGCGCCTGGGTGGCTCAGTCTGTTAAGCATCTGCCTTTGGTTCAGTCATGATCCCAGGGTCCTGGATGATCTTGGGGTCCTGGGATCAAGCCCCATGTCTGGCTCCCTGCTCAGGGGGAACCTGCTTCTCCCTCTCTTTTTGCTTTCCATGCCCCCTGCTTGTGCTATCTCTCTCTCTCTATCTCTATCTCTCTCTCTCTGTGTCAAATAAGTAAATAAAATTTTAGGGAAAAAAAAAGAGTAAGAAGTGTTCCATGCCAAGAGAGTTTCCCAGACCCAGATTCTGCCCAAGAGTGGTCAATACTTTGAAAGGTCATGCTTGGGTCTCTGGGGGGCAGAACTCCTAGAAGCTGCTGAATGACCCAGAGAGGCGGGGACCAGGTATGACAGGGCCACCGACCACCAATGTGAGGCAGGAGGCCTGTGGGTAGAGGGCGGGGCAGTCACCGCACCTGTGAAGAGTTAAGAACCCCTGTTACAGCTGCTGACCCATTACAATGTTGTGTTAAAGAACTCGTTGAGCCACACCAGGTGAATTAATGCTTCTTAAACCATTTTCTTCAGAATCAGCACGTGCCTGCATTTTAATGCATCCTAGAATGTCTCTACCTTTAGTGGCAGAGTTTTATGTCTCTTGTACAAACCTTGGCGTCCTGCAATGGTGGCCACAAGGTTGCCCATATTAGAATGCCACTGTATATAATCAACCTTTCTGCAGAAGCTCTGTTCCCTGTCCAACTGAAAAGGGTTTTTAATATCTCTAAGCATCTGTTGGGTATTTTCTCTTAAAAAAAAAAAAGAGCAAATTTCACACTTCCTCCTCAAATTCCTCCTCAAGTCGCACAATTTGTCTGTGGAATGCTACATAATCCTTGCTATTGCCTTATACCTGCTTTTAGCTGAGGCAATTTTTAACACAGTGTTTTCGTGCTTTGTAAATCCTATTAACTAAGCAGTTTGGGGGGGGGGTGTTTATAATAAAAGAAATGGTAGAGGTTAAATGTATTTATTTCTCTTTTAATATTTCCCATATTGGGGGTAAAGATGCTAGATGCTTCAGTTAATGAACATACTTTATTTTTTTAAAAGATTTTAAATAAGATAAAATCACTGCGAGACTGATAAGTAAAAGGACAATACCGTAGGAGGTCTTGAAATTCTCCTGTCACTGTTTAAATAGGTTTTTACCATAGCAAGATATTTTCTCACTTGATGGAGCGCAAATAAATTATCAACCGATTAATTAAGGGACTGCGGGGCCTCTTCTCTTCTGCTTCATGGTAACTTCCATAGAGCACAAAGGGCAAGCAGCAGCCTTCCGGCTTCCCTAGCGGTGAGCAGGTGCATGCAGAGGACCTAGCTTAGCCTGTAGGCATATGGTGGGCTCTCCGTCTTTCTCTTACCTCCCTACGCTCTTCTGACCCTGACATCTGTGGCAGTTTCCGCACTGGCATTCTCTGAGACGTCGGAAGATCTTCCACATCAAAGAAAGAGGAAACAGTAATGTGCATCTTTTATCTCAGTAGGGGTAGGTAGTTTGTGTCTTTGTTTTAATAATGCAAACGCGTCCTTCTTATTTTAACTGTAAATTGAAAAGACATCATACTAAGTAAGAAATCGAGGCTAAGCCTCCTATCCAATAGACTCTCCTGAAATGGATTCCCAGAAGATCTTCTACGAGCAGAAGGAAAGAAAAGCATGGAAAAGGATCATTTGGTAGATGTGACACATTAGTTATTGGAAAATAAACATGCAAAAACTTCAGCCTATCATTTCAGAGTCAAGGGTAACATCAATGTCTAATAAATCACGCAAAGCACAACCACATTTTTTGGGCAACAAAAGAATTCTACCAAAAACAAGTTATCAACAAGTGTCACATCCACTGTAGTGACTCTCATATGTCTTCTGTTTCTATATTATTATTTCTTCCTAGCGACTTATAATTAAACTAAATTCTTCCTCTGAACTGAGTACGTAGTCTGGCTTGAAGGGGACAAAAAGGTATTACATTACATTATGACACATAGTTCTGTCGTTGGTCTCTATCTTATCACATTATTATGCACCATAGACTTAAAAGAATGCAAGTCTAAACAAATCTAATAAATTTCTATGTTCAATTATAGTTGGTAAAATATGCTGGAAACTTTAGAGACAGTCAGAATCGGAACCAATCAAGATAAATGAGCATGCATTTTCAAATGCCTAAATGTAGAAAGATATGGAGAAAAAGATACAGAACCTGGAAGATAGTCCTTGTGAAAAATAATAATTATGTAAGTGATGTTAGGATATATTCATAAGGAAAAAGTAGGTGTATGCATGGAAACTAGGAACTTGGACCCAAATGTGATAGACAGAAAAATGGTCTCTCCAAGATGTCCACGTCCTCGGCCCCAGAACCCGGGAGTGTGTCAGCTCACATGGCAAGAGGGCTTTGCAGATAGGACACATTAAGCATACTGAAAAGGGAACTTTATCCTGAAGTACACAGGTGGACCCAGTGTAGTCACAAGGTCTTTATAATAAGGAGGCTGTGTTGTCATGGTGAGAGGGGATGATGTCAAGATGATAGGATGATGGAGGAAGGGCCATGAACCAAGGAAGGCCGGGGGTTCTGGAAGCTGGAATAGATAAGGAAATGGATTTTCATCCAAAGCCTTCGGACAGAATGCAGCCTGCCAATAGCTTGGTTTTAGCCCCGTGAGACCCACGTCAGATCTCTGACCTCTGGAACTGTGGGATAATATATTTGTGTTGTTTTAAGCCACACGTTTGGGATAATTTGTTAGAGCAACCATGGGAAACTAACACATCCCTCAAAATCACAACATCACAGTCTGAGAAACAAATTACTGCTTGACTATCTCTGTTGAAGAAATATGCTTTTCATTAAACCGCCGAAGAAAGGGACTTGTGGAAAAAGGCTCCTATGGAATTGTCTCTCAGTGACAATCCCAAACTTCCTCTCAGAGGGAGAAGAGAAAGGTGCTGCATCCTGGGGTGAGGGCAGGAGCCGCCATGTTGCTGCGGAGGGAATACTCATAGGGCCAAGTGGATGTCAACACCAGCCAGGCAGTTCTGCACGGACAAGAAAGTGGTGAACCTCAGCCTCAGGGAAGAAGACCTTCATGGTTTGAAGTGCTGGGAGATCTTCTGTTGATAGCACCTGGTCTTTCTTGAGACCCACTCGGGTCATCTTCCTGTCCGTGTGACCTAGACCTAAGACAACTGGCCCTGGTCACCATGCTCGGCAGAGGTGTGGTGTGGGGCCCAGGCCAGAAAAACATTCAAGCCAATGACATTGAATTGCTACACTTTTGTTTGTGCCACGTTTCCTGTTGTTGGATTGCTAAGAAGCCTCCTCAAAAGTATTCGTGCCTCCTCAAAATGTGGATCTTGAAATCCTAATCCCAGTGCAATGGTATTAGGAGGTGGGGCCTTTGGGAAGTGATTAGGTCATGAGAGTGGAGTCTTCAGGAATGGGATTTGGCTCTTATTAAAGAGGCCTCGGAGAGCCAGCCAGCCCCCTCGGCCATGTGAGGACACAAGAGGAAGGCTGCATCCTGGAAGAGGGCCCTCAGCCAACCGTGCCAGCGCCCTCATCTTGGACTTCCGGTCTCTGGAACTGTGGGGAGTACATTACTGTTGTTCATAAGCCCCTCAGTCTGTGGCACTTTGCTAGAGCAGGCCCAAATGGACTAGGACAGGAAGCCTGTGGTCCTGGAGCTGGAAGTGACCATCCTGGCATCGTTACGGAGGAGTCTGAGCTTTTCTGGAAATGAAGCCAACGCCAAAGAAAGCAGAGCAGAAAGGGAAGAGGGTGAGACTGAGGGGAACCTGGAGACGCCATCAGAGCCTCTGGGTTCCATCCTGGCAAACCCTTATACTTCAGCTTTGTGGGCCAAAATATTTCCTCTTCATGCTTTACACTCAACCAAGAGTCCTCCTTAGGAAGGAAACAACCCACATCTTCCCATTTCCAATTATGCCCACACAAACGCACACGCACCCCTCCTGCTGGAATGGACATTCACGCCTACGAAGGGGGCATTCGAGACGAGACGTAAAATAAAAGTGCCTAAAAGGGCGACGATCAGCAGCAACGCTCTGGATGAATTCATAATGGGAAGGCTCTGGAAGTAAGAGAAGGAAAGCAAGCCAAGGGACGAGTTCGAAAGAAATCCAGACCTACCACCGACCTCCAAGAAAGGCGCAGGGACAACCCGAGGGGTAACTCAACTCTTATGTAACTTTGAGTAACTTCTACAGACCCCCAAAGTGGTTTCTGTTTATTTTCTAATTCACTGGAAGGTTCTCTGGGTTCTAGAGAGGACAAGGTATCCTTATCCTCCTTTTACAGATGAGGGAATGATGTGTGGAGCTGTTGCACGTCCAGGTTATTGATCTGGGACTGTTGGAGCTTGAGCCGTCATACCTGGACCCGCATTCCTAACCCCAAGCCCTTTCCAAGACCCAAACTTAGCTTCTAAACAGGTGAAGTTCTTTATACCCAAACGGATTCCATCTGAATGGCAACTTCTTTTTTCTTTTTTTTTTGGGGGGGGGGTTCATATAGCTGTACACGAGGCTTCTCTGGGAATATTTGGACCCTAAAGTTACTCTGAGTAGGAAATCTCTTTGCAATCAATATTTAGAATGATGCAGTTCAGAATCAAATAACATGTCTTCTGTTCAGTGTTTCCTTAATTCAATAAGTGCTGAGCTGTAAGTCAGTAGGAGACGTGGCTTGTTTCAAAATGGCAAGGAAGGGCGTTCAGATTGCTTCTCACGGGGCACAGCGTGCAGACCAGACCGGACGCCGGCTTCATCAAACCCATGCCTGGTATTACCTACCATGGCTCTTGAGTGGAATCTGCCGAGCTCTCCCACCTGGTTCCTGCCCCAGATTCCTCCGTTGATGGAAGATTAAAATGCAGAGACGCCTTGCTGACCCGAATACTGAGAATGTGTTCTGTGCAGGTTTTGTAAGAAGTAAGGGAAGCTCAATTTAGAAAGACTTCAGGAAAGGAGGTAAATTTTAGTCGTCTTTGCAGCAGACATAAAAGCATGACCCAAATTCATTAAGGAAACAATGAACAAGCTTAAATGTCATGAACTTCAACGATTTTCTCTGTAGAATGGGGGTGATGATGCCTCTCCTATTATTTTCCTCCCAGATGTTTGCTTTGAGTGCACAGTATTTTATAAGCTGAGAAGCATGATATAAAGTTAGTGCTATCAGTGGTGTTGATATTCAAATGAGCCAATGTATAAAAACAGCAGACAGAGTCAAATGAATTTGCACAACCATCTTGGGCATAGTTGATCCTCTTTGAAGAGGAATGCCATCTGTCCTCTTCACTGTGGACACAGTCCTCTTGAGGGGGACACTGTACCTTCTGGGCATAGGGTCTGTCGGTTAAGTATGCATGTAAAGAAAACTTCCTAACAAGAAGAATAAAAGGTGCAGAAGTTGATTAAAGTCTTGGATTCTTTTCCTGGCAGGAGTTAGAATAATTTATGCATCTTCCATCTAAAGTTTCCTGTCTGATTACATTGAGGAGAACAAAGTCCTTAAAGGCAATTACCATGGTAATAGACAAGAGACTGAGAACTGAAAATGCTGAAGGATGGGTAAGTCCATCTTCCTGTCACACAGAGCAGTTTTCGCTCTGTCTCTAGGTTTCCAAAGGAATATGAATTGGTAATCAGCATGTTTCATATTCATAATGCAATCAAAATGCATATTTGAATGAACGCCTCACTTAATAAACCAAGAAAATATTCATAACAGTTGTGGTGTAATTAGGGTATGCAGTTTTCATATTTTTATTGAGGTATAATTACGTATAGCAAAATGTGTGGATCTTAAGTGCACTCTCTGATGAGTGTTTAAAAATGTATATATCCATGGAACCAACATCCAATCAAGGAGGAGCATTGCCTTCCCTCTACAAAGTTCCTGCGTGTGTCTCAATGGTGTATTTCCCTCCCACACCGAGAACGACCACCATGCTGGGTTACAGTCCCACAGATTAGCCCCTGAGCTTCATAACCATGAGAATATAGAGAACATACCCGTGTCTGGCTTCCTTCACTCAACATATGATTTTCTATATTCATCCATGTGTGTGCATCCAGAGCTCATGTCCTTCCACTGCTGAGTAATATTCCATTATATGAATACACTATCATTTGCTTATTCATTCTCCTGTTAATAGACACTTGAGTTGTTTAAATTTCTTGCTATTGTGAATAAAGCTGCAGAAAGCACTATTATACAGATGTTTGTGTGGGTGTTTGTTTTCATTTCTGCTGGGAAATTATCTTAGAGTGGCACTGCTGGATCATAATGTAGGTGGATATCTAATTTTATAAGAAACAACCAATTTTCCACACTGGTTGCACCATGTTACACTCTCTTACCAGCAGGCATCAGATATCCTGTCACCCTGTCCTCTCCAGCATTTGGTGTTGGCAGTCAGGTAAATTTAAAACACTCTTGTTTCTGTATAGTAGTATCTCATTCTGGTATTAATCTGCATTTCCCTGAGAACTAACAGTGTTAAAAGATATCTTTTCTTGTCTTTTTTTAGCAATGCTTGTATCCCCATTTCTGAGATATCTACCCAAGTCTTTTGACAATTTTTAATTGGGTTGCCAATCCTTTGTTTTTGGTATGTACAGGTACTTCATGTCATTTGGATTCAAGTCTTTGTCATGTATAGATTGCGAATGTTTCTCCTAGACAGACTTGTCTTTTTATTTCTTTATTTTTTTTAAGTAGGCTCCATGCCCTGTGTAGAACCCAACACAGGGCCTGAGCTCATGATCCTGAGATCAAGACCTGAGCTGAAATTAAGACTGACAACTCAACAGACTGGGCCACCCAGGCACCCCATTGTCTTCTTACTTTTTAACTCTTCGAAGAGTAGAAATTTTTACTTTGATGCTCTAGTTTACCTTTTCTTCCCCCCCCCCCGTGGTTGGGTTAGTGCTTTTGCATTCTCGCTAAGAAATATTTGACTCCACAAACCACAAAGATATTGCACCCCCCCTTTTTTTTATAGAAGCTTTACAACCAGCTTTTACATTTTGTCTGGAATCCACCCATGTCTGTCCATTTTCTTTCCTTTTTTTTTTTTTTAAGATTTTATTTATATATTTGAGAAAGAGAGAAAGAGAGAACACCCAATGTGGGGCTCCATCCCAGGACCCTGAGATCACAACCTGAGCCAAACACAGACGCTTAACCAACTGAGCCACCCAGGCACCTCTGTGTCTGTCCATTTTCATGTTAGATATGGATCAAGTTTCAATTTTTGTAAACAGATACATAGTTGTTCTGGCATCATTTGTTAGAAAGACTTCCCTCTCTGCATTGAATTACATTGGCACAGTTGTCAAAATTAATTTTGCTACATATATGCAGATCTACTTATGGACTCAGCTCACTTTCATAGATCTGTCCACCCTTATGCCTGAATCACACTGTCTTGATTATAGGGTAGCTTTATAGGGAGTCTTAAAATGAGGAATGTATGCACTCCAAATGTATTTGTCTCTCTCAAGAAACAAATTTCTCTCAAAGTCTTGGTATTTTGAGTTCCTTACCTTCCCACATCAATTTTGTTTTTTTGTTATTATCTCTAAAAAAAGCTGGCTGGGATTGTTATGCTATACATGTTACAAGTTCCTCTTCCCTATATATACTTTCCAAGCAACTACACCAAAGTGGTGGGTTAACCCAGTTCTCCAAGTGTGGTAGGGGGAGAACTGTGGTCCCTGAAATCTTTGTGGAAGATCTGCAAGGTGAAAACTTTTCTTAATAATCTGAAATTGGAAGGTAATGTAATCAAGATGTTGACTTAGATTGCTCCTGACTTCAGCCCCTCACCGGGAGGCCAATTAGCATCTATCCAGAAACAAGACACCATTGAGAAAATTCCAGAACCTGGGGACCTCGACCAAGTCGAGGGGGTGCTCTAACCCCACCCCCAGGTTCTGGAATTTTCCAGCTCCAAACCAGTGAGAAGGGTAAGAGGAGCCAGTCCACTCTGACCACGTGGCCCCTCCCCCAGGCTGGCACTGCAGGGTAACCAGAGGCCTCCCCAGGTCTATGGTTTCTCCAGAAAGATGATACGGTAAGATCTCACTCCTACCTGGAATATAAAAAACAGAACTCGTAGAAACAGAGTGGATTGATGACCATCAGGGGCAGGGGTGGGAGGTGGGGGCCAGGGAATGGGTCAGAGTGGTATGAAAGTATGAACCTTTTTAGAAGATAAGTAAGTTCTAGAGATCAAATGTGCATCACGGTGACTATAGTTAACAATACTGTAGTGCATATTTAAAAGCTGCTGAGAGCAGATCTGAGACATTCTCATTAAGAAAAAAATGTAATCGAGGGAGGGGATGGAGATAACCCACCTTACGGTGGCAATCGTCTCACAATATATACATTTACCATGATATCATGTTGTTTATCTTAAACTTACATGTCACGACTTACAGGACATATGGTAATTGACATAACTGACATGTCAGTTATATCTCAGTAAAGCTGGGGGGGAAAGTCCAAAGTCATTCTCTGCCTGTTCATTCTCATCTTCTCTCACGAGGGCCCACAGCATAGAAAGTTCATTTTTTCTGGGTTCAGATCACTTTACAACCAACCTTCAAGGAGTTTTTTGAGTTTGGGTGTAGGAACAAAGAAGACTATGCACAATGATCAGAAAAATCGATTCAAATTCCCTTCCCCTGTCCGGCTGTATACCTATAACAGGCCAGATTTTCTTTATCTGTTTCTACGAAAATGGCATGTCGCAACAGATTGAATATAGAAGCAGAAGAGAATCCAACGCGCATTCTCATCTCCTGCTCTATTCTGTCTGTTACAATATATTATTATTATGGAATAACTGTAAAATTCTTTTTAAGGAAACTTATTTTTTTAATGCATAGAAAACGTGGAGAAAGTAAACCATTCGCATGCAGATGGGTTCCTGTGAAGTAAATTCCACTCCTACATAAAGTGACAACTCTACCTTTTCATTTGGAATCACCATCCTGCACAAAATTATATCCTTTTCCCAGACTCAGATGTTCAAAGTTATGTTCTTTATGGATCAAAAAAAAGCTTTAAAAATGCTCTTAACATTTCATACAACCCAACTTCAACTTTATTCTAAAAAGGAAAATCTAAGCTATAATAACTATTCTCACACAAAAATGGTAATAGCCATTCTGGCATATGCATATCAGTATATTATAAGCTCGTGTTTCCATGTCCCTTGAAAGGCTGATATTTTTCCAAGGAGAGAGCCATTTTCTTCACTAGGACTAGCACAGACAAGCAGGACTAGGACAGACAAGCACATTCTCGTGTAATCATGAGTAAAGAAAACCTATTACTTTGGACCCAGGACGTAGATAAATGCAATGACAACTCTGATGCATGCACTAAAAAACAGCACCAAGAAGAAGAAAGGGGAGACACCCTCACGAAGGCTCTCCCTGGAAACCTCCTCTTGCCCCTGGTGGCCTGTGTCAGGATGAGGACGGTACGATACCCCAGCACAGAGAAGAGTGGTTTCAGGACCCCAGGCTCTGGGGAACCCCTGACACAGCTCTTACAGATGGAAATGGTCATCGGGTCCTCAGGCGACACCCTCGGTGATATACTTCCCCCACTCTCCCAGGCAGCCCGCTCCGTAGCTCATAGATTTCACTGACCAACTCAACTTCCTGGAACTAACTTTAAATCTGCCTTTCTGTAACCTCCACTGTCATTCCCTTACATGACAAGGAAGAGAGGCAAGTAGCATGTTCTTGGGTTCCCCTTCCTACCAGGTGACCAGGGAGCAAAGCTGGAGGTGGCCTATATCACTCCTGGGTCAGCCACAGTTAGAACAGGGAAAATCCATTAACCTATTTTCAAGGATAATGGACTCAGAATAGCATTCTTGTCTTTGGAAGAGCAGATATTTAATGTGTGCTTCTGAATTAGAGTTCCTGCTTCTCAACAAATCTCAGAGTTCACGCCACCCTCACCTGGGTCCCTCTTTGGTTTGGTTGAAGGAGATTTTGGAAAAAAACCAACAATTTCATCAGTCACATTGGATAACTCCCATGGCTGCCAATAGTGTGGCCTCAAAAGAATCATTCTTCTGAAAAAAGATGGAAGAAATGCTTAGGTGTTGCTGGATATCCTTCATGAGTGAAGATGTTACCTCCCAATGCTGTAGATCCCCCCTTACTTACTTACATAATGTTTAGAAATTGCCAGACACACACACATATATATGTATGCCTTTGGTAAGGCCCAGTGCATTGAGGCAGAAGAGTGAGAGATTTACTGACAGGAAAACACTGCTCTGGCATTTCTCACTAATGAAGCCAGGCTGAATTCCCTTCAGTTTCCTTCCTTCACCTAGAAGTCCATGTAAGATGGTGTAAGTCACCGAGTCCCTGCTGCTTATCCAACAGTAGTGGCTGAGAGCCAGGGTGTGCCTTGCTCTGTAATAGCCACAGAGGACAGAGAGTGGACGATGAGTAGGAAATACAAATAAATACAACGCCTCCCAACGCTTGCCCAGTGCTTCTAAGGGTGCCAGGCATTCCTCCAAGCACTTACAGATATTAATTCATTTGATCCTTGCAATTACTCTGGAAGGAGGAAATTGTGGCAGAGAGAGTCAAGGAACGTGCCCAAAACTCCACATCCAGTAAAGAAATGGAGTCTACAATTTAACAGAGTGGCTTTCAGGTTTCTTTCTTTATCTCCAACACAAAATCAGAAACACCTTCTATATCATGACTCAGCAGACACACACACACACACACACACACACGGAGGGATAATTTTACAATAATACTTGACTTTTACTAAGTGTAACGCATTCTCTTCCAGTGCATTCTCATTTTATTAAAAGTGTCTGTCACCATTCACTAAACTGATTCATGATAAGCTTGCAGCTGAAAATCACTAGGTTTGCGGCAGGGTATGGGAGGACAGTAAAGGCACCGACGCAGGTTAACGGCGATAACACACTGGAGGGGTGTGAAAGCTCCAGGGATGATGGCGGCAGTGAGGATAAGAGAGACCTCTGCGTGCCGAGGACCGCAAGGCCAGAGGTAGAGGCCAGGAAGAGCTTTCCAGGGGGTAGGAAGAGCCTTTGCACAGGCTCTGTGGCCCAGTGACGAAGCAGCAGGTGGCCGGGGTGGCATGGGGCAGGAGAAGCCAGCGCTGGCCAGAAAGGGGAGGCTTTGAGGCTGTGGCGAAGAGGTGGGGGACCAGGGAGGAGCCTGGGCCATGTGTTGGCATCAGCGAGGACATAAATGCTTCGGTGGGAGGACCAAGGCAGAAACCGGCCCTGAGCGGTGAGGCAGAAACCAAGAAGTCATCAGGGCAGGGCGTGCAGAAGGGCGAGACATAATCTGACCTGACCTCGCGTTTCAGCGTGTGCTGCACTAGTCATGGTCGGGAAGTCCTGTGGGCCTCGAGGGCGGTGGTGGGTGCTGGTCGTTGCCCCTCTCTGGCTGATGATGGCTCCCAGCTGGCCTCCTGTCTGCGGGGTGGGAACTGCCTTGCTCTGAGGTCCCACCTCGCCCTCCCCCTGGCAGGTGGAGGCCGCCAGCCGCCAGGGCCCAGCCGCCGTGGTCCGTGGGAGGCTCACCTCCAGGCCTGATGGCGACGACGCTGTGGTGTGACTGTCGGATCCTGTTACACTTGGAATCGGAATCACTTCCTTATCTACCTTTCTTTCCTTCTGTCGAATCCTGCTTCCCCTCGTCCCTCCCCTGAGAGCTCCCTCCCTGAAGCCCTCTCCCGGGAACCCTGTCTCAGACTTCACTTCTAGGAAACCGGACTGGAAACACGCAGAGTAAACAGACACAATTGGTAAATCTAGACAGGAAATTGGCCCAGTGCTACGGACAGCCACCATTCGGAATGTAATGAATATGCAGTCTTTTTACTTGAACTTCACATTGCAGGCCAGTGTGACCTTTGAACGGTTACAGGCCTAGGAATTTGCTAGGATCATTCTAGAGATACCAGAAATACCCCCTCTTTGTTCCCAAGGGCCTTCCTTGCAAACTCCTCTCCCCCAGCCCAGAATCGGCAGTTCCCCATCATGCAGGCCCTTCCTCGGCACCGCCGCCTGGCTGATTGCTCTCTGTCCCACCAGAGGCACACTGATTTTCTCTCCAGACCTCCTGTGAGGGGACTCAGAGCCTGAGTCGTGACAGGAAATCACGTCGGGGCTGAGCGGCGAAGTCCGAACCAGGTACAAGTGGATCAGACAAGGCCACATGCAGGGCAGAGAGGAAGGTGGCTCCAGGGATACAGAGATGCAGAGACTGCGGTGGCCGTGACTCCAGGAAGGGAAGGATGCTGTGGTTCCTGGTCCCCGATGTGGCCCCCAAGCCTACACTTCCTCACCTGCTGGCGTTTCAGAGATCTGCTTGGCTTTAACCGTCCGAAGGGTGTGCTGCCATTTTTAAACCAATTCTTGAATAATAGTGACAATAAGATCGTAACACTTCACTAATAAAGATAGTATAAAATATATATATTTTTGAACAATGCAGGGGGTAGGGGTGATGATCCCCTGCACATCTGGAAATCTACATATAACTTTTGTCTCCCCAAAACTTAACTACAGATAGCGTACTGTTGGCTGGAAGCCTTACCAATAACGTGTATAGTGGATTAACATTCATTTTGCAGGTTATATGTACTATATACTGTATTCCTACAGCACAAAGTAAGCTAGGGAAAGGAAAAATAATACTGATAAAATTGTAAGGAAGAGAAAATACATTTTCAGTCTTGTAATGTATTTATTAAAAAATTGTGTAAGAGGACACACACACAGTTCAAACTTGTGTTGTTCAAGGGCCAGTTGTAATCAAATATTAAATTGATTTAATATATCAGCTCGTGTAGAAATATTTCCATGGACATCAACATTGTCTCCTGCATCCAAACTGCCAAACTCATGGAGTTGACTTAATCAAGATTATATCACGTCAATGTCTATATGTTCTCTTGGGGTGAGAGATTAAGAAAGAATGATCCTATGACTCCTTTTCTGATTTAACGCAGTATACTGAGAATGGTCAGCATCCTTACTTCTTGGGTCAACAAGGGATGAATGAGGTCAAGCAACTTTTTAAGTTATCTTAGTCCTAGAATGAATATTTTATTTATTTTTATTAAATCCAGTTTCAAAGGTTCACCTCCTGTTTCCAGGGAAGCCCAGAATGAACTTATTTGAATTTTAGTCCTTGCTGGGTCTTTTTACCCTGTATCAAACGGAGCTGTTTGCCCAGTGGAGAGTCCAACAACTCATCCTGATACACTTTAGATCACAGAAGGCTTCCCTGAATTTTCATATAAAAAAAGTTTTGAGAACTAAAAGAGCATTATTCCTGACTTGCTCATTCTCTCCTTGCTGAGAAAGAACAGGTTTAATTTCTGTTGACAGCTGGAGACGGATTCCATCCAGGTTCAAATGTGTTACACAGTACAGTCCCTCATCTTTCAGACCTAGAGATTTCCCCAACGGGATCACAAAGCTACGCTTACAAGGCAATGTATATTTTTAGTTGATTACTAAACTAGATCTTGATTCCTTGAACACTGCTATCTGGTGTTTTGTGAGCTACCCCCAAAATGACCTCTCTCTCATTAATTCACAATGAACCCTTGAAGCAGTACCCTGGTGTGTTTAAATGGAACGGCTCTACTTACAAAAATGATGAGAATAGTCTCGTTATTGTTCCTAGTCCTTGACTTAATTTCAGTTATTCAGTTATTTTTAGGATGTAAAAAATATGTTGTAAAAGGAGTCCATAGACCTTTTAGAAAATACGGGAAGTAAAGAAGTACAATACTAAGGGGAAAAAAGTCCTCTGTCTTTCTACATTCCAACATGCACAGTTTTTAGTGATAATATATTTGTTTTTACTTAAAAATTTTGGAATAATTCATTTAAAATTATAGAATAATTTCTCAGTGTCATATTGAAAACATGATCATTAAGGGTGCCATATCTTTTGACTATTCCATCTCATTCTATCCTTATATATATTGAGTAACCTCTCAACACGTAACCTCTAAATATGCATTTTTCCTTTTTTCTTCCTTCCTTCCTTCCCTAACGTCCTCCCTCCTTCCTTCCTCCTCATCCATCCACATATCTATCTAAAGTCTATTAACAATTTGCCTATTGTCTTTGGGGTAAAAAAAAAAATACCATAACAAAATACAGTTAAAAATATAATAACAAAATACCATACCAAATAATAGAACTCTACCTCTCACAGTCCTGGCAGCTGGGACATCCAAGGTCAAGACACCACAGAGTCAGTGTCTAATCAGAGCCCGATTTCTGATTTGTAGCTGGCTTCTTCTCCTGTAAGGTCACATGGAGGAGGAGGTGTGAAAGCTCTCTGGGGTCACTTATGAGGACACTAATTCCACTCACCAGGGTCCTACCTTCATGGCCTGACCTCTTCCTCAAGGCCCCACCTCCAGATACCGTCATATGAGGTTTCACCATATGAAGGGGGAAGAGGGGAACAATGGGGCTGGGGGCACAGTCTATAGCATTTGTCATAGATTTTGAATATATTTCCTCAAGTTTGTCATTTGCCTTTTAATGTGGATTATGGCTTTAATGGTACCTACATTTACATTTAGAATTGGTTAATATTTTCTTTTGTGACTTCTTCAATTTGGTTTTATACTTTGAAATCACACGAAGGATAAGATATCTATGTATACTTTCAGTTAATTTTTTAAAAATTGTATTTAAGGAACGTAATACCAGCTAGTGGTAAAAATCTGAAACGCTATAGAAAGACATTACAAGGGAGAGTTAAAGTCCTGTTTCCCTCTTCACATCACTGCCCCGAGCTTCCCACATCCATTCTGCAAAGATAACTATACTCTACAGTTCTTATCCTCTGAAGATTTTCTTTTAATGTACAAACTTCTTTTTTTTAAAGATTTCTTTTATTTATTTGACAGAGATCGCAAGTAGGCAGAGCAGCAGGCAGAGAGAGGGGGGGAAGCAGGCTCCCCACTGAGCAGAGAGCTCGATGCGAGGCTCGATCCCAGGACCCTGGGATCATGACCTGAGCCGAAGGCAGAGGCTTTAACCCACTGAGCCACCCAGGCGCCCCTAATGTAAATCTTCTTAATCTCATTATTTTCCTATCTATTGTTTTCATTGTAACGTAATAAGCTTAGCTGAAAATTCTAGGTAATAGAGTAAGACAACTTCATCCTAATTCTCTTTGTCCATGAAACAATCTCTGGCATTCTTAGATTTTCAGGTGTCCTCTAACAATTTCAAGCTTGCACCGCTACCCTGCCCTGGTCTCCTTTCACCATAATTTTGTGATGTGTTTTAGATCTCAATTAACAAGGATTTTCAAATTACCCCATTCTCTTATTTGCTTAAAATTATTTGTTTGTGTTATTCTGATCTTTCACACGGTAGTCCAAAACAAAGTATTTTAACATCTAGTTATTTATACATATGGGATCATACAATTCTTCTCTTACTGTAACATGCTATAGAACGGATATGTACATCTACGCAACTTGCTTTTTGTACTTTAGATCTTTAATATTTTCCTATGCAAATAGATCCATGTTATTCTTTTTAAAGGCTGTTTACCATTCCATCAAATGTAGCTATGTTTCTTTCGTTAATCATTAGTTTCCTGTTGGAAGACATTTCGATTTTCTCAATTTTTAAAATATTATAAAAGTGCTATTACAAACATCTTTATACATATATATTTGTATTGATACATCTATAGGAAATAATTTTATAAGTACTATATGTAAATCTTAAATTTTGATGAATATTATTGAATGATCCTTCCAAAAATTCATCCCAATTCATGATCTCCCAAAATTTCATGAGAGAGCCTGTTCTCTCTCATTTTCTTGAATACTGTATTTTATCAGTTTAAAATATTTGTTTAGGTAATTGCTGAAAAATAGTACCATAGCATTACATTGATTTGTACTTATGTTGTGTAACAACTGGAATATTAAGAGGTTATTAAATATTTTAGTCTTTTATAATGTCCTGCCTTTCTTTATTCTTTGCCTGTTTTTACTGGGTACGTTGTATTTTTGTTGTTGACTTGAAAGGGATCTTTTTTTTTTTAATTTTATTTTCTTTCAGTATTCCAAAATTCATTGTTTATGCACCACACCCAGCGCTCCATGCAATCCGTGCTCTCCTTAATGCCCACCACCAGGCTCACCCAACATCCCACCCCCCTGCCCTCCAAAACCCTCAGTTTGTGTCTCGAGTGAAAGGGATTTTTTGATAAGAAATTTATATCTGCTATCATTAGCATTCTACCTCTTTTCCTTTTCTTAGTGTATCTTGTCTTTCTTTTCCCTCATGGAAATGACAAGTTCTATATGTCAATACATCAGTCATTTCCAGTGTGAACCTGCGGTTTCCCTTCTTGCCTAGATAGGAATATTGAGCGCAAACCCGCACCTCTTCATACTCCCCTGACCATCTCTTTGCTTCTGAAGGGGCTTCCTGCCTTCACCACCAACTCTGCTGCACTCCCTGAGGCCCCCTGAACCCCTGCGATGTCCCTGAAATGCCACACCCCAAACCATGGGGCCCGCCTGCTGGGTGGTCCCTGACTGATGAAATCATCAATCCAACCTGGGGGTGCGGAGCAGTTACCTACCCACGGAGCGAACCTTGAGTGATGGGGAAAAGGAGATGGGAGGAAACCGTTCCGGGGTTTCCTCACCACCACTAGTGCTTCCTTCTGTGGATACACTTGAGATCCGATTCTTCCTTACGGCCGGTTCCGTGGCCCTAGGAGCCTCCCCCGAGCCTCGGCGCAGCTCCCGGTGAAGCAGTGGCCGCAGGTGACTCACGGTGCTGCGGTGCGGCTCCACCTTCTTCGCAGGCTTCTCTCTCCTCTCTCTCCCTGCTTGGGCTTGCGTGTCTGCAGCATGAGGCTCTTCGGAGAAAATGTGGGCTAAGGCGTTCGACATTGGAGGTTGTTCCAGATAATAGTTCCCAGATCTAAGCCAGTTCGCAGATCCAGAGTGCTCTACGTGAAGGGGACAGAGTATCCGACAACATCACCAGGGCTGACGTGTCTAGAGTTACAGTTAAATATCCAACCAGCCAGAGACAGCGACTACGGGTGAGCTCTGTGTGTAGCACCAACACGTGTGAGAACCAGCCACACGCTCGCCGGCAGACTGACTACATTAGATCCCCTCTGCCTTGGAGGGAAAATGGTTTCTCCTTGAAACTATACTGAAGAAGTCACTCGTTCCAAGGGTATACGCCCACTGAGCACACTGCGCTCTCTCTTTATGGAAAACATAAATGAAAAATATTAACCAGAGAAGGAGTAGGAAACATTAACAGTCTAATATATGGGGACAAAAGATGCTAAAAATACAGCTGGTGAGATGATCAAATATTTAAGGGTTCTTATTTTATAAATAATGTAAGAGAAAAATTCATTTTATAAAACTAGTATGATTCTATAGAATAAAACGACGAAGACGATCAAAAGGACTCTTGTACAAATATCAAGAAATGTACTAATCTTTAGTGGACATGTTATGGTAAATGTATTATGTAAATCCAGGCCAGTGATAGCTTCATCGAGCAGAAACAATGTATCGTTACCCCTCCCCCTTTTTGCAGGTTCCCTGCGCCCAGCACAGCGCACTTGTTCCCAGCAGCCCTCAGATCTCTGGACACCAATCCTAGGAAACCCCATCAAGCGGTGAGTGAAACAGAAAGATGAATTAATGGAGGATTTTCCATACCCATTTTGTGAGATCTGCTAAATCCAGTTCTTCACTGGTTTGGGTCTAAAGTGAGTCTTTTTTTATGCTTGGGGCTACACTGATTTATGGGGCTTATGGATGTGGGTAAGCGCATCCAGTTCTGTGGCTGTATTGGAAAGTACACAAAATGTATACATTCCCTGCCTCACGGACATAGCTCGAACAGTTTTCCTTCTCACTTTATTGTCATTTATTTTATTTTCCCATTCTTTGCCAGCAGTAAATGACAAGATAATTCTTAAATAACTTTCATATGTTGAAAGGACTTGGGCTGTCTTATATGGCTAAAATGCAAAATTAGAGAGGCATAAACAAATTCTGTAAATGTGATGTGTTCTCATTATAGGTATTCTCTCTTTCGGTTCCAAGATGATGTCTTTCCAATTTGCTGGTCTTGGGATGCAGGTTCCACCGGCTTTAGAGACCAGGCCCTGTGTGATAGTTGGTTTTAAATATTCATGGCAATGACCATGCAAGACCAGGAATGATAGGCTTGGGTCCTCTCCACTCTGCAGAGGATATGGCTGAGTACATCAGAATGGTAGCTTTAAAATTGTGTGCTTGCCTAATTCATTCCCTTTAATCCTCTCATAAAAACGGACAGGAGACGAGGTCAGATAAACAAACAACTTACTGTTGCCAGACCATGAGCTACTGCTAGATGCTTTGCATACCCATTAACCGTTTAATTATCACATTCCTAGGAGGTGGTGCAGTCAAGCACATCCATTTATAGCTGACGTCCAGAGAGGCAAGACATTGCCCAAGGCTGCACAAATAGTCACACAGTCAGTATGAGTGTGTATTTGCTTGACTCCAGAGCCCATGATCTTCTCCTACTATCTTTACTTTCCAAGGTATCTGTACCCAACCTCGGCAAGCTCCCACTGTCCTGGCCACAGCCTCCATATGGGCCCCCGAAGTAGAGTGCACAGGCTCTCCTCCACTTACAGCTCTCCCGCTTGGACCATCCCTTAGCTCTGTAACAACTTCACCTCTAACTTCGTCACCTTCTTGATCAGCCTCATGAAGCTCTCCCCTTCCCTCCCTTCCTTCCTCTTTCTTGTTCTTCATCGCAGTACTTTTCTGAAAGAAGAAATCAACCCCAACAGTGACAAAGTGTTAAGAATGGTGTTTGTGTTGGAGCGCCTGGTTGGCTCAGTTGGTTAAACACCCCACTTTTGATTTTGGCTCAGGTCGTGATCTCAGGGTTGTGAGATCAAGCCCTGCCGTTGGGCTCTGTGCTGGGTGTGGAGGCTGCTATGCATTCTCTCACCCTCTTTCTCTCTCTCCAGCTCAGGTGTGCCACCTCCGTCAAAGGAAGAAACAAACCAGTGTTACTCTTAAGGCTCTTCTGTTAAAAATAATTCCGAAGCCAGGCTGACATGTGACTCCTTCTCCAGATGTCCCTGGAGGCCTCTTGACCAGAGTATCCAGGAAATACTTCAAACCTCTACGGAACTTTCCACAAGATGGGCTTTGGGGTAAGCCAAGTGACAAGAACTTCTCGGGGGCAGAGAAACAAAAAAGAGAGAAAGGGAAAATAAAGGTATAGCTTTAAGCTAATTTCCCTCCTGCACCGTGTCTGCCACACCTCTGCTCATCGCCTGACTCCTTCCCTCGCCACCGCTCTATCTTCTGCCGTCCCCCGTCATCACTCTGCCCTCTTGCAATGCTTCTTTCTTTCCACAGCTGTCCGCGGTTCCAGGCAAGTTTTTCTCAGGAAAGAATGGATATGTACTTCAGACACAAAAACACTAGCCCAGCCACATTCAGACAAGGAGACCACAGTCTACCCCTGTTGGGAGGGGGAACTATTCAAATACCTTGCAGAAAATCTAGCAAGCAAACGTTCGCTGACCATCATTTCTCCTGGGCTGGGCTGGCTGTAGTGACGGACGGAATGGCACATCTCCTCGATCACTTTCATGTCTCACTCAGTTGTGAGTCTCTCCTCATGGGCAACACTGAATGAGCATATAATGAAGCCTTTTCTTTTCCATCATTCTGGGGCTAATACTAGTCAACAGTAATGAAGTGATAGCTGAGCGCCACCACTGTAGTACCAGTTTCACAAAGGCACAGAGAGTTCATCGTGAGCTACATTTTGAATTACATCTGACTGGTGGCTCTATGATTCGGAGCACGGTACTTACAACGCAAGTTAGGTTTTCATGCATTCACGCTTCGAAGGTAGGTCTTCATGCATTTGATGTATGCAGATATTTTCATATCTTCATGACTTCATATCATAACTCCAAACTATCTCTCAAATGTGTATTATCTTGTCATGAAAGGACAATGAAAAAGTGTTACTGAATTTGCTATAGAAAGGACAAATCCAAGTAATTGCACAACTAGTGGTGATTTACATATAAAGAGAGTCACTGCTCATTTTCCAATATGCAGTGACTTTTATTACCTTACTTAGACATGCTCTAGGTTCTTTGTGTTTTTCCTAAGTTAGGTTATAAGGAAGATTAATTATGATCATTTTGGTAGTTGTGGAGTATATGCTAACCTTGGAATCCTCTAAATCACTCCAAGTGAATTGAAGGATTATAATGGGCTGCACATGTATGCTCAGATGACTTAGAAAATGCTGTTTAAAAACTTACAGCTATTACATTATATGATCAATCGGTTGGTCCTTCAAATTTGAAACTACTTTCAAATAACAAATCATATTCTTAAAAAAACAAAGGTCAGGAATATATTTCACACATAATTTAGGTTGACATAATCAAATGCATGTGCACATTCACACAACAGGAATCATGGCATCGGGAGTGGAAGGCGTACATATGCCCACAGAATAATTAAACGTCCGTGTACACACGTACCTTTCTGGAGAGGTCTCTCATGGAAGAGACCATTAAGGAACTATCTAGAAGGACCATGGCAATCCCGTACCTCTTCTCATGAGTAAGTGGGGCAGATCATTCCTGCACGTGGTTACGCTTCCAGGGAAGTAGCGTGAATGGCTGGGCAGTGATTCGAGTCTACCCCATGTTTATATTCCACTTGAGAATCAGTGGGCTTCCCGTGGTGCCGGGGCACTCTCGGGACAGGATGGGATGCTTCTCAGAGTTAGCTGCTGCTTGAGGTTTATGTGAGAGACGTTCTTCCACTCCCATCTCTAGCTGAAGTAGGTTTTTGAGGCTTTTGAGAAAAAACACTCTGGAAAGAAGACAGTCCCTATTTTCAGGATTCTTTGATATTAGGAGGCCACTTTACAGATGTAAGAGGTATGCAACAGCTGTGAAAAGAAAAGAATAGATCAGAAAGTGAAATAAATAACCTACAGGAGTTTAATTGGAGTTTAATTGCTTGAATTAGTCACCTCCTATGCAGACCAATGACTTCATTATTTGAATATACTTTTGCTTCAGGCCATTACCTAGCTCAACTAAATTAAATATTTACTTTTGCGTGAGGTATGTTGAGTGAATATTTAATATCATAGCAGCTTTATTCCTGAAAATTGTGATTACTTCATTTATGATCACCGGTGATGTTTTAGTTTTATATATGTTACATTTTTCATTTATTTTGTTATCTGTGGATACAAGAAAAACTATTTTTACTTTTATTTTCACATGATATATATTAAATGGAACATTTTAGATGTTCCTATTTTTTAGGGGGAGAGGCACAGAAAGAGAAGAGAGAGAATCTTAAAGAGGCTCCACGCCCAGCACAGAGCCCAATGTGGGGCTGGATCTCACAACCCTGAGATCATGACTTGAGCTAAAATCAACATTTGGATGCTTTACCAACTGAGCCACCCCGGCACCCTGATGTTCCTATTCTTAATAATGGTTTTACTTCCCTACCCATATTATAACTTGATTTCCAGACTGGCGTTTTTAACCCGAAGTTAAAATGTCATATTATACCATTTTGAAAGTACAAATAGTTAAAAACATAGGGAAAAAAAGTACTAAGGAATTTTAAAAAGGAATACATCTTCTGAAATATAATTTTTTACATTAGATATTATATATCACTGCAAACTGTAACAGTCCTTCAAGTAATATATTAATTACAGTTATTTTTTGTGTTGGCATAATTTTATTGGAATTTATTTCTATATAAGTATTCCAATCTACAAAATACTTACTCTTCTTTTTTTTTCACATACATATCTTAAGCATGGAGTGCAATGAGATTTGATCAATGTATACACCTGTCGAGACAGAACATTTGCATTACCTTCCCCCAAACTCTCTTACAACTCGTTCAATTCCCATCCCGTTGATTCCCATCCCTCTTGGACAACCACTGTTTTGGTTTGTGTCATCAAGACTTTGCCCATTCTTGAACTTCAGTAAATGAAATCATGCAGAGTGCACTGTTTCTGTGTCTGTGTCTTCTTTTGCTCATGGTTCTTGAGATTCATTCACGCTGTTGTTTGTATCAGTATTTCCTGCTTTTTGTTGTTGTTGTTGTTGTTAATTAGTGAAAAGTATCCCATTGTATAAGTATACCAAGACCTTTTATTAATTCTCCAGTTGATGGACAGATGGTCTTTTCCAGTTTTTGCTGGTTATAGGAAAAGCTATTACAAGCATTCTCGTTCAAGACTTTTTTGAGTATTTCTTTTTCCTTTGTTAAACACCTAAGAGTGGGGTTGTAGGATCCTAGGGTTGGTATATATTTAAATTTATTAGGAACTGCCAAACTGTTTTCCAAAGTAACACTTTATACGTACAAAACTTTCAATTTCTCCTCACCACTTCAACCTGGTGTTAGCCTCGGACTTTAGACATCGGAGTGGTGTGAAACGCTATTTTATTGTGGATGTAATTTCTTATTTATCTCACTGAACATCTTTTCATGTGCTTAGTGATCATTTTTATATCTTTCTGAAGCAGCTGTTTGACTATTTTGCCTATCTTTCTTTGGGTTGATTTCTCTTTTTTATTAATCTATAAGAATTCTCTATGAATTCTGGATCCAAGACCTTTCTCAAATATAGATATTGTACATATTTTCTTTTGTTTTTAGTAGGGACTTTTGATGATAAAATTGTTTTAAGATAATATCCAATTTGTCAATGTTTTCTTCTTATCTGGACTACTTGTGTGGCCTACAAATGGTTGCTTTCACCAAAGTCCTAAATAAATGCTCCAGTCTTTTCTCCTATCAGCTCTATGGTGCTAATTTTGGTGTGTGACTTGTTGTGTGTTCCCGGTGAAACGAATCTTTTAATGTTAAAAACTGCCCTTCATCTTCTCTAGGAATGTTCCTAATCTTGAATTCTATTTTTTTGTGATTTTAATATAATTATACCAGTTTCCTTGTTCTTACTTTGGCATGGCACATACTTTTTCATCTTTATACATTTCATGTGAGACTTTATATTTAAAGTGATTTCAGTGATTTTTTGTTCAGCATGTAGTTGGATCTTACTTATTTCTATCTGATCTTCCAATCTCTGCCTTTTATTTTTTTATTTTTTTATTTTTTTTTAATCTCTGCCTTTTAAATGGAGTGTTTATTCTATTTATGTTTAAGGCATTTTTTTGATATGGTTGGGCATAGTTCTACCACTTTTCAACTTACTTTCAATTTGCTTCATCTGGTTTTTATACCAGTGTTCCTCTCTTCTTGTCTTTCTTTGCTGTTAGAATTAGAATTATGATCTAATACGTCTACTGGCTTTTTAGTTATACCTTGGAATTTTTTTTAGGAATTAAAATTATGCATTGTTTAATTTACCACTCTCTAACCCTAATAAATATTTCTCCATTAAAATATGCATTTTTTATTTATCACTCTCTAGCCCTAATAAATATGTCTTCACGTAGAATATAAAAGCTTAGAAGGTATAACTTAATCTTTCCATTTATATTCTCAATGGTTTCATAATTTATTTTCCTCACTTATTTTTTGCTATTTTTATAAATTTTATAAAGTATATACAAGCGTACCTGGGAGATACTGCGTGTTGAGTTCTAGACCACTGCAATAAAGTGAATACCATAATAAAGTGAGTCAAATGAAGGTTTTGGTTATACATATTTTTCATATATGAAAGTTATATTTATACTGTACTGTAGTTTATTAAGTATGAAATAGCATTTTTTCCAAAAAGACAATGTACATACCTTAATTCAAACAGTTTATTGCTTTATTGCTAAAAAATGCTAACCATCACCTGAGTGTCCAGCAAGTTTTAATCTTCTGTCACAGGTCACCACAACAAATATATTAATAATGAAAAAGTTTGCAATATTGTGAAAAGTACAAAAATGTGACAGAGACACAAAAAGAGTGAATGCTGTTGGGAAAATGACGCTGATAGACTTGCTTGATGCAGGGTTGCCCAAACCCTCCTTTTGCAAAAAATGCATTATCTGTGAAGCACAATAAAGCAAAGCACAATTAAATGAGAGATGCCTATACTATAAATTCCATTTTATAATGTCATTACCTTTGCTTTAAATATTTAGGGACTTTTGGTAATTAAGATCTGAATTTCCATCTGATATTATTTTCCTTCAGCCTTAAAAGCTTCCATTATCAGATCACCTGGCAATTAATTCTTTCAGATCTTATTTAACCTAAAAGTATTTCACACTTGTATTTTCCTTTATATAGAGTTCTTAGTTAATGTGCATGTGTGTGTGTGTGTATGTGTGTTTTGCTCCACTGCAATGACATTGTCCTATTATCTTCTCACCTCTAATTGTTTCTTGCAAGAAGTCGATCACAATTCATGCCATTATTCCACAAGTTAGTTAAATTCAGTTCATTCTTTAAATCTATTTCCTTTTTCGGTTTGGATTTCTACTGTCCTGTCTTAAATTCAATGATCCTTTTTCTTCCATTTGGAATATACCATTAAGTCTATTGCATTGATTTTTTAAAAAAGATTTTATTTATTTATTTGACAGGGACAGAGAGATCACAAGTAGACAGAGAGAGAGGGGGAAACAGGCTCCCTGCTGATCAGAGAGCCCAATGCGGGGCTCGATCCCAGGTCCCTGAGATCATGACCTGAGTTGAAGGCAGAAGCTTAAATCACTGAGCCACCCAGGTGCCCCTATTACATTAATTTTTATTGAAATACCTTACTTCTCAGTTTTGGAATTTCCAGTTGATTTTTTTTTCATCGTTTCAATATCTTGCACAAACTGTCTGTTTACTTGTCATGGTGACATTTTTCTGTATATATCTGATAATATTTCTAGTAGTTATTTTTGAGCCATAGTCTTCCACATGTAACATCTGGATACTATCAACTTCTATTGACTGCTTTTTCTCTTAATTATGGGTCATGTTTTCTTGTTTCTTCGAATGTCTACTACTTTTTAAATTTTATGTTGGACTTTGGAAATGATACATTGCAGATATTGTGGACTGTGTATCTTTCTCTAAAAAGAGTTGATTTTCACTTCAGGCGGCAGTGAAGTTACTGGCCAATCCTTTTCACATTCAGCAGGCTTTGTAGGTTAGCTTGCATGAGTTTCAGTTTCTACTTTAGTCATAAGGAGAACCCTTTAGACCTGGCATATAGTTTTATCCTGAAGGTGGGGCCTTTTGGGGAGACTCCCTCTACCATGGTGGAACTCAAACTCTAAATCTTATTTTTCCAGAGATGAGCAGCAGCCAATTTTTTTGCTCTGCTCTTTTAGTTTTTCAGATGTTGCTTTATGTCATCTCCACATGTGGGCAGTCCAGGGTTCGGTCAAACACTGGACGATATTTATACTCAGATTTGAGACTTCTCCTGCAGTTCTCCCATTTCTGGCATCTCTCCCACCTGTCAGCTGTCCCAGGAGTCCCAAACTCATTTTCTGACACCTCAGTCAGTAAGACTGTGGCTTCCTCTTCAGGTTCGACCTGCCAGAGCACATGCGGTGGCGTGCCTTCGGGTGAAAAGTCAGATACAGGTGGCCTTTCCAGTGCATTTCCTTCTTTAAGGAGATAGGTCTGTCCCCTAGCTCATGCTTGCTGAATCTGGTCACTCTCTAGCATGTTCAGATAGTTGTGTATGTGTGTGTACCGATCTCCTGTGTTGCTCATTACGGTCTGCAGAGGCTTGTTTCAACATACCCATTCTTCCTTGTAGAAATTGGAAATTTTAGATATGATTTTGAGACATAACTCAAGGTAGAGTCAGTTAACTTTTATCGTTTCCTAAACTCATATATGATATATACCAGACAGATAGAAAAAAACTGGTTTAAAGGTAATTTTAATGTACACAGATATATTTTTAAATCAGTAAGTATTTCTCTGATGATTAGTGATGTTGGGTATCTTCTCATATGTCTGGAGCTACAGAATATTATACTAAGTGAACTAAGTTTGTCAGAGAAAGATAAATACCACATGATTTCACTCACTGGTGAAATTTAAGAAACAAAACAAATGAGGATAGGGAAAAAAGAGATAGAGGCAAACAAAGAAACAGACTCAGCTACAGAGAACAAACTGATGGTTTCAGAAGGGAAGTGGGCAGCGGATGAGGAAACAGGTGATGGGGATGAAGGAGTGAGCTTGTCATGATGAGCTTGTCATGATGGAATTGTTGAATCGCAGTATTTCACCCCTGGAACTAATACTAGACTGTATGTTAACTAACTGAAATTTAAATAAAAACTTAAAATCATTAAATAGATTGAATCACAATGGCAATGATTTTTTTAAAAAAACTGTTTTTCATTAACCTTATGCTAAAATTAGTATCCAAGTAATAATTCTTGTCAATTGTGATATTGGCCAATATTATTTTTATCTTTAGAAATAAAATAAAAGAATTCTAAAAGTAATCCTTATGCTGATTGGAAGGCTGCCGATAGGGAAAATCTAATTCATCAACAAAAACAAACTACTGGTAAGCAACTCACAGTATCATTGATTTGCTCACAATTGAATCAGATAATTTACCCAGACTTTTGTGAAATTTACCCCAGACTTGTATGTGAAAGAAGATGCAAATGATAGTACAAAATATTTGTGATCACTAATATTTATTTTTTAACATAATTTGTGTTTTGATTCTATAAATTCTTAGATAAGTTTAAGACAGATGCTTCACATTTTCTAAAAATATTCTTTATGAGGGTTGGAGAGTGCTTACTTTCGAAACAGTTTCACGATGTTAAACCCTATATCTATATAATGGAAAGATACCATGAAAATATGTCAAGCTTTGTTGGTAGGCTAAAATACAAGGTAAGGTCTAGAAGTTTATCACATGTGAATTTTCTAAGAACAAATGTAATAAAACTAAATCTGTTGCCAGTTAACTGTTCTGGACTCAAAGGATAACAGTGCGTTAATTTTATGGTGTCACACTTAGAATTTTAATACAAATAGCACTTTCATAAAATGATGTGGTTCTTTTATTGTTTGCTTATTTGTGGTGTTCATGCTTATTGGGGGGTGTTTCAAGCATATTGAAATATTAAAACCTAATCAGATGTCATCTTGTTCAATTCATAACAATCCATCATATATCTTGTGCTTCAAAATTACCAACTCGGGCGCCTGGGTGGCCAGTGGGTTAAGCCGCTGCCTTCGGCTCAGGTCATGGTCTCGGGGTCCTGGGATCGAGTCCCGCGTCGGGCTTTCTGCTCAGCAGGGAGCCTGCTTCCCTCTCTCTCTCTCTCTGCTTGCCTCTCTGCCTACCTGTGATCTCTCTCTGTTGGATAAATAAATAAAATCTTAAAAAAAAATTACCAACTCACTAGATAATATGTTACATTTAAAATGGCTCACATATACAAAAGTTCTGCCTTACAGTGAGCCAAAATTTATCTTCCATTAGTGTTAGTTTATTGTTTTTAGTTTTATACCCTCAAAGCTTCTCAAACAAGCTGCTTTCCCATATTAGCCCAGAGTTCAGGGTCTGTTCCTAATAGATATTCATTATTTGAGTGAATGGTAGAATCACAAGCCTGAAAATATTTTTTAAAAGTTTTTTAATTGTATAAATAATAAACCAAGATGTTTTTATTTCCCCCTTAAACCCTGTGCCACTGTAGTCCCAGGGGGTGAGGACAAGAACAAGGAGAGCATTGATTGTTTTTTACTCTCAAAGTTGATCTTCTTAACTTTTTTTAGCAAGTCAATAATTGTAAGAGGCAGGCTTTGCCAAAAGAGAAAAGAGTATTGTGAATTTCCCTATGTCCCTTGGGATGGACGCCACAGCTTGCCAATTTCTCCAACACTTTGCTCTTCTTCCTTGCTAACTCGACAAGCATCGATTTCATCTGGGCATCTGGTCAGCTCACACTCTGGGAAGGTGGACTCCAGGAGGGGATCACAGTGGATTTTACCATTGCAGTGACCCCATTTCTCTTCCTGCGATTGGCTTGAAGACGAGGAGTTGGGCCCGTTTCTGCCAGTGTGCGTCGCGAGAATTCTGTTGTGCATGCGGGGAACAGATTTGCAACTTAATAAAAGACAGAATGTTCCAAGAGGAGATCCTCCTGTGCCCATGTCCTCCTTAGTCCACATTCTGTCGTGTGAGGAGGATATGACATCTAGAGTTGCAGTAGTTAAGGTGTACCGTAGAGGTGACTGTCTTAGGGAAGAAAAGTCAGGTTGCCAAGGACAATACTGCAAAGGGTTATGCATCCCTGGGAAGCTTGAGAAAATCAAGGAGCCACCTCCTGACTCCAGACTTCCTGTTGGGTGAGGTAACTAACGATCTTGATTTTTGTGTCATGGAGAGTCAGGAATCCTCTTCCTTAAAGGCAAAAGCTATTCTAACGACTACCATACTTTTTGACACACCTAGAAGTAGGGCTGGTGTGGGTGCAGACTTAAAACTTTCATCTAATTCCAAGGACAGAGAAAAGGACCATATGATGTCTGGGAAGTAGACACTTGATCTTAGCCAAAAGGCCGAGAAGCCATGATGTCTGGGAAGTAGAAAGCCCAAATCAACAGTGCTGGGCAGGTAAGCAAGGGGAGAGAAGATTCAACTTTTTTTTTTTTTTTTTAAAGATTTTATTTATTTATTTGACAGACAGAGCACAAGTAGGCAGAGAGGCAGGCGGGGGGGGGGGGGGGGAGCAAGCTCCCTGGTGAGCAGGGAGCCCGATGAGGGGCTTGATCCCAGGACCCTGGGATCATGACCTGAGCCGAAGGCAGAGGCTTTAACCCACTGAGCCACCCAGGTGCCCCGAGAAGATTCAACTTTTGAACAATCTCCCAGCCCCCAAGTTATGTGGCAGGGGTAGGACTCAGTATTCCCTGCATGCCTCTGAGAGTCTGGGGTCCTGGGGGCGGGTGAGGTGAGAGCTAGCCATCTTGCCTGGGACTACCAGGGAAAGTCATCCCACCAGAGACATGGAAACAAGTCAGGGAGAGATGATCGAAAGTCCTGGTCATTCTGGAATACCACCAGATCCTGACCAGGCTGACTGTAAGTTAGACCCTCCATCAGCAAATGCTAATGGAGTGCCCAGGGTGGGCCTATCCCCGAAGCCACTAGCCCAGTGAGCAGGCCCACAGAAGTGTTTACATGGCTCTGCAGTCCCTCCTGTCTCCTGCCTAATTTACTTCCCCTCAGGCCACTTCAAATTTTGGGAAGGACAGGGCAGATCCTGAAAATGGGGCTGTTACCTAACACCTGGGACCTCAGAGCTGGGATTACATAAAGGGGCCCTTCAGGGAAGGAATTAAGTTGATGACTGCATTGTACTCAGTGGGCTTTCTCCTCTCTGCCCACCAGGGAGGGAGCCTGTGAAGAAGCTCAGAACACTTGCAGGAAAACAGAGAAGGGAGATTCTCTGCACAGTGGAGTGCAGAGGGAGCCATTGTGTGGATGTGCTGAGCCTCAGTGAGGCTACTTTTTCCGGGCAGGATCCCCACAGCAAAGTGTGTAGCTTTGTGATTCTGACTCTCAGGCTCTACGGTAGGTGCCCTCTTCACTCTGGTTTTACTTTCTCAGTGCCATTTCTAAAATGTGGCTTCGAAAACCGAATATCCCCTCCCAATAACCAAGTCTAGATTTTCCGTATGCTCGTCAATCATTGAAAGGCAGCTATATTTTAATTATTTTGAGTTTCCGTCTCCATCATTATTTAACTGAAATTATATCCCACCTGTTTCCAGAATAGTTGGAATTCACTTTTTCATTAAGCATTATTTGAAATAGAACAATCTAAGGACCACCCCCGATCCAACAATCCCTGAGCGGGGGGGGTGGTGTTTCACTCAATCATCAATCAATTAGGAAACAGGAAAGCTTCCAGCTGGTTAAGAGAAACAGGGCAACCCAAAGAATACCGGGGTTACATGAGTATTACAGTAAAAACTATTATTAATGAGTAAACAAGATCGTGACTGCAGACCTTCCAGCTGTCTGAACTGCTTAAGCAGATGTGGTTTCTTCCCTAGACTTTTGCATTATAAAGTGGAATTGTATGAGAATTTGTTTATAAGTCCTGGACTAATGATCAAAAAGAAGATAAACAAGCACAAGTAATCATCCTATAAATGTTTAATAAAAAATGTTAAACATCCCTACAGTTTATTATCCAACAATGACAATGCTGAAAAAGATTGAGTGGAACCGGTCCTCACGCCTCCCTTTGCTTCTGTCACTGTATTTGATGAGAATCGACAACCTCCTGGTGGTTCGGCATGTCTTCATGCAAATCCCTATGGTTGCTGGCTTTTTAGTACCTGCGGCCCATTCTGGGCTCTGAAAGGCGCCTAAGTACCAGCCTAAGCACAAAGATCATTTTATAAATTCTGTTTTGTGCTTTTGTTTAGATGTGATTCACTCAAATGCTGAATGGACCCCCAAGGAAGCAAAGAGCTGAATATAGTTTGGGTAAAGAATACTTCACCTACAGCAAGCAAAAACATTCTAGAAGGATCCAAATGAAAGAAGACGTCTGATGGGCAATGTGTGAATCATCGGAATAATCTCGTTCTGTTATGTGCTCACGTTTGTGGTTCCTAATGTCACATTTCACAACTCCTTTATCTCTTAAATTTCCCTACAAAATACCATTAAGAGAGGGTAAGGAAGACTAATGGATATTTTTTCCGACACCATCGACACAGAATTAGCAAAGGGAGCTATACTTAGATTTGTAAACTTTCGTCCAGGACCGATAAAACTCAGCACACTTAAAAGGACTAAATATAATTATATTTTGCCTCCATGTAAGAAAACCAAAGAGATTATTGTAACTGGAGAGCTAATTGCAAACTCTGTATCTTAAGAATAGACACTTTGCTCTGGAATGAAACAATATAAAACAATTTGAATCCACACTGAGCAACCTCCAAGCCTGATGCGTATTTTTTATATTTTAGTTCAGATATTTTAATATTAATATCTTTAAAATTTCAAAGTATTTTCTTTTAAAGATGAGCCTTCCATTTGCTGTCTCTGGAGGAAAATATATTTAGAAGTGAAGAGCAGCCTACCACAGCAGGGAAGACGGATTTTTTTTTCATGTATTAGTTATTAGACTGTAATGCAGTAATGAGAGTCGAGGGTTAAGATTGCCGTTTTATTCCTGCAGCCTGCTGAGCATGAAAATGTCTTCAGCGCTTCCCAGTAACAATGTAAATACAGCCTGTCTAGATAGGGTTGGCACGTAAACCGTAGCTGGCCATTTGGGGGTTATTTAATCTAAGGCAATTGGCCCCATGAACCCAGCAGCCACCCCCCGCCCGTTGACCCAGGCACCACCTGGCACCGTAGTGAGAGCCGAGAAAAGTGCATTTCAGGTGGCTCTAGTGCCAGAGAAAGCAGCTTTTGGGTCCTTCAGCGAGGTTTCATTGATTCTTCATTTGAAATATCATTATTGTTGGTACAGTATTTTCTTTAACTGGTTTTTATAGTAAAATGTACTCATTTGTCTGTGTATGTATACGTTCTATTTAGAAGAAAAACAATCCGTGTAGGGAAATCTTTCTCCTTATTGATATACACTATCCTGTATTTTCTATAATCTATCAGCACATTTTTGCAGATTATAAACGTATATTATAAATGTAGTTCACATTTATAATAATGAACTACAAAAGAAGCCTGGAGGCTGGTCATTCATTCTGATGGAGTACTCAAAAGATGTCCTTTCAAAGTGTCTTTGACTTAATCCTCCAACACCTGAAGTATTATTTGATAATGGTGCCTTCCTATTTTATGAAGGTCCTTGGGGTTGAAGTAGCTGTTGGTGGAGGAGGGACTTCAAGAAGATTCCCAGATGAGAGGATGAGTGTCAGTGTTCCAGGTAACGGAAGTGGTGGGTGGTGATTGGGTGACCATGCATATGTTGAAAAAGGTAAACTGAGGCACATTTTTTTTTTTAAATATTTGAGAAACTATAGATTCTAATCAGGCAATGCCAAACCGGAGGTGGTTAGGAGGCTCTACCTATAGGTGCTAGGGGCTTCTTCTTTATAGAGAAGATACAGAAGCAAAGCAAAGCAATGATTTGATTGGCTACAGCCTAATTGGTAGCCTTATTTGGGAAAGCTTGGTTGACTGCTATTGGCTGCTCAGAAGTTTCACTTTCTCAGATTCGAGTGCAGTGACTCTGATGTTGGTTTTGGTCTGGTTAGGTCAGCTACCGAAGAACCAACCCAGTCTAAGGGCCTCCTACTTCAAACAGAGCTTAGGGGATGGGTGCTGTCTGAGGCAGAGGAGAAGTAGGGGAGCCCTCCAGGCAGGCCTGCAGCTTACTCTATCTGGAACCTAAATCAGGAGCTATAAAGGGACTAAGAGGAGCAGGAGGTGGTTTTCTTATGTAGATGCTGGGGCAGAACATGTCAGATTTCTTTTCTGTTTTTTTTTTTTTTTTAATTTCTTTTCAGTGTAACAGAATTCGTTGTTTATGCACCACACCCAGTGCTCCATGCAGTCCGTGCCCTCCATAATACCCACCACCAGGCTCTCCCACCCTTCCACCTCCCCCTTCAAAACCCTCAGATTGTTTTTCAGAGTCCATAGTCTCTCATGGTTCACCTCCCCTTCCACTTTCCCTCAACTCTCTTCTCCTCTCCATCTCCCCATGTCCTCTATGTTATTTGTTATGCTCCACAAATAAGTGAAACCATATGATAATTGACTCTCTCTGCTTGACTTATTTCACTCAGCATAATCTCCAGTCTCATCCATGTTGATATAAAAGTTGGGTATTCATCCTTTCTGATGGAGACATAATACTCCATAGTGTATATGGACCACATCTTCCTAAGACTCCACCCCCAAACTACTAGAACTCATACAGCAATTCAGTAACGTGGCAGGATACAAAGTCAATGTACAGAAATCAGTGGCTTTCTTATACACTAACAATGAAAATACAGAAAGGGAAATTAGAGAATCGATTCCATTTACTATAGCACCAAGAACCATAAGATACCTGGGAATAAACCTAACCAAAGAGGTAAAGGATCTGTACTCGAGGAACTACAGAACACTCAGGAAAGAAATCGAAGAAGACACAAAAAGATGGAAGACCATTCCATGCTCTTGGATCGGAAGAATAAACATTGTCAAAATGTCTATACTGCCTAGAGCAATCCATACTTCTAATGCCATTCCGATCAAAATCCCACCGGTATTTTTCAAAGAGCTGGAGCAAACAATCCTAAAATTTGTATGGAATCATAAGAGACCCCGAATTTGCTGAAAAAGAAAAACAAAACTGGCGGCATCATGTTAACCTGATTTCAAGCTTTACTACAAAGCTGTGATCACCAAGACAGCATGGTACTGGCATAAAAACAGACACATAGACCAGTGGACCAGAGTAGAGAGTCCAGATATATTAGTCAACTAATCTTCGACAAAGCAGGAAAAAATATACAGTGGAAAAAAGACAGGCTCTTCAATAAATGGTGCTGGGAAAATTGGACAGCTATATGTAGAAGAATGAAACTCGACCATTCTCTTACACCGCACACAAAGATAAACTCGAAATGGATAAAAGACCTCAGTGTGAGACAGGAATCCATCAGAATCCGAGAGGAGCACGTAGGCAGTAACAGGTCAGATTTCTGCGCTGGGTGGAACAATTGTGGGGTGGGTCTGAGCAGGCAACAAGGCAGGCTAGAGATTCCAAAGCCCTGAGGCAAGAGAACGGGCTGTGGAGGAGGGGGAAGCTTGAGAAAAACTGAAATACAGTTGCAGGAATGATGGCTATTTGGATGGGGGCAGGTGACCGAGTGGGGAGCAGAGGACAAGCCTCTAGCTTGGTGAGATGCCACCAACTTTGGTAGGCATGATTTTGAGTTCAGTTTTCCACTTGTCACCTGGAACTGGAGGACCATTTGGGAGGGAAGTGCCTAATAATTTAGAGGTGAAGATATTTAACTGTATCACATGTCGCAACACTCTATGTGCTACTTAAAACATTTACTTGGGGTTCTTCTTGAGATCTTCTATTTAAGAGCAAAACTGCCTTCATTTGTAATGGGGAGTCTCTAATGCAGTTCACAGACATGAGGCTTATAATATTTGGAATGAAGTTTACAAGTATTATTATTATTTTTTAAATACTAGCTATAACAAACAAATTTCAACTACCAAAATAACCCTCTTCTGAGCTGTTGTTCATCTTTCTTCCTCCAATTTTGGTATCCAAGCATGCCTGGCCATTAGCGTGACCACACATAGAGTTAACCCATTCCTCTCTATCCTACTCTGCTTTCTTGCTCTCAAGTTCTCACCCATGGTTCAGGTGTAGAAAGGATGAGATTTCAAGACTTTAAGAGTTCATAAATCTGGAGAATCTTCGTTGCCTGGTGTTGTTTTGCCTCTGATGTATGACTAGGAACTATGATACTGAACGCCATTTTCTCTTGAGAAAACCAACCCCAAATTGTGCTTTCCCCCAGACACTCTCTTCTCCTGGACCTCGTCATTCTCCAGTACTTTCTTCAGTGTCTTATCTCGTATGTGCTCTTACCTTTGCTCTGCTGGGTGAGTGGGACTGGTAGTGATAGGTTCTCAATATTGCATGAAAATCTTAACCATTTTTGGATCTGAAAGCACTGTGAGGTTAAGAAAAAAGTACATAGTGCCAATAGCAACCATTTATGTACATGTAACCTCTTCAGGGCTTAGGCAACATTTCTGTCAAATCAAGTTCTGATTAAAGTAATCAACTAGCATTATTTGTCAATTGTACTCTTTTTCTAAAAGAATGAAGTTACCTTATGTCCTCATCCATTCAATCATTCATTCATCTAGCACATATTCATTAAGTACTTACTATGTGTTTTGCAAATTTCAGGTAAGAGAGGTAGATGTAACAGCGAACAAAAGAAACAAAGTCCCCTGCCCTTAATGAATTTACCTTCTCACAAGGGAAGACAGGTCATATGAACACAAAAAGATTAGTGTGTGTCCAGGAAATTGCCACAGCATAGCACAGAAACACTCTCATTCTGCCTTGAAACCTAAGGAAATAGTACTCGTAATCGAATGCTTACACACAATTGAACAAACTTCTTTTGGGCATAGTCACTTGTTCTTATTGAATATAAGTGATTCCCTTCCCCCCCGATCTAAAAAAAAAAAAAAATAGATTAAAATCCATCCCGTTATCCAGTCCAGGGTAGTATAAACATATTAGAAAGATCCTTAGGGTAACTGCCACACTCATCTTACTTTACAGATACACTGACTGAGGCTCAGAGATATTTATGACATCTTTGAACTTATACAGCTGATTTCAGGGATGAGGCAAAATCCAGCACCTTATGAAAGTTATTATATAAGAATATTGACAAGTATTACAACAGTGTGGCATAACACAAGCCATGAGTTTATTTATTTTCAAACTTAAATATAAAATCATGAATCAAGCAGTGGCAGTGGCTTAAAATCTTCAGCTAAGTTGTCTAAATTGAGTGAATTCAGAATTGGGCAAAACTATTCGTGAACTACGTCAACCGTTTTCAGAGAGACCATTTCTTGTTCCTCAGTTTTAGAGTGACTCAATTATTAATTTATTAAATTATTCTTTCATTGACCACTTTAAGGGACACCTTAAAGGATGTAAAAATAAAAGTCAGGTATCTAAGTGATCCACTTATGCTTGCTAAGTAAGCCCCCTTTTCCTGTACCTCCCTAGGCAACAAATCCTGAGCACACATCCCTGTACAATGAATCATTGCTTTTTAGATCACATTCTCTGAGCAAGAGCAGAGAAATCGATATCTCGTTACAAGATTGCAGACGTGCTGGAAACTGATTAGTCATTAACCTGTTCTCACAGCCCTCCCCTTCCCCCCATGAAGGGAGTCCCAGTGTCTCCGTGGATTTTGAAAAGTAAGTACCACTAACAAACTTGGGGACGGCAGCAGGAATTTGTGAAGGCTCTGTTCCGAAGACACCGAGGCCACCTTCCCATACGTTCAGGACCATAAATCCCAGTAAATCACCTGAAATCAGATTTTAAGAATGATTCTGTGAAATATTTATTATGATTTTGTCACTTGAGAAATGCTTTATCAAGTAAGCCAGGGAAGGAGGATCTTTCAAAGACAGGTAGAGATCATGCCTCACTTGGTGGGAATGAACATGAATATATTAACGTCCCATTCAGCTACTCTCCTGATGCTCTAGACACTGAACTGCAAAAAAAGTTCCTTAGTGAGCTGGAGGAGTCCAGGAGCCTTCCAGGAGCCATAAGCTGGTTTGGTTGTGTGCTTTCTGTACTCACAGATTCTGGTTCAATAAAAATGTAAATGTTATCTGGGTACACAAAACATATTTCATGGTGATAATGAATCTGTTGACACACTGTTCATACTTTATTATATAAATTGTAGCGATGTATTTGCCAGAGAGGAGCGCATACACAGGGAGATTCTCTGTGCTCAGCTCTACAATATGCTCCGGGTTGGCACACGTCTGTGTCTGTCCTTGGCACGGTTTGCTCGCCTGCCTTTATTGAATCAATCAGAGCACTGTGACATTGGGAGGAGGACAACAGTGTCCTTATTGACTGAGCTAATCTGACTGGATTTGGAATAGGGACTGGGAGATGGGTTATTTTTAAAGCGAAAGCCATTGGTCCCACCGCCTGTCATGCAGCACGACTGTTTACCAGATTTATGACTCGAGTGTGCCCGTGTGTAGGTGAAAGACGATCAGCGCAGGAAGCGATCGGTGGACGGCAGTCCCCAGGCAGAGGAGCCTGCCTGCCTGTCCTCAAGCCCGGGCCCCACGGGCTCTGCACGCAGGCCGAGATGGAGTACCCTTCAGTCACCAGCCCCCAGGACCGACTCTCGGATCGCGGGGCCCGGGGCAAAACGGAAAGGCGTGACCCCGCCCTCAAAAATCACCAAGAATTTCAAGATGGTGACAGCAGAACCTTACATCAAGTGTGGGCCCTCCCCACCCCATGCAACTGCAGGGGTCACACACCCTCACGCCTGCCCGGCCTGCTGGGTTCCGGGGATGGAGGGCTGCCCTCTAGCGGTCAAAAAAAATTCTCCTTCCTAATGCTTTTCTTCTATACACTTTTGGGGCCCAGTTAGAGCTTCCACGGTAGTTTCTTTGCACGTTTTGTCACAAATGCATTGATGTGGAGTAAAATTACGGGAGGACCCCTTTCCTCTCCATACCCTACCCTTGGCGTAGCAGCCCTGTTGTCCAAAGATAGGAAATGAACCTGTGGACGCCCTGGGGTCCCTTTGGTGCAAAAACCTATACTTCAGGCTTTGTGCTAAAGGGCATTTTTCATGCAAAGTCATCCCTCCGTTATTACTTTGTTTTCTTCTTTTCTTTCAAAGTAAGAACTGTTGTGGACTTTTAAAAAAGCATAGTTGGTGCAGTATATTCTAAAACACCTAGAGAATAGCTATAATAACCACATCGGTTCACATTTCATTTTGTCTCAAACATAAAGTACTGACAGAGATCCCAATAAAAATAAGCACCAAAACTAAAACAAAACCAAAAAAAAAAAAAAAAAACTCAGGGAAGGCTGGCATAGCCCCGATTTTCATATTCAATTCCTTCCATGACCTTTGTCTATGATGATAAAATTTAAATTGGATGGAGGAGCGGGGGATGCATGTTGATTTTTACTCGTGTTTTGTATTTTGTAGCCCTACTTTTCAAAGCACATTGGAAATTCCTAGAAGGGTCCCAGGAGGGCCCAGTCCGTTTTTCTAAAAATTTATTAATTTACTATTTTTATTCCCCTCTCTGGACATGTGGCACATGTCAGGCACAAAAATAAACGTGTCTTGAATAAATTAATGAAAAACAATGTATGATAAAAAAAACATCAGAAAGGTCAAAGTGCAAAATTTGCTCCATTGCAGTCTCTCTGATTATATTATACCATTGGATTTAACAAAATCCCCTAAAAATCTTGTAACAACCCCCTTTACCATATGGAGCATATATGCATGGTATAGACACTGAGAGTTAAAAATACCCCACTCCCACACTAGAAAGAAAAAGAAAATAATTAAACATTTACTTTTCTCTCACAGTCTTTCAGCTCTTTTTGCCCATAAATCTAAATGACAGATTATTTACTTCTTCCTTGAGTGGGTGAAGGAAGATGTTTATCAATACAAGGGGAGAAGAAGCACCAAGAATTGGAGGGATGATGAATAATTAGTATGTTGCTTCAACACCGAAGACTGGGAATGCACAGCTCTGCCCAACTGGGAAAGACCTGGGGCACAGAGAGAGGAAAACAGGATCCCCACAGGAGAAACTGCCTAGCCTGCCCCCGGACCGCCTGTCCTTAGGAGAGATCAGGTCTGGTCATTTGTAAGTCTAGTTCATCAACGCGCATCATTGCAACTTGCTCTCAGGACCACCGCAGACCTAAAACTCCCGGTCCAAAAGAAAGAACCAAGCCCCGTGGGCGGGTTCGGGGTCGCCCCAAAGGCTGAACTTGGCATTACACGGGTTGCAGTCTACGGTAGGGGTGGTTTTAGGGCGGAGGGCAGACAAGGCAAGGTGCGGGAGATAGTCAACGAACCCGACCTAGAACAGAGTTTCAATCTCCCCCTGGGGCGGGAGCGTATCATCAGCTGGTGACGCAAAGAGGAGACATTCAGGGGAGACTTTCTCCACCCATTGTCTCCTTCATTTGTCTTCTCAGGGTCTCCGGGAGGAGGAAAGGCCAGGGACCAGGTGAAGCTTGGTGGGGCAGGACCCCAGGCTCAGGAGCGGCGTTCGGGACGTGCCCCTGAGCCCAGCCTCTGTTCGCCGCCCTTCCCCGGCCCCGCATCCCCTGCCCAGCCCAGCCCAGCCCAGCCCTCCCGCGGCGGGTGGAGAGCGGAGCCTTTCGCTGGCCCCCGGGGCAGAGCAGGCGTGAACTGCTGCCAACCGCCCCCCGCCCCCCGCGGCTCCTGGTCCCCCTTCCAGCGGGGTCTGGGTACTGCGGTGCCGGGTCCCACCCCGCTCGCACGCCCCCGCTGGCGCAGGGGACAGGAGAGCCGGGGCGGGCAGCGGGGCAGTTCGGGAAGGTTTCTGAGGTTGGCGGTGCCAGGTATGGTCTACTGGAGGGGACCACGGGTGCTTAGGGACGAGCCCCCGGGCTGTGTGCTGGCGGCGTGAGAGAGGAGGGTCGCCTTGCCTCGGGTTCCTTAGGCTTTGAGAGGAAGTGGCTTTTGCGGGTCTTTGCGCGGGACAACACTAGAATAGGAGGAAACCCTCCTTCAGGGCGAGGGCCAGAGGTCGTGACTCTCAGGTGTGTGGGGAAGGGACACCGTCCTTGCCCGCGTCTGCCCCCACGTGGCTCCAGCGCGATCTCTGGCGCCTCCCAAGGTGGTTGTCCCCAAGGAGGGGGCGATCTCCGAGCGGACCCCGCCCGCGCCAGCACCCAGCAACCCGGGCGCGCCCTCGCTGCCATCCCCGCCAGGCAGAAGGGGCTCGGCGGGGACCGTGCGGGCTAGAGGGCGCCCCCTGAACCTCCATTAAGCACCTTGGCCCACTGGACACCCCAAAGTGTGACAAGCTGACCGTGTCGGGTGCAAGTGAAGCTGCCGACCCAAGGACGTGGCGGGGTACAGCACTCAGACATCCCCGCCTCGCTCCTCCATTGCGCATTTGGGGCACTTCTCGGCTAAGCGGACTCCCGGCGCCCCAGCGCCTCTCCGCCCCCCGCCCGCCGCTGGGAAGTCCCCTGCCCTCAGTGGGAGTGGGGAGGAGCGGGGGCACCCCACCCGCGCCGCGCCGAGAGCAGGAGGGGGGGAAACCCCTACCCGCTAAGGGGGGAGGGGAGGAGAACCCCTCCTCGGCGCTCCCAGATGGTGAAAAGGAGGAAGTTCCTGCTGTCCTCTGGGTAGGGGGGACTAGAGCGGGGGAGGTCTCCTTCCTCAGCGCGCCGAGCTAGCGCAGGGGAGTGCGGGTGCACCCCCTCCCGCAGCCCTTGGGAGGCCGCGGCCCCCCTCCCGCCGCGCTCCGAGCTCGTGGAGAGGAGGTTAGGCGCCCCCGCAGCCTCGGAGCGAGGTGGGACATGTGTGCGTTGCGGGGGGGCAGGCAGTGGGAACCCCAGGCCGCGCTCCGCCAGTGGCGTGGAGGTGGGCCACGCCGAGGCTGAGCGTGGGAGGGCGGAAGGAGGGGACGTCCGGGCTGGGGCGCTGCCGGCTCGCCCCCCCGCCCCCTGCTCCCCGCACTCCTCCCCTCCGCGGCCGCGGGCCGCCCCCAGCGCGCGGCCGGGCCGTCGGGGGGCGGCGGCGGTGGGCGGAGGCCCGGCTGCGCGCCGCGCGGTGGGGGAGAGGCGGGCCGAGGGCCCCGGTCGCACCCGCCCCCTCCCGCGCGCCGGCGGCAGCGGCGGCGCCGGGAGCAGCCCCTGAGGCCGCCGCCCGGCCCCCGCCCGCGCGTCAGCGCGCCCAGCCCGGGGCGCCGAGCTCCGCCCGCGCCGCAGGCCCCTGCGCGCAGCTCCGAGCGCGGCAGCCCGGCCGGCCGAGGCGGCGCGGGGGTGGGACGCGGGCGGCGCAGCCCCGGCCGGGCGCCCCGCGAGCCGGCCCGATGTGGCGGGAGGCGATGCGGCGCCGCCGCTACCTGCGGGACCGCGCCGAGGCGGCGGCGGCGGCGGCGGGCGGCGGCGACGGGCTGCAGCGGTCCCGGGACTGGCTCTACGAGTCCTACTACTGCATGAGCCAGCAGCACCCGCTCATCGTCTTCCTGCTGCTCATCGTCATGGGCGCCTGCCTCGCCCTGCTCGCCGTCTTCTTCGCGCTCCGGCTGGTGAGTGGCCTCCCCGCGGGACCTGCCCCGCGCCTCCCCGGCCCCGACACCACAGGGACCCAGCCCGGCGAGCCGCGTCCCGCCGGGGCGGCCCCTCGGCCCGCAGCTCCCGGCCTTCCCTGCCCGCCCGCGGCCGGCCCGGCTCGCCCGGGCTGCGGGCGAGAGAAAAGTTTCCCTGGAAGGTTCTGCCCAAAATAAAGTTGCCGGGCTGTTCCCCAGGTGGACGGCCGGGGCGTGTGGCTGCCCCGGCCCCGCGCACCCGCTGGCCGAACCCGCCGCGCCGTCCTCCCGGCGCCGCTGCCCGCAGCATCTGCCCCGGGAGCGCCCAGTCGGCTGCTTCTCGAGGTCCCTGCACGGCCCGGAGCGGGCGGTTTAGCTTAGATGGCTCGGCAACTCCGAAGCCTGCCTTGGGGAAGTGGTTCATGGCGAGGGAAATGGGAAAAAAAAAAAAAAGAAAATGAAAAAAGAAAAAAAAAAGGATATTATTATACACCTTCGCCTTGCAACCCGTGTGTCTTTCTTGCCATACACAGAAGGAGATGGGGTGTTGACCTGTTGTGAGCCCCCATCTGAGGGTAGCAAGCGCCGAGGGACCCCTGATTTCCCGTTTCTAGAGAGGTAGTTAATCGTGTTTGCTGTTTTGTGCGGGCTATTAAAGTGGCTTTCATCACTGGGAGACTAATGCAACTCAACAGCTGATGCCAGTTTTGCCAATTGATATTTTTCGAGCAGGAATCCTTGGCTCGTTCCCTGGAGCAGAGAGGGAAAATCTGTAGGTGGCGGTAAACTTCCTGTTACCGATCATTTTGGTTGTGCGGTTCAAACTTTTGCACTGCCTGTGATGATGATTATGTATGCGCAGCCTGTGCCAGGCGTCGTTTCTTCTCCAGTGAGGTATTTTTGGTCATCGGTTGATCTGGGGATGTCTCTACTGAATGATACATATTTTTTAAGCTTAGACTATAAGCATGCACCTATAGTCGTGTCCACCGAGCAAAGAAGTGGTTGTCGCGTTGTGTTTCACCGAGTCTGGCGAATAGCTGTCCTTCGTGTTTGGCAGTTTGTTTCTGATATCCTGAGCCAGATGGTGCTCAATTATTATGCATGGGAAAACTTGTTATCATCATAGGGTTCTTTAAAAAGTAAAAAGTTCCCCCCCACACTACTCAAGAAGTGCTGTGTTCAGATGGCGTCCAGTGAGAATAAAGAGTAGAATGTAGGAGTTGAGGATGCCACAGACCTCGAGCTGGTTCTTACACGTGGTTTATAGGCTTTACCTATAAAGCAGAGAGCACCCCTGGATCCCGTTTCCTGGGTGTGAGTTCAAGGCAGTCCTCACACCCTTGTAATTAGCCTCGAATGCTCCCTGGAATGGCATCTTGATCTCCCACCACTTTTAAGACTGGAAGCTCGGTCTCTAAAAGCGTCTCTTTTTCATTTCTGTGCTTGCAGGGAAGAAAACATGCCAGTTTTCCCCTGGAAATCTGTTCTCCCAGGACATTGCTGCTTGTGATTCTGTTGAATCTGTAATTCAAACCCTTCTGGCTTGTTCTCTTCCAAATGGAAAAGGAAGAGCAGGTGATGGCCTATTTATAGCACCGTTAATATATTTAAAGAGAGGGCGAAGTTCGCATCTCCCAGACATACACCACTTTGTTTTCTGTGATATAGATCTCTAACTTCTTCAGCTGTGCTGATGGCGATGTTCTCGAAGAGGTCTGTCTGGGGTTCCGAGTACTCCAGCCAGAGCACCCTTCTCTGAGTTGTTTCGAGCTTTGGATTTGTCTGTCTTTATACAATTCTTTTATGTTCCGCTTCACGTGGTGCCAAGTGCTGAGTGGTATCCTTGTAAAAGTTTATCCAGACCTCTTTACTTTTCCTTGAGAAATCAGCCTTTCCCACACTGTCCTGGCAACCAGCTAGACTGTTTCAGGCACTGGGGAGGCACTCACCGAGGCGTGGCTGCAGCCCAGGATGATGGCCAGAGGCAACAGAATGGACTCTTACTTGCTGTACATGGTCCACAGACTGACCGCTGGGTCAATCTTTTGAGGTGAAGAGCTATGCAGAAATGTTCCAGAATCGGGGAGTGTGACTGGGGCTGGTGGAGAGTCTCCTTTCAGGTGGGACCTGGGATTGCAGGGCCCAGTGGGAGGTTGAGAACCCTTGGAAGCAATGGGCACTATCCTCGGATACTGGATGTTGGGAAGGACTGGGATAGTTCTGAGCTCTGGACAGCTCATTTCTCTCTTGCTTTTAGTAATATCATAAACAGCAGTTCCACTTTCCAAAAAATACTCTCCGTTCACACAAAGATGGGATATTGAAAGACGGGATGGTGTGCACAGGTAGAGCTGTGTTCTCACTGAGTGGGGTGAGTTCATGTCTCAGACCGACCAGAGCTGGGCTACCTCTGAAAGATGGAAATAGTCACTTGGGGCCAGGCCAGGGTTCCACCTTCGAGCACTTTACTAGAATAGCTGGGCTCTGATGTAATTCAGGAGCTCGGCGGATCTATTTTTGCTGCCTGAAATCTTGGACAGATTTCTTCTTTCCCATGAATCTGCCTGATTTTGGTTTCTAATAGACTTCACCAGTTCTTATAGTAGAAAAAGTCTGGCAATCTTAACGCTCATCCGTCCTGTCCTAGGACATTTGGATCACAAAATGGTCTCGGCATCGTCCAAGTACATAGTGATGTTTTACTGTATGTAATTGCCTTTGTATGAAGTGCTTTGATATAGCTGTTCAAAAAGAAGGCAGTAACTTTTGTCTTGACTTAATGTCTCCCTAATTGACATTATTCACAAACCCATTTCCCTTCATTTCTACTTAGGATGAGTCCATGAATCTGTATCGATTAGTCTTGAAGTTAAAGTAGTTCTTGAAGTATTTTTATTATAGTATCAAAATAAATTCCGAATTGAAACTTCATCTCGTTTAAGTGTTTTCTACATAAAAAGCTATTAAGTAGGTTTTTGTTTTTTGGTGTTTTGTTTTTTTTTTAGCTCTTTGATAGCTTTAACCCCATATTTGTCAGGAAATATCTAGACATGAAATAAACAGGACACCTGATAGGATGTCTTGAATTTTAACATTTTGTTTAATAACATGAAAAATATTTTCTGTTGCTTTTCATGGACATTTTAATGATAGTACAAGGCATGGTAGGCAAAAAAGACTTGACACCTGGCATCATAAACTTGGAACTAATGAGACCAGACTTTAAGTTCTAAGTCTTTATGAGGTCACTTCATCTTTCAGGACTGATTCTCATTACTAAATGCATGGAAACCATCCATCAGAATTAAATCCTGTCTCATTTATTATGTCCAAAATCAGCATGCTTTTCTCAAAATTAGTCTGCCATTGTTAGGAAGTTGACATGAATTTTTCAGTTCATCAAAATACAAGCTGCCTCCAACCAGATTTGTTTTAGCTAAAATTCATGATTAGAAATAGTTAATATTTCAACCGGAATGGAAAACTTTTACTCTCATAAATTTTAAATAGTCAGATATTGCAATAAAATAGATTTTTTTTTTGCTGGAGTATGATATTGAAATCTATAGAAGCATATGTACTTTGATTAAATATGTAACATGCATGATTTGAACTGAGAATATGATCTCCTTTCTTGCTTTTACATGATTTGGTGAGCTAGGTCTTTCAAACAATAACCATAAGTGCTTGTCATTCCAAATCGATTTTCCAGCATTGGGTGTTTTTTCTAGGAACAGATATATCAGTGTTTCTTTTAGTTATACATGGAAAAAGAATTTTAATCCTTCCAAAACAAACAAACCCAGCCATTGTACAGGGAAATCGGTTTTATCATTCCAGACAATATTTCAGCGCCCCCAGTGGGTGGAAGGACATCAGTAGGGACAAACTCCATCCTTCGCCCTTTTCTTGGCGGGTGAAGGCTGGAGAAGGCCGCTGAATGTTCTGGGATCTCCTCTAAGGAGCAGGAAATTCTGTGCATACTTCCTCTAGTCTCATGATTCTGGGGATGCGTGGGAAATAGTGCATGTTCTTAGGAATGGGAATAGAGGTAGCCAAAGATACACCTTCTTGCGGATTTCTGTGCATGCAGGAAAATCTTACGTGGCAGGTGTTTGTAATTGCAACCAGTAATTCACAAGTCATTTTGGTTATGATTTAACTGTTGTTTAAACAAAAGATAAGGGAAAAACTGTAATTTTCTGAAGGAAAGGTGGTTGCCATTTAGAGGGCTAACAAGAAAGGCTCTGGGAGCCTCCTTGGGATCCTAAAATGCATAATTAAATCTCTGCACGGTACCTAGTCTTCTCCCCTTAAAAAGGCAGAGAGGGTAATGGTTGAGGGCGTCTATCTCCATTGACCCTTTGGCTTTGTCCCTTTCCCTCTCTGTGATCTTTGGCAAATTGTTCAACTCTCTGTGCCTCTGTTTCCTTGTGCGTAAAATAGAATGGTACCTGCCTTCTTAGGAGATGGCCCAAATCAGTCCACGTGAAGCACTTAGAGTTATGCCTGGCGTGGAACGTACCCCCAGGAGCTGCCGTCCCTAGCAGGTCTTTTGTTGTTGCATTTTTATCATTGCTGTGAAGGAACGTGTCACACAGCCTTCAAGCTGGGAGGGCGCTCATTCTAGATGAGGACACCGAGACCCAGAGAAGTGAGGTCCTTTCTTCAAGGTCTCCCAGATACAGTGCTCTGGCCGGATGCAGGGCGCTTGGGTTTTCATTGGGAGCTGTACTGGACATGGGTGCAGATCTGGAATTCCCAGCCTCCGTCCTGGCAGGATAGCAGTTTCCCTGTTGGGAGTTCATCCTGATGTGAATGTCCTCAACCGTCATTCTGTGTGATGGCGCTACGCGTCACTGCTCTTCTCCTTTCACGTTAAAACGAATCTTGGTAGAGATGCTTCCTGACGATGAGCTCAGTGAGGTGGCTGTCATTTATTTTCATTATGCTGAATATTCCCAGTGTCTTTCCCATTAACCGGAGCATTTGTCTGTGGCCATGCTTTTGATGTCTGAGAAGTCACTGGCATAAATCCTGTGGCGCGTAAAATCATTCCCGATTGATCGATGTGTGAAATCTACGGATTCTTCCTGATATTTTTAAGTCACTCTATTTGAGAGGTAATAATACTGTTAGCGCTGATCTGTTACTCTGTTAAAGGTGTTTGATGGCGGGATTAATCACTCTGATATGTTTGATCAGTAATGGCTAGTGGTAGAGTTTACATGGGGTGTCTGTGAATGATCCGCTCGTCCTTTCTGGAACTCGATATTGGCATCAGCAGACACCGTTGATTGGACTTCCCTCCCTCTCCTTCGCTGCCATTTACCGAGCGCCTCCTGGGGGCAGTTCTGGGACTGGTGTCCCCCTGGGTAGCCCTCCAGCCGGAAGTGGCTCATCTCGGATGCACTGATGTCATCCTTCCCTTCCTGTTTCCCTCCCCAGGATAATCTGTGAGCCTGGACGCCAGGGGCTGAGAGCACCTGCCTCTGACCCCCTCGAGCTCCCCAGCGTCCGCGTGGCGGCCCTCCCCAGAGACCTCTTCCTCCCTGAGTGCTTACTCAGCTTCTCCGTCTTGAGCTTCAACAGTCTCGCCTTTGCTGCACGTTCCCACCCATGTGGGTTTCTGCCTCTGACTCCCGCAAGTGCTAGAACGCTGTGACATCATCTCACCACCGCTTTACCGTCGTCTGACATCCAGAATAGTCTTGAGAGCCTGCCTTCTCTCCTCCACTAGCTGTTAGTTCTTTCCAGGCAGAACCCGAGAGCCCCCCATCTTGACGAGGCACTAGCCGTGGCCGAGGCGCGTGGCGAGTGGATGTGTAATTTTTTTTTTTTTTTTAATTTATTTGGGAGAGACTGAGTGAGAGAGACAGAGCGAGCATCAGCCAGGGAAGACGCAGAGGGAGGAAGAAGCAGACTCCCCGCTGAGTAGGGAGCCTGATGCGGGGCTCGATCCCGGGACTCCAGGATCATGACCTGAGCCGAAGGCAGACGCTTAACTGACTGAGCCACCCAGGTGCCCCTGGATGTGTAATTTATGGGGTGGGTCCAGTTTCCTGCGCAGCTGCTGTTGCCATCGCGCAGCCTATGGGTTCCCAGCACAAAACTCTGCTGATGGACCTGGATCGGGGTCTACTCTGGCACATAGTGTGTGTTCCTGACAGATGAATTTACCTGCCGCAGGCTCAGATGCTTCATCCATGAGACAGTACGAGGAGCACAGGCAGGCTTGGGAGCTCTGGGGGTGTTGAGAAGGTTGGATCCTTTGAACATTTAGCACGGTGCCAGGCGCACATGCACGCAAAGCCAGCGTAGGTCACCGTTGTCGGTATCTTTGTACCACAGACGGTTTTCCTTGTCGAGGTCTCCTTAGATGTAGTTCTGGCTGAAAACCACATGAAGACTAGGATTCTTAAATCTGGGTATGAAGGAGCATGGCATGTGTTTCTAACAATCTGATAAACATTGTGCATAAACTTTGAATTACTAACCATAGATGGAGAAGCATAGTTTAATTAAAAGTCACAATTTGAGACAAGTTTTTTTTTTTTTTTTTAATTTTCTAGGGCTAAAATTCATGCCACATGGATCTATTGCCCTCGTGTTTCTCAATTTTGTTAGCTTTGGGTAATGGTATATAAAATTACCAAGAGTGATTAGATATTTGCAATGTGATTTCTTGGTTTTAAACCAGGAAATTGACACACCCCTAGGAATTCTGGCTTGCAACCACCAGGTGCATTTAGGAGGAGAGAAAAGGATTGTTGGGTCAGCTCAGGTGTTTTGTATTTTGACTAAATTGAGGGGTGGATAATGTTGCTTCTCTGCCCTCTTTGTATAAGGATATGATTAAAAAAAAAAATCACAAGGAAGGGAAAGATGAGATGTTCTGAAAAAAGCTTCACGAGTCTAGCCATTGCTGGCAGCACTGTAAATAATTTTTTGTTGTTGTTGTTCCTACCTTTTACTTGGGCTTATACTTCTGACCCTAGAAGCCATACTCAGGTGAAGCAATAATGGGAACCATCACCTGAGAAACCATTGTGAGCAAACGCCAACTAGTTTTCTGACTTTGCCCAGGTCTCTGGAACAATGGTGTGGTCCAAGATAGAATTAGAATACAGACCTAGGTCGATGCTCTCATGGAAGATACATAAGGCCCCTTGTATCTTAGAATCGAACCACATCACGTTTAAAAAACTTGGTGCTAGAAATGGGAATTGTCAATTATTAACACAATTAAAACATATTGGATGAATAATTTAATTTATTGTATTTGAAACGTACAGACATAAAGTACAATAGCTTCTTTTTAGAACAGTGAAAGTCCTGGGATTTCTCAAGACGGTCATTGCCTGAGAGAATCCTATGAATGAATCAAATCTCTGTGGTCACCACCTGCAGGAGGTTGCTGGTGGGGGAGGTCGTGGATCAGCGCTTTTGGGACGGGGCTTTGACCGCAGAGGTCTCCTACCCGTTCCCGTAATGTCCTTTACTGCCCCGCAGATGTGGTGATGTTAGGACACTGCAGCTACAAAAAGCCAGAGCTCCAAGGCTCTGCCTCTTATTTCTACGTTCCCACCCCCCAAGACCGAATTATCCTTGTGTGTGTTTTAAATGTCTGTATTATTATTTTGTAAAGCTATGTAAAAAATAAGGGGCACAGTAAGGTTTCAAGCTGCTAACGATTTGCGGACATTATAAAGGAAACATTTCAGACTAGTTCACTACTAGAACCGATAATGATGTTACATATTCAGAGAATAAAGGAATCAGGTGAATACTAATGAAAGAGGTAAGAGTTTCAGACGTACGGTGGATCAGATGTCTAATCCTTTCCCGTCATCCGCTTGCAGTTAAGTCAAACATTCAACAGCCACGTTCATCAGAATTGAACGTTAGGTACACAGAATGGGATTTGACCAGTTTGATTGTTCTTTGATTTTTAAGCAGGATTCTCATCAGTCTCTCTCTGGATTCCTTATTTATTTATGTTAAAATAAACACCCATGAGCCCAGTCCAAACTAGAATATGTCCAGTAACGTAGTTTAGTCTGTATGTCGTCTCCTATCCCGTTCCCTTGCCTGCCTCAGAAGCGTCCTTCGTGTTGCGCTTTTTGTGGTCATTCTGTTGGTTTTCTTGTTGTTCATTTTATCATATAGATACATGCATATGCACATACAAATACTTATTATATATAATATATGCTGTATATATTACTGTACGTATATGGTGTGAGGTAGTGATGGGACCATTTGCATTTTTCTCCTTAAGGTGAATGAATTTCTATTAACCTCATTAACTATTTCCCCACATCTGTCATATGTCAAATTTCCATATATGAGTGATTTGTTATGTGTTCTCTCTTTTGTTCCGTTGGTTAATTTTTGTTTGTTTGTTTGTTTTTATCCCTGAGTATTGCATGTACACACACACACACACCCCCCTCTATAATTACTAAAGCTTTATAACCCGTCTTTAGATTAAGCAGGGCAAGTAACATTCAACTCCCTCAAATGTTTCTTGGTTACTCTTAACCTTTTATCTTCTCTATAAACTTTATAGTCATCTTTTGTCAACCTCCACGGGAAAAACTCAATTGGGATTTTGTTAGTGTCCTATTGAATCTATTGATTCATTGATTAGAATTGATATTTTATGACGCTAAATTTTTCTGCCCATGAACAATGGAGCATCTCCCTATTCATCTGTGTGCTTTAGTGAAGTTTTACAGTTTATATATGTCATTCTGCAACTTGCTATCTTATTCTTTTTATAAGTGAAATGTACATTCAGGTTTCCTGTGTAGATAATCATATCACCTGAAGTAACGAGAGTTTTATTTTCTTTTTCCTAGTACAAAGACTGTATTGTTATATTATATTGTTGTGTGGGCTACGAACTCTAAAATTATATTGACAGAATTGGTGATCGTGGGTATCCTTGCCTTCTTCCTAATTTTAAAGAGAGTCTCTTCATAGTTTATTTAGGATAATATTGGTTTTGTAGATCTCCTTTGAGATTTCCTTTTGATACATTTTACACAAAAAGTTTAAATGCGATTGGGTGCTGAATTTACTAAATTGAAGTGATTGTATATGCTTTTTAAGTTGTTTTTTAATCCTTCAAGGTAATGAATGATAATTATAGATTTTTTAATATTTAACAATTTTTATGTTCCTGAGGCAAACCGCATTTTCATGACATCTCTTATAAAATTTTGGATGTGATGTGCTAACATTTCGATTAAGGGTTTTGCAAATACATTTTTTTGTGAAGTGAGTTTGGAATATTCTTTAATCAAACTATCATTTTTTAAAAAATATTTTATTTATTTATTTGACACAGAGAGAGATCACAAGTAGGCAGAGAGGCAGCAGAGAGATAGAGGGGGAAGTAGGCTCCCCGCCGAGTGGAGAGCCTGATGCGGGGCTTGATCCCAGGACCCTGAGATCATGACCCAAGCTGAAGGCAGAGGCTTTAACCCACTGAGCCACCCAGGCGCCCCAAACTATCATTTTTTAAAAAAGTTTTGATAGTCTTATAAAATAGATCAGGAAGCATGTCTTCTTTTTCAGTTTTCTGTAAGAGTTTAAGAGTTTTTGGCACATTGGAAAGAGTTGATAGAATTTGCCTGGGCAACTACTTGGGCTTCTTGCTTTCTTTGTAAGGAGATTTAAAACTTCCATTTCAGTATTGTTGATATTAAACGGATTGTTCAGTATTTCTAATTCTATTTCTTGAGTCAGTTTCAATAAGACATTTCTAGGAATTTTTGCTTCTCATCCAAATTGTCAAATTTAATGGTATGCATTGATAATACTGTTCTCATTTACATATATTCTGTCTTTGGTTTTTATTTATAACATTGTCGCTTTCTTTTTTACCTTTCGTAATCTCCTCGTACATCTGCTCTGTTTTCACCTTCCCGAGAGCCGCGCCTTGTCCTCGCTGGTCCCCCGACGACGGACGACACAGGTGGCGCTGAGTCTCCAGACAGACAGTCCCTGGCCCCGGGGGCTGAGAACTGATTCTTCGTTAGACCCAGACTCTTGCCCTGGAAATCGTCCCCTCGTCTGCTGCTCTCTCTGACCTCTGAACCTTCCCTTGTTGATCACGCCCTTGAACCCATCTGGGAATCTTCCCCACCTGGGGACTGAGCAGTGGTCTCGGCCCTTTGCCTGTCAGAGACGGAGAACCCAGAACTTCCTTGAAGCCCAGAGCAGTCGTAGCGCAGGCTGGTACTTCTGGAAACACACGTCTCTCCAGGGGCTCAGCTTCTCAGCTGTGTAATTTCAGGCGTCTGCGTCCTGGCGTCTGTCAGGGGCCATCGTTGTCCTTTCCAAGACGCACTTGCTAGATTTGCGGTTCCTCTGCCTCCTCACCCCGTTTCTCTCCCTCCCACCCGCCTCGCCCTTTCTCAGCCGGCACCTGCCCAGACCCTGAGTGACACACTCTCTGGTCCTCCTTTCCATGTGGCATTCTGTCCAGTTGAGGGGATTTCCTGGCACCATACTCTTCCCGGGGCTGTTCTCCGAGACCCGTCCGTCTGTCCGTCCGTCCGTCCGCGTCTCAGCAGTGGGCGTGGTCTCCCCACGAGGCGGAGTGTCCCTCCTCTCTCACCCGAGAACACAGGCTGAATCATTTCCCTCTCACCGCCTCACAGAGCCCTACCGTTCTGGACTGTGTTGCTTCGGCTTCATTCCTTCTTCTAAGCAGGAGGAGGTTTTTCTCCTTTTCTGATCTCGTGTGTGTGCTGTGCTACGTGAACACGTGCGGCCAACAGCAGGGAACACACACTGGTCGCATTTTGTTCAATGACCTCGTCCGGAGTAGCGGTCTACACACATTGGCCAGGGACAAGATCGGACACGCTGCCTGTTTTTTTCTCATGACGCTTTATTCAATATAGCCTGGCCATCATTTCCATATGATCTGTGGCCGTGTCTCTGTGGCTGGACTGTGGCTGTGACTGAAACCATGTGACCGAAATTAAGCCTCAAATACCGACGACCTAGCTCCTTACAAACACAGTTCACTGAGCCCTGCTCTAGACTTAGAATTCTGGTAGGGCGTCTTTTGCCTTCCAAGAGGAATGAGAAACCCGTGTTGGGCCTTTGCTAACTGGATTGCCATTTCTCAGTCTCTGGTGACAGTGTCCTTGCCTGTCCCGCCGGCTGGCCGCTGTCAAAGCCGTCCACATTAGGTTTTGTCAGAGTAGCATCCTATGTCATGGACCAACTTTTTTGTTATCAGTGAAGATGTTATAGGTTTTGACGGGCTTACAAACCCCAAATTTGGCCCAACACGCCAGAGGATTATTTCTTGTGCACACGTCCTGGCCAGGAGGGAGCTTCTGCTCAACTCAGTTCCCTCGAGAGCTGCGACTGCAGGTGTCTTTCTCACGACAAGCGCTTTTGTTGCTCATCGTGCCACAGAAAGGGATGTGCGATGTGGCCTCACATGGGCATTTCCATGGCCCCGGCCAGGAGGCACACCCGGAATTCTGCTCGTGTTTCATTGGCCAAAGCACGGTTACTTGGAACTTCTGGGGAGGTCAGAAAGTGCTTCCCAGAAGGAACCTGGACGGAGGAAATAGGGGGTATTTCCGAAGCTCTCTGACCATCCCACCCTCCTCCTGCTTTCTCTGGGCGTCTTTTGTCGTTGTCCTTTGTGTTTGTTTTGTTGTTGTAGTTTCTGAAGGCAGATATACAGAGTTCCTTCACTTCTAGCCTGCTTGTTTCATTGGAAAGCTGGGCGCCCGATGGGAGCATTAGGGATCAGCAGAGCGGTGCAGGGAGAGCTGAGGACCTGAGCACCTGCATCCGCCCGAGAAGGCCTCCCGGGGGTGGGGGGGTTCCTGAGAACGGTTACCCTTGCGTGGCACCCACCTGTGTGAGCCCGTAGCCAAATGCCTGGTGAGGGGCCAGGTCTGGGCTGCACACAGATCCCTGGAGAGTCAGGGCAGGCTGGGGTTCCCAGGCTCTTCCTCGTGTATCTGCGACCATCTGTGACCAGCAGGCTACCCTTCCTGGGGCTGCTTTGCTTCCACCTCCCACATCTCAGGGAGCAGCTCCTGATGCCAGCCCCTGTCTAGGAGCATCCAGGGAAGGGGGATGCTGGGAAGTAGCTTTAATCAATTTGACAACTGAAGGATCCAATGTAGTCGACCGCTTGTTTCCTGGGCACCGTGTACACCGCTGGGAACTCTGTTTTACTGCTGGATAAAGAAGGCGGCACGAGCACACGTCCACCTAACGTGATGCAGCTCTTCTCCGTACAACTGAAAACAGGCCAGCCGTCTCCCTAAAAGAGGATGCGGAGGGCCACTTTGTCCACTTTAGTGACGTTCGTTTCTCATCTGTCTAAGGACTGTGTCCTTTAAACATCCTTTTTCTTCCAGACTTGAGTATAGAAGCTATTCATACACTATTGGTGCATCTCATGGTATAGCAGAGGCAGCAGAAGAAAAATCATTACATAATATGCACACACACGTATACACACACACACACACATGCACATGCAAATACATTCATACCAGCCCAAGGAAGAAATAGTCATGGCTCCTGCCATGTTCTCCAGCTGATCCCAAGGAGGTGGCTCGTTTTCTAACATCCTCCTACCGCCCATCCCGTATTCGCTTTGCCCTGTGCAAGCACCTGATCTGGTCCCACTTCCTTGGCAGGTGGGGCGACATAAACAGTTGCTTCACCTGGTACTTTGCATGTAGACTGTACTTGTTAGACATGTCCGTGAACTTTTATCACTGGATATGGGAGCAAACGAGAAAGCCTACAATCTGCATTCTGTCATCCTCTTCCCTTCCCTGCCCGCATCGTGCATGAGCAGCCCAGTGTTTCTTGGTAGTGTCCATCAGTCACCCGGCCGTACTAAAAGCTCTTCTCTACCCACTGGTTCAGTGACATTAGTCGCTTAGAGTGGCCAGATAGCAATCTCTGTGTCCAATTTAATGGAAACCTTATTGAGTTCCCTGGTGGAGGCTGTCCTCCTTTGGCAACTAAGCCCTCAAAACTGAACACCCTACAATTATAGGATTGAGAATGGCAGTTTACAGGAGCGGACGGCCACTCCTGCTTCCACCCCCTGATTCCCAGACCTGTGTGGATCCTGGTGGTGGCAGAGTCCGTGCCTTGCCTTGGTGGCTGTTTCCAAGCATCTCTTTTGTCCCAGGGGGTACCTCCGAGCCTACCTGGTGTCGCCCCTAGGCTGGTGCCCTCACTGAGTCTTTAGAAGCTCATTCGCTCCTTCCGTGAAGGAAGCTGCTTTAGGGCGATGAGAAACAGGGTTAGGTCAGTGAATTCCAAGAGCGTAAGCTCATCGTCATGCATCATTTGCTGCAAATGAATGTTTCTGTCAGAAGCCATGCTCTGGGAAATACCTTGTGAGTGGAGAGTGCGTGGGGAGAGTCCATATATGGTGGTTTGGGTGGAAGCATTACGGACAGGAAAGCAAACCCATGTACAAAGTAGGTTCAGTTGAAGTGAAAATAAACGTCTGCGCCATCCATCGGTTGTAATCGACCTGCCATGGATGGCTGGCTGGTCCTGCAGAGGGTGGCACACTTAAGGGGCTTGGAGTTACAGTGTTTCCATTGTCTTCTTTTGGGTGGCCCCAATATATTCTGCAGAACCAGGCATCACCCAGACCTGCATTTGTATTTCCTCAGGCAGCAGGTCATAGGGAACTCTGCATGAGGACGTAGATGCAGCTTGAGGGGGACAGGGCAGGCGGTGTGGCCAGACCGGTGCCTATGAGTACCGTTGACATTTGCTCCTACAGCTTACTTGTGCCTTCAGAGTCTGCCTGAGCCCTAGCTCATGCAGCCCCCCTCCGTCTGCTGGTGGGGTGCTGCTGTGCACATCCGCTTCATGGCTGGGGGGTCACCAAACAGTTCCATACACATGAGCAAGTTGGACTGCGGGGAGACTTGGTGATGGTCCATGGTCAGTGTTCAGTCCCTTTTGAGGTTGGTAATGAGTCAGCAACTGTTTCTCAAAAGGAGAGTATCTGTAGAATCACAGAGAATTCTTCAGTAAAGGACTGGTTTGGGTGGAGAAGTGTGTTCTTTCAGGGAAATCTGTGAAGCCAAACTTGGCTGGTCACCGTAGGGACCAAGATGGAGGAACCGATGGAGATGTTTCTGGGAAACCAATACTTCTGTGTAACTGTACCACTATGCTTCCGCGGCCACGTGTCTGCTGGACCACTGTTCACCAGTGGCTAGAAGTTGGGCAAAGGAGCAGGGTATGAAGCGGGGCAGTGAGGACGAGATGAAGCCTTGCCTGGCCCTCTGTGACTGCTTGTCATCCTATCCGACTTTGAAGACTTTAGGTGAGGACTTGCTTCATTTCCACCTCCTAGATCTGGCACAGATTCCTCTTCCATTCCCTTTTTTTCCCCCCAGTTTAGAGTTGTGCTTTTTGTGTTACAAATATGTGAATATTTTTAATTTATGTTTTTGTTATAAACTGCTAACTTAAAATTGTGATCACAGAACATGGGTCTCTGTGATACCTCTTCTTTGACACTTTTTGCAAGTTTTTATAAATATTCCATGTGCACATGAGATATTGTTCTTCCTAAGGATGAGTGTGGAATTCCTTATTTACCAATAGGTCAAGTTTATTAATTATTATATTCAAATATTTTGCATCTTCTTAATTTTGTTTGTTTTTACTTTTGTTTGCTTGACCTATCAATAGCTGGATGGAGATGATGAAATCTTCTGCTCTTGGTAGATTAATTTACTTCTCCCCCTAGGTGAGGGGGAGAAGTAAACTCAAATTTTTGCTTTATACATTTTTTGAGGCCATTTTATGAGTTCATAGATGTTTAAAATTATTTTCATTGCCTTGGAATTGAGCATTTTATCATTTTATCTTTACCCTTAAAGTTTTTATTTTTTATTGAATGCATATTTCACTTGCATATATATATATATCTTATATATATATATTTACATTTTTATATATATTTATATACTTATATATAAATATATATTTCTATATATATCGATATATATCTATATCTATCTAAATAGTATATATAATATATATAAATATATATATCTATATATATAAATAGTAGATCTATATATATATATATATATATATATATATATAGAAATAGTAGATCCTGTTTTAAAAATAATTTTTTTAAACGTTTGCATTTTTGCTCTTATTACCAAAAAAAGCACACATGTTTTCTTGGTGATATAAGGTTGACTGTTATTTTTCCTTCAATGATCTGTCTTCACTGCCTTGCACTGTTGAAATTTCTGCTCTCATGCGAACTGTTGTTCTTTGTGGGCAGTCCTTCCTTTCTTTTTATCCACTCTTAGGGTTTTTTCTTTTATCTCTAATATTTTGTGTTTTTACCATCATGGATATATGCTTGTATTTCTTTTTGCTTAACTAGCTGAAGTTGGTTTTTCATTAGTACTAGTGCTAATTAATACTAGACATCCTCAACTAATCTGTCTTTAGATATTTTATGTCCTCAAGTCTCTTCATTTTGTAACTTGGAAACTCCAATCAGACATGTGAATACCTTCTTATTCATCTTATTCTATTCTCTGTGTCTTAGGCTTTTTATAATTTTTATCTCTTACATATTATAAAGGAATACGTATATTCTTTTGTTGCATTGTACATAAACTCTTCGGTTTAATCTTCTAGTTCACCGATTTTCTTTTTAACCATTGCTTTTTTCTGTTTTCTGTCTCCATATTTTTTTCAATGGTTGAGCTTTTATTGACGTGATTATATTGATCAGCTTTACAGGTTCCATTTTCTATGTGTTTGTACCTGGATTGATTTCTGTTGTATGAGCATCCTTGAAAGTGCGTCCTTTATTCCTTTAAATGTGTGAAATACGGCTATTTGGTATTCTCTGGCTGTCACTTTCAGTGTCTGCAGTCCCTGAGAATCTAAACAATTCATTATTTTCTTGGACACTCGTTCTTGGTGACTGATCATTTTTGGCGATTTTTGTTTTAAGATGTGAACTGATTTTAATTGCTTGGAATACTGTGGTTCTAAGTGGGAAAGCTTTTGCCTAAGAATAGTTAGCTGCTCTTTCCAAGATAACTGGGATGTACCCCAGCTGAGGTTTACTCTGGCTCCCTTTGTCCACACTTGCTGTCCTGTGGATCTACACACTGCTGAGGTTCTCAGCCTTGGCATCTCCAGGGCACCTGCTGTCTACAGGGCAAGGCTGATTCTCACTCCTCCCAGCTGCCCCTGGCTTTTGTGGTCTAGACTTCCTGCCTACATACCCGCCCCTGCTGAGGGTTTAGCACTCATATTTTCTGTTTCTCTGGGTTTTTGTTTGTTTGTTTTTTATGGGGTGGGTAGGGAAGTGAGTTGGAGATCTTGTCTACCACTTGTAGAAACTAGCAGCCCCTTTAGGAATATTATTTGGAGTCTAGTTGTAGAAAGGAGAGTTCTTTGATGTCTGATGCCCCATGGGAACCATTTCTTATGTAAAACACACTTATTTTATGTCTTTATCCATATTCTTAAAATGTGAGTGAGAATGCTGGCCTGTGTAATACGAACCGAGAATAAGTAAATATGGTCAAGACCATATTTTTAAAATAAACACAAAAATTCTAAATATGTGTAAGAAAAACCAGTCTGCACCTGCTTAGAAAGATGTATCTTCCACTCTTTGCAACTGCATAAGGGACTTGTTAAGTGTAGACAAAATTATGGCCTAAGGTCTTGTTCCTTTTGCTAGATGTCATTTGACTGCATTTATGTGGGGCTGTTTTATTCTATTGATCTATTGGTCTGTTCTTCTGCCAGGACCATCCCTGTCTTGATTACTGTAGTTTTATAGCAAAATTCAAAGTCCAGTAGGGTCAGTCCTCCAAATTTTTTCTTGTTCTTCAATATGGTTTGCTGTTCTGGGTGCTTTGTCTCCCCGTGTAAGCCTTAGAATCCACGTGTTGATATCTACAAAATAACTTGCTGAGGTTTTAATTGGGATTGCATTGACTCTACAGACTAACTTGGGAAGAATTTACATCTTGACCATACTGTCTTCCTGTCCCTGAGCATGAAGTGTCTCTCCATTTATTGAGGTCTTTGATTTATTTCACCACAATTTTATAGAATTATTTAATCAGAATTTTTGTTTATTCCTTTCATACCTCATGATAAAATGGAGTAGGACTCTATATGTGGAAAAGAATGAAAAATACATTTTCTATTATATCACACACATACATATATTATATACGAATGAATGAAAATATGTATCTTTAGTCAAATGTTTATCACAGCTAAAAGCTCATTTATATTTTTGCCCAGTGACAGCCCTTCAAAATAATTTGTGGTGATCAATTATGATTTAGAGTGCAAAATGGGCACCATTCCAATAATGAACGGTCAGACCAGCCTTGGTGAGAAAGTATTGAGATTTGAAGGAAAAAAGGCCATGATGGCCCTCGTGGTAATAATCTCTGTTGTTTTTGGTGCACCTGTATTTACTCAGTGCCCATTAGCCTTGCAGTATCCGTGTTGCTTTTTACATGAAGAGACAGGCTTAGGGAAGCTCAGTGTTCAACCTGAGTCACATGGAAGTTAGTGGGGATGGGACCCTACCTTCAGTCTGTTGGACTGCAAAGTATTTTTTAATAGAAAAGCAGTGTTTTGCACGAGACTGTCCTTTACCATATAAATGAAAAGTAGTACTGTTTAACAAAAAAAAAAAAAGAAAGAGAGAAAAGAAAAATGCATGTAGAAAGGAATGAAAATATAATCCGTTGCTCTATGGAAAAGCCTCTAAGAAACCAAAGAGCTGTCACAAAACACATGAAAGTGATAGGTACTTAATAGGCCTTGCAATTAGAAGCCCTCCAAAATTACTAGAAAATGCATTGAAAAGGAAAGGATTAAATGTTCCAAGGGAACAAGCAAGAGGGACCCATTATCATTACATAGATAATGCCATGCTCACGATCTCCCTATGAAAAGGCATTTTCATACATTTCATTTAGTTTGCATTGTAAGGTATTTTTTAAAAACATTTTTAAAGGCATTTGAATATGTTTTAGTAGCAATAAGGGCATTTTTCTACATTTCACTTAGTTTGTGTCATATGGAGAATTTTTTTTTCCTATTTAAAGCATGTTTTAAAGGCATTTGAGTACTACTAATAAAGGCATTTTCATACACTTCCTGTAGTTTGTGTTGTGTGGTGAAGTTTTGTTTCCACCGAGGGAGGTGGGGTTGGGCTGCATAAACACATTTCATTGAGATTGACAGTGTTTTTAATGTTTTAGTTCATTTTATTTTAAGCTATGTTGTTTGTTTTATGCTATGAATTTTGAAAACTGAAGTAGCTCCGAAGAAAACAGCCACGGGGTGTGCCTCTGTGGCTTTGTCCGTCGTCCTGTCCGCTGGGAGTGGACCAGGGCAGGGAAGGGAGCTTGCGGTGCCGGCACTGCGGGCTTTCCTGCATTTCATTTCCTTCCCCTGGCGGGGGGAGACGCGTGATGCCAGCAGCAAGACTGGGAAGGAATGTGGCTCGTAAGCTTATACACTCTTTAATGAATGCTCTACTGTTTTTTTTCCTTGATGCCCTATAAAAGATGCTATTTTGTGGAGAAGTCCTTATTAAAACGTGTTTGGAGTTTGAGTTCCAAAGGCAAATGCAGACTCAGCTGCTGGCTGCCCTCTTTTGGGAAGAGCCAGATTCTCCCGTGGGCTCGGGTTGGGCAGTGGTCGGGGCCGGCCGGCCGGAGCCCCGGGCCAGCTGGGAGCCCGGCTTGCCCCCCGAGGCTGGGGGATGCAGGTGAAGGGAGAGGTCCTCCACTGTGCAGGGTCCAGCTCCTCCGGCCGTGCATCTGCCCCCGGGACACACCACCGCCCGCCCCCCCCCCCCCCCCGGGATTGTGGCGTGTGACTTAGGAGCCTTGGAAGTCCCTTTCCTCCCTCAAGATGGATTCAGAATTATAGTTTACAACTGCGTTAGCGTCGACCTGTGTGTGCCCTTTGACCCTTGTTTTGATTTTAAAAGACATTAAAACACGTTTGTGGACCCTTAGAAGTACTGGGGGACCCAGATGCCGTGTCTGTTGTGCTGCATGGGGAAGTCACCCTCAGCCCAGACAAGGCACTTCTCAGTGATGGGGACCCTGAAATTAAAAAAAAAAAAAAAAAAAAAAAAAAGTACATGTGATAGAGACTCCAGTATTTAAGACCCGAAACAGTATCAGGTCTGTCTGTACTGGACCCAGCATGACGGGACCCTGTGTCCTTGTCTTGCTTCCAGTTAGAGCCGCTCTGAGACAAGTGCAGGGAGAGGCCAGGCGATGCCGCTTCCCGCCACTTTCCAATCCTTTCCGTGTCTTCCCGCGCTAAGATTCGCTTCACCGTCATGTCTGTTTTCACATCATTTTCAGTCTCTCTGGAGAGACGAGGGCCAATGAAGTCGACTTCATTGTTTGTCCCCGGACGGGGTTGATGGAGTAAGTGACCGGTCGTGCAGGACAACAGCCATCCCGGTGGCCCAGTGGCGAGCTCTGTGTCCACAGTTCAGTCCATTAGGGGCGGTTTAACATTAAGTGAGATTTCCCGGCTCCGTGTGTGTGGCGAGTGGTGGGGATCTCAGGTTGGATGTCCCCAGAGGACATGCGGTCACGACCCTGAGCCCGTTTATTTGTGGGGTTGCAGTGCGGGGAGCCCTCGCGCCTGCGGCACCGCCGAGACCCTTTGCCATCATTGCGGTGTGGCCGAGGGTGTGGGTGCAACTCGGCACCTAATCACGGGCGAAGACAGCCGTGGCGGGGGAGTGAGAACTCCCCATTGGCTCCTCCTGTCTCCCGCCAGTTCTGGAAACGCACAAGCCTTCTGCCTCTTGGTCTCGCTCGCCCTCTGCTGTGGGGACCCCGGCCGCCCCCCCCGACCCCCCTCCCCACCTCCACCAGCTGTGGCGACTCATTTTTGTTCTTGGGGTTTCTTTTTCCTCACCTGTGGAACAGCGCAGACACCATGCCCCACACGGAGGGTTGTAAGTACATGACATGGTTGTGTGTTGTTCTGTGTTGCGGTCGCCGTGGTGGTTGTCGCTCCCCCAGGCGTCTGGTAGCGCGTGTGATGGTGGCGGAGAACGGGAAGCGCGGGCAGCTGAGCCCTGCGGGCGGGCTCGGGGCCCTTTCCTTGCCCCCATGTTAATCCGGAGTCTGGGAATGACTTGGCGGATCTGCTCTGCCTCCCTGTGTCCCCGGGGTTAGGGGTTTGGTGTCGGGTGAGGCCAGAGCCGGAGCTGGAGCTGCCGATGGGGTGGCGTGAGCCCCGTACCCGTTGGGCACAGGGGAAGAGCACGCCAGGCTCTGGGATTTGAAAGAGGCGCCCCACAAGTCCCGATCTCACCCTCTCTGCTCTTCTGAAGCCCCCCGGAAGTTCTTAGGGTTCTGCCCATCTGGGTTCTTGGATCGAGGTGCATCAGTAGCTCCCCATGTTCGGATGAGGGGTAGAGACCTTCGTGGGTTCCAGCCCACAGGGGGAGCTGTTCGTGGCGACCTCCTGGGAGTGCTTTGCCCAAGCGAGAGTCTGAATCCATGCCCTGGTAACGCAGGGAAGCACCACGTCTGCCACGCTGAGCGGACGTTGCATAGAATGGAAATAGTGTTCCTCTTGTGCGTGTGGGGCTGGAAAGGGCTAGAGGGAGAAGGAGCCTTAGTGTGCAAAAGTGGACCTCAGAACATGCATCGGGGGCGAATGCTGCATGCTCGTTTTCTTTTTGCCGCTGGAGCCCTGGAGAAGTGGGGAGGTCCACCAGCAAAACGGCACATTCTTCCAAGTGTTTCCTGCTCTCGCGTGCCTGCACTTAGTACTTTCTGACCCTTTTCTCTTAACCTGTGATCCCGTTAAAACATTAATTGCCATGCATTAAAATAAAAGCTCATCACTTGGGAGACTCAGACCATTTTTAGATTTTTAAATAAAACATTTCAAACCCATTTGGAAGCCTTAATTTTCTAAGGCGAGGGCATTTCTGGTCCTCTGATTCAGGCAGTGAAGTTGCTGGTCTTATTTTTACCCTGATAGTAAATATTCTTTCATTCACTTTTGAATAAAATCCATTTCTCCATTTATCAGGGAAAATCTAAATTTGACGGTGTTGCTGTTTTGCATAATTTAAATATACGATACTGGGTTATTTCTATAGAGAAACATAGTGATTTAATGGGGAATTTAAATTTTCAGACGTTCAGACCCTTCTGCTTCTGGAATAATTTTTACAACTCGATCTATTTGACATTGATTCATGTTGATGACATTTGAGGACATGAACCGTGGGTGTCACACGCGTCGCTAAATTGTGCCTTTGCAATATTTCCTTCCTCTTAGGAAGTTGAAGACCACGTGGCATTTTTAATAACGGTCCCGACAGCCCTGGCGATTTTCTTCGCGATATTCATCCTCGTCTGCATCGAGTCCGTGTTTAAGAAGCTTCTCCGCCTTTTCTCCTTGGTGATATGGCTGTGCCTCGTGGCCATGGGGTACCTGTTCATGTGCTTTGGAGGCACCGTCTCTCCCTGGGACCAGGTACGGTGTTAAAATGCTTTTTGTGTTTCCTTTATGTGCTTCGATGGATGACATGCTTGGTTCTGCAAACCCGATCCTAAACTGGAAACAGGAGACCTGTGGCTGAGAAGAAGGTCTTTCGGATTAGCCCACATTAGTGTGGCTTCATGGCTGAAGTCACTCAACACCCGCTCGGACTCCTCAGACCTGCCAGCAGCCAGGGTGCGGGCCTGGGTCTCACCTTGTCACGTGGTTGAGATGGCCGCGTCCGGGCGTACTCCGCATGCTGCACTTGGCTGCATGGTCCCTTGGTTTCTGAGTTCTCTCTTATTCCAGGATCCCTCTGGGATCGGAGCCGTACCTGTCACTCTCAGACACTGGTTTTGGCCTTGGACTCTTTGTCCATTACTAGATCTTCCTCCTTACACACAGACTTCTCTGACACTGATTTTATATCAACCTGATTTTGTCATATCAGTAGGATGGTTTCGTGCTCCTACTAGAAACCCATGGTTCTTCATGTTGACCCTGGGAGGTTCTTGGCTTAGGAAATCGCTACACCTGGAGGCTGTTAGCTCTTTAGGACTCCCCACTGTGTGCTGCCGTGTGAATGTGTGCTCTGGACTGCCCGAGGAAGCCCTGGGTTGTCTCCAGGACAGGGCTGGGCTGCAGGCGTGGTATATAAGCTGCCAGCTTCGACCTCGTAATCAAAGCCACAGGGTTCTGTAGCCATCCAGGAAGAGAGTGCATTGGGCACTGAGCAGGTTGTCACGGAGTTGGTGGGCACATCAGAGGGAGCGGTGAGTAGGAAAGGAACAGGGGCCCGAAGTGGGTAGAGGAGAAAGCCTTAGGAGACCAAGAGCAGTAGGGAGAATTCCTGTAGAGGCCAGAGGATGGGAGAGATTCAAGAGGGCAGCGGACAGAAGGGCTCAAATACCAGGCCAGGGGGAGAGCATCGCCACGCTGCCGTCGTTGGAGGGAGCCCCGGCTGAGGTTTCCAGCAGGTTCTGTTAGGAAGCGTGACAGGGTTCTGCCTCATGGCCTCAGCCAAGCCATCATCCCGTTTTGGCCTCAGTTTCTCTTGCAAAGGGAGAGGCTTGGACTAAGTCAACTCCGCTTGGTCTCTCTGGCTCTGAAGGACACTGCTGTGGACGGAAGAGATGGTGGTGCCGCTGTCCCTTTCTGCTGTTACCTGAAGAGGCTTCCCTGGTCAGGGAGGCTCCCGGACCAGTGTCCCCATCACTGTTCCCTTCAGGGCCCTGGCAGGGCTGGGTGTGCACCCCAGGCTCCCGGCTGCTTCCCGGCCCCACCTCCCCTCTGTCCGCACGCCGTGCTCTGGCCTCACGCACACATGGGACAGAAACGGGGCGCCGGCCAACGGCGGGACCCACCCAGTAGCCTAGGTGTGCACCAACGCCACCTCCTTTAACAGCGTGACTTTATGAGAGGCCTTATCATCTGCAAGGGAAGGATCCTCTGTTTGTTCTTCTGTTTTCCTTTTGTTCTGAATTCTCTGAGCGTGCTTTTCCGTACGAATTACAGAATCAGCTCATCATGTTCAGTGAAAACTCCTGTTGAGATCTGGAGTTTTATATTAATATATTATATAACATATATAATATATTGTAATACATTTATAATATGTGATATATTTATAATATAAATTCTAATGATTGTATAATATAATATACAGTTATATAATATGTTAATAATACAGGATTTCTTAGTTTTTGCTTTGAATGATATGAAGTGTCTAGAAAATAATAAAAGGGTACTATAAAAAACACCCAGAGATTTGCTATCATGTTGTATTGAGCCTTTCCATGGAATGATGTGGTATGTCTTTCTAATAAGTATGGTTTTCTTTTATGTCTGAACACTCTTTTTTTCCTGCATGAAACCAGTAGTTCTTGAGTTGGACTTGCTCTTAGACACCTAACCTTCTTTTTGTTGTTTTATAAAAGGGATTTTTTTTTCTAATTACCTTTTCTATTTGGTCCATGTTGACGCATAGGAATACTGTTGTTTTTTATGATAATCTGTGTTCAGCAACCTCAGGGAATTCTGAAGGCTCTGCCCGTCAATCCGAGGGTCTCAGTTCTTCTGTACAGACACTGTTACCCTCGTAAGAGAACTGAAGAGAATTTTTTTTCTCCCTCTCAAGTCCTTGATTCACTCCATTTGCATGCATTGTATTTCCTAATTGTATCCCCCCGGACGTGTAATGCAGAATCGTAGCTTCCAACCGGAGCATCTGTAACTTCACCCGCAATGTTTCCTCTGTTTTTACTATTACAATTTTAATAGAACCAATCAGTCAGGATAAGGACCCCCGACGGGTTTGGAAGGTTCTCCTCCCACGTGTTCTGTGGCTCCCTTGTGGCCTTGTAGACCTTGTCAGAGCAGCCTTCCCCGACCTCCTGGTGCCCCCCATCTGGCGACACCCCTCACCCTGCCGCAGGTGTTCCGTAGCACGTGTGATGAGTGACCGCCCCCCCTTCTAGGACGGAAGCGTCTGGGGCGGGCAGGGCCGTGCCTGTCTCGGCCCTTCCTGTCTTCGAGCGCTCTGCCAGGAGCGGGCTCGCTCCCTGTTTCCATTAATGTGCAGCTACAGTTCTCCAGATTTGTTGTTGGGTTTTTTTCTTTTTTTGTTTTTGGATCCCCTTGCTCTGCTTTTACCTTTTGGTTTTTTGACCTTCATTTGGTTTTACTGCTACTGTCCACCTGCTTTTAAAAAAAAGTCTCTTAGAGTATCTTACCTCTGTTTCCTCAGTGATCGGTCTCTCCCAGGTGCCGTTTGCGAGTTAAATGTCTCAGGGTTGGTTATTCTTGTGTGCTTGGTTGTTCTTGTTTCCAGGCTCCTGCTGAGTCGGGATGGTCTCACCTCCTCCTCCCCACATAATCCCCTGGGCTGCCCCTGGGCTCTGGCTGCCTTCCTCGTGCCTCCCGGGTGCTGGGCAGAGCTAGCTTGTGTGTGGAGCCTGGGCCCTGCCGGCATTGCCCAGCTCGCGGCCTGGAGCACAGCCGTGTCTGGTCCAAGCTCGGGAAAGGCCCCAGCCAGGCCCAGGGGTCGCAGCCCTCTCTTGGCCGCTGTGCCTAAGCTGGGGGCTTGGTCACGTGTCTCCCTCTCGCATGCCTTGCCAGAAGAGGGGCGCTCGGGCCAGGCCTTCTCTGGGGTTTGAAATCCCGCCTCAAACGTTCAGTGCAGTGATTTAAAATGAAATGATTCGGTCCCATTACCCAAAGCCTTGCCTCTGTCAATGCCAGCACCACGGTGTTGGCCCCTCAGGGAGCACTAGCCTTCAAGGAGCACGGCGGAAGGTTCACTGTGCTGGAGGAGGAGTGCTCCAGGGAGGGCTCCCAGGGGCAGGGCTGAGTTCACCGTCCTGCCTCGAGGAGGTGCGGGAGTGAGCCTGCATAGACAGAAGGCACGGTCCCCACGGGGCCACTCCCGGCTGGCCCCCGCTGCCCTGGGGTTTGCTGACTTGTTGGAGGGACTCCCAGAACTCAGGGCAGGCTGTCACGGTTGTGGTTCGTGGCAAGGAACGAGGACAGACCGACATCAGCCAAGGGAAGCATCCAGGAAAACTACCACGTCTGGAGCTTCGTGTCCTCTGCCTGCGGAGTCATGGACGGCACTGCCCTCGGTGGCTCAGTGTCCCACGAGACACTGAGTATCACCGACTGGGGCATCCGGGCCAAGCCTCTGTGTCCGGGGGTTTCGCTGGGGCTCGGTCTCCTGCAGCCGGCAGGGCGTACTTCAGCTTCCTGCCTGGCGCTGCGTCCGAGAGTTCTAGCCTGCCTCACCCCTAGAGACATCGCTGACCCTGCGTGGCCCGGAGGACGCCCCTGCCCGGATCACGTGTGGACTCTGCTGGCCCAAGCCCGCGGGCCACAGAGACCTTCCGGGGCTGGAGAGATGCTGGAGCCTGGGGCAAAGGGCGAGCCTCTCTCGGGGTGAGAAGTGCGCTCATCTGCCCAGATGATCCGAACATAGAAACTTGTCATCAACATCTCCAGGGTCGAGCTCAGAATATTCCCGGCTCGCACGGACGTTGTGAGGACGGGCCCAGACCCTGCCCTGTGTGCCCTTCCTGCCAGACCCTCACTGATCCCCACGTGGCTCCCTGAGGGGGGCACTGTCACACCCCTGCTTTACAAGAAACAAAGGCACGGGGTGACAAGGACCTTGCTCACAGCCGAGCGGCTGGCACACTGGGGAGCACCTTACCCGACGCCAGAGGCCTCCCTCCCGGGACACAGGGCTCCCCTGCTGGGAACCATGTCACGTCTAGATGGGACGGTAGCCCATGTCTAGAAACAAACCTGATCGTCCTACCTGCTGGGGCCATCCTCCTGTCATCAGTGGGGAGAAGCCAGGGCGGTTGCTGGACGTCCTGCTGCAGAGAGCAGGGCAGCTCCCGCCAGAAGTCGTCCTCCAGCCCCATGTCAAGGGCGCCAGGCCTGAGACACCCTGGCGTGGTCCAGTGTCGTGCCTCAGTGATGCCTTTTAGCCAACCTGAGGAGGAGGAGTCGTGCCACGGGTTGTCGGTCTTGATCAGGCACGAGGACTGATTCGGCAGCATCTGGCCTGAGGAGGCCCGGGTGGGCAGAAGGGTGGTGGGCGCCCAGGAGGGTCCGTGGCGCTGTGTGGACGGAGGTGTGGGGAATCCCGCAGAAGGGAAGAGAGGAGGCCTGGGGCGGTGTGCCCTCCAGCCCCAACGGGGCACGAGTCTCCCTGCCCACCTTCTTTGACTTTGTCTTCTACCCGGTCAGGCCCCTCTCCATGTCCCCTTCCACCCTGTGCCGCTGGCCACCCGCCCATGGACGTTTGTCCCACACAGCTGCCTCCTGGATGAAAAGGACTGAAAGACGGTATGTTCTTGATGGTTCCAGCAACTCCGAGTGAAGTCGGCGGTACATCGCTGGGTCTGTGGCTCTGGCTGCTTTGCTGTGTCTTAGATGAAGACCCCTGCACGCACTGCTGGCCCGGGCTGGTTTGCCAGCACGCCCTTTGCCGGGCTCCGGCTTTCCCATTGCTGAGATGTAGGCGAGAAGGGCAGAGCTGTTGCTGTTTCTTGTTTTCCTGAGTGGTTTAAAAATACTGGAGTGTGTTGAACTGAATGTTCGTGGAGGCTTATATAAGATATTTGTTTTCTCCGTTCTGTTAGGCGAAGTGGGATCACTTCTATTTTTTTTTAAGAAACCAGTAGCCTCGAGTATGGGGTGTATCGCTCCCTCTTCAGCACATGCCTGTGCAGTTTCATAGCGTAGCTGTGATCCCTCTGTCCCTGTGCCAGAGCCTCTGGGACATGGGCCTTCTGAGAGGTCAGCCCCAGAGGAGGAGGCTTAGTGAGGTTCACAGAGAGTGTCTCCTGGCTTTAGGGCTGGAAGTCTGACATCGAGGTATGGGCAAAGCCATTCTCCCTCTGCAGGTTCGAGGGGAGGACGCTTCCTGCCTCTTCCAACCACGTGTGGCTTCTGGCAGTCCTTGGCGTTCCGGGGCATGTAGACATACCGTTCCAGTCACACTCCATTCTTGTCTGCGTGTCCCTTCTCTTCTTGTAAGGACACCCATCCATCATACTGGATTTAGGGCTTCTCGTGGTGATCCCATCCTCAACTGATGACAACTGCCGAGACCCTGTTTCCAAGTATGATCATACTCACAGGTACAGGGCTGGAGGGTAGGACTTGAAAATACCCTTTTTGAGGGACACAGCTCAACTCATGATGGCTCTGATTTCACGGGAAGACACACTGTTTCCTCTGTGGATTGCAAGAAGCCACCTCTGCCCTGCATGGCCTGGTGCTCGTGTGTCTGCCCTCCCTTCTTGGAGTCCCCTAAATGCCTTGATGTCAGCTGACACTGAAACTGCAAATCCACCATGGAATTAAATGTATGCCCTTGAACCCAGCGTGTCGGGAATTAGGTACATTCCAGTGTGTGAACATCCTGTTGAAACAAACCCACACTCATGAACACGAAGAGAAGTTAATCCGACGATCGCTTGGCTGTGTAAACAGCATCGCGGACGAATATTCGTGCCTTAGCTAGGAACACCTCTGTCCTCTGCCCGTCTGAATCACGGAAGTGCTTCTTTTGGGCTCCCGCATTAGTGACGTCGAGAAGTTTTGCCTGATGCGTTTTCGTAATGCTTTGGTTTACTAGGTGAAACCCAAGCTTTTAGATGTTTTATGTAACGAATTTCTGGCAGGAATGAATGCATTTCACCTCCTCTGACAGCCCTGGCTTAGGAGCCTCCCTCCTGGATGAGAATATCATTGAGAAGGTAGCAGGAGCGCGGTCCCCCACATGGCTGGCTCCTAGGCAGACAGATGCCGGCTTGGCCAAGTGGGGACAAGACAGCTGAGTCGCATTTGCATTTGTCTCCCGCTTCCTGCCCCGCTCATTCCAACAGCTCACTGAATAGAGTTAAATGAGCGCTTCCATTCCTGACAGCCCCATTGCAGCCCTTGGCACAGGGACCATGCTGAAGTCATTGTATAGATTTGTTAAATTGCCACCAACTTGAAAGGCTAGTAATTTGCTCCAGGAAGAAGACCGCTCCTTGGTCGCGTTACTTAAAAGGACACCAGACATTCAGCGTGTGCCCGCGTGTTTGCTTACAAAAGTAGGACATCAGTGTGCAAACATCTATTCTTTTTTTTTATTTTTACTGAAAGCAGGACAAATGAACAGAAAGAACGGCTTCTCGTAGGCTGCGAGAATTGGTTTGTTTTTCCTCCACCGCAGGCCCTTGTAATGATGCTCAAGAATTTCTTTACCATCGGAAGACCCAGTAGCATGTGAACGGAAAGAGAAATCCAGCTCGGGGAGATCGTGCCTCAGGACCCAGAGCTCCCATCTCTAAGCTTTTGTGCACCGGTGAGGCTTCTCGGGGGGATTGTACACTCACTATGAAAAAGGACACACCTGAGAAGAATGAAAATGTAATGCCTATAATTATCTCCTTACAGCAGCAAAAGATGAGGGTTTTTCTAATGATGTGTTGTTGTTGTTTTAATGGCAGAGGATGTACTGACAAAATGGGAATTTTAAGGAAGCACATCGCAGCTGGACCCAGCCTGAAGTGTAGTTATTTTGAGATCCTGCACATTTCTGGCGCTTGTGCGCGGAGGTGGCATTTCTGTCTTCTCCCTACAGTTAGTTCCCAGCCGGAGTGAGGGGACCATCACCCAGGCTGTGCCGTGCACTGGGAACTTACCGCAACCCTCTCTGCCCGTCCCCAGCCAGAGCCCTGTCCGTGCCCGAATAGACCGTTCTGCCGGGGTTTGCAGAACGATCTCTCTGCCTCCTCCTCTCTTTCTCCTCCTGTGCTTTTCTCTGAGGAGCATAGACCTGGGTCCTGAAGATGGGCATCTTAATTAGACTCTTGTCTGAAAATGAAGCACGCACCACCCTTCTCATTTCTGCATTTCTGGAATATCTCCTCCACTCGCACCACATCGGTGTACGTTTTATAGACCGAGCGGTCTTGGAAACATGTTTGTTCGGGGCTCCGTTCCCAGCGAGCAGCCAGGGTCACCTGTGTGTGGGTCACAGGGCAGAGAGTTGTGCAGATACTGAACGCACATACACATCCCCTGCCTGTCTGCTCGCCTCCTCCACCTTCGTAGTGATAGAAAATACTTCTTCCCTGTGCTGGGCAGCAGTCAGTGGCTTTATCCGTAACTTATTTGATCTCTACCACCCTATGAAGTAAGTACCATTATTGCTTGCAATTTGCAGGTGAGAATATGAACACCCAGAGAGGTTAAGCATCCTGCCCAAAGTCACACAGCGAGGGAGACAGACAGAATCTGAACGTAGCATTCTGGCACCAGGATCACCGTGCGTCATGGTTCTGTGCTCCTTGCTATTGAGAAGGTGGGGTGTTTCCTGTCCTGCCTCGGCAGTTGACAGGATGATTGTGATGAGGAAGGGACATATTTGGAAATTCTGAATTGTTCTGTCTGAGCCCCTTTTGGGGTTAAATGTTATTTGGAAAAACATTCATAGGGAGGAAGCCGGTACTTAGAGATGCCATAAAATTGATCGTATCGTTGTTTCAAGTTGTCAGCACATACTCCCAGTTGAAGGACGTAGGTGTCTCATTCCTCAGAGGAATCAACAAGAGAAATGGGGCATCCTTGACTCGAGAAGTGAACGTCCATGTACGTATATGAGCCAGTATTATCGTTTGGGAATTAATGACTGCTTTTATGCTGAGGTTAACATTGCTTCCTTATAGATTCCTTGTAATTGTACTTCTTTCTGCTGGTTTTCTCTTCTGGTCCATTCTTAGCCCCTATGTACCTGCACAGAGGCCCTTTCCTCCCTTTATGAAAAACCCTCAGACTCCAAGGGCCTTGGGAAGGCATTTGCCAGGATGCCAGCTCCGGGCTCAGAGGCCCGTCCAGCCTGGTACAGTTTCCCCCTGAGCTGCACAGGCTCTGGGTTCCATCTGTGACCTTATTTGAAGTCTGCGTAGGATGGCTCTCGTGCTCCCGGTTGGCGGGGTCGGGGGTGGCCGCCGTCACGAGGAGGCGGGCGCTGTGTGTAGAGCTCAGGGCGTCTGGAAGCACCAGCTGGAGAAGTCGTCGTGACGGTGAGAGAAGTCATGACTGCGATCTGGAATTTGTCATGTTTTCTTGAAAGCGCTGGAATTTTACGAGGCGGGAAGGATGTTCTGTGGACTTCCAGAACATCTGTTACTGACTTGGTTTAAATGGAGACACCTTGGCTGTTGACCGTGTGAGAGCTTGCCGCGTTCAGTGTTTGCGAATGACTTTGTGAGAGGTTGTGTTTGTAATGGAACGCCAGCTACCTTGTGTTTGTAATCGAGTAGGACGTGGTTGTTAGATCCAGGGGAACACGGGGACCCGTGCGTCACGCAACCTGTCCGTGTCAGGTGGGGGCCGTGTGCGGGCCCATGCGTGCCTGCTGGGGTGCTGCCAGCATGATGGGGAGTGAATTCTGGACCCCAGGCCAGAGCAGCAAGTTCTCAGGAGAAAATAAATCCAGAGTTTAAATTATTTGCTATTAAGAGTTGCTTAGCAACCCCTCACTTAGCTTCCCGAGCGTTCAGTATTTCAGATTTCCTTTTCTCAGCAGCCACGAATCCCACCCTCACCCGACTCAGGGAGAGGAGCGAGGTATAAACCCCCCAGACCAAGTAAGAGGTTTGCATGGAGACTCTACAGTAAACTTTTAGATTCGGGAGAAACAAACAATTGAGGCCAGCAGGTGAATACTATATTTTCCATCATTAGCATGAGATTTTTCCTTTCATTCTATATTTCCGGTGCTTTATGAATGTGCGTGTGTGTGTGTGCGCGTGCGCGCGCGTGTGCGTGTCTTCTGAATGTACTTTTCTTATTTGTAGAGTGGACTGAAACTGAAGTATTTTCAGGTCCTCCAGGTACTGATGGACTGTGTATCTTGTCCGCTGGGTCACCAGCCCCCTCCGCCTGGGGCTTTGTGGCTCCCCCTGTTTCTACCCCCAGCCCAGCAGCCAGGGTGGTGGACACACAGGGGCGGGCAGGGGACCAGTCGCGCTGGGAAAGGTTGATGATGTGCTGGCTGAGGAGCAAGGGGGAGGTGGAGGGGAGGAGGGGGACGAGGGGAGGAGGAGGGGGCGGGGGGAGGAGGAGGGGGGCGGGGAGAGGAGGAGGGGGGCGGGGAGAGGAGGAGGGGTCCATTTCTGCCTAAAGATGGTCTATTTAGTATGTTCAAGCCCTGCTCTGGCCCAGTGGAGTCTTCCTTCTAGGTTTTTCTGTCCAAAGGTTTGGGTTCCCTGCTGGGGATGATAGCAAGTATAAAACATTCCCCGAGATTCACATCATTTACTTTTTAGACGTTATGGCCTCAGAATGGAGTTTATAATCATTTCTGCGTCTCAGCTTCACCGCCATAAAATAGGGGCATTTCTCTCTGTGCCTGGGGTCTGCCCAGATGCCCTCCCCTCCATGAGAGCCACAGCTGCCAGGACTGGCTGTCACCCTCCAGAACGCACTTGGGAGTCGTGGTTCCTTGTGGCTGCTGTAAAGCTTGTGGCCCACGTGCAAGGGTCTCCCCAGGAACTCTCCAGAGCATTAAGGAGAGGAGACATTCGCCAGGAAGGGTGGGCTAACTTTGGCCCCTGGTGAACGTGCAGCTTGGGAGGATTTGCAGAGTTTGGTGCCATATCATTGTCTCAGGTACCACGGATTGAGTGGCTTGAGACAGTACACCTGTCTTGCCCTCCAGTTCTAGAGGCCACAGGTCCGCAGTCAAGGTGGGGCAGGGCCACACTTGCTCTGACATCAGAGGAGAGGCCTTCCTTACATCTTCCCAGCGTCTCGTGGTGGGCTGGCCGTCGTGGGCATCCCTCTGATTGCCGTTACATGGCCAGCCTCTGCCTCTGTCCTCACGTGCTCCCCCCGAGTCCGTCTGTCTTCATGCTGCTGTTTTGCTGTAAGGACGCCGGTCATCCTGGGGGCCAGCCCACCCTCGTGTGGCCTCAGCTTCACCAGTTAGATCTGCAGTGACCCTGTTTCCACTGTTTCCACATAAGCCCACATTCCGAGGCGCTGGGGTTCGGACTTCAACATAGCTTTTTTTTTTTTTTTTCTCCTTTTTTCTTCTCTCTCTCTCTCTTTGGCATGAGCGCACGATTCAACCCATCCAAAGTGCGAGGAAACTGAGATGAGAGAAGCTGTGGGTCTTATTTCTACTTGCTCATGGTGGATGTAAAACACACATTACCTCGTCCATGCTCACAGCTGCTGCATGAAACATGGACCCTGTGCAAAATGTACATGCGGGGGCCCCTGGATCAAGGTGTGTTAGGAATTTCAAGACGGTCTCTCCAGGGCGTCAGACCCACTGCAGTTCCCTGTAGGCATGGGTCCTGTGTGTCCACACAGGTGCGTGTGCTGGCACCTGCGGCTGGGAGGGCTACGAGGTGGTCTCCATTGTGAAGGCTCAGAGACGCCGCTGTTGGTGGCGGGTGATGGTGGCATGAGACCGCGCGCTCTTCCTGCTCCCCCGGCTTTGCTTTGGGGAGGGGGTGACGCTGATGAGACACAGGCATCCTTCCGGTGTGGGGAGTGGTCCACACCTCAGAGGAAATCAGCGAGAAAAGAAGGTGGGAGAAATTTGGAGAGATTTTGAAAGGGTCGCTTGTCAGTGCTGGGGCGGGGGGGACCCCAAAACCCAGGGGGAAAAAAAACACCAAAACCCAGAACAGAACAGAAAACTGTCCTAAGCCAAAGGTGGAGTCTTCTGGCCAAATAAATGTTTTAGCTCTGCCACACATGATTGATGACTGCTTTCATTCGGTTGTTCAAATTCAGCTTTTGTTTTAAAGAGCAGCGTTCGTTCTTATTATTCTGTTAATATATACCAGTCTCTCTGAGTACAGATTGTGTTGCATTTATTTTGTCGTAAGCTGGTTTTAGTAGTTTTCCTGTCTAATAAATTCAGAGCTGAGATTAATAAGCGTACTTGTAAAATCATCCGTGTGATAATTCTACTCAGAGGAGGATGGCATTTCGAATGCCCAGTTCTGAACACCCATGAAGTAACAGAGACCCAGCTTACGCTCCTACCTTAACTGAAAAGTGGGACAAATACAATAAATGATGGTTTTGAGACACAGGCTAAGGGATACTACAGGGAAGTGACCGTCATAGGAAGTGAAATAAAAGCGGGGGGTGTGTGATTGCCCCAGCTTCCTGCCTCAAAAACACCTCCAGCCCCAGCACAGGGAGGCAGGACCCAAGCAGAGCTCAGGGGTTTCATGAAGTTGAAGAAACAGAGTTCAGAGTTTGGGGAGGTAAATGCACTGGAATTCTCAGGATAGGAAACCAAAGAGGAGAGATGAGAGAGCCACAGAGAGAAAGAGAGAGAGAGAGAGAGAGAGAAAGCTCTGGAGACTTGTGGGTGGTCCTGTGAAGTCTCCACTAAGCACCAGTTAGCCCACGCAGTGGAAGGAACCTACAGTGTCCGAGAGCCTCCAGGAAGGAGGGGGCCCTCCATACCAGGTATCACTCCATACCGGGGAATGATTCTTGGTGCAGGGCTGGGGAGAGCAAGGTGCCAGTGACAGAGGCACCCTTTGTGTCTAAATAATTTGAATATGTAGTATTCAAATAATTTGAATATGTCTTCCCACAAAGAAAACTCAGGTTCGTATGTCTCTCTTGGTGAGTTTTTACCAAAACTTTAGGATAAAATAAACCCAATACTACACCGATTCTTCCACAAAAATAGAAGAGGGAACATTGCCCATCTCATGTCATGAAGTCACCATAACTCTGATACCCAAACCAAAGACCTTATGGGGAAAGAAAAGTAAGACCAAAACAGTCATGAAAAAGAAAAGACAATATTATATATTCATATATTTTATAGGTAAAATATAGTATGACCAAATGAAGTTTATCTCAAGAATTCAAAGTTGGTTTAACATTAACAAAATCAGTGGTGTGATTTGTCACATGAACGTGATTTCAGTAATCATTGGTACTCTCATATCTGGAGATGCAGAAGGGGCATTCGCCACAGTTCGACACCTGTTTGTGGAGTGTCTCTCATCAGTCTAGGATATAAAGAACCACCTCAAACTGATTCAAGGCAACTGTGAAAAGGTGTAGCATGGTTCCTGATCGTGAAAGACTCAACACCGTCCCCCTACTATCCCAAGTAAGGTCAGGGTAGATCCCTCCCACCATGGGGTCTCCTCAACACTGTACAGACACCCTAGCTAGTGTAGACAGCGAGAAGAAGCCACAAAAGACATGCAGACTAGAAAATAAGATGTTGGGTGCCTGTGTGTGCAGGTGTGCATGCACACGTGTCACTGTCCCTTACGGTAGACTAAAGCCACATGCGGACATGAGCACTTCCATATTTTAGGTTGAAAGATGCTCCCAAGTGTAAACACTTACTTTTAACACCAAGCATAAAAACAAGAATGTAAACTGTTTTATTAATAGTTTTTAAAACTCATTCCATGATAAAATGATAATATTTGGGGAAAAGGAGGCTAAATACGAAGAATATGTGTTGTTAAAATCAAATTACCTACTTCGAATGTGACTGCTAAAAACCTTAATATTACGCATGTGGCCCGCATTCTGTGTGCATGGAATATTGATGAAAATCCTGTGGAACCTGAAAACACTACTGGAGCTAGTAAGTGGCTTTAGTGAGGTTACAGTTTACAAGGTTGAGATGCAGAAATACATTGTATTCCTGTATGTTAGAACCTCCCAATCAGAAAATTTAAAAAAAAATGCCATTCACCACAGCATTAAAAATATAAAATACTTAGGAATAAATTTGAGTAAATGCATATAACTGTTCTACGTAAAAAACTGAAACGTTGTTGACAGAAATTAAAGAATACGTAGAGAGAGGCAGAGTCTGTTCATGGGCCCAAAGACTTGATGTTCAGTTGCCAGTCCTGCCCAAGTCACCCGCTGTAGCTCCGGTGGGATCCCAGTGAAAATTCCAACATTCCATTTTTATCAAGTCTGAGGAGGAGATGATTCCTTGAGCAAAGATCGATTACCTATTAAACTTTTTAAAAGATGGGCAGATCAATTGCCGAATCATTTGAAATTCAATTTCTGTTCATCCTGTTTTTTAAAAGAGTATTTTCCGATTTTTGAAACGATTTTATTTATTTATTTATTTGAGACAGAGTTAGCAACCGAGAAAGCACGAGCAGGGAGGGGAGGGAGAAGCAGGCTCCCCGCTGAGCAGGGAGTCCAACGTGGGGCTCTGTCCCAGGACCCTGAGATCATGACCTGAGCCGAAGGCAGAGGCTTAACTGACTGAGCCACCCAGGTGCCGCAAGAATGTTTTCCATTGAACGTGATATACACACACAAAATGCCTAGGTCATCATCTGTATTTTCTGTAATGCTCTTGCTATGCAAATATCACTCCTATTACTTTCTACCCCCTGACTGGGGATATTGCTGAAGAACTATTTATGCCAAGAGGCATAAAAACACAGACGCGTTACTCTGTAAGTTGTGAAACAATGAAGTGACGTTCCCTTCTGTGAGAGAGACAGACTTATTTTCTTGTAGGAGGGCAATAAATGGGAGTATATTATAAAATAAAAAAATAATCAAGTCTCACTTTGTCCTTTTAGCCCAGACATGGGTCAGTAGACCAAGGTGTCAGAGGGAGAGCTCCCCAAGACCCTGTCTTGTGCGGTAGAGGGGAGTCAGCATGGGGTCAGCTGGGGTAGACTGTTCGGCAGGTGGAAAAATGAGTATATGCAGTCATAAATGAACAAAAGAAAGAAGTTGATTACCTTACAGAAAAAAATCGGATGCCTACTTCATTCCAGATAAAAACCTGAATTCTAGGTGGATTAAAATCTGAAGGCACATGATTAGGGTTTTCATAAAAATGTAGAGGGAAAGCTCTTCATAAGTGTTATAGAGAACCCATGAAATAAGCCATGGGAAGCGGAAAGCAGACAACAAAAAATCCGGAGCACCATATGAAAGGAAGATGATGAAGAACTGTGAAGGGAGGACCCATCTCCGTTGCCGGGACTGCCCTGTGCACACACAGGAGACAGTCTCGCTTGTGCGCCCGAGAAGGCATGTGGACAGATGAGCAGGGAGTGGGTGAATCAATTACAGTGTCTTCTCGGAATGGAAGGTTAACTAAGAGTCAAATGAACAAAACACATCTACGTAAGTCAACACCGATAAATCTTAAGAGCACAGTGTTGAGTAAAACAGGAGGTTTCAAAATTATACTGATAATGTATTTGTCTAGATTTTGAACACTTTGGAGCACAACCATTAGAGGAAAACATGAATGAGAAAGGGTGACCTGCTCGTCTTCGCTTCCTAGTTTTTTCCTAGGGCAGGAGGAAAGAGGATGTGAAAGGGAGATTTTAGCCCTGACTTCCCCAGCGTCGGTGTGTTTCCTAGAGATACATCAGACACGGGAAAGTCTAGAATGCAAGGCTAATTCGGCATCATGTTCCGTGCACAAGGGGATTTGTGGGTGGCTGTCCTGTTATTTGTTGTACTTTTAAAAACTCTGATTTTCCTGGTTTTGGGTTTTTTTTAACCTTTTACAGTAAAATCTGAATATTAAAAGGAAATCAGGGGTACTGAATATAACTCTGCCTTCCGCCTGCATTTGCTGGCTGGCTTGGAGAATCCAGCCCCCTTACCTGCCTTGCAGCTGAGGGCCTCCTCCACCCCCGCCCGTGCTCCCTCACCCCACAGCCTCTGTTGTGATGTTCACCATCATGAAAAATCAACCCTCCTTTCCCCGAGCTCCCCAAATGTGTGTTAGTGTTACTAGTTTTAATGAGAAGTATCCTATTTTTGAAATCTAAAAAAACATCTCATAGCACTCTACCAATGGCAGGGAATTTAATACTGAATGATGATGGGATTTGGTCCCTGGGATCTGCCTGTAACAATGAATGAAAATCCAGTCAAATGTTCAAAGATTATGCTCATTTATAATAAATAACTAAAAGGTGACATCATTACATTTACTTGGAATAAATACTTGGAGGATTAGTGGCCATAATCCTTAAATCCTATAAAGTGGTTCTTATTATAGTCAAATATTTATTGTTCTTGTTGGTTCCTGGCTGTTCTAAAAAAAATAAACAACAACCCAAAACCGCACAAACCACACTATTGAAAAAAATATTATGGGAATGATTAAAAGGAAGGCATCTGGGCCTTGGAATATGCATTCTCCTGAGGGTGACCCGGTTGTATCTTCTAACAGTTTTTCCGGCTGACCCACGTTGATGGCAGTGATATCATGCCAGACATTAATAGCGTGCAGACATTAAGTAAAACAATTATAGACTGATCAAAATCCTGCCACTCTCTTCCTCCCGTTGCCTTCTGCACGTCTTCTCTGAAAGCACCTGGTACAGTCTGAGTGCACGGACGCCGTGTGGCACGTTGAAGGGACTGAGCTTTGAGTGCCATGGGAGCTTCCTGCCGCCTGCATCTCTGAGGAAGACGAAGCTCAGAATCTAGACAGGATAATCGCTACTTAACTCCTTGGCTTGTTGGAAGTGCGGAGTCACCGCGGATAAGGAGGAGACAGATGGATGTTGCAGGCTTTAAGAATGAGCACAGACTCTCAGGGCTGTCTTATGAACTAAAAGTGGAAACTTGCCTTTATCATTGGGAGGGTATCTATCTGCTGGTCTCTGGTGTGGCCTCTGGTTTCTTGTGAGTGTCACAGTGGTGGGGCGAGCAGAGCACAGAGTCCCTAGACCCTATGGGGAAGGAGTAGGGTCCTACAAAGGTGTACTCCAGTATCATGATTATCGGGAGCAAATGGTTTCAGGTAGGGTCTCTTGGGTGTCTGTCTTGTGGGAGGTCTGCATGGGTCCGGAATCTTCTTTTACTGCTTTATAGGATGATCTGATGGTAGGGAATTCACTTTCACCCAAAATGCCAATTAATGATTTTATTGCTACTCGGAGAATGCTCCTGTCTGCTAACCAAGTACCTTTTTGAGGGGGCTGGGTTACCTGGGAACCCTATGCACTTGTGTGTGTGTCGGAGGTCAGACCAGAACCGGGTGGGTTATGGCTCTCCTTGGGTATTTATTTCAGGCCTCAAGAGAGTTGCACAGCGAGGTCACTGTTTTTGGCAGGTTATGTTGGGCAAAAGTCGGGCTCTGCCACTTGGAGATCTTGGGGGATCGCTATCAGCATCTGGCTAATACTCAAGTCAACCAGTTTAAGGGCAACCAATTTAAAAGTGGTTTGGGGGAGACGACGCATGCTTTTGCGGTGAGAGCATTTTGCATTTTCCCCTCCACTGGAGGAAAACCTAGGCTTTCTTCAGCTGGCACCTTCTGTTCCGGATGGCCCTTCACTCATTATCCAGACGTGTCCCCGAGTGAGAACCTGTCCCTTTGTCAGATGGTGTCATTGGAATTGCCCGCAGAGCTGGAGTCTGGCCAGCAGGGACGGTTGAACGTGTAAGGACACTCATTTCCAAGCATTGGAAACACTCCCATTGCAGATAAGCTGTTAATTAATTAAATGAAGAACTTTTCCTTAAGAGTCTATAAAGATTTCTAACTGATTCCAGTTGGGGAAAAAAAAAAAAAAAGGCCATTGGAGTATTTGGAGAATGTGTCAGCTGCTAATGGAACAGCTAAAGTTTCTTTCAGATTTTTAGGACAGGCGGTTGTGCGTGTGTGGTTAGCGGCGGGGATGGCGCCCGCAGAAGCTCCGGCCTCACTCCTAACCCCGAGGGGCTCACGGCCAACACGATTACATGGAGAGTGTGGGCGCCCACGCCTGCTAGATATGAACCTTATCCTTAGGTTGGCTGGTATTTTTTTTCCACACAAGTAATAAAGCGACTTAGTAATGGTGAATTTCTGTAGATAAAGGCCACTGTTGAAATTTTAGGAGCTCTTGGAAATCTCTCTGCTTCTCGCTGTTTCTCACTTCAGTTCAACTAGTAGTTATGTGTAGTAACTTGTATCTGTCACTGTAGGTGCCGCTTCTAGGCCGTGCTGTTAGGGCATAGGGAGGAGAGGAGGGAAACACTGTGGTCTCTCGTGGAGCTCACAGTCCAGCCTGGCAAAGAGCAGACGTAACATGCATCACATCACTCAGTTACAGACAGTTATGGGTACAGCGAGTATTGACCGGGAAGGGAGGGGAATGAGATGAGGGAGGGTGAGTGCCGGTGGGCTTGCAATGATCAGTGGGAGGGTGAAGATCTGTCTCCCAGAGAGCTGCGAAGGAGACCTGAGGGGTCAGCCCGGTGGTTTGGGGACAGCAACCAGGCACATGTGCTAGAACGAGAGCCAGGAACACCCGGACTCCAAGTCTGGCGTTACCACTTACTGGCTGTGACTGCCTTAGTTTCTTTGAGCCTCAGTTTCTTCTTGTGTAAAATGGGTACAGCACACTTCACGGGTCGGTTTCCAGAGTTGATGAGTGATAAAGTGTCTGCTGCAGCAATCAGGGGTTCTGAGTAGGAGCAGCAGTGAGGGTTTTGAAGGAAGTGCTACTGTGCTGGGCTCTGGGGCTCTGTGGGGCTCCCCCCCCCCTGCTGTTCAGCACCACGGGGAGCTCCCGGTGGAGAAAGTGCTGCAGGGCCCAGGGGCTTAGCATTTCCCTCTGCCAGCTCACCCAGGAGCCCTGCAGGAGGTCAGGTCTCCATTTCCCCCCTTTCACCTCCATCAACGCTATAAAACATACTAATGCCTGGACACCATGAGCATGTTTCTCTGTTGCTGGCCTGACCACACAGGGAAAGCAGAATTGTGGAGAGATCCTGGTCTCTTGGTAGTTCCTTGTATGTAGTGTTCATTAGTAGCCTCTTAGAAAGAACTGTAGACACTGACTTAAAATGCTTCTGAACACATAGAATATACGTATTTTGTATGTATTGAAGCCTCATTGATGTCACATTTTCTTCATGAAAAGACTCATAAACCATTAGGTTCCCACGGAATTAAATGAAATAATTCTGTCTGCTATGAACGAGAAGGTGTCACTGAGGGAGAAGTTCCTGGGCACAGACGTCAGTCTGATTGTGAGAGACACTGCGGAGGAAGAAGGCACAGCACTTCCGGTCCCGAGGACGGTGAGGGAGAGGCGAGTGAGCAAACGCCCGCCTGCGCACACGCGCGCACGGGCTACAGGTTTTGCATCTGGGAAGACGAGAAGCAGGAGGCGCTCAGGTGGGCACAAAGGAATGTTGTGCCATCCAGGCGTCCGGGTGTCCGGGAGTCAGACGGTGGTGTGGCGCCCAAGAGAAAGGCTAGTTCAAGGTAGGGGATGTGAGCATCATCTTGGTGGAACCCAGGGCTGATGGACAGGATGGGGAGACCCCCCAGGAAGGGCCGGAGAGGTAGGGGAGGTCTCAGACTGCTGTGAGCACGTGGAACACCCTAGCCACAGATGGAGAAACTTTGCTACTAGAGACCGTGCACAGGTGTCAGGAAGGAGAGGGACTGAAGCTTTCTGCCAGGGACCAACTTCCCAGTTACACACAGTGAATCCATTCTAGAGATGAGCTCTACAAGGTGAGTTCAGCTCCTCTGTAGGTGGCAGTACTGAATGCAGCCCTCAGAAGCTGTGGTGAAGAGGCTGAGTATCATGCCCGGACGCCTGGGTGGCTCGGTGGGTAAAGCATCTCATTTCAGCTCAGGTCATGATCCCAGGGTCGGACCCCGAGCCCCACTTCGGGCTCCCTGCTCAGCGAGGAGTCTGCTTCTCCCCCTCTCTCTTCTTTTCCCTTTGCCCTTCCCCCCTCAAATAAGTAAATAAAATCTTTTTTTAAAAAAGAGGGAAAGTATCATGTCGAGTGTCAGTACCGCAAGCGGTGTTGCAAGCGGACACTTGGAGGTGACAAATATGTTGTCTTGATTGTGGTGCTGCTTTCACAGGTGGATGAGTATCTCTCAACCCATCAGTTCTACTCATTAAATACTCCGTTGTTTGTATGAATAAAGCCATTTTTTTTAAGAGAGAAAAGAAATATAAATAACAAAGGTTACTTAGTCTAGGCTGTGCAAAATTTGAAACGAAACAGAAAGAACATCTATCCTGTCGAGATGAGGTTCCCATTGTGCTTTGCTTTTTTATTTACTTAAAAACAAGCCCCATGTAGAGATGGCATTAGAATCATTCAGTAAAAGATGTTCTTGATTTTCTTTCACAGGAAGATAGATGATTCATTGAAGAAATGTACTTTGTGGGCGCAGTTCTTATGATTATGCTCCAAAATGTTTAATTACAGGAGCTTTTTAAGTACTTTTTTTCTAAGCTACTTTTAAAATCTTTTCATTTAGCTTTTCTGAGTTGAAGCATGGATTTTAAAAGAGGAGTCATTATCTGAGCCTATTTTAACTTGGACATCTCGGAGTTAGTCCTTTCACACTGTGCATGCAAATCACATTCTTCGTGTCCTCCTGTGTCCTGTTCAGCGTGCCCTCCAGAGTTGCTCCAAACACTACGCTATTGGGTTAAATGGGGGAATGTAGTCCCAGCTCCGTCCATGCGGATCAGAGATGCCTGCAGCCCTTGCCTTTGAGAAATTTCTTAATCAGAGATAGAGAGAAATGTGGGAAGTTAGAGATGTGATTCCAAATGTCAAACCAAAACAAAACAGAATTTCGGATTAAAAAAAATCAATGCATATTAACTGAAATCTGTCAGATGAGCCAGAAAAATAGAAGTGTTGCCCCAGAAGCCTGGATAGAAGAGACGGGCCCTCTCAGGGCTGGGGAGGGCAGAGAGCCCCCTGGAGTGACCACACGTCTCTCCAGTCCAGTCTCTCCCTGTGAGGCTCCATTGCCCCTGCTATCACGGGACAGGTGAGGGACCAGATCATAGGGACCCGCTCAGGCTGCCTGCCCGGCCGGCAGTAAAACCCCTAGACTCAGCCAAAAGCTGTTTGCTTTTGGAGGTGATGAGCCCGTCGAGTCTGAGTGAGGGTGTGGAGGGCAGGACGTTTCTGGAGGCACAGTTCTATTAGGAGAGGGGTTTCACATGTCCTCAACAAAATCAAGTGACCGAGGCTCACACCCACCTTGATAGCAAGAGGCTCTGCGGTTTGGAGGTGAGGCTTCCAGCGATGTCTCCAAGAGCCATTTCACGTCTGGGGCACAGGAGACAGGGAAGTGGAATTGAGTCATCGGGCACGCTTGCTACCTGCTTTTGAATGGCTGAACTTTCTAAACTACCTCCAGTAATTATTTCTTTGTACAGACACACACATATACCTGTATATATATGGATTTTTTTATAGTGTCAGGATTAATACTAATTTTATCTGCATATAAAGATTGCTTATGTATTTTCGGCCCATTCTCCTGCCTCTAACTGCTTTCCCTTATTGCATTGTCTACCCCGTTCATGGCCATACTTCATAGTTGCGGTGACAGCTGGCACTTGTGTCGTGTTCTCACTTCCGTAGGACTCTCTCCAGACATTCCTCACTGAGTGAGGTCCAGGCATGGGACTAAGACTTTTATTTACATAATTACATTTAATGTTAAGTATCTATCGATTCCTCTTTGACCCAGTGTTTTTGTAAAAAATTGTCACTGAATTATGTTAAATGCCTTTTTGACATTTTTAGAAATGGATTCTATAATCCTTTAATATAATTACTTATATTTAAGGATTTTGATTGCTCATTGTAGTCTCTGGTGTCATACAGTGCCACGTTCATCTGCTTCTCCATAAACCTTTGTTCCCGATTCCGTCCAGCACATCTGGTACCAAAATCATAACCCCAGGTTATATGCTATTGCCTTTGCCAGGCATACCCTTTCATATCCTTTTATTTTTAATCTCTCTGGGATATTTTATGAGTTTCTTTTATATAGAATAGAATCATTGTTTTCGAGCATGAAGTACTTTTTAATAGGTTAGAGCCATTTGCATTATTTTTTAAAGATTTATTTCAGAGAAAGCAAGAGAGAGCACGAGCAGGAGGGGCAGAGGGAGGGAGAATCTCGAGCAGGCTCTGCACTGAGCTCAGAGCCATTTGCATTATTATGTTCAGTAGTTTTGGTCTCGGTTCTGCCCTACAGACGCCCTAGAGTGAACCCAGGTCCGTACATGTGTACACGGCACAAGCACCCAGTTTCCCATGTGGTCTCTTTGTGTTTTCTTTCCTTCTCTCTCTCTCGATTTTCTTTCTTTTTGGCAGGGAGATGGTTTTTTGGGGCCGTCAGAATGATCCTAGTTCGTCTTGTTACCTTATGTGCGTACTCGCTTTTAACACCTTAGTTCCCTCTTTCTTCCGTCTCTGGATTTCCCACCCTGAAAAGCAACCACAGCCCCTGGACTTTAAGGCTCCTCATTGAATTCTTTTTTTTTTTTTTTTTAAAGATGTGTTTATTTATTTTGGAGAGAGAGGGGGAGAGAAGCAGACTCCTTGCTGAGCAGGGATCCTGACTCGGGGCTCGGTCCCAGGACTCCGGGATCATAACCTGAGCTGAAGGCAGACGCTTTAACCCACTGAGCTCTTAAGGATGCTGTTTCTGCCACCTGTTTACTTGTCCTCAGGTGATGGGTAGATGTCTTCCCCTTGAGAGCACACCTCACTTCCTTGCCGCAGTTCCTCTGCCTTTCAGGCCCAGTGCTGACGGGAACCGTGCTCGGTGCCCACCGCCAGCCCCTGCTCCGAGGCTCCCCAGGCCCCCAGGCTTGTTCTTGGGGAGATTCCTTCAGAAGCGCTCGTGGGAACAAGAGCCCTGAGCCCCTCTGCATCTCACGGTTCTCTCCCGTCCCCTCCATCGCCGCTGTTGTTTCCTGTCCCTAATCCGGGCCCCCGGTGTCTCTGGCCTGGCTTGTCCTTTCCTCGGAAGTTCCAGCCATTGGCCGTGGCCGTTTGTGCCTCCAGAGAGGACGGGGCTTGTAGAGTGATCCCTAATGTAGGGCCCTACATCCGCCATCTCCGGACCCGCTCCCGGACTCCATTAATTGTTATTTTTTGCTTTCTTTTTTAGGCCTGTTTTTCTGCTGGTAGAATCTTCCACTCCAGCAGGTCTGCAGCTGGGAGAAAGGGGGGGGGGGGCTCACCATTCTGCGTAGCGGTAACAGCCAGGCTGCCTGCCGGGGGGGGGGGGCGCAGGCTGTGCGGAGCCTGTGGGAAAGGGGCACTGAGTGGCCAGCGTGTAAGGTGCTGTCACGGCACCAGACCTGGTACAAAATCTCCTGCACCGGCCAAAAGGGGTGGCTGGAGGCAAAACAGGGAGCGAAGTGCCCAGAGGGCCAGAGCAGAGCTGGAGAGCCTGGCGGGGAGACCAGTCGGGAGCAGAATGCCTGGGACTCCCGAAGCTTTTCTGGAGGGCCTGGGGCTCCTGTAGAAGGGAGGTGGGAGGCTGGAGAGCTTTACTGAGAGGGATCCCTCCGGAGGCCTGTCCCCTGCTGGGGGTGCACGTTCCCTCCTGAAGCCCCCTGCTCACCCATGCGCCCTGTGTCCGGCTGGGGAGTATCTGGAACTTGGCTCTACCCGGAGGCCTCTGGACCCGGAGACGAGGACGGGGCCTTCTGCTCTGTCTCCCACAGCTGCGGATCTCCGTTTCCACTGGGATTGCAAATTCGGTCCTACCCGCCCCGAAGGCCTTGTCATGAGAATACATTAGAGATGCAGGAGAGTGCCACGGCCGGGCCCAAATCGGGCAGTGCTGTCTGTTCTCTTTCCTCGTTCAGGGTGACCGATGGGGAGCGCCTCCCCCCAGGGCCTCCTGGGCGGGCTTTCTCGCGCATCGCTGTGTCTGGTCGGATCCACAGTCTGGGGCTGCAGGTTGAGCACATCCATTCGTCACTAATTATCTTTTCAAGTTCAGAAACTCACTGAACAGATAGAAGGCACACGTTCTAACCATAAACGCTGAAATGCTTTCGTGTTAAAATGCTGCCCCACATTGGGGTGCCTGGGTGGCTCAGTGGATTACGCCGCTGCCTTCGGCTCAGGTCATGATCTCAGGGTCCTGGGATCGAGCCCCGCATCGGGCGCTCTGCTCAGCGGGGAGCCTGCTTCCCCCTCTCTCTCTGCCTGCTTCTCTGCCTAATTGTGACCTCTCTGTCAAATAAATAAATAAAATCTTAAAAAAAAAAAATGCTGCCCCACAAAGTCACCTTCCTTCTTAGAACCACTGTCGGTGTGACCCTCGGGCTTGGCTTCTCGGGAGCCGTGCTGCGTCCGTGTGGCATTAAACCTAAACAAAACAAGAGCAAACAGATGACAGCTCAGCTCCGGCTGCACTCCTGAACATGACGAGCAACAGAATAAATAAAAATAAAATAGAAAATCCTTATTCGTCTGGTGAGCTCTGTAGTAACTGACGACACAAACGGGGAGGCAAAGGTACTTGACTTTCTAGTTTGAAAACAGCCAACTGGCCGTACCGTCTTTATTGGCCCATTCCTGTTCAAGAAGGCAGTTTGCGTGTATTTCAAAATGTGCGGTATGAATTTCCCATCAGTTCCTACTTTGCTGTCTTGTCCAAGCAGGTCTCCATCTATCACTTCCAGATCTGGCTCAGTGTTTCTGTTTTCACATCATCTGGCAGAAGCCTTCTGTAGGAGAGCTCGCCAGTCATGCTGTGCTCTAAGACGGTGTTTTGTTACAGAAGCTGTAATAGAGGACACGTGCATTCCCACGCAGAGCAGAAAATGAAATTCACGGGTACATCGCCTTGCAGAGCTGACCCTATGCCTGTTTTGGAAGTTTCTATTGGACGTTTACCTCTGCACGGACACGTCCTTGAGCTCATATTCTGTCCTTAGTTTGGTAGCTTGTCTTTCCACATGTATTTAAAATTGTTCGTTAACTTAATTTCCTGCACAGATGGCCTCTTCTTGTTAGATATTTAGGTTACTCAGAATTTTCCCATTATTATCATTATGCTCTGATACAGCCCTCCCCTCCCATGTATAGAGCAGTTTCTGTGCTTCTTATAGTCATCTCTTGGTATGGGTTGCAAAAAGTGAAATTGCTGGTGCAAATGAGAATTTATGAGTTCCAGAGTACACTTCCAAACAGCTTTGCAAGGAAGATTTAATCTGTTTTTCTTCTCTCTCTCTCTCACGCTCTCTCTCTCTCTTTTTTTTTTTTTGTATCCACAAAGTCTTTAATCTTACCTGCCATCTTTCCTAGGTACTGTTTGTGTGACAAATAATGTAATGAGTAGTCATTTGAGGCTAAGGCAGATGAATAAAATTAGTGATTACAGCCGTGACTTCCACTGGTGTCCCTGCCGACGTTCTGGTGGTGTCCTGTTAGCAGAGAGAGGCCTCACCTGTCAGGCCGTGTGTAAGGCAGACTGAGACCCAAAGGTCCACCTGAGATGGGCGGGCCGTGATTCGATGGTGTTCTGCTGGTGCTGGTCACTCAGCTGGCGGAGTGATGCTTAACCCGCATACTCAGGGAGCAGTCTCCAGGAAATTCGATGATACCATTCATTACGTGGGATTAAAATAATATAAGTACCTATTCCATTAAGCATAATCATGAATCTGTTTCATATATACATTTTATGAGTCATTGCGTTACGGAAATCAGGATGGCTGTTCCAGCAACCACACGCCCAGGTTGTACGGGGTCCCCTTGTTGATAGACTGACCTTCTTACTGGAAAGCTGGTGACAGCCCGGGGGAGGGAGGGAGGAAAGGCTTTCTGCACTCAGGATCTTCAGTTTAAAAACCATCCAAGATTCTGTATTTGTGTGTGTGCATATATATCTATGTATATGTGTATACATACACACATAAAATATATATATTTTAAAGATTTATTTATTTTTGAGAGAGAGTGAGATAGAACTGGGGGAGGGGCCGAGGGAGAGAGAGAATGTCAGACTTCCCGCTGAGCACAGAGCCCTACACAGGGATCGATCCCAGGACCCTGAGATCATGAGCTGAGCCGAAATCAAGAGTCTGACACTTCACCGACTGAGCCACCCAGGCACTCCTATGTATATATTTATTTCTGATTATTTCTATACAATTCCAATGGCATGTCCTTCACCCACTCTGTAATTTGTACTTTCTATTCCTACATTGTGTCATACACAAGGCAGTGTCGAGGGGAACCAGGAAAATACTGGTTTATATTTTAAAGCTTTTCTTCAGGGGGTGCCTGGGTGGCTCAGTCAGTGGGCATCTGCCTTTGGCTCAGGTCATGATCTTAGGGTCCTGGGACTGAGTCCAGCATCCAGCTCCCTGCTCAGCGGGGAGTCTGCTTCTGCTTCTGCCCCTCCCCTCTGCTCCTGCTCTCTCTCTCTCTGGCTCGCTCGCTCTCTCAAATAAATAAATGAGTAAAATCTTAAAAAAAATAATTAAAAAAAGCTTTTCTTTGTGTTTGTTAACCGTTTCAAAGTGTCTCCCCAAAAATATCATTTAAGAGCAGCTGCTACCTTGAGCAACAGAGACATTTATACCCTGGGTTGAGACAACAAAAGGCTTGTATAATTTCTTTTCATTGTAAACACCCAGAATCAAGTCTATCCAGACAGTATTCCTGAAGGTTCTGGCAGGTTTGATATTGGTGTGATCACAGCTGTTACTATCAGCATTCCCCTTTCTTGGCTGCCCTGAGGCTCTGATCTGTTAACTTGTTCTTGAACTGGACCTGAATTTTTCTGAGTTTATGAGAAAAAGAAAAACAGTAGTTAATTTAAACTTGAACTTGTAAAGTATTGGAATCTGTTGAATGTCTTATAAATCGTCATCACTTTTCCCCATCTGTATAACTGATTACAAATGTTTGTTTTTGCAAAGGAAAAAAAGATTTATAATAAACAGAATTTGAAAGCTAAAAAAAGTTATCATATTTAATATTCTATGTAATATGGAGTATGTTTTAAAATTACATATAATTTATAAAACATGTTTCATATAAATATATAAAACACATTTTCTAAATTAACATAATATAACTGAAAACATCTATCTTATGTATTGTATTGTATAATGTGTGTTATATATAACTTATGAATAGATAAGTTTATAATGTTTACATGTAATGCTTACAAACATTTATAATTACACTAATATTATACTTACATTGTTACATAAGTATATTTTATAATAGTATACACAAGTTATATTTAATATTTAAGTTACATAAATGATTAAGACAATTTTATTAAGAGTTACATTTAAGATAAATAACAGTTGTGTCTGCTACTTGCATCCTGAGTAGATAAGTGCTTGAGATGAAATATTTTATAGTTTCTGTGGGAAGGAGAGGAATCCCCTTGAACTTAGCATTTGCTGTGAACTTACTATTTAAAGTGTATAAAATAATGAAATTCACACTCATCTTAATTGGAACATTCATCATTAGCTTAAAATGAAAACAGAACTCAAATATGTTTATTTTTTTAAGCAATTCAGTTTTCTAAATTATCAATTCTGATATTGATTTGAACGAAATGAATTTCCCTTGAAGAGTTGTATGTCTTTAGGGTTTCAGTGTATACTAATCATCTCTTCCATGCATAGGTTGGAGGAGACTGAATAGAAATGGTTTAATGTGCCTGGAAAAGTCAGGAGTTTTTGCCTGTAAGATTCAGAGCTCCGGAGAATGCAAATATGTTTAACTTACCGAAGTAAGACCTTCAAAATGAAAGTGTATACACTCCATAAACCATGGATGTCATCAGCAACATGAATAATATATGAAATATTATTGTAATTAGGCTCAAAGAAATAGTCTGCTTGCTGTGATTTTCAAAATTTAAATATTAATAGTATATGGAAACACTGTCTATTCCTGCTGTAATTTTAGATGTGACTTTTTTTTTTTTTTTAGAGAGAGAGGAAGAGAGAGGAGAGAGGAGGTTGGGAGCAGAGGGAGAGGGAAAGACTCTTAAGTAGGCTCCACAGTCAGGGCAGAAGCTGACAAGGGGCTCGATCTCACAGCCCTGAGACCATGACTTGAGCCGAAATCAAGTCTGATGTCTGACCAACTGAGCGACCCAGGTGCCCCGCAACTCATATTCTCTTCACTGTAGGAAAAAAAGTCTTAGTTTTCAGTGCAACCCTAAGTTGTTGCATTGTGGGTAATTGATGAGATGCCCATGGTCCCAGGTGCAATAATCGGCTGTTTTCTGTGATAATCTGCATTTTGCCCGGCACATCTGAATAATAAATATAATTTCTTTTCCCTTTATGCTGAAATCTGATGGGATTCCATAGTCTAATTGGATTTCTGAAAGAGATGAGTTTATTCTTTTAATTTAGTAATGTGTGTGTTCTGTGAGGGAACCTTTCAATTGCAATATACTCAGCCATGTGGAATGGTGATTTCCGTGTGCGGTACCCGCACTGAAAACATTAGCCAGTCCTGGGACTTGCTGGAGATTCTCAGGCCCCACCCCAGAATAAGGGAATCAGGAGCCCTGGGGGGCCCCAGCAGCCCATGCGGCTTTCCCAAGCTCTCCAGGTTGTTCTGATGCCCTGGACGGCTGGAGAACCCTACCCTGGACCGTGGATTATTTTCATGCAACATCCCTGCTTGAGACTGACTTTACTCCTCTCGTGCAGTGAGGTTTCCTAATGCTAGGAAATAGGTTGTACTTGAGGTTTTGGACAAAGACCTGGCATATCAGCTAATTTGGTAGTGTGACCAACCATCCCAGACTTGAGTGGGTTAAAACAGCCCTGTGGTCTCAGTGGGACAGTTCTTCTGCTCTTGGCTGGCTTCCCTTACGCGCCTGTGATCGATTGCTGGTCATCTGGGGGCTGGATGGTTTGGCATGCCTTCAGGTGTGGTGCCTTGTCTGTCCTCGTCACCATCTTCCTTCCTCCAGTAAGCTGCTCCGAGCTCATTCTTGGAGAGCCTAGAGAAAGGGCGGGAGCGGGACCTCAGAGTCAGCCCAGGACCCCTTCTGCCCTTTGCTGTTGACCACCCAGACTCAAGGCCAGCTCTGCTTCTTTCACATTAAAGCCTTCTGAATGTTCTCTGAAGCTGAGAAGTAGGACACAGTGGGTTATAGAGAACAGAGCTGTTCAGAGACACCTGGTCACCCCTGTGATCAGTGATCAGTGAGAATACCATGCTTGCAAAGGCCAAATAAACCTCAAAAACAGAGAAAAAAAATTTTTAAACAGCTAAGTAAAAACAAGCACATTTCCTGGATAGACTATGTGATTTCTAGAATGGACTTTGCTTAATAACAACCTGCGTGCTCTCAGAGTCCCACTGGCTTCACACAAGGCTGATGATGTCCTCCAGATACTGAAAGCAGTAGTCATGGATAGATGTGGGAAGTACAGAGTACTTACTCTTGGTCTCCTCCTGTACATTTCAAGAGTGTTTGTGGTAAGGAAAAGTGTAGAAAAAGAGTAGGAAAAAAGAAAAAAAGAAGTAGGTGGTGATTAATAGTCTTGGACCAAAATATAATATGGCCCTTTATCATACTTACAGTAAGTGGGCTGGTTTTGAATAGTTCATGTTACACTGTACATTATTCATGGCAGTAATAAACTGTTTTGTGTATTAGTGTTATATTAGCAGAAAGAAGTGTTTGCTTGCATTTCCAGATCATTTGCTAATATGCAGCTAAAGCAGTGATTAACAAACAATGATCAGATGTATTTAGGACATAATCTCTATGTGTAGAGACACTCTTTCATTCTTTTCCTGTATATGTTTAGGGAAAATGAGACACATATTCTGCACTTGATCTTAGCCAAAAGGCCGAGAAGCGATGAGACACATATTCTGTGGTATTGTCTCCTCACTTAGGAGCTTTCTGGCTCACAGCTTCTCCCTGATTGCACCTGCATACGTTAAATGACCCTTCTGTCTGGATCGTCAATCTCTAAGATTCGTGTAAGAAAAAGTCTGTGCCCACAGGGAGCTGGGTGAGATTCAGTGCGGATAATCCGATTATCCAATAATTATAGAACAATCCCAGAAGGCTAGATGTTATGGCAAAGCCCTGTCGTCTAACGCTTGCCGGCACACAAAGCAGAGCAAATATAGGTCATTTGGGAAAAAGTTAGGCGGAGTGATTTGCAGAGAGCCCTACATGAGGTGTTCAGGTCGAAGGAATTAGACCTGATGCCTGAGCGGGGGATCGAGAGCCAGGCCGAGATGACTGGGCTGTGGCTGAAGCCCCACTGCGGGGGGCTGGCCCGGATCGCTTTGAGCGATGCGTCAGTCAGCCATTGCCGCAGTGATGCTGAAGCAAACTTATCCCAAGTGGGGTGGCTTAAATTATGGAGATTGTGTTTTTCACTCAGGCCTGTGGGCTGGCCGGGTTTTGGCTCCTGTCAGCTGGCCCCGCCCCAGGCTGCAGGTGGCCGCAGACCTGCCCCCCCACACACGTGCCTCTTCACGGGTCAGGAGCTACTCAGCCTTTTCTCACGGGCAGATCCTCAGAGCACGGGGATCAAGCTTAATTTTTAAGCACTCTTGAAGCCACTGCTACCATCATGTCCGCTAATGGCCGATCGGCCAAATGAGTCCTGTGGCCAAGCCCAGCACCACCAGGGCCGCAAGTGTCCACTGCCCACGGGGAACGTGGAGCAGAGTCACCATTTGCCCCGCAATCCGCACTGTTCAAGCAGGGCAGGAAGAGTTGGGGGTAAATGTACACATGCTAATGCAAAATTTACTGCCGTTTCTCATTCTAAATGTTTACCTCAAACTCTTAGCTCATGGTTTGGAGACTGTGAGATTTATGTTTGTCCCCCCCCCCCCCAGCATAATTAGCCTCCAAGCAGGTGGTCTTTTTTAGTAGCAGCAATTTTGAAAGGGCTACATTTTTTTCTAAGAATAGTATTGGCAACATTCTAGTTGAGATTAGTGTGTGTTCTTGATTTGACCTCAAAATAGGATGGGCTAGAGTTACTGTTGCATTTATTTGGGAATGTAAATTAAAAATAAATTTGAAACATGACATGTAACAGTAACAACTTAAATAACTCGAATGTATTGTCCTTAGCAATTTAAGAGGTAATTGTGTATTTGCAAAAATGATAGTATAATTCCATTCCACCTGCAGGGCAAAAATTATAATTAGCACAATTGATAAGCAGGGACCCTTTATATACAGTGCTAAGAAACCTGGAAGCATCTACTTGGCTCTTTTACTATAAAATATAAACTATATTGACTATAGAGCTGTAAGAATTTTGTTCTTTTAGCTTAAAAATATAAGTACTTAGCACTAACAAAATTAAGACCCTTGAGTTACAGTCTTTAGACGTTGATACTTATCAGTGTCCCAGAAGCATGATATTAATTAAGTAATAAGGTAATGATTGGCATGTTCCTTAAGAGCACTTTCAAAACGGAAGTGTCAAGAAGGACGATTTAAGTAGAGGTTCTCTTGGAGTCGTTGTTTTTCTTTTTCTACATTAAATGTGTTACTCTTGCTCAGATTAAATCTTAAATTTTTTGTTGAGGACATGGCATCATATACATGCATATGTACTTCTTATGGCACTAGGTAGTAATTATCATAACATCCCTAGTGTCTTTCTCATTAGAAGGGAATAGAGAGGAGATCCCAGCCAGAAAGGAGATGGACAGAGTGATGGGTCTGGAAAGGCAACAGGCATTTTAAGTGTTGTCTTCAGCATGACCCCTATCTGTGAAAATTAGGTTCCACTGCATTCAGGAGGAGAAACTATCCCAAACAGCACTGTTCATACAGGAGGGACGTTTGTCTTGATCACACCTCAGAGAAGTCCCGAGTTAGGAGTCCAGGGTTGGAAGGGGGGATCATGATGCCCACGGAGATGTGGCTCCCGACTGCCCACACATTCTCGGCCGGCAGCTGCACCCCGGACCACGACAGTGCTCCCGGCTGGAGGTAGGGTGCTCTTCCTCCTTTGGGGAGGGTCTTACTGGAGATAAGGGCTTAGTAGCCAGACGACTACTTGATAGCCGAAGCTGCCCAACGTCACCAAGCGTCAGGGAGATGCCATCGGGGCCTCAAGGAGAGAGCCCCTCCCACCTGTTAGAATGGCCTTCATCGAAAAGACAAGAGATGACAAGTGTTGGCGAGGATGGGAAAGAAAGTTTAGAACCTTTGTACACTGCTGGCGGGAATGCAAGCTGGGGCAGCCACTGTGGAAAACAGCACGGAGGCCCCTCACAAAATTAAAAATAGAACCACCATATGATCTGGTAACTTCACCTCTGGGTATATAGGCAAAGGAAGTGACAACAAAATCAGGATCTCAAAGAAGATGTCTGTACGCGTTACAGGATTATTCGCAGTGGTCAGCATTTGGAGGCAAAGGAAGAGTCCATCTGTGGATGAATGGATAAAGAAGATGGGATTATATGTGCTAAATGTGTGTGTATTTGTAGACACACAGTGGAGTTTTATCAGCCATGAGAAAGAAGGAAATGTTACCCTTTGCAACATGGATAGACCTTGAGGGCATTCTTCTAAGTAAGATAAGTCAGCCAGGAAAGGACGAATACTGCATGATATCACTTTTATCTAAATCTAAAAAAATAGTCTTGACTCTTTTTTGTCAAAGAATTTGACTAAAAAAGTCAAATTCATAGAAGCAGAGTAGAAAACTGGTTGCCAGGGTCTGGGAGGTGGTGAGGACATAGGGAGAGGTTGACTGAAGAGGACAAACTTTGGGAAGCCTGAGTGGCTCTTCGGTTAAGCCTCTGATTTTGGCTCAGGTCATGATCCCAGGGTCCTGGGATCGAGTCCCGCATGGGGCTCCCTGCTCAGTGGGGAGTCTGCTTCTGCCTCTGCTGGCTGTTCCCCTGCTTGTGCTCTCTCTCTTCTCTCTGACAAGTAAATAAATAAAATCTTAAAAAAAAAAAAAGTACAAACTTTCAGCTATAAGATGCACACGATCGAGTATCTCATGTAGAACATGGTGACTGTAGGTGGTAACAAAGTATTGTATACCCAAGATTTCCTGAGAGAGTAGAATTTAAAATTTCTCTTTAATAATAAAGATAAGCAGCTGAAGTGTTAGGTATGTTATGAACTAGATGGGGGAACCCTTGTGTCATGTGTATGTACATCAGGTCGTCCCAATAGACACTTTGAGTATCTGCCATTTAATATGTCAGTTAGACCTTAACAAGCCTGTGGAACAAAACCACAACAAGGACTCTTACTGGGGAAACCATGCATTCCCACGCGCCTCTCACTGGCTGAATGACTGTAACCATCTGAAACGAAAGTGGATAATGGAGTCCTTTGGCTGGTTTAGCAAAGAATTGGGCTTTCATTACCCCTACTGGGGGCAACTGGCAAAAGCTGTGTTTTCAATTTGTCCTCAGAGGACTTTCTGAGAATGTTGTTATAGTCCTGCACTCTGATACACCGAATAGCAACCTTTTAGTTATATTCACTGTAGCATAATAACTCAGTGTAATATTTTGCCTTCCTGTAGCTTTTTTTTTTTTTTTTTTATCTTATAAGATGCCTTGAAGCATGATTATGTTTCCACATATGTGCCTTTGGCACCTCTTAGGGTAAGATGTAGCTTCCAAACTAATCAAATCTTGTTTTTAAAAAGAGCTAGGGATTAAGTTTGAGGGATCCCTTTGTGTGTAGCTCTGTATGGGAAAATTTAACTGGGGTTTCTGAAAAATTTCCTCGCCCTTTTGGAGTGGGGATTGGTGAGGTAAATCTTTAAGGTTCTCTGTGTTGTGAATTTTTTTAAGTAATGGACGCTGGTTATGCTTTCCAGAAGCAACTCAAAAAAAAATGTTTCCAATGTTGTGTCTAAATTCACATTGGAAATATTATTGGGTTGCTAATGAAAAATTATTTCTGTTAAGATCTCCTATTTTAGCACCTATGATACGAAAGCACATTCGACATCCATAATTGCCGCTTTGTCAAGATCTCCCAGAGAAGGAAAGGCAGTGACAGGCGAGGTCACTGGCTTAGGTAAGATCTGGACTGCAGATGGGAAGCAAGGATGGATAGTTGGGTGAAGATTCTCTTGGTCGATTATGGCTTCCACGCATCTGATGGTGGTTTGCTGCTCTTCACGGTTTCTCTTGTAAATACAGCGCGTTGCCTACTAGACAGAGCAGCGCGGGACTGCGCACAAGACGCCGCCCGCGTGTTCGATTAGGGCTAATGTGTTTTAATTACCAGCAGCCTAAGAACCAAACAGTGCATCTTAGTGCATCTAACATTATTATTTTCAAGTAGCAGTTGAGTAACACTTGGAAGAGAGTCATGAATCTCTCGGGCTAATTAATGGAAATGTTTAAAAAGTACTGGCAGATGAAAGTAACAAACATGTCATCCCCAAATTGTGTTTTCCAGCTACTGATTGATAATACTAGATCAGTCGCCAAGTTTTAATTTCTCGATTAAATGGCATGCCCCGTATTGCAGTTTTAGTCACATTTACTGAAGTTAGTAACGAATGTATCTGATGTTTCAGATCTCTCATAGGAAATATTTTACCTCAGTATTAAAAAAAATGCAGATGGTCAAACATAGCTACAAAAAAAAAAAGACCCAAATAATTTGACATTCTACTTTAATGACAGCTTATGACTCTGATAGTAACTGACGGCAGTTCTTCCCAAGAATACCTAAAAAATTTTGACTTGCCTTTTGAATCATCAAATCGGTGAAGTTGGTGAATATAATTCAGTGTGTTTTTAATATTTGCTTTGCTCTCATTTGAATTGTTTTTAGCATCAGGCAGGTGACTGGTGTAAATGGCCGTTGTCTATGAAGCGGCATTCTCTATTTGAATTCCATGTATGGGGTGGATTAGAAAAGAACTTTATTTATTTACTTATCTTTTTTTAAAGATTTTATTTATTTGACAGAGAGAGACAGTGAGAGAGGGAACACAAGCAGGGGGAGTGGGAGAGGGAGAAGCAGGCTCCCCGCTGAGCAGAGAACCTGATGCGGGGCTTGAACCCAGGACCCTGGGATCACAACCTGAGCCAAAGGCAGACGCTTAACTACTGAGCCACCCAGGCACCCCTAGGAAAGAACTTTAAGTGCATGTTTCTGTACCTGTGGCCCGGCTCCTGGTGGCGTGGAACCAGCTGAGGGTTGCTGCAGCCGTCCAGGTGATGGGGGGACAGGGCAGATAGGGACCTGCCCAGCAGTGGGCAGTAGGTCTGGGAGGGGAGGGGCTTTGCCCAAGCTTGTCAGAGGGGAATGTGTAACCCCGGGCTCTGTGATAGCCATACAGGGTTGGGATGCCCATGAAATTGCGGTCAGAACTCAATTTTCTTTTGAGTTGGCTGGTGTTTGCCTTAGAGTCAGTAAACGCAGTGTGTTTTAATTAAAAAAAAAATTATCCAAATAAACATGCTTCTGTAATTTGTCTTTGAAACCCCACGCTTCTGTTTATGCCTACTGCATGCCCCTGTTTTGGTTTTCCCCTATCATCTGGACTATCAAAATCCTTTTAAATCTGGATGCTGTCCTCACATCCTTACTAACATTACTCTGTGCCTTGGTCCCAGGAAGTATCTATTACCATGTCTCCCATCCTGCCCCCATTTTACAGTTGAGGGGACTGAGGCCCAAAGAAAGGTTGCATAACCTTCCCGGTATCCACTGCTCTTTATTGATGGGTCCCAAATATAGAGCCAGAGCTACTTCTGAGCCCAGTTCTGGGGCTCTGGCATTTCAGCATGAAGCTGTGCCATCGCACTCCATCCATCACGTGGATGGCCGGGAGCTGGGAGCCCCGCACAGAGCGAACGAGCGCCGCCCACAAAGGGAGTGAGCCAAGCATGTAACTATCTCTATTTTAGCATGGTGCGTAAAGGAAAATTCTTTACACTTCCCTCCCCCTTGTCCACCCCCAAATCTATGGGGATTCAAAGGTGGAAGGGACCGTATTAGGTTGAAGGACTACAACTGTTCCCTGGGGACCGTGCTTTCAAAGGCAGGACGGGATTACCAGGAGGAAGGACTCACGGAGGGAGTGACAGCAAGAACTAAGCCGCAGAGGAACACGGAATGGGAGGGCGGGCCCTTCAGTCTGCATTTAGGCTGCTCTACTCTAGTGCGTCTTAGAGGATGCAGAGAGAGACCTGTATTTTATTCAGGAGACACAGGGAAGCCACTGGAGATTTTAAGTAGAGAAATGACATGTTTGGACATTTTTTAAAGGAAATTCTACAAAGTCTCCCTTCATTTTGTTTTAGTTTTCTAGCTGGTACTGATTACTTCCTGACAATGTCCTCCGTATGTGGTTGCTGTCTGCCTCCCCCGTGCAAGGCAAGCTGTTAGGGCCCCTTGGTTGGGTCACAGAGGCTTGCCTTCCTCTGCAGCGGTAGGAGACGGGGACAGAGAGGGCCAGCTCCCTTGGGCAGGGGACACTGATCGGAGGGCCTCTGAGATGCTCTTGGTCATGCCTAATGTGTCGTCAGAGAAGCTGCTGACCTTACACTGGATGTAAGTGGGTCCCAGCGGCTGTAATGGCCAAGTGACCAGCGTCGGTGGTGTGAACATGATAGTGTTGGTTGTAAGAGCTTGAAAGCATATCGAGTCGACAGTACTGACTACATTTAGAATCCTGGGTCTCCCTTCGGACATCTAAGAAATAGCCTTGGGCTGAATTTGCGACCTTTCCCCGCAGAGCCCCTTCCTGGTACAGGTTTCCCCTTCCGTGTCTTTCCCTGTCGCCTGCGGCACGGGTCGGGCACCTTGGGGTCCTGCTCGCTGGGTCTTTTTCTCTCACAGTCCCACGGAGAGGCTGCCGCCCTTGGACCATTGGCTTCCTTTCTCCTGTCCCCAGACTCCTCCCCTTGGCCAGTCTCTAAGTGTGTACTGCCTTAGGACAAGCTACTGGGACAGGCACAGCCGAAAGGGCACACATTATGACTGGGACAGAGTCCATGAGAATGCAGACACTTGGGGTTTTCCGATGGAAGCTACATCGATCCCCTCCTTACTAGCACATTTTTCTTTTTTATTGAGGTGTAACTCACATGCTGCCAAGGTCAGGAGGTGGCTCAATGGCTTCGTGTGACTGCATGCACGTGCAGGCGTAGGTGCTGACCTAGAGATACGTGCCGGTTCCAAATGATTGTAGGTTCTCTTCCTCTCAGCTTGGGATGGGCGGGAGGGGCCTGGCTGCCTTCTGGCTTGCCCACTGGAGTGTCCCTGGAGAGAGAGCACCTGCCCCCCCCCCCCCGGCAGGGCTTCCAGCTCCTGCTTGTCGGAAGGACGGCAGGTTCCGGCTGAGGAGGTCCTGGGCACCTGGGCAGTCCTCGCCGCGACCTCACTGCAGAAAGTCTCCGCACCGAAACATCTGCATTCTAGCCCTGGAACTGCCCCCAGTAGATGAGTTTCTGCCCTTTAAAAATAATTTTTTTCTGCTTCTGTGAGCTAAGAAGCCTGGTTATGTATAATGAATAGGAACAGAACATTTTACGATGAAATTCTTTATTATTAGTGATATGGGACGGATGTGTAGCTGCCACTGCTTTGAATGCTCATTTTAGCCCGACTTCATTTTATTTTTTTCTGAGTAAAGTCATCAAGCTATGCTTTTACTTTTTTCATCAGATGTGACTCCATGTGGTGGCCTGTATGAGATCATTTTTCTTTCTCTTAGTACAATCTTGGTCTTGTTAGTACATAGCGACTCATCGTTGCAGAGCATGTCCTGCAGCCCCAGAGCATCCTAAATCCCTTACGCTCGTGACCTCACTCAGCTCAGCAGCTCTAATGAGACAGGTTATGTCGGCGCCCCCTCTTTACAGCTGAACCCGGGTCGTGGGGTGGTCACGGCTCGCCAAGGTCACACAGCCTGTGTGTGGCAGAGCCCGTATTAGAGCCAGCCTATAGGTACCGAGCCTGGGCCCTCACCGCTGTCCCACTACCTCTCCTTGCACAAGGAACTCGCCAGCAATGGGGACATTTGCACACTAGCTGCAAGAACCCGGCCTTTAAGGAGGCTGACGAATTCAGCCTGAACGACTGCAGCGTCTCTGGAAGTCCTGTTTCCTCGGCGGAGATGTACGTAATCGCGTCCACATCCTTCGGAGTCGAATCAGGGCCAACTGTGTTTGAGGAATGGAAAGTCATAATGACGGGTGGCACCTGTGGGGGTCCCTGCCGTGGGCCCACCCCGTTCCGGTGAAGCATCTTCCTTCCATGACTCCCTGCGGGCACCCCGTGGGGCAGGGACTGGTGTGGCGGTGAGGACCCTCGGGCAGAGGGAGCTGAGGGAAGTCGCTCAAAGGTCCGCGAGTTCGCGGGGACACCACACTGCTAACCCGGATGGTGGCTTTAGACTTACGCTCTCAACTACTAGGCTGTATTGTCTCATAAGACAAAACAAGACAACGTGCTTTCCAGGGAGCAGAACTCTTGGATGCAGGTAAGCCCTGAACCGTCTGTCAGCCAGATTTTATTTGAGCCCAGACCCCTCGCCTGCACTTCCTGGCAGTCACCGTTTCCCTGTGTCACGGAGTGTTCAGGGAACTTTGGTCGTCACACCTGCCAGGGATGGCCATGGAGAAGCGCCGTCACGTTGCCGTCGATGGGGGCCGTTTGGTAAGGGAAGGTCCCGCTAACCCGTCTGCGGAGGCCTGGCTGTGAGTTGATCTGGGGTTGACTCCTCAGATCTCTGCCCTCAGGAAAGAATTCTGTGATTCAGCAATGTTTCCGGATAAACAAATTCTGTTTCCACTGGAGAAAAAAGAAATCATTGATGGGCTCTTTCTAACAAAAATATGTTGACTTTCTACAAGAACGTTCCATCGTTCCATCCTATTACATTAAAAACTCCTCGAGACAACCGTCTTATTCATCTTTCTTCAACCGCTCAGAGAGCATATGATTGAATAAATCATGACTCTCTGGATAGCTCTTTACTGATGTTTGCTTCAGCATCTGAAAGCGGTTTTTCTAAAAGTTTTTCTTGATATTACAGTGGTGAAACGACAGTGCTAATTACTAATAGAGAAGCCGTGCATTAGCAAAAATTCTGCTTCTTTTTGAAAGTAATATTTTAAAAAACCGTACTACTGCTTGTAAACCACAGTTCCATAAAATGAACAGTTGGATGAACTTCCCATTTTCTTGCAATATTATGGAAATATCCGTGAGCGATCTGGGGGTGTGGTGAGGACTGTGAGGGTTACGATGGAAATGCCATCTCAGTTTGATCAGAAATAGGCCTGAACCTACATACAAACAAATCAGCCAACAGGCTTCTGAGGCGTGTGCTAGAGAAAGACCAGCTTCCGAAGGAGGAGGATGACAGCAGAATTGGAAGGGGGACAGGACGCGAGAGACTGATAGGAAATGGTGTGTAAGGATCTAAATGAGCAAGTCCTTCCGAGGCTCTGAGGAAGGGATGCAGTGGACTCTTGCTGGGTCAGAGCACACCTAGAGGGGAGACGCTCCGTAGAAGGAAAGCATCCTTAAATAATTTTGCCAGATTTCATACCAATTTGACTACCAAATGGTAGATCAAATATATTCATTCGTATGGCCTTTGCAAGTATGATTTTGCAGTTGCTTTTCAGATCGGATGCGGTGCTATTTTTCTGCTTTCCTGTTATAAAATTTGCCTCTTTTGTAAAACACCAATAACAAAAGACTGTTAATTGAAAAAGGAAAGAGTTAACAGGACAGTAAGTGGAAAGCGGTGGGTCTGAATTTACATCTGGTTGCTGAACTAAAAACCTCCTATTTATCTGTGAATCTGGACGTTAGCATAAAAATCAAGGACCCAGAAGCCATGAATTCAGAGTCTGTTGCAGAAACTCAATTACTCTGTGACTTGAGGCCAGCGATTTAAACTCCTCATGCCTTAAACAAATTCATTTGAAACCAAATGCTAAACTGACTGCTTAAATAAATAACACCTTTCAAAGAATGTCTGGATATTTCATGTCCAGGAAAGGGTACGTAAATTTTAAACAGCCTTGTAATTCAGTGCAGGGCTGAGTCAGCCCGCAGTATTTGAATATGTCATGTTGTCCCCACCAGGGAAGGCAGCAAGGGGGGCAAATGTCCCTTCTTCTTGGCTTCCCCTATACAAGTAAGAAATGACCGAATGGTCATTTTCATAACTTAATTTGCATTATCTGGGAATTTTGTAGCATTAATTTATTTCTTGATTATCTTAAGAGTAATGTATGCTTTGTTTTAAAAAGATGTTATTTATTTGAGAGAGAGAAAGAGCATGTGTGAGTGGGATGGGGGAGGAGGGGCAGAGGGAGAGACGGAATCTCAGGGTGGCTCCGCACAGGGCCCCGTCCCACAATCCTGAAGATCATGACCTGAGCTGAAACCAAGGGTCAGGTCCCCCACTGAGTGAGCCACCCAGGAGCCCTGTAACATATGCTTTTTTTTTTTTTTAAGATTTTATTTATTTATTTGACAGAGAGAGATCACAAGTAGGCAGAGAGGCAGGCAGAGAGAGAGGGGGAAGCAGGCTCCCCGCAGAGCAGAGAGCCCGATGCGGGGCTCGATCCCAGGACCCTGGGATCATGACCTGAGCCGAAGGCAGAGGCTTTAACCCACTGAGCCACCCAGGCGCCCCAACGTATGCTTTTTGAAGAAAAATTAGAACCCCACCAGAAGGCAGAGATTTAAAAAAAGGGACCAAGGAGCCAACCATCCATTCATAACTGCTATTAACTTTTGAGACCCAGATTCTGTGCTTCTGCTTTACAGTAAATTTGTGTGCTTGCCCATTTCTTACACATCTACAAAAATGTGATCATGAACTTCTTCTGATCTTCGTTCTATTTGTAATAGTGAGGCTCTCAAGGATGTTCTAACAGCGATGGCTGCACACTGTCCCATCCCACGTGCCGTAGCTTCCGTCTTCCCTTCCTCTAAGCGCTATTCCTATTTTTTTTTTAAGATTTTATTTATTTACTTGACAGAGATCACAAGTAGGCAGAGAGGCAGGCAGAGAGAGAGGAGGAAGCAGGCTCCCCGCCGAGCAGAAAGCCCGATGCGGGGCTCGATCCCAGGCACCCGGGACCATGACCCAAGCCGAAGGCAGAGGCTTTAACCCACTGAGCCATGCAGGCACCCCCCCTATTTTTTATTTAATATTTAAAATATTTAAAATATTTCATATTTTTTAAGCTTTGACTTTCGTTTCATTTTCCCTATGATGACTTTTGACAATTCAAATCCTTAATTATTATTCTATTTATATGTGTTTCCTTTCCTGTTCATTTCAGTTTATTCTTCCTGAATCACTTGAGGAATATTTTTTCCTAAATTCCTTCATAAGTTTTAATGACACTATATAACATCTACCCATTAATTTGGGAATAATAACAGATTCACAGTAATTACTTGCATAAGAACACGATGTGGATTTTCTTTTGTTTTGTTTTCTTTTTTATTTTTTGAGTAGACTCCACACCCAGCACTGAGCCAATGTAGGGCTTGAACTCACAACCATGAGATCAAGAGTCAGATGCTCCACCAGCTGAGATACCCAGGCCTTCCCATAATGTGGCTTTTTATTAATTTTTAAGTTCATTTTTATTCTGATCCTTGATAAGGCCTCACAGTTTTCTACCATTACTTCCTGAATATTTACATTCTGTGTGTTTCCAGATACATCTTATCCTTAAAATTTGCATGAGGAAGTTTTACTCGAGTTTTCTTTGTCATTATATACAGACACACACACACACATGCTTGTGTGTGTGTGTGTGTGTGTGCCTGTGTTTGTGATTGGCCAATTTAATGCTACTGCCTTTAATACTTGTTCAATAACTTTGTTGGTCTTCTATAAACAGAGATAATTCTCCATCTACTTTCTGATAGTTGTATGTCATAATTTTGTCACCTTGTAGTTTGGCTGGACCTCGGAGAACCATATAAATAACACAACAGCTTGTGGTGACGGTAATACATGTGCCTCTAGAATTTCACTGAATGTCATGAGGACGTGGGTGGTGACCGCAATTCAGTGTGGAGATCCTTTGGTGCGTTATTTTCTCTCTGAGGGCTCACTTCTGGTTTCTGCATAACTCTCAGTCTCTTACTTTCTAGATTGTGTTTTGCTGCTTTTCAACATTTTTTTTTAAAGATTTTATTTATTTATTTGACAGAGAAAGATCACATATAGGCAGAGGCAGGCAGAGAGAGAGAGAGAGAGAGAGAGAGAGAGAAGCAGACTCCTTGCTGAGCAAAGAGCCCGATGCGGGGCTCGATCCCAGGACCTGAGATCATGACCTGGGCTGAAGGCAGCGGCTTAACCCGCTGAGCCACCCAGGCGCCCCTGCTTTTCAACATTTTTATCCACAGTTTCATAGACTGTGTATTTTCATGAATGGTCCCGAAAGCACAAAGCAGATATAGTCTATCGTGTTTACATGAGGATATGGCCCCTTCCTTCCTTCCTTCTTTTAGTAAGTGGCCGCCTCAGCTTTACTGTAGCAGTATTCTCAAGGAGGAGGTGATTCTCTGCGAGGGGCTCCACTGTTAGCTGTATTTCGGGGTCCATTGTGTAGAGCAGCTTTGTCTCACATTGCACAGCAACTCCCTTTAAAATACCCGTAGTCGAAAGGCCCTGGTGGGTCCGTTTGCTAATTAAAGTTACTCTCTTAGTTACATCTTCAACATTGTGTTTGGAATGAGTTAGGCACATTGACGTGTTGCGTTACCAAGAACCAAAAGTAATTTGAGGATATAAATGGATTCAGTCCTTCGACATTTGCCGTTTATGCTCAGGGTAACAAACGTGGTGTGGGGGCGCCTGGCTGGCTCAGCCGGTGGAGTGTGCGGCTCTTGAACTTGGGGTCATGAGTTGGAGCCCCACGTTGAGGGTATTAATTTTTTTTAAAGGTGTGTGTGTGTGTGTGTGTGAGAGAGAGAGAGAGGGAGAGAGAGAGAGAGAAAAGAGAGGGAGGGTATATGGCATTTTTTCAGCAGTAGGTTTTCCATTTGTCAGTGTCCCATTTCTGTTTCATTATCGTCTGGATAATTTTTATAAGTTGCATGATTATTTTCTATATTTCCAAAGCTTCTGTGTCTCTGTTAATGACTTCTCATTTGGTGCCTTTATGGCCAGAGAACATACTTTACATATTTTATATGATTTAGATTCATTTAAGTTTCTGAGTTATGTTTTATAAAACATGTTCTGTTTTGATGAATACTCCACAAGTTATTGAAATAATGTATATTCTACCTTTGCTGAATAGAATGCCTTATAAAAAATTAAAATATGTTGATTGGCTTTTTTTCGGTCTTTTCCTCATTACTGATTTTCTCTCTACTTATATGAATTATTAAGAGGGAAGTGTTAAGGGTTTTTACCTACCTAGTTTGGGTTCATCTACTTTGGTAAAGGTAAATATATTTTTGCTTTACATATTTGGAAGCCGTGTTGCTGGGTACATGCATATTACAGTTTCTTATGCCTTCTTTATGAATCGATCCGTTATCATTACGTAATGTCCTTCTCTGTTCTTGGTGATGTTCCTTATTGTGAAGTAGACGTTGTCTGGTAAAATGCAGCTACTCTAGATTTTTCCCCTTAGAGTTCATGTAATACCTCTGCTTCCATTTTCCTCATTTTATATCTAAATTGGGTTTCCTGTCGACAGAGGATGTTGGCTATTGTTTTTTTATCCAGCAGGTCTGTCTGTCTTTGATATCTGTCTTTGATGTGTTTGTTTACCTTTTATGTAATTATCGATAAGGTTAAAGGCTGTAATCTTTTTTTTTAATTTATTTATTTTAATAAACATATAATGTATTTTTATCCCCAGGGGTACAGGTCTGTGAATCGCCAGGTTTATACATTTCACAGCACTCATCATAGCACATACCCTCCCCAATGTCCATATCCCCACCACCCTATCCCGTCCCCCCTCCCCCCAGCAACCCTCAGTCTATTTTTTCAGATTGAGTCTTTTATGGTTTGTCTCCCTCCCAATCCCATCTTCTTTCATTTTTTCTTTTCCTACCCCCCCCAGCCCCCCCACATCGCATCTCCACTTCCTCATATCAGGGAGATCATATGATAGTTGTCTTTCTCCAATTGACTTATTTCGCTAAGCATGATACCCTCTAGTTCCATCCACGTCGTCGCAAATGGCAAGATTTCATTTCTTTTGATGGCTGCATAGTATTCCATTGTGTATATATACCACATCTTCTTTATCCACTCATCTGTTGATGGACATCTTGGTTCTTTCCATAGTTTGGCTACTATGTACGTTGCTGCTATAAACATTCGGGTACACGTGCCCCTTTGGAGCACCACGTTTGTATCTTTAGGATATATACCCAGTAATGCAATTGCTGGGCCACAGGGTAGCTCTATTTTCAACTTTTTGAGGAACCTCCATGCTGTTTTCCAGAGTGGTTGCACCAGCTTGCATTCCCACCAACAGTGTAGGAGGGTTCCCCTCTCTCCGCATCCTCACCAGCATCTGTCATTTCTTGACTTGTTAATTTTAGCCATTCTGACTGGTGTGAGGTGGGATCTCATTGTGGTTTTGATCTGTATTTCCCTGATTAAAGGCTATAGTCTTACAAGCCGCTTGCCATTTGCTCCATCTGTTCTTTTGTAATTAAAATCTTTACCTGCCCACTTTTGTTCTTGAATATTATTTTATTCTGTTTTTATATCCTTCTTATTTATATCTCTTATAAATTTTTACTGGATGTCCTTACTTACATTTTACCTTTAAATAACATTATACCACTTCACAAGTATTAAGGTGCCTAAAAGAGTATATTCCTAAACTCCCTCCCATTTCTTGTGCTAGTTTTCATTTATTTTTAGCTACAAATTCAGTTTTTTGCTGTTTTTCCTTGATATTATATTTTAGAATGATTTTTTTAACAAAGGAAAAATGCAGGTGTTTTTTTTTTACATTTACCTTTATTTTAATCATTTCTGGAGATTTTCCTTTCTTTGTGTGGATCCAGGTTTCTGTACTGTAGATCTGTAGGTAACGAACCTTCTAATTTTAATTTGTTTGAAAAAAAGGTCCTTATTTTTTTCTTCACTTTTAGAAACATCTTCTCTGAGTATAGATTCTGGTGTGACACTTTTCTTTCAACATTCTAAAATGTCAATCATTGTTTTCTTTTTTTATTTTATTTATTTATCTGACAGACAGAGATCACAAGTAGGCAGAGAGGCAGGCAGAGAGGGAGGCAAAAGCAGGCTCCCTGCTGAGCAGAGAGCCCAGTGTGGGGCTTGATCCCAGGACCCGGAGATCATGACCTGAGCCGAAGGCAGAGGCCTAACTCACTGAGCCACCCAGGCACCCCAATCCATTGTTTTCTATCTTAAATAGTTTCTAAGGAGGAGTTGGCTGTAATTCCTTTCTTTGTTCCTTCCTTTGTAATATTTTTTCACTTTCCCTGGAGAGCTTCAAGATTTTTTCTTTGTTTTTGGATTTCAGCAGTTTGAAAGTAATATGTCAAGATTTTTTGTTTTGTTTTGCATTTGTCTTGAGGTCTATGGATCTCTGGTTTGATGTGTTTCACTAGTTGTGGAGAAATTTGCCGCCATTGTTTCTTATGTTGCATTCTCTCTTCTCCTTTGGGATTCTTACCACATACATGTTTGTGGCTGTCTGCTCTTTTTTCACAACCTAGGATGCACATTCTGTTCTGTCCCCTCTTTCTGCTTGTGTTCATGTCTAGTTAATTTCTGTCAACCTCTCATCAGTTTCACAGACACCTACCGAAGTTGTGTTGAGTCCACCGAAGACTTCTTTATCTACTGAAGACTTCCTTTATCTCTGTCTTCGTATTTTTATTTCTAGGATTCCCATTTTACTCCTCCTTATGACAGCTCCCACATTGCTGAAATCCTGTCTATGTTCACGTGCATTGCCTACCCTCTATGGTATTTAATACATTAATTGTAGCTATTTTACGTTCCTTTTCTGGATCATGTATATATTTGGATTTTTGGCTTGCTTTGTCTCTTTTTGATGCATTTTCCCTTGGATTTTTGTGTGTCCCATCATTTTTGACCGGATGTTAGACTTCCCAAGTAGGACAATAGATATGGAGATAGTTAGAACTTATGTCTAGAAATGGGGTATGCCATTAATATGGGCGGTCGACTTGTTCTTGTCAGGAGTTGTCCTGGGTTTGGGTTTTGTCTTGTGACTTCATTGCACCGCTGGTTTTTAATTCTTTACCCTTTCCTTCGTCTGTGTTCTGATTTGGCGGAGGGCTTTTTCCGGTGTTTTTGCTCTACCCTCAGCTTTAGGCCTTTCCCGTGCTCCCGGTACCCTGGGGAGCCTTCTCTTCTCATTCTTACTTACTCTCTTTTTCACTTCTTTTCTTTTTCACTCTTACTTATTTATTCTCTTTTCTCTTTTCACTCTTACTTATTACTCGGTGCTTGTAAACCTGGTAATGGGATCCGAGGAGAGGAATCCTCTGCTGTACTGGATCTACCTCAGGAGTGGGCAGGCTCTGTGTCCGTGGTCCTGCACGGCACTAGCATTAGCAGAGTTCTTGTGATCTGGACCCGGAATGCTTTCCTGCCTCCCCCACGCCCACCAAAGAATCTTTAAAGAAGTATTCTGGGGGCGACAAGGAATGCTGCCTTATCTCGGTGGCTTGAGGCTTTTGTATCGTAGAGGAAAAGGTCGGACTTAGCTGTCTCCATGGTCCTCACAACCCAGTAAGAAGGCAGACAATACATAGAAGAAAATAAAGAAGTAGTGGAATGAAGGAAAACATTGGCAGTGCTCGCTGTGAACAACGTTAGCATGTGCTACGGTGGGGGTCCTGGAGCAGTGTCGGACATGGAGGACCAGGACCTCCTTGAAGGGATGAAATGGGAGCTGAAACCCAAAGGCTGAAAGGGAGCCAGACTCGTTAAGAGTTTGGTTGTGGCCGTTTGGGGCAGTAGTTTGGGAGAAACCATCCCAGGTGGAGAACATAACAAAGGACGTGGGAATGGGGACTATGAGTGTGGACAGGGAGGCCTGCTGAGCAAGGCAGGAGGCACAGGCAGGATAGACCCCACAGGTCACCACCAGAAGAAGCTGACGGTCCTCTCAGTGCGTTGGGAAGTGGCTGGCATGTTGTAAAGGTAGACTGTGCCAACCACAGTCCCCACGGGACACGTACGGCACACTCATACGGGCTGACTGAGAAGCCATTAATGAAGGTGGTGTTGGCCAGTTTAGGTAAGAGAAACCAACTGGGGCGGTAAAACACTGAGGACGGACATGAAATGAAATTTCCTGAGCCTGAAATGGGAGGGTGGGCCCAGCAGCCCCAGACCCAGGTCAGGTGTGTTCCGGGAGAGTCTCCTAGGGAGCACTGGCTTTTATTGGAGGGGGCTGGCCTGTGCTGACCTGGCGGGGTGAGCTCTCCCACCTCCGGTCTGTGCCTCCATGTGGTCAACATGACAGGAAACCAAAATAGACCCAGTTCCCCAGACACCAGCCTTGTGGACACATGGGGAAGTAGGGAAGGACAGAGCATGGATGTGGAGAGAGATCCGGTGTGCTGCACTGAGAGGGGTAGGGATGGAATTGCCTTTTCCGGAGGTCACTTCACGGGCGGCAGGAAGGGGCAGATGTGACGGTGAGGCATGGGCACGTGAGGTCCCTCCCAGCACTCGGAGGAGAGATGTGGGTCTGTGGGTAGCGGTGGCAGAGAAGGCCGGTGGAGCTGAGCCGTGTGTTTAGGGTGGAGCGAGCCGCTCCTGCAGGGTGAGGCTGGTCCAGAGCGTCTTGCAGGCTTCTGTAACGGTGGAAGCCAGCCCTTCCCTGAAGTGGGGGAGACTGTGGTGGGACCAGGTGTGTGGAAAGACCTTAGCTTCAAGTCCTAGAGATCTTGGGTCTGAGGAAGTGTTGAGACAACAATAGACAGTAGTGTCAGTTGACATCTGACATCTTCTGATAGATACGTTCTTCTAGCATTAAGCCTTCTGGTATGTAGATAACGTGTCTAATGAGAACCTATCTTTGAAGTTCATTGTCTTCACTCTTCACAACCCAGAGGTAACACCAGAGAGGAGCAAGCATGAAAGGAATAGAGGATACTTGGCATATTGCAAATGTGATGAAGGATGGATACCTCAGTGGCCCAAACCCAGAAACAATCCCATTTAAAGAAAGTGGGCGGGGAAACTGAATAGACATTTCTGCAGAGAAGACATACAGAAGGCCAAAACAGACACATGAAAAGATGCTCAGGATCACTAATTACTAGGCAAATACAAATAAAAATCTAGAGAATATAATGCTAAGTGAAATAAGATAGAGAAAGACAAATACCATACGATTTTGCTTATGTGTAGAATCCAAACAACAAAATATATAAATAGACCCATAAGTACAGAGAACAAACTGATGGTTGCCATAGGGGAGGGGTGGGGGTTGGGTAAGATGGACAAAGAGGAGTGGGAGATATAGGCTTCTGGTCATGGACTGAATTGGTCACAGCAATAAAAGGCAAAGCATAGGGAATACAGTTAGTAGCATAGTAATAGCGTTGTATGGTGACAGATGGTAGCCACTCTTGTGGTGAGCACAACATACAGACTTGTCACAACTAGATTGTACGCCTGAAACTAATGTAACATTATGTGACAACTACACGTCATTAAAAAAAAACACACACAATGACATATCATCTCATGCCTGTTAGAAAGGGTCTCATCAAAAAGGTAAGAAATAATAAGTGTTGGCGAGGATGTGGAGAAAGGGAACCTTGGTGCCCTGTTGGTGGGAATGTGAACTGGTGCAGCCACTGTGGACAATGGTAGGGAGTTTCCTTAGAAATTAGAAAGAGAAGCATCATCTGACCTGGCAGTCCGACTTCTGGGCCTGTATCCAAAGGAAATCCCAATCTTCCCCTCCCCCATTTATTTATTTATTTAAATTTTATTTTATTTTTTCAGTGTTCCAAGATTCATTGTTTATGCACCACACCCAGTGCTCCATGCAATACGTGCCCTCCATAATACCCACCACTAGGCTCACCCATCTCTCCACCCCTTCCCTTCCAAAACCCTCAGTTTGTTTCTCAGAGCCCATAGTCTCTCATGCTTCATCTCCCCCTCTGATTTCCCCCAACTCACTTTTCCTTTCCTTCTCCGAATGTCCTCCCTGTTATTCCTTATGCTCCACAAGTAAGTGCAACCATGTGATAATTGACTCTCTCTTCTTGATTTATTTCACTCAGCATAGTCTCTTCCAGTCCTGTCCATGTTGATACAAAAGTTGGGTATTCATCCTTTCTGATGGAGGCATAATACTCCATAGTGTATATGGACCACATCTTCTTTATCCATTTGTCCGTTGAAGGGCATCTTGGCTCTTTCCACAGTTTGGTGACCGTGGCCATTGCTGCTATGAACATTGGGATACAGATGGCCCTTCTTTTCACCACATCTGTATCTTTGGGGTAAGTATCCAGTAGTTCAATTGCAGGGTCCTAGGGAAGCTCTACTTTTAATTTCTTAAGGAATCTCCACACTGTTTTCCAAAGTGGCTGCACCAACTTACATTCCCACCAACAGTGTAAGAGGGTTCCCCTTTCTCCACATCCTCGCCAACACTTGCTATTTCCTGTCCTGTTAATTTTTGGCCATTGTAGCTGGTGTAAGGCGGTATGTCAATGTGGTTTTGATTTGAATTTCTCTGTTGGCTAACGATGATGAACATTTTTTCATGTGTCTGATAGCCATTTGTATGTCTTCATTAGAGAAGTGTCTGTTCCTGTCTTCTGCCCGTTTCTTGACATGATTGTCTGTTTTTTGAGTGTTATGTTTGAGGAGTTCTTTATAGATGTTAGCTATCACAATCTTGAAGAGATATCTGCACTCCTGTGTTCATTGCAGCAATATTCACAGTAGTCATGATATGGCAACAACCTAAATGTCCCTCTGTGGATAGGTGGATAAAGATAAAATGTAATTTAATTCAGCCCGGAGAAACAGGGAAGTCCTGTCATTTGTGACACTATGGATGGACCTTGAGGGCATTGTGTAAGTGACATAAGTCAGACACAGGAAGCCAAATACCATAGGATCTCACACGTGGAAGCTTAAAAAAACCAACTCCTAGACACAGAGCGCAGATTGGCAGCTGCTATGGGCAGGGATGGGGAAAATGGAGAGATGTTGGTCAAAGAGTACCAACTTCTAGTTATAAGATGAATAAATTGTGAAGAGCTAATGGACAGCATGGTGATTATAGTTAATAGTACTGTATATTCAAAGGTTGGTAAGAGAATGGATCTTATTCTGCATTTTGGCTATTGTAAATGACGCTGCCGTAAACATAAGGATCATGTGTCCTAAAGGAGAAAAAAGAGTGAATCTTAAATGCTCTCAGCATGGAAGAGACATGATAGGTATGGGAGGTGAGAGGGGGTAGCTAGCACCACTGGGGCCATCATTCTGCGGCGGTGAGGGTACCATATCCACACGTGCCTCAAGGGCACATGCTGTTGTATGTCAAGTGTGTCTCAACAAAGCTGGGAAAGAAGAACCACCACGGCTTACACTGAAAGTTTCACTACGAGACCAGGAAAGTTAAAAAATACTTTCTGAAAACCATAAAACTCTAGCTCTGCAGATCATTTCTCCAGATGCGATTTCTCTGGCAGAGCTCGTTGTGGATTTAACATCACTTCTCGCTTTCCGGCATTTCTCCCACTTCCTTCTACGTTTCCTCGAGAAAGACGATGGGTCAGAAAAGCAGTGGGACCTGTTCACGGTGAAGGCTGTGTTTCTCTCAAAGAAGTCCCGGTGAAAAGAGACAGCTGAGTCAGGAGGCAGTGGATACTGAATTATTTTTCAGAAAATTGAAGTGATTTGATATCCTTAATCCCAGCCTAAGTTCTCATATGCCATGCTTTCATTATATGCTTTAGCACATTAGCTGCATGATTCTGGAACTTTCAGTTTGAAAGAAATGGTATATGGGAGGATGTGTTTGTTTATAGTGCACCTGCTGAATTTTCGGTGTGGAAGGGGGGTGTTCTGGAAGGAGAGGCTCTCTCCCGTGGTTCTCTCCCTGCAGGCTGTAGGTTACCCGGCGCAGGTGCGGAAAGCCCTCCTCCTGACGGCAGTTTGTCACCTTCCAGGCAGGAAAGTCGCTCCTGCTCTGACCCAGCATGTCAGCCTCATGCCAGAGACAGCGTGGGCTGTTCACAAAGGTGCAGGTAGTTTTTCTTTATAGAGCTTTTAGAGATTTAATCTTATCTTCAGTTTACAGTTCTTGCTTTTTAGATAAAATACCCTTGCCTAAAGCACTGTTTGAGGTCTAATGAGAAGTCAGGGCTGCCAGATCTACAGCGCTGATGCCAGTCTCCGTGTGGAGCGAACCGACCTGTGTGGTCGTGCCCAGAACCTGTCTTGTTTCCCGTGTTGCTGATCTCTTAAAACCCAGTGATTTCACAAAGCACTGAAACGGTTGCATCCATTATATGCATATATGCCAGCGAGCAGCGATTGCTTTTTGTGAATGGACCTGATGTTAATTTCAGGGCTTTCAGCCCGCCTTATTCAGCCTTTTACCCTACAGGGCTCCATTAAAAATAACCAGAAGGAATGTCGTGACTGATCAACTTAGTGAATGAAAATAAAACACTAGCTGGTACGAGCAGGTGTGATGGGGCGATGTGGTGTTTCGGTGACTCTATGCCTTGGCTTTATCAGCCCCTCGAGCCCAGGACCTGCCCCACCCGCCTGGGCGGTAGGACGCTATCCAGTAGTAAGTCGTCTCTGAGTCCTGTGTGTCTCCTCTCCAGGTGAGGAGGGCTGTCCTGTGGGTGGGCTTGCTCTCTGAAGGGCTGGACTCTTGCAAGCCTATTTGAGTGATACTAGGATGATTAACAAAGATCCTGTGTCTCCCAGAGTAGAAAGCTGCAAACAAACATGTAACTAACTTCGGCATGGCTCTTAGCCAGCACATACAATTTGAGTGGCATCAAGAAAGTAGGAATCCACATGCATACGCTGCTGTTTTTCCCTTCTCTTTCCTCCCTGTGCACCCTTCTGTACCTGTGTTTACACCTGTATGAGTGTGTATGTGTAATCTTAATAACCACTGAGTGTATTTGAACATACTAGGCCCTCAGACAGTTGTTGAATGAATGGTACGTCTTTCTTGCTTAATAAATATTTATTGAACTATTTCAAAGAGATGGAAACGTTTGGTACCGCACAATTATTTCATCATCTAATATTTTAGGGTAAGGCTAATCTTCAATTCAAACAAAGGCATCTCTGTTTATACAGCATTATTAAACATAATCCACTCTGATAATGTTATTTTAAAGGGAGAATCCGCAGCCTGAAATTCATGTCCTTCCAAAAGTATGTTTGTTTTTCGCTGTTAGGACACATTGGAATCAACTGTAGGGATAGCAGATCTCATATGACGTCTTGGGGGTTGTAAGGAAACACTCAGCTCTCTGTAGGAGTAAGGCCGCACACAGGACATTTGGCAGCATTCTGCCGTCTCCTTCAAGGGGGCAGATGCTTTTCATTTTCATTTGATATTCTAAGGTGTCATTTATGTAATAAATAAGATGCCACTAGATTTAATAATTACGTGAGCTTATGGAATTAAATATTTATCTTTTATAAATTCATTCCTAAGAAATACTATAGAAGTGTCAGGGTTTGGATGATTAGAACTTAGCAGAAACCACAACTGGATGTGCGAGGCATCCTTGGTAACATCCTTGGAGTCTGAAGGAGTTTTATGACATTATACACTTCATTCCTGAAGATGTCCCATGTGTTGATACTTCCAGGGGTCCAAACTTCAGCACAAGGACATTCAGGACAAAAGGACAACTTTTTGTAAAGAGGTACATTTGAGAGAGCGACAAGATTTATAAAGAAAACCTGGTGTCTCAGATACACTGGATTGGCTCATATATCACAGTCCATGATTTGAGCCACAATCTCATGGTTCAGTGAATCTGTTCCATCAGTAAGATTCATCTTATATATTTCTAAGATGGTACAATTACTACAGGAAGCTAGTTGTTTTGTTTGTTTGTTTTGTTTTGTTTTGTTTTTTGGAGAAGAAAGTAGTTTTAAATGAAGTTCAAAGAGTCACGATTTAAGTTGAATCAGTACAGTTCTTAAGCTGTCAATAGTGTATTTTCCCCTGTGATTTAGAAATGGTAGAAGACGTGAAATTCTAAAAGGTACCTAGCTGCTGGAAGGCTGTGCTTGAAGAATGTATCGCTTAGGCAGTTCCCCAAAGAACATGCGAGCGTTTCAGGGATTGAGGACTGCAGTGCATCTCAAGAAAGAGCTCTGTCCATCTTAGAAAGACCAATTGCATTTTCAGTTATTATTTGAAATACAGGAAACATTTCCTTTCAGGAATGTCATGCAAACATGTAATAGGGTCTTCTACTCTTTAAGGTAATGGGGCTTGAAAGCTCCTTTGCAGTAGAGACGTTCTGAGCTGCTCTGATGTACACGGAGCCCAAGGAGGCAGCCCAGGACGGGGGTGCCGGGCGGAAGGGGGAGGTGGCAGCTAGCAGGTGCTGCAGACTTCTGCGGGCCCCGCCCACTACCTCATGTGCCAACTCCAAATACACGCTTCCTACTTCCTTCTCTCCCTCCTCCTGTGAGCACCCTCCCGCTCATCTTTTCTACTCAGAATCCTGGTCACGTGCAAGGTGCAATTCAGTTGTCTTTTACTCTGTTTAGCCTTACTGATCTGAAGTGTCCTACTCTTGGCTAATAATCACAATTGCCATTAGTATATAACTAAGCAATTTATAAGTAGTTTTACACAGAACTCATGGATCATTTAAACGTTGGTAGGGCAGATTTTATCTGTCATCAGTGAGGAGGCCCAGGTTCTAAGAAGTTGAATAATATTCCTGTAAGGCAACGATATCCACTTTTTGGCCATCTGTTCTTGGATGAAATATTCCTCCACTTGACACAATATGGTTTTAAATCAAAAATGAGTTCCTAAACTTGTGGTCTACACGTATGCTACTGAATTGAAAACATGACAGTTAATAACACATTGAGAAGTCTTCCAAGTGACCAGTTAAAAAATAAATCTGCTGCTTTCAAGATTTATTTATGATCCACTAGCACCCTCAATTAGAAAATGTACTGGGGAGAGGTAACCCAGTTTGCAAGTCTACAAAACTACAGAGTTTTTAGAGGAAGAAACTCCATGACAACCTTTGTCATCCACAACCTTTGGAAAGAAAATCACACAATGTTTCAATGTATGATTGACCTAAAGAAGTCACAGGCAGCAAGTCCCTTGAGTAAAGGAAGAGCTGTAGCATCCTTCTGGGGAGGGACTCGGGCCCTACACCCTCCCTTGCACTTTCTGAAAGGTAACTGCTTCAGAGAACAACTCCAAGACTTACCTCCTCTCCCTCCTGACAGTCACTCTCAGCAGATAAATGTGTCTTATTTCCCTGGAAAGTTCTAGGCAGCCGGAGAGCTCCCCTGCCATCTCCACCTCTCTGTGCCCCTGTCCTGAGCCTTCCTGCCCATCATGACCTTTGAACCTATGGTGAGTCTCTTATCTTGGGCTGACTCTAACTCCTGGTCAGCTTTCAGATCTTCTCAGCTGTCCAGGGATAGGACTTTCTGCTTACTTTCCTGCCTCCCAGAATCTCCCTCTCTACTGGATCTCCTTCAGGATGCTGACATGCCATTTCTTACATCTTACAAAGCAACACTCTTGACCCTGTTTCCCGTGGGCTAGCATCCTATCCCTCTCTATTTGTTTTTTTTTTTTTTTTTTAAAGATTTTATTTATTTATTTGACAGAGATCACAAGTAGGCAGAGAGGCAGGCAGAGAGAGAGGGGGAAGCAGGCTCCCCGCTGAGCAGAGAGCCCGATGCGGGGCTCGATCCCAGGACCTGGGATCATGACCTGAGCTGAAGGCAGAGGCTTTAACCTACTGAGCCACCCAGGCGCCCCGTGTCCCTCTCTATTTGTAAGAACTCTCCTCGAAAGCATCGTCTGTGCTCTCTGGTCACGATTTTCCCTGTACCCCGCACTCCTCCAGAGCAGATGAGACCAGGACTAAGTAAGAGTAGCCAGAGGAGAACAGAGGTCCCAGGGTCAGCCCATTTGGGGGAAACTGCTCTTGTTAAGGTCACCTTGTCAAGGTCGCAGTAATTTCCATGTTGCTAAATCCGGCGGTCAGTTGTCAGTCTCCTTTTTACCTGGCATGTTAGTGTGTCCCTTTCTCCCTCTGAGACTTGGTAGACTTGGCTACACACACATTCAGAACTTCGTAAGTCTAAAAAGTAACGCAGACCCATGATAAATAGTTCTACAAACAAACTAGTTTGCTGGGGAAATGCTAGAAAACATACTGGAGCATTGAAAGATTAATGTTTTTGAAATATAGAGGCCATTTCTTTTTTTTTTTTTTTAATTTCTTTTCATTGTACCAGAATTCATTGTTTATGCACCACACCCAGTGCTCCATGCAATCTGTGCCCTCCCTAATACCCACCACCAGGCTCCCCCACCCTCCCACCCCCCGCCCTTTCAAAACCCTCAGGTTGTTTTTCAGAGTCCATAGTCTCTCATGGTTCACCTCCCCTTCCAATTTCCCTCAACTCCCTTCTCCTCTCCATCTACCCTTGTCCTCTATATTATTTGTTATGCTCCACAAATAAGTGAAACCATATGATACTGGACTCTCTCTGTTTGACTTATTTCACTCAGCATAATCTCTTCCAGTCCCGTCCATGTTGCTACAAAAGTTGGGTATTCGTCCTTTCTGATGGAGACATAATACTCCATAGTGTATATGGACCACATCTTCCTTATCCATTCATCCGTTGCAGGGCATCTTGGTTCTTTCCACAGTTTGGTGACCGTGGCCATTGCTGCTATAAACATTGGGGTACAGATGGCCCTTCTTTTCACTACATCTGTATCTTTGGGGTAAATACCCAGTAGTGCAATTGCAGGGTCATAGGGAAGCTCTACATTTAATTTCTTAAGGAATCTCTACACTGTTCTCCAAATTGGCTGCTGCATCAACAAAAAGAGACCAAAACCCCCAAAGAAGAAGAGACAAAGACAAGAATGTAAAATTCATAGCACAAATGTAAATGAAAAAATTAAGCTCTGCCTCACCAGTAACGAACAAATTCAAACTAACATGTACGGGACAAGACATTTTCAAAACAGAAAGAATAGTGATGCAGAAGCAAAGCAGGCATGTTTATATACCCCCCGTGGGGCGTAGGTGGCCACTCAACCGTGGGAGGGATTTCTCTCTAAGTCTTAGAATGTGCGTCTTCTTTGACATATCAACTGTCTGCAAATGGGCAAAAGATGTAACCGAGCCTTCATAAGAGCATAGAGAGATTCTGGGTTCAAAAATGTCTATTGGTACCTCAGTAAAAATCATGAAATGAGGCTTTATTAATATCCTAATTATGATATGTCATCACAAAATTATAGCATAATCCCAATTCTGTTCTTTAATTTATCTTGGAAAAAAAAAAGTAGGAGGATACATATCCAGACAATACAAGGAGTGACCTGCGAGCATTAGAGATACTTACATTGATTTATCCGCTCATCTGAATCGTCCCTGTTTTCCTTAGTGCATATCTATTAGTATGAATAAAAATAATAAAATTATAAAAATATAACATTTTATTTGTGGAGGGAATTATGTAATTAAAAGTTCTAGTTTTCAGTTGAAATCTGAGGTGATAATGAACACTGGGTGTTGTATCCAACTGATGAATCACTACATTCTACCTCTGAAACTAATAATACGGTAGACGTTAATTACATTGAGTTTAAATAAAAAATTTAACTTAAGGTGAAAATGTCTGTGACTTCTCTTTCATGAAGAGCACATAGGACTGAGAGGAAGCTGGTGAATTACCAGGGGCACATTGTCTCTAGTTGTACATTCAGGGTATGTTCCCCTGGACTGGATCCGTTCATAGTGGTGCTTCTATAAATTTTAAAGATTTTAAAATTTAAAAAAATTTTAAAGAAATACTGTAATAACCCAAGTTTATATATGTGCACACACACGCACACACACACGAATACGCACACATTTTTGTGATCCCATGGGTTCCCAGTGCCAACCTGCAGAGGGACATGTAGATTATAAATACTCAGGATTCTCCCAGGATAGAAAACTTAGGCTATCCTAAATGTGGTGCTTTCTTGAATTGCCTTGGCTCTTCCTACCCAAGGGTGTCTAGGGGAATAATGTTCACACTTTGGGATCCAGTGTAGCAAACCCAGACTCTCGCCTGGTAACCTAAGATGGACAGCTGACAAGTGTAGAGCTGGAGGCTTACGATGCCCTTCTGATTTTCTTGATTTCTGTGCTTTTTGATTGAATTTTGAAGACAGGCTTGACATTTCATTTAGTCAGGGTAAATACTTTAAGGATGGAAGTGCTAAAATTTATCATTCTTAGGGGGAAGAGATATTACTTCCGAGAGAAGGGAATCTGATACGTGATTGGAGGTTCATTATTACTTTAGGAATAAGTAGGCGTTTTCATAGACTAAAATACACGTAACTGATATGAGCTTTCTTCCCCTTACAACTGGTGGGAGTTGTGTAATTTGAATAGCTTCTCTGAGAGCTGTCCTTTTATTCTGTCGATGCCGTTGTTTGTATCTTTCACAAGTTCCTTTCTCTGGCATTACATGGAATTATTTTCAAATGGGAATATTTCACCGCTCGCAGTTCACTTCCAGCTGACTTTGGTCTGCCCCCATCCACGCCACACCCATGGGGTGAATCAGAAACTGTATGTGCGGGGCTCTGCTGGCTGCCTGGAAGTAAAGTAGCCGTGTTGAAGGGAGTTTCGGATTAGACAGCAGGAACAATGAGGCATATACACAGAATGGTACAGTTCTCTGCTGACGTGATTGTCTCAATCTGAAAGAAAAAAAACAAATGGAAAGAAGAGAAATGTCCTTATAGGGGATTGTCACATACCTTTGAGAGGCTCTTGCTGACGGTCTGTGTACATATATATGTCTGTGCATATATATGTGCATGTATGTATAAAGAGTCCCTTTGTGGGTGGGATTGCATGGCAAATGGCTAAGTGTCTTAAACCTGTGTGAACTCAGATGCATTAGGTAACCATTCCAAAGGCTGACCCGAACAGGTGTGTCACCTCCACAGGTGTTTAGAGAAGGCACATTAATCTGGTTACTCATCACAGTCACCTGAAGTCAGACATGCGTTAAATCATGAGACCATTAAATAAGATACAGGTAAGAGATGGAGACTTTTCAAATGAAATGTACATAATTGAGGATATGATTTGAGGGAATGGATGACGCTATTGGGGTTTTCTTTGTAATTGAAAGGCTGGTGAGACTATTACAAAATGAGATTAATTATGTCAAGTGGGAGCCCAGGAAGTACAAAATTAAATAAAGGGAAATGTCTGCATATAGATTGACACAGGGCAGCTAAGAGTTTTCCTCAGTTTATCAACAAAAATTGTCTTTAATAACTAGAACTATAGGATGTTCAAGATATATTCTTACAGATCCATGTTGGCTACGAAGATAATACAATTTGAAAAGATATTTTGTATCATGTTACCCTTTCTCTTCCATTTAGCTTGTTTTTGTAAGAAGAGTCAGAAACTAATAAAAACAGTAATTACCTAAAGCTGATTTTTGGTGATTCTCCTAAGGGAGCAGATTACCTCAATATTATTTTCACCTTATTGATTGGTTCTTTTTCTTTTTCTGCATCATATGTAGAAAAATGTTTCACTAATTTTGGTATATAGTTTATAAAATAGGCCAATGATATCTAGGACTAAAATACATATTAAAATCATTCCTTTATGTAACAAAGAAGCTGTATAGCCCTTAATGGTGTTGTTGGCCTCCTACTTTTAATTAACTTTCTGTATTATTAATTTTCATCTCTCTTTAATGATCACTAATTTCCATTTGGGATAATTTAGAACATGCTTTCTAGAGGCACAAAAATAATTGAACAAGTTATTTTGTTTTCTTCCTTTATCCACGTAGCGCGTCTGTGGAGAACCGTTCCTATGCGTGAACCTGTGCCCCAGCCGTGCCTTCAGCCCTGTGCTTCTCTAGTGCTCATGGTGTAGTACAAGCAGGATCCCCCTTGTTACTGAGGCTGCTGCCAGTGGGGCTCCAGGGGCCAATTTCCATGGGTCACGGTGCAAGAAGTGTGGTGGGGTGCCTCCTGAGAGCCACGCCTCTCGCCAAGGGAAGGAAGCGGACTGGGCTGCAGGGGGTGGACTGTATTGAGTTCCCAGCGAGAACCCAGGTGTCCTGAAGGGATCCCAGAGGCTAGAGTGGTCCCCCAAGCTGGGTGAGAAGACTGTCTTGATACCCATGATAGCAAGCCACAGAGCTGATCAGATGCATCCGGGCAGCCCAGGGCAGGTGGCTCTGCTCAGGGGGTGTCGTCCAGGACAGGCGATGAATCCTCAATGCTGAGGGGGATTTGGATTCCCAGCACAGCATCACCACAGTTGGGATTTGGCTCTCTACTAGCGAGCCACGGTTTTTTCCGTGACCCCGCCTCCTGCCTTCTTGTTCAAGATGGAGGCCCAACATCCTCCAGTCTGTACCCTTGTCTCTTTCTCTTCTGTGACGCTCTCAGCTCAGGTTCTCTTTATATCTCAAACTGAAATACTACCCAGGCTTCCAGCTACTTCCCCTTGACTCCTGCTGTCCAGGTCATTGGTGCAGGGTGTTCTTTCTAAAGCCCATGTGCCATCATACTCCCCTCCTACTGGGAGGCCCTCATCTAGTCTAGACTTCTGTCCAAAGCTTATGCGTCTCCTTAACTCTCCGCTCCAACCCCACACCTTCCACCCCTCTCCACACCCCTCTTCGATATGGCTCTTCTGGCAGTGTTTTTCCTACTGCTCAGAACTGAGACAGCCGTCTCTCACGGAAGCTCAGGTGTCATGTTGCAAACCCGTCCTAGTGAGCAAGGCCTGCATCCAGCATCCAGGGACAACTCCTCGCGCGGCAGATGGTGTGGGTTCAGAAGGCAAAAGTGGGGCAGACACTCTCGATTTCATTTTGGGAATTACCCAAGCACAGAGATGCTATGAGGTCCCGTTGTATTGTATTGCATTGTATTTTTAATTTAAATCCAATTAGCCAACTTACAGTAGAACATCATTAGTTTCTGATGTAGTATTCAATAATTTATCAGTTGCATATAACACCCAGTGCTCATCACATCACGTGCCCTCCTTAATGAAGTCAAAATTAAGCACATGGGAACCAGTTGTATAGGTTTCCAGTGAAATGTGAATTACTTGGAAAGCTACCAAGGTGTCAAGTAACAGAACTCAGCGGTGTTAAGAATACAAAGAAGAAAGAAACAGACTACATTTTGATCAGTTGTATTGGTAGTTGTATTGGTAGCTTTGACTAAATTTTAGACAGCGAGAGAAGACAGTGGATGGAAGTGTTGATTCTGTCCTTCTAAACCATGCTTTTCTGGGAGAACACTGGGCCTGAGGCTCTGTTGTTGATGTGCCTGAGCTAGCCTGCATCAGAACCCAGTCTGCCGTTAATCGCTCCTATGCCGTCTGTCCCACCTAAGGCTCCCCTGCTCTCTCTTTGGGGAGATGTCCCCTGTTTCTCTGCTGTCACTTCCTTTTTACTGTTTCTCACTCAAACCTTCCTACCCCTAAAATAAATAAACCTTTGTACCCCCAAACAAAACTCAGTTTGATCTAGTTTGTGAGCTGTGTTTAGACACACACATATATGTGTTTCCAGTTGCCCAGACATTACACCTGTATAACGTTAAATGAATATGCTCTGATTAAAAGGAGTTATATCCGGCGCCTGGGGGGCTCAGTCAGTTAAGTGTCTGCCTTTAGCTCAGGTCAGGATCCCAGGGTCCTGGGATGGAGCCCCACGTCGGGCTCCCTGCTTGGTAGAGAGTCTGCTTCTCTCTCTGCCTCTGTCCCGCTCTTTCTCTCTCTCCCTCTCTCTCAAATAAATAAAATCTTTTAAAAAAATAAATAAAAGGCATTACATCGACTTTGTGGGAACTTCTACGTCTTATTCATTGGCACTGGGAAGCTCATATAGTTCTTTACAGGAATCTCACATTATTTTTATTTGGAAGAATAAATAAATGTGTTTTATTTATTAAATGTGTTTCCATGAACTCTTAAGATAGGATAAGTTAATTATTTTTGGAAATGAATACTATAACAGCCCTTAATACCTGAAAATCTATTATGTTCCTAGGAATCTAACTAAACACATTGGCAAAGGAGGATAGTTACTTTTAAATGAAATGACCTAAACTGAATATGTTTATGATTTTTAAAAAATTCCTGAGTAGGATAATATCTGTTGGTAATAAAAAGGTTCTTAAATAGTATTTTGTTTTGAGTACAGTCAGTCCCATTTTGATTAAACCTGGAAAAGTCATACTGTACCTTTTAAATATTTCTGGAATGTGAAGATTTTGACATTCTTATTTAAAAATAGTTCATGAAATAGTTATTATTTCTTCATCTTAAGAATATATTTGGAGGCTGTTTCAATGAATTATTTTAGCCAGTCTGTGAAAAGTTTTCATTCATTTCAGAAAAAAGAAAAATTATATAAAAGGTGACTGAATTAATCAAAACAGTTTTCTCTCCCAACTACCAAAATGTGTATTCATTCTCTGTGGGGTAACCCATGGGAGATGCCAGGCATACTGTGAAGACAGTAAAGGATTGTCGTCCTTGTCGCCCACAGACAGATCCAAGGTTAAAACATAGGTGGGATCTTTGAAATTTTAAAATGAAAGATAAGAATGATCAAGGTTGTCTCAGAAGACTTTTATGATTTTTCATCAAATGTATGATTCTGAATGCAAAAAGAAAATGCAAAAGGACATGCTTTAAAAAAGAAGAAATGAAATCACTAAAATATAGGTGATGACTTAAAAGTTACTTTTCCAGTGCATTCATACATTAACTCTGAAAGATAGATAGACAGACAGAAAGAAAGAAAGAAAGAAAGAAATAGGTGGTTGAGGTAGACAGATGAGGTGATGGGTAAGTAGGTAGATAAGTGATAGATGGATATATAGGTAGATAGATGATAGGTAATAGATAGGTGATCGATAGTTTAGTGGGCTGATGTTACAGCACTGCAGGTAGCACACAACCATAATCCCCACCCCAAATCGTCGAGGCACGTAGAGGATGGACGAGTGACATGGACAGCGGATACGCACACCCTTCATGCTCTGCTGGTTTTCTTTCCATACTTGTGTGTTTCAACAGTATAATTTGACTTGAACTTTTGAGATAGCCTATTTAAAAGGGTGAGTAATGTATGATAATTCCTGCTGATGATTCATTTAATATCCTTGGTTTCAAAACTCCCATCAGAGGTGATGAGGGAGGAGATAGAAAAATTCTTTATTTTCCCTACTTGCCCTCTTTGTAACCCTTTTAATACCACCTTTTGTAGATTGCTTCGCAATCTACAAATATTAGGAAACTCAGAGTAGTCCGATGTACTGATCTGTGCTAATAAATATTAAAATCGAAATGAAATAGACATTAATAAAATAATATATTGCCTCAACAGAATTAAGGGATGATCAGATAGTCTTTTGAGAAATTTAGAAAAACAACATATTTTTAAGAAGGCTCTAGTGTCAAGGGTCTATTGTCTAGGGTTGAAGGGGTTTTTTTTCTTCTATTTTTTTTTTTTTTTTAATTTAGAGACAGAGTGTGCATGTGTGAGCAGGGGTTGGGGAGGAGCAGGGCGAGAGGGAGCAGGAGAATCATAAGCAGCGTCCACGCTCAGTGTGTAGCCTGACAGAGGGCTCGATCCCAGGACACTGAGATCATGACCTGAGATGAAGTCAGGAGTCCAGTGCTTACTGACTGAGTCACTGAGGCACCAAAATGGTTTCTATAATGTTTAACATATTGCATAATAGGAAAAGAAAAGCTTTCCAATTCATTTCTATGATTCTGACATCATCATAACATTCTAAGCTTAAAGATAACACAAAAAATAGAACTATTGACAAATCTCATGGCTGTCAGTGAAAAATCTTATGGCAAATACTGGCAAATTTAATCCAATAGTGTGTTGAAACTGTTATATTAATAGTGGCTAACACTTACATAGACGGTACTATGTTCCAGGTGCTATTTTAAGTTCTTTTTTTTTAAACATTTTATTTATTTATTTGGCAGAGAGAGATCAAAAGTAGGCAGAGAGGGGGGGGGAAGCAGGCTCCCTGCTGAGCAGAGAGCCCAGTGTGGGTCTCAATCCCAGAACCCTGAGATCATGACCTGAGCTGAAGGCAGAGGCTTAACCCACTGAGCCACTCAGGTGCCCCTCTTTTAAGTTCTTATGTTATTTTATTAACTGGAATGTAAACTTATAATGTCTTTTTCTATTTTGCTGATTGGTATAAAGAACCTAGAACTGTGCCTTGCACAAAACAAACACGCATTATATTTGTTGAATAAATCAATTAATAATTTTCACAATGACAATATGAGGTTGACCCTATTAATATTCCCATTTTACATAAAAGGCTATCATGGGCCCATAGAGATGAAGGAATTTGCCAGGGTCACACATACCATGCCCAACGATGTAGTTTTTTGTTTGTTTGTTTTGAGTGTAGGGAAGGTTTGTCATTACAAAATCTAATAATATTATTTAACATTTTAATCCATTGAAAAGAAAAATTTTGATATTTGTTTAAAAACAAGTGAATTGCAACTCTTAGGGGGAGGTACTCTAAGTAAAATAAAAAGGAAAAGGAAAAATTTCCTTAACATTTTATAAAAATAACTGAAGCTCGGCCTCCAGATTCTAACAGGTGTAACATTAGAAGAATTCCCCTTAAGACAGACACCAGAGAAAGATTTTTGCTGTCAGTTGTATTGGGTAACATTGTACTTAACCAAATGTTAGCTGAACAGGGGGAGAAATTGAAGTATATTATATAGGAAAGGATAAGGAAGAATGATCATTAATTGTGGCTTTTATACACTGACCTTGATAGGTAATAGGTTGGTGACTGCAGACAGGTTATTCAAATTCGCTAAGCTTTAACATTTAATCTCTCTGTTTAGGCTATTAGTACCACATACTTCACAAATTTGTTGTTAAAGTAAGTGAGATCGTGCATGGAAGGGGCCTCCTTTGCAATAGTTGACAAAGAGTAAGCACTCACTAAATGCTACTCATTTTTACTATTACCTCCTGAGAAACCGAAGACACCCAGTTGAAACCCATTAGCGTTAGTGGAAAGACTCCATGAGTCAGTGTGTTATGGTTTCGTATGTAAAGCTTGAGTGCTTTCTAATATACAAGTAAAAATAGTTATCACATATAATGAGACAGTAACACTATTTATAATAATACTAGTATATCCAGGAATATGTTATCATATTAACACATTAATAATAATATGCCTAAGGATAAACATAAGGATAAATCTCTCAGAAGAAAACTATAAAACTTTAGGGAGTATGATAAGACAAGATATTGATTCATCAAGAGGTAGCGTGTCCTCATATATAAAGACGCAGTATTCTAAAAGAAAAAAAAAAAGTCAAGTACTCGTGATCTTGACTCTCACCCAAAATGTACAAGTAAGCATGGAAAAATTAATGGTATGTCACTAACTTTAATATGGTCTTCCATACTTAAAACAGAATAACCAGGAAAATTATATAAAGAAGATCCAGAGATGGTGACTTGTATTTTTCTGATAGTGGCATGTGTGAAAGTTGTAATAATTAAGAGATTAGGCTCCTGGAATAAAAATAGGCAGATGGATAGAACAGAAATAGAGAGTCACAAGTATGTATGTGTCATTTCACATCAGTGGGAAATGAATTGAGTCTTCAGAAAAAGTGTTAGCTAATCACTTGGGGATAAAAACAGGAAATTACAATTTCTGGTGTCAGTGTTCTCATTTAGATATCACATAATATAAATTTCTCTGCATGTCCCTCCCAAAATATTCACATCCATAACCTATCCCCAAAACGTAAGTATCTCTTGCAAACAGAAATTCACAAATGCCTGTGTAATTTGTTTCATGGGACTCTCATATACTAACTATCATTGGTGCCAGATATGGGAGCCAGGAAGAGAGCAGGAGAGGATGGTGGCAGTGCCGGGTGGGGCGGGTTGGGGGGGAAGTACATATCATCATCCTCAGAGAGAGAAACACCCTTTCGTAACTGGTCTGAACTTTGATGGGTCAAAACACTGACTTATGCAGAATTTAAAGAGATGATTTGAAAGTTCGTAAGAGCAGGGGTGGCTTTATTGGGGAGAGGGAAAGGGTATTCCTTGGATGCAAAGTGATGGAAGTGAAAAATGAATGTAGAAATTAAAGGCTTGAAGAAACCAGGGAATGAGAAATCAGAACCGTTTTATTCTGGTGAGAACACTTAAGATATATTTTCTTAGGAACTTCCAAAAATATAATACAATGTGGTATTATTAACTATTAACTATAACTATTAACAGTAGTTATATAACTATGTAACTATTAACTATAGTCACCACGCTGTACAATATACCCCAGATCTTATTTGTCTTATAACTGGAAGTCTGTAACCTTTGACCTCCATCTCTCTGTCTCCGTACCCCTAACCCTCTGCCTCTGGGTAACCAGCATTGTAGTTTCTGTTTCAATGGGTTTGGCTTTTTTTCTTTTTCTTAGCTTCTTCATAAAAGTGAGAACATATAATATTTGTCTTATGTGTTATATATGTCTTATATGTCTTACAGTATGACTTCTTTCTTTAGCATAATGCCCTCATGTTGTTGCAAACAGCAGAATTTACTTGTCTCTCATGGCTGAATAATATTCCACTATATATATTTCATCTTTGTCTGTTGATGAACACTTAGTTTGTTTCCACATCTTGTGAATACTGCAATGAACATGGGAGTGCAGATATCTCTTCAAAATCCTGTTTTCATTTTTTTTGGATATATACCCAGAAGTGGGATTGATGTATCATGTAGTACTTACATTTTTAATTCTTTTGGTGAACCTTTGTTATGTTTTCTGTAGTGGAAACAAATGGAGAGCATAATGGCAACACCAGTTTACGTTCTCACCAACAGTGCCCAAGGGTTGGAGGTGTTAACTGGCACTATGGTGGTAATCATTTTGCAATATATAAGTATATCAAATTAACCCATTGTACATCTTAAACTTGTACAATGTTATATGACAATTATATCTCAATAGAGCTAGAAAAAAATAAAATATGAATTAAAAAAATCAGAACCCACTGTATTCTCTCCCAAGGAGCCATTGACTAAAGCAATTGTATTTTACTATATCAAAATAAAAAGGTACCCTTCATTCCTGCCTACATACATATGTAGTAGTTTTTTTTTAATTTTTTAAAAGATTTTATTTATTTGAGACAGAGAGAGAGAGAGAGAGCATGAGTGGTGGGGAGTAGCAGAGGGAGAGGAAGAAGCAGATTCCCAGCTGAGCAAGGAGCCCAATGTGGGGCTCGATCCCAGGACTCAGAGATCATGACCTGAGCCAAAGGTGAATACTTAACTGACTGAGCCACCCAGGTGCCCCAGATATAATATTGTTTGCTCAGCTAAATAAGACATTTCTAATGAGCAGAACATGGCGGGCAATATCTATTATCTGTACAATATCTATACATGGGCATTAGCCAAGAGAACCATGACGAAAGGAAGAAGTAAAAAGGATTAGGGAGAAAGACTAGGCATAAAAGATAGGCAGAGAAGTTTTAACATGCATATAACAGCAGTCCCTGAAGCCAAAAGCAGTGTGATGATATAGACCCAATATTTAAAAACTAAAATATAAGAATTTTGGGGAAATTAATGAAATCCTGAATGTAGACATTAGAGGGTTGACCATGTACCTAAGAAGGTTGATCTAAATTGGTCAATACTGCTAGAGAAATCTACTAGATTCTAAAGATCAGAACACACCCTCAGGGTGTCCATACGAGATGATCTGTCACTTGTAAGAAAGAAAATCAGATTGACATTAGAATTCTCTATGTTGACATACCATGCAAGACTGCAGTGGAGCAAACATTTATGAAATTTAAGGATGTATTTTTATATGAGCTTGTAGTTTTATACCCAAACTGTCTTTCAAAGGCCCAAGTCGTGCGGTACTTAGGAATCCTTCCTGAGGAGGCAGTGTTCCTCAGTGGGTGGTTTCTTGACGACATATGGCGCTCGTTCCAGAAAGTAACCTGCTGCACCACTTACTTTTGCGAACCAAACACGATTACAAAACAACAAAATGTTGACTGAACTAAACAATGTCCCCAGTGAAATAATTCATTTAATTCTGGCACAAATTTCTTATTTTACATTGTGCTAGTTGCCCGTCTGTAGAGCACCCTGTTCGTGGCACTCTGTTAAAGGATGAGATTCACCCAGGAGAAGATGAGTGAGGCGTGGAGGCAACAGGACTGATGATACGTACTAAGTATGTTGAAGTTTGCTGAGTGGCCATGACCTCTGGAAGCCCAGGTGAACATACACAGGTGTTTTCTAAGGCATCTGTGTTCTAGAAAACAACCACAATAATAGAGACAACATCATCTGTTTCCAAACTTTATGGATACTCTGTAGATCTAAGAGTAACCAGAATATGAGACAAATAGGGGACCATAGTATGTGGAAATGTCATATTGTCTGAAAAGATTCAAGTACTTAAAAGTGGACTGGATATTGACAGATATTGAGCAGGCGAAACTTTCACGAACTCCTTTGGGTGGTGTAACTTGGTCCCGCTGCTTGGAAACTTCCAAGTGAGAGTCTGATACGGATCCACCTGTGTGGCCTACTACTCAGCAGTTCCACTCGGTTTATCTCAAAAGTATATTCATCAAAAGATAGGCAGAAGAATAATTGTAGCAGCCCTTGGTGGTAATATCCTAAACCTGGAACTGACCCACATGTCTACTTATAGGAAGATGATTAAGCCAGTTGTGGTATATTTATACAGTGGGGCGATCGACAGCCTGGAGAATGCTGGAGCCATAGTGATTACACTCAACAATACAGATCAGTCCTACCACTGTCACGCTGATCAGAAGGAACCAAACATTAAAGCATGTATGTGGTAGGAGGCCCTTCAGATGAAGATTAAAAGGAGCCAAAATTGATTCCTGGCCTTTGGAGTCAGGGTGGTGGTTACTTTTGTCGATGCAGTTGCTGGTTGGGGGAGGAGGGGCACAAGGATACTTTCTGATATGCACGAATTATTCTCTTTCTTGTTCTGGGTTCTGGTTGTATAACATTGTTTGCTTCTTATAGTCCTTGATGTGGTGCAGTTAGCAATTTTGTACTTTTGTGTGGGCATCACTCTTTAACTTTCGTAAGGTTCACTATTGGGAAGAAAGAGAAAAGAGGAAAAATAAAATTAATCCTTGATTGTTGCTTAGGTTAATCAACGATAGTCAAGAGTAAAATTTAAAGCACCTAAACCAGTAAGGAAAAGAAGGACTAGGGCACTGCGTGTGTGTGTGTGTGTGTGTGTGTGTGTGTGTGTGATGTGTAGCAGTGAGCACTGCAACAAAAATACAAACCTTTATAAATAACAAAGAAAATAATGAAAAAACAAAAACATCCGTATAGAGAACCACAGTAAATATAATGTAATATATACAGTAAGATTCATATAAACTGTTTGACCAAGTATAACCTTGCAGTCCTATCAGTGAATACAAATGGGCTTAACCTACTTACATTTTTGAAAAACATATTGGCTCACAAAATAAAACACAACTCCTCTCTTGTTATGAGACATGTACTTCCAACAGCTCAGAAGGCAGAAGGGTGGGAGCTCTTCCACTCTCTCCTGCTGTGTCCCTGTGATGTGCCTATCACTGTGGGATATGTTGTTATGCACTTACTTGCCCTGAGGTTCAAAGCTTATTGTGTATATTTCCTGCCCCTGTGCTAGAATCAGCCATTTCTCCAAGCTGGAACAATTTGACCACCAAAATAAATAAATAGTATGAAATACATTTATAAATCCCTACTTATTTAGTAAGTGGGGAAGAATAGTCACATCTCCCATGCGGATGAATTCCACAGCATTTATGTAGATACACTGCCTTCAAGGAAGAAGAGCATACTCTCACCCCTCAGCTGTGGGCTGCACAAAGTAACTTCCTACCAGAGAGCAATATGGAGAGGTTGGGGAATAGAGTCGTTTTCCAATGGAGAAAACTGTCAGGTATGACCTTGACCAAATGATCAAGGTCAACATCAACAGATAAGCCATGTGGATGGAACCTACCCATGGTACGTTGTGATGGGAATGGCACTTCACCTCTGCGGTCTTCCTGCCAACACACATAACTCCAGGAAAATCATGAGAAAACACCAGACCAATTTCAGCCAAGAGACGGTCTATAAAATGCCTTATTAGCACTCTTCAGATCCCTGGAGCTCATCAGAAACAGGAAAACGTCTGAGTAACTGTCACTGTAAGGGGACATGAGAACATAATATGGTATCGTGGTTGGGTTCCTGGAACAGGAAGGGGCATTAGGTGAAGACTGAGACAATTTGAGTGAACTCTGGTTTTTAATGAACAATATTATAAAATACTGGCCTATTAAGCATAACAAATATGCCAGTCTGTTATAAGATGCTAATAGTAGGTGAACCTGTGTGTTTGAGCTCTGTGGGAACTCTGTAATATCTCTTCTATTTTTCTGTAGATAAAAAACTGTCCTAAGAAAATAGTTGATTAAAAATTTTACAAAGGGGAGGAGGCAAAGGTAAAACCAGTTAAAGGCAGATAGTGAATAAGGAGAGGATATTATCAAGATAGGAGTCCAGGTATGATAACAAAGGAACCCTCTTATGAAGCAAAAACTCTTCATTCATGAAGAGGGGATGCAAGGAAACAGACATAAAATAAGATCCAAACCAGGTAATCAGTGAAGTAGATATTAGAGTTCTGAATTAAATGCGACACCCTGTAATAGAGAACTTATTTTCATCTGAAGTGTGTCATCAGTGAAAATCCCTGGGTGTTCCTTTGTCTGTTGTTTTGAATATTATTCCTAGAAGTACATTTGCAAAAGTAAACTTAATTTGGAAAGGCAGATAAAAATCAAACCCTCAAATGAGCCAAAATACATGTCATATTGATAACGACACAAAAAGGCAAATTATTACAAGTAACTTATAAGCAGCCCAATGGGCGTACGATCTTCATGGAAAACTCCAAGAATGGAAAGATCAGAAACACATCCTGGACCACCCTTGGCCTATTTCTGGCAATTGTATTGATACAGTAATTCTGAAAATACCAGTAAGAGTGTGTACTGTGGGTTCCTGGGTGGCTCAGTTGGTTAAGCGTCTGACTCATGGTTTAGGCTCAGGCCATGATCTCCTGGTCGTGGGATCAAGCCCTGCATTGGACTCTGTGCTCAGGGAGGAGTCTGCTTGAGATTCTCCCTCTCCCTCCCACTTACTTTCTCTCTCTCTCTCAAATAAGTAAATAATTTTTTTTCTTTTAAAGAGTGTGTATTGAGGGGCACCTGGGTGGCTCAGTGGGTTAAAGCCTCTGCCTTCGGCTCAGGTCATGGTCCCAGGGTCCTGGGATCGAGCCCCGCATCGGGCTCTCTGCTCAGCGAGAAGCCTGCTTCCCTTCCCCTCTCTCTGCCTGCCTCTCTGTCTACTTGTGATCTCTGTCTGTCAAATAAATAAATATTAAAAAAAAAAAAAATAAAAAAAAAAAAAAAAAAAAAAAAAAAAAAGAGTGTGTATTGAGGGAGGAAATAAATATATTGATATGTTAGGAACCAAAGTTACTGCTAGAGAAGGGAGATACATATATACATTGAACAAAGTGAGGAAAAACAGTGTGTCAGTGGATCCAAACTGGAAGAATTTCTATGAACACATGATTTATAATCTGTATTTATAGATGTATCTCTTAGCTGTGCTTTCAGAAAGTGACCAGAAATAAATGGACTAATGATCACACCTGGTACCCACTTCTGGTTCCTAAGGCCTCTTTGCCTTAAAGAGCCCAGGATCCATGGAGAAATTCTTGATCCTAGGTCTGAGCTGGAATTGTACTGTTTGAAAATTACCAACATGTTCTTAATTAATAAGTGAATATGTTTTTCTTTTTTTAAATTTTTCTTTTTTTTTTAAATTTCTTTTCAGTGTTCTGGAATTCATTGTTTATGCACCACACCCAGTGCTCCATGCAATACCTGCCCTCCTTAATACCCACCACCAGGCTCATCCAACCTCCCATCCCTCTCCCCTCCCCAACCCTCAGTTTGTTTCTCAGAGTCCAGTCTCTCATGGTTCATCTCCCCCTCCAATTTCCCCCAACTCCCTTCTCCTCTCCATCTCCCCATGTCCTCTGTGTTATTCCTTATGTTCCACAAATAAGCAAAACCGTATGATAACTGACTGTCTCTGCTTGACTTATTTCACTCAGCATAATCTCTTCCAGTCCTGTTCGTGTTGATACAAAAGTTGAGTATTCACCCTTTCTGATGGAGGCATAATACTCCATAGTGTATATGGACCACATATTCCTTATCCATTCATCTGTTAAAGGGCATCTTGGTTCTATCCTCAGTTTGGCAACCGTGGCCATTGCTGCTATAAACATTGGGGTACAGATGGCCTTTCTTTTCACTACATCTGTATCTTTGGGGTAAATACCCAGTAGTGCAATTGCAGGGTCCTAGGGAAGCTCTACTTTTAATTTCTTAAGGAATCTCCACACTGTTTTCCAAAGTGGCTGCACCAACTTGCATCCCCACCAACAGTGTAAGAGGGTTCCCCTTTGTCCACATCCTCTCCAACACTTGTTGTTTACTGTCTTGTTAATTTTGGCCATTCTAACTGGTGTAAGGTGGTATCTCAATGTGGTTTTAATTTGAATCTCCCTGATGGCTAGTGATGATGAACCTTTTTTTTAATGTGTCTGTTAGCCATTTGTATGTCTTGTTTGGAGAAGTGTCTGTTCATGTCTTCTGCCCATTTTTTTAACATGATTGTCTGGTTTTTTGAGTGTTGAGTTTGAAGAGTTCTTTATAGATCTTGGATATCAGCCCTTTGTAGTGTCATTTGTGAATATCTTCTCCCATTCTGTGGGTTGCCTCTTTGTTTTGTTGACTGCTTCCTTTGCTGTGCAGAAGCTTTTGATCTTGATGAAGTCCCAAAAGTTCATTTTCGCTTTTGTTTCCTTTGCCTTTGGAGACATATCTTTAAAGAAGTTGCTGTGGCCGATGTTGAAGAGGTTAGTGCCTATGTTCTCTGCTAGGATTCTGATGGATTCCTGTCTCATGTTGAGATCTTTTATCCATTTCGAGTTTATCTTTGTGTATGGTGTAGGAGAATGGTCGAGTTTCATCCTTCTACAGATAGCTGTCCAATTTCCCCACCACCATTTATTGAAGAGACTGCTTTTTTCCACTGTATATTTTTTCCTGCTTTGTCGAAGATTAGTTGACCATAAAGTTGAGGGTCCTTATCTGGGCTCTCTGCTCTATTCCCTGGTCTATGTGTTTGTTTTTGTGCCAGTACCATGCTGTCTTGGTGATCACAGCTTTGTAGTAAAGCTTGAAATCAGGCAACGTGATCCCCCAGTTTTGTTTTTCTTTTTTAATGTTTCCTTAGCAATTCGGGGTCTCTTCTGATTCCATACAAATTTTAGGATTGTTTGCTCCAGCTCTTTGAAAAATGCCATGGAATTTTGATCAGAATGGCATTGAAAGTATAGATTGCTCTAGACAGTATAGGAATTTTACCAATATTTATTCTTCTGATCCACGAGCATGGAATGGTCTTCCATCTTTTTGTGTCTTCTTTGATTTCTTTCTTGAGTGTTCTGTAGTTCCTCAAGTACAGATCCTTTACCTCTTTGGTTAGGTTTATTCCCAGGTATCTTATGGTTCTTGGTGCTACAGTAAATGGAATCAATTCTCTAATTTCCCTTTCTGTATTTTCTGTTAGTGTATAAGAAAGGAACTGATTTCTGTACATTGATTTTGTATCCTGCCACATTACTGAATTGTTGTATGAGTTTTAGTAGTTTGGGGGTGGAGTCTTTTGGGTTTTCCATATAAAGTATCATGTCTTATGCGAAGAGAGAGAGTTTGACTTCTTCATTGCCAATTTGAATGCCTTTTATTTCTCTCTGTTGTCTGATTGCTGTTGCTAGGACTTCTGATACTATATTGAACAAGAGTGATGAAAGTGGGCATCCTTGTCATGTTCCTGATCGCAAAGGGAAGGCTGTCAGCTTTTCTTCTGAAGGATATAGTCTAAGTTAGTTGAGAGACTTAGTTGAAATTATGAATTTAAGAAATTGACCTTTAAGAAATTTTACTTGTATGCATACTCTTGTAGAAATCTTTGAACATTTTTATTTTTGATTTACAAGTACTAGCTACATTTGAAAATTTTTTTTTTTTTAAAGTGAGCATCTCCATTTTCTTCCCTTATGGGACTTCCTGCTGAGGATCTTTATGTGATATTTTGTTTTAATGCTTCTATCTGTTTCCATGTGGAGAAATGAATGTACGTGCTGGTATCACAGTTGGGGCTTTCCTTGGTGGTCCCGACCATCCATACGCACACAATACAAGCCCAGCAGAAACGTGAAAGTATGGAGAAAATTTTCAAAAAAATTAGCAACTGTGAGCCATAAAATGATGTTATTATTCAGCAAAAGAAATTACTTCATTAAGATATCAGTGCTTCTCGATCAGAATGATGGATTCTTTTTAAATGTCAACTACAATTGTATGTTTTTCAATAATGTGATCTGGTTTGAGAAGAAATTGAAAATTTTGAGGTAGATTAAAATTTAAGAATAATTGTTAGGAAACACCGTAGATGCTGAGAGACATTGAGGGATGCTGGTGACGTCAAGGACAAATATTTGTACCTCGTCTCCCACGGACGGTGAGGTCTATTTCCCTTTCATCCAGTAACCACACAAGTTGGTATTCTCATCCAGAAGAAAACAAAATGGTGCAGTCCGAGAGACCGTGGGCCTTACCGGCTCTAGACCTCGAGGCCAAGCAGGGTTGAATGTGGGCTCCAAGCAGAGTGGGTCCAGTCTCTCCAACGGTCTTGGATTGCCCCCCAGCTCTCAGGATTGGTCCTCTAACTTGAAGGGGACAGGCGTGGGGCATTCGTCATAGCGTTGTAACACTTGGACTTCACACTGAATGATAGCCTTACCCGGACACAGACAGTCCCTTCCTAAATTGGGGGTCACCCCTCAGTGGGTGCAACATGCTCCACCATGGTGGGGCCACCCAGGGAGGAAGCCAGCCATAGCCACACTTATAACTGGACCAGGAGACAGGACCAGGCTGGTGGATGAATGAGAAGCCCCTCCCCGTTTCTGGTGTTTACATTAAGATTATAGAACAGAGAGTGAATTGACATTTCTTGATAGCCAGCTCTAACCACTAGAAACAACAGTAACAACAACACCACACTAACCGTGTCATCCTTGCTCGAGACCACCCACCACACTTGGGAGTCGATCTGCCCTTCTTCTGCCCAACCACACACTATGCTGTTTACTTTGTGGCAGCCCCCAAATGAAGGCCGGGCAGCGTCGGCCCCACCAGAGCCCCAAGGGTGAGGCTGGGCAGAAGCCCCTGCCGTGGGCCTTCTCATCTCCCCTCTGACTCCAGCCTGATCCTTTGGCCTCCATCACCGATGTGGTTCCCAGAAAGCTACTGGAGAGCCTGACGATACAGGAAGCTGGGTTTGGAGGCCATTCCCATGCCAGCTGGTCACAGACTGTTCTGCGACATGCTCCTGGGATCCATAGTCTGACAGGTGCTTTTCTGCCGGGATTCGCCCATTCACTTCCCTAGCAGCTTCTGAGAGGCTTTTCAGGAAGAGTCAATGACGCCGGTTCTCAACTGGCTTTTACCCATACATGCTGGTCTATTTCATGCTTGACATCGTGGGAATGGTCCCGTGCACTTGGAAGTCGAGAAACCAGAGTCATTTTCTATGAACAGTCTGTGTCCTGTCCAGGCTTGGCCCTCATTGTCCCCTCTCCCTGGAGGATCCTTCACTGGGATAAAGCTGTCCCCTTTCTGGGTTTTGGTAGCGCTCCCTGAGTATCACCTAGAAGCGTTAGTCCCCGCCTCTCAGAGCAGCCTGTCATCCGGGCCCCGTGGAGCCAGACTGCACTCCTTTTGCTCTCCGCTGAATCCCGTGTGGAGCGCAAAGCCAGACACACTCTGTGTTTCCTTATCCCTTAAATAACTCTGTCTCACAGAGCTGTCACAGGTATGCTGGCTAGCTGATGGTGATTCACATGAAACGAAGCGGGGGAGTGGCCCCAGCCCTGAGAAACTGTGGTGGAAGGGAAAGAGCATTTCAGTACAGGGACAGGTGTGCATCTGGGCACTGTGACAGGTGTGCACGAGGGCACTGTGACAGGTGTACATGTAGGCACTGTGACAGGTGTGCATGAGGGCACTGTGACAAGTGTGCATGAGGGCATGGTGGCAGCTGTGCATGAGGGCACTGTGACAGGTGTACATGTAGGCACTGTGACAGGTGTGCATGAGAGCACTGTCACAAGTTGCATGAGGGCACGGTGACAGATGTGCATGAGGACATAGTGACGGGTATGAATGTGGACATTGTGACAGGTGTGCATGAGGGCATTGTGACAGGTGTTCATGAGGACATGGTGACAGGTGTGCATGAGAGCACTGTCACAAGTGTGTATGAGGGCATGGTGACAGATGTGCATGAGGACATAGTGATGGGTGTGAATGTGGACATTGTGACAGGTGTGCATGAGGGCACTATGACAAGTGTTCCTGAGGACATGGTGACAGGTGTGCATGTGGGCATTGTGACAGGTATGTATGAGGGCACTATGACAGGTGTGCATGTAGGCACTGTGACAGGTGTGCATGAGTGCAGTGTGACTAGTTTGCATGAGGGCACTGTGACAGGTGTGCATGAGGGCAGTGTGACAGATGCGCACGTGGCTGACCCGTGGAATAAAGACTGACCTTGAAGGACAGTTGTAACTTAGGCGGGTGAGAACAGCATGAGGAAAATGGGGTGTTTCGGAAGAGCGGTTTGAGCACACGTGGACTTTGCCTGTGTGTGCCCTGGACGGACCTTCACTAAACCATGAGACAATAACAGGCAAGTTTGGCCCGAGTGTGGGCCGTGCCCGTGACGGAGCTGGGCTTCCGTGTGGAGCTCTGCCTCAGTTCCCTCAGCTTCTGGGGCTGACAGCCACCCTTGGGAAGCTTCTGCAGGCACGACGGGCCTGGGCATGGTGACTCGGGGCCCCTCACTTCGCTCCATCCCTATGCTGTTCCAGGCGTGTGGAACCTGCGTCTGTGGGTTCAAGGGACCCAGTCGTGACACGACAGAGTTGAAGTCAGTCATGCACCAGCACCAGGAAGACACATCTAAACGGGCCCGAACACGAAACTCAAAGACGAAGTGTTACAGACTCAAGAAGCAGATACTTCTTGAAGTGAAACCTATTGTGACCCTTTTAACATAGGCATCGAACTGTGGAAACTTCCAGAGTAGGAACTTCCCCATTTTTGTTCACTTCGCCCGGCTCTCTAGAATATACAGCCTATGTGGACGGGAATGCCGTATCCTTATTAATATTAGGTGGTCACAGTGGAGTGATCGCTTCGGGAATAATCAGTGTTCATCAGAAAAAAGTGCAAGACTTGCTTATCTTTGGGGGGACTGCAGAGGAATGCAGAGCCTGGTAAGACGTGCATGTACGTTGCTACTGGTTTTTGTGATACTGGGGATGGAATCCTGTTTCTTTAAATAACATGCTACATATCATAAAAGGGTGACCTAAGCCCCAGACTTCATAATCCCGAGGCTTTAATGTCATACTTAGCTGGACCACATCCTTCGCAAGCCCCAGTGTCCCAGGGCACGGGGAGAGAGCTGTTCCTACAGTGCTGCGTGGGGCCGTGGGGAGCCCTGGTGACCTCGGGGCTGCGGGCCGCGTGCGGGGCTGCGGAGGGAAGTTGTGTAACACAGGAGCCGGACGCCCCGCAGAGCCAACGCAAACACTGAAATAGTTCATTTCTGCAGCTCAAGGACATGCGCTCTTCCGTTTGAGACTTTCCCCTTTCAGAAGGGGAGAAGAGAAAAGCGAACAAAGGCATTTAGAACTCCCCGGGTCTTTGTGGATCGTGGGCCCAGGGGACACGCGCCGTTCCCCCGGGGCTCGTTTTGGTGGGTGTTGACGATGCAAGTATACAGCGGAGTCCCCAGACCGTGTTTGCTTTTAGATGAATAATTCACTCGTTTCCTTGCCCGAGTTTTTCTCGTCGGAGCCACTGGCCTTTCAGATTAAATAAATATAATGTTTCAAAAGACTGGAGGCATGAATATTCATCAAGACCAAAACAGTGAACATAAATAAAAGCACTTTTATATAACATTTAATTTTTTTTATGAGGACCTTACTTTGTAGATTTTTGTTTTGTGTGTTTTTTTTTTTCCCTGCACTTCTAAAGTGATATTCCAAGTGATTTTCCAGGACACCGTTTCTTCCATAGCCTACCCGTTACTGAGGTGCCGATACTCGTTTTCAGCTTGCTCCGTTCAATAGTCCCCTTTCCATAAATAGAAATAAGGAGGTACTTGCTTATGGCGCAGTCCACGAGCCGTAGATGCTACCCTCCTAAGGTATCAGGCTCTCCATAAAGTGTCTAAAAAACTGGAGAAATGCCAAAAGAAAAGTAAATAAAACAAAATAAAATACGGTTATGTACCCTGAGAAACATAGCTCGTTCATATACATGCAGTATTGCAGGATATTTGTAGGTGTTTTTATATATGTGCCAGGGATTTAAAGGTTAAGAACATACATGCCAACTGCTGGGAACACAAATAGTGAAGATCCCCTTTTCCTGCTTCCTTTGGGGATGGAGGTAAGAGTAGAAGAACAGAAGGAAAAAATAACCACAAATTAAGTCTGTGGTTATGTTTGCCCAAACTACTGGTTTAGAAGGAGCCAGTTCTGTTGTATTTGATTAACTCTGTTTTGGAGTTGTCGGGGTATCTTATTTAAGTTATCCCCGAGTGTTGCTGTCTGTTTGATAAGCACTGGCTACCCCAGGTTGTAACTGTTTGTCTTTGACCAGGACCACATAGTACATGCTGATTTAATCGCAGTATACGATATAATTTAAATCTGAATGGCAAATGAGAGTGAAGTTACTCCACCGGCAGCAGGAAACTTAAATCTGGGATGCACTACTCCTGACTGCCCTACAGCCATTTGCCGGGTTGGAGAGATGGGAAGTTCATCACAGGAAGGCTGGGGTTGCGCCATTCGGGTCCCCTCAAAACCGGGGCTACGGAGACATGAAAATGTCCACGGAGTCATTTGTGAAAATCTGAGTTCAGAAAGGAGAAAGCTGTTTATCACCTTCAGAAAAAAATAATTTAAGAAAATCATCAAAGAGCACTTTGTTTTCTCCTAATCGTGTGAGTAGAGAAAATAAGTAGACATAGTCTAATAAATAATAAACATTATTTTGCCTGATTGCTTCCAAATGAACTTGCTCTTTTTTTTTCCTTGGCGTTTGATGAGAAAAATAATTTTTAAGAAAAAGGACTCCTGGTGTTGAAACAAGCTGTTTGGATAAGGCAGATGGATTCTCAAGGTTCTTTTTATTTTGAATAACATGGAGCCCCATGCACTGAGGGGCGCTCACCTGCTTCGTTAACCTTCAAGGATTATGGCAAAATAATGTTTTTGTTGCTTTTTTTTTTTTTTTTTTTTTTTTTTAGCTTTAGCAGAAGATTATGGCTGTTTTTTATCCTGTCTTAGGACTTTGGCAAAATACTTAACCCTTCAGCACCTTGATTTTTCCAGTTGTAAAATAAGAAAATACTTGCCAATAAATCTTGTTTGTAATGGGTATTGAGCTAGAGAAAATGTCAGTTTTAGGTTGGATGATGTTCTTTCTGTATACTCAGGGACATTTCTGGCATACACCCACTCTTTCCCATTTCTTCTGGTGTTTCTAAAGACTTTGCCATGCAATTTGGAGACCTTGGGAAGCCTGGAGATTCTGGTAATTGTCTTAGAAGTGATACTTACCAATTATATTGCCGTGAGTTAACATTTTGCTGGAGCCCTGTAACAACTCCCAGGAGTCCCAAAGGAAATGACCTATATTTTAGGTCTTCATTACAGTAGCAAATCACTTCTGATATGAATTTTTGCCTTACTCGGGTTTCCGCTCTGAATGATGAATATCAAGCAACCCATAGATCCAAGTGGCTTATGGAGTAATGACATATTTCCTATGTCACACTCATCAGTCTGCCATTTGTTGAATTTGTCCGGTCTCACAACCCTCCTGGACTAAACAGGTAGGTGTAGACTCTAGACTGTGGGTTCGGTCCAGGTCTGCTATGGGTGTCTTCAGTCAGACCTGTTTGAGAGTCATGTGTTTTTCTGGACCGTGGCCTTCTCATTGTGGAAGACCAGAACTCCAAGGAGGCTGGCAGAAATGTAAATCGAGGCCTCTTAAAGCCTCAGTTCTGAACTGGTTTGCTGTCAGCCTATATTCCGTTGCTCAAAGGAAGTCACGTGGCCATGTTCAAAGTCAGTAAGCTAGGGATGTATCTCCACCTGCTCTTCTCCATGGCAAGGGCTAGAGACAAGGAAGAATGGCAGATAGATAACCATATTGTACTCTTTCTGGCACATTAGGAAACTGTGCCTAACTGAGGGACATTAGGAATGCTTTGTGTCCTCATTTTTGTCTTGGCCGAGAAATCACTATCCAAAACAAGTCTTTACAGAATGTGATAGATGCTCTGGGAAACAGGAAAGGAAGGGGGAACACGATACTATTTTTTCAGGCCCAGGGGATATTTTCACAATGCAGACAGTAGCCCACATTCAGACATAGTATTTGGATAATTACTGGTGGAAAGTTTTCCGATTTTTAACTCTAGACATATCAGACTTGCAGACGGACTCTGCTGTCATCATGTGACTACGAGGGGAACAGGGAAGGAGGTATGGGAAATAAATGAGCACGTTTGAGAATTGGCCGTCGATCCAAGTAATTTCAATGTCTTAAGAACAGGGCTTGTCTGTGTCTTCTCCATAATAGGTAATAAATTACCTTGTACAGTGAAAATAACTACTGGGGGATACATGCATATGAATGACGAGTGAAGAAAAGGAGATGACACATACAGGTAGATGGAGACCCAAAACCAAACAAGGAGTCAGGAGGAAAAGAAGGGACCGAGGGAAGGGATCCACATCAGTCACTACCCACCACTAAGTACTGCTCAGGGCTCAGAACAGACAGAGGGCTGGGGAGAGAACAAGCTGCCTTTGTTCCCTTAGGATATCAGGTTTTTACATCCTACTATTCTTTTTTTTTTTTTTTCCAAGCTTTTTAAAATTTATGATCTACCTCCTACTTATTTTAAATGAAAAAAGGCACAGTGAGAGTCATTGTTTTCTCCTCTGATTCCATCAGTCTCCCTAAGTCTGAATAACATTTCCGAAGAAGAATGAGCGGTATGTGGTGATTCATGATTTCATCAGTACTCTCTGCAGCCCAGGCTTTCCATCAAAGAGCATTATATGTAGCCTCTCACTTCAAAACATAACATTTAAAGAATTGTTTTCATATTCTGTACTGAGGGCGTTGATACTTGGGAAATCGTCTTAGCTGAAGGTAACTGTAGATGAAATGTAAACTCTTTTCTATTATTAAGTCCTCAAGGTGTCCTGAGTTTTATTCTAAATGATGGTCCTAAAGGATGTTTTGGAATAGTATGAAGTTAATTTCCAAGAATTTCTAAGGATTTTTTCATTAGAAGAAAGGTAGGGTTCTACTTGAACTTTTCCAGTATTAAACAAGAGATACTACTTGATGACTCAAGTGAATAATTCAGATTTTGCCTGGGACACAAGAGAGGACATGGCAGAATGGGGTAGTGACCACACAGAGGAAGGTGTGGGACATGCTCCAGGCTGTCAGTAATTGTGGATCTGGTCCTTTTTGCTTATTTAGTAGAAATGATGTTGGAAATAAATATATTTTTTAAACCTGGTCCTTATTTTAAATCCAAATTGGTCTGGAGGCCTCAAGAAATAAAATCTAGTAACCAGGTCAAAGATAAGTAATTATTTGTCACAGTTCACTGTCTAATTGATGAATACAGTAACTACTTAGCACCAACTTGAAAGAGGCAGAGATGAATACATTTCCTTCATCTTGTGATCTATCTGGTTGGAGTGTTGGAAATTCCCTGCAGTGACCACCACCTTATGGAGAGTGACCGATCATTGAACCCATGGATAGCCCTTCAGATCCATGTGGGCCCCACACATATCACCTGGGAACAGGACTACAGTAGAGAGTCATATCTAAACGCAAGGCAGGGCCCAAGAGTGTGTATTTATTTTTTTTTAAGATTTTTTTTATTTATTTGACAGAGAGATCACAAGTAGGCAGAGAGGGAGGGGGAAGCAGGCTCTCTGCTAAGCAGAGAGCCTGATGTGGGGCTCGATCCCAGGACCCTGGGATCATGATCTGAGCCGAAGGCAGAGGCTTTAACCCACTGAGCCACCCAGGTGCCCCAAGAGTGTGTATTTCTAATGAGTTTTCAGGTGAGGCGGGGCCCAGGTGTCTGCTACTTAGGGTAGCAGACATCTGCGCTCTGCCCAGCCAAGGACAAATCAGGGATATTGTTGATCCAGGGATACCAGGAAGTGTAGAAGAGGCCTGTGTCTTCGACACCACATGACAGGTCAGCCAAGACAAGTAATGAACTGGAGGGAACGGGGGAGATGGTGCATACATCCAGGCAGGGGTCATGAGACACCTACAGGCTAGTGAATGCGGGGCACACTGTTGATGGTAGGAAGTGGGTTTAATTTTCATTCCTTGCGCTAAAATGGTTTGGGACTTCATTAAGATAAACATCTTCTGCACAGCAAAGGAAATAGTCAACAAAACAAAGAAGCAACCCATGGAATGGGAGAAGATATTCGCAAATGACACTACAGACAAAGGGCTGATCGCCAAGATCTATAAAGAACTCCTCAAACTCAACACTCAAAAAACCCATGTTAAAAAATGGGCAGAAGACATGAACAGACACTTCTCCAATGAAGACATACAATTGGCTAGCAGAGACATGAAAAAGTGTTCATCATCGTTAGCCATCAGAGAAATTAAAATCAAAACCACATTGAGATACCTCTATACACCAGTTAGAATGGTCAAAATTAACAGGACAGGAAACAAGTGTTGGAGAGGATGTGGAGAAAGGGGAACCCTCTTACACTGTTGGTGGGAATGCATGTTGGTGCAGCCACTTTGGAAAACTGTGGAAATTCCTTAAGAAATTTTAAAAAATGGTTTGAATTATCGACAGCATTGTGCATCTTTTAATGAAGAGTCTATAGCTGTGATGCTGTGCTCCCTTGTTATCTTTGTTACTGGTTGGGGCTTGAGTTAGCTGGAATGGAAATGGTTGTCATCCTGCGTGCCGCCGTGTGGTGGTGGGAGTCACGTGTGTCTGCAGAGCGCCCTTGATTTACACCTTACAGAGAAGATTGCATGTGTCATTGCACCCGAAATGTTTCATTCCTTCCTTCTGCAAATATTTGTTGAGGTCTTTTATGGGACAGGTACTGTTCTCAGTTGTAGGGAACCATCCATGCAGAGCCTTTGTCCCCATGGAGTCTACATTTATATGGGAGAAGACAGAAAATAAGGATTAGAAGAACATAAAAGTAAGCATTCCAATTCCAATAATGTTATGAAGAATTTAAAGCAAGGTGATTAGCTAGAGAATGAATGGGGTATATTTTAGATAGGGGATCAGTGGATTTTCTCCGGGGAGGTAGTGTTTGAGTTTTGAACCCTAAACGGCGGGAAGAAGCCAGCCAAGGGAAGGTAATGGAAGAACACTTGGGGCAGAACAGAAAGTGCAAAGGCCCTGAGTTTCGAGGACCAGCGAGAGGACCGGTATGGAGGGACTGTGGATGTGGTTGATGGAGTTGCTGAGATAGAAGATCGGAGGCACCAGCCAGACCAGACATTAGGAACTCTTAAGGGAGCATGATGGGGACTTTGCATATTTCTTCAGTCATTTTTGACATGTTAGATCACTTTGGTTGCCATGACTTGTTAGCTAACAGCTCCATCATGTTTCATGATTATCATTCCTGTTTGGTGGGGCAAACATTAAAGGTCTGATTTTGTAGCAACTCTGATGTCTGTAATACAGTATTGCTACTCAGTGACAGTGCCTGCCATGCCTTTGATACCCGGAACTTCTTCCAACCACAAGTTTGTACCCTTTGACAAAGATCTCCCCCATTTACCACCATCTTACCCACCATTCTACTGTTTGTACAAGTTTGGCTTTTTTAGATTCCCCATCTAAGTGATGTCATATGTATAAGTAAATCATCAGTGTCTTCTCTTTTGGACTTCTCTCATTTTGCATAATACCTTCATGGTCCATTCATGTTTTTGCAAAGGGCAGGATTTCTTTCTTTCTCATTGCTGAATAATACTCCATTTTGGGGGTATGTATATATACACACCTTATCTTTATCCATTCATCCATTGATGGACACTTAGGTTGTTTCCATATCTTGGTATTGTGAATAATACTGCAAAGAACTTGGAAGTTTTCAGTATCCTGTTTTCCTTTCCTGTGTTTATGTACCCAGAAGTATAACTTTATTATTATATGTAAAAGTATGCCATCTACATGTTGTACACCTTAAGCTCACACAAAGTTATGTGTGAATTATTTCTCAATTGTAAAAGAATCACTTTGACTTTTGCATGGAAAACTCATGCTAGGGGACACTGGTGTAGGGAGAGAGGGCATTCAGGATGATGTTGCAGGAATCCAAGATGATCATATGAATTGGACTAGAGTTGCAGCCACAGATGGAAAGGGACAGGTGGATTCAGGATGTCTTCTGGGCATCAAGAGAATGAGGAAGAGAAAACTAGTAAGAATAACTTCTAGGTATGGGGACTAGAGTTAATTAAATGAGATGGGAAAGAATATGAGGACAAGGGTTGGAGGTTGGAGAGATCAAATATGTGTAATGAGAATTGCATCCACATACTTGAGTCCTATTCTGATAAGCCAGAGTCTCTGTTATGCTTTCCTGTAAATAGTACTAATGACGGTTTGGCTCTCATGTTTGTGTAAATCCACTATGGTGCACAAGCGTGAAATTCAGAATTAGATCTTAGAACTGAGCCAGTGGACTCAGCCTACAGCCCCATGTAAAGTCTTGTGAGGCCTGAAGCCAGAGTGATTGAAAAGAGAATGGAACCTGAGAAAGCTCCAGAAGCATCTGGAAGCATCCATGACATGAGCTGGGCTGAATTCTACCTGGGTCAGACATCTAGACCTCCTTGTGGAGCGGACACAGGCTGTCCTTCCCTTGATTTGTTCTTGTGGAAAAGCCTCTTTCTTTGAGCTGGGGAGAGGTGGCTTCTTAACTGACACAGGAGCTGAGGTATGATGGGATTTTAGTGGGGTTCCATCCATGCATGTATACATGCCACATACACAGGATTACACACATGTATGTGTGTGTATGTGTATATGCATATGTTTCTCTATATGTGTATACACATACACATGTAAATGTAGATACAGATTTGCAAGTGCACACCCCTCCCCACTGGGGGGACCTGGGAGGGAAAGAGGGGAAAGGGAAGGAAGACACACCTGAGAAAGAGGGTAATCTTAGCCATAGAAGGCTGGATGTACACTGATGGCTTCACTAAACGTCAGTATGACTGACAGTTCCCAATTAAAGAAAAAACTGGTTACACAGTTGTGATATTTGTACTAAGAAATATAACAGTGACTCAAAGTAATCCTTATAGAAAGTATGATCAATGAACAAGATAAGAAAATGCTAATCTCAATGAAAAGCTAAGTATCATTTTGCACATCAACAAATCAACAAAAGGAAAGAGAGAGAAGCAAACCAAGGAACAGATTCTGAACTAGAAAGAACACACTGATCGTTCCCAGAGGGGAGGGGTCCGGCGGGATGGGTGAGACAGGTGATGGGGATGAAGGAGAGCACCTGTCGTGATGAGGATGTATGAAAGTGCCAAGTCACTACATTGTACACCCGAAACTAATATTACTCTATCTGTTAACTATACTGGAATTTGAATTAAAACTTAAAAAATGTTAAAGCATATTTCTGGCTAAATATCTTTCTAGTTGTTTCCAGAAAAAAATGTAAATGCTCCTAATTAGTAAGTGGTATAGATGTTTTCAAAGCCAGCAATCCTTTGAGATGGAAGTAACATTCAAAAAGAAAATTTTTATTCAAATGTAGGATTTACTTACAGAATGCTCAATTAGATCACTATATTCAAGAATTCTCTCTTTTCCTTTGGCAATTTTTATTAAAATTTGTCATTTCTAGTTCTGAAACGCCAAGATACAATGTTAAAGGAACTACAATTCGTGCTTTATTCAGGAAGGTATAATTTCTCTGGTTTTAGTGAAATCTTTCTTTGAAAATTGAGCTACTACTTTAAACACTGCTATTTTTGATGTCTCAGAGATTTGTTGGAAAGAGGGTGATTTGAGGAGCTCAGCTTCTGATTATAAAATACTTATATTCACTGGAATGTTATTTCTTTTAACATTATTAGCATAAAAAATAGAAAGTATTTCTCAGGTGATGTATTTTCAACAGAACCGTGGTGATTTACATGAGTAATCCTGATTATCTTGCTGATTATGCTAGTTTATGCCTTCTCAGGTAGATTGGAATAGACAGCAGAGCTTCATGGTGACATTAGAGCTGGGGTACAATTTGGAAGGAAAAACTAGGCCCTCCGTCTTTCAGCTACTGTTGGCATGTCTGGGAACATTCCGTTTGCCATTGAACTCTGGAACAAATGGGAGCCACACAATGAAGCCACAGACTTCACACGAGGGACCTGGGCCGTGAGAGATCAGATTTACGTGGAGTCTGGTTAGGACCATTTCTGTCTATCCTACCCTTGCTTAAGTAAGTCTTCTCCATGTTTTCAGTAATTTTCTGTTTAAAAAAGGGAAAAAAAATCATGTTTATGACATATTTCTGATTCATAAACTAAACAATTTGATGTTACGGACACTTAGTCTTTGTCCTGCATGTGGGAATGGAGCATGAAATGGAAAGTGCACGGAAAGTGCTTGAGATCTAAATTCTGGCCTTACGGTGTAGTCTTGATACTGCATTTTGATTTGTGCCCCCTAGAAGAGCCGAATTGCTTCAAAGTGTGACCATGAGCAGAGACCCGTGTTCAGAGAGGGAGCCAGGCATGGGGGTTGTGAGCAGAGCGCCCAGGAACAAGCATCCCCTCCAGGACTCCAGAAACAGCCATGAGGCCTGGATCATGGGGAAGAAGTGAGTGGACCCAGTAGAGGGGAGGTGGCCTCAGGAGGCCACATCCTAGGACAGGGGGCCATTGCCAGGACCTGGGAGTGTACCCTGAACAAAATCGGGGGGCAGCCGGAAAGCGTTGTTGGAGAGATGTTACGAACTTGTATCTGAAGTGGGTCTAGAAGGAGGTGAGATTTCAAGAGGCCAAGAAGAGGAAAGAGGACATCCTGAGAGTGGGAGTGGCAGATGTCGAGTGGAAGGCCCCACACTCCTGGGGACGCACCCCAGGCTTACAGACGTGGCCCCCGAACAGGGTAGGGTGTGGGTGTGCGTGGAGAGTCCAGTCTGGGGAGAGTCTTGACCTCCAGGCTGCGTGGTTTCCACTTTATTCTGTGACCATGAGAACCCTTGAAGAGAAGAGTTCTGAGCCATGGGGTAAGCCAGAGGAAATGTTCGACCAAGGAAGGAACTAATTGAACCTGTGCACTGAGAATCATGATTCTAGCAGCTGTGTGTTGGCTGGATTCGGGAAAGGGGAATGTTGCAGAAAGGGAGATCCGTGAGAATATTGCCGTGGCTGGATAAGGGGCTCCTGCCTTGCCATGAATGATCACCAGTAAGGAAATGCTAAGTAATCTGGTGCATCCATTACTAATGGAATATTTTGTAATTGGTAAAAAAGTAAATCATATATTCATATCTACAGACTTGGAAGGATGCCCATCATGTATAATTCAGTGATAAAAAGCAAATTGCATAGTAATGCATATAAAGGCATCTAATTTATCCATCAGTAAAACCTTGTGTGTGTGTGTGAGAGAGAGAGAGAGCGAGCGAGCTTGGTATCAGTCAGGACCACATAAGCTGTGCTTGAGGTCCTAGGGGCTTACTGCCACAAAGGATTATGACTCATTCAAATGAACACAGGTCCATGTGGGTCAGCTGCGGGAATCTGCCTCTCGCTTGAGACCGTGTCTGGGAGAATCCCCTGTGTCATGTTTCCATGATTGCTAGAGAGGGGGAGGGGGTTTGGTAAGTTGTGCACTGATTTCCACCCACAAGACACCTATGACTTCTTTCCACACTGTATTTGACAAAGCCAGTCAGATGGCCTCATCTGATTTAGAAGAAAATGCTCAATGGTTTCTAGAAGGAAGAAAGTTGGAAATATTTGGTAATGAGAATGGGGCAGAGTAGGCAAGAACAAAGAAGGCTGTACACTCTGGTTCCCTTTTTGGGGAACGGGAGAAGAAGAAGGGACAGGAAAATATGGAAGCATATTTCTTAACATATGGAAAAGTAAGGAGCCAGCCTAGTGGAAGTAAGCGTGGAGAGGAGCAGACACGCAGTTCGCTGGAGTCCTAAAGTAAGAAGACACCGGTTTTGAGTGTGGATGTGAAGAATTGTCAAAGGGGACACATAAAGGTTTGCACCTGGGTTGTTGGGGCATGAAGACCTCATGGGTAGAATTGCTTAGCTTGTGAGAGGAACGGGTTTAAGAACATAAAAGAGAAGCTCTTCTTTTGTTTGAAAGTTATGGAGCAGGGGCGCCTAGGTGGCTCAGTTGGTTGGGCATCTGATCTATTTCAGCTCAGGTCATGAGCTCAGGGTCGTGAGTTCAAGCCCCACATCAGGCTCTTCACTCAGTGGGGAGCCTGCTTGAGATTCTTTCTCCTTCTCTCTGCCCCTTCCACACCCCACACTCTTATGTGCTCTTTCTGCCTCTCTAAAATAAGTAAAAATCTTTTTTTTTTTTAAGATTTTATTTCCTTGTGTGACAGACAGAGATCACAAGTAGGCAGAGAGGTAGGCAGAGAGAGAGAGGAAGGGAAGCAGGCTCCGTGCTGAGCAGGAAGCCCGATGCGGGGCTCGATCCCAGGACCCTGGGATCATGACCTGAGCCGAAGGCAGAGGCTTTAACCCACTGAGCCACCCAGGTGCCCCAAATAAGTAAAAATCTTAAAAAAAATTACAGGCTTGAGGTTCAAGTAGACCGGTAGGAAGATGTGTAGGTCTTGCAAAAGGCAAATGGTGGGCTAAGTTAAGAGAAACCCTTCAGATGGTTTTATTGGGAGGAGTACTGCCACTTCAGATACTGTGCCAATCCAGGTTTCTGGACAGGGTCTCCATCATCAGATCAGTGGTTCCTCTTTCTTCAGCCTCTGGACAGAGGTACCTTCAAGGGGAATCAGTCATGGGAATGTCCCCATGGTAACATGGAAACCCAAGTGCCTGCATTCGCCTTTTTGGAGCTTTTAACCCACACATTCTTTAGATGTGCCAAATCCATTTTGGTTTTACATATGGCCCTATTTGAAGTTGCTTTGGAAAGAAGGCTAAAAAAAAATAAATAAGTAGAGCCCTCTGGGAGTCATAAGAACTGAAGACTATTCCCCTGTGGGACTTGAAACCACACTTGACTTTCTTCTTTCCCGCGCAGCCTGTGGGCTCCCCAGGCACCCCGAGCGGAGCTCCTGAAATGCTGCCACTAAAATTCAAAACTTGATTTAATACAACTTGCTTAATTGACCTTTAAAAAATTCATTTTTTCATCTAAAAATGAACATTTAGCAGGAGCAACTGTATTTGGAAAACAGAATGTCTGTTCTCCATTTGGTTACTGCAGATAAGCCCTCCACGTGCTTCCTTTTCAAAGCTCAAAATGTCTGCAGAAGTATATATTAATTGAAATAATGTGAGAGCTTTAGAGCTGTCCAAAATTAAGCTGTTCAGAAGTTATGATAATTTTCAAAGAACTGCTACAGGTTTTGCATTAGAAGAAAAATGTGTAGTTGTAAAAGAGAGACTCTTTGTTGTAATTGTAAATTCTGATACCTGAAAATGTTCCTTTAATGCCTCTTGGAGGATATAGGATCTAGCATTAACGTTGTGTCTAGAAATTAGTGTCTTAATTGAAAATATTTGGTGGCTCTTAGGGATTCCAGAGTCAATTTATTTTTCTCAGTAAACCATGACAGTGTAATGGTTGTTTTTCTCATTCCTAAAAGCAACTTTTTCTCTAGTTTCATGGCTGTCAATCAAGGTGATCTTACCCCCTGGGAGACGTGTGACAATGTCTGGAGATATTTTCAGCAGTCGGCACAACTTTGAAGAGGGGAATGCCAGTGGTGTCTACTGGGGAAAGGCCGAGATGTTTCCACACCTCCTACACTACACAGGGCAATGTCCGTCCCAAAGAACTGTCAAGCCCCCAGTGTCAACAGGGTTGAGTTGGAGAAACCCTGCTTCCCAGAATCTGTACCCCTATTCAGCATTCAAGAAATGAAACATCTGTTTTAGCTCCTAATGGGCCAGTATTTAATATAACTGTCTTCTCTGATAATTTTGCTAAATGTTCATTGTTGTATGTTATTTTTTACCAAAACCCACACTGTAAACACAAACGGAAAGTTAAATGTACAGAAATAAAGGGAATATGAGCCTATCTTTGAAACGTGAGCAGTTTTGTAATGATGATTAAAAATTGGTCCTGGGGCGACTGGGTGGTTCAGTGGGTTAAGCATCTGCCTTCAGCTCATGTCAGGATCTCAGGGTCTTGGGGTCAAGCCCCGCATCAGGCTCCCTGCTCAGCGGAGAGTCTGCTTTCCCCCTCTCTCTGCCTACTTGTGTTCTCTCTCTCTGTCAAATAAATAAATAAAATCTTTTTAAAAAATCGGTCCTGCTGACTCAAAGAATCCAATATTGGAGCCAAGACATTGGGCACTTTCTGTGATTATCTTGGCAGAAGGGAAGATGCTTGCTTCTTTCCGTGTCAGTCCTATGGAAGTGGTCCGTGGGCACTTGTGTCTTCTGTTAGGCCTTCAGCTTCGTGAAATTTCCATCAAGGGAGAGAAATATTGCCAACTCGTTACTGAGAACATGTGAAGAATTAAACCCATGGATTACTGTTTGGGCTTTGACACTGACTACTTGGGAACTATTGGCCAAGTTCCCCATTTCTCTGGGTCGGCGATACCGCTTTTGGAGAACAGGAGGCAGTGGACAGCCCCCGCTTAGAGCTCTTGTAAAGACTAGATGAGATCACACATCTGAGAGTGGGGAAGGAACCTGTATGCAGAGGGCTCCATAAATGTATGTCCTAGTTCTTATCGGTTTTTAAATCTGATTAAATCTGATTTCTAAGAACTCATTCTGTATATTCTCTTCTTGGGAAGATGGAGGGAGGGGACATCCCCCGTCTGCCCATGTAGATTGGCACCTGGCTCAGAAAACTTCCTCCCAAGAGTTGCCCAGTTTCTTTCCATCTGTCTAGGTGTTTTGGCACAAAAACTGTCTAACATAATTTTTTCCCATCCCATCTATAGAGTAGAAATAGAATGCTCAATAATAATGCTTTACTGGAAAACATCTTCATAATATTTTTAAAGAGGTAAAATTAAAAAAAAAAAAACATGCTTACCAGAAAAATAGTATGGCCATGGTGATCCTTTTGCCCATGTGTTTTGGCCTGAGGTCCCTTACGACTAGACTGAATTGGGAGGAGATGAACGTGAAACGGTTGGTCCATGCCCAACCTAGGCTCCCCAAGGAGGATTCCTAGACGCATTTCCCTACTCTTGGTGGGATTCTCCTTGGCTGTCATTCTGAGACCCCTGAACTTGCAGGATCTTAGAGAAGAGGATGTGGAGACCATACCCCATCGTCTTGCTAGAGTGGGGCTGGGTACCCTTTCTCTCAGGCAACATCAGCTGTAAAGCAATGGCTGATCCACGTGATTGTCCCTTCCCTGAGCTGTCAAGTGCCTGAGATCCGGGATTCTGCCTCCATCCTCCACCTCCAGGACCTCACTGATTTCTCCGGGAAGTTCCATACATGCTCCTCTAATGAGCAGGTGTTTGGTTGGCGTCCCCTAGAGAAAAGGAAGGAGCATGTTTGGGAGATCCAAATTTCCTTTTAGGTCATGCCCCCAATCTTTCATATGTTCTTTTGTCTGTGATGGTTGTACGCATAGAGCTTGCACAGTAAAATGATGACTGTTACTTTTTGTTGTAATACATGGTGCGGACCCCCATGTCTATGCAAGAGGGGGAATGAGCATGAGCCTGGTGTCCTTCCAGACCTCACTCTCTTCAGATCCACCAGGAGCAGGGCCCACGTCCTCCTTGTGAACACATATCTTGGCTCACCACGGAACACCTGGCATGGTGTCTCCACGTCCTTCCAGCTGTGCTAGGATTCGGGGTTCCTTGGGAAGCCCAGATCACTCTACTGTGGGATGAGCTCTTCCCTTCACTTCTCTTCTTGAGTGAAGAGCCGTGTGGCAGAGCTTGCCAGACGCCACTCTTCTGTTCCTCTGACCTCGGCTCTTTTCTCACTTGATTATCACCTTTTCATCCTTCTCCATGTTCTACCATCTCAGCTGCATTTGTGATGAAAATGGCCTGTTTTATTACCGACTAAACCATTTTACTTTCCATTCCAAAAGTTTCTCTGGGTTTTCATATTGATTTTTTTCTTTAATCGCAGTGACATTCAGGTAATATAAATTAGCCATTTTAAAGGAAGAACTGGGTGGCATTTAGTACATTCATGGCGGTGTGCTACCAACACTTGCATCTAGCTCCAGAAAGCTTGTTATCACCCAAGAGGGAACTCTGGTCCTATCGGTAGTTACTTCCCAGTTCCCCTTTACAGCCCCTGCCAACCTCCCCTTTGCTTTCTCTCTCTGTAGATTTATTTATTCTCGGTAGCTCACAGAAATGCAACCTTGTGGTAGGGGCCTTCTGCCCTCGCTGCATTCACTTAGCATAATGTTTCTGAGGTTCCTCTGGGTGAAAACATGTATCCGTACTTCCTTTTTCCAGCTGACGAGTCCTCCCCTGCCTGGGTGTGCCCCAGGCTGCTTATCCCTTCCTCCACTGGTGGACATTCGTGGTGTTAACACCTTTTACTTACGGTGAATACTGCTCTTAGGAACCTGTGTGCGCATGCATTGTTCGAGCACCTGATTTCAGTTCTTTAGGGCAGAGACTTGAGAAAGGAGTCGCTGGGTCACATGGTAATTGTGTGTTTCACTTTTTGAGAAACTGTCCAACTGTTCAGTTTCCTAACAGCGGAACCATCCCTAAGCTGTTTCATTTTGTTTGTTACATGGCCTCTGGGCCTCTACTTTGCCCAGCTCCCCTGGACAGGCCCTGTCCATCTTCCACGGGTCTCTGGAAACAGTTGGAGACAGAACTCAGGAATCTAGACGTGTGCGCTGCAGCGAGGAGACTAAACCTGGGGTGTTGAGGACCCTCCTTGCATCCAGATCCTGAAAGTGTGCAGTTACCTAACATATGCAGTGGTTTGGGTCTCAAACCTAGAAATCCCCACATTTTGAGAAAGAACGATTTTTCTCCCTCACCGTGTTAGTCCTTCCTTGTAATCCCTTGGGTTTAACATGTTGTCTTGTTTCATCATAATCCTGCTTTCTAAACGGGTACAGTTCACGGTGTCTGCTGCAGCCTTTAAGGGGAAGGAGAGGGGAAGCCCTGGGGAATGGGGACTCTCTGTGACTCTCACTCTTCTTTTCCCGTAGGTGTCATTCTTCCTCTTCATCATCTTCGTGGTGTACACCATGCTGCCCTTCAACATGCGAGATGCCATCATTGCCAGCGTGCTCACCTCCTCCTCCCACACCATCGTGCTGAGCGTCTGCCTGTCTGCGACCCCGGGGGCCGAGGAGCACCTGGTCTGGCAGGTGGGTGTGCCTCACCTCTGCCCGCCCTCACCACCCCACCCTGCGCGCCGGGGGTCTATGTGCTGGTTCAGGGTGCGACTGTCGGTACCTGGCAGGGGCTTTCGCTCTGCTTTCTGATGTGGACTCTAGCGTTTCTAGTGGGCAGCCGGCCACACCCGCATCCAGCCGAGGACTCAACACTTAGCAATCAGCGTCAGTGAAAATGAGGAATGGTGTTTCCATTTTGCTGATTGCTGAGCCGGTGGTATGACTGTGAGGCTTACAAGCTATTCTGACTATTTTAGCACTTTTATTTTTAGAGTGAAAATAACTTACACAATTAAATTCATGAGTCTCCCCCACTTCTCTCTACCTTCCTATGCGAAACCCCTTCTTTACAGAGGAGAAAGGATTGCTCCATTTCCTAATTTTCTGGCAGGTCCATGGGCATGATAAAGGTCTTTAAAATGCCATGACAGCGAATTTAGCTTTCCTAATAAATGGCATTTCAAAGAAGCTGTTGTACTTAATTAGTCTAAGTCATTTAGAAAGCGATTTGATTTCCTGCTGTGTACACCCGTACCCTCATCTGTATGCGGGGGTCACTGGTTTGAAGTTATTCCCAAGTTTTTTTTTTTTTACCTGGAACAGGTATATTTAATTTTGCTGGATTAGACTCAGACATTTAAGAAACTCAGCCGCAGTGTAAAAACACCACAGGCGCTGACAGAATTGGTGAACAAACAGCACTGCCGTTGGAAAGGGAATTTCAGACCTGGGTCAGGTGAGCCCGGGGTGTGGTCTGAGATCGCAGTTCGTGGTTCAGTGGAGGGAATGTCTTATTTGGAGTCTTGAAATGGAACCGGAGGCTTATCCTTGGGTGTCTAGTAATCCCCGAGTTGGAAAGCTTTCTAGGGATCCCTTTTCTCAACATCCCTGTCCTAGATCTCCTAACACGGCTTTCAGGAAGCCCTGCGTTTGTGAGACGCCCTTTGCTGGCCCTGCGGTAGCCTGACCGCCCGGGCCCGGATGACGCCGTGCAGTGCGGGTCACGCACTTCCACGCAGTGCACTGTGGGGTGCACAGGGGCGGGCTCGGACGGGGAGGCCAGCCGCATCCTTGCGTGCATTCCCTATGGCCGAGCAGGGTAGCCTGCACCCCCGGGGACTCAGAGGGAGACTGGTCAGGTACAAATCAAATGGAAGCGGGAAGGTGGTGGTTTATGAAGAGAAGAAACAATGCAGCCGTGCCTGGGGGCAGGTGGGGATCGTGTTTCTTCCTGCAAGAGCCCGGCGCCGGCTTTGCTGCTGTCTGCGGGATGGTAGAGCTTCCCTTGAAGCTTATCCTTGAAGGAGGGGACATTTCTCCTTTCTCTAGTAAATTCACTTGGCCGCTCTCAGGGTTACGGGCCTGGGGGATGGGTCTGTTTTTGCAGGAGGCAGGAGTGGGTGAGCTGCTCGGCCAGCTGGCAGGGTGAAGACCACGGGGGAAGCCCTCGCGCCCGGGCGTCGGGGCGCTCGAGCGCATTTTCCGGGCTTAGACACCTCCCTGGTTTTAGGCTCTCCTGGAAGACATCCCCTGAACTTGTCGTACTTGTCTCTTCTGCCCCTTCATGAATAACTAGTGTCTGTGGGGCAGGTGCAATCGAAAAAAAATCCGGGAAATAAGGATTAAGATACATGCCTATGAGGATTAAATGGGGTTAAAAAAAAGGGGGGGGGGGATAAGTGCTTTGTAAAGACCCTGGTTTTTTTCTAGGTCATTACATACTGTAGTGAGTTTTTTTTTTTTCTTTAAGGCATTTTTAGTTTCTTCCATTAGTTAAAATTGGGAAAGAATGCAGTCTTAAATATTTAATTACTCAATTTTCAAAACACACAAAAGAAAATAATTCTTATCAGTGGACAGCCAGAGATGGGATAATTCTGGAATGGCAGAAAGAAGACAGGTTTTTCATTCCAAATTATTTCATAGAACAACAACATGAAAGGAGCAGAAGAACGGAATGTCAGTGTTTCTTTGCTTCAGAAGTAATTTCACAGTGATTCTGAGATACAGGAAAGGCAGGAGATGCTGATAGATTTAAAACGGAAGGTCCACTGGTAAATGTCAGAGTAGTGAGGAAAAGCGCTCTAATGCCGCGGTCAGGTGTAGGACATACAGCCTACAAGTAGCACTGGCTTGTAATGTGAGAGGAACACTTCCCTGAGTTCTGTTTTGTTTTGTCTTATTTTATTTTATAAAGAGAGAGAGGGATTGAGAGCCCGAGTGGGGGAGGAGGGGCAGAGAGAGAGGGAGAGAGAATCTTAAGCAGGCTTCATGCCAGGACGGAGTTAAAGACAGGGCTTCCTCTCACAACCCTGAGATCATGACCTGAGCTGAAATGAAGAATCAGATGCTTAACAGACTGAACTACCCGGACCCCTACTGAGCTCTGTTTATGAACCATGTGCCTAAATTAGAGTCCTGTAGACTAAGTGGTTATATTTCTGCAGTATGATTGTTTAAAGCAAAGTTACAACAAATGAAAGACTGGTTTCCTGTAAAGAGGTTTGCCCACGGGTGATGATCGGTATTACCCTGCCTTCCAAGCCATCCACGAAGGAATGCATTTTATTGAGCATGGATCCGTACTAAGAATATTTGTTTCCCTTTATTTCCTGAACATTGCAATCCATCCATAGCTCGTAATGTTTCTCTGTTAACCAAATTGCTGACATCACAGAACACCCTCTTCCCTTCCATGTTGATTAACAGAGTTCATTATTCTCAGAAAACTTATTTTCCCAGCCTTGACTTGAAGTGGAATTCAGCCTCAGGCTATGCTATATCACTGAACTGAGGAAATTTAGTTAAAAACTGAAAATCGTGAATGGTAATTTCTAATGCATTCAAACATAAAGTATAATCCCTAACAGCTTTTTTTTTTAAGATTTTATTTATTTATTTGACAGACAGAGATCACAAGTAGGCAGGGAGTCAGGCAGAGAGAGAGGAAGGGAAGCAGGCTCCCTGCTGAGCAGAGAGCCCGATGCGGAACTCGATCCCAGGACCCTGGGATCATGACCTGAGCCGAAGGCAGAGGCTTTAACCTGCTGAGCCACCCAGATGCCCCCCTAACAGCTTTTTTAACTTGCATTTTGACACAATCACAGACCTACCAATAAGTTCCAAATCTAGTACAGAGAATTTTTTTTCCCCTAATCTGTTGAAAGATGAGTTGCCAATCCGATGTCCCCTTACCCCTAAATGCTTCGGGCTGCATTTCCTACACACCATTCTACTCAACTGTAACGCAGCTGACAAAACTGAGACATTCACATCGCTTTGCTCTGCCATTCAGACTCCTCCAGGTTCCCCAATAACGTCCTTTATGGAAAAGAACCCCGATCAGAACCCTGCAGTGTTGCAGCGGGTTCTCAAGCCTCTTGGGTCTCCTTCGGTCTGGAGCGACTCCTTAATCTTCCCTTGGCTTTCAAGGTCTTAACACTTTTGAAGGTTACAGACGTTATTTTGTCAGATGTCCTCCAATTTGAGTCTGACGTTTCCTCACAAATAGATTCGGGCTGTGCCTCTTCGGCAGGAGTCACGGAAGTGACGCTGTGTTCCCGTCGTGTCCTGTCAGGGCCTCATTATTTATGCTGGTGATCAGTGTGACAGTGCTGTCTGCCAGACTTTCCCACTTGGGGATTTCTCTCTGTTACTAAGAAATAGTTTGTGGAGAGGTACTTTGAAACCAGGCAATATCCCGTTTTATTTACTTGTTGGTATCTCTACCGTCTTGTGTTTGTCTGTTCCATACAGTGGCTTATCAGCCATGACCATCACTGTTTATTTTGATGCCTGTGTGGGCCCTGACTTGTTCCGTGGGTGCTCCTTCAGGCTGGCTTCTCTACCTTTTGTGATGTGTCCCCCTCACTCTCGGAACACTTCCTTGCCCTCTAACAACAAGATGTTCCAGGTTCATCTCCTGCTTTCCCTGCCCTGGCCCTGACGTCCACCATCTCTCCAGGGAGCCCTGGGTCTTTTTGCTGAAGAATGGCACTTAGGAGCAAGATCTGGGCTTCAGGACTTTCCATTCCCACTGGGGTGTCAGTACTCCAAGCAAGGAGCGCACTACACCTGCGTCTACACCTACATCTACTTTTATCTGTCCTTCCATATCAAACACCATGACTTCACACCGCTGTCTGTAACCCGCCGTGGATTCCCTGCCAGTTCTCTCCCTGTCCACTGTGACTCCTTGGCCAGTAGTTAAAACAACGCCGTTCCCGTGATCCTTAATGTATGAACTTACTGGATCAATCCCGGTATATAACCAGTCTCCTCTCTCCGTTCCCACCCCTACTGCCACCCAGGTGTCTTCTCACTTGGCCCAAATTCCCTTCCCCTCACACATGCCCCTCTTCCCTGGTTCAGACTGACACTCCATCCATGTGAGGTCCCTTCCCCGAGCTGGGGCACTGTCCTCTATGTTCTCCTCATGGTAGACACTCCTGGGACCCAGCCCGGCTTTATCACTGTGGATGAGTTGAGCGTCCCTGGTCCCCGATAGGTGCAGATGTCTCTCGCTCTGCCCGATGGCTGAGGACTGAGTTATTCGGGAGAGAAGGAAGGGTGTCTGGGTGGTTCAGTCGGTTGGGGTCCGACTCTTCAGTTCAGGTCATGGTCTCAGGGTGGTAAGATCGAGCCCTGCTCAGGCTCCATGCTGCACAGAGAATCTGCTTACGGTGCTCTCTGCCCCTCCCCCGCTGCTCACGCACTTGCAGTCTCTCCCCCCCCCCACCCACCCAAAGAAATTAAATATCAGAGCATCTGGCTGGCTCAGTTGGTTAAGCAACTGCCTTCGGCTCGGGTCACAATCCTGGAGTCCCGGGATCAAATCCCGCATCGGGCTGCCTGCTCAGCGGGGAGTCCGCTTCTCCCTCCGACCCTCTCCCCTCTCATGCTCTCTCTCACTCTCGCCCTCTCTCAAATAAATAAATAAAATCTTTAAAAAAAAAGAAATTAAGTAAGTAACTAAATAAAATTAAGATGTTCCATTCGGGAGAGAAGGAAAAGGACCAGAGGGCAGAGAGGGCAGGAGGAGAGGATGGGACGAGGAAATGGAAGAGAAGGAACACGTTTTGAGCGGAGTTTACTGGTGGAAGAGGAAGAGATCCTTTCGAGCTGCTTTCTGTGATCCTCTTTGTCCTGGTCTCCCAACTTTTCTTATAACTCCTTCATCTTTGTTTTCTTAACTGGGTTCCAGAGGACAGTTTTTCTGGAATCTGGGACAATCCTTAACTATCAGGAAACTTAAAGAAGAGCAGTTTTAGGTGTTCTGTGTAAGAAGAACGTCTTTTTATTTTTTAAAGATTTATTTACTTTAGAGAAAAGAGAGGGGCAGAGGGAGAGAGACAAAACCTCAAGACGACTTGCTGCTGAGCGAGGAGCCCAGCACGGGGCTCCGTGTCACAGCCCTGAGATCGCGACCTGAGCCAAAATCTAGAGTTGGACGCTTAACCGACTGAGCCACCCAGTCACCTGCCTGAGAAGAATGTATCATTATTTACCAACGCTGAATTTCGTGTGAGCGCCGAAAGTCCTTAGCGATTCGTGGTTAACTAGAAAATAAGAAGTTTCCTCGCATCAGTAGGCTAGCGTGCATGTGACTCTGAGAGCAGCAAGGAGTCCTTTTTGTTTATGGCTGTTATCGAGGCAGAGGGAGACTGAGGTTAGGGAAAGAGCCTGAAACCTCCCCACCCGTGCTGTGGTGTTGCCTCCGGCCTGAGCCCAGGGGGAGGGCGGCAGTTACTCAGCTCTGACACACGATTGGGAGGCTGGGCAGGAACCTCGCCTCCCAGTTGAGGGCAGGGGGTCCATTGCTCAGGAGACGTGGTCCAGCGTGCAAGCTGTATATCCTAGATGCACCTGTTGTCTGCTCCCTGTTTGCCCAGCAGCCCCCTTCCCAGCAGGGTGCTGGACCGCCCTCAAGGAGTTGTCAGATGGCCCTGCTTGTATATCACGATTATGTTTTCTACTTGAAGCTTACTTACTTGCCTTATATTTTGATTTCCCCAGTTTTCATACCACATCCTGGCTTTTCATGTCATGTCTCTTATTTTCCCATGAAACAAGGAGGACGTTGAATGTGGACTGACGAACACAAGCCAGTTATATGGGAATCCGTATTTATTAAAGGAGATAAGCTAAGGAGTACTTATGGATTTTCTAGCGGGGTTACTCATATTTCTGATAAATGTTACAGGATTCCTTTATGCAGTGGATACTTTGGTATATTTATGATACAATTTGAAAAAACAATTTTAGGTTGGACCTAGAGTGGTAAACAAAACCTGTCATCTATGGCAAGAGTGTAATCAGTATTCATGCCGCTTTGTTACGTAACCAATTCCTCTTCAGCATAATTCAGGAGCTGTATATTAGAGTCTGGAATTAAATTGCATTTGGGACCTAATCTGAGAAGCTCAAAAGGAAAACAGCAGGTTACCAGCTGCCCATGATCCTGCTCTGGAGGAGACTAACGGTGGAGAATTTGGATCTCCCTTGCTTCTGTTCTGCCTCTAGAGAAGGGGAGGATGTTAATATTTTCCACAAAAGGGAAGAAAGGAGACTGTATCACTCTTCATTTCGTGTGCATCTAGCTATCAATTGAGTATGATCCATATCCCGTTTTAGCAAGCTCTCACTTATGGGTCCTAAAGGCACTGTGATTTGGAAGGGGTCGGGGTAAGCAAGGAAAGGAGGTAAAAATAGGAAAGTGTCTGACGGGACTGAATCCTGAAGCAAATCTAAAGCACCCCACATTCTTCTCTTCTTGTTCCCTCCTTGTCCTTCCCCCAGCCCCACCTACCTCTCCTTTAAGTGGCAGGAGCTTCACAACATCATCCCACCAGAGAGCATTTGGTGGAACGAGTGAACAACAACAACACAATTCACACTTTCCTGCAGGGCATCCTATCACTTTAAAAACACTCTGGCACTTTCTAGAATGAAACTGCAAGAATGCTCAACAGAGAACTTTCCTGTTAAAATTAATCATTTTACAGTGATGGTGGAATGAGACCTAGGTTTGTTTTTCAACATTAGGCTCTTTTGAGGAGGGGCTAGAAGGAAGAGAAATAAAGGGAAGCCCTATTATACCATGAGTTTTGTCTTGGATATTTGATTAAAAGAGCAGGAAAACAGAAGGATTTCTTGAAAAAGGAACAAATGCTGGTCTTTCCCCCCCTTTAGCTATCTGTGTCCTCTCCTGGATTCCGTCATCGGAGCTCTGTGCACCCTGTTCATTCGAAGCACTGGATTCATATCAAATATGATACATTACAGATCTATATACAGGTTGATTGAGTAGCACACTCATTGATTGTTACCTTGATGGGTGGTTTTCCTCATGTGTTTTCCAACCCAGACAACCGTGTTCCACTGTATACAAAGATTGGAGGCTCTGTTCATTCCAAATGCTTACTGTTGAAGATAATTTGTGAAAGGTACTGATGGTAATTATTTATTAATCCATTGGTAATTGCTCTTTAAAACCCCTAGAAGACAATAAGAAAATCAGCACCCTTAGGGTGAGTCACACAGGACTCCTTGTATTTGCAGGATGAATGATGGATCTGCTGACTTACATGAACTTGAGAAAAAAACATATCTACAGCTTGACTTGAGCAAGAATTTCATCATGGTTCTAAGGGATCTCTTTAAAAAGTAGACAGAAACCCAGTGATTTGGTGGAGTGCGAGAGGATGTACACATAGTCACTGGGAGACGGGGCTGGAGATGTTTGTAGTTATCTGTTAGGGCAGCAAACATGATTAAATGAGTAATAAATGAAAAGGAGTTACCTGGGCCAGGCGCATGGCTAGTGGTCAGAACGATCAGGTAGCAATAATAACGATGGCTTGGTGATACACCTACAGCATTTTGAGTATGTTTGTGGAGTGCATCAGACTGGGCAGGCTGGGAACAGAGAGAGGAGACATACTTTCTGTTTTTACGACAGTAATCACAGCATGCCATCTGGGAGAATAACATGCATCGATTTTTGCCTCTCCTCGGAGATGTGGGATCTCGCTCACCAGACACTGGGTTAATCGTTTTTGATGTCCTTCTCAAGCAGCTCATGAGTGTTTTGACATGGCAGGTGTGCAGGGTGGTGGACAGAGCAAGAGCTTCGGCCTCAGATGGACTCAGAATTCTGTTGCTCCCACTTCATAGCTGTGTATGGTGAACATGGAGGTTCACCAGAGACCCCTCAAGAAAAAGACTTGCTGTCCACCTCCTGGGGGCATTGTTGGCAATCCTGACTTTCAGTCCTTAGACTCTTTAAGGCTGTCTCAGCTGCACAGAGCTGCGAGCTCAAGGTTATGTCTTTTCAAGGGTGGCCTCCGTCCATGACTGATTGAGGTGGGCGCATGGACTCTATCCAGTCTGGACCGCCGCAGGGCAATGCTGGTGGCCACGTCCACTCTGGAGTTGCTGTGGGTTTCTCTAAAGTTGTCAGGCTTACGTCCCAGTTCAGTTTCTGCCTCTGCTTAGTTTCCAGCTTTCTTCCTTCCCTGCAGCCATTGACCCAAAGGCCACTCCCTAGTAAACGCTGAGCTCTGTCTCAGAATGGACTCCAGACCAGCCTGCAATACTGCATGAACTTGGGCTGATCCTTCAGTTTTCTGTTTTCTCTACTGTAAAATGGTGGCAGTAACGGACTTCCCTGGACAGTTGCTGGCCTTGGTGCTGATTTAGTGAGCTGGCCCATCTGGAGAGCCAGTCATCAAGCAGGGCTGGTACTTACCCGTCAATAAATGGGAGACGAGAACAGCCGCAGTGATGTATTTTGCTAAGTTTAAGTGACTTTTACAGAAACTAAGAGTGATGGGCCATAAAAATATTTTGGGAGATGTGTCAGTAAGCAAAGTCCCAAATGGCCTGTGGAGTTTAGTCAGGCAAGAGTTGGATTGTACATGAGCAAACCCCTCAGAACACAGGTCTGGCCTGGTTGACCATCCCATCCTGTGCCCACTCAGACTCAAGGCAGTGAGTGTCATCTTGCTCCAGCAGCTCTACTTCAAGAGGAACTAGAAGCCCCTCCACTAACGAGTGGAGTTTGAAGTTTTTGCTAATGCTAGAAAAACTGAGCTCCTGTAGGTTAATGGAATACCTGGTTTTGGAAACCACTGAGATAGAGCTCATCCCTTGTCAAGAGTGAGAGGGAGAATTGCAAGAGGAGACATTTATAGGGTCACTTCGAACAGGACATCTTGGACGTCTGTGCCATCGTTTCTCTGGAATGTCTTGTTCTCTGGAGAAGCCTGCACTTGTTCCCCAGCCAACCTTGGGGATTGCACTTTGTCCCACTCAGATCAGCCGCGGGGTATAGGGTGGTATAGGGTGGATCTGGCCATCCCGTGTGACTGTGGTCAGAGGAACATGTACTCATACAGCTCTGCATCTTCGTTTCCCTTGTGCCCCCTCCAGCTGGGATACTGTATTGGTTTCCCAGGGCAGCTGTAACAAATTACCACCGACTTGGGTGCTAAAAACAACAGCACTTTCTAAACTATGAAATGTATTCTCTCACCGAAGTCAAAACCAAGGTTTTGGCTGAGTTGGTTCCCTCTAGAGGCTCTGAGGGAGAATGCGTTCACGCCTTTCTCTAGCTTCCGGCTGTTGCTAGCCTTCCCTGGCATGGTGTGGGGCTTCGAGATTCCGCTCTGCGTGTCCGTCTTCAAATGGCCTTCTTCCCTTTTTGTTTCTGCATGTCCTCCCCTTCTGTTTCTTACAGAGACACTGGTCATTGTCTTCAGAGCCCTACTGAATCCAGGATGAGCTCACACAACGTTCTTAAAGTGATTACATCTGCTAAGACCCTTATTTCAAAAGTCATATTCTGAGGTTCCCAGTGGGGGAGACTTGGGGGCTTCTGTCCAGCCCACTAGAGATACCGGCATCCACAACTGCACTGCAGCTCCACTCCACCCTTGTCGCAGACTGGTGCAGACCCTCCATGTAGGTAGTCCCCGAGCCAGTGGCCGTGGGGTTCCCCTTCTCTTGCCTCCTCAGATACAACTAAGCTCTGTGGTGCACAGCATAGCAAGATACCTTGTTGGAAGCTATTCATGGTAACATATAGGAAATCAAAGCAGAACTAGGAGAATTTAGAGTGAGGAAACATCGGGGAATTCCACCCTTGTTTAAACCAAGCTGTCATCCATTGTCCCATTTTTAAAAATAGGTGATATGGTCACATTTTTTAAAAAAGTAGAGAGAAAGGTTTCGAAAGGTTTTCAGTGAATACACTTCTTCCAACAACTTGTGAATTCTTTCATTACTTACAGTGACTTTTCCTTTGATCTTCTTAGGTTTTCCAGATATATAATCACATCATTTTCAAGTGAATTTCCATTTTTTGAGGTTTAATTTATTTTCCAACTGCTTTGTCTAGTACCTCCAGAAAAAAAATGAACATTAAAGTGGTGGTAAGAGACACAGTTACCTGTGTTTTGTTTGTTTGCTTTTTATCTAGTAGGATTGATGTTTTTGTCTTTTAAGTAGTATGTTGGCTTTTGGGTTAAGTAAGTTTTATAATTTGAAGGAAGTAACCATCTGTTCCTACTAGAGAGCTCTTATTTTCTCCTTTTCTATTTTGCTTTTCTTTAAGGAATGGATCTTGAATGTATTGAAAGATAGTTTTGTCACCGTTGGACAGGATTGTATGATTTCTCCCATTGTATAATATTGAACATTCTTGACTTTTTGGATTAACTCAGTAGGTCATATTATTTATCTATCCGATGCTTATTTCCTTTGGCCAATAACTTATGAAAGATTTCACATTTACTTTGACTGTAATAAGAGCAAATAGGCAGCGCTTGCCTTGGGCCAGGGATGGTTCCCTGTGCTCTACTCATGTATCAGTGCCTTTCATCTCAAAAGTTCCTGTAGATGACACTAGATCAGATCAGATGCCTTCCTTTTCTTTCCTATGAAAATTCTTCTGTTTAGATTTACTTTTTCTACAGCTTGTTTCTGTCAAATATATTTTCTTATAAATACAGTCTCTTTCACGCAAGCTTTCAGTGATTTTCATAGTGTTGAGTAATCTCTGTTCATGGTTTCAATTACCTCTGTATCTGTTTGCTTCTCCTTCTCCCTGGTTACTTTCTTATTGTTGAGATTTTCCCTTTCTCTGTTAATTCCTGATTCATCTCTCTAATGTTTTGTTTATTTTGTTTTTATTGCTCCAAAGAATGCGGTGTGGATATATTTATTATTTTTATTAATTTGGGGTGTTTTTTTTTTAGTTCGGTTTTTTTTTCTTTGTTCATTGCTTCCAGTTATTTTTTTTTAACTTCTAATTTCTTATGTTAGATCCTTGAGCCATTTTTTTCTCTCTCTGTCTTGTTTCTTTTTTTTTTTTAATTTTATTTACTTTATTTATCAGAAAGACAGCAAATGAGCAAGAGAGCACTCGTAGGGGGAGTGGCAGGCAGAGGAGGAAGCAGGCTCCCCGCCGAGCAGAGAGCCCAATGCGGGGCTCCATCCCAGGACTCTGAGATCATGACCTGAGCCGAAGGCAGACCCTTAACCAGCTGAACCCCCCAGATACCCCTGTCTTGTTCCTTTATATTTTATATGAGTATTGACCAGCTATCAATTTTCCTCTAAAACCTGCTTTGGCTCTATGCCTTATATCTTTATATGTACCTATCATCATTATTTTCTAGATATTTTGCTGATTGACTCTATTTTTGGACATAGAGAAACTTTAGTGCCCCCCCCCCCACAACTGAATCCCTAGGAATGGAGCATTTTTCTTTTCTGTTTTTATTAGTAATTTTAGGTTTGGTTTGGTTCGGGGTTTTGTTTGTTAGTTTGTTTTTGCATTAAGATTAGACAATTTTCTACGTTATTTCTACTTTGTGGATTGTCTTAAAGTCATTGTTCGGTAGTCTACGGCCAGCCTGAAGTTTTCTTTTCCTTTACAACAGAATTGATCTTTCTGCCTGGATGCCCACTGGACCCCCTTATTTTTGAAATCTAGCAAGTTTACTGTGATTTGAAGTTTTCTTGATACTTTTGGCTTCAGTCTCCATTTTCCAGAATCCTTTTAATATGAACACTGTTACTGTGAATGCTGATTGTTCTTGGGGTACCTGGCTGGCTCAGTCAGTAGAGCATGCATCTCTCAATCTTGGGGTTGTAGGTTTGAGCCCCAAGTTGGGTGTAGAGATGACTTAAAAATAAAATCTTAAAGAAATGAGGGCTGATTGTTCTCAGCGTCAACACAAGAGCACACTGAGCACATGCGAAGGTGGTCGCTGCACTACGTGACGCCCGAGAGAACACACTTGCTGTAGCCGCTGGAGATGCCAACTGGCAGAACCCCACACCTCGGAGCAGGGGAGCTTCCCACAGGGTGCCCGGTGAGATCATTCCTCCTGGAGGCTAACTTCCTGAACATGCTGAATGCAGGAGGCTCCCGCTGACGTTCCTACAATTGCAAAGCAGGGACTTGGCCTTCACACATCAGGGTGGGTCCCTCACCCTGGATAGGTACCTCTCTACTTCCTTTCTGACGTCTGCATACTCCTCCATGAGGGCCCTCTTATGGTGTCTTTCCTCGCCTTCCTACCGCTGAGCCCTGTGTGCTTTTATGTAGCCCTCACACCTGCTTGGAGTTTGGAGGTTCTATTGATCTTCTCATTTTGTTGAAAATATAAATTACATGTATATTTCCCATGCTCTTTCATGTTATGAATAATTTCTAGGAAAAGAAGAAATGTTATCTTTGTGGGCCAAAATGGAAGTATTTAGTTTTTAACCTTTTCTTTGGTTTCCTTAAAATGTCACCTTCTATGTCACGTCTGAGCCTCAAACTCTAGATCAGGATGGTAACCGACAGTGGGAAGGGGAAGAAAAGAAAAGATAGAGACTAACCAGACTTTATTACCATAGGGAATATGTTTCTAAGATTCCTAGCCACGAGTTGTATCAGCCAGTTCAGGCTGCTACAACAAAACACCACAGACTGACTGGTTTAAACGACAGATATTTATTTTCTCACAGTTCTGGAGGTTGGAAGTCTGAGATCAGGGTGTCAGTACGTTTGGGCTCTGGAAAGAGCTACCTTTTTGCCGTGTTCTCACATGGGAGGGAGGGAGGGAGGGTGCAGGGGAGAAAGGGAGAGGGAGGAGGATGAGAACAAGTGTCCTCGCTCTCACATCTCTTCTTATAAGGACATTAAAAGATCAGGCTTTCACCCTTACAATGTCATTAACCTGAATTTTACTTCCTTTGCTCCAAACACAGTCATTTCCACATATGGATTTGAAGGGGCTACAGTGCAGTCTAGCAGCTGCCTTGCCTGGTTTACTAAGTTTCGCAGGTCTGGGTCTCAGCACAGTGTGAAGGACTCAGCTGCAAGTCTTAAGTTCTAACCCCTGAACGTTTCTCTTTTGAAATTGCTCTGCCAGGAGGCAGACAGACCGATGCAGAACAGAGGGACAGTCCATGTGGGAAAGCGGTCCCTGTCCTGGGCCACAGGGTGACCAGTGGGCATCCCTGGCCTGGAGGTGGGGGCTGTGACTGTGGGAGCCTCCTCCCTGTTTGCCCGTGCCCCCTAAGCGTCCCACCCTTTGCTCTCGCTGTCCCCCTCAGGAACCAGCACACCGCACTTCAGTAGGCTTATTTGTCTGCGTCTCCTTCTGTTGCACGTTGCTGGGGTTTTGAGATGAGCTTCTCATGTCGGTGACAAGAACTAAAGCTTTTTAATATGTTTATCTGTCCCGGCACCAAGGGTACATGATGTTAACTGGATGCATGCATGAATAAGCAGGAGAGGGACTGAATGAATGGGCACGCACACACATACCCACATGTGGAGACACAGTATGCCTCTCGGTGCCTTTGATATCACCAAATGAGGAGAATGACAGGCAGTTCCTCCTTGTTGCACCGTCTGAGTCATGATGCTGAATGTGACGTCGGTGCGGTGGTAGCATCCTTTGGAGAGAACCTGGGGAGTGACCGCAGCCCCGATAGCCTCCACGCTCTGCATTCTCTCGTTCTCAAGATCGGTCAGATCTTCACATGGAGTTCAAATTCCTTCCTGAGCTCTTCCCACTTACAGTGTTGTAGAAGAATCAGAAGAAAGATACAAAGATGGTTGAAGAACTGGAAACCGAATATAGAAAGAGAAGTTCAAGGACGTGGAATGACTTGGTATGGACAGGAAAAGGAGACAAAATTCACAGGCTCTGGTGATAATAACATGATACACAGAAGAGTCCCTCAGCCCCTGTGAGCTTAGTCTCTGCATCTAGCGATCATCTTATTTTGGCTGTTTAGGCAGAGAAGGTCACCAAATTCCTTTCCTATTCATACAGAAATGAAGACATTTTCAAAAGTCCTGAAGACACAGAGATGAGCTGCCTTACACATAGCTCAGAAAGTTTTGTCCACGAAGAACCTAGTGCTGCTCTGGGTTATGCTTCGATGTGAACCTCTGGCTTAAGACGATGAACAGGTTGAAGACGGCTGTCCTTGATGGCGTGCACTGCGGCTTCTCTGCAGCAGAGCTGGGCTCCCCTTTGGAAGGCCTTCCTGGCTTTCCCTGCCGAAGAGAACCCAGATTCGGGCAGTTCCACTCATCAGGGCCTGCAAGTCCCAGACGCAGCGAAACACATTTCCACTCTCAGCCTCATCACTTCCGGGCACACCCGGCGGTTGTGGAACGGAGATGATGGATGGATGTGGACGAGTCCCGGCAGAAGCCTCCCCTGGCAGTGGGGGTCCTGCCCACTCCTGCCGGCCCCCACAAGCCCTGCAGAGTCGGTTCAGCAGTAACTGGTGTAGTTGATGATCCTTTGACTTACCTCCCTTGAAGAAGCTTCCCAGACTCTCTGGGGCCCGGGACGTCGAGGCGGGACCCTGCAGTGCCTCCTTGATGGTCATCTCCGGCGTTTTCAGTTCTTTATGTTGCACGACCTGCTGTGGGTCGAGCCTTTCGCGATACTTCCTCAACCGGAGTTTGCCTTTACCAACCCATCTAACAGTCTGGGGGCCTTTTGAGAAATTTGGTCAGGTTTTTATTAGAATTAAAGGTTCATGCTGATCTGAATATTGTAGAGCAAGAGCTGTCACTAATAAACAAAACGTTTAAAAGCAAACATATCGCGCACCTGAGTGTTTCAGCTGGTTAAGCGTCTGCCTTCGGCTCAGGTCATGATCCCAGGGTCCTGGGATCGAGCCTCGCATCAGACTCCCTCCCCAGCGGGGAGTCTGCTTCTCCCTCTGCACACCCCCCCCCGCCCCCAGGTCATGCTTGCACATGAGCACTCTCTCTTCTCCCTCCCTCTCCAAAATAAATAAAATCTTCAAAATAAATAAATAAATAAAAGTAAGCATAGGAAGTCCATGGTTCCTTCATTTCCTTCCCTTAACTCTGTCTCTTACGGAATTTAAGGAATCTTGTGGGTTTCTATAAAAAGGCGAGGTTTCTATCTTGGGGGTAGAGTAGATTCTTGCCTCAAACTTTGTAGATTATTTTGAGCTTACCTTTTGGGCCACCTAAGTTTCTCATTTCAACTTAGCATGTTTTAAAATCTAGTATTTCTAATATCCACAGACTCAAAGGTATTTCCATCTTATCGCAGGCCTCTCGGCCTGTGCGCCATGTAAGGTCCATTTTGATGACCTCTGGCTCCAGGTCTCTGGAATTATTTCTCTGAAATAGGAGTTCACTCGGTACCTCCACTTCAGCCCCCACGGCCAGTTCGAACAAAGCATCCCCCAAACTCAGCTCCTGCTTGTTCCGCAACCTTGTGCATGGCTCCGCCGGCCGCTGGCGTCCCGGCCTGTAGGTTGGGACCCATCTTGCCCCCCCTCCTCTCGTCCTGCTAGAGACCAGCTTCTGTTTATTGTCCCTCCTTCAAGGCCAAGTCTCCTTCCTGCCCTTCACCCTGCTGCCCCCGCCCGGGGTCGGATGGATGCATCCCCTGCCGCTTGGGGAGCTGCGGGGATGCCAGGCCCGGCTCGAGGCCGGACGCTCGGCTCTCCCAGGGACCATCCTGAAACTCAGGTCTGCCTTCATCATCCTTTATCCCCAGCGGAACGAGTCACCCAGCTGTCTTGGGGCAGCGCGGGAGGCCCTACGATGTGCCGCCTCATCCCCCCCCTTCCCTCCGGGGACTCTGAGCTCAGCAGATGCTGAAGCACGGGCCGGCGCCTGACTCTGCTTTGCCTCCGTTGTGCCCTCCATGCGGAGCGTCCCGCCATTGTCACCTGGACACTGCTTGCGAGCCAGCCTAGGCGTCTCCCCCGGAAAGGGCTCTCTGGCACGTGAAGCTGCCCCAGGAGCCCACGTGAGAGCTCTGTGAGTGGAGCCGCAGTGCTCCTCCTCCATGGAGCCCGCCGCTCTCCCCGACTCCTGCACTGCCGGGGCGCCCCTCGTAGAGGTGGCCTTGTCTTGGCGCCCTGGGCCACAGCGGGCGCACAGGTGCTCTCTGCGTGTGTGAGGTGCGGGTCTGTCTCCCCTGGTGAACCTCGTGCCGTGGCTCTCGGAAAGCCTGTGCGGGCGCCGCGGGAGCAAAGACAGAAGTTAGATACTTCCGGGAAATATTTCCCGCCGAATCCCCCAGAACTCAAAGGCGTGCTTTCCCTTGTCAAAGTCAGTGTGGTGCGTCATGGAAAGAGCTTTAATTTTCGAGTCAAAAAGACTCGAGCTCAAATCCCCGTTGTGCATGAATTGGTTGTAGGAATTTTAGCGAGTGATTTAGCTTCTCCCACCGTCTGTGGACTTATCTGTAAAAGAGGGCCAGTGGCAGAAGCGGACAGAGGATTAGGGCTCGGGCGTCCGTAATTCCTAGCTGAGTGCTTGGCCCACATCAAGTGTCCAGTAAACGGCAGCCACTCAGGAGCTTGTGGCTTTCTGGGTTTTTTTTCTTTTTGTAGCATATTTTTTGTTGTTGTTGTTATTTTTCAGTAATACGCACAGAGCTTTTAAACTTAGGAGAGAACTTCCTGAGGCATGTAAATGGGTGAAAACACTGTACATGCAGTGAAGTATGCCGTCAAGATTTCTTAGAGCAGCTAGTGGGTGAGTCGTGTGACCCTTAAAGGAAACCGGTGTCATATTGCATCAGGCAGATCAACAGTTAAATAAATGTGCACAACTGTGGAGACTCATGATGTGGCATGGGAGGGGCATGTAGGAAGTAGTTCTCAAAACTAATTTCTTTGATGGTAATAATAACTTTAATTGTATTATTTTTGCAGATCAGGTTACAGTTTTAATAAATCCGTCCCCATAAATTTAGATAGCTTACCAAATTAATGTCAGTTGCATGTTCATGAATCTGTCTAGAGACGTCCTTTGAGTAACTGCTACATTCCAGTCCTTTCTAAGGGCGACCAAAAAGACTCGCCTTAAAATGGTAGTAACAGAGACTTCAAGCACCTTAGCGTCTGCTGGGGAACTTTCAGGAACGCAGAACTGGTAACAGTTTACAAAGGGAGATGATTGTTCCCTCTGCAGTAGAGTTAGTCCAGCGCTGTCCACAGCTGCACACCGCCGGACTCTGCAGCGAGGAGGCAGGCGTGCTTGCAAATGATAGCCCAGCTCGCTGGTCACTCGAGTGTGAGGTTGCCAGTGGGGCTTATGGGTGAGACTGTGAGCCAGGAAGAAAGACTTGGCTGTGGTCTTGAATAGGGGTTCACGGTCTTTTGCTGGGAAGAACCACAGAGGAAATATTTTCGGATTTTCGGGCCATCTGGTCTCTGTGGCAAGTGCTCAGCTCTGCTCGCTGTAGTGCACGAACTCCTGTGAGCAACACACAAGCAAACGCATGTAGCTGGCCATGTGCCAATAAAACTTTATGGGCAGAATCAGACATTGGCCAGACTGGGCCCACAGGCCTGTCCTACAATAACAACTAGAAATCTTGTCTTCCCTCTAATGACTTACTACCCCACAATAGCCTTTAAAATTCTTTAAATGAAATATAACTTCTCTCTGAAATTTAGGTAACTTCCAAAGCACCCATTTTCTTCTAGAAATATATCTCCATCTTATTCAAGGGGCCTCAGACAATGGCTCCCTGTGTCACATCCCTGGTGAACGTGAGATTAGCTTGTATTTAATTGGTCTCAATGCCTCCACTCTGGCCATAGGACTCGAGGTTCCTCCCCTTCCCACCTCCGGTTTCTCTTGTGCCCTGAGCGTGTCTTGACGTCTTTGCTGGATTTTAAGCGGATGCTTTGGATTTCCCGTAACACAGTCACGTTTTTCAACACCGAGGAACTGGCTGGGAGGTTGAGGCACACGCGCCATCCATTCTTCAGCCCGGGAGTGGGGGGTACTGCCTAACATTTCCCCAAAGAGCATCTGAAGGAGCAGAATGAAGAATTCCCAGGATATGCTGGTCAGCACTTACCGCTACTTGTGCCATGGCTGGGTCTGTTTTAAAAAGACAGACCGCTGTCGGTGCAATAAGCCCGAACACTTTACTAAAAGATGGTTGATTCCTAACCTGCCTCTTGTGCTCCCAAGGCAGCTTCTCCTTCTGTGTAGTCCAAATGGAGGGAGGGATTAAGGGGAGATGGGAGCCTTCTTAGGAGAAAAGGACCTTAAGGATGCTCATCCTGTCCACTGGCGTCTTGCCAGCAATCTACCAATTCAGCGCTCTGGCTTCTCTGTCTTTGCTGAGAATCCCCACCCCCCCGGCCCAGTGCTGCCTTTTGCCCGTGGTTGCATGTTTGTAGTCCGCTCTCGGGACCGGAGTGCACGATACTGTACCAGGGCACACGATACTGTACTGGTATGCACGACACTGTACCGGTGTGCACGATACCGTACTGGAGCGCACGATACCGTTACATCACCCGCAGCCACTTGATCCCTTTCCATTTGCTGCTGTTCTCGTTTTTCTCCTATGAACCAACCAGCAAGTGCTTCTCAGCAATTTCAGCTTCTGCCCCCAGCCCACTCCCCTGGGGTCTTCAAAGACCACTGGGATATTTTGTTTCAAACTCTCTGAAAATGTAGCCTACAGGGTTTTCATGGTCGGCCCAAAGCTGGCAGCTAAAAATAAAATTTTAGCTGACTGGCAGCATGAGAAGTGCCCAGATCAGCAGATGGTGCGAAATGCAGTTGTAAAATGAAAATATATTCAGGAAAATACAAAACGCTTCCCATGTATTAAAGGTCTGGTGGGAACACATGCTCTTGGAAGGCGCAGGGGAGTGTGAGTTTGGGGCATTCTGGAGGCAGAGGGTGTCTGTCTCAGAGAGGCACTGGGGGTCTTGCCCGCCCAAGGTCTTCAGGGCCGGAGAGAAAACTGTGGCCTGTGGCCAGGAAGACAGCGCCCCCTGGGGGGCATCCCCGACGGAGCAGGCAGATCCACCGCACCCAGCGCCCCCCGCGTCCCTATGCCAGGAAGTCTTCAGACCCCTTTGCAGGGTCATCCCGCCTCTCCCTGCCCCACGTTTTAAATCAGAGGCTTGCTTGGGGCCGAGGTGGTGCTGAGAGCAGCGGCCACAGCAAGGTCGGAGACGTGAGTCTGCAGCAGATACCGAACGGGACAGAAGCAGCACGAAAGCCAAGCGCAGTTTTGTCCAGTTAGAAGGTGGGAGAGGTCGCGGCCGGTAGGATTTGGTTTGAATGAATGGAAGGCAGAGGGTGAGCCACGTACACAGCAAAGGCAGCGGCAGGATGTGACAGTCTCTTGAAGAAGAACCTGTCTAGGGATTTTAGTTGGCTTCAGGTTCTTGGGGAGTGCATCCCAAGAGCAGAATTATCCCGTCTCTGTCAAGACGGTGTGATGCGGAGCCGCGTGAAACGAAAGGAAGTAATGGAGGTCACGGCAACCCCATTGTCTGTATCTTTTATGAAGACATGCATTTCCAGAAAGCAGGTTGATCATAGCTGATGCATGAGCATTTCCTCATGAATTGACATTGGGTTAGCTAACGTCTCTTTTCCCAGGCACATTCCGTACGTCAACTCGGGGTGACCTCTGGCTACCGTGGAGAGGCCCCTGAGGCCCGGGAGAGGCAGCAGGTGGTTCGGGTTGTCCAGCCTGTGACAGCAGGTGTAGGACTCAGCTCTGGGCAGCCCGAATGCAGAGCCCACACCCCTCACCGCAGTGGGAGGCCGTGGGTACCCTCCGTCCCTCTCACGGTGGCCATTCATTCAATGGGAGACAGAGCTTTCCCAGAGTCACATAATAAAAGTAAAATTTAGATGATTTTCTTGACTTTAATGGCAGACTGAGAAGGAATTAAACTTTCGGCACAGGGTCAGTAGCTGGATGTGCTGGATTATAATTTAAAGCCAAGTCGGGGGAGTCTTCCAGAAAGAATGGGGTTTCCAACGTCGCTGGTGGAACCATCCCCACTGCTAGTGACCAAGTACGGGCGTGGAGCAGGAATATAGGTCCAGAGTCACCTTTCCTGGGATGACAATAAAAAAACAGGACAGGAACGACAAGAACGAAGGAGGGGGCGTGACCTAGGAGGCTGGGGACGTGGGCTCTGGGCCGGCTCACCATGAGGCAAGAGCCCTGTGACTGCAGGCCCCTTGCTGCCGTCCCTGTGTGAATGCCCTCATCTGTCAAATGAGGGGTTTGGAGAAAATGATCTCGAGGTCTTTCCCTTCTCTGTCCCCTCATGACAAAGTGCAGAGCACCGGTATAAAGACTATTCTGTGAAACACTGAAAGGGAAAAGGATCATGGCCCATGGAGAAGTGAAGGTTTCCAGAAATGGAATGGTGGAGTGGGGTGCTCGTGATGGAGAGGTGCCGAGCAAACTCAGTTGGAAGTACTGACCTTGTGGCCCCAACCGACCAGACATGGACCTCATTGTGTTCCCGGATGCGGGCAAAAATCACTCGGGAGTTCTCTTTCTTCTTGTTTTCTGCATTTGCTTTTTAATGAAAAGGAATAAAACAACTCAAGAAGAACACAATCTGTTTACCCGAGTGTCCCTTGGAAAATCTGGAAAACTTTATATGTGAAGCGAGTGTGATGAGATAAAGCAAAGAACCAGGGGGCAAGAAGCAAACACATGGCTCCCAGGGCCCCATCCCAGGGACCACCACTTGGATCTCTCCATGAGGCTATCCTGAGGTTTTCGTCCAGTGGCTGTTGCCAGACTGTAGGCTTCATGGCCGCATGCCATTTGACAGTTTATTGGTTTAGATCTTAACTGATTCAGTTATGTAAGTGGGAAGCAGAAATAACATAATTCTTTAAAATGCAGATTCCACACAAAACAAATACGGTATAAATCCCTCAGCTATCCTAAGATTGTTTTCCTAAGATGACCAATTTGCTTCATCTTTGCAAAGAACCAGATTTAATGTTTCTTGATTTTTCTCTATCATTTTCCTCATTTTAATTTCATTAATTTCTCTTCTAATTTTATCTCTTTCCCTCTGCTTGCTTTATGTCTAATTTGCTCTTTTTTCTCTACTTTCCCAAAGGAAAGCTTGTGTTACTAGTATTAGATCTATTTTTCTAAAACATGCAAATTTAATGCAACCAGTTTTCCTCTAAACACTGCTTTGGCTGCGTCTCACAAATTTTGATGGGTGGGTTTTTCATCTTCCTTTTTGTTCAGGGTATTTTTAAATTTCCTTTGAGATTTCTTCTTGGACTGAAAGATTATCTCTAAGTATAGTGTTTAATTTCCGAATATTTGGGGGATCTTGTGGCTATTTTCCCACTACTGGTTTCTGGTTTCATTCTTTTGTGGCCTGGGAACACACTTTGTATGATTTCCACTCTTCCACATTTGTTAAGGTTAGTTTTAGGTCCAGAATGTGTGATCCATTGTGGTGAATTATCCATGCATTTTTGAGAAGAATGTATTCTGATATTGTGAGGTGGAGTGCTGTTTCGTTGTCAGGTTGCTGGCTCATGCTGTGCAGGTCCTTTATAGCCTGCTGGTTTTCTGCCTGATTCATCTCTTAGCTACTGAGAGAGGGGTATGAAGTTTGACCATATTCATGGATTTGTCTGTTCTTTCAGTTCTGATCTTATGTATTTTGACTCTCTGTTGTTAGGTGCATACACATTTAGGATTATTATGCGTTCTTGGAGAACTGACCTTTTTCCATTATGTAATGCCAGTCTTTATCTTTGATAGTTTTCCTGTTCCGAAGTCTGCTTTATCAAAATTAATATGGTTATGACAGCCATTTTGGGGTCTTAATAGGTGTTTGAGTCTGCTTTCCTCATGGAAACAGAACTAGTAGTGAATATATTTATTTATATTGTGTTTATACCAACACAGTTACTGATTGCCCTACACACACTCAGAGGATTCAGGAGGTCTTCTCATATTAGCTTCCTCTTCTCCCAGAACCATCTGAGAGGTACACTCGTGACTCAGAGACAGAGAAACAAGTCTCACCGTTAGACCTGAGAGCAAGTGACTGCTGGTGCTTCAGTCACCCTTTCCCGTGCCCCGGCAGTGTAGGCCCCTTCCCCGTGACAAGGAGCACCCCCCAACACTCGTGTTCCCTGTTGCAGGAAGGTTCTACAGAACCAGCAGGGACTAGCCACGGTGAGCAGGCAGCACTGGTTTCCTGTGGCTGCTGTAAGAATTACCACAGCGTTTGTGGCTTAGGACAACACAGATTTGTTCTTACAGTGCTGGAGGTCAAAAGTATGACCTGGGTGTTAGGTCAAGGTGTGGCCACGGCGGTTCCTGTGGAAGGGTCTGTAGGAGATTCCATCTCCTGCCTTCCGTGTTCCTGTCATTCCAGACTCGTGCTTCCAAAAGTGCGTCTCCGATCACCTCTCTGATCCTTCTGCCCCCACCTTACACAATGCCCTGTTTAGGGGACCCACCCAGGCCTTCCAGGACGACCTCCCATCCCCAGATCCGTAACTGAATCGACCTGCAAAGCCCCTCTACCCTGTGGGCTTGTATTTGTGGGTTCCGATGTCTTGGGTGGGGCCCTGTCTGGCCCACCGCGGAGGCTGTCCGTCCCTTCTCCAGTATCACCTGCCGCACCACTACTCTGCGCTGCAAGGAGGGATAAGTAGGGTGAGGGGAGAGAGGGAGCATCCAGGGAAGCCCCTCCACGTGAAGACAAGAGAAGGGGTCATCACACGGAAATGAAAAAGAAATGACAACCAGGGGAATCCCAGGTGCCTTGAGCTGAGACGGATTCCCACGGGGAGAGCACACGCGATCCCTGAGCGTCTGATGCTCCGTATCGGGACTGGGCTGCCGGAAGGTGCCCCCGGCTCTGGGGTTTGCTGGCTCCAGCTGGGTTCAGACCACCCCAGCACTGGCGGAAGTTTGGGTGACATGGGAAAGGGAAGCCAGGCATACTTCTTCCCTTCTTTGTGACCTCAAGGTTGCTTCTCCCCCGTGGTACCAGCTTCTGGTGGGCAGGCCCAGTTTGGTTCTGGGCAGTCACCTGGGGCTCTGCTACCTTCACCTCCATCCCTTGCCCTCCAGCCTGGGGACAGGGCTAGGGGTGGGGGGCTTCCTCGGGGTCGCCTTACCTTTGCTTCTCTAACTTGGCCTCAGTTTTCTCTCTCTGCTTGTGTAGTAGTTACCTGTAGCCACACAGCAAATTCCCCTCAAACCTAGGGCCTCAGAGCGACATTTCTCATCTGTCTCACAGCCTCTGTGGGTCAGGGATCCAGGCGCAGCTGAGCAGGCCTCTCTGGGTCTCTCTCAAGGCCGTGGGTGAGTGTTAGCTGGGACGTCTTCAGGCTTTGCTGGCGATGGACCCAAGCCCACCTGGCGGCTGTGGGCAAGCTTCAGTTCCTTGGCGGCTGTAGGTCTGGCCGCCCCCGTTTCTCCTGAGCTCTTGGCTGGTGACCTCACTCGGTTCCTTGCTACGTGGCCCTCTCCCTAGGGCAGCTCATGATATGGCCACTAGCTTCTTTGGAGCAAGCAGAGGACAGGGCAGCAAAGCACCAGGAAGAGAGAGAGTAAGAGCCAGGCAAAGCCACCATCTTTGTAACCCCCTCTTGGAAGTGACACCTGACCCGTCACTTTTGCCCATGCTGGTCACTGCAGCAGGTCACCGGGTCCGGCCCACACCCGGGGGAAAGGGGTAGCACAGGGGTGTGAGCACCAGCAGGAGGGGAACACGGGGGCTCACCCGAGCAGCGGGCTCCCGCAGACACGTGCCCTGCCCCCACACGTCCTCACGTATTCCTGTGAGCCGCACGGATTTGGCTACCAAGTTCGCCGTCCGCTAACGTGAGGCCTTCCTGCCTTTCTCATGTCCCCGTGGGAACAAAAAGTAGCTTCTGGAGAAGCTGTTCGGCACTAGGGGGCTGAGAGGTGGGAAGCTTCCCCTCCGTCAGGGAGAGCGCGGGTTGTGGGGGACGCTCCTGCCCACGAAACAGAGGGACAAACTCATTCCATTCTGGAGGCTCGCAGAAGTCTCGAGGGAGTAAACCCGTCCGCGGGACCCACCCCGCCCTCAGTTCCCTTGGGTCCTCACGTTGGCTTCCGTCGTCCCCTCCCGTGGGAGCCTGACTCTGCAAGCCCAGTAGTCTGATTCCGCCGCCTGACCCCGGGCCGGTCACCCCGATTTCTTTTTTTTTTTTAAATAGTTTTCTTTGGTTTTTTTTTTGTTTTGTTTTTAAATTTTTTATTTATTTTATTATTTGACAGACAAGAGATCATAATTAGGCAGAGAGGCAGGCAGAGAGAGAGGAAGGGAAGCAGGCTCTCCACTCAGCAGAGAGCCCAATGAGGGGCTCGATCCCAGGACCCTGGGATCATGACCTGAGCCGAAGGCAGAGGCTTAACCCACTGAGCCACCCAGGTCCCCACGAATCTACTTTGTAAAATATATTTATAGTCTATATGTTATAAACTATACAGATGCATATATCTGAAAATATAAAAGCCATCTGTTGAAATTTGGGTGCGTTCATAAAATCCCACGTGGAAATAGTTACGAGAGTGACGCGTCGCGGTGCACACGGTTTAGGACAGCTGGCGGAGGGCGACACCGGGAACCTGGAAGCCACTTGAGCCGAATGTCTGTTTGCGTCAACTGTGTCTGTGTCCGTCTTGCACCAGCGGCCCCTCATTATCCTGCCCCTTCCCGAGCAAGCTGTTAGAGTCTTAGCTTTTGCCATTTAACTTTAAGACTTCTCCAAAGAGCAGCGGATCTGCCTCCGGCACTTGCGTCGCGGAAACACGCTGGAAGTACAGGCGAGTCAGGACTGTGCCCAGACTTCAGGCCCTCAAGAATCTTCTTGGCAACTGGCCTAGAACCCCAGAGCCATCTGCGATTTGCATATAAATGAGCTTTGTGAAATTAAAAATAAATACGGGACCATAATATTTACTTGTCCGCCTTTGTCGCCTGCCCTGGGAGGGGCGGTGGAGGGCCGGCCGCACGCGGGGGCGGCGGGAGCCTGGCGGGTTGAGCAGTGCGCGCCGCATCTGCAGGCGGCCCTGCACGGCATGACAGGTGGTGGCTTTGTAGGCGCAGATAATGATACGGAAAACACAAGTTAGGAATTCATGCAGCCAGTGGTGTTATAGAACAGCTCTGGGCTCTGTTCCGTTGGGATTGTTTTATAATTCCTACGAAGGACCCTGAATACTGGGACCTCGAGTGTTAATCCGGCTCAGTGAGGTTACCCTTCCATAATGAATGATCTCGAAATCCCCGCGACTTCCAGCAGAGCTGTGCTTCTCTGCCCCCATTGCATTTCCGTCCTGGAGAGCCGCCCGCAGTTCCCCGTCCGTCCTCTTCCTCCGCATCCCGGGCTGAGGGAGCATCCCCGTCCAGAACACCGTGGGGCTCGCAGCCAATGGAAGTGAAAGATTGGCCGAGTCCCATGGTGGGGCTTCAAGCTTCGGTTCGGAAGTGGCTTCTGTTACTTTCCGTGAGGAGTGTCACCAGACTTGATGTGAGCTGAGAAGAGAAATGGAATCCCCCCTCCCCCGTAGAAGGGGCGTCACAAATCACAACACCAAGTTTGAAGACCATGAAACAGACTGGAAAGGAATTTTCTCACAAGATGGTGCAGCAAATCTCTACAAAGGACAGTACAATCTACCTAGGGGGGCTCATACCCAGGGGTCTCTGCAATTCTTTGCTTTCCAAACACAAATCCATTCTTTTTCTTTTTTTAAAGTAGGCTCCAAAAGGGGACCCCTCCTACACTGTTGGTGGGCATGCAAGCTGGTGCAACCACTCTGGAAAACAGCATGGAGGTTCCTCAAAAAGTTGAAAATAGAGCTACCCTAAGACCCAGCAATCTCACTACTGGGTATTTACCCTAAAGATACAAACGTAGTGATCCGAAGGGGCACGTGCACCCAAATGTTTATAGCAGCGATGTCCACAATAGCCAAACTGTGGAAAGAACCTAGATGTCCATCAACAGATGAATGGATAAAGAAGAGGTGGTATATATACACGATGGAATACTATGCAACCATCAAAAGAAATGAAATCTTGCCATTTGTGATGACGTGGATGGAACTAGAGGGTATTATGCTTAGCGAAATAAGTCAGTCAGAGAAAGACAACTATCATATGATCTCCCTGATATGAGGAAGTGGAGATGCAACATGGGGGGTTCGGGGGGGTAGGAGAAGAATAAATGAAACAAGATGGGATCGGGAGGGAGACAAACCATAAGTGACTCTTAATCTCACAAAACAAACAGGGTTGCTGGGGGGGCAGGGGGTAGGGAGAGGGTGGTTGGGTTATGGACATTGGGGAAAGTATGTGCTATGGTGAGTGCTGTGGAGTGCGTAAACCTGGCGATTCACAGACCTGTACCCCTGGGGCTAATAATACAATATATGTTAATAAAAAATAAAAATAGAAAATAAAGTAGGCTCCATGTCCAGCATGGAGCCCAGTGTGGGACTTGAGCTCATGACTCTGAGATCAAGACCCGAGCTGAGATCCAGAGTCGGATGCTTAAGCGTGTGCCGCCCAGACAAATCCATTCTGAAGCAAATGTTCATTTGTTACTGGATCTTCGCTCTGTCACCTCTGAAATCTGAGGGGCTCTTCTTTCCATGTGGTCAGGACTCTATGACTCTTGACCAAATTTGGGATAGTTTGATTGTTCAGTAACGGACACTCATTTCCCAATTCGGGCCCAGCAAAGCTGCCTGGCTGTGTTTCCTTCACATTTCTCGTTGCACGGGAACATTAGATGTCGTCCCTGGCAGGACGCCGGGGAGCGTGTGAGCCCTGTGGCACGCACAGACCCTTCTCTCCCGCTGGTATCTGCAGGGTCCTCGACGGGCCTGAACGTCCAGCCCGCTCCTGCTTCACGTGCATTCTTCTGGGGTTCCGCTGTTTCTCTGTCCTTCACAGCTTCCCTCTCTGGGACATGGAATGCCTCATCCAGTGGCCGGGTCATTAGCTGCTCTTTTGTTTTCCTGGGACTCTGGGAGCTTTCTGCAGCTAGAACACTAGAAATCCTGCACGGACATTCCAGAGTTCCCAGAGTAGGAATGCGGATCTAGCCCTACCCACGATGATTTTTTTCAGAATTCTATCACACTGAGTGGATCCCTTTTCTGTAAAGGGCAACTAAGCAGTTTCTGACAATTACAACTATAACCCAAAGCTTCTTTGTTTCTGAAATTGACCAAGAAGTGATTTTTGTTTTTAAGTTCAGAAATAATATATCCCAATTTTCTTACAAAACATCCTTGTTATTGAGAAAGTCAACCATTTATGGTGTGCTGGATCCAAAAATCCCTGTCCCCAGGCGTATCATTCACTAAGAAATACGACCCTGGTGAAACATTAGGCGTTGACCCTTGTTCTGCAGAAGGTCTCAGTGGCATTGATTCCAGTCCGTACTTGTGACACTGACGTGAAAATTGCACTAAATGAACCACTTGGAATGAACATGCCTTCTTTAGACATCTTCTGTCGGCTGGTTGATGACTCAGCTGATGGATGAGACCCCAGGATGTGTCTGGAGCAGTCTTAGCCATGAGCTCATGGCCGTGCTGGAGGCGTGCCCTCACTCTGTAGCTGTCACCCTCGCACCTGCTGTCCCTGCACCACACCTCGTGTCCCCTTAACACTTTCCTGAGATAGCACAAGCCGCAGTGCCATCCCAGACCCACGATTGCCACCTGCACTTTCATTCATAGGACCCTCCTCCGCCACCCTGATCTGCTCAGAAATGCCCCCCACCCCAAGGTCCCTGGAATGTTATGGTCCATGGTCCATCGTGTTCTTAATTTTCTCTGCTCCCTCTTTTCTCTCTGCCCACAGAATCCCTATTTGTCTTTGAAAAACCAGCTCTAGAGTCACCTCCTTTGAGAACTATTTCTTGACTCCTTACAGGTTGAGTTCAGTGTTTATTTTTTTCTTAAGCAGAAGATACCCTCAATTCCCAAACCTTCTGCAGAGCTTGTCCTTAAGGGCCAGCCTTCACCGTAGCACATTTCACTCTACCAGTGGCTCTAAAAATGGTCTCTGGGACTGAGGGAAGCACAGAAAGGAAAACTGCTCTGAGTTCAGGGTCGGTTACGAAGCAGGACCGCGTACCCGACGTTCACAGTTCTTATAGGCTCCCTTGCAAGTCGGTACTATTAGCACATTGTAAACCTTGGCAGACAGAAGAGTTGCAGTGACTTGACTGAGTTTCCCTGACAGGAAGCGTCAGAGCCATGTTCTTGTTTTGCATCGTTGTGCTCTCTCTCTCGGCAGGTCCTGGTTTCCATATAAAGATGCACCAAGCAAGGGTTTGGAGATGGTAATTTCTGATTTCCCTTTAAGAATACATGAATAGGGGCACCTGGGTGGCTCAGTTGGTTAGGCCTCTGCTTTCGGCCCGGGTCATGATCCTGGAGTTCCAGGATCGAGTCCCACATTGGGCTCCCTGCTCAGTGGGGGGTCTGCTTCTCCCTCTGACCCTCTCCCCTCTCATGCTCTCTCTCTCTCTCTCTCAAATAAAATAAGTGTGAAAAAAATACAGGAATCAGCATTCTGCTTCAGGTATGCTTTTACTGCTCAAAGCATTGAAGAAACCCCGCCGTGCGCCAGATGCTACTAAGCCCCCAGAGGTTCAGGGATCCCCAAGAGTCACCAGCGCTGGTATCTGAACACAAGCACTGTTGGTCGCCGTCCTTGTCGTCACCGTCTTCCTCTTCCTTCTGCCCTCCTCCTCCCCCTCCCCCTCCTCCCCCTCCCCCTCCTCCTCCTCCCCCTCCTCCTCCTCCTTTTTCCTGCTGTTTATCCCCTTCCCCCTCCTCCCCCTCCTCCCTCTCCTCCTCCTCTTTCCTGTTATTCCTCTTCTTCTTCCTCTTCCTGCTTTTCCTCCTCTTTGTCTTCCTCTTTTTCTTCTTCTTTTTGTAAGCAGGCTCCGTGCCCAACATGGAGTCCCATGCAGGGCTTGAACTTACGACCTTGAGATCAAAATCTGAGCTGAGATGGAGAGTCAGACGCTTAACCGACTGAGCCACCCAGGCCCCTCCGTGCTCGGTCCTCTGATCAGCTCCGAGCATCGTGGTTTTGGAGGAAGCTTCTTGCAAGAGCTGTTGAAGGCTCCGGAAATGTTCCATCGCGTACCACGCGAGGCACTTCTGGGTGTCCAGGATGCAGTTTTTAAGTAACTATTGGACAAAGAGTTGGGGAACCCCAAGACGTCCCAGATCCCTTGGAAGGCCACTCCCTGAGCATGCTTTGTCTCGAGTCATGCCTGTCACCACTTCTTACTTTTCCGGGTTAGGTCTGAGACAGATGCATTATCGATGTCTGCTCTCCGTACTTAACTCTATTACCTGAACAATATGGTAGCTGAAAGAATGAAATCAGTGTGGAGTTGTGCCATTTAATTAAAATGTTACTATCAATGGCTTAATGAGAATCCTGTAACACGTGGAGGTAGATTGAACAGAGCTGTTGGTTAGAAGAAGCAATACATTTGCCGTAATCACTCCCATAAGGAGAGCGTCCTGTAAGACCTGGAGGAGGCTGTTACTCAAGAAACCGGCCGAAGCGGTTATAAACCTCTTCAAATAATCTGACTTGCTAAGGCAGAGAAAAATAGACTTTTCTTCTTCAGCCACATTTTAATTACATTGTTTTTAAAAAATTCTTCTGGAAATGAGAGTCTGAACTCCAAGTCTTTCATCAGCGAAAAGCACTGTTTTGATGGTTGACAGACTCGCTTCCAACATCTCGGCGTGTGCCGGGACCAACAAGCCTGCATCATTATTCCTGGCAGACCTGCGCTTTTTTCTTTCAAAGGGAATAAAATCACCCAAATATCACCTTTAAGAGTGTTAGCAGAAGTTGGACCTGCTGTCTCCCATGCTTGGAAGCCTTGGAATAGAACACAGTTTAGTCTGCTTTTTGAACTTACTTTGTGAAGTGTTCTCTCGTGGCTCCTTCCAGTGCCCAGAAACCCCCCTTTGATCTGGTCATTCAAATCAGATGGCGGAGAGACGCGTTCCTGCGTAGGGCCTCTCTCGTGATACGTTCTCGTCTGTTGTTTTGAACCATAAATGCACCAGGGTAGAGGAGCCTTCTGATGAACTGCTGGAGGTCGCAGAGGTTAAGACAGTTTATTTTATTTTTCAAGATGTATTTATTCATTTGAGAGAGAGAGAGAGGGTGGGAGGAGAGATGGGGAGAGAGAGTGCGTGTGTGCCTGGGAAGGGCAAAAGGAGAGAGAATCCTGAGGCAGACCCCCCACTAAGCACGGGGCCCCACATGGGGCTTGATCTCAGGACCCCAAGATCGTGACCCGAGCCAAAATTGAGAGTCAGCCACTCAACCAACTGAGCGACCCAGGTGCCCCAGAAGTTAAGACATTTTAGAAAGAAGTGGCACATTTTTCCTTTCAGTAGCCCACTTAAAAATTTTAGAACCAGGGGCGCCTGTGTGGCTCAGTCGTTAAGCCTCTGCCTTCTGCTCAGGTCATGATCTCAGGGTCTGGGATCGAGCCCCGCCTCAGGCTCCCTGCTCAGCAGGAGGCCTGCTTCTCCCTCTCCCTCTGCTGCTCCTCCTGCTTGTGCTCCCTCTCTTGCTGTGTCTCTCTCTATCAAATAAATAAATAAAATTAAAAAAGATAGAGAACCAGTAGACAGTATTTGAAAGTACTTTCCTTAAAATAGATTATTTCTTCCTATTATTTTTTAATGGGATGAAATTCTGTGGCCCAGCTTCATCCTACTCCTGAAGGAAAGCGCCAGTGTGGTGTTGGTCAAGCCTTAAGCCCTTGGCCACTCGATCACTCCGCTTTCTTGGGACCTCGTTGGAAGGCCGGAGCACCCCAAAGCAGCCTTCGTCACCTGCGCTCCCGCAGACGACACCTGAGCTTTATTGAGGGCAAAGCTCCCGTACAGTAAGATGCACCATTTCCAGTGTCTACATTTCAAAGACTTTTGACAAATCTCGGGTCCTGTGTAGACACCAACAACAGTTAAGACCTACAACACTTCCCCTTAATGAGCTTCCAAGACGGCGGATTGTCGCCAAAATGCGATAGGATCTCGCTGCCTTCTCTTGATGGTGCGCTCCTTGGCATCCGTTGAGAAGGCGCCGCTTGTGCTCACGACGTCTTCCTCTCGGGCTTTCCGGCAAGGAAAGAGAAAGAGAAGGAAGGAGAAAGGGGCCAGGCTACAAAAGCGTAGCGCATCCGATCCCTCACGTCTCCCTGCTCTAAAAATGAAACTTAACTCAGTTGAGCCTGGACACATCACATCACTCCAAGAGGCACTGAGGACAAGCACCACGTTCTGTGCTTTCAAACAGCTGAGGGGAGCCTGGGCAGCCTGAGAGCACGGCAGAGTGCAGCGCAGGGGTCAGCTGTGCCGCGGGCAGGGCTGGGCGAGCCTGGCGCCCCACCGCGCACGGGCACCTCTGTTTAGAAGGACCCATGGGTGCGCTTCCCCAGCCAGCGCACGGCTGGCCCCGCGGACCCACTGTGGCGTTTCAGAGCCCTGTTGCTGGAGAGTATTAACTTGCAGTGCGAGACATGGGAACAGCGGTGTGGGGGAAATAATAAAAATGATTAAGGTGTGATAAACGATGTCTTCTTGCCAGTGGGACCATGAACATACTCTGTGACATAAACTATTTTGGAACCATGGAGGGCCTGGAAGTTGGCAAGTAAAAACATGCCATCGTGCATCATGTATCTGTAAGAAAATTACCAGATTTAACAGGTCGGGCTGTAAGGAAGGGAGGGAGACTGAACAATGAATTTGCTTATTAGTTATTTCAGTCCTGGGACTAAGTATGCCAAGGGTCTGTATAGAAAACGATTAGTCAAATTTCTATATGCTTAAATTTATATTTTTCTCTTTCAGTTTAAAAATAAACAAATAAAGGGTTTTTCCTTGATTTTTTTTTTTCTTAGCAAAAGCATGAATTCATCTGAGCCCTTTTGCTCTGCATGAGAGAACATGAAAGTGTTCCAATGGCATTGTGATGAGTGAACATATCTTTGCATTTTAACTGTAATGAAGGCAATATGTTATTCTTAATAAAGAAGTGGTTGTTTGGGGATGGGAAGTACATATTTGATTATAATTAAAATCACCAAATGTTTACTTTCTGTAAATAAGGATCTGGGTGTGGTTTGTTAGCACATGTGCATTTCTGTATTGTGGTCCTTTTGAACAAGTATATGTGCGAAGCTCTACACAAACCCACAGAGACTTCCCATTTGATCCCTTCAGACACGTCAGCTGAGCCAGAGAGCCAGACCAGCTTCTTTCATCACTGAGTTTTTGAAAACACCCAAAAAGAGGGCGTTGGGTCAAACCCACCTTCGTTTTGCCAGTCAAGGCTTCCGTGAGCCGTCAGACTCTGGCTGGACATTCACACCCGGAGTGGGTTCCTGACAGCTTTCATGGGGAGACGATTTCAGCAATCTTCTCGAATTCTATGAAATATTTTAGTTTATATTCGTTTCAGCCATTTCCATTAGATCTTCCAAGAGTTGCCCGAAGGCACAGAGCCCAGATCTCCATCATGCTGTTTCTTTCCAGCCTGGCCCCCTCTGCTTCCCAGGCATCATCCTAGTAAGGGCCACCAAGCAGCTGTGACAGAAGGAAGTGGCCTTTTGTAATGCATTCACCCTCAGGTGGAAAATCGGGCCTTCTTGGAGGTACTAGGGGTGCCTGTGTACACCTTTTGCATTTTTGCACTTGCACTGTTTCAAAAAATACATCTTTCCAGCTTCTGTCCATCTTGTTGCTGTGTGATGGGCCTGTTGAATCATCCTGTGGTCTGTAGGGGTCTCTTAAAAGTTTGTTGTTCAGGGGACAGTGATGGGTCTCGCAGTCAGAACCTTTCAATCAAGAAATATTCGTTGGTGGGGCACCTGAGGGGCTCAATCCGTGAAGCCTCTGCCTTTGGCTCAGGTCGTGATGCCAGGGTGCTGGGATGGAGCCCCGAGTCGGGCTCCCTGCTCAGCGGGGGGCCTGCTTCTCCCTCTCCCTCTGCTCCTCCCCCGCTCATGCTCCCTCGCTTGCTCTCTCACTCACTCTCTATTAAAAAAAAAAGAAAAGAAATATTCTTTGAATGCCTGCTACATATTTGAACGATTGCCTTCAAATGCCTATTCTATTTGAAGTTGTGAAAATGTAAGTAGTACTCGATATTCGGCTCGTTTGTGTTTTGTGGAAAGAGCGATTTTCTGGGAAATTGCTCAGACCTTTCGCTTTTGAATTGATAAAAGTCAGTTTATTATGTAGTTTTATTTGCTTACATTCAAATAGAAAACACACAGCATGCATACCTGTTTGTATGTTGTAGGTATTTATTGAAATGTAATTGTAGTTATGTATGGACAAAAAGGCATTTTTAATTTAAATATATAGGAAGTTAATTGAAAAGATGTTCTTAAAATAAGAGGGTTACTTTCCAAGCATGTGTAATTTATTTCAGTAATACTGCATTCCTATCCCATAGCCAGCATTTGTATCTTCTAAAAATATGTGGTTGTACAATTTTCATATGAGACTGAGTTTTAAATTTTAATTCAATTCAGGAAAGCCATGATCTCCCTGCTTTTACACACACACACACACACACACACACACACACACACACACAGTTCTTGGACAATGAAATCAGCAACAAAATTCAAATGAATGGAACCAGTTCCCAGGATTCTGTTGGTCTAGTGGTTCAAAACTACGCTAACATGGTAGCCACAAGCCACGTGTGGCTATTCACAATTAAGTGTAAGTTAAATATAACAAATATTCAGTTCCCCAACCGCATGTGCCACGTTTCATGTGCTTAATGGCCCTTTGTGGCTAGGGGCCACCATACTGGACAGCTCAGAGGACACGATGTATTAAACTGGCTTCCTGACGCTGTTAGGTAATTTGCAATATTCCAATATTATGTATAATGCTCTAATGAACAATTTCACATAAAAATTTTTGCACATATGTGTCCTACCTCCTTCAGATGCAGCAGTTCACTCAGCATTCAGGGAATACTTAGAGATGGGCTGTGTCTAGAGCTGTTCCGACGAAAACAAATAAATCAGTTCGATTCTCAGCATCCCAGAGCTTATATGCTAGAAAATAAACAACTGACAAAATAGAAATGAATGAATGGTTGTATGAATAAATGAGTAAATAACATAAGAATCCGTTTGCATCAAAACAGTTTTTAATAAACGTGTGCTCCAGTGTGTCAAGCCTGACTTTTAGCTAATGATAACTTCTGTCATAAAGGTTTTAACATTCTGTGTTTCAGGGTGTTTCTTCAGCTGTATGTAGATGTAGTTGACATACAACACCATGTAATTTTAAGTTGCATGGCGTAAGGATGTATAATATATCGTGAAATGATTACCGTGGGAAGTTTAGTTAACATCCAACATCTAACATGGATCCAAAAAAAAGGAAAAAATATTTTTCCCTTGTGATGAGAACTCTTAGGATCTATTCTCTCTCCCTTTTTTAAAAGATTTTATTTATTTTTATTTGAGGGAGAGAGAGCACAAATGTGAGCAGGGAGAGAAGCAGAGGGGGAGAATCTCAAGCAGACTCTGGACATAAGACATGGGACTCGATCTCTTGATGCTGAGATCATGACCTGAGCCACAGTCAAAGAGTCAGGTGCTTATCTGACTGAGCCCCCCAGTCGCCCCAGGACGTGCCATCTTAACGTTTCTGCGCACCACCCAGAGGTGCCAGTGGTATCATGTGCACGACGCCCCTCGTCCGTACTCGTCTTCTAACTGGAAGCTTGTACCCTTTGACTACCTTCCTTCTGTTTCCCCTGCCCCTACCTCCTGCCTCTGGCAGCCCCAAATCTTTTCTCTTTTTCTATGAGCTTGGCTTTGTTTTATTAAATTTTTTTTTATTTTTAGGGTCCACGTGGGGGGTGAGATCATACAATATTTGTCTTTCTCTGTCTGACTTATTTCACTTAGCGTAACACCCTCCACGTCCATCCACATTGTCACAAGTGGCAGGATTTTCTTCTTTTTTATGGGTGACTAATATTTCTCTGTGTGTGTAATATTTATTTACTCCATTCACCCATTGATGGGTACAGAGGTCAAGTCCGTGTCTTGGCTGCTGGAAACACTGCTGCAGCGACAATGGGGAGGCAGACACTCTTATGTCATGTTTCTGTTTCCTTCTGATGTCTCCGCGGCGGTGGGACTGCTGGATCTTGTGGTATTTTGGTTTTCCTTTTTCTGGAGGAGCCTCTGTTTCCCATCGTGGCTGCAGCAACTCAACATTCCCACGAGCAACAGTGCTTCAGTTTTAAATCTTTTCCTTTGTGGCTCATGCTTTTATGAGAACTTTAGACCCAAAAAGCACTAACCCAAAAGAGAAGAGTGATCATTTTAGAACATTTGAATTTAAAATTTCAGTTGTGCGAAGACAACTTGAAGCAAATGAAGAGACAGGCCCAGGAGAAGACGTGCGCAATGAATGTCACTAGTAGAAATTTCGACTCCTGTGGAGCACGGAGTGCACGGAGCCCATGCGAATGCGCAGACGGGGCAGGAAGCACAGTGCCGTGCGTGCATCTAAGTGACAGAAGAAGTGATGCTCCGGCTCACTCGTCCGGAGAAGGATGTCGTGACTGAGGGGTTGCAGGTGCACACCACGGGCCTGGGCACTGTGCGGTGGGCACGCCTGAAGCAGTGTTGTGGAAGAAGGAGTGAGGGCTGGGACTCTGCCGTTGGGAGTAACAATTAGAATAATTACCTCAGGAAGTTATAATCATACAGACCTTTGAAGCAGAAATGTCACTTGCTTATTCTACCTAGAGAGACTTTGGGGAGTGTTCCCAAGGAGACAGGTTCCAGAATATTCATTTCAGCATTATTTATAAGCATAAGCAATGGAAAGCAACTAGTAAGCATCTGTGGAGAGAAAAAATGAATATTTAGTTTATGGTATCATCAGAAGAATATTAATCAGAAATTAATAAAATGAACTGGGTGTCTGTGTCCCCACAGAGGCGGACATCCGAAACATCAAACAGTGAAAAGTAGCACATTGAGGAATCCTGGGTGTGTGTAAGATGCCATTTTGTGTGATGAAAACACACCGACTGACAACTGCGTTTGGCTGTGGTGTCCCTCAGACAGGGTCAGAGGACAGAGAAGGGCTGGGAGCCGGCGCCTCTGTAAAGAGAGCAGGCGGGGGTGGGGGGGGGCATTTCTCGGGAATCACTGGCATGTTTGGGATCGCTGTGGATGGCAGCTCACAGGTGCTGGTTATATTGTTTTTCCATACTTTTCTGCCTTCTAAATGTTTTCATTTTTTTAAAGCAGTTAAAAATGAGTAACAAAAAATGGCTAGTATAAGGGGAAAACGTGTTTTTAAAGAAGTCTTTATCTCCCCAACCATCCCGAAGGAACTGTCTGGGTTTCTTCTCGTGGTGTTCATCCTTCAGGCTTATGTGTGGATGTTCAGATGTCATTTTTTAAAAAAATATTTTATTTTTTCATTTTGAGAGACAATGAGAGAGAGAGAGCACAAGCTAGGGGGAGGAGCAGAGGGAGAAGCAGGCTCGCCGCCTAGCAAGGAGCCTGATGCGGGGCTCAATTCCAGGCCCCTGGGATCTTGACCTGAGCTGAAGGCAGATGCTTAATGGACTGAGCCACCCAGGTGCCCCTCCAATGTCATTTTAATATTATCCTTTTTTTTAATGAAGATTTTATTTATTTATTTGACACAGAGAGAGAGGGAGCATAAGCAGGGGGGAGTGGCAGGCAGAGGCAGAGTGAGAAGCAGACTCCCTGCTGAGCAAGGAGCCCACCTTGGGGCTTGATCCCTGGACCCTGAGATCATGACCTGAGCTGAAGGCAGAGGCTTCAACCCACTGAGCCCCCCAGGTGCCCCCAGATATGTTTCTTATGCAGAATAGTATCGGGAAAAAGTTTGGATTCACTAATGTCTTTCTAATACTGAACTTCATCATTTATTCTCTGTTCTTAAAAATACATGAGCTTTTTGTTCTTATTATCATTTTTTGTTTGCATTGATTTTTAACAGTGCCATAGGGAAAGGTCAAGATTGAGACTAAACATGGCCTTAAAACACATACTGGGGCTCCTTCTGAAGTTCGAAACTATGTAATCATTTTCTTTTGCCTTCTGGATGAGTTGTAACAGGCCCATCCAAAGTTAAAATACAAATTTTTCAGATGTAAAGGCAAATAGTAAGGATCTCTCTTGGCAGAACTATTAGAGTGTCTTAAGAATCCAATGTGCAGACTTCCGTATCTTTCCACGTGGAAATGATAACATAATGGGGACCTGCCACACGTGCCAGCCAGGACATGTGTTCTGTGTTGACAGCCAGCAAGACCGGGCCCTGTGCTGGGCATTCCTTCCGCTTTAGGAAGAAACGGTGCGTGCTGTTGCCCTGACCTGATCCCCTCACAGCCAGCTTATGTCTTCGCCGTCTGCCCTCCAGCCCCACACGGGCACTCAGCTTCCCAGAGTGCCCGCTTTGATTAGGTCTGTGCTGATTTCCATTCTCTGTGATGCCAGGCCTCGTACCTGAAAATTTTGTACTGCACATTTAGCAATACATTTGTGTCCTATTTTCCCTGTACAAGAGTGAAATCCTGTCATTTTGTTTATATGGGCCTTGTACACTTATCGTTAATTTCTGGCTCTTTTATACACTTTAAAATTCTATGAATAAGTTTTTCATTTTTTTAATTATACTTTCCAATGAATTATTCCAAGCATAGAGGGAAAACTCTCAATTTTGACATTCGTAGCTACATTCGTAGCTACGAATTAATTATAGTCTGGCTATAGTCTGACTATAATTGAATTGAATAATCCTATTTTTTGTTCTGTTCTTTCCATGTGGATGATCATGTCTGTGATTAATGATAACTTGTAATTATATTGCAATTTCAGTATCTATATCTCTTACTTTGTGTGTGTGTGTGCTCCCGCTTCAGTGAAGTTTAAACTCCTGGGAAGGTATTAACTAATAGGGGGAGTGGACATTCCTGTGTCCTCTGATTTTAATGGATGAGCCTGTCCTGCTTCCCTTCAGCGTGATCCTTGTGGCATTTTATTTACAGTGATAATTCATTGTTTAGGGCTCTTGTTGTGCTCAATAGCTGAACAGAAAATTTGTCGGTCTTTTCTATTTCACTTAATGAGTTTTGATAAGTAATTCCTTTGGATCATTCCTATCCAGGACACACACACATATACAGGGCTTTAAATAGCAAATGAATCAATTGATTACACTGATGAAAATATGTTTCAAAGTAACAAAGCCTGTTAGCTTTAAACCTAAGAACCTCAAGCTTTAAATTTTTATAGAAAGTTTCCCTTTCCTTACCTTCTCATGTGTTCATGAACAGCCTTCTCTACCTGACCTGGAATCCATTGATGAGTCATTAGGTTTGCTGTTCCTATTTTCCAGAACGGCCCTTAGGGGACAACATTAGATTATCCAGCTAAGAGAAAGCCAGAGCCATTCCCATTCAGTCTGTTGCCTTTGACTTTGACCTTATCAGCTTCCATTCCAGCTCATGGATCTAATCAGCTTATTCTGCCGTCCTGCGGGCTGGTTTAAATGGATCATATGGATCTTCTTCTCTTCCCTGACATTTTTAGGGACAGATTTAACCTTTGATCTTGCCATATTTGAAATTTAGTCATAACAATATGATCTGTGATATTTCTTTTTTAAAAAGCAAAGTTAAAAGGAATTAGCAAATCCCACCCCTTCAGTAGAAACCAGTATGCACGGGACAAACACTGATGAACGCCAGTCCATGAATGTCCCGGGCCCTGATGACACAAATCAGTCGTGTTCGGCCGTTCTCCAGGCGCCAGGGACATAGAACTTCCTAGAAGGTAAATACGAACGGCCGCCCGCCGGGGAGATGCAGCAGCGCGCATGCGCCACCGAAGGGAGCGCCGGCCTCCCGAGCACCCCCGCGCCGGAAGCGAGGCCGCCTCCGCCTTTCAGCCTCAGCGCACGGCCTTGCGGGGGTCTGTCCACAGTCACACGGAGTTTTGAAATCTCCTGTTCGATTCTTAAAATCAAAATGTGAGGGGGGCACGTGGGTGGCTCCGTGGGTTAAAGCCTCTGCCTTCAGCTCTGGTCATGATCTCAGGGTCCTGGGATCGAGCCCCGCATGGGGGGGGGGGGGGTCTCTGCTCAGCGGGGAGCCTGCGTCCTCCTCTCTCTGCCTGCTTGTGATCTCTGTCAAATGAAAGAAATAAAATCTTAAAAAAAAAAAAAATGGAGACGGAGTCTGGCTCGGGATCTTTAAAAAAAAAAAAAATCAAAATGTGACAATGACCGTCCTCCTGGACGTGTATTCCTAGTGTCTACATCTGCCGCGGCCTTGTGCAACCAGAAGTAAGAACCGGAACGGCTCCCGCGTACCTTCACGCAACCCAGACGAAGAGCGACCCGACCCGCTCCGGTGTGGGTAGCCCCGCGGGGCCGCGGCGCGGGAGCGGACGGAGCGCCACGGCTCCTTGGGGCGTCCGGAGCCGCCCGCGCGAGCGCCGCCTTCATTCCCGCACGACGTGTGCGGACGTGTTGCACGGAACCCGCGCGTTCTGTCTGCGGGACTGGAAACCCGTGTTTCCTCGACTTCGCATCTCCGCGGTGCCGTGCCCGTCGCCTACGGTCAGTGGACGTGGATAGGCCGGCGGGTGGGGGTGGGGGCGGCCGGGATCGACTTCGGCGAAGAGCCCCTCCTGCTCTTGTCCTAAGTGCGATCCCACGCGCAGTCCTAGAGAAACAGGGTCCGCCTGTGTTTGAGAGTGCACACTCGGGCCGGCCCCGTGCAAGGTGTGGCCCTATTCCTATCTGATTTGAAAGTGGATTTAATTAAATAGATTATTTTTTAAAAGGTGAATTCTAAAGAAGATAGTGTTTGTTACCATAGTTAAGATGTTCTCTCTTCCCTGAACTTGGTAGCTTTTGTACTTAGCACTTAAAAAAAAACATTTTTAGGGACTTAACGCATTTATTTGAGAGGGAGAGCGAGAGCGAGCAGGGAAGGGGCACAGGCAGAGGGAGAGAAGGACTGTCCGTCAGACTCTGAGCTCAGCGCAGAGCCTTACGCAGGGCCCAATCCCACAACCCTGAGATCACGACCTGAGCTGAAACCAAGAGTTGGACGCTTAACTTACTGAGCCCCCCCAGGTGCCGCAGTACTTAACGCTTTTTTTTGCCCCCCCAAAATAGTTTAATAGGGTTTTCTGCTGATCTAGTGCCATTTCTTCCTGAGCCAAGAACCACGCTAGCAATGCAGCATAAAGACATATTTACGGACTAGGGAAAGGAGAAAATGGAGTGAAGATTCACTTCTCACAGTAATGGGGGAGGTATTATATCAGTAGTAATATACCTAGAGAGAAATTCACGTGTAATTTAAGCGGAAGCAATAGTGATAGCATGCCCGTAGGTTTCCAGCTTGCCCAGTGTGGTTTAGCTCCTCTGACTACATTAGCTCATGCGTTCTTCCTGGCCGCCCTGGGAGACACAGAGAGGGTGCCTGATTGGGCTAAGGCTACCCAGCAGGCAGGCGGTGGAGCTGGGAGTCCACCGTCCATGGTGTGTTCTGAGTCTGTGGTCTTCCTGGTGGCACCATGCTGTCTCCACAGATGTGAGTCACTCTCTGACCTTGAGCATTCCTTCTGTGCTGGAGTGAATGGCTTTCCTGCACCTGCCCCGTTCGCTGAGCTATTATGCCTGGCGAGGGCAGGGCGGTGGGTTCCGAAGGAATGCACATCGTAAGTCACGTCATTGATCTCCAGTCCCTGCCACCACCCAACCAAACTCAAATAACTCACTGCAGACCAGCCCAGAGGAAACGGAAGGTTTCATTCTGCTATTAAAGATTTACAAAAACAAAGCCTAATGGTATGCAGGGCCATTACTAACAGATAGTCAATAAGCATCAACTAATATCACAAATGATGGTGAATTCAGGAAAGTGCAATATTGAACATGGTCTTTCTGAATGTTAGAGAGGGTGACTTTCCTAGCAGTCGTTCCCATGCAAATCACCGCTTTATGTATCTTCACCCGGGTGACAAAGAGAAACGTTGGAGTTGTTGGAAGTGAACTTGCTCATAATAAGGCCAGATGCTCAGAGACCAAAATGAACACATACACACACACACACACACACACATATGTGTGCATACACACACACACACGCACACACACTTGCACCCACACGTTGTGGTCACCCACATGCCTGCAGGAGGGCTGACGAACTAGCTCACTCCTGGACCGAGAGGAGAAGTGCCACCTTTCCTCTTGCCTGCTTCCTTTATGGCTGGGCTTTTGACTTTCGGAAGTACACACTGTTGAGTTCACTCAGTATTATTCAAGAGCCTTTCAAAGCTCGCATAAATGACACACTGGGTGACTCATTAAAACGTTTATCAAAAGTGCTTTCAGTTTCTTTACAAAGCTAGAGAAATGCATGCAGAACGGAGGAGTTCCTTCAGACTTCTCGTTCTCACATGCTGAAATAGCTACAGAACTTTTGGGCTCTTATCCGACCAATTCCGTGTGGCACCCACTTTATTTAATATCAACAGGGAAATGCAGGATGCCTGTGGAAAAACTATTTTTGAGCTGCTTATTTTCTCCAACATAAGTTTGCTTCTCAAGTTTTGAAAAGAGAAACTTCTTTTCCAAAAAATAAAAGTTAGGCTCACACAGTTGTTTGAGCTACCAAAAAATTAAAAAAAAAAAAATAGATTTCAGGACAGTGGTCTGCCTTATTAGCACAGAGCTCAAGACACCTGGATCTATGTATAATGACACAGAACAGCATCACCCTAATGTCTCTGCATACCTGAATTTTCCAGAAAGCTCCCCACCCAACGGTCTTGGGCCCAAATGCTTTGGGGGGTGGTTACAGAGCGTCTGCTCACCTATGGCAGCGCCCCACCCGCTGACCCTCCCCGGCTCGGCAACACCGAGTCTGGAGGTGCCCAGCTTCTCCCAAATGCATTTAACTGTGGGAACTTTTTCCATGTAACATCTGTTAACACCCTCGTTCTCGGAAACAGGCTCTGAGAAACCGAACTCTGCTTTCTCCACATAAGAGAAAAAATAAATCTAGAAAGTTCTGTGTTTCCAATAATGAGCAAAAAGCACTCTGCAAGGGCTTTTCCCCGGAGTGAGGGAAGCATGTGCCAAGTGTGAAGGAGAATTCGGGGTCAGCAAAGAAGTAGGCTGAGGTGAGTGAGCGCCTTCTGAGGGCAGCTGGGAGCCGGCAGTAAGAGGCGAGGGTGCTGGACTGTGAGCCACGGAGCACCGCAGACTCGGCTGTCTTCTTCCTGAGTGGTTGTGCGGGAATGAGTCCCACTTCACAGACGTGACATGTGCAGCACCCGGGGCCTCTGTGTGTCACGGGAAGGCCCAGACAGAGGTACCCGTCTCACTAGCCGGAGGCTAAGGGTCCCACTGTGAGACCACAGACCCCCTCGGTGACAAATGACGGGAACTGGTCACCGCATGACCTCATCTAATATTCTAGAATTTTGCCAGTGAAGTTGCAAACTATCAATATTTAGAAGTTTCCAAATATTATAATATTTTGGTCTTGGAAAAATACTAAGATGACTAAATCTGCAGTAACTTTTAATTATAGCTTTAGTATTCCAAGAACATGTTGATCAGACTCAGTCATTTTTTTGTTGTTGGATAAAATTGATCTTTAAATGATTGTAGACTTGTTAACAACTCTGTGACTTAAACGGCATTTAAATTTGTGGGGCTTTTCCATCGTGTGTCCATCTGTCAGCTCCGTGCGTTCCCTCGGGGTCCTGATGGTGTACAGATCAGAGTTTATGTTTGTGATCTTTATTGCTGCAGCCTTTGATTTTAAAAGGTTTGCTACTGTATTGTCTTTTGGTTAGTTAGTGGTTCTGTTTCTGTTCCTCTGAATCAGTCTCGTAGAACAAACGGGATTGTCTCACAAAACTCTTCCCCGGACTCTGGTGTTTTAAGCCTGACAAGTTTGTCTGCAATGGATTTGGCATTTCCTTAGGTTTTTTTCCTAATGTGACTTTAATTGCCAAAGAAAAAGATGCTTTTTTTTTTTTTCTAGAGATTGTCTACCTCTTTATACACCATATTGTGTAAACTTGGAACTGCATATGTCTTTGAAAGATGTGGGTTTGTTAACGAGTTTAATTCTTTAGGCAGTGTGGATGTTCAAACTCCACAGGTCATAATTTTCTCTGGTGGTTCCTAATTCCTTCTTTACTCTTGGTTTTGTTGGGTTCCATTGTACAGAAAGAAGTAATGAACATTTATGTGATTGTTTCATTTCTATATTTACTCAGTATACAGTTTCTCCTTCGGTGAGTACCTATCAAATGTAGTTCATTGTGTCGTCAGATGGCAGAAACCCAAAGGAAAATCTGATCTGGACCCAACTCTGAAACCCTGGGTGTGTACAATTCTTTAAATTTAAATTCAATTAGCCAACGTATAGAACATCATTAGTTTCAGAGGTAGAGCTCACTAATTCATCAGGAGCATAGAACACCCGGTGCTCATCCCCCACTTGCCCCATCCCCCCACCCACCTCCCCTCCAGCAACCCTCAGGTTGTTTCCTAGACTTAAGAGTCTTTCACGATTTGTCTCCCTCTCTGATTTCTTCCCATTCCGCTTTTCCCTCCCTTCCCCTATGTTTCCTATGTTCCACATTTTCAATAAAGGGGCAACTGCCTTTTTGTCCACTTTTCCCATTAGAAGTCCTTTAAGAGAGAACAACATTCTAGATTTTAAGATTTGGGGATCTGGGTTTTAACACAGTTTCACTCCTTGTCCACGTGGCGTTTACGGTAGCGTGTACTGGGGGCTCGGATCCTGGTGCGGTTTCCCAGTTCCAGCGCGCCTTCCTCGCGCTCCCCCCGGGCCATCGCTGATTCCTCTCCCTGCCATCCTGGCAGCCTTACTTTCCACCCCTCTGTAACCCGGCTCTGATCTGTGATGTGCCCGTCTCTCGGTCTCGTGTGGTCTAATCACAGCATCGCTCATTGACCCTCCAATGGAAGAAACTGAGCCGAAGTTAAAGGACCTCAAGTGGCATTATCCTTATGGCTGGTGCAGGAACCAGCATGTCGAGAGCCCTTCCTTTTTCCTTTTTCAAGTCATTTTGTTCAGGTTATGGAAATGATGCCACCTAAGCACATGCTCTCCCTTCCAGAGGGGTTCTGTGGTTGCCGATGGAATGTGCCTTTCATAATGGAGACAGAGTCTAAGATTGGTGGTGTTGGTTGACCATGGTTGACCATGGTTGTTGCTACTGAGGGAGAGAATTTCCCACCAGAAACACCTTTGCAGGTGCTGCTGCCCGACCCGGGATTCTTCCCTTCTTGGAAATGAAATAGGGGTCTTTAGAGTCTCCTAATGAGATCAGAGAAGTTCACCAACTCTCTTACCAGAAAAATTCATGATCTAGGTCAATGTCTTCTTCATTCTCTTCGACTTACAACTGTTTTAGCAAATGTGTTATTTTTTCTAGCTGCGTGACTTCTGTGTGTATATGTGTGTGAAGAATTCATTTTTCTTCTTTTTGGGGCCACGATGTAACGGACCAGGATGAGACTAAGTTAACATCTGTAGACTTCCCATCGCACAAATTAAACTGAGGTAATAAAACCTGCCGTGTCTGTTCACCGGTTGTTTGTCAGACTGGTGATGACAGCAGCCCTTCAGCTGTAATGGGCTACGAAAGTAGAAGCTCTTTTGTGTTGGGAGGCTGGGTCTACGTGACAGCTTTGCTCAGAAGGCATCACACAGGGCCACACGCTGGAGGTGCAGAGTGGGAACAAGCCACCCCAGTTCCATGTGGGGAGTGCCAAAGAGCACCCAAGAGAGAGTTCCTTAAGGCCGAGGGTGGGTGGGGAAGGTTCTGGAGAAGAGGGCATTGCAGACCGGTGGGACTGAGGCAGCCACACACATCAGCAAGAAATCGGAGCGTGCAGACATGGTTGGGGACTCTACACCTCCTACAGGTGGTTGGACTTGGCTCGGGGCTGTGGGTGAGATTTTACAGATGATGCTTGTAAAGGGCTCAGGCCACAGCCTTGAAAACACATACAGTCCATGACAGGCTGTGGTACTACTCACTCATAGTCCTCCTTTCCTTGGTCACTAAGCTGCTTAGAATAGATGGTCTTGGAAGCTTGGTTTTTGGTGTCCCATTTATCTAACTTCCTGCCCGACTGTTGCACCGAACCTGGCTCTCAGGGGGTTTGCTCTCCCAGGTGGCCAGCTCATAGTTGGAATGGCGACCTGCCCCGATTTAAGATGAAAACACAGATGGGTTGTCTGCCTTTGGAGAAGCAAAGAAGATGCACACTCACGACCCAGGCAAAGTTATTGAGAATTAAATCACTTAATTTAGCGGTTTTAGCCTCTATTCCCATAAGTACAGAAAAGTTCATTCTGGTTGGAAGATGAAGAATTTTCCATAGGCAAAGATTCATAGACCCACTCATAATCTTGGAGGCATAAGGAGTCATGAATATCTTCAAAGCCAGTCTCAATGATTTTATCAAAGAGTTGAATTCAGTGACTCCATTAAGGTCCTACCGCCTTTTTATCCCTCGTGGATACAAACCATCTGGTTTCTGCTGGAATAGCTCATTTAAACTTTTCCCTAATGGTCACGTTCTGAACCAGATCGAATTTGTGATTCACTGAGAGGCTGTGTCCACAATGTCCGGCAGGCAGACATTTCTCAAGGACAAAATGAGAAATGTGGGTCAAAACTGGCTGGTCCTTGCCTTTTTGTCCTGAGTACCTGAACTGTGGGTCGAATACCATCCTAAGAAACTTACATAGGCGTGCTAAAATATCTTCGTGTTCCGTAATTTTGTTGTAACAAATACAGTTTAACGTACTGTTTCTTTGCTGTAGCATTTGATGGCAGTGCGGCTGTATGGATTTCTCTGAGACCGGGAGGCAGAGTGGAGGCTCCCTCCTAATTCAGTGTGTCACGGGCAGGTGAATCAGAGCGCTGTCAGGTTTCAGACCTGAGTAGAAGCGGTGGACGGTGAGCCCGAGTGAGGATGACAAAGAAATGCAGAAGGAAGAGAATGGAGAACCAGCAAAACACTATACAAATTAAGGAAAAGCCAAGGCATTAGGAGGAAAAAAATCTTATGACCAAGAGTAGGAAATAAAGCCACAAAAGGATATATAAATATTTTTAGCTCCCACACTATTGAATTTCACCTGCTCTTCTAGAATATGGCTTCCTGGGAACTTTCCTTTAAATTTCAATATATTGGACATAATTCAAATATTGTATTATTTCAACTCAGTTTCAGGGAACTAGCACTGTGATGTTATTTCCTTTATGTCTGAAAATTGTGACTTCTGTCCTGGACTGCTGTAAATGTTCTTTTATTATTCAGCCCTTAGCGCTCTGTCTCATGGGGTCCCAGCAACACTTCCCTTGTCCGCGCATTGCTTGTTGATTCTACCAGAAATATTCTTAGCTGATCTGTCATTAGAGATTTATTGTGAAAATCAGAAGCAATAACTTGGACGTTATATACTGCATGAGTCAGTTCTTTTATGAAATCTAAAGCTTAGATTTAGTGATTGCTTTGGAAAGTAGGTTTGCTCAGTATTTTTTTCACTATAATTAAAACAAATGACTCTTTTTTTTAAATTGGTGGTTTATTAATAAAGAAGAACAACCCCCCCTTTTTTTAATTGATCTTTAAAATTTCCAGGAAACACGTGTGCTATGGGAGCTGTGTAACCATAAGCCATAAACCATTTGAACTATGGTCAGGTTGGTTTCCAGCTTATTCAAGAGCACATGATGTGGAAAAAAAAATAGATTTCTTGCAATTCATAAAGGTGAGCATTACAAATAACCTTTTTAGGCATGTGTCCCTGGCAGTCTGTCTCTTTAAAAGTCTACCCACAGAGGCTGTCCTGGAGCTTCTCCTGGGAACGAAGGCTCAGTGCCAGCCTCCTGACGTGAGTGTGGGGAACGGAGAACATCAGAAGGAAAGTGAGACCTGGGAGAAGGTTCAGAGGAGATACCATCTCAGAGAAAAATTTTGGATGGTTCTCTTTTAGGTGACTTAGATGGAAAAGAAAGCGGGACTTGGAGTATTTTTGACAAAAGGTTTTTTTTTTTTGAATGTGCAAGTATATTAGCAATTAGAAAAATAAAATTAACCAAAATCATAAATCTCATTCTGAAATAAAACCTAATAATGGTAGCTTGAACTTCAACTTAAAAAGTCATGTCTTGGGGCACCCAGCTGGTTCAGATGGTAGAGTACATGATTCTTGATCTTGGCATCAGAAGTTCAAGCCCCAGGTTGGGTGTACTTAAAAAAAAATTATGTCTTATTTAATTATAAAATCTCCATTTCAGTGGTGCCTTGATGGCCCAGTCAGTGGATCATCTGCCTTTGGCTCAGGTCATGATCTGGCGATCAAACCCCACATCAGGATCTCTACTCAGCGGGGAGGCAGCTTCTCCCTCTCTCTCTGCCCCCCGCACTTGGGCTAATGGTCTCTCTTAAGTAACTAAATAAATAAAATCTTTAAAAAAAAATCTCCACTTCATTCTACCTTATGTCTTCTCTTTCTTTCTCAGGATTTCCTACCCATTACATTTATTTCAAAATTATTTACCTTCACTTCTTGGAGGATGGATGGTTGTAATAACTGTTTTTAAAGCCTTTGCTAATTCTCACGTCTGTGACATGTCACAAGTAATATCTGTTGCTTTTACTTTTACATGTGAGTTGAGATTTTCCTGAACCTTAACAGGCTGAGGAATTTTAGATTGATTCTTGGACATTTTGAGTATGACGTCATGGGATTCTAGGTCTTGTTTCAATCCTAAGGGGAATATTGGCGGCTTGTTTTAGCAAGCAACTGACCCGGATAGTTACATGCTTCAGGTTTTAAAAACTTTATGTAGCTTGTCCTCCTGTACTAAGAATTGTATTAATCAGTATTGAGGACCGAATTACATGCCTCCTTCCTCCAGATTCATTTGGTTAAGTCCTAACCCCCAGTGCCTCAACGTGTGACTATGTTTGGGGGTAGGGTCTTCACAAAGATCATTAAGATTGAATGAGGTCATGTGTGGGGGGGGGTTCATCCAGTAGGATGGGTACCCTTACATAAAAGAAAAGATTAGGACACAGACACACACAGGAAAAGCCACGTGACGGCACCGGAAGAAGGAGGACATCTACAAGCTAAAGGGGGTGGCCTGAGACGAAACCAGCCCTGCTGACACCTTGAGTTCAAACTTCCAGCCTCAAGAATCATGAGAAACTAAACTTCTGTTACATAAGCCCCCGTCTGTCGTAGTTATTATGACAGCCCAAGCAGACTAATACATTCAGAGTTGATATTATTTTGGTCATGATTTGAAGAGTGAAACTTGTTTTTTTGAAAATCTACCTTATGAAATTAGTAACATGACATTAAATAGAAGAAAATAATTAACATGCAAACTCGTGTTCACATAAGGTACAAGAAAATGTTCAGTGTGTCTTTGGAGAAGGGCCTGTGGAGGGGGTGTCCTGAGGTTTGTGTTCACAGGAGTGACAGATAATCACCTCTTTTCCATATCGTAGGAGAAATGGATGCACGACTTTAAAAAAAGAGAAAGACAAGGGAAAAGACTTGGAGATTGGACTGCATAACTTTTTAATTTCTTTCCATAAAAATTATCTACGCAAGAAAAAAATGATATTAAAAAAAAACTGGGAAAACCTTGCGGCATCTATGGGACCGAGTTGATTTTTTGAATGGATAGAGGAATGTTCTCAAATGAATTGAGAAACTAGTAATAGGCCAGGGAGAGGGAACCATTGGCTATGGATAAGGAGCAGCACACACGCATGCACACACACACACATGCACACACAATAGATGTGAATATCATTCACAGTGTTGAAATTAAAGCATCCTTAAGCAAAATAGAAAACCTTTCAAAGACATGTAAAACTTAGGTTAATGAGAATTTGTACAAAGGAGCCTCCTTCTATGCTGTTCGTGACCTTTCAACAGATCCGGTATTTAGAGGACAATCTGTTAAAATATGGCAATGATTTCCTCTTGCAGAATGCCCTTTGACCTATCAGTGATGCTTGTCATCATGTGTCCTAAGGAGATAAGGATGAATGTATGCAGAAATTTAGCTTCCAAGAATGTTTATCCCTGTATATTTTATAATGGTAAAAAGTAGAAAGAGGGAAGTATCTGACAGTAGGGAACGGCTTAAATAAATGTTGTTATATTCAAATAAAATCATACAAAGATTTAGAGTAATGGAATGGGAAATATCTTTTACATTATTATGTAAAAAAGTTTCAAAGTTATAGGGCTATTACAGTTCTATTTTCGTAAAGAAAAATGTTTACATGTGAACACAAACCAGTGGAATGATATACATCCAAATGCTGATGTGGATTATTTTGGATTATAGGTGATGTTTTGTTTTTCTGGATTCTCTTCCCCATGTTCTAAAATAAACATATAATGTTTTTTTAAACTCAATATAATTTACTTAAATATTAAGAAAGATATTCCAGAAGTAGTAGTGATAGGATTATTTTGATTTCACAGAGTTGGTGATGTAGGACTTTTAAAATGTGAAGTGTTTTTGCATTCATTTTTCCGTAACATCTTGCTCTTACGTCGTTGATTTCACTGAAAATTATCTATCATTTTAAATAATCCTAAAATTTAGGTCTTCCAGAGTTTAATAGATACTCTGTTGCTGTACATACTCTTGATAAAGCCATTTATTTTATAGTTACTCTCGGAATGGGACTAACTTTTAATTACGAGTCAGTTAAGAAAATTAAATTTCAGCTGTATTTTTACAATCAAATATGTCCAGGGACCACTTTTACCAAAATAATTCTGTACAAAAAACCCCCCACAATCTAATGTATTACAAATAATCAAATCTATTAGAAAACAAAATTGATATTTTTAAATGTCTTCTAAGACACCATTGTTGTGTATCGAGAATTAAGAAATACCAAGCCTGTTTATGACAGAGAGAGAGAGAGAGAGAAAGAGTGTGTGTGTGTGTGTGTGTGTGTGTGTGTGTGTCTTAACGGGCCAGTGGAACTCTCCTTTTGCTCTTGATTAAAGAGCAAATCTGTGAAACTGACTCTCCGGGTGTGGTGCTCTGGGCTTTAGACGTCTTTCTCCAGAAGTCTGTGGGTCTGCGCATCCTTGGCCTGCCCTCCTCCAGCCCCCAGAGACACGGAGCCAAAAATGTTTTCTTTCTGGCTCACTGCTCTGCACACAGGCCCTCCCTGGGGGTGGGCGGCAGTCACAGAGCGGTCACAGGGCTGCCACAGACGGCTCCGTGCGAAGGCTGCAGCCTCCGTGGATGCCTCTTGGAGGAGGGGCGGTGGCTGGGGACCGGGCTCCCGTCACCCTCCAGAGGCTGTCCCCCCACCCCACCCCCCACCCCCCCCCCCCGTCCCCGGGCTAGTGGGCAAACCCAGGCCCACTGATTACCCCCGGCAAGTGCCTGCCCTTCCCCCTCCCGCATCTGCATTTCTGGGTTTGCATATGGAGACAGTGGCGCTGGATGGCTTAGGTGAAACAGGGCTACAGAAAACAAGGAACCTTCTCATGGCACCTTGTGTAGGACTTGTGGTGCAGTCCAAGAATTTCAGAGGTTCTTGGATAAATAAAAGTAACACCGCCGAGTCTTGCGGGCTTGCTGTGTGCCAGACACGGCACAGAGCGATATTATCCAGCGTGTTCCTTGATTTTAAATGCACAGAACGGCAGTGTTCCTAGTCTACAGAGGAGGAGAGTGAGACTCTGATCGTTTAAGTCACTTGCTAAAGGCCACACGGTGTGTAAATGACAGAAAATGAACCAGTTTTTTTCACACACACACCCATCGACATCATGGTTAAGGGGTCCCTTACCTTGGGGGTCCATTCTAAGTACACCCCCAAATAGTAAACAGGTTTTGCTGAACAAGCAGGAGTACGGAGCCGTCTGAAGCTGGCAGACTATTTTTAGGAAAATCTGTGCAGGTATGGGTTACCTGAATAGATTTATCTTCACTGAAAATGCAAATCTTTAGTGTCACTGAGTGTGTGTGTCTGAAGACGTTCCCTCATCTCAGGGGTGATCTCATTCCTTTCTTCATGAGTTGGTCCTGAAAATTATTCTTTGTCTCCTGAGTTTATGATAGATAGAGGTACTGTCATTCTGTTTTTCCTGGACTGTCTAATATTCTGGCCATTGGTCAGTCTCTGCCAGCCAGAGAAATGGGCTCCAGAGTGTTCCAGGGCGGCCGGGGTAAGGCAGTCCGAAGAGGTCACGCCGCAGATAGAGCGAGACCCGCAGGGTGAGAGTATTGGTGCTACGTTAAAGTAAACCGAGCATTTCGGTTGTAATTTCATATCGGATACCTGACCAAAGAATGCAAGATAGTCTCTAAAGCATGTGTGTGAGGCTACTATGTTCTGTAGAAGACATTAAACCAGATTGATCCTGTATTTGGAATAATTTAATACAGTTTTACCATCTACCAGATTTGCAGGTAACATACGCACATGTGATTTTGATGTGCATGTGCTTGGCACACAGGCTTTTTCTTTCTTTCTTTTTTTAATTTTAGTTTTTCAGTGTTCTGTGATTCATTGTTTATGCACCATACCCAGTGCTCCATACAAGCCGTGCCCTCCTTAATACCCACCACCAGGCTCACCCCCCCCCCACTAAAAACCCTGTTTGTTTCTCAGAGTCCACAGTCTCTCATGGTTCCTCTCCTCTCCTCTCCATCTCCCTATGTCCTCTGTGTTATTTGTTATGCTCCACAAGTAAGTGAAACCATGTGATAATTGACTGTCTCTGCTTGACTTATTTCACTCAGCATAATCTCTTCCAGTCCCGTCCATGTTGCTACAAAAGTTGGGTATTCGTCCTTTCTGATGGAGGCATCATACTCCGTAGTGTATATGGACCACATCTTCCTTATCCATTCGTCCATTGAAGGGCATCTTGGTTCCTTCCATAGTTTGCCGTTTGTGGCACACAGGCTTTCTCTAAAAGGAAGGGTGTCTGTGATTCACACTCAAGGAGTGAAGTCGGGTGATGATGAAGGTGACACAGTGGGTGGGGCTAGCAGCTGGGACGTGGCTCTGGTCATGTCCGAAAGGCCCCCTGGAGAAACTTCTGAGAAGGCTGCCTCTGTGTTATAAACACCCTCTAGGATAATGCTGATTGCCCCTTGACTACTTCCTTATAACTCTCAGCATTAAGATAATCAACTACTCATAATTAATTAATTAAAACAAAATTTGGAAGATTTCCGGGACAAAATTTGCTTCTAGAACAGAAAGATAAGGGAGGCTTGGAGAAAATTTCCTAACTACAGTGGACCAGAGACAAGGAAAGGGGTTAAAAGCACTTACATTTTGATTGTTGATAGAGTAACAAGGAAGTCAAGTTCTGGAGCCCATCTGGAGAGGAAGGGGCAGGAGAGAGGCAGCTGTTCCTACTGGGCAGGGGGTCGGCAGGAGCGACCCCACGGGTGTGTGTCTCTTGGTGGAAGCTTCCGGTGTTCTTGAAAAGCTGTGGTCCTCTGTGTGCTCCCTCCAGCTACTGGGAAGAGCCCAACAAGTCTGCTCTGTACGTCTGTGACCCTGGACAGTTGATCCCAGCACAGTACGTGGTGATCGAGGATGCAGGGAACGAGAACGTTTCTGACGGGCATCACTGGGCTTTGGTTTCTCAGCACCTGATATACCCAAGAGCACTTGGAGGGTTTCTGCAGAAGGAAGCCCTCAGAAGCGCTCGCTCGTGCACTCATCTGGCGCCAGTGGTCACACGGAAGAGAAGTCTGGGACAAGACCCCGCGCTGTTGTATTTAGAAAGTTCTATAAATGGAGCATTGAGCACCCCTCCCCACCAGCATAAACACTTAGCTCTTTCTTCTCGCTCTTTCCGTGCACCGGAATACCATTCACATGCTCCGACCTGCTGCCAGGGTACTTTTAAAAAAGAAATTCTTCTTTTCAGCAAGATTTTTATTTGTTTTTTCTTTTGGCCTTGTTGTCTGGGTGTTTTTGCACTGTGTGTATAGTTTGTTTATTTGATTTTTCTGAAATAACTGAGTATTTGGGGATCGTGGGTAGGTCTGTTATTTTCGGAGGTTGCTTTTTCTTGGAGTCTATGGTGCGAGCTTTTTTTTTTTTTTTTTAAAGATTTTATGTATTTGTTTGAGAGAGAGGGAGCATAAGCAGGGGGGCGGCAGAGGCAGAGAGAGAAGCACACTTCCCACTGAGCAGGGAGCCTGACAAAGGACTCGATCCCAGGACCCTGAGATCATGACCTGAGCTGAAAGCAGACGCTTAACTGACCGAGCCCCCCAGGTGCCTCAGTGAGCTGTCTTAATGCGGCAGCGGGACTCCCCTTCCCATCTGGGTTCACATTTGAGCAGGGAGCTGCCTCTGGGCCTGCCCTCCCCTTCTCCCTCTTTCTTACCACCTCCATGCCCTGAGCGGGGCAGAATTCCTTGAAAACACCCTGTGGAAGGCAGTACACAGCCGGCTTCTCTCGGTCTGTGTGTGGTCTTCCCTAGCGGGCTAGCTGGGGTACGAAAACAGAGACCCTGACAAGTAAGGACCCCTCGTGGGTCACTCAGACACATTTCCTTTCAAGCAGGGAACGTTGTCATCTTTTACTCTAACGTTACCCCCTTGGAATGAAGGGTAAGCCTTAGGAAACTGAGTTAACCTCTGGGCCTCAGTTTCCCTCAACTCTACAATGGGTCATGCCGTTTCACTTCCGTTGATGGCTGAGTAGCCCCTCTCAGACTACTCACCCCCAAGGTAACTCTACAAATTCTGCATAAAATGTGAACAAAAACTACCTGAAATCTCTGGAGAATGGCCAAGAAGAAACAGAACAAGCGGAGAGTCAGTGCTTGGGTGGAAAGATCAGCCCATAGAGGAGTTTTCTGTTCTTCTGGGTCTGGGACCTTGGGGAAACCTCGGTCAGCCCCAGCAGGGAGGGACGAACTCAGACGATGTCTACGGTTTCCTGGACTGGGTCACCAGTAAGACAGTGCGGGGACACGCCAGCCACTGGCGCAGGGGGAGAGAGCCTTCGAGAGAGCCCCCAGGGCTGATTGTGAACCCCACTCCTGAAAGAGGCAAGGACAAGACAGAAGCCTAGGATGGAACAGAGCTGGCAGCCGCTGCCCCCTGTGGGCGTCTTGTCCTTGTGGGCATTGGGAGGGAGAGTTAGGGATGCGTCCTGTCATCTACAGCAGGCGCTCCAGTGCCGACGCCGGGAGACATCACCAAGGAGCCACCGGATTCACTGAAATGGTATTAAAACAAAAACAATTGACCCAAAGGAAAGAAGACAGAGGAGGAAAAGAGGAACATGAAACAGACAGGAGAGACAGAAGACAACCAGTAAATAGATCCTATCCAGCCTTGTTAATAACTATGGAAAACGAATGGACGAAATGCAAAACCACAGCACGTATTTGAAAGTTGCCAAGAGAGTAGATCTTACAGTTCTCATCACGAGGAACGTTTTGTGGTAATTTTGGAGGGATGGTTGGTAACGGTCTATTGTGAGAATCCTCTTGCGATACACAAATACCCAGTCGTTATGTTGTCCCCCTAACCCTTATACAGGGCTGAACGTCGGTCGTGTTCCAGTTGTAAAAAACAGAAGGCGGCGGCGTACGGGTCAGGAGGGAGCCGAGGCTGTTGGTTCCCCCCGCAGCTGCTCTTCCTTCCGCCGTCCCGCTTCCTGCCACAGGCGCGATGCCGTGAAGCACGTTGCTTCCCCGACCGCAGTGAGCTCGGGAGACGGGGTCCCCCTCCGGATCCAGGTGAACTCTGACCCGCTCGAGACAATCCCAGGGTCTGTTTTCCCTCGCCGGGGAGCAGGTTGGGAAATGAGCCTAAGACCCAACCCAAGAACCCAAGGAAAACCCACAGAGGAGCTTTGTCACTGGCCCAACAGATGAGTGAAGGGATAATTGATTATTAATAGACACGATGCGGTAGCCTCTTTGGAAGATAGTTTGGTGGTGTCTTACAAAGCAAAATATCATCTTATTATGAGACTCAGTCATTGTGCTCCTAGGTATTTATCCAAATGAGATTAAAAGAAAAAAAACTTACATCCACACAGAAACCTTCACACACGTGTTCATAGCACCTTTATGCGTAATTGCTGGAAGTCGGATGCAACCCGATGTCTTTCACCAACTGAATAGGAGGATAAGCTGTGGTCTGTCCACACAGTGAACTCAGTGATACAAAGAGGTGAGCTATTGAGCCGTGAGAGGACATGGAGGCGCCTTAAATTTTAAAAATAATAAAATCAAAAGGCATGGGGAAACCTTTCTAACAAGGACGGCTCAAATTAGAATCAGTTGCCTCCTCAGGTACACGGAAACAAAAGTCTGCGGACCAAATGCACAAAGAGATTGAAATTACTGGAACAGGTAAAAAGCAAAACCCAGTACTAGACTATTGGCAAGAGATGCACTTTAAATGGAGAGACAGGCTAAAGATACAAGAGTTATGAGGGATACGCCATAGGGACCAGCGCCATGAGACCACAGAGGCTGTGTGACGATCTCATTCAAGACCCAGAGTCACCAGACGTCACAATCTGACGGCGCCTTCATTAGGAAGACAGAACAGCCTCACACAATGCCTGTGCTTCAGATAGCCAAGGATAGAACTGATAGCATGAAAAAAGGTAAGAGACGAATTCCCTTTGACTGAAGTGGTGATAATTAGGGGAAAAAATAACACCAATCTGACACAGACCATTTAAACAAATGGAAATGGGAAGGAACACCTCTCAACTCATTCTATGAGGCCAGTATTACCTGGTTACCAAAACTTAACAAAGATATTTGAAAGAAAGGGACTGAGCCATCTTCCTAATGAATTTATATGCAAAACCCTACTAAAATCTTAACAAATCAAATCCACCAGTACATACAAGGGACCACGTTGGTTTTTCCCAAGAACATAGGGTAGTTTAATATGTGGAAATTAATCAAGTTAGTCCACCGTGTTTACAGAACGAAGGACAGGAACGATGTCAGCATTGCGACAGATGGAAGAGCGTTCAGTAAACTTCAGCACCCTTCTATGACAGCGACTCAGTAGTTAGAAGAGAAGGAAACCCTTTTAAAACAGTAAAGGGCACATATGAGACACACACAGCCAACACCCTACACCGTGACCAAATGTCAGACACTTTCCCTCTCAGATTTGGAACAAGGCACTCCTGTTTAATGGGTTACTGCAGGTCACGTGAGTGAGATGAGGCACGAAAAAGAAATAAAAGGCATCAACATAGAAAGTAACAAGTGAAACTGTCTCTTTTCACAGAAAATTATTTGCACAGAAAATGCTCAGGAATTGAGTGAACAAGCAAGCATAAAAAGTTTGAGGGGTACAAAGCCAATAAACAAAAATCAGTTGTATTTTTATACACTGTCAGGAAAAAATTGAAAAAAAAAGTAAAAATAGAATTCTGTTTATAGCTATGTAAACAAACAAAATATTTGGTAATACATTTAAGAAAAGACAAGGGATATCTCTACACTTAGATTTACACAGTTGCTAAAACATGTTTAAAACAACAACAATAACAACTTGGGGCATCTGGGTGGTTCAGTCGGCTAAGTGTCTGCCTTTGGCTCAGGTCATGATCTCTGGGTCCTGGGATCCAGCTCAGGGGGAGCTGATTTTCCTTCTGTCCCTCACCCACCCATGCTCTCTGTCTCTTTCTCTTGCTCAAATAAATAAGATAAAAATAAATCCAAGTAAATGGAGCCATATATTGTGCTCATGGATTGGAAACCTCAGAATTTTCTCAAGATTGCCATCTATAAATAATCAGTTCCAATTATAAAACCAAAAGGTTTTTCTGTAGACATTTGTAAACTAATTATAAAATTTATATTGAACTGCCAAGGACTTAGGATAGTCAAAATTATCATATAAAGGTAGAGGAAAGTCAAGCTCCTCCCTTTGGTTGGCTTTTGTAGTCAAGACAGCTAGTGTTGGCGTGACGGTCAACCAGTGGGGCAAGGGGTCAGCACAGAGAGTTCATAGTAGCCACCACTGATGCGGTCATTGGATTTTGGGCAGAGACGCCAAAGTGATCTCAAGGGTGAATGAAAGTCTTCAAAATGCTGTTGGAACAGCAGAATATACATGGAGAAAACAACAGCAAAAACTAAAAAGCTGTATCTCTACCTCTCATCATAAATTAAACCTAACTGAATCATCTATCTGTAGCTCCATGTAAAAACCAAAGCTATAAAACTCCTAAATGAAATCACAAAAGAATGTCTCTGTTGGGGCTGGCGCACGTGATGGGCTTCTCATGCAGGACACAGAAAGGAAGCACCTTAAGGGAATAGATTTTTCTCATCAAGAACACCGTTTAGAACGTGAACCGGTATGACACGGATAGGGACATGTATTTGCCAAATGTACGTCAAAAAAACCTTTATCCAGAATATACAAAGAACTCCTACAATTCAATAAGATGAAGAGGAACCCTGTCAAAAATGAGGCAGAAAGGGGTGCCTGGGTGGCTCCGTGGGTTAAAGCCTCTGCCTTCGGCCCAGGTCATGATCCCGGGGTCCTGGGATCGAGCCCCGCATCAGGCTCTCTGCTCCATGGAGAGCCTGCTTTCTCCTCTCTCTCTGCCTGCCTCTCTGCCTACTTGTGATCTCTGTCTGTCAAATAAATAAATAAACCTTAAAAAAAAAAAAAAAAAACGAGGCAGAGGATCTGAACAGACATTTCACAAAGGATGACTTATGACTGCCCCATAAGCCCATGGAAGGGTCTCCAGTTCATTCATGAACCATTAAAACCATAATGAAATAACACCCGCAACCAAAATAGCTTAATTTTAAAGAATGACAGCGGCAGTTATTGGCAAGATCATCCAAGGTGTCCGGCACCTACTGTCTGCTTACTGTCACATGTCTTCTCACTCTTGTTCTTCTGGAGTGAAAATATGTTATTCATTTCGTTGTTTCCTGAACACACCTACCTTCTATTCTCATCGCTCTAAGACCGAGCAATAAGTGTAAAGGCAGGTTTCTAGATTAAGGGAGGAAATGCCGACTTATCCATCAGGGACTCAACTCCAGGAAACAAACGGAGGGTTGCTGGAGGGACAGTGGGCAGAGAGATGGGGTGACCCGTGGGTGGACATTACGGAGGGCATGTGAGGTGATGAGCACTGGGTGTTCTACGCAAATGATGAATTACTGAACATTACATCAAAAGCTAAGGATGTACTGTATGTTGCTAACTGAATTTAAATTAAAACAATGAAAGGAAAATACCATCCTTGACTGTGTGTTAGACAAGAATAAGCTTGTCCCCAGACTGAGCCACCTTGGTTTATGTTTTTCTGTCTTGAGACTGATAGATATGATTATGACTGTATTTGGAAGGAAAATAATTCACTGATTTCATTTCATTTTATTTTATTTTATCATTTCATTTTTGTGGCAAAACGATATAGATTTGGACTAACCCATGACAAGGTGATAGAGGCAGTTTAGAGGTCAAGAAAAGGAGAATTCCACTAAATCAGTGATTTGGAAATTCAAACTAGAATTGCAATTTTAAAAAAAGCAGCCAGTGTTGAGGTCTTGGGTTCGTGCCGACCTGTCCTTTAGCTGCTCTTTTCATTCCTGGTACTTACCTGTCCTGCCTTCCGGCCCTGGGGTCTCCTCGGTGCAGGTGACACGTCCGCACCAGGCAGTTCTAAGTCTGTTCATGAATGCAGACAAATGTGACAGAAAGAAAATACGCGCTTAATTAAATTTCATCACGTTGGCTACCGGGCTGCCTTTCGGTGTAAGAGTAAAGTGATCAAATAAGCCCTTGACAGGGACCTTGGGCTCTGTGCTTCCCGGTGGGGGGGGGTGTGTTAAGGCGGCTCAGTGACCGTCTCTAATGTGCCCAGACATGTTCGAGATAATCTGTGTGTAAGACTGTCAGAGGAAGGCCTGCAGAGAGGTAGTCCTGTGGGTCTGCAGACTGCGGACGGTGATCTGTTCCCACAACGTGCATGAATGAAGAGTCATTTTGAAATGTGGGCAGGGGGGCAAGGGAAGGTACACATGATGTGAGCTTGTACCTGGATGGGTACAGAGACTCTGTGTCTGTGCTCATATGCGTGTCCAAATTCATGTCCCTATCTGCATCCATCTGTTTGTCTCTGTCTGTCTGTCTGCAGAGGGAGCGATGATGGATGGATAGATGGATGGATGGATGGGTGATAGATCATCAGATGGGGGGAAGGAGGGAGGGATGGGTAGCTACATGCATACAAACATCGACATAGAAAGATACAGATGTGAATCCCCAGGTTTTTAGGTGAAGAGTCTGGGGCTGCAATGTGAAGAGATACCCAGAATTAGACGATCCATGACAGGGGCCGTAGGATCCACAGCCTTGCCTGCCGGGGCACAGAGCCCTCCCTTTCAGCTGCAACGTGGCATTACTCACATGACTGCCTTCCTCATCTCTGGGGACTCCACTCACCTGCTCCAGGAAGTCTCAGCTCGCCCTGCTTCCTGCCCCCGTCTGAGTCCCTGCTCACGGTGATGGCCCAGTAAATGGCAGGTCACCTGACCTGGGCAGCCCCGGGCAGTACGTCGAGTTTGATGTCTTCATGTGGCTCCTTTCCTGTGCTGTTGGGAGGACACGGGATGTTTTCTTTTTAATTTAATCAGTCTAGTCTCAATTTTATTTTGTACTTCTATTCATATCAAAAACATTCATGTTTCTTGTAACTGTGATACATGGGCATAGTGAAAAAAAAAAAATAAAAGCTGAAGCAAAGGGAAATGAGATGCCCCCACCCTCACCCCTTGTCCTTCTCCACTGTCCACTGTGAACGCGCTGCCAGCACCTTCCAGACGGGCGGGTTCATCCCAGCATCCCAGGTGCCTAGCTGACGAAAGCCTCCGGGGATGACTGCATGGACGGGGCCTCTCCTCTTAAATTAAGAACAGAAATGGAGTCAGTGTTCAGAACGGTAACAACCCATCTGGACAAGTAAGGGAGAGAAATGAGAAGAAGAGCACATAAAAGGGACAGTGAGGAGGCTGTCAAAACACTTGGAGGAAGGATAGGTGAGGAGTTCCCCTGCCAAGTGTCAGGTGCATCTCCCTGCCCCGCCCCCACCGCAAGGCCCGCGACGCACAGCAGTGTTATTACATTATTACGATGATACTAGTCCGTGCAGTTGATCGCAGCAAAGGAGAAAACCTATACCTGTAAGAGAAAAAGTGTAATTTTAAATTATTCTTGTATATTCTCTATTACTATGATTGCAAGTAATGTGTTATTACCAGAAAAACCAAGAGAATCAAGAAAAGTGATTAGAAACAATGCAAGAAGCTGGTAAGACTTTATTTTAGTAATATTCAGATAGAAAACTATAACAGAAGAAGTGATTCTATTGGAGATCTTTTTAAATGTATGATTTTTCCAAATAAATTGCTATAAAAAATTGGAGACGTATGGAAAAATTACATTTTTTTTCCTGAGAGACATAAAAAGTTCAAGTAAGTAGGAAGTGGGGGCATATTTGGGTGGAAATACTCAATATTATACCAACGTCAGTCCCTCCCAAATTCATTTATAGTGTTAACACACGATTAACATCCCCATGGACCTTTTTTTTTGATAATCGTGTAGTCCACTAGGTTACCAGAATACCTCAAACTGGGTGACTTAAATGATAGAAATTTATCTTCTCACCATTCTGGAGGCTACATGTGTGAGATCAGGGTAGCGGTATGGCCGAGGTCTGGTGCTTCTCCTCAGGTCATCGCATGGCCTTGCATGCTGGGAGAGACCAGCTTCTTGGCATCTCTTCTTAGAGGGGCCCTGGTTGCATCAGACCAGGACTCAGCCTTCTTGATGTCAGCCAATTCTACTCATCCCCAAAGTCTCCATCTCCAAATACCATCACACTGGGTTTAGGACATCGCCCTGTGAATTAAGGGAAAGGTTCATAAGCATTCAGTCCATAGCAGTAATTTGATTAAATAACTATGTATTTTACTTGGAAAAAATAAATAAGAAATAATACCTAGTAAAATTTCCTTTGTCAGTTAGGCATTTAGTATCAATAGACAAATCAATGGAATATTACCATGGGCCAGACAATACTTATTTTTGGTCTGCGAGCCAAACTCTTCATCTCTGTTATAGTACAAAAGTGACCATAAATTATATGTAAACAAATGAACATGCTTTGTTTCAGTAAAACTTTATGTAGACTGAAATTGAAATTCATATAATTTTATGTCTCCCCAAAGATCTTACTGCTTACTTCTGTTTTTTTTTTTTCTTCCAATCATTTAAAAACGAAAAAAAAAAAATTATTCTTAGCTCAAGAGCTATTCAAAGATAGACCATAGACCTGATTTGGCCTCTGGCCCATTGTTTGCCAAGCCCCAGAAGAGAAAAAAGAACGAAGAAACATATTCTAAAACACATAAAGAATTAAAATGATACGAAGGTGGCATTACCAGCTAGTGAAGAAGATAAAGGTTATCCAGTAAATAGTATGAGACCCTTGCTAGGCAACAGAGGGAAAGAAATCATGGTGGACCTTCATCCAACAACCAAAATAAATTCTAAATGAAGAGGTAAGTGAAAACAACAAAAAAACAATGTCATTAAAATTAAGGAAAATAGAAATGAGTATCTAATTTTGTAGTGAAAAATCCTTTCTAAGTCTGCAGGGACCTTCCTTGGGCCTTAAATTCTGCCCAGCCTTCCTTGGTCATCCCTTTCAGTTGTCCACCCGAAGCTCAAGCATCTGAGAAAGGTTTCCATCTTACTCCTCCACGGGGCTTCCAGAAGCTTCCATGCCGAGACATACATCGTGGCACTGCCAGGCGTTCCCAGCACTTGTGATCATTCTCACCTGGAGGAAGCACCCTCGAAGGCTTTCTCTCCCCACATATGGGAAAACCATCAAGTAATGTTTGCACTGACTGAGCAGGGTTAAATGGGTTCTTTCACATCTGGTTCCAAAAGTCCCATTGGTCGTGTAACTGTTTCCTCCTTCCCTGCACCTGTGGGCATCAGGCACAGTTGGCTGCAGAGTATGTGCCTGGCACGGAGATGCGTGGCTAGAGTACTTAGACCCCATCGAAGGAAATCAAAATCAAAGCTAACAGGACCTGTCGGAAATGAGGGAGAAGGGAATGAGTCATTTTGGGGGGTCACGGTACTTAGTCATGAAAGAGAAAAAGATAGTGATGTAAAAAGAGGTGTAAGAAAGCTAAATTTGGGACACTTGCAAAAAATGATAGAATAGTAGAGATTATTAATTGATACTGGAAGTGTTTTTGTTCTGCAATTTAATTTCCTTTTCTCAGGTAATGATAGCAGCTCTTTCTGATACATGTACCAGAGGGGATAAATTCAAGGCAAAGCTGCAAAATGAGGCTGCATTTAAGCTTTGGCTATTGTTTTTGTTTGTTTGTTTGTTTGTTTTAAGATTTTACTTATTTATTTGACAAAGAGAAACACAGCAAGAGAGGGAACACAAGCAGAGGGAGAGGGAGAAGCAGGCTTCCCGCCAAGCAGAGAGCCCGATGTGGGGCTCGACCCCAGGACTCTGGGATCATGACCTGACCTGAAGGCAGATGCTTAACGACTGAGCCACCCAGGCATTAAGCATCTGACTCTTGGTTTCAGCTCAGGTCATGATCTCAGACTCTTGGGATTGAGACCCACATCAGGCTCCACATGGGATTCTCTCTCTACCCCTCCCCCCTCAACTAAATAAATCTTTAAAACAAATGGTCATATAGTTCTGTAAGTCATTCTTGAATTCTGTCTTCTCTTTATTCAAAGGCATATTCAAAAAATTGGGAATTTTGTGTTTGTTTGCCCTTGGGAAAGGAAGCAAGGTTTTTCCTCTGTATAAGTAGTTCAGTAGATTAAGAAAGTATTGCCTGTCTTCCATCATCAGAAAAGGCAAAATAATATGCAAAATTATTTGACACGGCCATGGTATAGTTCAATAATACTGCCATACCAAAAGTAATGAATGTTATGGCGTGGACAAAGTCAGCCCACAGGAACTTGCAGGATAAATGTGGTTATGTTGGGGCACCTGGGTGGCTTAGTTGGTTAAGCGTCTGCTGTTGTCTCAGGTCATGATCTCAGGGTTCTGGGATCGAGGCCCACATTGGGCTTTCTGCTCAGCTGAGAGTCTGCTTCTCCCTCTCCCTCTGTGTTCTCGCTCCCTCTCAAGTAAATAAAATCTTTTAAAAAATACATGCCATTATATTAATATACATGCAAAAGTTTGAGGTGTTTTTGCTTTTGGGCGTTTTAAAAAGTTACTTTTATTTAATTTTTTTGGTTAATCCATCTCAATGATGTATATATTTAGTACTGTCGTTAAGCCCTTTTAGTAACTTTTCCTTTATCGCCTCCAGTCTCAGTCTTGTTTAGAAAGATTTTCTCTGGCCGCAGTAATTCAGTTTTCCTAAATATTTGTGAATATGATTTTGTTTTTCATCCAAACATAATTCATCTGGAAATCATTTTTAAATATTATGACAATAGATTCTGGAAATGTCTGCCAAATGGAAGTTGATATCTTTTGGATAAATTAAACATAAGATCCTAGAGTAAAAAAAAAAAAAGGATTTGTTATTAGTAATTGATAAGCTACTGGATGAATAGGGCCAACGAGCTGTCTCACAACCTATGCAAAAATAAAGCATAACTTCCTCCTGGAAGACAGAAGACAGAATCAGAAGAAAGGGGGAGGAGACCGCACTCTCGGGGGAGGGGGGGGCTTGGAGTCCCCCGGTGGCTACTGACCCCTACTCACCAGACAGATAACCTGCACTTCCAACCTACTGTCTGTCTCCTCCTGGAACTAGAAAAAAAATAAATCTATTGATGTTAACATTTTTTTAGAATTTAAAATCTTGGGAACGTCCAAAAAGAAAAAAAAATGCACTATTTAATAAGTCAAATAGAAAAGAAGAACCCACTTACCTGTTTCTGTAAAACATCTGTGGGGTCTGCATGGGGATTGTGCACAGACCAGCAGGTAAACTGAATAGGGGTTCCCATGATAAATGCAAAACAGAGGAACATTCTGTAGCAGGAAGCCTTGGAATGAGGTAAATTTGAACCAAAAATCTGGGCTTCATCAGGGACCAGGCAACTTCAAGAAAATCCTACTTTAATTATACAGAACAGTAAACACAGCACCCCGCAAAGGCACCTCTACAAAATAGGAGCAAAACGTAGCTTATTTCCTTTAGAAAGGTGCACTTAATGAAAAAGAGAGTTCCTCCTGGTAACTTACGATTTACCGTGTTAGGTAAGATAGAATGCATAGCTTGAGGGCTTGTATTATTTACTCACATTTCCTAGTTGGATGTTTTTGGCATCAAGGCTTCTCCATCTGGGAGATGACATGAAGGTTGATTTAGTTCATTCAGGGTGGACTGGCGGGCCCGGAGCTGCACCCAGAGCATCAGGGAGAGCCCTGGGAACAGCTGCGCAGTGTCCCTTCTGAATGAATCTCTGCGTTCATCTAGTACATCCCCGGGCAGCATTCATTTCGGTCCCGCCTGTCACTCATAAAATCAGAGGCGTGTTATTCATACGCAAGAGTCGATTTTATCAGCAATGTCTACTTACTGTTCTTCTCATTACATGTGAGGCTGTGTTAACCAGGTCCAGATAGGACTAGGTTCTGGGTGGGGGGAGGGTCGGCATCGAATTGCATGGACCATGGATCTGACATATGGAGACGGGGCACCAAGTCCGAGAGGCCGCTGTGGTCTGCCAACCTCAAGGCAGAGAGATGCTGTGGGACAGAAGGGTCCGGGGCATCCCGGCTGGCAGAAACCTGAGCTGCCTGCTGTCAGTGGGGAAATTCCTGAGTTTTATTTCTCTGGAGATGATGCAAAGTTTGCATTAAAAACTATGAGGTCCATCAGGGAAACACGTGGTTGAGTGTCTAAAACATTCATTGAGATGTATTAGGTTGACATTTTTCAATATGAAAGTGCCAAAATGAGACTTGGTTTTAGCCATAAAATGCTATGACATATATTCCACAGATAATGCTCTTCCTGTCGGCAGTTTCTCCCAAGATTTTTTTGGAATTTTACCAAAAGTTACTTTTTTTTATTTTAAAAGATATTTATTTATTTATTTATTTATTTATTTATTTATTTATTTATTTGACAGAGATCACAAGTAGGCAGAGAGGCAGGCAGAGAGAGAGGAAGGGAAGCAGGCTCCCTGCTGAGCAGAGAGCCCGATGCGGGGCTCCATCCCAGGACCCTGAGATCATGACCTGAGCTGAAGGCAGAGGCTTAACCCACTGAGCCACCCAGGCGCCCCAAAAGTTACTTCTCATGTGTGAAAGTTTCCAGTATTGAGCACTTTAGAGTTCAGACCAAAGAAGTTTCTTACCTCGTGAGCTCAGTGAATATTATTTTAATATAAACTAGCTTATGAGCAGGGACTCTGACTCAAGAAAGTGAACTTGTCTTGCCAGGGTCTTTAATAAAATCAGTTGTTGGCCTGACCTCATCTGCATGGAGAAGGCATGAGTTAGAGAGTATGGATTACCTCTCTGCGAACCCCTGTGAACATATTTGCATTTATGAACATACTGCATCTCTCTCTTTGTCCACGGGACTCTGGGAGGCTGGAGTGGAGGAGAGACAAAGGATGGGCTCAGTAAAAAAGAGAGAACCTCTTACAAATCACTCAAAAAGAAGAGAGTAGAATTGTTCTTCTTATGGAATACTGACTCAAACAAATATATGTCTCTTCCAAGATATGCGTTCAACATGGATTCATTAATTATCTCAGGCACTTTTTATAGAAACTGCGGAAAGCAGTGAACACAAATGACATTAACGTTCTAGTAAGGGGAAGACAAGATGGAAAGCAAATATATTTATATATATGACAGAGTGTGATAATTGTGTGAAAAAAACACAGCAGAAAAAGCTACTAGATTTTGATGGTGCTAGGGAAGGAGGAGGGAATCATTGTTATTTGGTTGGAATATGATGGTCATTTATCATGGATAACATAATGTGAGTGAGATCTATGTCTATGGACATCTGGGTTAAGAGAGGTCTAGTGCAAGGAAACCGGTGTGCAGGAGCTGGCACACAAGCCATGGCATTGAAGAGGTGGAGAGTTGGCCACACGTGGCTCGGGCAGCAACATTAAGGGCACTGACTTTTGCTGAGTTGATTTGAGAAGCCACCAGAGCACCATGAGGAAATGAATGTTGTGATCCAACTTTGATTCAGTCAGAGATGGTAGCTGTTGTGCTGAGAGGGGATGGGTGGAGGGCAGAGCAGAGCTGTGAGACTGGTTTAGAGGGCGCATCTGGGACGGCAGGGGTGGTGGCTTGCTCTGGGCACCCACGGTGGAGGTTGTAGAGCTGGTCTATATGGGATGCGTGCTGGAGGTTGACCAGTCAAGATAGTTCATTATCAGATGTGAAGCATGGAGAACCAGAGGCAGCACATCAGGTTCCAAGGTTTGGGCACGTTGGGCAAACAGATGGAATTAAAGCAAGAGGAGAAACTCAAATGACAGGAGGGACATACCTCCTGGGAGAGGAGCTTTGTGGAGGGAGGAGCCTCATGAGGGAGCAGCCTCCTGGGGGAGGAGTCTCGTGGGGGAGAGTCCTCATGCAGGAGGAGTCCTGGAGCCTTTCTAGTTTTTATAATGGTAATTAATATTTTGCTTCAGTGCCCTGCACTTCTCTTCTTTGTGCGCCACAGTCTGTAATTAATTTTTGATGTAATTAAAAAGTTTATGCATCTCTTGCCCTTGTTCCCAGCCAGAATGTAAATTTGCATGGGGAAGTTTTTCTGTCTTGTCCTCATTAAAGTGTACGATGAACAAATGACCCCATGAGTGGAACTTCACCAGGAAGAGGGACTTTTCTATACTTGGGGAAGCTTCACCCCAGAAAATCTATTTTAAGTTATTAAAGCAAACAGTCCCCAGCTTTGATAAGAAGAGCTGGTCGCTGCACCTTCTTCCATCAACCCCATGAACTCTATTCAGCAGCAGGAAGAAGGACGATGTCTCAAGAAAAATGGAGCCTCCAGCCCAAGTTTCTAGGGACAGAACCCAGAGCCTGCCTCTGGAAGCCAATTATGTGAGACACTGGTATAAAATTCTAAATTGGCTTACCTTTTTGGCTTCTCCCTTTTAACCTGTTTTCTTTGTCCTTCAAGGCAAAGTGGTTTGCAAGGGATCGTGGTTTTGTTCGTTATCTAATTATAATTGTCCCTTGATAAGGAGCTCGGTGCAGTGGACACCCAGACACCCACGAACCCCCAGAGCAGGCTCTCCGAAAGACAGTAGGGGTGACTGAAAAGAGGGGTCAGTCCTCGCTTTACCTTGTTTATTCAACAGCACACGCCTTATAAGCCATTTTCATTGCTGATTCTCAAGCACTTATTATTTTAGAATGTATGTACTAATGTTTTAAGGAGTCATTTCCCCCATACACTGGTATTTATATTCTTTATGCTAATTTCCTATGCCTCAAAAATACTTGAGAGCGTTGAAGTCGGCTTTTTCCAAACAGACACAAAGTGTTTACAGTCCCTGGCTTTTTAAGAGATGGTGTGAACCCTCAAGGAAAGAGCAATCTGTTATTCTCTTTTCTCCCACGGATCTTCTTGTGGGAGATGAAAATTCCTCTCTGCTGTTCGAAAACAAAAGGAGCCGTGTTTGGCACCTCCTGAGCTATGGATGTTTCTAAGTGACAAACAACAGAATTTTCAATGCTAGTCAAGGACGGAGACACAGCAGAGTCTCACATGACAATGTTTCTGAAATATTCCTTTCGCCTTTTTCTCAGAGTGAGCCGACTGCTTCTGGGGAAGGTGGGCAGAGCCCTCTTGGAGAAGCTAGGGCCCTCGGGCTGCAGCATCCTCCAGGGTAAGGAGCTCACGGGTCATCAGCACTTGGAATCCTCAAGTCTGTGACCTCCTGCCTTCAACCCTTCCAGGCGGCGGCTGCTGTCCTCGGGGAGCCATGGAACAGCAGTGAAATATGCGATAGAAGCCTGGAGCTGGAAGAGACCGTTCGTTCAGTCGTTCACTCCCATGGGCTTATGCAGGGATCATGTATGGAGCGTCTCTTGTGTTTGGTGGTAGAAAAGTCGGTTGATTCGGCCGCTGGAGGGTCATCACCGACTTGAAGGTGCTCATAAAGGAAGCTTGGCTTGCAGGGAAGCCAGAGCAGATGGGGGGAGGTGAGGGAAGAGCGTATCGCCGATGACCCGGCATCACAGGGATCCCAGGGTGGTTGGTGAAAAAGTGGTTTCTGTGCCAAGATCTTGGAGATGCGGGTTCACGTGTCTGTGTGGGATGGATTCAAGGGATCCCCAAAAGCTTCTCCATGAAACTTTGATGCACATTCAAGTTTGGGACTCACTTAGCTTTCAAGAAACTTGATGGAGATCAAGGGGGGGGGGTGGAAACTAGGGAGTCGAGGATCTCTTTGGTGGCAGGATCAACAGGAGGGTGCTGAGGAGATTGTGGCCACAGCGAGGCCCAGAGGAGTCCCGGAGAAGGGTTTGGGTGAAGGCAGAGAGGCTATCCTTGAGCCAGAGGGATGTCTCCGGTTGGAAAAGCTCTATAGTCATGGTGTGGGTGTAGAGCTAAGGGGTTATGTATGGGGGTGTGAAGGTGGCCTCAGTTTTCTCGAGGTAGTAAAGGGGACTGTCTTTGACAACGTGAACATAAGGGCTGATGGAAAGGAGACCAAGAGAATGGCAGAGGGGCGAGGTTGGCTTGGAGGGGACAGAAGCAGAAACTGAGCTGTATTTACGTGATGTCCTATTGTTGCCAAGATTGGAGACCATGAGTTTGTAGTGTTTCAATCTCAAATCCATGTGGAATCCTCTTGAATTGTGTGCCTGGCATAGTGTGGATAGGATATGAGGACACGAGTCCTGGGTTCATGACTGCAGGGCACAGCTGATGTGGTTGCAAGGGGACTGGAGAGGAGGAACCTCAGATCATCGGTGGTGTGTTCTGGCTGTTTAGAGAAGGAAGCAGTGCCAGCAGCCAGGCTGATAGATTAGCAGGAAAGGCAGGGCTGGGAGTGAGGCACCTGTGATGTGTCAAGGGGAGGCTGTAGGAAGCTGGAAGGGAAGGCAGGACAGGCAGTGAGCATGAGATTTTTGAGGTGGATCGGTTCATGTGATCAGAAATTTCAAAGTCATGGCCAAAGTGATGGGGTGTGAAGGTCATTGGTCCGAGTTCATATATCTAAGAATTGTTGATCAGTCATGGCCATGAATATTAAAATGTCTTAGCGTCCGGAATAAAGTGGATTCTGTGGAACCCTCTGAGCCAGACTCCGAAGGCTTCAGTAAACGATGAAGTAATTGTGATGCAAACAGCTGGCCCCAGCCTAGCTTTCCCAAAGTGAAGGATGGAGACACGTGGTCAAAGCCTTTGCACAGAGCCCACGGCCAAAAGCCCCTTCACTGACCCACCCACAATTTACCCAGTTTATTTTCCTTCTGACAGTGGTCTGTTAGGTCAATTTAATATTAAGCCGTTAATAGTTCAACTTCACACTAATACCGTGATGAATTAAAAAATGGGAAAATAGAGGTGGCTGGGTGGTTCTGTCGATGAGCATTCAACTCTTGATCTGAGCTCGGGTCTTGATTTCAGGGTTGTGAGTTCAGGCCCCGTGTTGGGCTCCAGGCTGGGCGTGGAACCTACTTAAAAATGAAGAAGAAAGAACTGGGAATATAGGTGTGGAGGAGATTCCAAAAAGGCCTCCTGCACCCCCCTAACCCCCTCCTGGTCTTCAGACACGTCAGCACCGGGAAGCCTCCGGTCAGAGGCATAGTCAGACAGTCTGGGCGCTAAGCTTCACATAGGAAGAGGGCTGTTGCACAGACTTTGTCCCAGCCTCTTACCTTCAGTCACACTTGTGTTTAAAACAAAGCCCCATAAGACAAGCTTAGCTTTGAGCTTGTTATTCTCACCAGCACCACCTTCTGCTGAGAGAAAAGCATTCATTTAACAAACGAGCCCATCCTGGTGATTTCCCAGCAGAGAAACCTCACATCCCTTGTCTTTGTCTCCTCCAGGCACTTTCTCCGCTCTGTGTGTATCTGTTCCAAGCCTCCCCTCCTTCCTCCCTTCCTTCCATGGGTCTCCTGCCCCACTTCCCTCCCCTCTGTCCCCGCCGCAAGACAGAGAGTGTGCATCTGTGTGTGAGTTCCCGGAGGCTGCTAAGACGTAGACTTGATCTGTTCTCGCACAGATCAGGAAGCTACAAGTCCAACATCAGGGTGTCAGTAGAGCCATCTTCCCTCTAAAAGCTCTCGGGGAGAACCCTCCTCTCTTGCCCCCAGCCTCTGCTGGCCGCTGTGTGTTTCTTGGCTGTGGGTCCATCCCTCCTCTCTCGGGGTCACTTTACATGGCTTCTCCAGCATCTTTTCTTCCTGCAGGGTCCTCTGTCATGGATCTAGGGCTCACCCTACTTCAGAATGATGTCATCTCCGATGCGTAACCTAATTACACTGCAAGTCATTGAAGAGGGGCATAGCGGTAGCGTTCAACCTGCTACAGGCAAAAATGGTGCCTGGGCAAAATCTGTTTGGACGTTTTCCCTTTGTGAGCTTATTCTACCTTCATAAGGTTAGAGTCCATTCCTGGAGGGAAAGAATGTGTCTTCTGTGTCTGCTGCTGTCCCTTCGTCCCTCAAGCTGGTACACTCGGGATGACTTCCCGCTCGGCCCGATTTGCTCTTCTCAAGCGTGGATCCCCGTGCTTGGAGCAGCCATACTCTGACCTCTTAATACTCAGCTCAAGACTCCCCTGCAGGAAGTCTCCTTCGCCTGCTCCTGTACCTTATCCAGTCCATCTTTTTCACTCAAATCTTTCTTGACATCATGGTCTCCAAAAAGAGGTTAATTTTTCTCAGATCAGTCTCAATTCCTTCTCTTATTGGTTTGCTAGACTATGTAGGGTACGTTCCATACATAGCTTTCATGTGTGGTCTCAACTCATTCATTTGCTTTACACCAAACACACTCAGAAAACTACTCGTAACAGAAGCTTATGCCACAACACAGGGAAAGCTATGTTTGCTAACTCAGTTGGGCTGTCCCAACCCGATGAGTCAGCCTCACATTTGGCTGCAGGAAACACAAAATCAAACTAGGGAGGCTTGAACAAATGGAAATGTACTTGCCTCCAGTCAAAAGAAATCCAGAGGTGGAAAGGCCACTGACCTTGGTTCAGCAGATCAGTGAAATCGGGATTGATGTTTCCAGAGTCGACTGGCCCTTCTCTCATGGTCGTGTGGAGGTTGCTGCAGATCCGGCCATTTCATCTGCATTCAAAGCAAGTAGGAGTAGAAAACTGAACATTTCCCAAGAATTGTGTCTGTTCCTTTTTAGTGCGAAATTAAAAGCCAACACAGAGTCTTCCTTTTCCAAAGGTGATTCACATCTTCTCCCAGCTACATAGGAGCCTGGGGGAGCAAGTGTGTGTCCAGCTGCTGTAGGTCCCCAGAGAGAGGGGCTGGGCAAGGAGTTGCGTAACTACTCCCTCCGAGTGCTTGCATAACCCAGCCTGTCCTGGTTCTTACAGGTGCTCACCACACCACCTGATGTTGCCATCTTGCCTCATGCCAGGATTGGTAGGAATAGCTGTTAATTTCTTGGGCAGTAATGATCTCCAATGTACATAAATTGCCAAAATGCTGGAGTTTTTCCTTCAAGTGTGCGGGTGAATGCTGTGGACACCTCCACTGGCAGAAAGCCCCAGTACAGTGATTTTGCAGTGCTAGGTAAACTCGAGGAAGGTTGTTACTCAGGCTTGCATGTGTCGTGTTTATGGGCGTGCCCACAGATGGGTCCTTACAGGGTGTTAGGACAGCCTGTGGCAGAGAAAATCTGTGGTTCTGGAACGGCCCCTGCTGTCATGACATGACACAACATGATGGGCAATTCACCCAGAATTCTCTCCTCTTGAGCCGTTCCCCAGAGGGCCTAAACCCGATGGTAAAGTGCACAGGGGGATGAAGGACAGACTCAGAAAAAATGAATTCTGCTAAGCATACTCACGTGCCTGAGTTCATTCATCAGTTGTTTGTGCAAAATTTAATACATGTGACTATATTACTTATTTATATGATTGAGTACAATTTAAAATGTTGTTATTTATGAAAGAGTTTTACATTTAAATCCAATTTGGGGGGTGACTGAGTGGTTCAGTGGGTTAAAGCCTCTGCCTTCAGTTCGGGTCATGATCTCAGGGTCCTGGGATCGAGCCCCGCATTGGGCTCTCTGCTCAGCAGGGAGCCTGCTTCCCCCTCTCCCTCTGCCTGTTTCTCTGCCTACTTGTGATCTCTGCCTGTCAAATAAATAAATAAAATCTTTAAAATAAAATAAAATAAAATAAAATAAATCTCAATTTGGTCAATGATTATTTGGTTTTTTTTTTTTTAATTGTTCTTAAAGATTTTGTTTATTTATTTAGAGCGAGAGAGAGCCTGCCCGTGGGGATGCAGGAAGGGGCAGAGGGAGGAGAGGGAATCTCCAGCAGACTCCTTACTGAGCACAGAGCTGGACTCTGCCAATGGCACGATCCTGAGATTGTGGCCTGAGCTGAAATCAAGAATCGGACTCCTAGCTGGCTGAGCCATCCTGGCGCCCATTGTTCATTTAAATGACTTTTTTTTTTTTTTTTAGCTGACATACATTGTTATATCGGTTTCAGGCATACAACGTATTGATTCGACACTTCTATACATAACTCATACATTCTACACATTACCCAACCTACCTTCCCGTCTCCTCTCTGGCAACCATCAGTTTGTTCTCCGTATTTAAGTGTCTGGTTTTTTCTTGTTTGTTTCTCTTGTTTTTAGAGTCTCGGTGTAAGTGAAATCATGTGATGTTTGTCTTTGACTCATTCATTTAGTGCGATGCCCTCTTAATGCATAGGGCAAGGTTGCGTATTTGTAGGTGATGAGGTGTAATCCCCCTTAGGATTCCCAACTTGATCAGCTTTGCTATCCAAACACGCTTAGCCCTGGCATGCTGACTTGGTCTCACAGAAGAACAAGAGAATGACATAGAAGTTCAGAATGCTGGTTTATTAACTGGTGTTAACATGATGATTTCTGTTTTCCACTTGTCTTAGAAATTAGTGAACATTTGCTCTTTGCTTTCAAAATAAAGTTTAGGGGTGCATGATGGCTAGGGGCTCTGTAATCCTGAAAGAGTGCATTTAAACATATTCCTTTGGAAGTTATAGGGAAGCCCATCCTCCTGAGACTATTTCTCTGAGGTCACAGTACCCAGGTATCGTCTTCCACTGTCCCCCGCCCCAACCTTAGTTCAGCCGTTCCTGTGGGTCCTCTGCAACTCCATTTGTCTGCTCCCACGTGAGTAGCTGAGGTTCGCCTTGGCTCAACTGGGGAACCTCACTCCTCCCCTGCCCTCACCGCAGCGCTCAGCCTCAGCGGAATCCAGGCTCAGGCTCTCCTGCATGGGCCGCAGCCTTCATCTCCTCCTTCGGTCAGCCCAGGGCCCTCCTAAATGAGCGGAAGGATGTCTTTCTTTTGGTCTAAATAATCACAGTGCACCTTACATTTTTAGTTTGAATAGCAAAGCCCACCTCCTTGGAGGTAACATGTCCTCATTACCATGAACCGTTATTCGTTCCATCCATGATGAAACATTCAGCTCCTCTCCCCCGAATTGTTTCTTTGTCTCGGCAGTATTCAAGGCTAGTCGTGTTTCATGTCTGACATTAGTTTCTCCATTCCCAGTGCATAAGTCCAGGGAGATTTATGTTAAGAGAATAATAGCTTACTGACTCTCCAGGCGTGGGTCCTGAGCGCATACATATCTTTTTAAACTGCCAGGGGACTCTAAGGCTCAGCACATTTCAAGACCTTGCTGCAAGGAGCTCTTGTGTGGAAAGCACCTTGGTGAAGACTTACCCCGCCTTTTCCATTCTTAAACACAAATCAGAGGAGGTATTTGTATGGCGAGTACAGTGCACTTTAAAATGTGAGTCTTCAGTTCCCTAAACAGAGCACAATTTGCATGTGAAATTTGCATTTGTATGTGATCATGATGTTTTCATTAGATTCATTGTAGCTATAAAAGATGGCGAAAGTCACTTGCAGAACTGGGCGTGATTTATGTGCAATACAAAAAGGAAATATGCATAGATTAAGAAGGGTGTATTTAAATCTGTGCCTGGTGGAGTCGGAGAGAAATTGGTCTTAATTTGAAGAATGATGTCATCCATCAGAAGATGTGTCTCCCGGGGAAGCCGGTCTGAACAGGTGAAGTCTGTCCGCCTGGGAGCTTTCTCTCCTCTGGGGAGTGGCCTTCAGTCTGGAGAGCTCCTAAGTGTAATCTTGTCAGTAAACCACACTTTGCCAAACGTGGGAGACTGACTTGCTCTAACGAAAGTGAAAAATAATGGTATGTAAGCCCAGGGAGTTAATGTATTAATGTATCATGAGGACTACGACTGTCACAGATGAGATACTTTATGAAATTATCTTTTACCATTTCTCTACCAAGAAGCCACTTTATCCAGAGGTCACCCATGAGCAGGAAGATACCACAAATGATGTTTCAGGCAAGGTTTCTGGACTATTCTCCATTATTACTCTCCTAAAGAGCCGTTTTAGACTTTTTTTTCTAACACCCTCCCATGAAATTTTAGTACCACAAGAATATTGCATATTTATTTAAGTGATATAAGCACGTCTGTGCATTATACATTCAAAAAGTAAATTTCTTGGGGCACCTGGCTGGTTCAGTCAGTTAAGTATCGGGACTATTGATTTCCACGAGGGTCCTGATCTCAAGACTGTGAGATCGAGCCCCACATTAGGCCCTGCATTGGGCATGGAAACTGCTTAAGATTCTCTCTCTCTCTCTCCTTCTGCCTTTCCTCCCTACCTCCCCATGCTCCCTCTCTCTCTCTCTCTCTAAAACAAACCAAAACAAAAAGATACTTTTTCTTGCTTTCCCCAAGAAGCCATGTTTTTGCCTGCTGGGGGAATGATACAGCCCTGTTGAGAATGCGTGGTTTAAGACAGAACTTCTGAAAGGCTTAAGTGGGCAAGTCCGCCGGGGCGATGCGCCAGCCAGGTGGGCCAGGTGCGAGGAGCAGCTGACAAGATGCCATCTGCTCTGCACAGCACTGTTTTCATCAGAGACTGGACTTTTTCTCTGCTTCCAGAATTAAAATCTTTACCACCTACTCACCCCGCCCTTTTTAACATACATCTTTTCTTTTGATATTTTAGTTTCCCCAACAGATCAGAGTCAACTCTGGCCAGCCTAGGACCGTGTCACTCTCTTTCAGGTGACAAAACACATGTCTGCATTTTTTTTTCCAGGATAGCTTTGATAGGACCATTTGGGGTCCAAATTCTTCATGTGTATTCTTGGTATCATTTGCATGGATTTCTTGCAGGGACAGTAGCTGTAGGCCAAAGCGTAACCCTGCTATTAAGGATACCATCTTACAAAGCAACTATGAAGCTTTATTTCCAAATATGAAAGGCAGAAAAAAGGAGCAGATTGGTCTAAGAACAAAAATCATATTTCAATGTAAGCTTCATGAGGGCAAGCAAGGATTTTTGTCTTTGTTCTCAAAATTCCAGTCCCTGCACCTTGAACAGTCCCCGGCACACAGTAGGCTCTCAGTAGCACCTGTTCAGTGAGAGAATTGATTTTTACTCCATGTAGGAATGAAGACCTCTCCAGTTCTGAGGTAGTGGATCATGTGGATATGAGGGATTATGTTCATTCATTCAAACAATGTTTCTCTGATGCACATCATGATAGACCCTTTAGGAATTACCCAATATATACATAAGGGCATAAAATATATGGGATCCTTGCTCTCCCGGAACATAGAGCAGAGCAGGAGAAACAGGCAATAAGCAGATGAATAACTACAAATTATGGGTTCTGGGGGCACGTGATCTTGGAGGAGATGACTGGGTGTAGCGCTGGCGAGGGACAGGCCCTCCGAGAACATGCAGGGCGGGGCTGACCTACCAGCCTGGGAGAAGAAGGACGCCCCCTTGGGAAGAGGAGCAGGAAGGGGTTGCGGGAGGCCGGGAGAGCTCTGCGCGCAAAGGCCTCAGGCCTGGATGGAGCGACGAGCTCACCGGAGGACCCCAAAGCAGGGTGTGGTGCCTAGAGGGGAGTTGCGGGGCGGCGTGTGAATGGAAGCAGAAGGTGCCCTGGGGCGGGGCCTAGACGGAGTTTCCGGCCACCGTTAAAATGGAAACTCCAGCCGTTGGAGAGCCGCCTTCCGACGCCAGAGCCCGGCTGAGGTCTGGCTTGGGAATCGGTGTCGAAGAAGGCCGGGGCGTGGGTGACCCCGGGAGGGAGAAATCGGGGGCCCGGGTGGCACCCTGGAGAGTGGAACGTTGGAGTCAGAGCAGGGGACTCAGTGGAACAGGCGGGAAGCCACAGGATGGGGGATCGCGGGCACTCTGGGCCGCAGGTGGCCACCAGGGGCTCCGAGGCGCTCCTCAGGGGTCACGGGAGGGGGTGAGGAGGGAACGGCAAGGGGTCAGTGGCTTTGACCACTTTCAGTGTTAGGCTGGGCTCGCTACCTAGTTTGAAATGGAAAATGGGGAGTCAGGGATCAAAGCAGTAGAAAGAACTCAAGTAGACACGCTTTTTTTTACAATTTAATTTATTTATTTGACAGAGCACAAGGAGGCAGAGGGAGAAGCAGGCTCCCCACTGAGCAGGGAGTCTGACGAGGGGCTCGATCCCAGGACTCTGGGATCGTGACCTGAGCCAAAGGCAGACACTTAATTTCTTAATGACTGAGCCCCCAGGCGCCCCTCAAGTAGACAAGGCTTTAAGAGTTGGTCACAAAGGAAAAATGAGAAACAACGAAGGAAGCCTTGTGTGTGGTAAGGGGGGGGCTACTGCGCGGTTAGGAGCAGCCTGGCTCGCTGTTGGGAAACGTTCAGGAATGAACCAGAGCCCAGAATCCCCGTTGCCTGGGTGGGGGCCAGGGTGATGGTCCAGGTCTGTGTGGTTCTCTTGAGCACGGTGGTTAAAAATGGTTTCTCTTGCTTCTTGTGGAATTTGGTTGTCAAATTTCAGCTAAACAAAGCAATTTCTTAAATGCGTATTCTTACAGTCAAATTGTTCAGCCATTTCAGGTCCCCTGACCTGTGGTTCTGAGGCTGGGCCTGTGTTTTGTTTCTTTTGCATTGGCGTCTTGCAGAGCAGTGCCCGCAGAAGTCCTTGAGCTTTGAGAAACGTGCCCCCCTCGCAGGCACCGCAGGTTAATTTGTCTGATGGGAGGAAGGCAGCCATCCGGGCCACATGACCCTGGGACGCTCCCTAAGGCCTGCCTCTCCTCCTTTCTCATGTAGAGACCAATTCTCAGGCTATTCTGTTTCTTAAACATTCAGTAAACTTTTGTGCTGCTCTATTTAATTTCATGCCCCAAATAATCTCGTTCAATTGTAAAGAAAGGCATTGCTATTTTTCTGAAATAGTTAAAATAAATTGTGAGATAGTAAATACTGCCATAATTGGTTAAGGTCTGATTTATTTGTGATACAAAATAAAGGGGAAATCATGACTTCTCAGGTAGGATTTCCACTCTTTATTTTGGTCCTTAAAAATAATGAGTACCTGTGGACCAGGCATTGAATCATTTTACTCTTGACTTTTTAATGGACAGATTTATTTATGTGATTTGTCCACTGGAAGTTGGAAGTGAAGATTCTTAACTTTTTATACTTGTTCTTTGGAGTTCTGGTAGCCTTGGATGGATTTCCGTTTCCTCCCTGGCTTGCAGTACTTCTTCACACCATCAGGAAGCAAGTTAATTCATCCCAGAAATGCACTTAGACTTGGAAACACTAGCATTTTAAAATGTGATCATGACAGTTCCAGATGAAGGTCGGGGCTTTCTCTCTTACTTTCCTTACAAGCTGAAAAAGCGTGTGTGAAGCTCGCCGTTTGGAAACCATTGCACATTAACATTTCCGGAGACTTTCCCCCTCTTTCTGGGTAAGACCCTGGCCCATGGGGTGGAGTAGATCTTTGCTTCTCCTCTCTGAGGAAGATAAGGGGGCTTGAGGAGGGAAGTACCTGCCATTGACAATGACACAAGACTTTGTTCTTCTTTTTCTCCTATTCCCAGGGCATTTTTGCCAACTTTTACCCCAAACGACCTCCCTCTTGCGTAGTCCTTGCATCCATGAACGTGGGATTCTGGGTCTTAGTCTTCTTCTGCCCCTACCCCAGCCTCGACTCAGTCACAAAACTGACACATAGAACACTTTACCGCTTAAGGTTAAACCCACCGAGGTTAGCTACTGTGAGCTGGAGCTTCTAAAAAACCTGCACAGTAATACCTTCAGGTTGGGCTTAGGAGAAGCAACCCCCTTTGTGTAAGCTGCCAACCAGTCTCCTAGATTTTTGGTCTAATCCAGTATACCTTTTCAGAGTTTACGAAGGAGAAAATATTCCACGTGCCCCATCCTGATTTTAGTAACGCTTTCAGTTCTGTCGTGTTCATTATTTATTTTGTCAAAACTGTAGTTCATTAGGGATGTGGTTCTCCAAACTGTGTGCCAAGGAACCCAGGGGGCACCTCATGATATTTCAGATTTTCAAAAATCCAGGAAGTCAAGACAGAACAGGAATTATGAGTGGTGGTGCTGAATCGGAATCCAGTGGTCATGAAGGTTCACAGTGTTCCACAAACACGTTGGCTACTGAGGGCCCATCCTAAGTCCCTGGGTCTTCGAAGAATGAGACAAAAATTTTATATTTTATTGCTATATATATGTTGTTGTTGTCCCCCAACAACTACTAAGTTGTTAGGTCATAGTACGTAACTCTTCTAGACACGACTACTTAATACACAATACTTTGCGGTATTTCCTTTGGCCTAAGAATGCTATGAAAAATTCATGAGACGCTCTGAGCGCTGTGAAATAGGGAAATTTGGGAACCTCTGCATTTGTGGTTTTAGTGGTTTAATTTTTTGTAGGAAAGTTTTGTAATAATGTTGGAAGAAGTAGGCTCCATTTATCATAAGACTTCCTTCAACCACAGGACCCTCTCTCGTCAAGACAGGTCACCGTGAACACCCATGATGGCAGCATCCTCGATCCCCCCAGAGCTCGGGAGCTATAGCGGCAGACTCACCGTCCCGCTCATGACAAGCTGGTTCTGTGTCTCCTGTGTTTGCTTGCTTTGTTGACTTCTGTTGCTTTGTTTTACTGCATTTATCCCAGTGACGTTGATTTCACGGGGAAGAGGTAGAACATTTAGTTGGTCATGAATGAATGCTCGATAATGCTGGTTGAATGAAGTGACATGACGACTGTCTCATCTCTGTTCCTCTTAAACCGTCACCAGCTGTGTTTGGCATTTCTGCAAAACAACAACCAGCCCCAAATGTCTGAGGAATGCACGTTTTAATGTTTCAGTGGTTCTCTGGTAATTTCTAAATAACCTGTCTTTAAAACTCAGCATCACGTTATTATGGACTGAGTTGGGCCTTCCCCGCCCCTAAAAAGTTAGTATGGTGAAGGCCCAACCTCCAGTACCTCCGAATGTGACTGCATGTGGAGAGGGGGCATGTGAAGGGGATGAACTTAAAAGGAGGCTGTTTGGGTGGGCTCTGGTGCAGGTGCCTGAAACCCTACAAGAAGAGGAGATTGGTGCCCGCAGGGAGACGCCAGGGCCATGTAAGCTCACGCAGAGAGAAGATTGTGCAGGGACACGGCTAGAATGAAACACGAAAATCCTTTCTAAGCCGAGGAGAGGGCTCAGGGGAACCCAAACCTACCGATACTTGATCTAACTTCTGGCCCCCAGAGCTGGGGAGCATCGATGTCTGCTTTTTCCGCCGCCCCCCACCCCCGTGATGTTTCGTCGTGGCGCCCCAGCAGACCACTACGGTTTCGCCAAGTCTGCTCTTCTGGATTATGGTCCTTGAATGCTGCCACCTGGGAAAATTGCTGGACTCTCATGGTCGTTTGGGAAAACAAAAGATGATGCTTCTTGGTGATTTGGGCAAAACTAATGTATCGTCTCTGGGTAAAATTGACCAGAAATCAAGATCTGATGTCAACGGCATTAAAAATGCATCTTTGCAACATTACAGAACACAGTGTTCAGGCTAGAATTGAATTTGGTGGGTTACAATTCCGTTCATTCCAACACGATACAGAGTTTTAAAGACGGATCATTTAGAAATTACCGGAGAACCCACTGAAACGTTAAACCCTACATTCCTTACACATTTGGGGCTGGTCATGCTCTTGCAGAAATACCACACACAGCTGGTGCTGGTTTAATATGCGCCAAGATGAGGCAGTCATTACCTCACTTCCTATAGAGTAGGGGAGAGCGCGCTGGGGAGAGACTGTCTTTAAGTTCATATTGGCCTTTTATTCTGTTAAAAGAGAAGCTGCTGCCAGGCCTCCCCTCCCATAATTGGTATCGTTAAGGAAACATGTAAAGTTTAGTTTGGAAGAGGGAATTTTTTCTTTTCCTATTCACAAATGGTTCAGTTTATGCATCCAGGCAGTGACTTATCTTTTTTTTTAATTACAGTGTGACTTTGTGCAACATTTTTTGCCCTTACTAAAAAGGGCATTCCAGTTCAAAAGTAGAGCTTCTGAATCACAGCACCCATTGTGTTTCTTCTGTCCTTGGAGACTCATTTTTGCAGGAGTTTGCAATCTGTTGCCTCTCTGTGAACACGCTCGCTAAAATGTCACATTTAACTTCACACCCAAGATTGGCCATGCCGTCCCTGGGTTGCCATGCCTCTTCCCTAACCAGTTGTCCCTCTGTTGTCACGTTACATTTGCTATCTCCGTTTAGGTCTGTGTATCTTCATAAAGTGTCGTCTTAGTCATAATCACAGGGTGCATGGTGTTTGGTTTATTTAATTCTAAGTTTGCCTACTGTTGGGTAGGTTATAATGGGACGGAAGCATGTCACAGGTCATCAATGCAAAAATACCCCACGTACCCACAAAAGGCATGTCTCCCCTCTGGGACACCATGTTCCTTGAAAGGAAATCTTTATCTCACATGTGCACCATGATAGAATTATAATTTCATCTTGATCCAAGCCACACAGACTGGAGGGTCTGATAGCCTTGGTCATACTTGTTATTTGAATCTGATCACCTGCCAACTTTTAAATTTTTTAATGAGTGGGTGCAGATCAAACATGTCACCCATAAAGCGGCGATGAATGAAGAGAATTCTGTGTGGTGCTTAAAGGAAGCTAGATTTCATGACCTCAGATTAATTAGAGGATCTAAATTAATGAAACTCTAAAGTGTGTTAATTTTTTTTTTCACTTTTAAGTTCATGGAAATCACCAGAATTAAGCAAATTGTTGTATATTGCTTGGTGCAGATCCTTAGGAAAGCTGATTTAAGATTAGTAAAATTTGAGTTTCATTAGTATATAATTACATGTTTCTAAAGTTTTGAAAACTACTGAGACATATCACTTAAAATGTGTTCTGTTGTATGTGTGTCATTACATATGGGAGAGCGAGTTTGGGAAGATTCAGAGACCTGTAATTAATAACCCCTTGGACTATCCAGGACCATTTGGTCTCTTGAGTTTCTGAAATGAGCAGAGTGGAATCTTTTTGGGATTATTAACCTTCCAACTCTTTGGACTCGCAAGGACCAAGCTGGTAATAATTTCTGTGGGTTATTAGCCAAGATACAAAGTTCAGTTAATCATTGATTGGGTGATTAACAAAATGTCAGGTGTTATCATCCAAACATCACTGTACCAACAGGCTGGCTGACAGGAGATAGTGCTGGGACCTGAGAGAGACAAGCTTTGTCATCAGGTGCTCTCGAAATTGGAGTTGGAGCTCTACTAACACTGCAGGGAGTGGGGAGAGAAATGTCCAGTAGCCTTGCTCTGAAGAAATGACCTGCAAAATTGGTCACAGTACAAAGCATACAAGGGGCCCCACTTTAGATGCCAGAGAACTGTGCAATGTGAAAAATGGTGGTGATGGTTCCCTCCTTCCCATATAATGTATTTGTTCGGTCTCCTTTTTTGCTATGGTGGAGAGGAGCTGAGCTCCAATGCTGCGATTGTTCCATGGGCTTGAAGACAAAGATAGACAAGAGATTAAACAGTGTGACAGTACCCCCCTCTGCACAAAGGGGAGTGAGCTATACATCTTGATGGCAGGAGGCTGGTGTAGTCTTCTCCCACAGAGTTCAGAAAATTGGAAACTCTGTTTTGTCTCTTTTTTCTTATTCTCAGCTGTTCATCAAGCCAACCTTATCCCCACCCATTTCAAATCTGTAGACACTGAGCTCAGAAGTACACGTTTGGTTTTCTGCTTGGTTAAGTCAGCTTTCCCTTCTCGGGAAGCCACATTTTCAATGACTTGCATTATGAAAGGAACTTTCTACCAAGGTCTTGAGTATCTTCTAGGCTCATCTCTTCCTTGTGGCTTATGATGAGCTGATGGCTCACTTCTGAGATGAGCAAGTGTCTTAAACATCCCCCCAGTTTTATCTCCCTATGATGCTGGATCTGAGCCCCATCTACACATGAGATCTGTATCTTTCAACCCTAATGTGGCTGGAGAAACAACAGGATGTGTGCTATTCAGAAAGACTTAATGATAACAGATGTAATATAAAAGAGAATAATGACAGTAAGAGTCACAACCAGCCATACTGTCTGTTTTCAGTGGCCATTTCCATAGGACATCAAAGTGCATCAGATCACCTCCTGATCTTCAATTCCAGTCTCGAACTTGAGCCCTATAATGCCCATTGCTCAGGTGCTTGGGCTGCCGTGGTAGAACACCACCGACTGGGACTCAGACTACACAAAGTGATTTCTCAGTTTTGGAGGCGAGGACATCCCAGATCAAGGTGCCTGACGAGTCCGCCCCTGGTAAGAGTTCTCCTGGCTTATGGACGGCCCCTTCTCCCTGAGCCTTTACACAGTGGAGAGACAGGGCTCTGGTCTCTTCCTGTCTTTGTGAAGATGCTAATCCCATCAGGGGAGCCGCATCTTCATGACCTCACCTACACCCAAATTTCTCCCATAAGCCCCACCTCCAATACCATCACATAGGAGATGAGAGCTTCCATCTGTGAATTTGGGGGGACACACACATTCAGCCCAACAGACTTTGTTTCTGACCCCCCTTCTATTCATTTGGAAGGATTTTGAGTTAGAGAATCCCAACACATGACTTAAGGATCACTGGATATTATTATCCAAACACAGTATTTCTGGTCTGCACTACATGATAAAAAGCAGAAACCCACAAGCCAGGGCATACAGCAAATTTAACTCTTTGGACATCACAAGGAATGCCAAGGAGCTGGCGTTGAGTGTCTTCGCAGCATGCTTGAGAGCTCCATGAAGGGAAGTTCTACCCGATCGTTTTCTCTCCTGAGCAAGAGCATTGTTTTATTTAAGCCAAATTTGGTGCTTATGAGATGCGGCAAGCTTGCTGAATATTCATTTGCAGCTCTTTTCATAACGTTCTTGTATCTCTCTTATTTTCTTTTGACTTATAATTAGTGTTTTTGCAGATTTATGATTTGCTCTGTCTTAAACCAATGACCTATTTCAAATGCTATACTGTCCTTCCTCCTCCAACCCCGTGCCATTAATTCATGGAGAAACCATGTCCTTAAGTGATGCTGCTCCTCTCATTCCCAGGAGCCTACCCTCGGCACGTGTGTACATCTGCCGTCCTGTGTGGGTGGTAGCTTACAGCCCCTATCCTAAGATTCAGAGCAGGAAGACTGAACTCTTTAAACTATAAACTCTCAGAGTTGCACAGTTCCTGAGTGGTCATCTAAGCCACATGGTAATTTCTCAATGCTAAAGGACAGTGAACGTACACACTTTGAATGTTCTCCTCTCCTCCCAAGTGAGATAACCCTCAGGTCCTTTGCTCTTGGTCACATGATCCATTAGAAGCGGCTCGACCGGGGCTCCTGGGTGGCTTAGTGGGTTAAAGCCTCTGCCTTCAGCTCAGGTCATGATCCCAGGGTCCTGGGATCGAGCCCCACTTCGGGCTCTCTGCCCAGCAGGGAGCCTGCTTCCTCTTCTCTCTCTCTCTGCCTGCCTCTCTGCCTACTTGTGATCTCTGTCTGTCAAATAAATAAAATCTTAAAAAAAAAAAAAAAGAAGAAGAAGCGGCTCGACCTCCGTGTTACTTTCCTTTGAACAGACCCAGACACGGCAGCGTCAGGAGTTGAAAGCTCTGTGGATGGGTGGTCTCCAAAATGCAGTGACTTAAAATAGCTTAAATGATCAAAGGGCTTTTATAGCACAAGATACAGATGCTTTATAAAGGAAAGCAAACTATGAGCTTCTTACATTATAACACATCTCTTCCGAAATTGCCTAAAAATGCCTCCCCCCGCGCCCCAGCAGAGAGTCAGGTTGTGCTGGGTGCACCTGCCTGACCCGTGTGGACTGGGGCAGTGTGGGATGGAACAGGAACCATCCTGAGAGCCCCACCTGCCTGGGGACCTGCCCTCCTATCCCTTCACTCTTTAGACTGTTTCTTTGCCTATAAAATGAAATAATGAAACAAGTCCATCCTCCCGGCGGCTCTGTCTTCTGGGCTCTTGCGAGAATGAAAAGATGCAAGGCATGCTGGGATTGCTCAGTTCTGAGAGTCTCTGAGCAGCGCCGCGGGCTGAGCCCGCATACATGCGATGCGGGCAGGGAGTAGGGAGAGCCTGGGCCGACCGGTCCTGCCGCTCGTGTAGATCCCGGATCCCTCAAGGCCTGGTTTGACTCTTCAGGGTAAACTTTTCACTGCTGTTTTCACCCTAAACAATTTGTTTTCTTCCAAGACATCCCGTGGGAGGCCAAGCTCCCTCTCCTGTTTTCTGACAGATGCAAAAGTAGCTAAACAGAGCAACGAGATAAAAGAAGGCATCACGTCGGTTTGATGTTATAAAACAAATCCAGCGTAGTTGAAAATGGGGTTTTTCATCATGTGTTCTGCCTAACAGTTTTCTAGAAAATAAAATGCTGTGATATTATTTTTGAAAAGAATATTTTAACTGAATCGTTTCTTGGGTGTCCTGGGTTTTATACAAAGTCATTATATGAATGCAGCCTTTTGAAAGACAGGTAATGTAGGACATCGATCACATTTGTAGACGTCTGTAGTGATCCTGAAGGCGCCCACCAGATGACCTGGTGACCACACCAGCGATGGGCAGGGAGGGGCCCAGGGGGCCTGTGTGACCACTCAAATGTTGGCCTGAGCTTGAGGGGGAGGTGACGCACCCCGGTGACAGTCGCTCAGAGATGCAGTGCTGGCGTGCAGCAGGTGTCCCAGTGGCTCCCGAATGGGTGGAGGCCGCCTATTGCTCTTGAGGTCCCTGTGAGTGGAAGAAGTGGCTCCAGGAGAGCAAAGGAAGGCCCCGTCCCTACACTCTGCCGTGGGGGCTCCGGGGGACAGCGGATGGCATTACCAGGCTCTGTTGCTTACATTTGGTTCTCATTTTGGAGGACTCCACTTCCTAAAATGTTAACATTTCTGCTTTGAAGGCATTTCTTTAAGGAGAAAAGGAAAAATCTCCCCTAGATAATCACTAAGTTATTATTTCAGCTGTACCTAATAAGGAAAGAGATAGCATTTTCCAATTCTGAGCAGTCTGGTTTGTGTTGGCGTTCCTCGTTGTCTGCATTCTTTGGGGCACCGTCCTTCAGAGCAAATCCAGCAGTGACGAGGTTGGGAAAATCTAGCAAAGCAGACGATCATTTTGGAGAAGCAGAGTATGGCGGCGCTGAATTACCAGCGCGCTGAAGGAAAGGGCACTGAGATTGATCCTGTCGGCTAGAGAAGGACTCCTCCCCTGATGGGAGCCAGGAGTCCACTGGCGAGCCCCTGTGCTCATGTGATGGGCATTCACAGAGGCGGTGGGTGCACGTATGGCTCCGGGAGGAAGGGGGAGCCCCCTGCAGGTAGAAGTGTTCAGAAATGGCAGTGAAGGCTGCCCCCCTGCTCCCACGCTCGGGGTCAGGGCTCACACTCACACACCCAGCAGCAGCGCGCATGCCTCCCACTCAGACCACGGGCACGTCATATAGGCATGTCATTTATCCCGCAGAGATATACATGGCACACACACATCATGCAAAACTGCACATGGTGTATGTAAATTACATGTATAGTGTGCACACATACATCACGCAAACCACACAGCATAGACACAGATCTGTCCCACAAGGCATACAGAGATGTATCAGGGGTACATATGCATCACATGCATGGGTCACACGTACAGATCACACACGCCACATGTGTGGCACACACATACACACATGCCACATACACACATGACAAAGAGATCCTGTGTGTAATCACACATGTACACATCACATGTGCACATATCACACACACACACACACACACACAGAGCAAGACCCAGAGTTAATACTTGAATTGTCCATTCTATGGGAGGAGGATGAGGTTGCCTAAAAGGACATTTTCGGGGGCTGCTGTGAGAGCGTGGGTGAGCTGTAGAAGTTGTCTGCGTCCAGGATCTGTAGGTTCGATGGACACCTGGAGGGCCCTTCTGGTCTGAGCAACCCTTCCCTTCTTCTGCGGGGCGTGTGTTTATTCCAGAGAGAAGCTCGTCATATCGTTCTTCCTGTTTCTAACCCTGTCCTGCTTTGGCCTCCATCCCCAGATGGGTTTCCGAAGGCTTGAGGAGTCCTATTTTCCACCCTTATTCAGAACCTACAGAGAGTGAGACAAAGACATTGGGGGATGGAGAGCAGGATATCGCCTTTGCTACCATTACAGCCGTTGGGAGATGTGGCTTGGATCTGGGCCCCAGGGACGGGACACTGTTCCCCTGAATCACCCCGCCTCCTCCTGCTCCCAGCACAGGGACGTGTGGGCCCACGGGCTCTGCTGGCTGAGAACAGAGGGGGTGAGGGAGGACCCCACTGAGAGGAGCAGAGGCTTGGCTCATGAGGTCAGATCCTTCTCACAGCCTCTCCAGTCAGTCAGCGGGAGCAGCAAGCCGATGTTAGCAGGAGGTTCTCAGAGAAGAATGCTGAGCTTCTGGAAACTGATAGCGCCCTATTTGGTGACACATGAGGTCGTGTGTTGGAGGGGGCGACGGGGCACCTTATCCAGGTGTGGCCACCCACGCTCTGACAGACCTGCAGGTCTTGCCCTAAACACATAAGGGCGAAATCCGTACGGATCCATTTTATACATCGCTGTCACATGCTCTGTATGACTAGTGTGCTGGGTAGGAGTACGCGCTGAGAAAACCATGTCCTGCACTGTGGTGTGAACGTAAATGGAACGTGTCCTCAGAGCCATTTCACAGTACGTATCGAAAACTTAAAAGTGGTCATGGCTTTTGACTCCGTGTGTTTTACTAATCGACTCAAGGAGAAGATGAAGCTTGGAGCCAGAGCTTTATGCGTCAGGGTGGCCGCTGTCGCCGTGCGCCAGTGCAAAGAATATTAATAAAGTGTTGGATAGTATGTACAGCCATAGAAGTGAATGTTATCTAAGCATTCCAAATCCCATTTGCACAGAATATTTATGAGCTACAAAATATCTGATCAAATATTAAATTTTTTAAAAAGCAGAGTAAAACCTGCATTCAGAATGAATTCGGTCCTTCTGGAACAAGATAGTGGTCTTGGCAAAACAAAGTTTGGCAACAGTTTTGAGGATGCAGAGGGACAGGGTGTGGGGACGAGGCCCTGTGGACTGCAATGTGTTCTTCCTAGACAGGACCGTTACAGGTTCATTATAGTTTTTCTTTGTATTTATTGTTTTTCACCCCAAATTTTGGGGGACGTGAACTTTGACCATCAAAAGAGTGGTGAGTTACATGGTTTGAGAGTCCACCATACTCCGATGTAAACATGAGGTAAGAAGGGCTGTCGCTCACCCAGGCTCTGTGAGTGCAGCTTTAGTGTGCGAGCAGCCTGGGGCAGTCAGTCACCTGTTACAGAAATCATGCTGTGTAACAACCACAGAATCCCAGCGGCTGTCTGCTTGGCTCTGTTTCATGAGCCTCTCATCTTCCTGGGACCAGTGGGCTAGCCAGAGCGTGATCGTGCTAATAAAGTGCAGGAGAGCCGCCCGGACACGTGCCGGCCTCTGCGGCTCGCTGCACTCGGGGATTTCACTTACGCTCTTAGTTTCTTACTTCACGGACTTTCTCTCAGTTACCCCTGCCCATTGCATTAACCACAGCAAATCCCACAGCTGAGCCCCAAGACAAGGCAGGGACCACAGAGTCATCTCTCAAAGGGTGTGGATCCCAGAAGGGGCTCGAATCCCTGAAGGCAAGAGCTGTTTCTTTAAAGCAAATAAAAATGTGAGTCTGGAGACAAGTGAAATTGACTGCCCGTCGAGACGTCTCTTGCGGGAGCTCATGTGGCTTCTGCTGGTGTTGGGCTCCCGAGTTAGCAACGCTCGCCCTCCTGAGTGGCTCTTTCTGTCTTTCTAGATCCTGGCCAACGTGATCATTTTCATCTGTGGGAACCTGGCGGGCGCGTACCACAAGCATCTCATGGAGCTCGCCCTGCAGCAGACCTACCAGGACACGTGCAACTGTATCAAGTCTCGAATCAAGCTGGAATTTGAAAAGCGGCAGCAGGTGAGATACGTTTTTCCGTCGATACTGGGTATGCGGTGCGCTCCCCATGGGCCTCGGCAAGAGTCGGAGCCTCTGGTTGCCCGGGTTCGGGGTTGGCATCTACAGACCCAGACCCAGGGGCCCTAGGATCCCCCACAGGCTAACACCACACCGCCTGCCACCCCCACGTGGCTGGGGACGTTCCAGTAAGAGTGGTAGTTGATAATAATAATAATAATGATGATGATGATGATGCCTGGTGCACATCCTCGCTTCTGCTGAAGGCACAGTGCTCTGTGATAGCGTTTCCCCAGGTAACGTCTGAGCCCCCTCTGCCCCACAGTGCTTCCCACGGCACCTGCTGTCCACGTGGCAGGAGGTAAGCAGAGTTGTCCCTGAGGGGGGTGACAGCAGTTGGGGTGGAGGGTCCAGCAGGGAGCTCGTTGTGACAGGGCCTGTCCTGTGCCGACCGGCTCGCACGGAAACGCACGGCCGAGAAACACATGGATTGCGACAAAGTGTCGGGAAAGGGAGAGGAGGACGAGAAGGATGTGCGGCGGGCGAAGCCACGGGGTCATCAAGGATGGTGGAGAGCAGGGGAAACAGAAATGTTTTGGAGGGGACACCATAAATACACAAGGGGCCCTGTCTGAATGTGCTGGACTCCAGGCGATGGCGGGACAGCACGCAACAGGCTTTGTTTTTCTTGGGTTCGGGTATCGTCCCCAGGAACTCGGCTCCCATCTCTGAAGGGGACGAGTAGCAGGAGCCTCTGTGCATAACACCACCCCCGCCAGAGCATTCATCCTGGGCCCTGCCGTACCAGTCCGTACGGGCACACAGAAGATGCTTCCTTACTATTTGTTAAATTGTTCCGAGTTCGTCCATTCTATAAAATTGCTCCAAAATGTATCACAGTAGCGGCAGCGAAAAAGCATCCCTTAAACGTCGATGCTGGATTTTTATTTGTGTACAGACTGAAGAATCGTGATCCAGTTCCGTTTTGAGAACAGGGAGTTCAGTTCATTCATTCAACAACGAGTGAGCGCCGGTCAGGAGTGAGTCCAGGCACTGGAAATATGGCTGTGAATATCGCATTCTCACTGGTATTATCGGCAAATCTCGTAGTTAATTTTTAGAAAGCATTTTGTGGAGGCGCCTGGGGGGCTCCACCGGTTGTGTCTGACTCTTGGTTTCGACTCAGTTCATGATCTCAGGTTTGTGAAATCAAGTCCCGCATCGGGCTCTGTGCTTAGCACAGTCTGTGTACACCTCTCTCTCCCTCTGCCCCTCCCTCCCCTGCACTCTCTCTCTCTCTCTCTCTCTAAAATAAGTAAATCTTTAAAGAAGTAGCATTTTGTGTTACAGCATGTATAGCAAAGGTATTTAGGGATGAATGTTTTGTTCTTTGGTTTCTATGCATATCAAACTCTGGATCCAACATTAAGAAGTACAGGCAGTTAACTTGGGACTGTTATCCAGTATGTTTTCATTCACCTGTGTTCCAGTAGTATTTTAAATCTGGGTTCTAGAAAATTCCACAGGACCGTTTTCCCTGAAGAGTCCTGATGTTTTGGGATAGATGGTTTCCTTTTTCAAACAGCAACGGCTCTGTCAGGTGGGTCCTGACAGACATATTTAACTTCCTGTTCCATCACCTCCTGAATCTGCTTCCAGATCACACTAAGGCTGAGGGAACTGACATTCCAAGTAGACAGATTGTATAACCTAATATTTATAGTACCCGTTCTGACAAAAGCGTAAGTCAGGCTACTGACCTCATCTGCACTACATACTTCTCTGAAGAGTCCTTGAGCAAGCAGAACTGGGTGCCAGCCTTTCACGGTGGCTTCCAAGTAGTCCGGTGGCCACACGGGGACCTTAGTAGCTCGGGAATTAGAGCTGTGGCTTTCTGTGTGCCAGAGAATTTGGGGGCCATCATGAGAGTGTTATAAGACATTATAAGGGCATTTACTAGCTTTTTACAAAGGAACCTTTTAAAAAATAAGTGAAAGAGAAGGGACACTGTGAAAGAAAAAGAAGACCTTGTAGTAAAGATGTTTAATAAAATATAATCTAATACCACAAATGTGCTTTGCTCTTGAAGTTGGGAGTCAGCGCCCAGGGTCTGGTGCCTAGAACGTGGTATTTTTCTTGTTAGGGCTTCGGAAAATGTGTTTCTAGAGTTAGAATGAATGCTCGTACTTTCTTCAGACTGACTTGTAAATAAGCGAGAACAAAAACTTCTCTTAGTTAACAACATCAGTAAGACACGATCTGACAGATGTAAGGAAATACATGAAAATTAGGCAGCGGCAATCTGTGTGTCCTTCACACAGAGGGTCAGCCTCTGAGACGGTGGGTCCTGGTATAGCCACAGACCAAATTATGGTCCAAGGGGTCCGCACGTCACATCCTGCCCAGCCTTCACCACACACCGTCTTGGCTCCACCCGTGGTCACAATGGCAAACAGCAGTGTCCTTCGGATGCTTCGCTCAAGGACAGGGGTGTGTGCTGAGCAAAAGAATTTGCTTCAGCATCTGTTAGGATAAAATAAGAGCCATCCAGGTTAGTATTCTACATCGGCCGTTGCCTCAGAGGGAGCTGGTGTTCCCAGAGGCTGAGAAGCCGCCATCTTGGGTCGTTCCTGAGCCTCTTTCACAGGGTCACTCAACCGACCTTCCTCCTTGAGAGGAAGGTCAATGTCAGGTGAGCCCAGCAGGCCCCACGTCGACCACCCCGCGGGGGCTGTAACAGCTGATGCTGGAATGTCTAGGAATTCTGAAACCTTTTCAACTCTGCTCTGCTCTTTACTTTCCTTTCTTCGGATGTTGTGATATTTCCCCTAGATGCAAATGAGATGAATTTTTAGAGACTAAAAACCATGTTTGAATAAAGTGACTATTTGTGCTGTGAGATTTGGGGAGAGGAGGGAACGAAAAATGTTCACAGAGTTTTTCTCAGAGTTATATTCTTCCCCTGAAAATGCTGTCACATAGAAACACTAAAAACTATGATTTTTTTTTTTTTTTTAATACCAGGTGGGAGATGTAATGCGTTAGCATCAAGGCCACCATTGGGGCTGGAAGGTATCTTCTTGGGGAGTTTTGATTCTTGTGTTAAGTTTCAGTCCTGCCAGAAAACCCACAGCCGTTTCTTGAGCACTGTGTCAGTGTGATACAAGGCTCTTTATCAGAGCTGAGAAAACAAGCGAGCGTTTCTCCCCGGAGTATGTAATAGACTCTCCAGAATTGATGGGAGCTGGATTCAGAGCAAAACAAGAACTTTCTCTCCTAACCGCATGGGCAGTGGAAATAAATTTTGCCTCTGTAGTTGTAAAAACTGGATTTGCTTTTTGATGGAAAGAAAACAAACCCTCTTGCATGTATATGTTGTCTTTGTTTTAAAGTAATGTGGTCAGAGCATTTTTACATCGTCTTCCTTCATCTGAACCATACTATAGATTGAGTATGACAGAGTATGCATTCTAGTAGAAAGCACCAGTCAAGCAAGACACAGACAGCGCCCTGGTAAACCGGGGTGGAGGGACGGGGGTGGTTACTGAGTCAGTAGGCTTCCTGGCTCTCCTTGAGGACTAATTGCTTTTCCTCTGTGCAGACTTTGGTGGAAAAAGTAACTGGTCCTTTTGTGTTCGTGGTTGGGTAGATAATACACACGTGTTCGTCCTAGCATGACAGCAGGTCACATGAGGGCATTGCTGATCACATGACAGAAGTCATTGAGGATGCCAGGAAAAGTGTTGTTGAAGTGGTTTTTGATTTGGGCTGCTGTATTTCGTCTGTTTTCATGAGAGAAAGGAGAAAAGAAGGAACTATTTTTTTTGAGTCTAATGTACCAGGTAGTCTCTTTAGTACTTTACGTATATTGTATCCACTTCCTGTTGCCGCTGTAACAAATGACCACACATGAAATGGCTTAAAACAGAACAGATTTATTCTCATCCTTGGAAGTTAAAAGTCCAGAATCAGTCTCATGAGCTAAAGTCAAAGTATTGGCAGGGCTGGCTCCTTTCAGAGGCTTTGAGGGAGAATCCTTTTCCCTGCCTCTGCATGGTGCCGGGGCCCGCCCGTCTTCCATTTTCAAATTCAGCAGCATAGAATCTTCTAGTCTCCCTCTCCTCTCCTCTCCGTCTTTCTCTATCCCGTCTCATTCTCGGTTGTACTTTCTTCCCTCTGTCTGCCTCGAGTTCTGCTGCTTCCCTCTGTAAGTATAACCCAAGGGAATCTCCCCATCTTGAGGTCCTTAATTTAATCACATCTGCCATGTTCTTGGTTTGCCATGTAAGGTGACATAATCCCGGGTTCCGGGGACTAGGATGGGGTCCTCTTCTCCAAGCCATTATCTTTTTTTTTTTATTTCTGGATGAACTTGATGACCAAAGTCCTTTTTCCTATGTCATCCAGATAAAGGGACTGTCCAAATGTCCAAATTACCTACAGAAGATGACTCAGCTAGTAAGTAAGGGTGGCTTTTTCTGCCTTTCAAGTTGGTTCGTGGCAGGTTTGTTGGAGTGATTTCTGAGCATAGGTTAGCTGGAGATTTTCCCAGGTATGAAGGACTTTTGTTTCATTAACTGTGTTGTGTATCATTACTGGTGAAACAGGAAAGCATACGATGAGACCAGACATGATCTGATCGTTAGGTGCCGCACCATCGTGACAAGCAGAGTATCATCTGTGGGGCATCAGGGGCGTCGGAAGTTCTGCAGGAGCTCACTCACACGCGGAGCCACAGCGTGGACTCTGTCCGCGGCTTTATTGCCACGCTGTGGTGCAGGGGCCGAGAGGAGGGTGCACTCTGGGGGCCGACCACCTGACCTGACGTGGGTGTAGTTCTCTTTCCCTGTGACATTGATCCAATTTCTTAACTTCTGAGTTTCTCTGATGGAGCTCGTGCTTGATCCCTTGCCCGGTTCAAGAGACAGTTCCCGCTTCCCAAACGGCGTCCTGTTCAGACAGTGCTCGGTCACCGGTCTGGCCACTGTACACTGATGGCATCAGAGCTCGCATTCAGCTCGCATTCAGACATTCACGGAAGTCTGCGGCTGCCCTGGCCGGGCCATTAGGGCTCGACGGGGCTGGAGGGAGGGTTTCCCATGGCCGGGCCGACCCCGGAGTTCCTGCCCCAGTGGGCTTCATTCTTCCTTGCTGCGAACAGATGGGACAGAGAAATGTTTTGCTTTGTCTGCCTAGTTGGTGGATAATTGTCCCCGACGCTCCTTCTACTCGCATCATCTCCCCAAGTTCAAGAGTTTCCTTTTCGCCCACGGAACGGACAGGGTGAGGCAATCGTGGTGGTTCATGTTGCCAGACTCATTGCGTCCCCCGGTTTCTGTCATCTCAGTAGGAGCTGGTATGCGGGGTCCAAGCTGCGGCATCTCAACAGCGTTGCTTCTCCAGGAAAGCAAAGTGGGCATCAAGAGCCCAATAAGAGTTCCAGCCGGTGAGACTTTCTCAGTGCCGCTCCTGAAGAACTCAAGCAGGAAACATTATAAATGTTACCCAAGACCTTTGTTTGGGGCGGTGCCTCCAGTCGGGGTAAGGGAACATGGGAACTCACAACATCGTGCCCTGCATACAGTCTGGTTCTGATATGCGGGCTCGTCTCAGGGTCTTGCATCGTCAAAGATTATTAACCACGCTTTCCTCCCAGCCAGCAGAATATGTTATTTTGTGAGCCCAATTTTTTTCTAATTTATTAAATCGTCACCTGGACGGTTTTTATCTGGTAGCCCTTCCCTGATGAAGTCATAGCTTACGTTGTTCTTGGTCACCACCTTCTTCCATTGTATTAAGTGACAGATGACAATTTCCTGTCTCGTTGGAGAGGCCACACTCACGTATTGATCACCACCTCATTGTCAGCACACATTAGTGAAGGGTTGACTCACACTTACCTTTTGCTTGAAAGTTGAAAAAAAGGAAGCATCATGGTTTCATGAAAGGTCTAGCTTCAAAGTGTTCACCATTTGAGTCCATCAGATGGAAGTTCAAGAACGGTTGTCATGGTTTGCACCATGGTGTCTCATACTGATGACTTAAATTCTCAGGATTTAATTTCCAGATGCTGCATTTTACCATGACCCTTGACCAGGTTCCTTCAAATGAGGAATGAAAATCAATTCCAGAAAAAAGACATTAATAAGGCTGAAGTATTTTTGGATAGGTCCTTCAGTTAGAATGCTTGAAATCAGTACATATTTCCTAAGATTGCAATGAGGGCCATCTTGTGAATGTGTACTTTGGCTCCTTTAAAGAGAAACCAGCAATTACAGATCCAAGACCAAAGAGGAAGGATTCCCAGGACTCACTGTCGAATGCCCATGCCTAATGCAGAGCAGCACCATGGGAGATTAGTAATAGCAGCTCACGAAAAGAGCACTAACGACTATCTGTGCATCCTGTAACAAGTTAGACATTCTGCTCCGCAGGAAAAAAATAAAATAGGGTTACAACAATTAATCAAGCAGAGATTCTTCTAATGAATTAAATATATGCAAATGTCTATTTATATCATGACAGCAGAAAAGCTAAATGGTAAAATAAAACTCTGCAGAAGTTTCCTTTATGTGAGAAACTTGAGCAAAATTCCCATCTAACATTTATGGAAAGCAACTCACCTGTCCTATTGGAGAAACACCTGGGAAACAGTTTTGTTGCTGTAGCTTATCCTGAGCTCATCTATGCTGATAACATAAAAAGAAGCACAGAAGTTGCGCCCTAAGGAGAGCATCTGGTTTTGGTATTTTTGGCCTCTGGGAATTTTTAGTGTTTCATGGAGACCGCCTACTTTTTATACCCCGTGATGCAATATTTTGATGCTGGCAAGATTGTATAATAGGCAAAGGATAATGTAGTCGAAAGATTCAAGTAAGCTCGACATCACTTGATATGAGAAAAATAAGCCCCATAGAAAGGAATTCCAAAATCAGTCCTTCTGCTTGCGTCATCCATTCTCTGGTTTTTATCACATGCGGGAGAAAATGTATGTTTACTCCAAAATCAAAGGCAAAGTGTCAAGTCTTCTATGATATTTTTGAATGAAACCACAGATGGGCCACTTAACTGTTAATAGGGAAAAAGAAGCACTTTATACTTACCAACATGGGACTTTTCAAGTGTTAACGTTATTGAACCTATTTAATAATTTATGACCACGAGCGCAATCGTGGATAAAAACACTTCACGTGGCATTAGCATTGTACTTACTGAACTGAGGCACCCACTGAGGTTTATACTAAATTGAAAATTAGGACTTAACGAATTTTAGAATTTTGTTAATTGCATATACGTTTCCAAAAAGTGTTAATCTTTGGATTTTTTGTTTGTTTGTTTGTTTCAGGTTGTCTGAGTGTCCTCAAAGGTTTAGGAAATTTTGTTCTAGGGCTTTTCTGAAAGAATCCTTTAATCAATTTATATGTTAGGGACCATTTAATATATGTAAGCTGCTGGATGTGAAAATTCCTCCCAGAGACCTCTGTTTTCCATAAAGGTGAAAATATGTACAATTATCCGATAATCTCGGGAATGAAACACGAGGAACATTTGAGGTCATGAGGTCACAGAAAGCTGTGCATAAACTGTTAAGTTAAAATATGGCTTTTTACATATATACTTCCCTTAAAAACAGAATTATGGTGACTGGAAGGCATAGATCTATCTGTCAATGCTCTTACTTCACAATTTTATCTTTGATTATGTGTTATGTGCCAAGGGATTAACTCCAGGGAATAGAATAATACCTAAAGCTTAAGGTTCCTGTCCTCTTTGGGCTTAAACTGCAATGACAGGAGACAAACTATAACTGACTGAATGCATATATTTGATTAGAAGATACGGTGAGTTCAGGTGACAAGGCATAATGGGGAAGGTGGAGTGTGGTGCATTGGAGCGGCCATCAGGGAAGGTCCTCTGGGAGGTGACAGTTGAGCTGAAAAGGGTGTTACAAAAGGATGTAGCCCTTTGATAACCTGATGAATGTTCTGTAACAGGGGGAAGCCCTGCAGAGGGCTTGAGTTAAGAACCAGATGGTCTCATCTGAGGAACATAAAGGTCAGTGGGACCATTGGGTCCTAGAAGAGAACTGGAGAGGGATACAGGAGCCAGAGCACACACTGAGCCTTGCAAGGTATGCTGAGGATTTGGAATTGTGTTATACACTGGGTGGGAAGGCACTGAAGGGTTTAAGTGAGGTCGGGAGATAGACTGGTGACATTCTTAAAGGATCTCTCTCAGTGCTGGTGGAGAATGGAGTGGGGGAGCAGGGAGGGTTAGCAGAGGGACAAGCTTTGACAGCAGTCCAGACTAGAGATAAGAGAAGCCTTTGGTCAGAGTCGACAGATGCGGGACATATTTTGAAATTAAATGGGTAGGAATTGCTGTTGAGTTGGATGTTGGATGAGAGAAAGATAAAATAATCAAGAAGGATTCAGAAGCTTTGAATTTGAGCAACTGGGTAATAGCTGGTGTGTTACTTAGAAGATGTCAAAGTCTTTGGGAACAATATTCATTGGAGGTAGGGGTGGGGTAGAATTCAAGAGGGGAGTATTGAACAGTTAATTCTGAGATACCTATTATGTGTCCAAAGGGAGATGCCAAGCTGTAGTTGTAAGTAAGATCCCGATCTAAAGATGTCGATTTGGAGGTCATCAACATATAGTTGGTATTTAAAAGACTAAATGAGATCCCCTAGGGAGAGAATATGATCAGAAAATATGAAAATGGCCCAGGGCCATGACCCAAAATGCACCAACATTAGGGAAAAGGACAGAAGGAGTAGAGTCAGCCAAAGTCACTGAGAAAGATCACTTGTATAGGAGAGAAGCCAAGAGAGAAAGTTTAGGGGGACAGTGGTCAACGTAGTCAAGTGCTGAAAGACTCACAGTGGAGGGAGCATCGAAGAGGGGACCACCAGTCTCGGCAACATGGCGGTCACCAGTGGCCTGTGCAGAGGGGCTGAAATGACTGAGCTCAGGTAAGGAGAAAATAGGAAGTGAGGAAAGGCACGCAGTGACTATCAACAGCTCTTCGGTCATATCCAGCTATAAAGAGGAGCTAGAAATTTCCAAGCAGATTGTTTGGTCAAGGTTTTCTTCACCCAAGGTGGAAGCCGGTGTGGTATTACGTGTCTTACTATAGCATCTCTACCAATACGCTATACGCTAACTATTGTTTCTACTGTATTATATTACAGTTTCCCAAATGCATCTTTCTTTTATTCTGAGTCATTGATTCCCCGGAAGGAAAGGGCGGAAGGATTGATTAATTTTTCCAGAAAGGTCACTGTTTTTCTGGAATACAGTTATTAACTAATCCTGGCACTGGTTCATTGTGTGTGTGAACTCGTATCTGATAGTTGCTACAAGAATGGATTTAACTCAAATAAAAATAATGAAAAAGAGTTATTAAATAGGCAAATAAATAATAACATATGGAAACTGTGAAAGGGAACAAAGGCTGGGAAGACTGTAGGTAAAATAAAGACAAAAACTCAAGCCTTGAGGTAGGTTAACTGTTTTAGAAACCCATTCAAGTAAAACCATGAGATTAAATGTTAGATGAAAAAGAATTCATCCTCTTAGAAAAAAAAAAAAAAAGTGCGTATCAGTGAATGTGCCATCGCCCTGTTCCCCAGAGGATCACTGCCCAGGGCTGAATGTTTCAGTGTTGGGTAGTTTTCCTAAAAGTGTAATCCTCGTTATAAGAACGGGGAAAGCAAGGGTAGGGGTTTCCTGTGGAGCTGAAAGTCCATCAGCAGCCAGTGGAATCGTTAGGGACTGGAGCTTAGGAACGGGAGCAGCGGGAGGCAGCTCCGAGCTCCTTCTTAGGTCCGAGCCCTGCAGGCTGCAGCGGGTGTGCTGGGGGTTCCTTCCTGCTGGTCGCTGACTCCACACATCGCGACTGGCCAGGGAACGGGAGTCCAGGGAATAACGTTTTGGCCGCAAGATGGAATTTTCTTGTTGCTTTCTTTCTTCTCTCTTTGCTTTTTTCTGAGTCCTGATTTAGGCACCTTTCTGGCTATGTGTCGGGCCGATTCTCTAAGATCTCTGCGATATTAAGACTTTGGTTTTCTAAACAAGCCTTTTGGAATGAAAACCTGAGTATTTAATCCTTGACTGTGGGATGAGCTCAGCCCGATCTGATGCAGTCTGAGGTTGGGGAGGCCACGCCGGGCATCTCAGCCCTGAAGGGCAAGGTCATCCCTCGGACGAGGCTTGGTTACTTACGTGGAGCTTCTTGCTCCAGGACGGGATCCAGTGACTGGAGAACTGGACACAAAGCACCCGCTTAGCAGGAGGCAGGGTGCGTATGTCAGTATGCCCTGCAGGGGTCTGAGCCCTGAGCTCCTCCCAGTGGCCCTGCCGAGCTTGGGTCCCTGGGGGTCAGAATGTGGCAGCCGTCCGGGCAGCTGCCTGAGAGAGTTTATTGTAGACTCAGTAACTCTGGGGCTCATTTCCCAGGGGCATCTTCCTCCTCCCTCTAGGAGGCCTACTTGGGGCCCATTCCCACCGTTATGAAACTAAATTATGAATTCTTTGGCGGCAAAGGCTGTCTATTATTTCATCATTTTTCTTTGTATTCTTAGAACCTAGTACAGTTCCCTGCATGGAGTAGGCAAGAACACGCACTCTTAAACACAGCCAGAAAAAACCCACATCAGTATAGTGTTCTCATTCTCTCTCCATTTGGCATTCATAAAGTAATTATTAATTATATATGTACTTAGAAATAATTAGTTTAACTGTGCTATTATTAATGGTCCCAAAGCCATGTCCTCTGACACTTTGGACACCTTGTGATTAACTCTGGACTCTAGACTATTCTCACACCATCTTGATTCACCCTTCATGACGCTCCCCCTCTGTCTCTTCTGAATTTTTTGCAGTTTAAGTGTAATCCTTGAGCCCCGTGTGCCCATGGTTGCTTTGAATGAACCTGACACTCTTAGATGCATCTTCCCATTATGAGGCTTATTTATATCATGTCATCATTCATGTTAAATCTTAAAAAAATTAACAAAGGCAAACAACAAAAATGGGCCATTCACTGTTCTCCCAGACCCATATTCCTCTCCCCAAAATTTCTAGTATGTTTTTGGCTAAAGTACTCTTATGAACTTGGGTAACATTAGCTTCATTGTCATGGAAGTGATCAACATAGCCTTCCTGAAGGGAGTGTACAGATAGAATTGTGTGTGTGTGTGTGTGTGTGTGTGTGTGTGTGTGTTATGAACAACCCAATTATTATGTCAAAGACAAGATACAAGCTTGAAATCACCCAGCCTGTTAGCTTGATCCAGATCTGCTGAAGAACATGCATTTAAACTAGCTTTTGATGAAACACTTGGCTCGTGGATGTGTTGTGGTGACAATTTATGGGATAATGGATCTTTTTTTAAAAAAGATTTTATTTATTTATTTGAGAGAGAGAGTGTATGTGTGCGCACAAGCAGGGGGAGGGGCAGAGAGAGAAGCGAACTCCCCGCTGAGCAGGGAGCCAGGCACGGGGCTTGATCCTAGGATACTGGGACCATGACCTGAACCGAAGGCAGTCACTTAACATCTGAGCCACCCAGGCGCCCAAGGATAATGCATGTTTGAAACAGTGTTAGATTTTGAGATCGATGAGTACAGCACTTAACTACTGTTTCAGACTTTTGCTGGTGAATTTTATTAACAAGTTGGGGGGAAGTGTTTCAGGGGGATATTTAGGAGTGAGTGTTCCCCAGAATGGGTCCGTACACCGAGACGAATGTCAACCACAGATTCTATGCTTTAAAAAGGGCAGATAGATCAAGAAGCACTCAGAACTCGGGCCATGAGGATGTGACACTGCCAGGTGAGTGAGCTCCCTGAAAAGTTAGGGGTGGGATTTGGGATGCTCTATTGAAAAACAGGGAAATCCTTTCATTAAAAGGGCGGTGTACTTCATCAGCTGATAGAAATAAGCATGAAATGTGACAAATTCCACAGGAGAAAGAAGGGACAGATCTCTCAAGGTTGCTGATGAATAATGGGGAAAAAGAGTTAAAACTTGCCTTTAAATAAGTTTGCTTTTTATATGCTTTCATGAAAAACGTTCCCATCATTCCCCATGTAAATCAGCATTTATAGCTACTGTCTTGTGCCTTCAGTGATATCATAATTTTATTTCATTGGGAAATGAGCAATGTGAACATGAAGAGTAGAAAGGCCAAATCAAGCATATTATGCAGAAAAAAGAGAGAGGGACCAAAATTATGGTATTTTGAGAGTATTTTCTCTAGAGAATGATGACTTCAATCATTTCATCTCTTACTCTCTTTCTTCGCTAGTAAAATAGAGAATGATGGGCTGGATTGTTTTCTCAGTCTCATGAAAAATAATGGCTAATCCAGTGCTCCAGCTGAGAAAGGATTTGGAAAATTTGCTTTTCTGATGCTTCAGAGAAAGTTCTGTGTTTGCTCCCTGTTCAGCCTTTCTACCCAGAAACACCCCTTGAACAGAAGGAACGAGGAATTTGAAAGTCGCTGCTACTGTCCATGTCTCCAGTGTCACTTGCACCCTGCAAGGCAGGACCTAGGTCTGATGTTCCCCACTCACCCCCTCCCAGGGAAATGCTCAGGCTTTTGGGAGATGGGTGCCTGGGTGGGGGTTCATCATTCTGAATTCCAAATGGCCTAAAGCGAGTGCCCAGGAAGTAGCTGACACTTCATATCGGAGCAGAAGTTTAGCTGAGGCTCATCTGATGTGGGTACAGGCCTCCCTGAGAGATCTTTCAGAGTGATAATAAAATCAAAGCCAGCATGTTCATCTTCAAAGTCCTTAAAAAAAAAAAAAAAAAAAAAAAAAAAAAAGAGCCTCCAAGTCGTAAAGGCCAGGAGGTACTTATTCAGCCAACAGAGAGGAAATGTTGACAACAGAAAGCATCAAAGGCCATCCCAGTGAGGGTCCAGTTTGTAAGAGTTTTGGGAGGAAAGATGGCTCTCTTAGGTTACCTGGTTACCAATGAACAGGTTCCTAATCACATCCTCTACTTTCTTTCTAGTTATATCTTTATCTCATCTGCTCTTAAGTCATGAGTTAGAGACATTTCTTTATATGAGGAATTGATAAGACGTTTGAGTTACGAGCCTGAATCTTTGTTTATTCAATGAAAACTCCAGAGACCCATATGGACTCTTCTCGGTGCTGCTGACATTTTAGTACGAAAAATGAGGAAACCCTAAAAGCTTCTAGAGTGGAGGAAAGAAATAACAACTTCTAGGTTAAGTGTGATGGGATGAGGGTCCGATTTTCATTTCTCATAAACAACATCAGATGTTAAAAACAGTAGCGCAAAGTCTTAAAAATACTTAAGAAAAGCATTTTTCACTTTGATGTGTACACCAGGTCAAATAAGATTCAAGTAAAGACTTGCGGGCGTGTGTGCATTCAGGAAATGCAACCCCACACGTGTGCTGTGACATGGCGATTTTAGGATTTCCTCCAGTAAGACACAAAAAAATGAATTCAAACAAAAGAGATAAAAAGGTAGGGAATAAGAGAAACTTCCTGAGCCAAGAAACTGGTAAAGCTTGAACGATAAGACTAAATAATTGTAGTTGCCTAATGTAAGAATAGAACTGTTAATTAAAACAGCAAGAAGAACAAAACTTTAATATTTTAAAAATCAGATGATTTCAGCTTGGGAGTTTTTTGGTTAATGGATAACATGGTCTGGAATGATTACTTCAAGACAGCAACATATGAAGGAAAAAGGGCATTGCTTCTCTAAGGACAAGCCATCCTGAATCACGCAGCTCAGTATACCGAGTCCTTCATATTTTCCTTCCACCCATGTAGGATAAAACCTCAGTTTAAGGACCAGATAGGGGACTCCTGAGTGGCTCAGTCAGTTAAGTGTCTCACTTCTGCTCAGGTCATGATCCCGGGGTCCCGGGCTGGAGCCCCAGATAGGGCTCTGTACTCAATGGGAAGTCTGCTTCTTCCTATCCCTCTGCCCTTCCCCTCCCTGCTTATTCTCTCTCTCTCTCTCTTTCTCTCTCTCTCTAATAAATAAATAAAACCAAAATCTTAAAAAAACAAAAAGAAAAGAAGGACCAGATAAATAGTGCATATTACATTTAAGCTGTGAAAGTCAGTACTCTCTGCGGCACATTACACATCTCAGCCTTACTGAGATTTGCACTTACCTAATATCTTTAATCTCAGAGAACAAAGTTCTTTCTAAAAGTCATAAATATTTCATTTCATAGAATTATTTCCTACTATGGGTGTCACTCTCAGAAATGCATATGGCAGGGGCGCCTGGGGGGCTCCGTGGGTTAAGCCTCCACCTTTGGCTCAGGTCGTGATCTCAGGGTCCTGGGATCGAGCCCTTCTTCAGGCTCCCTGCTCCACAGGGAGCCTGCTTCTCCCTCTCCCTCTGCCTGCAGCTCCCCCTGCTTGTGCGCTCTCTCTCTCTCTCTCTCTCTCTCTGTCTCTGTGCACCGAATCAATGAATAAATCTTTAAAAAACAACAAGAAGAGAAACACCTAGGGCAGGCAGTTACTGAGGCAGCAGCAACGGCTGATGCAGACAGGCGATCTCATGCAGCTTCCTGAAGGCAAGACTCAAAAACGGGTTTGCTTTGGGGGTTCCTTCCTCTTGGGAGCATTCGCCTTCCCCCCCAGCGTCCCAGAGTCCATCTCCTGAAGCACTCAGTCTTCCGCTTTCCCCCTGGAAAAAGTAGCCGTAGGGAAGTGTGGTGCACTCAGGAAAGGTTGACATCTTCTAACACGAATCCCCACACTGAGCAGACCTTCCTGTCCTTGGCGGTGAGGGAATGCGCCTTTTAACTTCCAACATAACCAGTTCTGCCTGATTATGTGACCAACCCTGGACAAGTATTTTTTATTTTAATGGATTGGCTGGTGGGTGGGTTGATTGGTTTTCAAACTTCTCAGTTCGTTGGTTTCCCGGTCTATAAAATGTGAGTAGCGGTAGTATCTGTCCCGTAGGGTGGTTCTGGGGATGGAGCATATATGTCAAAGATTTGGAGCGCCTTCTGCAAGCAAGCATGCTGCACACGTGGGCTCTTAGCCACGAGGCGGAAATTGTGTGAACAGTGAACCTCCCAGGCTGCTGGTCTCTGGGAGCTGTGAACTGGTGGTTTGCACCGAGATTCTTCTATCGTATGAACACTCAGAAATGCCCCAAATGCTATAAAAAGTAGCCCCAATGTGAACTTTTGGAAATGAGCAGTGCTTTTAAAGACACCTTTTAACGCTTAAGAAAATAACAAACAGGAAAGTGAAGAGGGATGGACAGTGAGGGCTGTAACTAGCCCAGAGCGTTGCTGGACAACTGACCTCCTTCCCTTCCCACCATTATTTGCAAAATTTTAGAAAATTCAAAGATCTACAAAGAATCATCTCTCCTGATTGTTGCAGGTCAGTCTGTACTTGATTTTTGATGTTTCTGGATGTTTCTTTTTCTCTCCGTATCAAAATATTTGAGACTTGACATTCGAAGCAAAGGGACCGATAATCAGACTCTGCCTGCCTTCTCCTTCTCTTAAGGAGCCCTGGGGAAAGACACAATGCTGAGAGCAGTATCAGTGCTCTGGGCTGCGTCTTCCTCATGAGTAAAATGAGGGTTCTGGTCCTCGATAGATTTCCTGCCAGCCTAATGGTCCATGACTTTACATTTTTCCAATACTGTTTTCAATCTCTCAGAAACCTTCAAAGAGAAACTCTATGACTCTTATGGTCTCCTTTCCTCCTCCCTCCCTCCCTCCCTCTTCCTTCCTTTCTTTTTTTCCCTCTCTTTCTTCCTTTTCTTTCTTTTCTTTCCCTTCCTTCCTACTTCCCTTCCCTTCCCTCCCTTTCCCTCCCTTTCCTTTCCCTTAAATTCTGGCTAAGATTTTGAGGCGTTCCCATGCAGTTTTCACTCCTTATCTGTTGACGTTGGTTTCTATCCTGTGTTCATTTCTCATGGCACATCACTCCTACTCTGCCTAATTATTTTCATGAATTATAAATATTCATGCATACCCATTACAAGAAACTCTTTAGAACAAAGCATTACATGAAAACTTGTTTTTGTGTGTATAAGGAAGAGTACTATGGTCATTTAGCATAGAAATATATCCTGCCAGAAATATTATTGGTTGGTGGCCCAAGAGCATCAGTATTCCTCATTCTAATGGTTTCGAGTAATGACCACTCACAGAGGCCTGTCTCCTGGCAATAGAAAAAGGCAATGTCTCCTAATAACTTAAGAAAATCTTTGTCAAGTAAAATGTGGAAGGACAGAAAAACAGACTTAATGTGAGACCTGAAATATATAGCAATATATAAAACAAAGTAGTCTTAAGTCATAAAACTCAGAAAAATGTAATCATAGATAAACAAAACCGTTTGTGTCACCTAACAGAACTTTGATGTGCAAAGAAGGTATTATCTTAAATTTGTGAAACAAACCATTGCTGCCATTATAAGCAAAAAGATTTCCTGTTGGTTTCTGGAAAACAGTGGAATTGGATAAAAGTCTTTTGCTCATAACTATGGCTTAAGCAAAATATGATGGCTCAGAAAATATGCTACTAAAACTTACTGGGCATAAAACTTGTCTAATAAATTTGAGTGATATGTTATAAATTACCTCTCTGGCTAAGAAAATACTTTTGTCCTTATGTCCTCGGTGTCATGCCAGTGGGATCCACTTAATATTTAAGAGATAACCGCTCATTGAAGGAATTTCTTTGGCCTCTGGTTGAGCATTATGATAACTGTGAAATATGAAAATCAGAAGTGACATTATTTTCCTGTTTTGCCCTCATCTGGACAACAACTGAGTACAAAGTTTCCTGAGCTACAAATATTGTCTTGATACGGAATGAAACATTCAATATAAAAATTATTTCCTTTGTTTACTTTCTGATGTCGTAGAGGATTAAGCATGGGATTTTGAGTTCTCCCGGACACTGTATTTCTTTCTGGTACCCGGTCAGTGACGAACATGTGCAGCCGCAGTCTCCCAGGCTTACTCAAGCAGGGGAAATGTAGCACATTCTGGATCTGAAGATCTAAATGCAGCCTGTACTAAGCTACATACTGTTACGCACATTTATAGACAGAAGAATGGAACCGTACTCGCTTTATTTCTGGGGAGGAATAGGAGACGAAATGTAGCACACGGTGTGTCCGTGTGAGGAGGGCCCTGTAGGAAGCCTTGCCTGTCTACACCTCTCAACACTTGGGTTTACAAGGGCTTTTGTCTCCTGTCTGTTCTCCGTCACTCACCCCCCAGGATTCTCACCCTTGCCCGTGGCTTTAAAACCCTCCGTACACCGAAGACTGTACAGCTCTGATCTCTTCCCTGAAACCCAGACTCAGAGTCCAACTACCAAACCCATGTTTTCATTGGAACGTTTGAGCATCTCAAATGTAACATGACCCAAATGGGACCTCTGATGTCCCCCAAACTGACTTTTGTCCTGTTTCTCTCTCAACAAATGACATACATTTCACCCCGTTGCTCCAGCCAGAGTCACAAGAGGAGTTGGGCTGGACTCTGCCTTTCCTTTCCTCCTCACATCTATTGGCACCACCAGCAAACGGCACTGGCCGTGGCTCCAAGGACACCCCACCTTTCCTTACCACCGGCACCACCATCCCTCTCCCCGGACATCAGCGTCACCTGAGTGGCCCTCTCCGCCCACTGTCTGTTCGCCACACAGCATCCACATGAAGCCTTAAAACAGTTGTCTGTCCGTTGGTGTTACTCTTTGTCTTAACCCCAGGGAAGAGAATCTGAAGCTGTCACCCTGGTCAATGTGGCCCCAAAGGATCTGGCACTGACTGAGTTTCCAGCTTTATGTCCTACCACTTTCCCCCCTCACAGCAAGAACATGGGGCCTTATAGTTCTCTTCAGTTTGGGTACATTTTGCAACATGGCTTTGACACTCACTGTTTCCTTTGCTCCCGGCCTTCCTTACTCCAGCGCCAGCCCCTGGTGATAACCTGTGACCCTGCTGTCCGACACGGCAGGCCGAGGCTCTTCATCCCCTGGCCGTGTACCAGTTTCACAGCCCTTGCCAACAATACATCTCTCCTCCTCTTCCCTTTCTTTTTCCTTTTCTGTTTCTCTTTTGCTTTTTTTGTCATAACAGAAATCATCAAACGTCTTCTGTAAAGGACTAAACGGTAAATATTTTAGGCTCTGTGGGCCAAGTGGCAAAATCAAGCCACTGTTCATATGAGAAGGCATATTGTTAACCACACACACACATACACAGAGTCACATACACTTTACATTTAAAAATGTAAAAACCCTTCTTAACTTACGGGTCATCCCAAAATGGGTGGGAGATAGGATGTGGCCCAGGGGCCATAGATTGATGACCTCTGGTCATTTTCACTCAATAGAAAAAAGCATTGATATAGGAGGGAATTTGAAAATTTGGCTTATCCCAATGTCCCTGGCACTTAGAAGAAACAAAGAATCAAATCAGCTACAGTAAAAAATGCTCAAAAAATTAAAGGAAACTATGCTAACGCAAGTACAGGAAGATGTGATGGCCATGTCTCATCAAATAATAATATCATTGGATCAATAGAAATTACAAAAACAGCCAGTGGAAATTCTGGAATTAAAAGTACAATAACTGAGATGAAGTAGCCAGTAAAGTGGAGGGACAGCAGATTTGGGCTGTCAGAAGAAAGAATCGGTAAACCTGACCACAGATACCAAAGGGTAACGTGCAAACTGCCGAACAGAGAGAAAGAGGATAGAGAAGGATGAACTTGGCTTCAGGGAAATGTAGGATACCAGTAAGTGCACCACCATAAGTCTGTTGGGAGTCCAGAAGACAGGGCGGAGAGAAAGAGTAGGAAAAAATTCAAAGAAACAGTAAAGAACATTTCCCAAATTCAGGGAATCCAAGAATATAAAAGAATCCAAGTAGGATAAATGCTGGAAGATCCACACCCAGACACATTGCAGTAAAAATGCTGAAAGCCAATCACAAGGAGAGAATCTTGGAAGCAGAAAGGAAAAATGTCTCATCGCTAATAGAGGGATCCTGATAAGAGTAACAGCTGACTTCTCATATGAAACAATGGAGGCCAAAGGGCAGTGGGATTGTATGTTCAAAGTACTGAGAGAAAAAAACAACTTTCAACTAAGAAACTCATTTTAAGATAGAAATAAAAAGCTCTATAGATGTATACATATTCTTTTCAGAGTTTCTTTAAAAGACATCAAATTGTATGTGTTAATAATTACACCAAGTTTTTACAGAGGGTGTGACTTATTGAGATGGAATATGTATAGCACACCATGATAGTAGTAATTATATGCATTGATTATCATACACAGTGGTAATAGTCCACAAAAGGACTACTAATGAATACAAGTTTAGAATGCTATCCTAAATTTCATGTGGAGTTGCAAGTGACACAGAACAGCCAAAACAATCCTGAAAAAGAAAAACAAATTCAAGGACTCATTCTTCCTGATTTCAAAACTTCCTACACAAATAGAGTAATCAAGAAAATGTGTTGCTGGTCTAAGGGTAGAAATATAGATCAATTTAATAGAGTTGAAAGCCCACAAATAAATCATCACATTTATAATCAATTAGCTTTTGATGCAGGTGCCAAGATAATTCAGTGAGTAAGGAATACTGTCTTCACTAAATTGTTCTGTGACAGTTGAAAATCCACATGCAAAAGAATATAACTGGATGCTGCCTCACACCACATAAAAAATTAACTCAGAATGATTCAGCGATTTAAATGTCAGTGCTGAAACTCTAGAAGTCTTACAAGAGAATGTAGCCATAAATTCTTATGAGACAAGATTAAGGTGGGTTTCCTAGGTATGATATTGAAAGAAGAACAATAGAAAGAAACAGGTAAATCAGACGTCACCAAAACTGAAATCTTCAGTGCTTCAAAAGACAGCATCGAGAAACTGGGAATGACAACTCATGGAGTGGGAGAAAATATTTTCAAACCATATCTCTGAGAAAGGACCGGTATCTAGAATATATAAAGAACTCTTATAATGCAGTAATAAAAAACAAAAAAGTCCAGCTAAAAAGAGCCAAAGGATCTCCATACACATTCCTCCAGAGAAGATATACAGATGGCCAATATACGCATTAAAAAGATGCTCTTCATTAGCAGTCTGGCAAACGCAGATCAGAACCACAATGAGATATCACTGTACCATCACTGGAATGATTATAATCGTAAACACAGAATACACGTGTTGTTGAAAATGTGAATAAGTTGAAACCTCATACACCGGTGAGGGGATCGTAAAATGAGGACACTGCTCCGGAAAGCAATCTGGCAATTCCTCAAAAGATTAAACATAGAGTTACCATATGAACCAGCAGTTCCGTTTTTTAGGTAGCTACTCAAAAGAAATGAAAACATATGTCCACACAAAAAATTGTCCATAAATGTCCATGGCAGCATTATGCATTATTCATAATAGCAAAAAAGTGGTAACCGCCCAAATTTCTAAACTCACTCTCCCAGGAACCTGCTCTCTCTCCTATTTTCATCTCACTGGCAGGGACGCACCGGCTGGTGTCAGAGAAGTCCAGCCTCGCCCGACTCCACGTGGGCGCTGGTCTTTATCCGCGTGCATGCCTCGTGCTTGACTGACAGCGGGCAGAAAGTGTCAGCGTCCGTCCGCATCCCCGCCATCAGAACGCCTCCCTCCGAAGCCGCGTTCTGTTGCCTCGCTGGCTGGGGTGGCTGGAGGCCGGGCAGTGGCCCTCTTTCCTCTCTACTTAAGTGAAGTAGAGAGCGCTGTTTGCGTGGCTGGGTCTCTGCTCTTCCCCTGGAGTGACGCACGCAGGATAAGACGGAAACTCTCTCCCGCCGCCATCTGCATGCATGTGCGTGTGCACACACGTGTGCACACACTCCTCCCTGCCCACCCTTCTCTTTTCTGTCCCTGGGGGTGCCGGCTCAGTGATAGTTAATATACAGTTTCTAGAATAACGGCCACCACAGCTGAGGCACTGTATTAATCATGCCCTTTGCTTTCTGTACTTGCTGATGTTATGACGTCTGGGGGCGACACTGCCCCCGGTAAGCTAGCCAGTTCCTGGAGACAGTAAAGCACTTGCCAAGCTGTCCCAGGCCCACACCCCGACCCCGTCTCCCCTGTTGGTGGCTCCTCCCTGAGGCCATTGTTCACCTGCCTTAATCCCAGGGGGCTGGGTACCAGACAACGAGGGACAGCCCCAGGGCTTGCTGTCATTATACAGACGGGCCAGTCCTGAGCCTGCCTGCCCTGCCCTGCCTTTCCCATCGAAACCACAGGAAAGACACTTGTCCATGTTCTGTCCCTCATTCCCTCTGCTTCTTACTGGCCTGGTGCTTCCGGCGTGGCCTCACGAGCCATCCCATGGCTCTTCTTCCTCTGGTGGAGGACGGAAACTTATTCCTACTTGACCTTCTATGTCTCTGTGTCGTACCACATCTGAGTTTTTAAATCCCTCGTTTTAAACCTTAAAACAAGCCTGCGGGAAATGACAGCTGTTTGCTATCGTAAGTATTCACTGTGGCCTTTGGCCATTGGCACCAAGTGAGAAAGTATGATGTGGAGTCTTCACCTCAGCATCACGGATCATAAGGCCAGAAAGCATGTTCTGCTGCGCTCACCACGGAACAGTGGAAAATAGAGCAAATGTATCCCCAGAAACACGAAACCCAAAGATTCGCCTTAGTTTTGAGCATCCCCCGATCTCCCTCTCCAGGCTCCTGTGCCCTACACATCCCGGCATCACTGCTGTTGCCCTGAAGAGGCAATCTCCAGTGATGACTGGGGCGTGTGAGAAAAGTTCTTTCCCTAAAGGAATTCAGTTCTCTAGAGCCTTATGGAATAGGGGCCAATCCAAAAAGAAAATAAAGTCAGACAAAGAGTCATTTTCCATATCCTAATAAAACAGAGTTACAGGAGGTTCCAAAAACTCCTCCCTGGGCACCGAAATCTGCGTTCCGTGTTTGTGGGACAGTTGCCCGGGGAGTGCTGTTTGCACGAAGAGAAACCGACGCGACAATGACAATGCCGTTCCTCGGCCGCTCGGCGACGATAAGGCCGGCCGGGGGTGAAGCAGCTTTGCAACTGCTTCCTCCTCCTTCCTCTTCTGCGGATCGTGTGTGGGCGACCAGAGGCAGGATCCAGCCTGGGGCTCAGGGGTCGTGACTTGAGGCCCAGCAGCAGAGGGTTGTTCTTTGTGGCCCTTTCTTGGGCAAGACTATGGAGGGAGGATGTAAAAAATACCATTTGTCTAGTGATGGCCTCTCCTAGTCGATGGGCTGCGTGTCTGAGTAACAATAACCCATCATCGCCACTGCCTAAAACTCGGTTCCCCTTGCTGACGTTGCCAGCCCGGAGCAGACGACACGCTGGCGTTTATCACAGACATGAAGGCGGACCGGATCGATAGAACTAAGAAAGGTGAAAGTTTTAAATCATCCTCTGATTGTAGCTGTGGGCACTTCCATTTCCTTTTCTGTCAGGTAGAGATGAGTAGGAAGTAGTGAGCCGTCTACGTTACAGCAGGGAGAGGGAGAAGAACAAGAAGAGGGCGGATGGAGAAGAGCGATTAAAATTACTGTTTCTTTTACTGGATCAAGATCCGCTTTCAGGTATTAACCATAAAAAAAGTTTTGCCTTTGGGGCACCTGGGTGGCTCCATCAGTTAGGCGTCCAGCTCTCGATTTCAGCTCAGGTCATGATCTCAGGGTCCTCAGATCGAGCCCAGCGTCAGGCTCCAGGCTGGGCATGAAGCCTGCTTGAGATTCTCTCTCTGCCTCCCTCTGTTCCTCCCCGCTGCTTATGAGCGCGCGCTCTCTCTCTCTCTCTCTCTTTCTCTTAAATGAATAAATCTTTAAAAAAATTTTTTGCTCTTGATGTTTTCTAAGGTATGCTGATATGGTAAATATTATAACAACAACAACAAAACATTTCCTTTCCTTATCCTTGAAGGTAGGATACGTTTGGGATATGCTACTCAAAAATTGCCATGACTTTTTGGTATAATTATAATCCATGTTAATGATGAAGGGAAATCTTTGCATGATGCTTTATAAAGTTCATCTGTCCTCTGTAATTCCTTTGGTCACATTGACTCCATGGTACAGGGAGGAGCTCAAAGAAGTCATGTGTCTGGCTCTCCGTGACAGTGATGTGAAGGTTGACCCAGGTTAGATTTTATTAAACATGCACATACTAAATCAAGACGGCTCTTGATTGGGCTTGCATTGGGCTCTTTCTGAGTGTCTTGGAATGACTGCCTTCATTTCAAGGAAAAGCTCCTCTCTCCCTCTAGGACTTGCCCGGCCCATGACATACTGATTTTCACTGTTACTTAAGTTTTGCTAGTGAACTTTGTAGGAAAGCAATAAAACGTTACCCAGAGGGAAAATAAAAACGTAAAAAAAAAAAAAAAAAGGAAAAAAGAGAGAAGGAGATTTTAGGATTTTAGAATTAAGAGTAGCTTCCATGACCAGGTCCTTTCCATGTTCCTGTGTGTTGGAGCTGAAATCATCATTCCCTTGAGCCATGGGTGCTGTGGGTAGACACAGGAGGGCTCTCGTTCCCGTGCAAAGTACTGGCAGGGGTTTATTTTTTACACTAAGTATAATTACTAAGAAATTTGGATCTCAAAATACATCCTTCTCTGCTTTTTTTTTTTCCCCCTTGGTGATGACTCCCCTAACCCAGGCCTGGATGCGTGGACTCAGGAGCCGGCCAGCCTGGGTTCGGGTCTGGCTCTTCCGTGAGAGGTCAGGCAGATTATGTTCTTTAGCCAAACGTCCAAGATATAAAAAATGGAGACGATGATCATGTCATTCCATGTTGCTGCATTTAGCGAGGATTTAATAAAAGGTGTGGAGGTTTATTCTTCTCCTGGCTTGTAGAGCTCAGTAACGATGGCGTAGTTTATTATTCTATAGATAGTCTCTAGGTGTCTTAATTGTTCAGAATACCGGACCCACCATGAGGAATGGCCACGGACTGAGTTGAGTTGAGGTGCACTGTTTTCACACGTTTAATGAGTATAGACTAGCATGTGGATTTTTCCCAAACACAGAGAGCACACAGTCCCAAACACTATAAATTCTTACCACCGCCCAGGAAGACTCAGGCTTGGCTCCTGGGAGAGGAGCCAGTTTGTGGGGCCGATTAGGAGATCAGTGTTGGATTGAAGTGTGAGACGTTTGTTAGAAATCCAAGGAGACTTGTGGAGAACGCGTTTGGGGCTGTCAGTCTGGCGTCCAGGGCTATGGGCTGGGCTGGAGGCATATTTGAGTATGATGGGTGGATGGAGAGCATTTAAGGCAGCCATCAAGGGGCCACGACATTCAGAGGCCAGGGGAAAAGGATGCAGCAGAGAGGGCCCCGGGAAGCGCTGGTCCCTGCGGCGGGGGGAGCCCGGCCAGCGTGGTGCTCAGAAAGCCAGCTGGATGCGGGCGCGCCTCCTTTCACTGTGCTCTGCTTTCGTGCGTTTTTTTTTGTTGTTGTTGTTGTTTTGTTTTTTGTTTTAATTTTTTATTTATTTTCAGCGTAACAGAATTCATTGTTTTTTCACCACACCCAGTGCTCCGTGCAATCCGTGCCCTCCCTAATACCCACCACCTGGTTCCCCCAACCTCCCACCCCCCCGCCCCTTCAAAACCCTCAGGTGGTTTTTCAGACGAACTGAAGGTTGGTGGCGGCCCTGGGACCAGCGAGTCGGTGCATTTTTCCAACTGCTTTTTCCTCCCTTTCTCTCTCTGTGTCACGGTTTTGGTAATTCTCTCAGTATTTCAAATTCTGTCCTTATTCTTCTCTGTGGTGTGGTGGTTGGTCATCCTTGGAAGCAACTTGCTTTAAGCTCAGGTGATGGTTAGCATATTTGGCAATAAGGTATTTTTTAATGAAGGTGTGTGTACATTGCTTTTTGGACAGAAGGCTGCTACACACTTAAGAGACTACAGTTTAGTGAAAACGTAACTTTTATGTGCACTGGGAAGCCAAAAAATGTGCTGGACTCACTCTCTCACCACACTCCCTTTATCGCAGTGTTCTAGAATGGAGCCGCAGTGTCTCTGAGATGTGCCCATGAAGAGTGTCAGGAGAGAGGGAGCCTTCGGCTGTGTCCGGAACAGGAGCTGTTGTGCCAGCGCAGTGAGGGCAGGAGCCTCCTTGCTGGGGGTTCAGCGGAGACAGGAGGGGAGGTATTGGAGAAAGACTGCAGAGTCTTCTCTCGGGGGGGGGGGGTGGCTGCCTGGGGGGGCCAGGAGGGAGACATGGTCAAGAGAGGGTTACGGGGAACGTGGGAGAAAGAGCAGCCCAAGGGTACACTCTTGAGTGATGCATTGGAAGGAAAATGGATGATGTAAGAGGCAGCCGTCCGGAGCCGCTTCCTAGAGTCCGAGAGGAGCAGTGGGCTCTGGTGCACACACGGCCCAACAAAGGAAGCCTTTGCCCACAATAGGAGGCTAGGGTGGGTGGTGGGCAGCTGGCGGTCAGTGAGGTTGATTGAGGGTCTGCCTCCCTCACTATGGACACTTGGTAGAGATGTGTAGACCAAGCGAAATCTTCTGGAAAAAATGGGAGGACCTGTGTGCTATGAGCTCTGCCTTGGTACTAAGCATCGGGGAGAATTGAGCAGGGCGCTGCGTGTCCCAGGATGGTTGATGGTGGTTCCCCATCCTGAGCAGACCCTGTCCCTGCCTCCCGCACCATCCCTCTGCGTCCCTGCTCTGTCCTCCCCCGCCCCCCCCCACGCACATCCATGTGCACACACGGGCAACTTCTTGATTTCCACCCCATGAACGAATGAACGAGGTGCTCCATGGAGCAGTTCTCTTTATTCTTTCCTCCAAGGGGTTAACTCACATGGAGGGTTCATGACCTGGGTTCTTGAGTCAAGCATCAAAACAGATCCCACCTTGTGTCTCTGAAATGGCTCCTCAGATCGACATATCTAGGCGAGGGTCACAGTATGCCTTTAGATATGTACAACCCAAACCTTGGCTTTTCTCTCTCTCTGCTGAAAATCAGATGCCATCATTCCGCACACAATTTTCCTCCAAAGTCATAAGACCCTGTGATGGGGGCCACTGTGACTGCAGTGTTGTGCCAGCCATCGAGACTGATAGAAGAAACCACACTAGAAATAAGTGTCCCTGGCGTTCAGGGCCTCAGCCTCCAGAGGCATGACGTGCTGCCCTCCTCGGGCTTCTCTGGGCGCGCTGACTTCTGGTCCGAGGCAGCAGATGCAGGCAGGGAACTGCCTGGTGCCTGCGAACCGAGGCACCGAACATCATGGCCTTTGCTGAACCGCAGGTCCTGCTTCTGTATTGGCCTCCCTCTGTCTTCCAGAGTCTTCTCGGGAACAGACTCCAGTAGCCCCTCTTCTGGGGCTTTCTGCACTCGGGCCGTGCTGTGGCGTATTCCCTTCATGCTGTCTCAGATGAGGCTCTTTTCCCTCATTGGCAGTGAAGAAAGTTGTATCCCTTCAGCTCTTCTGTTGGGAACCAAAGCCAAGGGAACGGAACGCTGGGCGGTTATTAATCCGGAGTCTGTTGGTCGGGGCCTCCCGAGACGCAGAACGAAGAGGGCATATGCGCACCTGTGCAGGGAGGGTTGTGGCGAGGGACTGGCTCGCGGGGTTGCGGAGGCGGGCCAGTCCCGGCTCTGCAGGTGGCCGGCACTCTGGCGGCCACGGAGGAGCCCGGGCAGATCGGATGCGGTGGCCGTCGCTGCAGAATGCCTTCTTGCCTGGGGGCGGGGGACAGACTTTCCTGATTCATGTTTTCACCTCATCGGATGAGGCCCCGACCCATTAGGAAAGTAATCTTCTCTTCGAGTCTGCTGACCGAAATGTAAATCTCATCCCAGAACACCCTCCGAGGAACATCCAGAGCCACGTTTGACCACGTCGCTGGGCGCCAGGGCCCAGCCACCTCAACACAGAAAATTAACCATCAAACCATCGCTGTGTTTTCTTGGTGCTTTGGTTGAAAGCATTAAGATGTGTGTCGTGTGAAGCATCTTTCAAAAACTGGGTGATCATTCAGATCGTGAGGGGAACGATTCAAGCCACTGCACAGGCGGTACCTGCGAGGGCTCGCTGTCCGCGTAGATACGGTTTTCCTGACTGCCGCTGTGCGCCCTGTTCAGTTCGGATACGGTTAATAATGTGCGGTTGCTTAGCTCTCTCCAAAGCAGTGTCACTCAGGATGAGAATTGGCATAAACCAGTGTCTCCTTTGTGTGTGCGAGAGTGCATGTATGTGTGCACGTGTGTGAGAGTGAGTGTGTGAGTGCATGTGTGAGAGTGCACGTATGTGTGCGTGTGCACTTGTGTGCACGCATGTGCGTGTGTGAGAGTGCATGTGTGTGAGTGTATGTGCATGCATGCATGCATGTGAGAGTGTACGTGTGTGTGTGAGAGTGCATGTGCGTGTGTGAGAGAGAGTGCGTGTGCGCGTGTGTGTTCTGTTCAAGAGCTTCCTGACGCCCGATCGCTATCCTGTGTAGGCTGTGTTGTCGTTGCCACCGCCGTGGAATGGAAGGAAATGCTGCCTGGGAAACAGATACCAGAATCATTGTTGTTTCTCTTAAAAGTTGCTGAAAAGTCCAGCAGTTTTTGTGCAATTCATAGCTCTGTGGTTTCTAGGAGGGATCCTTGCCAGTTAGTCCTCAGATATCCGGGGCTTGTAACAGGACACTTGTGGGACCAGGGCGCTGAGTTACTGAGACAGAATCACGCTCTGCTATGAGCCGGTCCCGGCAGAGAGATGTGCCTTGCAGGAAACAGCCTCACTAGTCAGTTTGCACAAACGCAGAACTTCTCTGTGGGTTCTCAGGGGAGTGGCCGCGCGACACACTCCTGTGTAGGTGCTGGTCGAGCACCTTCCTTTCCCTAGGACCAGCTGTCCAAGCTGCTGTGTGAATTTGCGGGCTGTGACAGGACGGGGCAGGCCCAAGTAAGCGTGCAAACCGACACGGAAGGACGCATGGGAGAGGGAGCTCCTCGCTTCCATGACTCTGGTTTTCACTGTAGCTCTTTGCTTCGGAGCTCCCCAATCTAGGCCCTTCCTCTAGGAGTGAAGGTGCTGTGGCCTTGCGGGGGGTGGGTTCCAGGGAGAATGGGGGCGGGGCAAGGCCCCTTTCAGGAGGCAGAGCTCAACCATTCGGACACCAGGACCGAGCGACAGACCCGCAGCCCCCCAGACACAGGGCTCCCCCTTGCCTCTGTGCCCGTCTTCCCTCCTCTTTCTCTTTCTGTCTCCGCCTCCCCCACTCGCCATCGAGCTGGCTGACACGATTCGTCTTCGCGGAGGCGTCACCCCCAGGAAGTCACCCCAAGAACAGCAGCAGCCCGTGGCCCTGCGGACAAGCAGCCTGCACTGTGTGTGGACGGGGCCACCCGTGAAGCCCCAGACACGTGACACTTGGGATCGCCCTTCCGCTTGCCCACCATGCCCAGTGGCCCGTGGGGGATATGGAGGGCCCGATTACCCTTGTGGCTCTGCCTGAGATCAGAATGAACGGAGACAAGTCAGACAGATGGAAATCAGAAATCCTCTCCTACCATTGATGATGGATGTTCTCTTGGAAAATTGGACTTAGCTCGGGCCCCAAATGGCATGAAGTCAGTTAGCCCTGGTCCCTGGTGGAGATAAACAGCTGTAGGAGCCCCTGCTGGAGATGCTCCCCAGGAAGAGTGAAGGCAGCAAGGAGCAGATGAGGAAACAGGCGTGCTGTCCGAAAGGAAACGGGGAGGGGAGGGTGGTACTGAGCATGCTCCAGTCCTTCTCAGAAGGGGCTTGAGAAAGGCATGGATGGGATAAGGTCATGGTCTCTATCTTTGCTCCTCGAGCAGGTGGGTTAGTCAGGGTTCTCCAGAGAAACAGACCCAATCGGGGACGTGTGTGTGTGTGTGTGTGTGTGTGTAGAGAGAGAGAGAGAATTTTATTTTACGGAGCTGCTTTTGCAATGGTGGGGGCTACGAGCAAGTCCAAAGTCCAGACGGCAGGTCAGTAGGCTGGAGGTTCAGGTAAGAATAGATGTTTCAGTCTTGAATTGGATGGCGGGAAGCTCGGGCAGAACTTGTGTGTTGCCGTTCAGAGGCAAAATCCCTTCTTCTTTGGAAAACCTCGGTCTTTGTTCTTAAGGACTGAAGCTGATTGCACGAGGCCCCACCCACATTATGGAGGGTAATTTGCTTAACTTCAAATCAACTGATTGCGAATGTTAATAACATCTTTAAAAAGAATGCTTTATAGCCACATCCAGATAGTGTTCGGCCAAACACCCGCCCCCCTTAGCCTTGCCAAGTTGACACATAAAGTTAACCATCACAGCACAGAGATGGGAAGGGGAAGCTGAGGGGGAGAGGGGTGGAGGCAGCCTTGCACATGCTTGGAGAGGCAGAAGTCATTCTCCCTAACATCAGGCACCACTGATCTTCTATAAATATTCACCGCATGTGTGACTTTCCTAAGGCAGTGGGTTTTCTTATTTCTTTCTGCCTCTTGGGAGCCAGCAAAGGGTCCTTTGGGCAGGGAGGCATAGCTCTAAGGCAGAGGGCAATAAACTGGTTTTGACTGTATGTACTTGGGGTAAAAAATTTAACCACACGCCTTGGTATGATATCTATTTATTTATGAAATATATATGTTTTTATTTTGTGTACTTTATAAATACAAATTAGAATTAAGGAGAGAAAACAATGAAAATCGTTTGATTTACTCTTTTAATGGTTTACAAATACTTTTAGGTTCTGTACTGAAGTTCAGCGTGTTCTGACCCTTGATTTAATGGCTAAATGATCTAGATGAAAGAATTGATGGCTGGGTCTTTAAATCATTATGCTCCTTTTTCAATCCTGTCCACACTTACACAGAGATTTTTTATGAAATTCAGCTGTAAATGCTCCATATTTTCCTGATGTCAATCAGTTCTCCTTGCAAATCAACCAGAAGGTATTGCATTTTTATTTTTTAGCAAATGGGTTCAAGATGTACTGAATCTTCATTTGGGAGATTTTAACTGAATTTTAAAATTTCTTTCTAAGGAATACAAATGTACAAATATGAGAGTTTATATATTGTTTTTGGCAAGAAAATCACATAAAGAGAAATTTTTAACTGTCTGCTTTTCAAATGATTTCTCCGTAGCATGTGTTCTTATTAAAAAAAATCATTTCTCCTTCATGGTTGAAATAACAGTTTTACTTTGAAAGGACAGATTAATTGTGTGTGTGTGTATGCGCACACACATGTGCACAAAAAATCCCTTAGCTAATATAATGTTACAGGTTTTTTGACATGAAGAAAAGATGAACACACTTGGACTCCTGTAATTTTCGCCGCAAATAAGCAACTCCTCTTTAAGTTTAATGACTTTTAACTAGAACACTACTGTGTGGTGTTAAAGTCTGTCCTACTCTGAAGTTTTATACAGATTTCTGTCTCTGTAGCATTAACCACACAGAAAATCTTGTAGAGCAGGTGTGTGAACACCTGTCCCAACGTGCTGTGAGCCCCCTCACCAGAGGGGGCGCCAGCTCCAGCACACGGCCCAGGAAGCCCTCTCTGCCGGCAGGTGCGCCCTCCGTTGTGGGCGATAGCCTTGTGCCTGGCAGTCACCCCGGGAAGCTGTTGTCAATCAAGATATTAAACAGCTGGATGCCTTTCGGACTTTTAATTTTAAAAGATAAGTAAACACACCCCGTGAATCCCAGTTCTACAGAAAACCTTATCCCCAACCCAGAAATCACCAGGGTGCATAATGAGGGGCATGGTATGTCCCTCTTTTATCTATTTTGGCAAATGGTACTGATTAGCCATATTAAGTAAGTGTTAGTAGAGGCAACATGACTAGAAGATGTCCAGGTGAGGGAGACTTCTCCTGGGCTGAAGTCTGTGGCCTATCACGAGGGCTGCAGGGCCACGCTGGAGGCAGGGGACACCAGCGCAGGTGCGCACAGGCACATCGTCAGCTGCATCCCATGTGTGTTCACCAGCCCTGCCCCACAACCCACACCCCACTGACAGTGCAGAGCTCATATCCATACCCATCGGTTTCCTTTCCAAGAAGACCCAGGCCCACCGGTCCTGTAGCCTCATTTCTTTTCTTTTCTTTTCTTTTTTTTATTTTTTTTTTAAGATTTATTTATTTGACAGAGATCACAGGTAGGCAGAGAGGCAGGCAGGGAGGTGGGGGGAGAGCAGGCTCCCCGCAGAGCAGAGAGCCCGATGCAGGGCTCGATCCCAGGACCCTGAGATCATGACCTGAGCCGAAGGCAGAGGCTTTAACCCACCGAGCCACCCAGGCGCCCCTGTAGCCTCATTTCTAATGTAGTGTATGAGTTTCCTGTTGCTGCTGCAACGAATCAGTACAAACATCAAGGCTCAACACCATAGGAGTTTATCGTCTTTCAGTTCTGAAGGTCAAACGGCTAAAATGGGTCAGCAGGGCTTGCTCCTTCTGGAGGCTTCAGCGGGGGAGGGGTATCTTTTTTTTTTTTTTTCACCTTTTCCAGTGTTATAAAACGATGGGAGAAGACAATTTAGGTGATACAAACATATTTTATTTAACACTTCACAAAGCAGACGGTCTCTATTTAGAGAACTGCAGAATGGGGCAGAAGGCAGGCAGCTTTTATAGGATAATGAATAAAGAACACGGGGGAGGAAAGCAGACGATCTCTGGCTGGTGGGGCCGTGCGGTCAACTGGTTTGGGGTAGGAAGGAATGAGGACGTACGTGGGGAGCTCAGAGGTGGTTCGGCATGTGGGGACTGGCTGTGTCTCTGGGCAAGCGGCACATGTACAGGGACAAGAGAGTTACCCAAATTTCTGTTGGCTATCATGGTGCCCTGGGCAGGAGCAGCAGCATCTTGAGGCTGGAAATTATCTTCAAATCGAGCTTCTTTGGGCCGCCCACACACCTTGGCTCTGGTCCCCTCCGTCTTCAGAGCCAGCAGAATACCATCCTCCCAGCTCTGTCTCTGAGCCCACGGTCATATTGCACTTCTCTGTCTTTGACCCTTTCTCCCTCTTAGAAAAGTCCTCGTGATTATAGTGGATAATCAGGGATCATCTTTTCACCCCCAAATCCTTAATCACACCCGCAAAGTCCCTTTCGCTACCCACAGGCCCTGCAGTTAGGGTACGGATGTTTCTGGGTGGCCATTTACAGTCTACCATGCGTGGCCTCATCCCCCTTGTGAACAACCATGAGTCAAGGTACGATGTAAAGGCTGTCGGTCCAGCACACTCATACACCAAAAGCAGAAGAAGATGGCAGACTTTAGGGAAGCGATGTTGGGGTCCAAGGGAAAAGAAGAACCCCTTAGATTAGGGTCATTTTGCAATGAAGCAAGTGTGCAAAATTTAGCAGCAAGCAGTATTCTGGAAGCAAGAGGCTGTTGTCAAACAGATCTCTCCCATTCCAAGGACACAGGCAGAAACGCAGCTGAGACTTCTTCCAGCTGTTGTGGGTCCCTACAACAGCTGCTGCCCCCCCCCCCCGACCTAGCTGCCGCCAGTCTGGAAGCAGCCTGTTCTCTCCCTCCCCGGCCCTCCCAGCAGACAGACGCCCTCGTGCCTCTGGCTGGCAGCCCTTCACGGCAGCTGTAGTCTTTTCTGTTCTATTTTTAATTTATAGTGCTGGGACCATGGCTGTTTTACTAGTGTTTCACATGATTTGGAACACATTTTGTGTCAAGTCTCAAAAAGCTTCACCCAGAGTGCTAGGCCCTTTATTCCCAGACTTCCTGGTTGGAATTTGTCCGCCCCAAGCCCCCGCTCACCTGGATGGCGTTGAGGTGAGGATCTTCACGGGTCTCCCCAACAGATGGCATCCCCTGGTCGTGCGGTCTCAGTAAGGAATCTCCTGGAAGACAGGATTTTTTGTATTATTATTTAAGGGCTTCTTGGAAAACAGCAAGAGCACAGGAAAGTGCTGAGTACTATTGGCATCCTCAGAAACGTGATCAGAAACTTCAGAAGAGAAGGAAAAGCGGGAGACTGGTCAGTTGACCCAAACCGGCAACTGTTGAAGAATGGTCCGTGGTCCGCCTCTGCACGTGGACCTTGCTTTGTTAGGTCTGCAGAGAGGTTAGGGCCAATGACTCAGCACATTCGCATACTCAAGTCTGAATTAGCCAAAGACAATCAGTGTTGAGTATATGAGTATGTTAAGCTGAGCTAAGGAGATGGTGGAGGCCTCGTCCAACAATCCGGAAGAGTGAGGCTCTATGAATATGTCAATATGATAATCTCTTGGTATTTATATCACCAGAATCACTAAAGTAGTAGCTGTTAAATGACTACAGAGGACAGAGTTAGACTTTCTACATTGACAGCAACTTCGCGAATGTGAAGGGGGAGAGGGTGGGGGAAGATGGGGCAGGGGGAGGAGGAGAAGAAGAAAAAAAAGGAAGAGGAGGTGGAAGAAGGAAGGAAGAAAGGAAGGATTGGATGGAAAGGAGGAGAAGGAAATCCTATGCAGCAGCGCCAACCCACCACCCGGGCCTTCCCCCGAGGGAGAAGGCACAGATGCACGTTTCCCAGACCACTGGCACTGTCACCATTCACTCCGAAGTGACAGTGGATCGTGTCTTTGGGTGTGCTCCTTGTATTGGCAACACCTCACTTTTGGAGCCCCCAGCCTAATGCCCAAGACCCCAGTGTGCACCAGGAGACCTCAGGATTCTGACTTTTAACGGAGAGACTCTGAAGACACCCCATGGCTTTTGCACTAGCGGGCTGGTGGGACCCCGTGTGCAAGAAAACATGAAGCCTGTTCCTTCAGAGTCCTTAGGGAGGGCCTGGAATGGGACTCATTTGTGTGGTCGCATTAACAGTCCTGGTTCTTGAACATAGGTTCTTCTAGAAGACCAGTGGGAGCCTTCCATAGGACAGGGTGCTACGGGAGACTGGTGGAGGGAACATATTCAGGGCAGGCCCAAATACATTAGGTCAGGTTTCTGCCAGATGGGACTCTGAGATCAAAGACAGAGGCCTAAGGCCAGGTGCACCTTACAGGGCGTTTTGCATATCCTAGAACTCTCTTGGAAGGAGATTTTGCTCTGGGCTACTAGGGAATTCTTGACAATGGGAATCGCAGAGTGTGAGAGGCATCTGAAGAAACTCAGCAGGTTGGGCTGGAAGGTGGCTTTCAAAGGATGACTATGGAGGTGCCCCTGTGTGGATGTCTAATGCCCAAAATATCCTGTTTTAAGCTTCAAGCTTCAAGCTAGCTGGAAGCTTCCAGGTTCAGTGTGCTAATGCACTGTGAAGGAGAAATGCATTTTCAAGGTAACACTAGCAATTTCTGTTTATGGAAACCATCAAAATTGAGGTTATAGGAACCTTTCAAAAGAATCTCTTCATAGAACGTCCAATAAAAACATTTAATGGCAAAAGATGGGACAAAATAACCTACAGGCCAGAGTTGCAAATTGTTCAATCTGAAAACAGGCAAGTTGTGGGGGTTTTTTTCTCACTGCTGAATTGAAAACTCATTTTTAAAATTCTACTTCAATTGTAAAGAGCTATTTCTGTTCGCCAGTAAGACTTTTGCTTTCAGAGGGGGATGATAAGAAAAGGCTCAGTGTATCAGCAATCAAAATGAGACCGTCTGTGCCCGGGAGTACAGCCCTCCCGTCTGCCACCCCGCTTCTGCTGCACTGAGAGATCACAGGTGTCCCCTGGAAGTCCTGGGTGTCCACCTGGATGTCCCCCAAACCACACAACGGCTGAGCCTTTCTCCTCGGCCTGGGCTTATCTTTCAATTTGGATGTTCAGTGACCTGATTTGTCAGCCGCCCAAGCACGCAGCCCACCCTTGGAAGCAGACTCCCATGCATCAGGCATCAAGAGCAGAAGGCAGACCATCTATGGATTTTCACCGAGAAATCCCACTGTTGCCTAAAGCACGATGCTCGCATCTGCAGGTCAGTTCGTGCTCCTTGTGTTGGAGGTCTCTTCTCATCGGGTATGGATTTTGGGGCAAGAATCAGAATGAGCAGAGCTAGAGGGACTACTGTAAAGATGGGTTCCCAGGGTTCCCTTGCTGCCCTCATTCAGCCACAGTGCTGGGGGTCCTGAGCCTGCCTGGCCTCTCCCTGGACAGCCCAGACAGACCGTCAGCAGCTTCCTCTTCCTCTCCCTTCCCCTCTTACTCGTGATCTCCACTGGGTTCCAACAAGCCAAGCCGTTCTGCAGCATCTTGCCCTTGAAGAGGTCTGTGCTGGGTCCATTAGTGTTTGTTTTTTCGTGTAATTCTTAGAATAAAGTCTTGTATCCCTTTTTCCAGTTTGCAGGAGGGAGGAACCCCCTCCCCTTGGGCCCCCGTGCTGCCTCCACATTAAAGATGCCATCCTCTAGGGCTGCCTGGGAGGGCGGCAACTGTGTTTACTTAGTGCCCACAGCGGACCAGAAACATTCCGCGTTTCTATGAGCGACTTCAACGAAAACACGCAGAGTAGGTGGAATTCGTACTGTCGAGGACAGAAGTCAGAGTCCAATACGTGACGTCCCCGGGATCACAGCCCAGCTCAGAGGGATTGGGATTTTAGCCCCAGTTGTCTGGATCGACATGCCCTGCCCTTTCGCCCGCCCCTCAGAGCCCTGGTGCTGGGGCTCGCCCTGCCCTCCGACTTTCTGCTCCATTCTGTTCTACCCTGGGTCCCGTACACTGATTCTATCCGCAGGACGAATCTTCCCTCCTATGTGGGGAGGGGAGAGAAAACGCTAGAGTCTGCCACTGGGGTCTGGTTCATGCCTGGGCACTCGCACACAGACTAAGAGCTCCTGCAGGCAGGGTCAGGTTCGTAGATGTGGTTCTGGCATTTGGTGGGATCATCATGTATATATCAAGGGATGCGTGGAGGGAGGAAGAAGCCTTCTCTCAGCACAGAGAAAAGAACCATTCAATGCCCAGAGGGTAATCCCCTGTCTCACAGGCTGTCCAAAGGAGAGACATTTGCTTCTCTGACTCCTTACTGTTGCGTTTCCCTAAAGAGGAAAAGCGTAAACTCCAACAAAGAAAATGTGGTGTTATGGAAGCCTGATTTACGGGGCCGGGAAGGAGAAGCATCAGCTTTCTCCATGCCACATTCCACCCCAGGTCCTAACAAGCACGAGATGCTTTGGCAAGGACCCCGCGACCCCCTGTCAGACCGTCCAGGAGTCCTGGTCTTGGTGAGATCTCAGAACGGGAGAACCTGTGTCTTCCGTGACCCTTCCTCTGCTTCCAAATTCCAAAAGACACTTCTTTTTTGAGTAATTATAGCTCAGTATTTACTATGTGATTCACCATCCTCTCTTAATACTTATGACACGATGATAGTCTCTTCTGGAATAACAAACCAGCAGCCAAAGCCTTGTTCCAGAGGAGAGAAGCCATTTCCTTGTTGGAATGAGCTCCTACTCTACTCCCGCGGGTGGAGAAGCGAAGTCCTGGTCCTCGATACAGAGATTCGGTACGATTGCCTTCTACTCACTAGAGTTATCTGTTCGTTACCTTTCACCAAACAACTTAAAACTGAAGTGTTCCATAGGCGTCAGGGAGATTGAAAGTGAAACCGTGGCTTACTCACCCTCCCTCCCTCCATCGGAAGCAAGAAGTTTAGTGTTGATGGGGGCAGGGGGTGAGTCTGCTACGGATGATCCCAGAGATCCAGGATGGTGCCCTGTGATTGGTTTGGGTCCTGTCGATTGATGTCTCCCTCTTTGCTTGTTGGTGCCTGAGGATGCTATTTCTCTGCAGAAAAAAGAAAGTAAGATTCAGTGTATAATGCCCTAGATTTCTCCGCAAACAGCTCTAGTGAAAGGTTTTATGAAGATGATTCAGTACGTTTTCTATCATATGCCCATTCCCTTACTCGAGTTACACTGTGGTGCGTGGTTGGTTCCATGCGTCTGTCTGACCAGCCAGCCCATCGTACCTAGCTGTTTGCTCCAACATCCCTCTAGAGTTTGCTGTGAAGGTGTTTTTAAGAGATGCACATTTGAATCAGTAGACTTTGAGTAAAGCAGATCCCACCCCATAATGTAGCGGGCTTCCTACAATCGGTTGAAGGCCTTAAAACAGAGTGTGGCCCGCCTAGGGGGAGGGGATTCTGCCAGCAGATTGCCTTTGGAGTCAAGATGCAGCACCAGTCCTTCCCTGGGTCTCCAGCTTGCTGCCCTGCCCTGCGGAATTTGAACTCGACAGTTCCCACAATCACAAAATCCAGTTCCTTTACATGTAGCTGATGATGACCATGATGGATTGATCGATTGGTGATTGGCAGATGTAGATGGAGGCAGGCACGGAGCTCTGCAAGTTATGAGAGGTGCGGGCGTGGGTGACGTACGTGCTGCTGATTCTGTTTTCTCTGGAGGACCTTGACTAATACAGGGCAGGGGAAAATCACTGGAAATCGAAAGAAATTAAGAACAATAAGCACCCATCTGGAAATAATGACTCAGCAAACAAAGGTGTTTTTTAATCAGAGAAAGAAAAATATATACATGCGCCATTGCGGTGCAGTGGGAAGTCCATCCTTCAGAGCCTTTCTTCTGTTTCGCTGTCACTTGAGACCCGCGTGGCCCTGGAAGAAGCCAGGTTCTCTGATACCGGTGGTGATGTGATCGGTGACGGGAGGCTTGATGTCTGTCAGTGCCCTGTTCAGTCTCCACTGCTGTTGGAATGAGAATCCATCCCAGCTCCCCTGGTTTCCCAGAACGCATGTTGAAACATACCTGAACCTGCCTCGGGGCTGGGCGGTGGGATAAGAGGTCGACCCAGGCCAGTGTGTCTCACCGTTTTTGTGAGAATCACCCAAACTTCCGGTATTTCTTAGCAGGAGACGATGAAAAAGGATCAGAAGGAACATAGACGGGAAGAGCCAAAGCAGTGAATGACGAAGACGAGTCAAGTAATAGGCACCACAAAAGGGCTAGCACCAGCAGGCAACTAGAGCCGGGTCATTTTCCATTATGACACGCCAGCATCACGGTGGCTCAGGCACAGCGCCTGGCACGTGGGAACCACTCAGGATGCAGGGCTTGTCACTCCTATTATTTTCTGGTTTCCAGTGCATTTATTATTTTTCGGTGCCTTCGTATATAGAAAGCACTGAACAATTCACCTGGAGGGTAGGCTGTGTAGACGCCGAGACATGACAGGAGAAGGGCATGTCACATGGAAGGACGACTCTGGCTTGCAAGCCAGCATTGTGCATCTGAACATGGTGGGCCTGTCACTTGTGAAAGATGGCTGTCCCCTCCGTTCCCCTTTCCAGGGCACCCTGCTGTTTCCAGACTGACTGCTCTTCGCTCATCCAATTTAAGAGGCTGCTGCCACCCAGGGCGATGGGCCTGAGCCGGATCTCAAAACAATGTTCATCCTTCCACTATTTATTGAGCGCATATTACGGACAAGACATTGGATCATTTTTTTTAAAGAATATTGATGTATTCTTTTTGTGCAAAATATCATTGGACCAAATGGCTTTATTGAAAACCTATGTTATTATCCTGCAATTGAACTTCATAATAGGAAGCACAGACTTGCTGTGTACCAAGAGTATATTTCTCAGTGGTCTATGAAATGTGTATGCACACACGTTCGGAAACAAACCCCACTTACCCCTTACCCACGATGCCGTTCCCTTATAATAACTTCTCTTAAGATTTGAGCTATGGGTGGTTTCTTTTATTTCTTCCTGATCAGTCCTTATTATGTGATTTTAATTAATTTCCAAGTATAACTGATAGAGGATAAGCACAGAAGGAAGTTTGCAACTAGAACCCAAGTAAGTATGAACATTTGATTCTTCCGTCATGGACAGCCTACCCATTTTTTTTTTTAAGATTTTATTTATTTATTTGACAGAGAGAGATCACAAGTACGCAGAGAGGCAGGCAGAGAGAGAGAGAGAAGCAGGCTTCCTGCTGAGCAGAGAGCCCGACTTGGGGCTCCATCCCAGGACCCTGAGATCATGACCTGAGCTGAAGGCAGAGGCTTAACCCACTGAGCCACCCAGGCGCCCCCTGCTCCATTCTCCTTTTAAATCCATTTTTTGCCCCTTTAATTTCCAAATCAATCTTTGGAAAGCATTTTGAGTCATTGGACTTTTGATGAAAATATTTTAAAATTTGCTACAGGTTAAGAAATGGGTAAAAAATGGGAGGAAACATTGAGGCATTTTTTTTTTAACCTTTGCTGTTATTTTGGACTTTTTGCATCTACGTATTCCGGCAGTTTCCCAAAGGTAGAGCATTGCAGAGCCAAACTCCGTGGAAAGTGAGCGTCTTCAGTGTTTTTCCTACTGGATGATCCCCTCACAGGAGATGATGCTTGAGTGGGCATGAGACATTCAAGAGGAAGGAGGAGGGTTTATGTTTAGTATTAATTACACAACTGAGAAATAGCCCTCTCTCTGGAAGAGCCGCCTTAAAAACTTTGTATTGTTCGCTGTGCCCGTGCTGGAGGCATCGTGACAGCATATGAATCAAACTAATTGTAACTCTTACTTGGTTATGAAAAAAAATGACATGTGCGTTCTTCTAAATTAAGTCTTTCTCACACAAATTACTGGTTGCCACCGTAAATCAAGCAACATGTATTCTGAATTCTGACGGCTAGAGAATTAGCTATTGAGTGGGGAAATGAGATACTTTTGTTTGCAGCTAAACTCAAGTTGACTTTTTTTTTTTCTTTCTCTAAAAATAAGTGTTCTGGAATGATTGCTTCCCCAGCTTCTGTAGCAAGGAGGAGACTGGGATGAGGCCAGCCGCCCAGTGTTAGGGTGGGGAAAGCAAGGCCCAGAAAGGTTAGGAGTCCGCTGCAAAGCGGTGGCCAGGCCAGACATGAATTCCCATCATCTGGTTGGTGTGCAGTGACCGTGCTGCCCCAGCATCGTCCTGAATCGAATGGCGAGATGGTCACCTCTGTGGCAACCAGCCCCTTAAATCCAGGATGTGGCCGCAACCCCCCATAAGCCGGTACCACCGGGACTCAAGCACGTCGGGGAGCTGGGATTTGCTTCCAGATGCCCGGACACCCGAGCCTGTGTGCTGGGCTTCTGTGCCCTCATCTTCAGCGGAGAACCCAAAGAGAACTTGGAAATGGGTATTTTCTGAGACGATCCACTTGAAGGCTTTTATTGGAAAGTCCAGCGTGTTGAGTAACGTGAGAGACAGATCACCGAAATACTGAAGCAGTGCCCTTCGGTGGAAGGATACACCCTTTATCCCTTTCCTGTTTCTAGTTCGGGTTGTCAGTGACAATTCCGACGTGGCTGCCGTGCCTTTACGTGGGACGCCCAAGAGAAGTTTCTCTGTACCGGGTTGCTCAAACAGCAGCCCAGGGGCCAAATCTCACCCACCCACCCTCGGCTTCTGACAGTCTCCTGAGCCAAGAAGGCTTTTTACATTGTTAGGTGATATTTTCTTTAATCAAAGAAAAATAATATTTCACAACACATGAAAACTCTATGAAATTAAAGTTTCGGTTCCCACTAGTGAAGTCTTGGCACACAGCTCCTTTGCACAAGGCCTGGGGCTGCTTCCCACTATGATGGTGGCCTTGAGTGGTTTGGACAGGGGTGGGCTGAGGCACAGCTGTGGATCACCTGGCCCTTCGCAGAGTTTGCCAACCCCGGCCCCGCACTCGGTGGGCAGAGGCTCTGGGTCATGTGCTGGTTCCGGCCAAGGGGGCAGCTCCCCTGCCTCACCCGGAGGCCCAGGATGCGTGGAGCCCCGCCTCCGCAGAGGGGACGGCTCCTGGCCGGGCCGAGAGCCTCGGGAGCTGCCCAGCGGCCACTCCTGCTGCATAGTTTGGGTGCCCCTGGGTGACGGGCCCGGAGAGGGCGGCCGTGGGGAGGGGCGCAGGGCAGTTGCAGAAGGGACAGGAATAGTTTAGGAGCCGTGAGGACACTTAAGCGGGTAGCGCGATGAAGGGGCAGCGTGGAGAAGTCGGAGTGAGACCGAGCCAGGGAGGGTCTGTCTGCTCACGGGCCCAGGGCAGCCCCGGGGGCTCCGGTGTCACCCCCTCCTTTTCCTCTGCCTGCGGATGCAGGGTTTCTCCAGCTGGGAGCTGAACGGTGCCCCCCAAGTTCATACGATGCAGCTGTGGCCTCCGGTTCTGCAGTGCGTGGGCGCAGGGCGCTGCGCGGCTCTCGTCGGGTCGGACTGGTGCCCTGACCAGAGGGGATGCGCTCGCTCACTGGGGACCCCCGGAAGGCACAGCTTCTGCAAGCCCAGGAGAGAGGCCTCAGGAGACAGCGGCCCTGGGACACCTTGACCTTGGACTTGCAGCCGCTAGAAGCATGAGAAAGTGTGTTTCCATGGTGGTTTGTTCCGGTGGCCCCGGGCCACCAAGACAGTGTCCTACGGCCGTGTTCGCTCCTCCGCGCCTCCGCTCCTCCGTCCCTCCGGTCGCCGCCAGGATCTGGGCAGGCCCGCACGACTCAGGGTGGCGTGTCTCTTCTGTTCTGCGCAGAGTGGTCCCTCTGCCTCTCTCTGGAACAGGGTGATTCTCCCAGGCTTGTGAGCGCTGGTGCCTCCCAGGAGACCAGAAGTGCAGCGTGATTCCTACCAGCGACTTCCTCCATCCCATTCCTAAGCCGAACGAAGCGTTCAACACAGTGACAGGCTACAAAGTAGGGTGCCAGGAGTGGCCGTTGGCAAGCTCAGCCTGGCCCCCGGGGCTGGCTCCCTCCTGGCTGTGGGACTCCCCAGGGTGCTGAGAGACGTGTGGCAGTGTCCCCATCGTCCATCCACCGCAAGCCAATGGTGTCCTCCAGTTTGACAGCCGACAGCGTCTCCAGGCACTGTCACATACCCCTGAGTCAGGTGCAGAATTGTCCCCGCTGACTGCACCTGCTGTAGAGTGAGGCCCCACGGCAAAGGCCATGGGAAAGGAGCAGGAGGTGGGGAAGCGGGACAGGGCGTGACCGGATCGTCCGCAGCATCCAGAGAGACTCACGGGTCAGTCCGCAGAGGGCAGACACCGGGCAGCAGTCGTATCCTGAAGGATGCTCCATTGTTCCCGGAGCTGTGTCCGTGAGGCCACTGGGACTTGTTCGGGGCTTCCTGCTCACCTCGGGAACTTACATCCTCTCGTACCTGAGCACTCTTGGTTCTTGACACCGCATCTGACCTTGCACAGTGAGACAGGAGGAAGGACCGCTCCCCAGGTTCGGTCCCCCCCTTGCAGGGACCCTAAGGTTAGTGTCCACCCCTCTGTGCACCTGTGTCCAGCTGCCCCCGACTATGGGATGGGATGGATCCCACTGCTCTTCCTTCCTCCCCGTGGTATCAGTTATGGAGGTGACTGGGCATTTTCCCTAATTTATCTGGGATCTAGGAACACCCTTTAAAGTAGATGGGATGTCATACTGTTTCCTTCCTGTCGTGATCTCCGGGACATTAGTTTGCCTCTCTTCGGGTTTGTGGACACGAGTAAGAATTCTTTGGGCTCTATCTCCTCTGTGAGATTGTGTGGGGGTCAGGCAGGGTTATGATCCCAGCCTACCCCACCTCATGCTCAACTCAGGAATCTTCTCTGTCTCTTCCTGGCCATTGGTTTTGGAGTTTATGATCCTGGGTCATGCCCTTATTTATTTATTTATTTATTTATTTTTTATGTTTTCAGTGTTCCAAGACTCATTGTTTATGCACCACAGCCAGTGCTCCATGCAATCCGTGCCCTCCTTAATACCCACCACCAGGCTCACCCATTCCCCCCACCCTCTCCCCTCCAAAACCCTCAGTCTGTTTCTCGGAGTCCACAGTCTCTCGTGTCTCATGGTTCGTCTCCCCATCCGATTTCCCCCAATTCATTTTCCCTTTCCTTCTCCTAATGTCCTCCGTGTTATTCCTTATGCTCCACAAGTGAGTGAAACCATATGATAATTGACTCTCTATGCTTGACTTACTTCATTCAGCACAATCTCCTCCAGTCCCGTCCATGTCGATACAAAAGTGGGGTATTCATCCTTTCTGATGGAGGCATCATACTCCATAGTGTATATGGACCATCTTCCTTATCCATTCATCCGTTGAAGGGCATCTTGGCTCTTTCCACAGTTTGGCAACTGTGGCCATTGCTGCTATAAACATTGGGGTACAGATGTCCCTTCTTTTCACTACTTCTGTGTCTTTGGGGTAAATACCCAGTAGTGCAATTGCAGGGTCATAGGGAAGCTCTAGTTTTAATTTCTTAAGGAATCTCCACACTGTTTTCCAAAGTGGCTGCACCAATTTGCATTCCCACCAACAGTGTAAGAGGGTTCCCCTTTCTCCACATCCTCTCCAGCACTTGTTGTTGTTTACTGTCTTGTTAATTTTGGCCATTCTAACTGGTGTAAGGTGGTATCTCAATGTGGTTTTGATTTGAATCTCCCTGATGGCTAGTGATGATGAACATTTTTTCGTGTGTCTGTTGGCCATTTCTATGTCTTCTTTGTGTCACTGCTGTCATTGGTGAAATTTCTTTGTTGCTTTTTAAAAATGTTGGCCTATTTTATTAGGTATTGAGGGAGGGAAGTTCTGCCCTATGCTGGTTTTAACGTGACAACTAAATTTGGCCCCCTATCGAATTCATCTACTTAGAGTCATCAACAGATACAATCATAATTACTGATCATTTGATGAGTATAATAAACATCTAGAATGTCAAAAGGTATGTAAATAAAATGCATTATCTCTGCCTGTTCTGCCCCACCCCTGAAGTCATTGAGACTATAACTGGGCAAACCAGTGTAAGTGAGGGAACAGGAGAATGATTCGTGGCAGCGGGCGTCACCGATTATGAAACCAGTCCTGATTCTGAGAGAAGCTCAATGCATGTGGGTCTGTACCAGTCAAAGGAGACTTTGCCATCACCAAGGCTAACAAGTACGGGCCTCCTGCCTGCCAGTCACCGTTCTAAGCCTTTTGGAAACATCTGTTCCTCTGATCCCACAGCAAGCCCATTCGGGACAGGCTTCTCTGTCCCCTTTAAGATGAGGGGCCAGGGTAATCTTCGAGGAGAAGGTAAGAACAAAGCAAAACAGGGAGCATGACGGGAGAGACTGCGCAGGGAGAAATGAGCAGACCCACGTCTCCGGAATTTTACGGAAGACGTGGTGGCAAGGACTGTAGAGAGACTGCATGGGACCATGACCTTCCTGGACAAGTTTTAGACGTGAAGGAGGGATAGCTGGGTTCGCTAGGCCGTTTCGCATCATGAATACCGCCTTCGCCGTTGCGTGGAAGCTGTCAGCCAGGTGCACCCGGCAGGGGCACGGGCTTATGGTAAAACCGTTCCGCCACAGTGGAACATTTGTAAACGCAAGTAGCTATCCTTATGATCTTCTGGAAATCATGATTTGGGCAGTTAATACATAATTCTATTTCACTTTTCAAATGCATGGTCCTTTAGGACCCAACTTTTTTTAATAGTTTTACAATATTTGGGAAAGCATGATGGGGATCCGACATCTTATTTTATGTGTTTCTCAGTTGTGAAGCCAAGTTGAGTAAGAGGCTTAAGGTCCGGCAAGTGAACTGAAAATGTGGCTGCTTCTTTTAAAGATAGTCTGCTCAATCATAATTGCATATATTATACGCAAAGAACATCTTGCTTTGGGTACTGTGATATTGTATGTTTCTATCAGCTACCAGAAATGTGTTTTAGTAAAATCGCTGAACAGAGAACAGAATATTCCCGGATATTTCCATGGACCACTTCGGAGTGAATCCGGACGCGAATCCGGACGCGGATCCGAATGACATTTCATTAATTCTCTCCTTTCCTTTCAAAATTGTTTATTAAAAGAAATCTCAGTCCCACCCAATTTTTGTTTATTTTTATATTCGTGACAAGAATTCAACATTAATTTTGAAAACCTCCACATTGTCGGAGCTAATTTACACGGATTCATGCCTGAAATGATCTTAAAATAAGTTGAAAGTGACTCACTGCCTTTGTGGACAGCTGCTGAATTTTCATTGCGTGTCTTATTGGTTTGAAGTTATTTCTAAGAATTATTTGCTAAGTGTTGATCGAGGGTAGAAACCAAAACAGGGACATAGTGGTGGCAATGAAGTTGTATTCGCCTCATATCCTCCCCGAGAGCTAGTCCTCCCGGGCCTCCCCCTAAAGAGCAGAAGTCCAGCCCAGAGCCAGTGTTTGGACAAGAGAGAGAAGTGATGTGTAGAGAGAGACGGACATGCGGCAAATTCATAGAAAGTCAAGTTGGAATCCAAGATCTCCCCAATCGTTACTTGAACCTGGGCTCTGGGGCTGCTCATGGAGTTGGGCTGAGCCTAGAGAGCCTGTAGAAATTATTTACCCTTTGGATCCATGAATGCTCGAAGGCCCTGCCCTGCAGTCTGTGTCCAGTGAAAACTACCGCCATTCCCACCACCACCCCCGACCCCTTGCCATCCCTTGAATCTGAACTGGGTTTTTCTTACTTATTTTAGGAGAATATAAGTCATGCTCTGGGATGTCTGGAGCACAGGCCCTATGAGGCCCTGAAGCTCTCTTCTCATTTCTGGGGCTGCTGCCCTGAGATCACCATTAGGAAGCCAGTCCAGGCCCACGCAGGATGAAGGACCGTGTGGAGCAGAACCAAGGCCCAGACATCTGCCAGCAGGCCCTGCCGTAGGGCCGTGTGGCGGGGGGCATGGTGGGCCTCCCAGCCGGCCAGCCCTCCCGCTGAACGCAGTCCTTGACTGGCCCACAGTGAAACCACCAAGGAACCGCCCCGCCGATCCAAGGGATCATGACAACAAAATGCATCACTGTTCTAAACCACAGGCTTTGGGGTGATTCACTTGGCAGCAGTAGGTAACTGACGTATATTCCTGATCCGATCCGGGCTTGAGCTCAGGTCCACACAGGCCCAAACGCCGGGGAGGGCATTGTGTGATTTTCCTTAGAAATCGCTGCCCAAGATACAGTATTTCACCAAATGCCAGCTTTGTCACCTGTCCCTTCAAGTGCTCTTAAAAATCTGTTTACGCCTGACAAATGTGCTTAATGGTGTGGCCCCGCTGAGAGCGTCCCAAGTCTTTAGATGCTGATGTTGTGAGTCAAATTCATAAATATTTTCTAACGTAATATAGCCTCTCTTCTCAGTAGCTGTGACTTTCATTCTCACGCCAATCTCAGTCTCTGATTCCTGGCAGGGAACCCACCACCGTCTTTTTCACGTTGGCAAAGCTGCAATTTGTAAGTTAGTCATCCCCTCCTCTGCGGCTCCGCGCCCTGCTCTGGGTTGCGCACGGGGAGCACAGTCTCTGCAGGAGGAGCCCGGGCCGAAGTCATTCGCGTGTGCACCTGCCTTCCCCCTGCAGACGAGTCAACAGCCGTGCCACTTCCTTTGCTGTAGAAAGCTCAGATTTCAGCACACCTTCAGGAAAAATATAGGAAGGACTAGAACTGCCCTTGGTTCTTCACAGCTGCCCTGGAAATCCGTGCGTGCACGCCGACTTCCGGGCACTGTGACCCGATCAAATGATACCTTTGTATCTATCTATAAGTGTATAGACATCTGTAGGTGTAGACGGACTTACATGTGTGTTATGCGCATACGTGATGTACATACACATATTTATTTATTTATTTATTTATTTATTTTTATAACTTTTTTTTTTTTAATTTTTATTTATTTATTTGACAGAGATCACAAGTAGGCAGAGAGGCAGGCAGAGAGAGGGGAAGGGAAGCAGGCTCCCTGCTGAGCAGAGAGCCCGATGTGGGGCTCGATCCCAGGACCCTGGGATCATGACCTGAGCCGAAGGCAGAGGCTTTAACCCACTGAGCCACCCAGGCGCCCCATACACATATTTATTATACACATTCTCCCATCGTGCCTTAGAGCACAGAAAAAGCACCAGTTCTTAAAAATTACCAAAAACAAACAAAAATTCAAAATGTATTTCTTCTCAGCTGCCATCCTCGAGACGGTCTTTCCAGCTTCTTTCGGACACCTTCCAGAGTGGAAGAAATGTAGACATGGAAATGATAGTAGAAATCTATTCAAACACCTGTCAGGCTACTAGGAGGACTCTGAGAGCCGAAGAAGTTAACAGTTTGCCCCTTGTCCACTTAGTGAGTGACAGAGCCAAGGCCAGGATATTCTCCGGACTCCCATCATTGAAACACCAGATGAATGAATGAATGAGCTACTCAGACGAAATCTGGTTTGAAGTGTAACGAGGTATTTGTTAATTGCATACCACACGTTCTTTCCTGTATCCGACAAATTGTTGAGTGTCTACTATGGGTCAGCTTGGCGTTCCATATGGGGATATGGTATCAAAAGAAAGCCCAGCTCAGGCACACCCACACCTACAGCCTTGGGCTGGAAGGTAGTCAGGCGGCTCCAGCAGAGTTCAAGGGTGAATGTTGGGTGCCGGAACCGTGCACAACACCTGTCCGGGTTCGGAGTGGTGAGTGCCTGCAGGGCAGCCCTCAGGGAGGGGGCAAGGGGGAGGGGTGTGATTAGAAGCTTGATGGAACAGTTGGGGATAGCCCTGGTGAAGGAAGTGGGCGTGGAGGGAAGCCCTGTGTCGGAGCCAGGGGCTCGGGTCCCGGGGAGCGTGCTCTGCGGGGAAGAGGTGAGTGCAGTGCGGGGCTGGGGCTGCAGGCGGTTTGCAGGCTCGGGCGACAGAGGAGGAGAAAGCACGGAGCCGGGGCTCACGGGGGTGTAGCATATCATGTCACACATTGGAGAGTTCGGACTTTGTCAGGAGACATGTTCAGAGCTGAGACTCACCTGATGGAAAGTTCTCTGCTACAGAAGAGAAAGCACGAGGACGGGGGACAGGAGGCGGAAGCCCAGGGAGGAGGTGAGCCACTCCTCAGACGGGTAGCAGTAGCGGCCGGGATCGGGATGGGGGGTGGGGAGCCGTCGATCGAGGGAAAGGGGCACGTTCTGTGCGTGGCGGGAAGGACGGGAATCGCTGCTTCGTGGACGCGGGACGGTGAGAGGGAAAGTAACCGAGGATGAGAACAGGTTTCTGCGTGGTTACTTTTGAATCGGGCTAAGGTTACGAGAGAAGGGAAGGTAGTTTCTGGTGGAAATGCTGCATTTTCAGTCCCTGCCTGGGACAGAAACCACTGTTTCATCTCCCGATATCCATTCTCCCCTGTAGTAAAGAGACATGCCATCCTGATTAAAAACATGTCCCCAGCATCCCTGAGAGAGACAGACGGGCTTGTGATGACCTCTGGCCGATGGCCGGCGAGCAGAAGTCATGGTGTTCTTCCGAGGGACGCCCCCGGGAGGTGTGCTCTTCCCTTCTGAAAGGATGGGGGCAAGAAGGAGATTGACGTGATGGACCGCGAAGTCCAGAGTGGACAGGAAGGAGGGCCGGGGCCATAGGGCGAAAGTAGTCCGCTTAGAGGTCCGAGGGGGACGCCTCACGATTCAGAGCCGTGGTTTCCCACCAGGGGAAATTTCCAGCCTCCTCCCCACTCCCCAGGAAGGAGCACTTGGCAGTGGCGGGAGGCAGTTTGGGTTGTCTCAGACAGGGCTGGGGGCTCTCCTGGCATTTCACTGATGAGGAGCTTCTGAAGTCTCGTCTCTGTCCACGGGGGAGATGCCGCTGAATGTCCCGTTGTGTACAGGAGAGCAAAGAGCCGTCCTGCCGCAAACGCCGATAAGGTAAACGTGTACAATGAACCTGCAGGGCGTACCTGTTCACATTCCTTCACCTACACACACACACACACACACACACACACCCCTACACACCTACACATCTACACACACACACACACATACCTACACACATACACCCACATGTACATACACATCTACACACACACGCACACATACACACATATACACACAACCCTACACACACACCCCTGTACAAACCCATACATACACATACATACACACAAAGTACACATGCATACACATACATACACACATACACAGACATACCTACACACATACACAGATACACACACACACACACACACACACACACACCCCACATGTGCCATCTACAAGCTGATCAGAGCTCGTCTGCCTGGCCAGGCTCAGCCCACAGGCTGCCAGCCTGCTTCCTGTGAACTTAAAATTCGGATGTGGCCGTACCCTCTGCCTTGAGATTAACCGAGTCAGAAAGCACACCAAGTCAAGGTTTCCTGCTGCATTACCTGTATGATTTAAACGTGAATTATCATCACGTGTAACTTATAGTAAGGTTTATTGCAAGATGTTTTTTTCTTGAATTATGGACCCTCCAAGCCATGACTTCCTACTTGTCAGGTAGCAGTAAATGTGAGGTCTTGAGCAAAGAATCACTTTTTTTAAAGATAATATGCGATGTGATTGTCTCCAAAGACAGAACTATGAGGGAGCCTTCAGTGGGAGAATCCCCGAACGAAAATCTGCCGTCTGTTACTGAGATTACTGTTACTTAAAAATGACGGTTGGCCAGTGATGTGAGTACACAGATCGGGTCCGCACCAGGCCGCCGCCCAGCAAGCTGCAGCCGGAAGGCTACCTTTATTGTTGAGTTTGAACCCCAGGCATTTCTTTTGAGTCCCTTTTAATAAAATTCTAGGACGTGACAGCCCTTCAGCTTTTTGCTGGGGGGGTTTTGCTGGACCATTTGCTGCTTGCGTCTTTAACTAAATCTGGGGAATCTTTGGACGTTCTTGATGCAGGGACTGAGAATGCGTGCCGTTCTGTTAGCTGCCTTCCCTCATTGTCCTTCTTTTCTGGAGAAGGTGACGTGGTGCAGAAATCGTGGGCACATCTCGGTATCATCCGCGTCTGTGCCCAAGACGACGATCCGTGTTCGAGGGCAGGCACTCTACTTAAGAGGTGTTATCCGCTGGGTTGTGTCTTTGGAGGCTTTTCTCTGGAGGCTGGCATCAGGGCACTTTATTTTTTGACAAATAAGCAGAAATGGGAGCGTCGACTTCAGAGCTGCGGAGCCCTCGAGTCCCCTCTCCACACCACCTGTTCATCTCTGAGCCACAGCAGGAGAAAGGAAACACCTGTTTCAGGATTCAGTTGTGGGTTCACAGGAGAAATGTCAAGCAGTTGCTTCCAGAATTCTCGGCTCCCTCCCTTTTCAAAGACAACCTTTGATATCAGCTGTGCGTTGCTCTGCACCCTGGCATTGTCCCGGGGTGCTTCTGGCAGGGACAGACTGGGCGGGTGGGAGGAGGCTGAGGGCTGTTGACGGGGTGGGAGACTGAGGATTTTGCTTTGGGGTTCAAGTCTCCACGTTCAGCCTTGGGAAAAAGGTCCCTGCACCCCACTGAAGAGAAAGGGGAATTGGTCACAACTCGAGACACTGCCATGGGGAGCGGTGCCCTCCCTGTCGCTAGCCGAAGCTGTTGCTTGTTCTTCTGCCCGTTTATGGGTTGTCCGTTCTCGCTGGGTAGAGTTTAGCAAACCGGTTTGGGAGAGCTCTAACCATGGACCACACCTCCGGGTTCAAGTCCTGCCTCCACCATCTGTCTGGCCCTCAGTTTCCTCTTTGTAGAAATGGGCAAAGTAAGAATGGCTCCCTGATTAGGTTTGGGGGAGCATGGAGTGAGATGATGCTTACAAATCACTCAGAATGGGAACCAGTACGTGGAAGGTAGCCCAGAAGTATTTGTCGAGTGGGGGAAAGAATCGGGAATTAAGAACACGTCATCGGCGTTCAAGTCGAGCAGTTCTGTAATTTCCTGGGAAGACAAGGGGGACGTTCCGTTCCATGGTGTCCCTCAAAGATCAAAGAACAACGATTCTGAATGCCTCAGGTGTGACTTGAGAGACCTTTTTGGAGGCAAAACTTGGTCACAACGTTGAAGGCACTGGTCTTCCCTCCAAAGCTCTGCACCCTCCAGAAGCCATCCTTGCCCCTTCACACCCCGCTTACAGGCTCGTACGGTTTCATAAATCCGAGCCCCCGGGCTCAGGGAGAACAGCCCGCTCCACACTCCAATCCCAGGCCGCTGGGGGCTTCAGCAAAGCGAACCTGGAGGCTCACCTCTCGGTAAGGAAGGGAACTCGATCACCCAGCCGCCCAGCAGACAGACTGGAGCATTTGTGCTTGTCCCGGCCGATGCCGTGGACATCACCATGTGATACTGCGTGGACAGCATCCTGGAGTGTGGGGACACTCGGTTGGCTGAGGAAAGCCCATAGCTTTTGTATTCAGTCAGAATGAAAACCTTGATAGGAGACTAGAGACCACAATGCTTTGTGTGTAGGACGACGACACCTGCCGCCAGGAAGAATGGGCAGATTCTCATGACCTCAGCCTTTAGTTAGAAAACCAGCTTTTAGACGTGTCATCCCTGCTTTTCATCACAGAACAAAGAAACGCAGATTAGTCCTGAAATGTTGCACGCTGGGTGGGGTCCCTGCACCTCGTAAAGCCACCGACGGGCGGGTCCCCAGCCCCTTGTTCCCTGGCCAGCCGTGCAGGCAGGGACTACCAGTGCGGGCTGGGACGTCATGGGGACTCTACCAGTGTGCTCCTCACGGCCACACGGCCTTCTGGGTCTGTCTCCTCGGCTCCGGTCTGCTGGGAAAAGAGCAGCCGCATCCAGAGGTGCTTTCCAGACCTTTTACCCTGGAGCCTCAGCTCACAGGACAAGGATGCTTGTGGGAGTGAGTACGTGACGTCTCTCCACGTCAGGGCAGCTTTGACAATTCTGAGCACACAGGACCGAGCACATGGGGTGGCAGACATGGCCCTGCGGTGTGGCAGCTATCTGAATAGCTAGACTAGGCTGTGGCAAAAACTCCCCCCCAAGTCAGAGTGCTGGTAGCAATGAAACCATCTCAGTCGTGTTTGTCTGGTGTCGTGGGCTGCCATTTTGCACCAGACTTGGGACCTGTGCTTATAGTAGCTATTACCGGGGACACTGCTGGTCCCCAAAGCAGAGGGAAGCAAGAACATGGTGAGTCCTGTACTGGGGCCCTTTCTGAGTTCTTCTCAGAACTGATCAGACTGAGACCATGGCCAAGCCTAGAGTGAGTAGAGCGAGGAAAGAAAGGGTCAACACCTACTTCAAAACAACAAGTCCGTGTACTGCAAGTGTTTCCTGCACAGAACAGCGTGTCTAGTCTTCTCTAGCACGTGGTTTCGTTGAGGGGCTGCGTTTGTGAACATCAAGTTTTCCCATTGTACTCCTCGCAGCCTTTCCTCAAGTCAATTTCCAACAAACTTATTTCTTGTTGATCTCCTTCGATCAGTAGTGTTAATTCTTGGCATCTCCACCTTCCCTTCTTCTGGGGAGAAATCTTCTGGCCACCTGTATATCGTGGGGTTTTTTGCCCCCGTTCCCCCCCGCCAAAATCCAGGAGGGTGGCCAGTCTTTACACGTTTTCTCCGGTGTTTTCTCCAACCGGCTTCACTTGCTTCAGGCTGGATGGTTCCTTGCTTGTGGGCAGCTGTTCTTTGAAAGGCTGATCAGACCAGAATTCACACCACTGTGGAGCACTTGACTTTTACTCTGTGTTGTGTGAGTGTGGGGGTTTGCATGATGAGCTCTCCTTCGGGTCATTCAGCCCCACCGGTGTTGAGTTGTGTTGTGCCCAGACCGGGTGGGTGCACCGGCCTGGGAGGTGCCTGTGATCCCCTGGGCCCCTCCTGCCATCTTGCTCTGGGCACTGTGTGCAGTAGACCGCCCTGCAGGCCGGCCGAGGGAACAGAGTACCGTGCCTCTTATCTTAGCACCTCCATTGTCTCCACCCGAGGATTGAATATTTCTATCTTTTCAGTGATTTTTTTCCCACCAGAATCTCTATTTTTGAGAATCGAATTGACAGTGGACGGTAAACAGTTCAAGTTGAAAAGTGTCCGTTTACCATTCCCCGTGACTGTAAACACAGTTTATACCTTGACTTGATTGGCCCTTTTATTCTCCAGCTTCTCTGAACTCGAGAGTCATCCCATGAGAGCGATAATTTCATTCTTGTACCGTCTATTAATGACGTGTGCTCTAAAAACCTCTCCATCACCTCACTGAGCTTGCAAATCAGAACGAGTGCAAAGAGTGGTCAGTGGCTGTGAAGTCGGGAGACAGAAGTTGCCTTTGGTCTTGACTCCCCGGCGAACACCAACCACCTCACTGCGCCCTCCTGAATGACACTGTATCTAGCGTGCCCCTTTTTGGGTAAAAAATGTTAACATTCACATGAGACTGAATGTGACCAGGGTTTGTAAAATGAGGCAGCAATGTAAGAATGTAACAAAAGGACTTACCGTTTTGTAAAAGGAAACAGCGGTTTATGATTTCATACTGATTTTAATTTGCACAAAGCTTTCCAGTTTTCCTAGACTGTGGAGCGAACAGGCGGGCTTTCCCTCTGTAGGCCCACCCCGGCCGTTCACAGGGCTCACCAGAACTTCTGGTCCTTCTTCAACCTCCTCCCCTCACCGAAGTCAGTCTTCAGGATCCAGCACAGGCTCAGTCTCCTCTTGCCATGGTCAGGATTCCAAGGGGTCACGCCTTCCTCATGGTCCTTCTGACAGCATTTGCCACCGTGTCACAGTCTGAGCACTTGGGCCCTTTTCTCTGTGTGTCACCAACTGTTCAACCCCAAAACACTGAGAAGTAAATTCTGGAAAGGGCAACCTGTGGCTCCAATCAATGCTCAGCATCCACATGGACATGGAGACCCTCAGCTCCTCTGGCTGAAAGGGCAGGTTTTTTAGACAACCAAATTGAGACTCAAAGGCTGCAGTGACGTGGTCGGGGTGTTCTAGATAGTGGCTGAAAAAGGTCGGGGAGCCACGTCTTAGTCCATGTCGGTGTTGTTTCTACTACAAAGTGCAGCCGCGCTCTTTCATACATCCATTTCATGACTGAAATGTTTGTGAAAATCATGGACCGATGAAACAAGACCTTTGAAGTCTTAAGAGCGTTCAGTGTGTTCTGGTTAATTGATGTGAAACGGGATTTTTAAGGAGGAACCTGAAAGAAAGCAGCTCAATTTAACAACAGGAAACAGCAACAGTGGCAGTGGTTACTAGAACATATTTTGGGGATGCGCTGATGATCGAGGTGGTCCCAGTGGAGGCTGCCTTTCTTCTGAGACCAAGAGACATGAAGCTGGCTGCAAGAGAAGATACGAGCTGGGGAAGGTGTTGACGTATCTTCATGTCCCAGGCAGGTGTTTTCTGAGTACAGTGTTCTCAGCATTTGCTCCTGAATGGACACATTGTCCTTTCATATGGCAGGCCAGTATTAGGTGACATCACCTGTCTCCTTAGCACCACATGTTACCTGGTGGCTGCTTAGGGATCTGGTGTCTTTCATTCTGATAGCTACTTTCTGTTGGGAGGAGAAACATTTATAACAATATCCCTTCTGTTCGTTACATTGGTTTGGCATCCTGTTGTAACTGGATTGCATTTAAAATAAGAACAAACTAGAAATAAGAATCTTGAAAGAGAAAAAAATTTCCATCTTACAAAAGGAGCATGTCACTGTCTTCCTCTCCTTTGAAAAATTCAGCAGATTTAAATTTTTATTACATGCATGGCTTAGTGAAGGCACAAGGCATCACATGTGTTATCATATCTTAGCTCAAAATTTGAGTACCAGTCTTCTTTGCTTAAATTGGATTTTTCTATCAACCAAAATAATCTCCAGAATAGCATAAAAATAGAAAGTTATAATATCTGCTTTGTTTCATTGTATTAGAAACACCTTGGAGCTCAAAGTGTCCTACACTTTGATCAACAGGGCGTTGGAATTTACTAACTCCGTAGCTCTTCTATGAGGCACAATGTAAAGGAACAAATTCCAGGGGAAAAAATTGCTAATAAATAATAATTGGAGGTTTAATAAAAGGATGTGTTGAAATAGACCCCTGAAGCCAGGGCCGTGATTTATCAGATAACCTTTGGATATGCCAGAATTAGACAGATTTTCTGTCATTAGACAGTCTTTTCTAGGAAGAGAAAGAAGTAGTAATGGTATGCATCAGTCAATCTAATGACAGCTTGATTGTCCAAAAATCCCCTGAAGGAATTTCTCCAGTGTACTTGGAGGGAGAGCGGAGCGGGGTTATATCCGGCATATTAAGCACTTACATTTGTGGGTTGCTTTCTGATAATTTGGCAGGGCACACAGCTACATTAGCAAAAAGCTGAAATATTAATGGAAATATTAACCTTGTCAGATTATGAATTGAGTTGAAATTTATCATGTGTGCCATAATATTGGGCCTTTTTTTTTTTCTTCAGAGTATAGCATTTTGTAAGGAAAAAAAAGATAAAAGTGTATTGATTTACATATTTCAGTACAGGCTTTTAGTTGAGACTCACCCTCTTGTCCAGTGCTGTCATCACCAAGAGGACATGTGCAGACCCCAAAGCACAGACCCCCTTCATGAGCTCTAATCAGAGGTTCTGCTTTCTACCGGTGGTACCAGAACAGCATGGTAGTAAGGCAGCCTTGGGTTCTTAAATTGGTCTGGTCGGCTGTTACTAAAATCTGAATTCCAGTCTAAATTCACACAGATTCTTAAACACTAAAAAAAAGGGGGAAAAAAGAAAATTTTGGCTTATACAACATATACATATATATATACATATACGTGTGTGTGTGTGTATATATATATATATATGTCTTATATTTTTGAAACTACCTATAAAAAGCCAGTCATCTGTCTGCATTTGAGTCTAAAATAAAGATTATAATTTACATTTGGTCATTAAATGAAGCTATGGGCCTGAAAGAGAATCACTACATTGGATTCTTTTTTCGTTCATGGACTCTGTCCTTCAGGAAAGGCTAACTTTGGGATTTAGCCTATTCTTATGACAGAGTATATGAGGAGGAGAGAAGATGCTTGGAAAGATCTCAGCTGGGTTTATCCCAAGCAGACCCTGAGACAAGGATCTGGGTGGAGGCATTTAGTTGGGAGGCGGTTGCAGGTAGCAGAGTGAGGAAGTGGGCCGGGGAGGGAGGTCAGCTATTGGAAGGGGCCACTGGTGGCATCCAGGGTTCAGACCTGCTGGAGACCCTCAGAGGGAAGCATGGAGCATGCTCAGATCTTCCCACTGAGAGATGTGGGTGCAGAAGTCAGGGAATTTATCCCTCAGTTCTCCATCATTGGTTGAGACCCATGAAACTGTAAGGAACATGCTGCAGGTGGCCTCCCAGGAAGGCAGAGGGAATGTGGACAGGACAGCACCGGCCACAAGAAGCATGACTAGAAGTGAGTGTGAATAGTGAGAAAGGCTACTGATTGTGTTAAATCCTAAAGAAGCCTGCACAGAACCCATGAACACACACAGGTAATGATCATAAGAGAACAGAGCAGAACTCTGTAAGGTGAACATTCTGTCCTGGTGAATTTTATTTTTTTCATGGCCCTTGACTCATCCATCACCCATCAGAAAGAATACTAACTTTGTTTTAATCAAATTAAGCCAATCACCAGACTTCTCTGTAGACATGCAGATTCCACTGGGATTTCTAAAAAGAGAGCCTATGTCCAGATTTATAATCTGTTACATTGTACATGCTATAACGCTCTTTATTACTGTTTCAGAAGTTAACAAATTTATAGTCAGTGTCTACTTGCTTTGATGATGACAGAGATTTGATGGCATCTCAGAGTAATGTGCTTCCCGTAGCTCCATCCAGAGTTGGTCTATCCATGCTGAGAACATGAGCAGGTAGGCCTCCTGATGATTGTTGACAGCAACTTCACACGTTCCTCACTAGCTTTCCCCTGTTTGTTGAGATAGATTTTTAACATAGTGACTCCTTTATAATATTTGGTCTTATACCCAACTATCCAATACATCAATCAATAAATGGAAAGTGACCATCCCACACAGTATTCCTTGGTACATATAGTGTGCTCAGTCCTTGTGGAAATGGGTTTAAGTAAATGTTGCCTTAGTGGAACTCAGCACCAAACTTTAAGGGGCAAAGTCTACCTATCTTAAATACTTCCTTGGATATGTCATGTATTTTAATGACTTTTAGACTTCTCTAATGTCTAACCATCCTGTTGGTCACAAAGGCCAGCACATGGAAGAATGCAAGATAAGTGGCAAATATATGTATTTGGGGGATGGGTGGCAAAAGATGAGATGATGGACTAACTCTTGATATCAAGATTTCAAAAGGGTTTATCATTTATTTTAAGCATAAATCCCATTATCTTTTCACATGGGTTCTTAGAGAGAGAACCAACTTGTATCACCACCAAGCCATCAGCCAAATAAACCAAATGCTCAGTTTGTGCATAGTAAGGACACAGACTTTTTTCAAGTTTTAAAATTTGAACTTGTATTTTCATGTCATTAGTAGTTTCTTGGTATTCTGAATTAACTCCAAATGGGTCCATTTTTCTGGGGCTATCTGTTTCTTTACTAAACCCAGTTACTTGATTTTTTTCCATTATTGAATTCAGTATTTTCTGTCCTCCTGGTGTTGCTTATCCTGCCCCCTGGCTGCATGCTGACATGTCTCACACAGTCGGGCATGCTTTCTGCTCTCAGCATTTTGCTTAAGTCCAAAATTTGAACTCACCTCCTCCCTTTAACATGATGTTGCTATATTGTTAGATTGTTAGTGAAAGTTGGGGGATAACAGAAGGGAAGCTGAGCTTAGGATGGGAATAAAATCCAAATGTAACTTCAAGTGGCTACCAACATTCACTGGCCATTTCCCAACATGGGGGAACTTGGAATGTGCTCTTTCTCCTTAAATGCAGACTGTTGATATGAAACTAGTGTCTCTCCTCCCTCTGCATGAGCCTTTTACTCCTTCCGTCCATTCCCTGGGCCCATAACCACAGTGTGATAGTCTTCCAGGGAGCAAAACCCAAGGCAATCACTACCCTTATTTTGCAGAATAGTCAAGTTTTCCTTTGTGTGAGTATCACTAGTGTAGCTTGTACCTAGGGCTGGTATTTGTGGTCAAAAGGGTCATTAATACGACTTTAAAACATGAGCACGGTCTACCCAGGTCCCAAGGTTTCCAGGTTCCCACCCACCATGGTCATCACTGACAGTAAACAGAAGCTTTGAAATTAGATTTGTCTTTGATGTGAGCCAGATAAAATGTACAGTAGGTCACTCATTCATTCAAGAAATAACTCTAGAACAATTATTCTTTTCTGGGAACTTCCACAGGAGTTGAGTAATAAAGCAATGTACAAGGTGCCCCTTTATTTCCTTTTCTATCCCCAGTCTCTGTGAGTGGGAGGAACCACATTTGAAGATGTATCTCCAATGTCCACAGCAAAAATTATTATTTCCTCCTCTCAAAAAAATTCTAGAAAATATGTGGACTTGTTCATCCTCTCCCTGAAGACTGAAATATCTACAAAGTCTATTTTTTATATTAATTTAGCTACACCAGCTTTCTTTTCATTAAGGTTCTCATAATTTATCTCTTTTTTGTTATCTTATTTTCTGTAATGCTGTGTTCTTATATTTAAGATATGCTTATTGTGAATAGAGTTACATTTTGTCTTTTTTAAAATCCAACCTGACAGTATTAGCCAAGTATTTGAAGTATTTAGTTCATTTACATTTAATGTAATTTCTGATCTAAAAGGCCAATAATAGCCATTTTATGACTTATACTCCATTTCTTTCTCCTGTTTTAAGTTCTGTTTGACTCTTCATTATGACTTATTTTGGATTTGTAAGAATTTCTGTCTCATTTTTATTGCTAACCTCTTAGTCATACATTCTTTCACTCTTTGTTCCAAAAGTGGAAATTATATCCATTCTTTACTTACTGCATTCTACTATAAATTACTACCTTTGCCACTTCCCATGTAATCCTAGGACCTCAGAATATTTTAAATCCATTTAGGCCCACTTCACAGATTGTGTTAATGCCATTGTAGATTTCATTTCTGCTGTATTTTAGATCACCCAGGACATTATCCTCATTATTTTGTACAACTAATATTAATTTATATTTTCCCAGGTATGTATATGGACATTTAACTTATTAAATGCTTGGATTTTTCCATTTTATTTCTTAATTTTAATTAAATGGAAACTTCAATAAGAATTTAAGAAAATTAAGAACATAATTATTAAATTGTCTTCTTAATCTCTTAAGTATGATTAAAATTCCCTTTGTCATGCCAGTATCAGCACTTATGTTCTGACAACTGTTAGCACCTTGCCATCTACCTAACTGCCTCCTTTTGCAAAGAGACTGGTGATAATACTAACCAAATAGAGGTGTTGTTTTGACTCATTTGTTTCACATGAATACCAGGAGCTCCTGGACTATTAGTTTCCCTTCTGACTTCCCACATCTCAGGCATGTAGCTTCCTGCAAACACTAGCCTGTTCCTCCAGCTTCATCCGATGAAAAGTGCATAGTGGGTGGGCTCCCCGCTGGATCGTGAACCGCGTGGTAGCAGGGATGTTGACTCTCTTCTTCTTTGCATCTACTATTAGTGCTTACCGTGGGGCCCGGCATTTCATGGGAAATGATGGATGTTTTCTGAATATGTGAATAAATTAATGAATGACAGAACAAATGACCAATACTCAGTTATGCCAGTTCTTGGTGAAACACTCTACCATGCACTGAGATCCCCCCCATAGGTACCCACAGTTTCCTATTAGCTTTGCATCTGTTTTTTCCCTCCCGGAACAGGCTGGGGAGGGGCCGCAGTGAGGGCTTCGCATCTTCGTCTGGATGCGGTCCACACCCCTCTGCTCCCTCAGTGGACGTTCTCAGCAGGCACTAAAATGATGTGCCCTAGGGCTTGACCCAAAGGGACACCGGCCCTGTAAATCTGGAAAAAAAGACCAGCTGTCCCTCCCCTGTATTCTGTTATTTGTCTGCATAAATGAATGGTTAATGGGTGAATGAATGAATGAATGAATGAGAAGGGAAGAAAAAAGAGAAAATGGGGAAGACAGAGAAAATATTTCATTCAAGAAGTGTTTTTCAATCAATGCTATTAATTGTTAAATGAACAATACCTAAATATGGTGTTTTCTATAATACTTCAATGTGTTTTTTAAAGATTTATTTGTTTATTTTAGAGAGAGAGAATGCACATGCATGAGCAGGAGGGGCAGAGGGAGAGGGAGAGAGACTTTCAAGCAGACTCTGTGCTGAGTGCAGAGCCCACTGTGGGGCTCGATCTCATGACCCTGAGATCATGACCTGAAACCAAGAATCAGAAGCTTAACTGACTGAACCACCCAGGCACCACTAAAATAATTTAATGTTTAGAATAACTAAGGATGAGTACAAAGTTTCGAAGATTCCTCTTCTTTGATACTTTTTCTCAAAAACAATATTGCAAATGTCACTCTAAAATAGATAGATATTAAAATAAGTGTAATGTTACATGCCACTGTTTGCTGTGTCTAAAGACGAAAAATAAAAGAAAGGCTCGTAATTTATCATTTCCATGTGTTCCACCTGTAGTCTTTTATACATGACATTTTACAGATGCTATTTCTGACTCTGTCTCTTTATAATAGTTTAGAATCACTAAAAGGTATTGTGTGGTCATCACAGAGGAAATGAAATATTTGAAAATATTTGACTATCTTATTTCAGAAGTACAGAATATTTGTTGACTTTCTCAAATGCAATAAAGCTTGTACTTTATCTCCCAAATGAACAGGCAGGCAAAAATGAGTATTTTCTATCTTCGATTCTCCATAGGTTTCCAGCATTTTTATATAATTTCTGCTTTACTATGTTAAAACCAGAGTAGATAAGTAGTATCCTTGGAGGAAATATCTTTGCTTTCCTTTATTCTCCACTCTGAAGGACACATACTTAGAACTCCATAAATAATAAATAATATAACACATGCTGACCTTAGAAATTTTGGGTTTTTTCAACATGTCCCTCTACTCCCCATGTTTTGTTTTTGTTTTTTTTTTTAAATTTTTTATTTATTTTCAGCGTAACAGTATTCATTGTTTTTTCACCACACCCAGTGCTCCATGCAATCTGTGCCCTCCCTAATACCCACCACCTGGTTCCCCCACCCTCCCGCCCCGCCCCTTCAAAACCCTCAGGTTGTTTTTCAGAGTCCATAGTCTCTCATGGTTCACCTCCCCTTCCAATTTCCCTCAACTCCCTTCTCCTCTCCATCTACCCTTGTCCTCTTACTCCCCATGTTTTAACTTGCTGGGAAGAGTCGTCCACTTGGCCCCAGTGCAGATCCACGATGCTCTCAGAGATGACTTGGGTGTTACCGTAATGACTTGAAATGTCTCCGTCTTCCTCCCACACCCTCTTTCAGGAGCGGCTGCTGCTCTCCCTGCTGCCGGCGCACATAGCCATGGAGATGAAAGCCGAGATCATCCAGAGGCTGCAGGGCCCCAAAGCCGGCCAGATGGAAAACACAAACAACTTTCACAACCTGTATGTCAAGCGACACACCAACGTGAGGTACGCTGCTCTGTTCTTGTCCCTCCGCACGTCCCGGGACTGCTCGCCACCCTGGGAGCTCACGTCTCACAAAATCCTGTCTCCTCCCCAATGGTGAACGGAGGCCCTGCCCCACGTCCCCCACCCCACCCCACCCCCCGCTGCCCCTGCCTTCACAGGAAATAAGGAAGTAGAATCTTCTTCACTTTACTGGGTTCTGTTGTCCGTTATGGCCCTGCTTTCTATGGCTGACCTTCTGTCCCAAAGGAGAGAGAGGTGGTTAGTGGGTCCTTATCCTGGGAACACCATGGATAGGTTTTGTGGCATCCCGGAGCCCAGGACCCGCGACTCTGTAGAAAGACTGACGGTCGTACAGTGGGCTCTTGATGCAAGACCTGACTCCTCCGGAGGGACTTGGGGGGCCAGGGCCTCAGTGAAGTGAGCACTCCCTGACCATCAGGAATGATGGGTTTCTGGGGTATGGCCAACCAGTGACCAATGTCACAGGGGACTGACGTGCCCCTTAGTAGTGCAATTCCCAGCTTTCCAGTCTGCCATAGTCCCATCTGCTTCTCAGGGAGCCATTCCTAGAATCACAGTATGTGGAAAACATGTTATCAGCATGGGATTGAGATCCAGAAAGGGAACCCTGTGGGGCCTCCTTCTCCTCTAGCTCTCCTCCAGGGAGGAGCTGTGCGGGCTGCCCATCTCCCAGCTGCAGCAGAATGTGCCCCCTCCAGACCCAGGTGCCTAGTCCCTCACTGTTCCCCAAGCCCCCCAAGCCTCATGCCACTTTTTTGCGGGGGAGGTTCTCCTTATCTCCATTCAACTGTAGTGCAGTAGTGCTTTCTTTCTTGCCAGGTTCTCTCGATAAGTACCTCGTGCCTCTGGCCTCACTCATCCCGCCTTGTTATCCCTCACCCTGTTGACTAGTTCGGAAGCCACAACCGCAAACCTAACTACAGTTGGCTGAGCACTGGCTACCTGCCCTTTTGCTCTCAAGCCTGGATCCTTTCCAGTGCACGATCCAAGCTTCCCGTCTGGTTGCTGCAAGTCAAGGGTTTTTTAAGTTACTAATAAGAAACAAATTTGACTAGTCTTTGCCACGGCAATTTAACTACATTGCGAGACGCATCTCATTTTGACCCCAGGTGTTAGGAAAGGTGTGTAGAACTGGTGATATGGCCCAGGCATGTCCAAGCATGCACAGAGCTAAATGTATAATGAGAAATGCAGATTGGGAAAGCAGTAATGGAAAAAAGCTGCGTTATCACTGAGAGCTAAGGAAGCAGTGGCTAAATGGAGAATCAGGGGTAAAAAAAATTAAATTAAATTAAATTAAATTAAGTCCCTACCATTTTGAGGAATTTTAAAGAATGAGTGTATTACAAGAACATCCACACCTGTTAAGGAATAAAATTATTTAAAACATTGGCCTGCCTTCAGGTTTTTAAGTGTTTCCCTTAAAGAATTAAAGAAGAAACATTCTCACGGTATCTGACAAGGTGTATTTTACTACAAATTTCCCTTTCCAACCTTAGCTGTCTGAAAAATCAGCAATATCCCTCCTACCTGAGCAAAGAGTTATAAGTCACAAATGGGGACTGTAACACATGTAAAGATAAACGCAGCCGTATCTCAGCAGAGTCCCGGAATATCTTTGGGTCTCTGTGAAATAACCCAGGATCAAAGAGCCTGATAAAAATGACCGATGAAACCGCCGGCCGCAGGCAGGGGTTGAAGGCTCCCCGTGCTGTATCAGCTACCAATTTGTATGTTATGAAGGACCCCAAAACCCAGTGGCTTCAGACAACAGTAAACATCATCTCACAGTTTCTGTCTGTCACAATTTGAGAGCAGCTTCTCCTGGTGGTTCTGACTTACGGTCTTTGATACAGATTCAGGCCTGGTGTCGGGAGGGCTGCTGGGGGACCTGACTTCAAGGCAGCTCCTCCCGTGGTTTGCAGGGGCCCTGACTGTTAGCTGGAGGCTGCAGGTGGTCATTGCTGAGCTACTGCTCACAGGTGGCTAGAGCGACCTCCCAACAGGGAAGCTCGCTTCCCCAGAGCAAGGATCCAAGACAGGGCCATGGGCAACAGCGGTTCCTTTATGACCTAGGCTTGCAAAGTCATTGCCGTAATTCCTGCAGCATCGTCTTGGGGACGCAGATCAGCCCCAACCCAGGGGAGGGTGCACAGTTCAAGAGTAAGTCCCAGGAGGTGAGGGTCTCTCTGGGGCCATCTTGGAAGCTGACTACCACACTGTCAAGGCAAAGGATTGGAGAAGCGCCTTCAGAGATCATTTAGAATATGTTTGCAGTGTCAAGAACACTGAAAAATAAAAAAAAAAATTTAAAAAATTCAATGTTAAAAAATATTCAAAACTATAGTTGGGAATGCTAAAGTAACTTCAGTGCCTAAACTTAAAAATGTAAAAGCATACATAAATCACATGATGTACCAACTGTTTTTATAAGAAATACAAAAACACGACTTTTTCATCTTGGACAGGATAAACAGAAGCCAAGAAGCAGACACGATCAATGGATAATGTGGCGAGTCCAGTCAGTACCTGAGCAGTTTCGAGGGGGTTTTTGGATAATAATTCTCATTAGGATTGTGGACAGGAAAGATCTGTTAATTTTTAGTTCTGCTTTGGCCATTCATCCATTTAAAAAAAAAAGGTTATTCTCTGTTAGTGACATACCCTAGCTCTTTACTGTGCTGAGGATGCTAATAACGTGAATAATCATGAGGAGGAAGAGAGGAATTTCTAGAAGGAAAGTACTTCCCGAATCTTCAACATCTTCCTCTGAATCCTGCCGATAGTACGGAAACATTCACAAACCCATCCCATCTTTGAAAATAAGCACAGGTCCCATAATCAATGCCACCGTCCAATTCTGAGACTGGCCCTTTCTCGCTTTCAAAGCCAAGATTCTAGAAAGGTGGTTCCTCCCTCTCTGACTGGTCTTCCCTGTTCTCCCTCCCTCCTCAAACCCTCTCCCTCTGCCATCCACCTCCACCATGGCACAGAGCTCATGCCCGCTCAGCTCGCCAGCAACTGCCGTGCTCCCAGATCTGAGTCTGACTTAGCCTCTGCGTCCTTCTTTCTGATAGCTCGGTGTGGTTGGCCAGCTGACCTTGCCCTCCTGCTTAAAGAATTCTCCCTCGCCGTGGACTCGCTGACATCTTACTCCTTCTCTCTTCTTACCATGTCCTTTGCCATTTTCTCTTCCCTAAATCTAGCCTCTCTGTAAATGAGTGTTTACAGAGCTTTCTCCTAGCTCCGCTCTGTTCTCTCCACTTCTCATTCAGGACTTCAGTTACCATCTGTGGGATACCAAGGTGCAGAACTCAGCCAGGGCACCTGGAGGGTGCAGTTGGTTGAGCGTCCAACTCTTGATTTCAGCTCAGGTCATGACCTTCATGGGTCAGGTGATTGAGCCTTACACTGGGCTCCATGCTGAGTGTGGAGTTCACTTGAGCTTCTCTCTCTCCCTCTCCCTCTGTCCCTACATCCCCTCACACTCTCTCTCGTTCTGTCAAATAAATAAATATTTTTGAAAAGATGCAGAATTCAACCATAGCTTTCCATACCCACTCACCTAATGTGTATCTTCCTCTTAGACGCTCCACCAACACCACCATCAAACTCAACCCAACCAGAGTTGAACTGGTCATCTTCCCCTCCAAGCTTGCTTTGACTTGTTCAGAGCTAGGTTGGAGCACCCTTCTCAACCAGAAACTGGGTCTTCATCCTCGATGCCTCCCTCCGTTAGACACACTGCCTGCCGTATCTGATTGCGAACTACGCCTGATTCATCCTTCCTACATTTCTCCCATATCTGTCCAGTTCTCTCCATTCTGCCTGACAATACCTTCCACGTGGGCCTTCTGGATGAAAGGACTATGATTCTAACTGACCTGCCTGCCTCCAGGTTGCTGTGGCCAGAGTGATCTTTCTAAGGGTCATATGGTCAGATCTAGGTCAGGTACCTGGGTGATCCCAGAGAATACCCTGCTTCCTTTTCTGTAACCCTTTGCACATTGCGTCACCATGACCTGTTTACATCCTCAGTCTCCTGGCTGCCGAGTAATTTTTGGACCATCATAAGACATTTACAGCCAGCCTATCGGGGGCTGGAGCGGGGGAGCTTTACCCTCTATAGGGTTGGACCACAGGAAACAGGGTGGAGGTTGTCAACCACCCATCTGCACATTCTCCCTCCCAGTGCTGCCTTGGATCAGACACACTCTCTGAGCTTTTTCCTCTGGACCAGGCTCAGCATCTGTGATCTGTACTGCTACAGGGTGCTGTGGGGGAGTAGGGAAGGTTTGATGGCACCGTCTGAACAGAATGGAGGGTGTGGAAGCCCCTGCAGGCCTGGTTTTCTTGGACCAGAGGGTTCTCCCCCAGCTTTTGTCATCAACAGAGAACCAAGTCTTTCCTTCAAGGTGAAGACACAAACCTCGTGCTTGGCCCAGTGAAGCGACCAACAGCAGAGAGCCAGTTGTTTCCTGCCTAAGATCGGGCTGGCCGCGGCCACGTTACTTTTTATTGTGGCAAAATGTACGTAACATAACGTAACACAGTTTTAACCATGTTTAATTGTCCAGTGCAGCGGCGTCAAGCACCGTCCCTTGTTCTGTAACCATCACCACCATCCGTCCCCAGAACTCTTTCTTCATCCCAAGCAGGAGCTTGGTACCCATTCGGCAGCAGCTTCCCTCCCCAACCCAGCCTCTGGCACCCACCCTTCTGGTTTCTGTCCCTGTGGTTTGACTACTCGAGGTATCCCATGCACGTGGAATCCTGTAGTATCTGTCCTCTTGGGCCTGGTTTATTTCATGCAGCAGCACGTCTTCCAGGTGCATCCATATTGCATCCCGTGGAAGGATGCCATTCCTTTTCAAGACTGTATAATATTTCATTGTAGGGATTTCTTTTATCCCTATTTCTTTATCCATCCGTCTGTTAGTGAACATTTGGGTTGTTTCTACCTTTAGATTATTGGGAATAATGCTTCCATAAACATGGGGGTACAAATATTGGTTCGAGTCCCTGCCTCCAGTTCTTTGGGTCGTTTTCCCCAGCAGGGAACTCTGGGCCATCTGGGAATCCTGTTTCTTTTGCTGAAGAACCACCAAACCGTTGGCTAGAGTGGCTGCACCGTTTTCCGTTCCCACCGGCAACGCACAAGGGCTCAGGTTTCTCCGCACCCTTGACAACATCTGTTACTTCCCAGTTCTTTGATAACGGCCATTCTAATGGGTATGAAGTGGCAGTCAGTTTTGTCTCAGCGTCTGTCTTAAACCTTTTTATCTGAATCCCCAACTGCCAGCAGGAATTTAGGCTTCTTTGTGAGGCCTTTATACAAATCAGAAGCCTGTCATTGAATGGAAAAGTGATATCGCACATCCTGGGGCCATGTTTCCCCAGCCTGACCCTTGAAGGTTAACGAAACACAGACACAACTCAGAGAAACCTGACATCTGTCCCACTAGCATGTATGTCCCATGGAGGGAAGCTTTCCCAGGCTTGTCCCCAGCTAACCTTCCCACCCCCCACACATTCACTTGTTATCACTGCGGTTGGACATTGCTAGAGTCCTTCCTGACTTTCTTAACTCCCCTCCCCACCCCCAACAACACTCTGAGTTTGAGGGAGACATACTGTGTCTGCTTCATCCTGGCAAGGAGTAAGTCATTCAAAACCTTTTGTTGAGTACTCTTTCTTTTAGGAAGATTGTTCGTCTTTCTTCGAGTCAGTAAAAACAGAACTTGCTTTTATTATTTTGTTTCCTTCACTTTAGAAATTCTTATAAAGTAAATGCATGTAACAGTGCAAACAGAGGCATAGGCCATTGATACCTGAATTCCGCCAGTGTAATGAACTCTCAGAATGAATACCACGTAAACCAGGGAGGGAGGCGGGACTGTCCATCAGGGAATAAAGGTCATCAGTTAGAATGGACAGAGTGAATCATGTGATTTTTTTTCTTCTCCAATTTTAATTATAAATACTCAGCATTAAACAAAAAACATTTTTAATAGGAAAGTTTGGCAAAATGTGTATGTATTTCCTATCTGGGGAGATGACATTTTTCTTGTAAGATACAAATATTAATGTAAAAAACTATATACTCTTTTAAGGGGAAAAAAAAGTATCATTACTTCTTAACAAACACAGGCTTGCAAACACTGTTCCCCTTGTGCCCACAGCATCCTGTATGCTGACATCGTTGGCTTCACCCGGCTGGCCAGTGACTGCTCTCCAGGAGAACTCGTCCACATGCTGAATGAGCTCTTTGGAAAGTTCGACCAAATTGCAAAGGTGAGTAGTAGTGAGTCGCTTCTACTTTGAGGCTTTCTAGACTCGTGGCTCCTTTTTCTCTGGTCCCTTATCAATTCTTTGTTTTTCATAGAGCACCACTTGGAACTGGTGTTTATAGATTTGTAGGGTTTATTTGCCATCGGGCTCTGATGAGTCTCACTTCTCGGGGATGAGAAATGTCGGAACGTATAATTAGCACATGTTTGCATCTATTTTTAAAACTTCTGCTTATAGAGAACTCAGCGCACATAGAGTAAATACACTCAAGATGGTGAGTTTAAGATGAACAGCCTCTGCCCAGTGCTGTTCTAAGATCCTCTTTTTAGGCATTTCCATGTCAGGAGTTGGAAGCAAGACTGCCTCTCCTCCAGTGGTAACTGTTCATGTATCAGCACCCGGGGAGAACCCCTAAAATAGGATGCACGTTTCCCACCTAAGCCCTTTACTTACTGTTGTCTCATTAATATCCACTGACCCTTGGGCCCCTTGAACAGAAATGTGAGTTCTGTATTTGCCGTGCATACGCATATGGAAAGGAAATGGTGACAGGCGATCTAAAACCTTCTAGAACTTGCATATTTACTGGAACCATGAGGGTTACTGGCGGGAAGAGCGATAGGCGTTATTTCCTCCCTTGCCAGCTCTTTACTTCCACCTCATAAAGCATTACTGGTCAGCCTCATGCTTTCTTTGAATTATTTCCAGCAAAAAATACTTCATTATGCTGATTAAAATGAATTATTTATATATGGAAGAGAGAGTTGGTCCCAAATTTAGTTCCCTGTAAGATTCCTCTCACTTTTAAACCATACAGAACATTTCCAAGCAAGCCTCTTGGGAATAGACATGACTCGCTGATGTTCACAGGGTCGCCCCTGCGTCAGGATCCCCCTGAGGTGCCTTCTGCTGCCGGCCTGACCGTGAGAGATCTCGCTGGGGTTGTTTTTTTAAAAGCCCTTAGAGTATAGCGCAACTTTCTTCCCTTTACCAAATCAAAGGGAGAGGTTGAGTTTGTTGGGTGCTCATGTTTAGAAAAATGTGATTTAAAGCTTAAATAATGTCTTCAAAGTTTGAATTAATAAAGTGTCACTTTTGTCACATTAGGAAGAGACATCCCAATCTTGGCAGGTAACAGCATAGCTCTAGTATTAACATGCCATTCTCCCTCTGGGCAAGTCTCAGTGTCTGAATGTCCCCTTATAAAGACACCAGTCATATTGGACTCGTGACACACCCTAGTCCTGTATGACCTCATCTTAACTAATTATATCTGCAGTGAGGCCAAGTTCACACTCTCCCGGTGTTAGGACTTTAGTATGTGAATTTGGGGAAGACAAGCTTCATTGCTCATAACAGAAATACTTAGTGTGACCTTCTGTTCGTCTCTGATGGTTTGGGCAAAGAACTGTCCAGGCAGTAACAGATTAGAGCCTAGGATGGCTGGGTCCAGCCACTGTTATTACAGAGAGAGCGTGTTTAGGAAACCAGTTCGTGCCTCATGGTTAAACGACATGGCGGCCGACAGGATCGTAAGCAAACAGCTCAGCCGATTGAGTGAATTTTGCATACAGCACATAACTAAACTAAGAACTCAACGTCATGCATTTATTTTTTAATCTTTTAAACTGCTTTATTGAGGTATAATTGACATGTGAAAAACTGCATACTTAATGTATAAACTGTAATGACCTTGAGGATAAGCATATACCTATGAGCCATCAGTGTAATCTATGTTATAAATATATCCACCACATATAAAGGTGTCCTCTTGCCCTCATTATTTATTATTGATGATGATGTGATTGAAACACTTAACATAAGCTCTACCTTCTTAGCACATCCTGGAGTATACAATACAGTATTGTTAACAGTAGGTGCTATCTATACCATAGATCTCCAGCACTTACACATCTTATATAAAACTGTGTGCCGTCCTACCCATACCCCCCATTTGCCCCTTCCCTCAAGCCTGGCATCTACCAGTCTACTCTCTGCTTCTGTGAATTTGACTATGCTAGATTCCTTATATTAGTGAGATCATGCAGTGTCTATCTTCTGGACGTCCTGAATAAAGTAAGGCTTATTTCACTTAACAAACTGAGTTCAAAAGCACATTTAAAGGACTGTACCCAATGACCAACTGGGATTTATTTCTGGGATGCAAGGATGGTTCAACACACGACTCATCAACATGACAGACCACAGTAACGGAATGAAGGCTAGAAATTACGTGATCCGTAGATACAGAGAAAGCATTTGATAAAATTAAACACCCTTTCATGATAAAAACTCTTAACTGATAACATATAGAATAAACTTACCTCAACAAAATAAAGACATATATGAAAAGCCCATAGCTAACATTATAGTTGATGGAGGAAAACTGACAGCTTCTCCGTCGAGATTGGGAACACAGCAAGGATGCCTGCACCCACAGCTTCTGTTCAACACAACCCTAGATGTCCTAGCCAGAGCATTCAGGCAAGAAAAGGAAATAAAAGGCATCCAAATCAAAAAAGAAAAAGTGGGGCACCTGGGTGGCTCAGTGGTTAAAACCTCTGCCTTCAGCTCAGGTCATGATCTCAGGGTCCTGGGATCGAGCCCCACATCGGGCTCTCTGCTCAGCAGGGAGCCTGCTTCCCTCTCTCTCTGCCTGCCTCTCTGCCTGCTTGTGATCTCTGTCTGTCAAATAAATAAATAAAATCTTTAAAAAAAAAAAGGGAAAAAGTAAAATTGTCTCTGTTTGCAGGTTTCGTGATCTTGTGTGTAGAAAACTCTAAAATATACGCATAATCTGTTAGAACTAATAGATAGGAGGGGTGTCTGGGTGGCTCAGTTAGTTTGGTGTCAATTCTTGATTTTGGCTCAGGTCATGATGTCCAGGTCATAAGAGCAAGGCCTGTGTCAGGCTCCAGGCTCAGCGGGGGTCTGCTTCTCTCCTTGTCCCTCTACCACTGCTCCTCCTCCACTCATGCTCTCTTTTTATCAAATAAACAAATATTTTTTTAAAAAGAACTAATCAACAAATTCAGTAAAGTTGCAGAATACAAAATCAATGTACAAAAACCAGCTGCATTTTTTTATACTAATAATGAAATATCTCAGAAGGAAATCAAGAAAACAATCTCATTTACATTAGCATCAAAAAGAGTAAAATACTTAGGAATGAACTTAACCAAGTAGGTGAATGACTCGTACACGGGAAACTATAAAACATGGATAAAAGAAATCTAAAAAGACACAAATAAATAGAAAGACATCCCATGTTCATGGGTTGGAAGAACTAATATTGCTAAAATGTCCATAATACCTGAAGTATGGACAGAGTCAGTGCCATTCCTATCAAAATCCCAGTGACATCTTCTGCAGAAACAAACGAAAAAAATATCTAAAATTCATACAGAATCACGGGAGACCTCAACCAGTCAAAGAAATTTTAAGCAAGAAGAAGAAAGCTGGAGGCATCATACTTCCTGATTTCAAAATGAATTACGAAGATCCATAATTAAAACAGTATGATAGTGGCATTAAAAACAGACACACAGACCAGTAGAACAGAACTGAGTCCCAGAAATAAACACATGCATATATGTATACAGTCAGCTGGTCTTTGATGAGTTTGCCGAGAATTCACTTTTGTTAATCTCAGTGTGTTCTAGATTCAGAATAGCTATTCAGGAAGTATGGGACGGAAGCCCTATTAGTATATAATTTTTTGCCTTTTTAGTACTTCTGAGATTTTTAATCAGGAGTTAGTAAGCACATCATCTCCAGCACCGTAGATGAGTATGAAAATATGCCCTAGCTTATGGGTTCTCTATCACATGGGGAAGAAATGTGCAAAATCTTCAACAAACCTAACATGTACTTTAGAACAAGAAAATCTTACATTCGTTTTATTATTTCAGATTTGTTCAGTTTATACGTAAGCCTATGTTCAGTGTTAAGAAGGAAAAGATCTGTGTTTTGCACATCTTTGGGAGTTTTATGTTTTTTTTTGTTTGGTTTTTTTTTTTTGCTTCTTTTTCTTTTGCCTTTCTTCCTTTTCTTCTTTTTCGTTAGTGACCAGTCTATAAAGTAACTAGAAAAGTTAGAAATGCATGTAGGATTTAGGCATATGAATGAGGCTAATCTGAATATCCTAATATAAAAACCACCCAGCCAAGAAAAATAGTGAATAGCACTTTATATTAAAACAGTTTAACCTAAGGTCAGAATTAAGTCTTAAATTACATGGCAATGTCAAATGGTGGCTTCTTGCATTATGGAGATGTTTATCAGAAGCTACGTTCTCAGGTAAGAATCTGCTTTGGCTTTAAAATAAATGAAGAGACCCATGAGCATAGTAGGGAATGACATACGGTTCTAATTCCCGTGGAGTTCTGTCATCGCTCACTGTCCTGAGACCCTGCTCTGCATGGAAGATGTCATTTCGCTGTCAGTGCTTGGGATGCTTGGGCTGGAGAGAATGGTCCTGTCATTATGCTCCTCTGCTGCTGCTCAGAGTAAATCATTCCAGAACATTCTCTCTGCTTTCCTTTCCTTCCCCTTCTCCTGATTCTCCCTGCTTTGGCAAATGGGCACGCAGGTGAGGGTGGTTTATTCTTCTTGGGTCATGAAGGGAAACCCAACCAGTGCTCATTTCCGCGCCCACAAACCCAGGTCACTGTGATGGTATCAGTGGAACTAGCATTGGAGGACGTTCGGAAAATCTGAGTGCAGCTCAATGCTGTGATTTCTTCTTCCAGGAGAATGAATGCATGCGAATAAAGATTTTAGGAGACTGCTACTACTGCGTGTCCGGACTCCCCATCTCTCTCCCGAACCACGCCAAGAACTGTGTGAAAATGGGGCTGGACATGTGTGAAGCCATAAAGTAAGTGAAGGTGTTGCAGGGTCCTTTTTAACTGTTAGAGAATCTCTAGTTATGATTCTCACTCCCAACTATTTCTGTTTTTCTGATACTGGGATTAAAAACAGTATTGAGCCTTTAAATATAAGTGTGCAGAGACCCAAATACTGGTGTATGAGTAACTCAGTCGAAAGTAAGACTTCTGTAAGTGTTTTACTGTTATGGTTAGCCTTGGAGTACAGCCTTGGACCAAGGAAGAAATCTGCGGGCAAGGAGAGTTTGGGTTGTTTCCAAAGTGATTTTTTTTTTCATTGAAATATCTTCTTTAATCTTAAGGAAAATCTCTGTGCTCTTACCATCTGACAAACAGTTTCTTTTTTTTTTTTTTCAAGTTTTTACTTAAATCCCAATTAGTTAACATACAGTATATTAGTTTCGGATGTGCAATTTAGCGGTTCAACACTTCCATACAAACAGTTTCCAACAAACAATATGGCTACGCTCAAGTTGTCAGGGAGAAGGTAGTTTTCATGACCAGATTGCAATTCGGTAAAATTCCAAAATTACTGCATCAAGTCAAAAATGCTCCGCTCTGTAAATTTAGTTTCAGTTTATATACATAGAATATGTTTTCTGTATTATATTTATAGTTTCTTTCATCATAATTCTGGAGAGGCTATCCTTATGTCAAATAATGTTACCACTGACATGTACCAGATAAAAGTCTTGTAAGATACAAAATTAATTTTTGTTACCAGGGCCATAATACACTTGTTTAGTAATGCCTGTGGTAGAATCCAGAATATTCTTATTAATGGTCAAAGCTCTTGTTTGTTGATTGTATGACTGAAAGATTTTAGTGTATTGGGTTTTTTGATTACCTGTTTTAGTCAAGTGATTTTCCCTTCTCCTGCACACATTTTCAGTCTCAACAGGACAGGAATTATGTGGCTGATGCTCTGTTTCCTTGTCTCAGGTGTAGAGCCAATGGGGCTGTCAGTGGGAGAGCAGCCGGTCGGGTTGTCACGTGTTTAGCCACTATGGATGTGGGTCACGTATGAAATGAACTGTCCAAGTTAGCAGGTGGCTTCCCCAGGCCGGTCCAGAGAGAAGCAGTGAAGCCCACACTGCCTGCAGTGGGTACTGGCGATCTCAGTGCTCCCGATCCTCTAGGTCGGTAGCAGTGACGACAGACCACTGTGGACAGATCGGTCTCGGGAGGCAAGGGAATTCAGTGGAATTGAGTTAAAAGCAGAGATGGGTGCTTAGTCAGTGCGGGAATCACCTTGTCCCTCCTGCTGCTTCCCCAAAGTAACTCATTTGTCTTCTCTGACATGAAAAATATTTTTACTTGGTTTCGGACGCAATTAACTATTTCCAACACTCTGGGTCTAGACAGTGTAAGTGAATCTAAATAGTAAAACTAAAGGTTTTCTCCAGTTTATAACCTGCCCTTGGAGGCGATCTCCATGTAGGTTTCCAACACCGGATGAAATGCGTTCTAGTGGGACAAAGGGTTTTTCTAATGTTCTTATTATGCACATCAATAATATATCAGATGACTGAAGCCGGATTCCTGCTTTCGGGTCAACTCTTTCCCAGTTCTGTTACATGTACATTATTCCAGCACGTTGAAGAGCTTTTAGGAGAAAGAGTACTTACATTCTGCCTACTGGCATGTCAGTAACTCATCAGTAATATTTTTTCTGCTATATTTTTTTATCATGGTAACGTAATACCTAACATAATTACTGCACCATAGCATTTCTACATGTACAGTTCAGTGGCATTATGTACATTTAAGATACACGCAACGTGCACCACGGTCCGCTTCCAAGACCTTGTCATCAACTCAGACAGAAACTTCATACCCACTAAGCAGGAGCTCCTCATTCCTCTCTCTCCCCAGCCCCTGGCAACCCCTTTTCTACTTTCTGCCTCTGCAAAGTTGACTTTTCTAGATGCCTCGGTGTGCGCGGAATCACACGATATCAGTTGGCTATCATTTGCCTTATTTCACATAGCGTAGTGTTTCCAAGGTCCATCCACACGGTGGAATGTGTCAGTCCTTCATTCCTTTTAACGATGGAGTAATTAAGTCCATTACATGCGGATACCACGTTTTATTTATCCATCCATGATGGATACTAATATCTCACGTCCAGAATCTCAGCAATGTTAGAAGATTTGAGGAAACTTTCCAGAACTCTTGCTTCTAACTAAACTTGAGCTTCAACTCAGGCAATGAACAGTTGATGCATCTCTGGGCTCTGCACTCACTGACCAAGGGCATCCCTGTTCTCTCTCCGTTAAATTCACCTGTTCGGCTTCTGTGCATTTGACAAAGTGATCAGTAATAGGTTGTTTTCTGGCGCCTTCCGTAAAGGGCAGGGACAGAGAGACCATCTCAGCAAATGTTAGGAATTCTTTGTTCTTCTAACATACAAGGGCAAGTATTTCCATTCCCATGTATGAACCTTAGGATGAAGATGGGTATGAAAATTCTAATTTTTTAAGAGAGAAAGAGTACACTCAGACTTGGAATTTCGCCAGGTTACCTCAGGTTTTCCTGGGAGCCGAGAACATGGATCCAGGAACGCTTGCCTATACTTTTTCTCCGTGTTGGGACCTCCCCACGCGTTCAGTACCTCATTCTCCGTCAGCTGAAGAACCACCACAGAGCACGTCAGCTGCGGTTTGGAACATTCCCAATGCTTAGAGAGGTTTCTTTTTTCCCGTCATGAGAATGTAAACTTCTCAGCCAAGGAGGTAATAGGCAGAGTCCTGACTGTTAGTGATTAGGGTTCCTCTTGGACTGGAATGACTGTATTCTATGGTCACAAGCTTTGGCAACTATTGCGATATTTTTCTAGCGATCACGCAGGTTGCATCCACATGCATGACAAGGTGTGGTTAGTCAACTCATCTGAACCCATGACCAACCCATTTTTCTAAAAAAGACACGAAGGACATGGAGACGGTTTTAAAGAGGGTATTATGGGAAGCAAAATAAGACAGAGAAAGACAAATATCATATGATTTCACTCATATATGGAATTTAAGAAATAAAACGTGGACATAGGGAGAAGGAAAGAAAAATAAGATAAAAACAGAGAGGGAGGCAAACCGTAAGAGAACCTTAACTCTAGGAAACAGACTGAGGGTTGCTGGAGGGGTGGGGGGGTGGGGGGATGGGGTAACGGGGTGATGGGCATTAAGGAGGGCACATGATGTGATGGGTACTAGGTGTTTTACGCAACTGATGAATCACTAAATTCTACCCCTGAAACTAATAATACAGTATATATGTTAATTAAATTGAATTTAAATAAAAAATTTTTAAGTCAAATCATTCACCGGTCAGTTCTGTTAAAATGGTCAAACATAAAGCGTGTCTCCATCCTTCTTTCCCTCTCGACTTTCTACTGACCGTATTTGATCAACAGAAATGCCATGTGGTTGGAACCATTCTCTCAATAACAGAAAATCTTAAGAACAATTATGAGTTCAATGTCAAATTTTTCAGGATCATTATCTCCCAAAGACAGAAGCACAGTAAAATCCTCCAAAAATGACCTGTGTCGATTAGTAAACTTATATCCAGCATCCATGTTGTACCAGATCTGGAAGCCCCTGATGGGTATACAGGTGTGTGTCTTCATGGGGCTGCCTCTCGGAGAGCAGGTGTGGACACAAGCAGGGAGAGCTCACTGGACTCAGGGAGGCTGGAGCACCAAGGAGGGGTGACCTCATCAACCTGGGAGGTTGTCAGGAGAGGGAGGCTCAGAGAGCAGAGCCGTCTTGAACAAAGGCCCAGAGTTGAGGACCATATGGTCCCCAGGCAGCCATAACCCGATAGAGGACAGAGCGACAGGGGGCGGCCCTCCAGTGTCATGTTGAGGCTCTGGCCCATCGTGTGGGCAGGAGGGAAGGGTTGGATGAGTTGCATGGTACCAAATAAGTTGTGATTTTTTGTGTGAGAAAAACAGAGCAGGATGATAGGGAAGGAGGAAGTGATGGGAGGAGAGAGAATGGGAGGGAGGGAACAGCTCTGTACACGTCCTTTCTTTTTACCTTGTAGGTCCATTTCTTCTTGTCACTTCTTATCACTTTTAGCATGCTCAAGTGATGCCACTGTGTTACTGAAGCATGACATCCATGCCACTGGCATTTTGAGATGCTTGTTTCCTGCAGCCCACACCTGGTAACCTCTGCCCTGCTGGGTTGCCAGCAATGCGATCGCTTCCCTCCTTGTGTGCTCTGGGGTAATTCTCTCCATGTACCTTGGGACACCTCCCTGTATCCTTCTCCTGCAGTCACAGTTCATTGATAAATACATCCAGCTGGCAGAAATAAGTAAGCTTTTCCATGTCCCGTTAAAGGAAGTTCTGCATTTGTCTCTGTAAATGACTTACTAATCGGGTCCCAAAGTATTTTTAAAATGATTGTTTTTAATTAGTTTCTTCTTAATGATATCTTCCTTACACAGGATTAAAACTTTTTAAAGAGTTTTGTTGTTGTTTTTGTGAAAGACTGTGCACAATGAAATGCTTTAAACTCATGGTTACTTTTTTTTTTGAGAAATTCTTATTCGGGCTGAAGTCATTAGGCTGACAAATACGGTACCTTGTCTCTTATCAGCAGAAAATATTCACTGGGGACATGCATCGGGCTAAGTGCTAGAATCGTAGACGGCATCTTGGACTGTTCCTGACAGTACAAGGCAATGTCACCTGATTCTAGTGTGAAAATTCGGAGCAGGTGTCAGCAATTGATAGGTTTCTGATAATACATATTTGTTGAAAAAGTCAAAGCTACAGCTGAAATGTTGCATCAGCACCAACGGTCTGGCCTAACGTGGCTGTCGTAGCCAGGGCCACGGAGCTCTTGGTCTAGTCTGGAAGCAACCAGAAAGAAACGACCTTTCTCTTGGCCTAGAGCAGCAATCTTCTGCCACAGGAGGGAGTCCTGGTTCTATTTCCAGCAGTCTGAAAAATTCTGAGTACCACGGTGCCCTGAAACCTGGCCAGGAGTCAGAGGAAGAGGAGGGTGTTTCCAGATGGTGATGCTTCTTTCCTTCTCTTCAGGAAAGTGAGGGACGCCACTGGAGTGGATATCAACATGCGTGTGGGAGTGCATTCTGGCAATGTCCTCTGCGGGGTGATTGGTCTGCAGAAGTGGCAGTATGACGTGTGGTCCCATGATGTTACCTTGGCCAATCACATGGAAGCCGGAGGGGTCCCTGGGTAAGGCCAGTCTGGGTTTCCCTCTTCGAGCTGTGCGCAGGGTGAGACACGCTGGGCGAGCGGATTGACAGCTGTCTGCCGGGTGTCTGATGGTTTCTGATGCCTCCGTCAGCATCCCGTGATCCCTGTCCAGTGACCCCTTACATGAATTAGATTAACACGAACCCTCCAGTCTCAAATCCATCACCCCACGACCATGGTCGAAGACTCTGGCTATCAGATCGTGAATTACTTATATTTATATGCGAGTGTGTGAATCGTGACTAGGTGGAAGGTGTTTTTTAATGCAGTGAGATGTGGCATTTCTCTATTACTGGTGACCTCTGAAGCCAGTGGTAGTGAAATGAGCAAATGGTACCATCTCCCTCCGGTTAGAAGAACGTGGTTCAGACAAGAGGATTTTTTTTTTTTTAAGATTTTATTCATTTATTTGACAGAGAGATAGATCACAAGTAGGCAGAGAGAGGGGGAAGCAGGCTCCCTGCTGAGCAGAGAACCCATTGCGGGGCTCGATCTCAGGACCCTGGGATCATGACCTGAGCCAAAGGCAGAGGCTTTAACCCACTGAGCCACCCAGGCACCCCCAGACAAGAGAATTTTGATGGACATGCTATAATTCAAAGAAACGTGGAAGCAAGCACTGAGAAAATCCATACTTTAATACACATCAGCACACTCCCTAAAATGCCTTTGGCCTGTGTTTCAAAAACAACACTCACATACAAAACTTCCATATAATCGAGTTTTATTTGCCATCATTCAGCATACCCACTGTGCGGGTTTCTGTGAGTGCAGAGAAGCCGGAAATGTTAGTATCTTGTGACCTCTGCCAGCATCTTTCCAAAGCCCTGTTTAATAAAATATAAACCTATACTATAATCCATTTTACCAAGATCATAGAGCCTTTACTTCCTTTGGGGGAGAAGACATTATTTCTAAAATCACAAGTAAATAGAAAAACCTTCATGTTTATCCTTACCTATCTTGACTATGGTTTTAAAATGGAATTTCAGACGTGTTCACATTTCTTCCGTCACTCTGGAACACTTGAACGGCGCTTATAAAGTGGAGGAAGGAGACGGCGACATCAGAGACCCGTATTTAAAACAGCACCTGGTGAAAACCTACTTTGTAATCAACCCCAAGGTCAGTGTTGTTTTAAAGAGTCTATAATTAACTTGTGACTTCTGTGATGAAGATAGAAAGGGGCAAATTACTGATACAGATAAGTGTATTTAGTCAAGAATCTGTTGAATGCTTTGCTGGTCTTTGCCCCTAAAATGACTTTAAATGCATAGAAGTTTGATTATGGCACATGTTTTGTAATCAAAGACTAAAATACTTATTAAAGGAACAGTTGAAATGAATTGCTTGCTCCTATGATAAAGTTACTGTCTGTGTGTCGGGTTCTCAGTGTTAGTGAATGTGTGCATTAGTCCCCAGTGCTTCTGGAAGTCTCTCCGTGTGCCCACCCTGGCAACTGGGAAACTACAGATGATAAAAGTCTAATGAGACGAAGTAGGATGAACATAGACAAAGAAGGAAAGGAAGAAACTTCTAGAAGATTAACCACGAAGTGTCATTGGGCAGACATGGTTAACTTGGAGGCAGTAAACTCCTCGTTACCTGGAAGTCTCCCCAGGCCACCCCGAGAGTTAGGAGCTGTCTGGTACTCTGTTCACACCAGATGTCAGGCCCAAGCAAGGGCTTCCAGCTCTCCTTTCTCATCGCCCTTCTCAAATTCCTGCCAAATGAGTACCACTGCTATTTACAGATTAAGAATCTGAAGCTCCCAGGGGTTATGTAACTTCCCCAAATCACACAGCTGGTAAACGGTGCAGTCTATCAGCAAGAAATACCTCCGAGCTATCAAAGCCGGTCTCTCAGAATCAACAAGGTCAAGGGCATGGGTGCTCCGTGGTGGTGGTCTCCCTGAAACTCCAGGTTCGCCTCTGGAGACACACGTCCAGCTCACCTGATGGTTGATCTGGAGATAGACGTGTGTCAGTCAGGAAGAACTGTGGAGGGAGGAGGCCAAAAAAAGTGTGTACAGAGAACCTTGTGTTCCAGCAAGGAACACCGGACACGGACTCGTAGGACCACTCCGCACCAGAACACACCCCAGCCTCTGCCCCTTTAGGAAACCACGATCATCAAGAAAAAGCTGAAACAGAGCAGCCTATCTTCCTTAAGAATTTGCTTTGTAAAAATGCCCATTAAAACGGCTATTATTTTTTCCCAAGTTTAAATTGCAGGTGTCTTTTACTCTCTGGGGAAAAAAATCACTCAGCTCAGAGAGCTTGTAGCACTGGACACCAGTGTCCCTGAAGGAGGACGGGGGGCCAGAAGCCGTGGGGGGCGAGGGGGCAACACGGGAGGGATGCCAGCGTCGGGGCGCGGGAGCGCGCAGGGGAAGTCGGCCCCTCTCGTGTGCGGGGGTAATGCTGTTTCTCACCCCAAGGGAGAGCGAAGGAGCCCTCACCTCTTCAGACCTCGCCACACTCTCGACGGAGCCAAGATGAGGGCCTCCGTGCGCATGACCCGGTACCTGGAGTCCTGGGGAGCAGCCAAGCCCTTCGCTCACCTGCATCACCGAGACAGCATGACCACGGAGAACGGCAAGATCAGCACCACGGTACGCCGCCCCCCCCCCGCACCCCGCAGCGCAGAGTGCCTGGCCCAGGCCAGGTCCCCAGCACGAAAGGCGCATCTCCTGCCAAAGTGACTTAGGTCTGTAAGGAAGCAAGCTTTCCCCTTGTCCTTGGGGAGGCCCTTGCAGACAGCTGTTTGGGTGTGAATGAGCGCCAGGCTCCCGTTGCGGAGGGTTTGAACCAGCATGATTTTGCATGAGAACTTTATAACCCAGGGCCATTTTATGGATTTGTTATTTCGTTCAGTTCTTAGCAACTGGATACAGGTGAACTTCTTTCTTTGTTGTTGTTGTTGTTGTGGCATTTTGTTTGTTTGCGTTCGTGAAGTAGAAAGCCTAGGCATCTTACCCAAGGAGCGGATGAAGGCGGGGTGCCCTTGCGGGTTGAATCAGCCCCAGATTCTTTTCATGACGGGCACGTTCAAGTCGTGTCGGTGGCAATGAACGCTCTGTTGTGTAGCCCCTGGCTTACAACACTCCAGCTTTCAAGTAAGATGGTTGCGAGGCAGATAGAAAATACAAAGACCCACAGGGGGCCGGAAGAGTAACTACGGCGAAGCACTTAGAATAATCCCCAAAGCATTGTTAGATTTTTAAAACGATCTCTGAGTAAAAATTCATGTATAATGGCGTTCATTGTACTGAGGAGGCAGTTGAGACAAAAAAAAGACGGTGGAATGTGACCTAGTCCTCATCGGCTGATGGGAAGAGACCCATGAGGTTGTCCGTTGAAAGCGAACTTTTCCAATCTCCCTGTACCCCTGCCTCCCGGCAGCCCACCGTGACGACATCCAAGCCCCCAGACCCGCATTCTTGTTTTGATTTCGTTAGATCTCTCCTCTCAGCTTCCCCAGCTAAAAAGTAAACGTGATCTGACGGAAGGCCGTATCCGTCGGTCGACCGGGGAGCCCGCCCGGACAGGTCCGGGAGCAGGTGGCCGTCTGTTGGGAAGCGCGAGGCCATGAGTAGCAAACAAGTAAACAGATACTTCACCAACTGGGTCATCCAGGCTCCCCAGGAGAGGATGTCTTAAGAAAATCCCAAGGCTTTGTTTAGGACAAGAAGCTCCTACAACTGTTACTCGGCTGTGTCTCATACTCACTTTGAGAAAGACCCCAGCGTCATTCTTGTTAATACGTTCCAGGGTCAAAGAGAGTCTTTGCCAGTTAAGGCCTGTCTCTTCCTTACTGCCCTCCTAGAACCGCACTGACTCTTGACCGAGCGTTGATAGAGCCAGTGAATAATGCGTTACTTTACCTTATGTAATACGTGCCTGCGTCGGCGGCTCATACACTTCCTGTAAGAAGACCCAGAGCCTCGTTATTCTTTAAAAAATACCTTCCCTTTCTGGGGCACCTGGGTGGCTCAGTGGGTTAAAGCCTCCACCTTCGGCTCAGGTCATGATCCCAGGGTTCTGGGATCGAGCCCCACATCGGGCTCTCTGCTCCGTGGGGAGCCTGCTTCCTCCCTTCTCTCTCTCTGCCTGCCTCTCTGCCTACTTGTGATCTGTCTGTCAAATAAATAAATAAAATCTTTTTAAAAAATTATAAAAAATAAATAAAAAATACCTTCCCTTCCACTGGGCTACATATAGCCCCTAATGTGACGCGGGAGATGAAGCAGCGAAAGGAACGTGTCTTCGAAGCCACTTGGAGCAGCTTCGTTTCAACTTTAAATTCCGCCACAAATGGATCCAAGTGGATCTTCTAGGTTTTCTTAAGGAACGCTCGGCGGCGTGTCCCCCACGGATAACCCCGATCAGCGTCTCTGTCTCTGTCCTTTTTCCGCAGCTGCCCCACTCACCTGTGGGTTTGTTCTTTTCGATCAGTGAGTTGCGGTTTTACATACTTAATCAAGGGCGATGGTTTCTTACCAGCCCAACTCAGAGCTAACGCTTGTGGTGCTGCTTGTGTTTTAAGGCACTTTTAAATATCAGTCTGATGCCAGAGCGGATGGTCCGCTGTGTACAGTCACTAACAGTTACTTGCAAGGCCCTTGTTTAAAATCGCACCTGCCAGTATCAGAATGTCAGCTCTAAAACGACCCTGGGATTTCCTACATCCGGGCTTTAGAGAGGACACCAACTTTCTGAGTATCAGCGGGGGTTTCCTCTTTTTCACGTTTATAATTAAGCTACTCTTCTCCATGGGGTGATTGTTACGTAAATGATGTTTTCCATAATAAAAGGAAAAATAATGTTATATGTGGTTATCACTGCAATGTCGTTCTCTAAAGTATGTGTTTAGAAACTAATAACCTTTTTTGTCTGTTTGTTTTTTGAAATAGGATGTGCCAATGGGTCAGCATAATTTTCAGAATCGCACCTTGAGGTAGGGTATTTGTTGTACTTTCTGATTTTTTAAGGCTTTTTTTTTAAAATTTATTTCTGAAAGTGATTATCATCAATTAGAGTAACTTAGAATGCCATTTCTTCTAAAAAGAGCAGCTCCTTGCGAAAAGCTCAATGAGATTGTTTTCAGCTTCTAAAAATATAATTATCAATGCCATGTTATAGGTTTAAAAGACGGAAAAGGGAAACAGCACCAGGTAATGAGCACATTAGAACTTTCCATTGTTTTTCCTAAAAATGACTCTTCTTAATATGTGGTAAAAAATTGAATTTTCTTAAAATGAGTATGTTGCTTAAAATTACATTTTGTGTGTGTGTGTGTGTGTGTGTGTGTGTGTGTGCGCGCGTGTGTAATCCTAGAGATAAAAGCAAGATAGGTCTGGCCTTTCTATAGTGGAAAGGCCTGACAACATGCTCAAAAAAAGAGAAAAGCTTCACACAGTGTCCGCAGGTCCCCAGTCACCCCCGGCCACAGAATGACCAGCACTAGCCCTTTTTCATGCTCCTCTGGCTCTTGGGCTAGAGTTAGTATTGGCTGGGGAGTGAAGTATTCCTTATTGAAGTCATTAGGACAATTAATGAAAAGCCCAAACCTAAGTCAGCCTTTCTTTTCCCACAGAGAAGTGAGTTTATTCTGTAGAAAATGCATTGTATGCAAGTATAATCAAACACAATTAGATTGTCATTTGCCATATCCTTGCAAATAGTGCACCTTATTCCGGAATCTTCTGTGTGACTTCATTTGTTTTAATGAGCTCTAATTCATATTTTGTGTCACATTTGAAATTTTAACATGGAGGTATAATACTTAGAGTCCTATGTTATGAGGGGGCTTCGAAAGCGTTAAGTGGCACATGAAAGAGAACTTATGCTAATTTAGGAACGTGGTGGACCCTGTGAGATGCCGTAAGAAGGTGTGACTCTTCTAGCCAATAAGCCACTAGCACATCTACAAGAGCCCGGCCACGAAAATTTCATAGGCATCTTTTCACTTTGTGTTCCTCATTTCTTCAGTTCTCCATCTCGTCCTCTCTGAGATCTGCTTCAAGGGTCTATTTACCGAAATTAGCGTGGGGATGCCTTGCGGAGGGCCCATATGATGTGGGCAGCGGCTTTCCGGGCTGAGTGATGTATGGAAGACAATGACGATAAGCCATCACCTTTGTCGGTACCAGGCATGCGGAAAACCTCACGTCATCCCTACAGGTCACTCCAACATAGGTGCTATGCCGTGAGGCACGAGGTGTCGGGAGAATGCCCAGAGGCACACGGCTGGCAGAGGCGAGGCCCAGATTTGTGCCCTGGGCTTGGGACCTCCATTCTGTGCCCCACTCTGCTGTCCTGTCCTGCCGGCCTTGCTGGGAGCCTCTTCCATATCGGTTCCACGATTCCACGTTCCTCTGATGCTTGGATCACTGGTGACCCCAGGGCCTCATGGAGAGAGCACCACCTCCATATCAGCCCCACTGGGGCTGTCCTCACATGTCCTGGTGTCCCCCCATGGCCTGTGTTGTAAAACCTTTGTGAGCCCACAGCCTGGCCGTTGAGCCCACATGTCCTGGGATGGAACATTCTCTGGGATAATCCCGACCTCCTCCCCGCATCCTCGGATACAGTAGACCGGACGTGGGAGCGGAGCAGGTCAGGGAGGGGGCTCAGGAGGAGGAATGGGAGGAGAGTGGAAAGCAGGTGGACCAGCGGCAGGAACACGTACGGGATAGCCAGAAACTCCTGACGTCCAAGAACTAAAACCCGAGCTGGCAAATTACAAGTTCGCAGGGGTAGATTATCGGCCCTGGGGGTGTGCTGTCATTCACCATAGCAGAGATCCCAGAATGACAGAGACAAGGAACCTCCGTGTTAGAATTGTTTTCCAGATAGTAAACAGCCGATGTGTACTAATACACACACGGGCTACTCTGTGCACCGCTCACAGAGCTGAGTCCCGGGCGGGCATCGCGTGAACTAATCCTACAACAGACTCACAGAGGCAACGCTCTGCTTGGCCCCGGGCATACCACGGAAGGATTAGGTTTTCCTGGGAGCCCCCGGGGACCTACACTCTTCTTCGATTTGGCAAGACTTTGTGAAAAAGAAAGCCACCAGCTGACGTCCGCAAACTCGAGAGTCGGCAGAGGGCCGCTGCAAAGGACACGAGGGAGCTCCTCGCCTCGCAGTGAGAATGAACCACCCTAGATGATTGCTAAGTTAACGTGCTTTTTAAAAAAGAAGGGTAAACATGAATGCGCCTTCTTCTGAGGCTTAGAATTGGGCAGGCTCACACTTCTCCGTTCGGTTCGCTCGTATCTGGAGGTGGATCACTTGAGAGCATCGTGCTTTTGAACCAGGAACTCCCGGGGTCCGTTTCAAGAAAGAAGGCGCTCAGGGCACCAGCCTGCCAGCGGGGACGGGACGATGGGGAGGCCCGGCCGTCTGGCTCATCTACTCTCGGGAGATTGAAATACAGATAAATGTGACATGGCTGTTCTCGTCTGTATCTAGAGGCGGTTCTGAAATCAGAACAGTTACTGTCATGTCAGGATAGAAGGCCTGTCGGATGAGTAATAGCCCCCCACCCCCACCCCGTGGAGCGCAGAGAAGCCGAGGGCTCGCTTCACACTGGACCAGGTGACTCCCAGGGGCGCAGTTCTGATGCAAGCTGGGCCGGGCCACCTTCGTGGGGCTCCCGTGTGCTTTTACTCTCGGCAGCCGATGTACGATTTTTAAAAATAGGGATTGTTTTTAATTTTCTCCTTTATATCATTCTCACGCGAATGGTCAAATTAACCTTGGCGAGCTCGTGCTTTTGGCCTCATTTATTAACAAGGCATCTTTTATTATGGCTGAAGATTATTTTCTTCTAAGACCAACTGAGTGTCTCCAGTTCCATGTGGGGTTTCCTATGACGAGTGCTTTCAAATACTGAGGAAGCTCTAAATGCCTACAATGAAGCTTTCAGATGCCTCAGAGAAGACTGTCGTTCTGCAAATTCTTGAAAATTGACCAAGGGAAACATGAACAAGGAGCAACTGTTTATTTTTCAACCAGACCAGATTTTTGCAGGGGAATTCCAAAGCCAGTGTGCTCTGTCATAAAGTAAATTTTATGGAGGCAACAGGTCAAGAGCTAATGCATCTCTTCGGACACAAAGTTCTTTTATCACAAACACCAAGAATATATCTCCAGCTGCTTTTTAACGTCGGGTGTCATTTCCGTCTCAGTGACTACGTTGTGAGGCAACACTTTACTGTATCCGTCACCAGCTCTGGTCCCCTCTCTCAGTCCCCAGAGAGCCTGCTTGTTGATAGAGGAAAGGCTGCTTCTCGGCTCTTGTTTCCTTCTTTCTTTTTTTGCCCAGTGGACAGAATGGAACGGGGGTTTCGGCGTCATAGAAAAACGCACTTCGTATTTGCCTTAGTCACATTCTCTCTCGTAATGTCTCCCTTTTCATACAGAACCAAGTCCCAGAAGAAGAGATTTGAAGAAGAATTAAATGAAAGGATGATTCAAGCAATTGATGGAATTAATGCCCAAAAGTGAGTACCTCATGATCTTAAATTATCATTTTTTTTTAATTTCAAACCCTGTTATTTGAAAACCATCTCATATTTTCCATGAATTTCACCACAAACTCTGTGATACTTGCCATGACAAAGCCATGCTTTTAGAAGCCATTATTCCATTCACCTCAGTTGTCCTTAATAATGGCTTTCGGTCATTAGAAAATCTTTCATTCCTGCCTAAGAAATACTTTCCAAGTAGATTATTGAAAAACAGCATGAGATATAAACATAGAGGGGAAAATCGTAGCAAAATGTGTTCAGTAAGTAACACTTTTTAAAGATCAATAAGAATGCCAGGTGGGAAAATCTGAGTTGTTATTATGCGACACTCAATATTCAAAATGCACTTCTGCCTGTGCACAATCCGGGAACATGGACACACCTGGGTTCTAGGTTGTCGAAGAAAGGTTGTGAGCATTAGAATCTGAATTCAGGGCAGCAGCAAGAGGAAGAAAGATTCTTTGGGGGACAAAATATCATTCAGCCTATGAGCTCGTGAAGTCTGTGAATGTCTCTTCAGTCTGTGAATTGCTATTGTGGTTTTAAATGGTCCAGGAGGTGCGGGGGGTTGGGGGGAATTAAAGAAGGTGTTAACTTTCACAGCCTGGATGGATATAATGACTACATCCGTTGGCCTTGAGTTCTCCTTAGGTCCATGTGTCATGGCTGAACTCCTGGAGGGCAGCAGATAGATGACCGTGTGGTGCCTGGTGCCATTAGACACTCAGTGAGGGTTTGTTAATTTAAATTGTAGCAAACACATCAGTAGGTCCAAATGAAAGGCCTTAATGAAAAAGTTTCCATCCTACGAAACCAGACTATTTGATTTTTATCACGAAATTGACTCATGAAAAGTAAGAATGATTTTCACTTGAATTCCCTGCTTCCAAAATGATGTTACACAGCTTTGAAAAATATGTACCTTTTCTAGAGTGTTCCTTGTCAGCAGCCACTTTGGACTCCTTACATGGCTGATGAAAGAATCGCACGAGTGTGTGTATGTGGGTGTGGTGCGTGTGCGTGAGATTGCATCTGTGCACAACCAAGTGTCTGGGCTGGGCCAGAAACGCAACTCACAGATGCCAGCAGGTTGAATTAACACGTCTCTGAGCCCCTTTGCATGCCCCAAATAGAGAAAGCCTTCCACCTGTCATGGAGTGCTCAGGACACACCAGCAGTGCCCAGACAAATGGCCTGCTTTGCTGGGCCCTAAAAGCAATAGGAAAATCAACCTCATCTCTGCCCCACTCGAAACCTCAACACATCACAACCCGAGAAACCTGCTTACCTGGGGTCTGTTGGCAGTGAAAACCTAGGGGAGTCTGAGTGCATGTGGGATGGGTGGAAGGGTGTGTTCATTCAGCCGGAGGAAATCACACCTCCCACTCCGGGACCCACCAGAATAAGACACAGCATCGGAAGAAAGGGAACACCTTGTTCCTGACGAAGTTAGCAGATTACAGTAATTACGGTAATAGTAGAAAGCCCGTGCGTGAAGTCGGCCTCAGCACGCCCTCCAGCAGGACCTCTACCTGCTTCAGAGACTTTGTGTCCACCTTTTAGAGCGTTCCCTACCCAAGTGGTCCTTAGAAAACATAATCACTGGCTTGGCTTTGTTTGGGCGGAGGTGGCTTTCAGATTCTGCGTGTGCTGGATCATTCCGTACTCAAACGCGTGTTGCGTGAACACCGTTGTGCTTCTGTGTCGCTTTATTTTAAGGTAATGTTTAATGCTGGTGTAACCGCTTAGGTCGTCATTTTCCCACCACGTTTCAGAAATGAAACCGGGAGAGATGTCGCGCTGTACTCAGAAGTCAGAAGGCAAGTTGTTGAAACGGAAGCTACTTGCCATGTTTTCCCTAATGAGCTTCAGTCCTATTCTGTTTGGCCCAAATCATTACCTCCTCTTGTTCCCTCATCTGATGTCCTTCTGATCTTTGAATGTCATCTGGAGGAGACCATGGGGGCTCCAGGCTTGATGCACAATTCTGTTGTGTCCTGCGACAGACACGAAACGGTGTTTCAGGTGTGGATTTTCAGGTCTGCGTTCATCTGCTCCGCTCATGGGTATTTTGTGAGCGGGGGTAGCGCAGGCTTGGCATCCAAGACACAGCACAATGTTACCTCTCAAAGCCCCAAGAGAGAGAAGAGAAATCACCACACACGTGCTCAGGGCAAGGTGCCCGAGATTCAGACTTAGTCCGGGTTGGCGAGATGAGAAGATCGTGCACCCCAAGATTCAGTATGTGTGATGGACAGAGCGAATGCCCAAGGGCAGGACAGACGGACTGGAGGATCTCAGACCCCAGGGCTGAGCAAGGGTGGGTCTTGCACATGGAGAGTCCACTCGTCCACGAATACCACCTTTCCCCAAGGTCCCAGGGCCTGAGCATACAGTCAAGGCCACCGAAGCGTTCGGATTCCGTACTGCCCAGACAGGTGCACTCATTCGCTGGGGCGGCTATAGCAGAAGACCACAGACCGGGGGCTGAACGACAGCCTTTCCCTCTCACAGTTCTGGAGGCTGGAGGCCCAAGGTCAGGGTGCCAGCACTGTGGGCTGCTGAAGACCCTCTCCTTGACTCGCAGAAGCCTTCCTGCTGTGTTTGTAGGGCCCTTGCTCGAGGCTGGGCTTCTGGTGCCTCTTGTCGTAAGGACGTTCATCTCTTCCCATCAGGGCCCCACCCCTATAACCCCATTTAGCCCTGATTGTCTCCGTAGAGGCCCCATCTCCAGACAGAGCCACGCTGGCAGTTAGGCCTTCAACATGCAAATTGGGGGGATACGGACCTTCAGGTCGTAATGGTAGGAAAGTGGCTTTCTCTCTATTTTAGCGTCCTCTTTGCTGTAAGAACCGACATTCTTCCATTCCAGAATAATTCTGGGTAAGGATGTGGGTGTACTGATTCCCCTCTCACAAGTCAGGATCTCATTTAGAATTTCCTTTGTTTGACCTGGGCCTCGCATTTAAAACAAAAACAAAAACAAATCTTGGGGTAAATTAGTAGAGGATCACTCATTGCGTAATGCAGGAGTGGGGTTGATTTTCTTCATCCCATTGCCATGTGGGTCATGAGTGATGTCAGGACACCGTAAGTAACACACATACATCCCCTCCCACCCCTTCTTCCTCTTCCTTTCTTTGCCTCTCTTAGTGCCAATTCTCAAAAATATTTGACTAGATCAACCCCCACTAATCTTTCCTATTCCAAATATCCAGATCCCATGTATAAATGTCTGAGTTTCCTGCACATCAGTGAAGGGGACTGATCCATCTCCGAGAACCTATGGATGGTGAAACCTGTGGGGAGAATGTACTCTCTTTCCTTCTGAGAAAAAGGTCAGAAGAACCCGGTGCTCCTGGCTGAGGAAACTCAGTGTTAAGTGACCTGGACCCCGGGAAGTGAGGCCTGGTCTCGAGCGCTTCCTGTCTCCCTGCAGGACACGGGTCCCTGTCGGCGCCCCACACCAGGCACGGGGCTCTGCTGATTGACGTGGGGATGCTTTTACTTCTACTTCATAAATTTCACTCTTAGTTTATTTCCAATCTTAGATTACCCAGGGGCATTTTGAAACTAGATTTTTCTTTCTTTGATGAAGGGGGAAAAAACCTGTTTTGAGTAAGTTACCTGTATACATTATTCATAGTTTGATATTCATCATAAGAACGCAGTTCTGAAAATGAGTGTGGTTAAAATTTATCGCGGATTTTATTTTCTGCTCTTTTTGCTGTTCACCAAATTTTGATTTCTCCAGTTTCATCAAACAGGAAAATACCACGTTTCTGCAGTTGGCACAGAAATAAGAAATATCAAGATTATGTCCCTGATACCTAAAGCTTATTTATAACCTTGAACCAAAAGTATTTTTATAGCTCTCACTTTAAATGGCCCTCGTTCTAGAACACATTATTGACTTCTGTGCCTCTGTGGAAAGTGCACTATCTGTAGTTTGGGTTTGTGGGATAGCCCAGCCCATCACGGTGTACGCACAGTGTGAGGTTCTGGGCACAGGGCCGTCCAGGTAGACCTGGAGGAGCCCCCCTCAAATGTGCTGTGTTAATCTTGTGTTAACTTGTCATCAGCCCTGATGAGAAGCATCAGACCCTGATCCAGTATCAGTAGGTTTGGCTGCACTTGCCCGTTACAAGGTCAGGGATAATGGTTGACTTGGCCGTCTTTCCTGGATCCTCAAATCGTTATCCCCCAAATAAACCTCATGCAGTCAAGATCCATAGACAACAGTGAGTAGGAAAAGTACCTCATTAAGAAATTCATGTGAATTGATAAGTGTTTGAACAGATACAACATTTTTTAGAAATCTATATAAAACATAATTTTATATAATTTTATGTCTCATATCCTAATATATATATATATATGTGTGTGTATATACACACATATATATACTATAAAATATAGTGTGTATGTGTATGTATCTACATATAGATATGTACATATCTATGTATAGATATGTACATATCTATATGTAGATATATATATATATACACACACACACACACATACACTTTTTCCCTGTGTATTGATGTATAGGTATAGAAATAGATGTAGCTAGGGGCACCTGGATGGCTCAGTCAGTTAAGCATCTGCCTTAGTCTCAGGTCATGATCCTGGGGTCCTGGGATCAAGTCCCACATGGGACTCCCTGCTCAGAGGGGAGACTTTCTTCTTCTCCTTCTGCTTCTCCCTCTCTCTTTCTGTCAAATAAATAAAATCTTTACAAAAAGAAATAGATGTAGATATACGGTTATATACTTACAGATGGGGCACCTGGGTGGCTCAGTGGGTTAAAGCCTCTGCCTTCGGCTCAGGTCATGATCTCGGGGTCCTGGGATCGAGCCCCGCATCTGGCTCTCTGCTCAGCAGGGGGCCGGCTTCCTCCTCTCTCTCTTTCTTTGTCTGCCTCTCTGCCTACTTGTGATCTCTGTCTGTCAAATAAATAAATACACTTGCAGATATACACGTTTATATACACATATCTAATGCATATACATATATAACTCGGGTTATTTTTTATTATAGAAGTATTTATTTAAGAGAAGTAGGAAACTAGAAATGTAGATTCCTCAGTGTAATGACCCAAACCAGTTGATAATATATTTTGTTGGTATTTATTTCTAGATTTTTTTAATACACAGATTTCAGTTTTTCCTTATTCTCCTTTTTTAAAAATTTTTATTGTGTTGTGTTAGTCACCATAAAAGACACCATTAGTTTTTGATGCAGTGTTCCAAGATTCATTGTTTATGCACCACACCCAGTGCTCCACACAATACGTGCCCTCCTTAATACCCACCACCAGACTCACCCAACCTCCCACCCCCCTCCCCTCCAAAACCCTCAGTTTGTTTCTCAGAGTCCACAGTCTCTCACAGTTCATCTCCCCCTCCGATTTCCCCCCTTTGCTTTTCCTTTCCTTCTCCTAATGTCCTCCATGTAATTCCTTATGCTCCACAAATAAGCGAAACCATATGATAATTGACTCTCTCTGCTTATTTCACTCAGCATAATCTCCTCCAGTCCAATCCATGTTGGTACAAAAGTTGGGTATTCGTCCTTTCTGATGGCTGAGTAATATTCCACTGTATATATGGACCACATCTTCTTTATCCATTCATCTGTTGAAGGACATCTCAGCTCATTCCACAATTTGGCTATTGTGGACATTGCTGCTATGAACATTGGGGTACAGATGGCCCTTCTTTTCACTACATCTGTGTCTTTGGGGTAAATACCCAGTAGTGCAATTTCAGGGTCATAGGGAACCTCTATTTTCAATTTCTTAAGGAATTTCCACACTGTTTTCCAAAGTAGCTGCACCAACTTGCATTCCCACCAACAGTGTAAGAGGGTTCCCCTTTCTCCACATCCTCTCCAATACTTGTTTCCTGTCCTGTTAATTTTGACCATTCTAACTGGTGTACGGAGGTATCTCAATATGGTTTTGATTTTAATTTCCCTGATGGCTAACGATGATGAACACTTTTTCATGTCTCTGCTAGCCAATTGTATGTCTTCACTAGAGAAGTGTCTGTTCATGTCTTCTGCCCATTTTTTGACATGATTCTCTGTTTTTTGGGTGGAGTTTGAGAAGTTATTTATGGATCTTGGGTATCACCTCTTTGTCTATAGTGTCATTTGCGAATATCTTCTCGCATTCTGTGGGTTGCCTCTTTGCTTTGTTAACTGTTTCCTTTGCTGTGCAGTAGCTTTTATACTCATGAACTTAAGAGTGTGTATCTTTCCATTTCACTCATCTTTATGTCATCAAACGTGCATGTACTTTGTTACTGGGTGTGGGACTGTTTCAGGCATCACGTGCCTGCTGGCTGGAGCTTACATCAGGTGTCGCCGTTCCACTTGAAAGTGTGCACAACGTTCTAGAGAAGAGTTCTATCCTTAAGCTCTTTGTTTATTTCAGTTGCCTTCTTAAAACCGATTTCTAAAAATCAATCAGTGTGTAAGGATGCATACTTTCATGTCATTTTTATTTACTTTTTTTTCCCTTTTAAACAACTGAGGGAATATGTTTGTATTACACCCGAGTGTTTGTGTTTGCATCAACATACTATGTTAATGGTCTGAACTGATTGTTTATTGTGTTGGTATTTTTATTCATTTTTGAAAATGCATTCAAGCAAATATTTTTACCTTATACAAATGCAAGGCATGACAATAGAAATATGTTCAGTAAGTGTGAAAGAAGCAGGGTCTTCTCTCCCAGAACTTGCAGGACACTCTAAATGGCTTTGATGCTCTGATGTATTGCTTGCTATAAGCTAAGAAAAATGATACTTCTTTATGAACCATATTTTTCAGGGGATGAACCTACCATGTGATTTTGGTAAAAAATCTGGGACTAAATTTACTGCTGAACTTGAGTCCTTTTGGTGATTTATTTCCCTTGTTATTTAATTTGAGGAGTTTGAGTTTCAATTTGGTATCACACCTGGTTTACAATAGCTAATTTCCCAAGGAGGGCCACGTGGGAATACCAATATTATATGTGCACATCCTATTTTAATCCTAGATTGCATACCTAATTATTTGGTATTGTGCATTTTTTAAAAATCTTCAATTTTGAATGATTTACACTAAAGAAAGAAGAATGCATGTGATTTTTTTTTTTTTGAAGTTTCAGATCATTGGTTGGAAGTTTGGTTTTATGATGTCTGTGTTTTTTTATTTCCAGGCAGTGGCTGAAGTCTGAAGACATTCAGAGGATCTCGCTCCTGTTCTACAATAAAATACTAGAAAAAGAAGTAAGCTACTTTTTTCCTCAGTCTTTTTTTCTGAAGTGTACGTTTTTAAAAATCTGAGTGTCTGGCTGGCCAGTCACCCTGCTCAGCACTCCTGGTGGGGATGGCATTTGCAGCAGATCTGAGATCTGAGGCTAAGGAGAGGGGACAGGAGCTCATAACTGGATATTTCGATGGCCTATTTTCTTAGAAAAAGTTTTTGAAAGAAAACAAAATCCTTCAAGAAATCAAGAAAAAAGGGATAAGTTTGCAGTTTGTTACATAAATCACTTTAATTTTTTAACAAAGATAGGAGTAACATTCGGCATGTGTTTGGGAGGATTAGAAACCCCAAACTTCTAAGTGTTTATTGCACACAAACACTTGCACACTGTGATCTGTGAAGTAAGAGGTCTGATACGTGCACACAAATAAGCAGATATTAGGGCTTGACATGCTGAACGTGGATTTGCGAAAATGAATTAAGTGCTTATTGCCCAAAAAGTAGCCACTCTTCTAGGTCAGTTTTATCGTATTTGCCTTTTTGTGTGTGTGGATCTAGAACAAGGAATAAAGCAGAGATAATTTTTTATCATCCAACTCTATAATTACAGGCTTAGTTTGAACAAAAGCTGCTATATTAATGGCAGAAGCCGCAGCACTGGTTTTAAAATGCTCTTGAAAAAAAAAAAAATGCTCTTGAGCAAATTCATTGTTTCATGGATACTGAATAGAATATCCAGACCCCATGCACGCTGGATTTCATAGTTGTACCCAGACTATCTTGTGTGTTAGCCGTCAGTGAGATCAGCTGTCTACCTCTACATCAAGATGCTGACTACAGACCATTTACCGAATGGACGTTTGATATAACTCATCGTTATTATTGATCAGTTTATCTTCGAATAACTTTAACAGATACTGGGGGTTACTTATTGTTTAAATGTGAAATGATTCCTGCTTGATAGAAATCCATTTCCTTTATTAATACCGCAAGGAAATTCCAATTCATACCTTGACAGAAAGCCCAGAAGAAGCTAAAAGATAAGAGTGCAGTTGAATGCACGGAACAGAATCGCATTTCTGCAGTCACATAAACATAGCTTCTTCACCAGCACGCACGTTATCCTGGCCATCCAGCCTCAAAATTCACCAAAAAAATAATATTCAAGTAAACAGAAGGTGATCATCATTTTAAAACGTACCTTTTGCTGACAGTCTCCTGGTATTACATATTTGTAGGGCCCACTTTGAGGCAAATTTTAGACAGCTTTGGGATTTAAGCTCTCTTTCTGTCCACCTGTCCCCAGCCTGCTCTTCTGGTGACCATCAGCCAGGTCCAGACTAGCCCACAGAACGATCAGAGACCTGGAACAAAGCCGCTGGCCTTCTCCGTCTTCCACATTTCCTTTCTACCTCCAAGTAGCATTGAGATGAATAATAACAGAAAAGACTAAAATAAATAAATAAAATGAGGAAATTGCATTTCCAAAATACTCTTCAGAAGTAAACTAGATTAGCCATCTGCTTTCCCCACGTGGCTGTGGACCTCAGACCCACAAGGGGACCAAGGGCACAGGCAGGGATCCTGCTAGTACTGTCCCCTCACTCACTTGTCCCTCTGGTCCGGTGCGCTCTCTCCCTGCTGGAGTGATCCAGTGGACTTAAAATGGGCTTTGGAACAGTTAGCCTCTTAAAAGTCATGGTTTTGGGAATTCTTCCATAGTTCATTTGGAAGGAGGAAGCGGTCATTGCTAGAGGCGAGCAGCCGTTGTCTAGCTCATTTTGTGCCACATTTGCCACTTACAACCGGGATGCACGCAGTAGGTGCGGGCAGGCTGCGGGCTGACTGTTTCAGCGCCCCTCTTGGAGAGCAGCACTCACGGTTTCCTTCTTGTCCCTTCAGTACCGAGCCACCGCCCTGCCGGCGTTTAAGTACTACGTGACCTGCGCGTGTCTCATTTTCTTCTGCATCTTCATTGTGCAGATCCTAGTATTACCGAAGTAAGTACCTACGGTCCCCAGTGGGACTCGCCCGGTGTATTGCGCTGCGGGAGCCCAGGTATACTGAAGGGTGGAAGCGAATGCAGATTAACAAGCAGAAGGGTCATACCGCAGGGGAGGGCCCGTTCGTTCGGTAACTGTGACGTTAAGTGGCTCCCGTGTTCATGCTTGGTTACAATAATATTGCATTTTCAATGTGGACATATTGATTCACCTTATAGGGATTTTTTAAAAATAAATTTAGGGGCACCTGGGTGGCTCGGGGGGTTAAAGCCTCTGCCTTCGGCTCAGGTCATGATCTCAGGGTCCTGGGATTGAGCCCCGCATCGGGCTCTCTGCTCAGCGGGGAGCCTGCTTCCTCCTCTCTCTCTGCCTGCCTCTCTGCCTAAATAAATAAACAAATAATCTTTTAAAAAAATGTAATCTTCTTACTTGATTTTTGTATTACTTTGGTGCCTGGTAGAAGAAATGCAGCCCAAAAACTACCCAGGAAAAGCAAAATCTCTAGATTTTTTTTTCCTAATAAGCAGGTAACGTTATTGTGTATTGAAAGGATAAAACCTTCATTAGTTTTTTTTTTTTTTAAGATTTTATTTATTTATTTGACAGAGAGAGACAGCACAAGCACAAGCAAGGGGGAGTGGCAGGTAGAGGGAGAAGCAGGTTCCCCGCTGAGCTGGGAGCCCAACATGGAGCTCAAACCCAGGACCCTGGGATCATGACCCAAGTTGAAGGCAGTTGCTTAACCGACTGAGCCACCCAGGTGCCCCCTTCATTAGTTTTTGACGTCGTGTTCCGCGGTTCATTCTTTGTGTATAACAGCCAGCACTCATCGCAGTACATGCCCTCCTTAATACCCGTTACTGGGCTAACCCATCTCCTACATCAAAAACTAATGAAGTACTGTATGGCCACTAACATAACATAATAAAATAAAATTTAGAAAAAGAAAGGACAAAACCTGCTCTGGGTGTTTCCATATGCAGCCATGCCTCTGATGCCACCTCCCCGAAGCCCACTCTCTGCCCCCTTTCTGGTTAGAAGCGGTCACCGCGCAGCTCACCTGGATCCAGAAGGGAGACACTGAGGAGGCCAGACTGCACACTTGCACAGTGCGGGGCGGACTCCTCGTCCCATCTCTGGGTGAAAATCCAGTCACTCTGGGGTTGCTAGCTTGCCTTTCTCTCGTACCTTCTTCATGGACGCCATAGAAGTCAACCGACTTTCCCTAAAGTAATGGGTTCTTTCTCATTCTATAGTCTAAGAGAAAAGAAGAAAACAAAACTCTTATCTTTTTTCAGTAATTGGGGATATAGAAAGAAACTTCCAAGACAAATCTTCTTTGCGTTTATCAGCGCTCTGTAAAGGCCAAAGCAACCATTTTCAAGCTAGCAGGATCAGGCTGTGTGTTCGCATTTAACTTCAGCAGCATCTGGGGACGGCTGGAAAGGCCGAGGCTGGGCAGCATTTTGTCTCATGAAGATCCTGAGCCAACTGGAGAGAAAGGGTCTGCCTTTCCCCGCCGCGCTCCGCAGGACGTTCTTCTGAGCGAGAAGCAGCACAAAGACATTTGTACAAGTAACAGGTCACGGTATAACTCACACATGTTCACTCCCAAGCTCTCTGCCCCCTTTTAGAGGACGTTCCCAGTGAACCTCCTCTTCCCCCCGTAAATTTGCATTGAAATGTGTGGGCCAAAGAGGTTCTCCTTCTAGACTTACGAAATCATCCGTGGAATTTCCCCATAGCAAAGTATCTGTTTTATACCCCGAGGAAAGGTAATGCATTAAGCCCCTTCGGAGTTGCAGGCCTATGCCACTTGGTAGAAGAGACCAGCCGCTGAGCCGGACACAAAGCTTCCCGACGGAGAGAGCCAAAGGCCATTAGAAAAGTCGCACGAGGGAGACGATTCCGAGGGAACTGGGCCCTTATTATTTCTCTCCGGTGATAAATTCACTGATTTTTCTGCATCTTCCTACTGAATCAACATCTCTGTGTTTCCTACATCATAATTAAGACTGGGATTATCACCCATTAGAAGGAACTGGAAGAGAAGAAAGTGACTAGGATTTTCTTTTTCAAACCAGCCATTTTATTACTAAGTGAAATAATTCCTTTTTATGCTATATATTTTATTTATTTTTATTCAAGTATAATTGATATACCGTGTTCTATCCGTTTCGGGTGTACGACATACTGATTCAACAGTTCTGCACATGACTCAGGGCCCATCACCATAAGTGTCCTCTCAATCCCCTTTATCTCGTTCCCCATCCACCTGCCTGCATCCCCTTGGCTACACCATTCTCTGTATTTAAGAGCCCGGTTTCTTGTTTGTCTCCTTTTTCTTTTGTTGTCTTGTTTCTTAAATTCTACGTATGGGTGAAGTCATATGACATTTGTTTTTCTCTGAGTTTTTTTAATTAGCCCCTAGGCCCATCCATGTGATCACAAATGACAAGATTTCATTCTTTTTTATGGCTGAGTAATACTCCATTGTCTATGTGTACCTTATCCAGTCATTTACTGTAGACATTGGGGCCGGTCCATATCTTGTCTATTGTAAACAACGCTACAGTAAACATGCAGTGTGTATTTCGTTTCAAATTAGTATTTTTGTTTTGTTTTATTTTGTTTTGTTTTTCTTTTCAACCCTCATGCACTCTTAGTGGGACTGCAAATTGGTGCCCCACTGTGGAAAACAGTAGGGAGGTTTCTTAAAAAATTAAAAATAGAATTACCATAGGACCCAATAATTCCACTACTAGGACATTTTCAAAGATGATGCTAAAGAAGCCAAAAATTTCCAGGGACCAAGACAAATAATTCATGGGATTGCACTTTTCAGAAAACATCAAGGAGATAGCTCTGTCTTTTCTTTTCTTTTTTTTTTTTAAGATTTTATTTATTTATATGACAGAGATCACAAGTAGGCAAAGAAGCAGGCAGAGAGAGGAGGAAGCAGGCTCTCTGCTGAGCAGAGAGCCTGATGTGGGGCTCGATCCCAGGACCCTGAGATCATGACCTGAGATCCTGACCTGAGCCGAAGGCAGAGGCTTTAACCCACTGAGCCACCCAGGCGCCCCTGTCTTTTATTTTCTTATCTCTCTTCTGTGTGTTGTATCTTGAAGATGACTCATCCAAGTTCCTTCTCTCAGGCATCGTCATCAATTCCTAGTATGTTTCTCTTGAGCAGCAAGTTGATTTTGAGCATCAGCATCGTGAAACCTGTGCTGGTTGCATTTCCCTCTTTGTGTCGGCTTCGGCAGAGCTCAGAATAGGTCTGCGGACACTTCTGAAGGAAAGAGTTGAGACCAGAACCTCCTATGCCTGCTTCCTATTACGTTAACATTATATTATGTTGTATTATAATGTCTTCTTCCTTCCTTCTTTCCATACTAATGTCCTCATCTTTCTTTTCCTTTGTAAACAATTCTTCTTGTGAAGTATTTCAGAGATACTGCAACGTACAGAGCGTGAGATGATAAATGTGTGTGCGCACAATCCAGACGGTACAAATTTAATCCAGTGTTACCTTCCTATAGATCTGTTTCTGGGCTCTGAAGCCATTATCGTTTGGGCATACCTCCTCTAAACAGCATCTATGCTTATTTTTTTATTCAATCTGATGTGTTTTCTGATATATTAATGTGATAGATTAATGGGTTTGATTTTGTTACTGGTGTAGGGACTCACTTTTCCCTCTTACTTTTCAAGTACTTTGCTTTTCTTGGTACACCTTCCACTTTCTAACTCCAGCAGGATTGATCCAGTTTTCTGTATTCCTTTCTTTTCCTTTGCTAGTTAGGGTCACTCTTTCTCACTCCTCCTTGTGCGCATGCGTGCTCTCTCTCTCTCCCTTTCTCTCTTTATATACACACTTACAGTCCTTTATATAACGCACATATATAAAGTGTATGTGCTTACATATCTATGTATGTAATAACTCAATACATGTAGTATTAAGATACTCTGAAGTTGATCATGATATCTTCTATGTAATTTTTCTTAGAACTTCTGTTGCAGATGGTAATCATAGTATTTCTTAGATTTACTCTTGTTCTTTACCAATTTATTAGTGCCTTTTTTATTAAAGCATAATTAACACAGTGTCACGTGAGTTTCAGGTGTACAATACACTTGTTCAGCAGTTCTATGCATTTCTCAGTGCTCATCCAGAATATTCTTAATCCCCTTATTTATTTCACCATCTCTTATTTTAGTTTCTCAGTGTTCCACGATTCATTGTTTATGCACCACACCCAGCGCTCTGTGCAATCCCTGCCCTCCTGAATACCCACCACCAGGTTCACCCATCCCCGAGCCCCACTCCCCTCCAAAACCCTCACCCTCTTTAAAAAAAAAACTATTCATTCAAGTTTATTTCCCTTCTTTCTGATATCTGTCATTTATTAGTTCTTTCACGGAGGGTCTGTGAGTAGCGAGAGCTCCTGTTTTTTCCTTTATGTGGAAATATTTTTATCTGCCTTATTTCACATTGGCTCTTGAATAATAATTTAACTGAGTATAAAACCCTAGGTTACCACTGTTTTTCCTTCGTATTATGATGATGATATCCCGTCCATGTCATCATCTGTAGCTGCTGGTGAAAGGTCTTCTATCAATCCCATCGTATCCCCTTTCACCCAACCAGTGTCTCCGGTGCCCCCGGGTCTCAGGACGTCCCTCCGCGCGTGCATTTGTTCTTCTTCACCTAATGGCCTGGGTGTGATTTTCCATCTGAAAATTCACATTTTGGCAGTTTTCCGGCATTACCACCTTATATATTCCTTCTATCTTTACTTTTTCCTCCTTGAAATCTTATCCGTTGAATATTATGCTGTTTGTTCTGTGTTCCAGGTCTTATACTCTTTCCTCAGACTTTACATGTCTTTATTTCCCTGCGCCGCATTCACTCTGGTGAATCCCTCATCCACACTGAGTGTATAATTTCAGTGATTATTTATATCTAAGACGGCTGTTAGGGTCTCTTGAAAATATGAATTTTTTATAATTCCATATTTTACCTAAGGATTCCATTTTTAATTTTCCTTTATTAGCATAATAAACACATTGTATGAAATTGAGTAAGTATTATGAATACAGCACTTATTTCATTCTCTTATTTCATTCTGTGTATAAATGAATGAATTCTGCTGTGCGGTCTCTGTGCTGACTCATGGTGGCACGTCTCCTTGGGTTATATGTAATTTAACTGTGAGCTCACTGGCATCAAAGGCTTGGGTCCATGGAAATTCCACATACTCTGAGTTATGAAGGCGTTACTGTGATATATTTTTCAGTGTCTCTCTGCCAGCTCCCTCTGGGGTTCACCAGTTCAAGTCAAATTATTTTGTTAAATTTGGGTCAAGGTCAAGGTCCCTTCACTAAACAGGTCTTGTGAGTTTGACTAACATCTTAACACAGAGCAAGATTGGGGATCTCATTTCAGGATGACTCTGCTTCCACTCATCACTCTAGTTAGTCAACGTCCCTGAAAATTATCAGACTGCTAGACAGAGTGTTTATGTTTCCTGGAAGGACAGTGGTTTATGGCTCCTGACTTTATTCAAGAGCTCAGTTCCAATTTCCCATTAAGGAAATGCCTGACAGCACCCCTGCCTTGGGTAGACATTAAATCTCACACTTCAAGGCCTATGTCAGCCCCTGCTTCCTCCTGGGCTGTTTTGCATCAATACCCCTCACATTCTGCTCGTGAGTACCCTCTGTATACGGAGTATTTTCTCTTTTCATGAGCTCGGCTATCTAAAAACAGTAATTTTGTTATACTTTATGAAACCTTTCGTTGGGATAATGATGTTTCTCACTTCCTCACTTCTGTTTAATGTGCTAAACTCGTTTTGTTTTGTTTTCTTTTTTTTTTTAACTATTTATTTATTTATTTGAGAGAAAGACAGACAGAGTGAGAGAGCATATTAGGGGAGGTCAGAGGGGGAAGCAGACTCCCCATTGAGCTGGGAGCCTGATGTGGAACTTGATCCTGGGACTCCCGGATCATGACCTGAGCTGAATGCAGTCGCTTAACCAACTGAGCCACCCGGGCACCCTGTTTGTTTTCTTTTGGAGAAACTGCCTCATGTTTTTTGGAAAAAGGAGAAAAATGACTAATAAGTGAATGAATGAGTGCATGAATAACTACTAATAGAAGAATGCATGACCTCGAAGTGATAATCAAGGGGAAAGGTTTGCCTAAAAGAGGGCCAGATATCATCCCTGTTTGACACAGAATCATAATCTGGCTCTAATCTCAGAATTTGAATAGTTGTAATTAAATTATTGGTTGACTCCTCTTTTTAGGCTTGTTCTCTTCCTTCTGTCTGCCTTGTACTATATAACTTTATCAGAAATGTGAGCTACCTTCAAAGACCAAAAATGATCAAACCTGAATTGTTTTTTTTAAAGATTTTATTTATCTTTTTGACAGAGAGAGATCACAAGTAGGCAGAGAGGCAGGCAGAGAGAGAGAGGGGAGGCAGGCTTTCCGCTCAGCAGAGAGCCTGATGTGGGGCTCAATCCCAGGACTCTGAGATCATGACCCGAGCTGAAGGCAGAGGCTTAACCTACTGAGCCGCCCCGGCGCCCGGAGCCTGAATTGTTTTTGTAGTTCTTAGTACTTTTATTCATATTGTCTGCCAAGCTAAGTAGATTAAACCAGGCATGGGCAATTGTTACAATAAGAATGATTTTTTTCTAATAAAATATAGTTAAATATCATGTGTTTTATTAGCCCAAGTTAAATTAAGATAATGATATTTTACTTAAGCAGAATTAATAATTGTAATCTTAAATATGTGAGATCTATTACTTTTGCTGAAATTCTTTGATACTTATTCCATTATTTATTTGAATAATCCATGCCCATTAATTCTTTAATAGTCATTTCAGAAGAGTCACTTTCATTTTGGTTTTATCTCCGAAAAGGAGAAAATAGTAGAAGAAAGTTTAGTGGGAGAATCATTCATGTCCATTGAAAGTAGACTTGATTTTCTGAACAGAAATGATGGAAAAATAACAATTATGGAGGCAGTTCTCTTTGGTGGGCAGCCAAACTGGTAGATCCAAATATCGGATACTGAGAAAGTAAGTTACTCCCAGTGAATGGGTATGAATTTTAGGGGAAATAAAGAAAGGAGGCAGGCAGGAAGGAAAGAACGAGAGAGAAGGGGGGGGGGGAGAGAAGGAGGGAAAGGAAAGGGAGGAGGAGGGAGGAGATAGTTCTCACTGTCCAAGGTGAAACGAACCTGACAGTTTTGCTGAGATCACCCGTACTCTGCTGTGGATTCAGGTCATCGGAAAGTGAGGAAATGACTCACAAATAGTAGTTTGAATGTAAGGTGGCAGTTTAGTTTTTCCCCATTAATCAAAGGCCAAAGGTTACAGTGCGGCGCCCCGATCCCTTGGATTCTCTGGGGGACCGGACCCCGCCAGCGCACACCCCTGCTTTCACGAGAATTCACTCCTCAGCCTCCTTCTCTGCGACGGCGGCATCCACATTCCGAGCAACACGAGGGAGGAGCAGACCCGGAGGCAGAGGGCAGAAAGCATTCATAACCGCTGCCTCTTGCGGAAACTTCTCAGAAGCTACCTCCTGCCACTTGGGTTTACAACCCAAGACAGATCTTAGTCACATGCGTGAACCTGGCTCCAAGGGAGGCTGGGAGGAGTAGGCTTTGCTCCGTAGGGCGGGGCGCCCATCGGAAAATGCTGTCGTCATGAAAAATGGAATTCCTGAAAACCAGTATTCTCTCCAGGAATGAAAACGGATTCGTGCTGCCTTTAGCTGTGTATCAGTGGTCTGGTAGGATATGAGGAACCCTAACAAGAAAAATGGTGCTGAGCATGTTTTCACTCAGTGGAACAGGTCACAGACCTTCACTTTTATACCCGGGGATATATCTGAGCATTTGCTATAGAAATCGAAATTCATAATAGAAGCACACACATGCACCCAGGCACATGTGGAGTCATTCCGCAACTATTTACTGAGCTGCCGGATACTAAGCATCGCTAGAGATGCAGGGAAGCGCCAGCAAGCCCCGAAATGCCCTTTCTCTCTCATAACTACGTTCTAGTAGGCGGCGCAACAATGATGCGGTAAACAAATACACATATGATAGTTCAGCGGTGATGATCTTTAAGAAAAAATGAGACAGAATGGGACACTCTGGAGCTGTGGAGGGCGGCACTTCCGATGAGAGCGACCAGGGAAAGCAGCACGAATCACGTGACATTGAAGCAGAGGCCCGAGCGACTTGAGCTGGGAACTGTGTGGCTCTCTGGCAGAAGAACATTCCAGATGAGGGGACCCACGGTATGTTCAAAGAGCCAGGGTGGTGGGAGCGGAGGGAGCCAGGTGAGAGCTGTGCGGGATGGGGTCTGAGGGGCAGCGCGACGGCAGGTGGTGTTGACCCTCCCAGGCTATTGGGAGAACCTGGGGTCCGATGCTAAGTGTGACGGGAAGCTCCAGAAGGTTCTCAGCTGAGGATGGGATCTGGGTATGTTTGGAAGCATTGTTCTTGCCGCTCTGCAGGGGGGCGGGGTTTAGAAACAGGAAGACCAGGTGAGGCGGTGGCCGGCACCAGAGGAGCCGAGCAGCCGGGAACCGCGGGGTAGCTTGTGAAGAACGGTGGAGACGGTCTTGCTACTGGGCGGGATACGAGCGATAAGAGAAAGCCGAGTTCTGTGGGGGTTTTAATGTTGGTCTTGGTGTCGGGGTTCAGCCTGAGCAACTGGGAAAATGGCGTTGCCCTTTAACAGGAAGGGAGAATCTTAGGGGGAGAGCAGGTGGGGAGGGCGGTGAATCAAGGACTCAGGTCTGGACATCAGAGACCTGTGTGTGCATCCCAGACAGCCCAGTGCTAGACCTTCACAGAGGGAGGGAGTGCGTGAGTCCCAGGTCAATGGAGGAGCCACAATATGGGAAACCCAGCATGCGGGTAATATTTAAATCCATCAGATGGGATGGGCTCACCTAAGAAATGAGTATAGGAAGAGGAGACTGTGGGTCTTCTGGGGGAATGATGTGTCTGAAACTTCAAATCTTCAGCTCTTATTGTTGCTGTGGAGTGGAGGCTTTTTGCTCTGCCTAATACAGTTCCTTCTCCCTTTCGCCACCTCACAGGACCTTCAAGTGGCCAGAACGTCCCAAAGTTCCTAAGTCCTGTTATTAGAGAAAGGCTCCTGTGGTCTGTAATGACAATGAATGTTTAAATGCCTCTTCTCCTTCTCAGCTTCTGACTTTTTTTTTTTTCTTATCAAATTCCCTTTCATTTCAAAGTTCTATCACCTGTCACTTAAAAAAAGAGAGATAAAGGGGGTTTTATGGCTGCATGGTAACTTACAGTTAAGAGAAAAAAAACCTTCTTCCCTGAGTTCATATCATCCTCGCGGAACACCACATAACAGGTGTGAACAGAGCGTTGATGGGAGAATCTGCATCGTCCTTGGGGGAAAGAGGTGAGGGCAAGGAGGGAAGAGGGCCATGGAAGTCATCACATTGAACAGAATTCCAGGTAAAGGCACGATTATTTACCCACAGAAACAGTTTATAGTTAATACAGCTTTCAGATATTTGCAAGATAGTGCAGGTGTATTTCTGCTGGATTTTTCCTGCCTGCAAATGTGTTTTCTCACCCACATCTGGACCACCTGTAAGCAATAAATTGACTGCAGGAAAAAAAAAAAAAAAAAAACAACCAGAAAGGAGAAAGGACCTTGTCTCAAATCAGCCTTTTCCACATACTGTAACAAAACACTTGATTTAAGTGCCAAAGTCAAAAACTATCACTAAAAAGTGTAATTGTTCTCACCTCCTGACAGGGAAGAGTCAAGTTTGCTTTTCAGTGCTTTTCATAAATCAATTATGCTTGTGTGTTAAGAAGAAACAGCTTTGCAGCTAGCATGTTAATTAAAATTTACTCTTCTACACAAACATCTGGGTATGCTTAATGAGCCTGGACATGGTTTTGTTAGAGCAGTCAGGGTAAACGGTTATAATTAAGAGCTTTTGGCCAGCCATTACTTTGCCTCATGGTGTTTGTTGTTCCCTGGGAAGAGTGGTCCATCTGAACAAAATGCCAGTGAACTATAAACTTCAGAACTGGACAGCCATAGGTCTGAGGTGCTCTGGGTCTAAATCTCAGGCTGTGACATAATGTTCTCGATGCCAACTCATATCATCTGCAAATACAGATAAGTTTACTTCCTCCTTTCCAATGCGATGTCTTTTATTGCAATTCCTTGCCTAATTTCCCTGACTAGAAATTGCAGTGTGATGTCAACAGAAGTAGTCACAGCACACATATATTCTTGTTCATGATTTTAGGAGGACAGCGTTCAGTATTTCATCATTAAACGTAATGTGACCTGTAGGTTTTTCATGTATGCCTTTATTAGGATAAAGGAAATCCCCCCTTTTAATCTTAGTTTCTTAAGTGTTTTTATAATAAAAGGATGTCAGATTTTATCTAATGCTTCTTCAACAGCTGTTGAGATGATCATACGGGTTTCTTTTCCTTTATTGGTATAGTGTATTATACATTAGTTGGTTTTCAGATATTAAACCAGCCTTGCATTTCTCAGATAAATTCTACTTTGTCATATTATATAATCCTTTTTATATGTGACTAGATTTGGTTTCCTAATAGTTTGTCAGGGTCCTTGTGTCTATATTTATAAGACACATTGGTCTCAGTTTTGTTTTCTTATGAAATCTTTGTTTGATGTTGTTATGAGGGTGATGCTGGCCTTACAGAATCAGTTAGAAACTGTTCCATCCTTTTTATTTTCTGGAAGATGTTAAAAAGTAGTAAAAATTCTTCTTTACATGTTTTGTAGAATTCACTAGTGAAGCCATTTGGGTGTGAATTTTCGTTGCAAGTAATTTTTGGTTTGGGTTTTGTTTTAAATACTGATTTAACCTCTTTTATAGATCTATTCAGAGATTCTATTTCTTCCTGAGCCATGTCTGATAGTCATAACTTACTTTATTTAGCATTTAAATTCAATTTAGTTAACTACAGTGTATTATTAATTTCAGGGGTACAATTTAGTGATTCATCAGTTGCGTACAACACCCCGTGCTCATTCCATCAAGTGCCCTCCTTAATGTTCATCACCCAGTTATCCCTTCCTCCACCCACTTCTGCTCCAGCAATGCTATTTGTTTCTTATAGTTAAGAATTTCTTATAGTTTGCCTCCCTCTCCATTTTTCTTATTTTATTTTTTCTTTCCTTCTATGTTCATCTGTTTTGTTTCTTAAATTCCACATATGAGTGAAAACATATGGTATTTGTCTTTCTCTGACTTATTTCACTTAGCATAATATACTCTAGTTCATCCATGTCATTGAAAATGGCAAGATTTCATTCTTTTGACAGCTGAGTAATATTCCCCTGTGTGTGTATGTGTATATATATATATACGTATATATATACATATATACGTATATATATATACACATATATATACACATATATACCATATATATGTTTATATATACATATATATACATATATACACACACATATATATACACACACACACATATATATACACCATATCTTCTTTATTTATCCATCAGTCCATGGACATTTGGGCTCTTTCCATAACTCTTTTACACTGTTGGTGAAAATGCAAATGGGTGCAGCCATTCTGGAACACAATATGAAGGTTCATCAAAAAGCTAAATACAAAATGACCCTATGACCCAGCAATCGAACTACTAGGTATTTACCCAAAGGGCGCAAAAGTACTGATTCAAAGGGACACATGCACCCCAATGTTTATAAAAGCATTATCAGTAGCACAAAGGTTGCATTTTAAATTTTTTAAGATTTTATGTATTTATTTGAGAGAGAGAGAGAACACAAGGAGGGGGAAGGGGCAGAAGGAGAGGTGAGAAAAAGACTCCCACTGAGCAGGGAGCCTAAGTGGGGCTCAATCTTAGGACCCTGAGTTCATGACCTGAGCCAAAGGCAGGCGCTTAACCAACTGAGCTACCCAGACACCCCCAAGGGATGCATTTTAAGTACGAAAAGAAGTTGGGATAGAGTTAAAAGGATAGAAGACATGTACCATCTAAACAACGTGAGAAGGTTACTGTACATAGGGTAATAACAAAGTAGACATAAGGGAAACAAGTATCAACAAAGACATTAAATAATAATGAAAGAGGCAAATCATCAGGAATGAAATGTGCATAATGCCTAAAACAGAGCTATGAAATACATAAAAGGAAAAAATGTTAAAAAACAAAGTGTTTAATAAATCTACAATAACAATTAGATTTTTAGTATCCTTTTTGCTTGCTTATTGTATAAATAAGGATGTAGAAAATATGAACAAGATTATGTACTCCTTGAACCTGATATTTGTAGAACACTAACCCAGCTGTGAAATACATGTGGTATTAACTACACATGGAACACAGCCAAAATATATGCTAGGCCATAGAAGCATCTTGACATATTTGTAAAGATTGCAGTAAATTTGAAAAGATAAAAAAAAATCTTACAGTGTGATGTCTAACCACACCAAAATCAAAATAGAAATGAAGAAGAGCAGAATATCTAAAGTGTCCCCAAATATTTCAGCATTAATCTATACGCTTTTGAATAACCTATGAGTCAAATAAAAAGAATCACAAGAAAAATTAGAAAATATTTTTAATATCAAAATATAACCTACCCAAAAATATGGGGTATAGCTTGAAACAGTAGTTTAGAGAGAAATTTGTAGCTTTAAAATGCTTGTATTAGGAAAGAAAAAAGGGTTAAAATTTGTTGTTGAAGTTTTGACTTAAGAAACCAGAAAAAGATGAGCAAATCAAATAGAAGGGAATAAATACTAAAGAAGGAAGAAATCCATAAAATAGAAAATAACCAATACAGAAAATTAATAAAGCAAAAGTTGGTTCTTTGAAAAAGTTTAAAAATTCCTAAACCACTAGCAAGACTGATCAAGAAAGAGAGAGAATCACAGAATCACAGAGCACCCAAACTAATGACATAAGGAATAAAAGGGGATTCACTACAGATCCTACAGACATTAGTGGAATAAATAAGGAACATTACAAATTACTCAAGACCAAAAAGGTCTATAATTTGCCTAAAATGGCAAAATTCTTAACTCTACCAAAACTGACACATAATGGGATAGAAAATTTTAATGGGTATATATCCATTAAATTTATTAAATTTTGTCTTTGAAACCTTCTTTCAAAGAAAACTTCCCACCATGGTGATTTATTTGTGAATTCTACTGAACACTTTAAGAAAATATTGCCAAATTTCATAACTGTGAGTGGATTAAAATGTCCTATCATGGAAAGAGACTCAAGGATTGAGGCTAAAACCTAAGGCCAACTCTGTACTAGTACAGGAGATCTTGCTAAAATTAAAATACAAGAAAGGTAAAAAATAAGGATGAAAAACAGCTATTCTGGGGAACAACTTACAGGAAAAGGAAATCTGCAGGAATAAAAATTTCTGATGACATGGAATCAAGCAGAAGGCATTCAGCACAAGAAAAAGAAAGACTTGTACAATGCTAGAGTCACCAAGAGGACTTAACAATCGTAAACCTTCACACACTCCAGCATCTCTTTGAAATAAAGAGAAACCATTAGAATGTTCAGACATATTGACAAACCCACAATCCTAGCCCAAAATATTAATACATTCTAAAATTGACAGACCAAATTGAACCATTAAGTCAGCCCACTGGGAATCCGACTAACTCATCCGGCTCTGACAATAGACATATTTAGGGAACATGCTTTGTTTCCAGCAAAAAGAAATACATAACATTTTTAGAAATCTGTGAGATACAATAGAAGTAAATCATGTTCATCACACCCTAGGAGAAAAATAAATTGTTAAAGTAGAAATAATAGAGACCACAATCTCTGGTCAAATCTAATAAAATTAGAAGTAACAGGAACAGATCAAAAATAATCTTCTTGTGGAATCTATAAATTAGACTTCTGAATAACTCTTGTATTAAAAGTAAATGGAAGTTGAAATTATAGGCTTTTTAGAGAAGAACAACAATGAGTAACTACAAATCAAAAGCTGTAGGATTAGGCTAAAGCAGTAGTTATAGAAATATTTATGTCCTTAAGTGCATTTGTTAGAAAATATAAAATATTGGCAATAAATAACAATCAAGAAAAAACTTCAAAAGTCTGATCTAGAGAGAAAAAGAAAAAAGACATTAAGGTCAAGAAAACAATGCTTCAAAAATGGAGACTTTTAAAATTAAAAGAATATTATGTAGAATATTTTACATTTGAAAATCTAAATCTAAATTTTCCAGGAAAATTATCAAAATTGACTTAAGAAATAGAGCCAATAATCCATACAGAAATGTGAAATGTCTACTCCTAAAAACCAAATCTGGGTCAGGAATACAACCGAATGGGCATAAATCCTGACCACACCACTTAATAGAGGTATGACTTCAGGCAAGTTTTTCAACTTCTCTGGGCCTCAGTTTCTCCTTGGTAAAATGAGGTAATGATAGTAAATGTTATCCATGATTATTGTGAGGATTAAGTGAATTCTACATATACAGCCTTTAGAATAGTGCTTGGCACAGAGTAATCTATCTTCATATCACCACCATCTTCACCACCATCACCATCATAACCATCGTGGTCATTATCACCATCACCAACATTATCATCATCATCACCATCATCATCATCATCACCATCACCACCGTCGTCATCATCAAGATCACCACCATCACCGTCACACCATCAGTGTCATCACCATCACCACCATCATTGTCACTATCACCATCATTGTCGCCATCATCACCACCACCCTCACCATTATCATCAAGATCATCACCATCACCATGACCACCATCACTCTTATCAGATGGTTTTACAGTTGATATTTACCAAACCTTCTAGAAGAGACCACTTATGTGTTATTTAAACAGTTTCAGACCTAAGAAAAAAATGTAATGTTTCTAAACTCAACCTGATGAAGCCGATATTACCTTGATACCAGAAAGGACCAGGTAGCACAGAATCAGAGAAAGCCTATCAGAGCTGTCCTATAAAAATGGGTAAGAAAGCTGGCAAACACAAATTCAGCAGATGAGTTACCTTGTCCCTCTTCAGTCCTAAGAGTGCAGCAGGCCTCCCTTCCTCTGCGTTGTTGACTGTTTCACACTCCCCTCCCCCCACACTGACTGGCTAACCAAGAGGCTCTGAGATTATGTGTTGGGGAGATAGGAGACTGGTGGCTTCTGGCCGGAGATTGGTGGCTTCTGGCCAGAGACTGAGGACTAGAGTGCTGTCTGAAAGCAGGATATTCTAGGGAAGGGAAGTAAGGACATAAGGTGCGTACCTCCACTGCACTGTAAGCAGCTCAAAGCAGGTATGACACCTTATTTGTCTATCATTATAGCCTAGCATGGGACGAGGTATACTTGGTGTATATACACCTGTCTAGCAGAGACTTAGCATTACTCATGAAATGTGAACAAATACCATTATCTGGCTAGGTACTTGAAAGCACTGGAATTCACTCTAGCAGATAACTCAGTGCCCAGCGCACCACTGAGTCAGGCTCAGTTTTGGGTTTGAAGCCAAGCTTTTGTTGACCTTGAGTGATGTGTAAATCATCGCATAATAGAGGAGGTATTTGAGGGTGTGAGCACAGTGGAACCTTCCCATCATGATGGCCACAGGCACTGGTATCTGTTTTGTTTCCCTTGCTGTGGACTCACAGCCGTGCACGCATGGTGCTGAGTTCCATCTGAACCTTCCATGCATCAATACTCTGTGTTGCTGCTCTGTTCTCTGTGCCAATTCTTCTGTCTCCTCAGTGTCTCTGGCCAGCCTCATGGGTAGAAGGTTCTACTGCAGTCTGAGACACCACCTGACCTCTCCTTGAATGTCTCACTTGAATTTCATCTTTTTTTTTTTAAACATAAATGGAGTATATATTTTTTTTCTTTTGACTTCAACACTCAGGATGGCAGCTTTTATTCCTTTTTTAAAAAATTTTTTTCAGTGTTCCAGAATTCATTGTTTATGCACCACACCCAGTGCTCCATGCAGTACCTGCCCTCCATAATACCCACCACCAGCCTCACTCAACCTCCTACCCCCTGTCCCTCCAAAACCCTCAGATTGTTTTTCAGAGTCCGTAGTCTCTCATGGTTTGTCTCCCCCTCCAATTTCCCCCAACTCCCTTTTCCTCTCCATCTCCCCATGTCCTCCATGTTATTTCTTATGCTCCACAAATAAGCGAAACCATATGATAATTGATTCTCTCTGCCTGGTTTATTTCACATAGCATAATCTCTTCCAGTCCTGTTCATGTTGATACAAAAGTTGGGTATTCTTCCTTTCTGATGGAGGCATAATACTCCATAGCATATATGGACCACATCTTCCTTATCCATTCGTCTGTTGAAGGGCATCGTGGCTCTTTCCACAGTTTGGTGACTGTGGCCATTGCTGCTGTGAACATTGGGGTACGGATGGTCCTTCTTTTCACTACATCTGTATCTTTGGGGTAAATACCTGGTAGTGCAATTGCAGGGTCATAGGGAAGCTCTAGTTTTAATTTCTTAAGGAATCTCCACACTGTTCTCCAAAGTGGCTGCACCAACTTGCATTCCCACCAACAGTGTAAGAGGGTTCCCCTTTCTCCACATCCTCTCCAACACACGTTATTTACTGTCTTGTTAATTTTGGTCATTCTAACTGTTGTAAGGTGGTATCTCAATGTGGTTTTGATTTGAATCTCCCTGATGGCTAGTGATGATGAACATGTTTGCATGTGTCCGTTAGCCATTTGTATGTTTTCATTGGAGAAGTGTCTGTTCATGTCTTCTGCCCATTTTTTGACATGATTATCTGTTTTGTGTGTGTTGAGTTTACGGAGTTCTTTATAGATCCTGGATATCGGCCCTTTGTACTGTCATTTGCGAATATCTTCTCCCATTCTGTTGGTTGCCTCTTTGTTTTGTTGACAGCTTCCTTTGCTGTGCAGAAGCTTTTGATCCTGATGAAGTCCCAAAAGTTTATTTTCGCTTTTGTTTCCTTTGCCTTTGGAGACATATCTTGAAAGAAGTTGCCAATGTCAAAGAGGTTACTGCCTATGTTCTCCTCTAGGATTCTGATGGATTCCTGTCTCATGTTGAGGTCTTTTATCCATTTCGAGTTTATCTTTGTGTATGGTATAAGAGAATGGTTGAGTTTCCTTCTTCTACACATAGCTGTCCAATTTTCCCAGCACCATTTATTGAAGAGACTGTCTTTTTTCCACTGTACATTTTTTCCTGCTTTGTCGAAGATTATTTGACCATAGAGTTGAGGGTCCATATCTGGGCTGTCTACTCTGTTCCACTGGTCTGTGTCTGTTTTTATGCCAATACCATGCTGTCTTGGTGATCACAGCTTTGTAGTAAAGCTTGAAATCAGGCAACGTGATGCCGCCAGTTTTGTTTTTCTTTTTCAACATTTCCTTAACAATTCGGGGTCTCTTCTGATTCCATGCAAATTTTAGGATTGTTTGCTCCAGCTCTTTGAAAAATGCCAGTGGAATTTTGATCGGAATGGCATTGAAAGTATAGATTGCTCTAGGCAGTATAAACATTTTATCAATGTTTATTCTTCTGATCCATGAGCATAGAATGCTCTTCCATATTTTTGGGTCTTTTTCAATCTCTTTCATGAGTGTTCTGTAGTTCCTCGAGTACAGATCCTTTACCTCTTTGGTTAGGTTTATTCCCAGGTATCTTATGGAGAATCAACAACAAATTAAGCCAACTCCACACACAAGAAGGGAAATAATCAAAATCAGAGCAGAGGTCAATGAGATAGAAAATAGAGATACAGTAGAATGCATCAACGGAACTAGAAGCTGGTTTTTTGAAAGAATCAGTAAGATTGATAAACCATTGTCCAAACTAATCCAAAAGAAAAGAGAGGAGACCCAAATTAATAAAATTATGAAGGAAAAGGGAGAGTTCATGACTAACACCAAGGAAATAGAAACAATCATCAGAAATGATTATCAACAGTTATATACCAATAAGTTAAACAACCTAGATGAAATGGATGCATTCCTGGAAAACTATAAACTTCCAAAACTGAATCAGGAAGAAATTGACAACCTGAATAGACCAATATCGGGTAACGAGATTGAAGCAGTGATCAACAATCTCCCAAAAAACAAGAGCCCAGGACCTGACAGATTCCCTGGGAATTCTACCAAACTTTCAAAGAAGAAATAATACCTGTTCTCCTGAAGCTGTTTCAAAAAATTGAAGCAGAAGGAAAACTTTCAGACTCTTTTTATGAAGCCAGCATTACCCTGATCCCCAAACCAGGCAAAGACCACACCAAAAAGGAAAATTTCAGACCAATATCTCTGGTGAATATGGATGCTAAGATTCTCAACAAGATCCTAGCTAATAGGATCCAACAGTACATTAAAAAGATTATCCACCATGACCAGGTGGGATTTATCCCTGGGTTGCAAGTGTGGTTCACCATTTGCAAATCAATCAGTGTGATAGAACAAATCAATAAGAGAAGAGAGAAGAGCCACATGGTCCTCTCAGTTGATGTAGAAATCCAGCATCTGTTCCTGATTAAAATGCTTCAAAGTATAGGGATAGAGGGAACATTCCTCAACTTCATAAAATCTATCTATGAAAAATCCACAGGGAATATCATCCTCATTGGGAAGAAGCTGACAGCCTTCCCTCTGAGATCAGGAACACGACAAGGATGCCCACTCTCACCACTCTTGTTCAACATAGTATTAGAAGTCCTAGCAACAGCAATCAGACAACGAAGAGAAATAAAAGGTATCCAAATTGGCAATGAAGAAGTCAAACTCTCTCTTCACAGATGACATGATACTTTATATGGAAAACCCAAAAGACTCCACCCCCAAACTACTAGAACTCATACAGCAATTCAGTAATGTGGTAGGATGAAAAATTAATGTACAGAAGTCAGTTGTTTTCTTATACACTAACAATGAAAATACAGAAAGGGAAATTAAAGAATCAATTCCATTTACTATAGCACCAAGAACCATAAGATGAAATTTCATCTTTGATTATTCATTGTGGTCCAGCTCTTTTAATACCCCTGAATACTATCTTTGGAGTAAATGAGGATTTAAGAGGCTTTGAACTTTTTAATGATTTAAAAGGTGTTTCTTGGTGGGTGGGTGGCTTAGTTGGTTTGGCCTCTGACTCTTGATTTTGGTTCAGGTTATGATCTCAGGGATGTGAGACTGAGCCCTGCATTGGTCTCAGCGCTCAGTGGGGAGTCTGCTTGAGATTCTCTCTCTCACTCTCTGTCTCTCAGAAATGAATGAATAAATCTCTAAAAACCTAAAAATAAAAAATAAAGGATGTCTCAGAGAGGCATGCACTTCTTTTAATGCTTTTTATCTACCCACAACCTGTCGGTGGCAGAATTGTAACTTGGTGTTTCACGTGCTCATAGGAAGAAGCTTGCGTGTTCATCAGCTTGGGCAAGAATGTGAAGGCCATGGTCCCTGAAGTCTTTGGGGAACCTCAGGAAACATTTAGCTGCGTGATTGCTGAAGGAAGTTGAACCTGGCTGGATTGTCTTGGGGAGGGCAAGGACACAGTGTTTCCTGAGTGAGCAGGAGTAAGGATGGGCCAGGAGGTCCTTCAGGGCATCAGATGAGGCTGCCCCTCCCGGGGAAGAGGCCAGGCCCAGGCATCAAAGCGCCGTTGCGTAAGAGAGTCCAAAAAAGATGGTTTTTTGCTTTCACAAGGACCTGGTGCTTCTAGGGCAATTTTGATGAATCAGCAAGGTGACAGACACAATTGGGGCACACTCTTCTCTGGATGTGTTTTTGGTTTTAGCTCGTTTCATTTCTCAAAAGGTGAGTGAGGAATGAAGTCCTCATTACCTTAAGTCCTAATGAAGCCCAGGGTGTTCCTGGTGGCTTTCCAGAATAATGGAAACTACCCCCACACTAACCTGTTTCTTTTTGCTTCCCTGGTAGAACGTCGGTTCTGGGGATCTCCTTCGGAGCTGCGTTCCTCGTGCTCGCCTTCATCCTCTTCATCTGCTTTGCTGGACAGCTTTTGGTAGGTGCTTCAAATACGGAACTTCTCTGAACACTGTGCTCGTTGAATGAAAACTGATTTCTTGCTTGAAACAGGGGAGCTTGGCGATTTACTATTTCAGGAGCTCACAGATCCCAGTAAATGGCCTGCATGCTTCATGTCAGTGGCCCAGAATATCAACTCAGACAGCTTGGGCACCACCGAGACACTAAAAACTTGAGGATTCTTTGAAGTGTTGGCTGTCACACTGTAAAACTATATTCCTGTTTATTTATTTCTGTCACCACTTTGTGTCCTCTCTGACTTTTCAGAGTATTATAGCAGTAAACACTAGTATGATAGGAGGATTTTTCTGTATGGGGGAATTAAAATTTAAACCAAATATGTGTTTTGTATCCATTTTCAAGATATAAAATTTTGAAACATACGAAAATGTAAATATAAAAATGTAAAAATAGGTTTTGTTAGTGTTTTCATTTAAACCAATCATTGCAAGCTGTTATGGTTCAAGGGCTCGTTCAGGATGTGAGAGTGGAAAGTCTAAGTGTATTCTTGAGGCCAAAGCAAGTGGCTCCATGAGAGCATCATAAGGAAGCCAACAGTAATCTTTTAGCCAAAATGTGTTAAGATTTCAGAATATGCCTCTCAACAATGGACACTGCATACAGTCTCTGCCCCGTACCTTTGCAAACTGATTGGGGGGTGGGGGGTGGGGGGTGTTTGCTACATCATAGTGTAGATGTTTCAAATCAGATTGGAAACTCCTTCCGAAGTGGCACCTGGTTTCCGATTTCTGAGAAATGCGCATGTGGCATCTCAAGTTTCTTTAAATCCCCTGAAAACTATAGATTGTAGATATTGCCCTAGAATCTTTGTCAAGTTTCTAAAATGCTTAACTACAAAGAAGTCTGGTTTTCCAGGTTCACATGTTCCTTACGTGGAAAAGCACATAGGCTTTTCTCAGAAGGTGAGTGAGGAATGACGTCCTCATTACCTTAAGTCCTAATGAAGCCCAGGTTCATTAGTGTTCATGTTCCTGGTGGCTTTCCAGAATAATGGAAACTACCCCCGCACTCACCTGTTCCTTTTTGTTTTCCCCCTCATTGGCTCCCCTCTCTGTTTCCTGGTCCCCAGAAGGCTTCCGTAGCCCATCTGTCAGGTTTCGGAACAAGAACTATCCTTCACGGTCCCACTGGAAATCCAAGCCTCGTTCTGCTTACAGCAGCTTCTGTCCTTTTGCCTAAATGGCCCCCTCTCTCATTTGCTGTTCCAAGGAATCCAGTCTTCAGGGTGGGGGGAACATAGTGTGTTTTTAAGGTTTCAAGCTGACTTTGTTCTTTCCACTAAATTGCTATCTAAAAGAAACAGAGAAGGGGGGAGAGATGGGGGGGAGGCGGGCGATGCAGGGCTGGAAAAAGGATCTCCAGGGCAACTTTGTTGCTTTGAGAGAATGCTTCTGTTCTTACGTAATGTCTCTCCTCTCAGCCTGGGTGTAATCCAGCCAATCTCCCACGGCTCCTTGTCTCTCCTGGGCCCACCCTATTTTGCTTCGGGGCCATCAGGATCCCACACCCACAGTGCCTGGTTCCTCCTCCTCCCAGGGGCTTCCTAAGACACTGATACCCACACACCAGATGTTAGGGAGTCTGTAACTCTGTGTTACCTTCTGGGAAAATTTCAGTGCTGGGAGTGAACAGGTGCCTGCCTCTTCCTTGAAAGAAGGCTAGGTTTGGCGGAAGTGGTCTGGAAGCCTAGGCTTGAGGACCTGTCTTTCTGACCTTGAATTAGCAGGATTAGTGAATGAGTCTCTCCCCACTCCCACCACTGACCGGCTGTAATCCTTGGTCAAGAGGAAATCCTGGTAAAATTCAAGGGATTCTTCTCATTCTCGTAAGAGGTTCTTTGTACTGTTTAAAGGATTCTGTAAGGACTTTTTTTTATAACTGTCAACATCAAAGAAATTAAGGCACAACCAATGTCAAAAGGCTTTCAGTGTGCTTTCTAGCCCGTCTTCCAAATTCAATCAAAAGTGCTGTGCGTCACAGATAGTCTTAGTGATCACGGAGAACTATCGTAACATCCTAACTGCTCATCCCCTGGCCTCCTGGAAACCTGCCAAATGTAGGAAGTGCTCCTATGATTTCATTTATTTTTGGATTAAATGCTGAGTTTCTGAAAGTGTATTTAATATCCCAGAAATATTAATACCCTTCATATCCTTCCATTAACATATGTTAGCTTAAATGCCAGAGGCAACATTGATGCTAATATTCAAGTAAAATCCTTGGATAAAGGAGGTCGAGAGAAGGTAAGCCTGGTGGAGAATTTTCCTCCAAGAGCTTTACCTTTGTTCCGCTGGGGACCTGCCTGCCATTGACTTATCATTATTGCACAGCTGGGTGTGATTTAAAAAGAGAGAGAGAGAGACCCACATTAAAATGGGCAAAAAATAAGAGTGATCATGAAGTGCAGGTTTTGCTAGAAAAATCAGACAGATAGTTGTTCAATGTGAGAAAAAAGTCAGGAAATGTATTTGTTACCACATTTCGTGCGATGAGAAGCCTGGAGCGCGCCTTTATGCCTTTATCTGCCTCCCCCGCTCCACTCCCCCGCCCTCCCCTGCCCTCCCCTGCCCTCCCCTGCCCTAGTGGCTCCTGGAAGCTCCCCCTGCCCATGTTGCTCACTTCAGCCTGTGGGTGGGCCCTGCAACCGCCTGCCTTCTAGAAACTTTCTCAGAAACCCACCAGCCCCTGCAATGGGCCCTCCCTCCAGCGCTGTGGGGCTTAGGATCTGTGCCGCATAATTCAGCACGTGATTATGTAACAATGTAATTGACTCCCCCTCTTTTTTTTTTTTTTTTTTGGTTCAGTGTAACTGTTGTTTCCCCTTACACAGAGTGTGTTTTCTGAGACAAGAATTGTTCCCTGCACTGGCTTTCTGTCCCCCAGTGAAGCCAGCAGAATGCTGCCCACAGAAGTGTTTCATAAGCATGCACTGAGGAAACACTGCCGGACTCGTGTCATCTCATGAGGTCCCCTCCACCGAGTCCATTCATCCGCTCCGCACACCCCTTCCCCTGCCTCCCCACCACCACCTCTGCCCCCCCAACACCACCCCTGTATCCCCAATACCACCCCATATCCCCAATACCACCCCTGCCTCCCCAACACCACCCCGCCTCCCCAACACCACCCTGCTCCCCAACACCACCCCTGTATCCCCACCACCCCATATCCCCAATACCACCCCTGCCTCCCCAACACCACCCCTACTCCCCAACACCACTCCTGCCTCCCCAACACCACCTCTGCTCCCCAACACCACCCCTGCCTCCCCAACACCACCCCTACTCCCTAACACCAGGCCCGCCTTCCCAACGCCACCCCTGTTTCCCCAATACCACCCCATATCCCCAATACCACCCCTGCCCCCCAACACCACCCTGCCTCCCCAACACCACCCCTGCCTCCCCAACACCACCCCTACTCCCCAACACCAGGCCCGCCTCCCCAACGCCACCCCTGTATCCCCACCACCCCATATCCCCAACACCACCCTGCCTCCCCAACACCACCCCTGTATCCCCAATACCACCCCATATCCCCAATACCACCCCTGCCCCCCAACACCACCCCGCCTCCCCAACACCACCCCTGCCTCCCCAACACCACCCCTACTCCCCAACACCACCCCTACTTCCCAACACCACCCCTGCCTCCCCAACACCACCCCTGCCTCCTCACCACCCCATATCCCCAATACCACCCCTGAGGCGGTTAGGTGACCCCGGTGGCACAGAACTCCTCTTCAGATGCCATGGCGTCGGCCCAGGTCCTGCGGGCGGACGGATGCACATAGCGCTGGTGAGCGGGTGACCCTCGTCGCACCACAGTGACACACCATCTCACACATGCTACTATTCCTTGACTCCAATCTGCTTCGACTTGTCTCCTCGGTTGGAACTAATCTCCTAGCCTTGGCCAGCCAACTCGGCAGAGCCCCCCGTTGTCACCACCCACGTCGCTCGTGCCTGCTGATGGTGCTTCCCTTTTGTATTCTCACCTGTGATCTTTTCAAGAGCAAGTGCGTTCGCGAGGTCGCTGCGGCCCCGTTTTGTTCATTGTAGTACTTCAGGCGCTTGAGATACAAGATAAATATTCCACCTCGGGACACTTGAGGGAATGTTGGGATGCACCTAGGGGCAGCCTGCAGGCGCTGCTGTGCGGAACACGTCTGGCCTCATCCTCCCCTCGGGTTGACTTCTTCTGAGCACATGGCTCTGAGTTCAGCCCCAGTCGCCAATCCCTGCTGCCAAGGCTGCCCGGACTCCTGGCCTGTCCCCATCCTCCCTTGTCAGGTGTCTGCAGGCACCGTGGCATCAGCACCTCCCTGAGGTTAGCATTTCAGAATGGCAGAACTTGAGAGCGGACAGCAAACCCAGAGATGGCCTCGTCCAGCCCCACATTTTGTGGACGAGAGGTGTCTAGCTCTGGAGGCGCTGCCCGCTCGAGCAGTTTCCACTTGCAGTCATGTAAGGGGAATGTTTTGGAAGGTGTCGGACTGTGTGTGGAGAGAGTCACCAGCAGGTGAGCGCCCAGCACTAGGATGTCCACGTTCATGGTCATGGGCGTGCGTGGCACGGAGGACGCCTAGCAGTGATGGCCAAGCCATCCACTGGTCAAAATCACGTTGGAAAGTCAAGACTACCTCATGGAGAATCTCATTCGTATTTCCCTCTGGTCTAGTTTCCTGACACACATTATTCAGCTGTTGGCCCAGTTTATTTTAAAACTGGATTCTGGGGAAAGTACAGCTTCATCTTAAAAGACTTTTGGTAAGATGGGGGAAATTTTTAATTTATGAGTGAATTTAGACACTAAATTATTCCAGTAGAAAGTCCCTTTCATAATAATCCTTTGCAAAATGTTTTCACATATAGGAGAATCCTACAAATAAGAAAATCAATTATTTTACTTGATAATCAAAACAATTCAGTTTACCAAAGTAGAAACTAAAACGTAAAGTAAGAGATTCACATTGACATTGTCAGTAAAGTCAGCAATGAAAGTAGTATTACTTGTCATCACACTACTGGGAATAATAAGTACATGATTACAGCCAGATTGAACACTAAATGACCGGAGTAGACATACATCTCAGCAACAAATACAAGAGAGTGACTCTAACCAAAAATACCACCAAGAAAACCACCCCCCAAAGCGTCTTTTAGAACAAGGATGCCAGACACAGTGCATGAAAATGCTGACACACGTCAGAAGAGATTTTTCTCTCAATGTGGTCGTCTTGGGCTTTGTGTCGCAGAGATTCTGTGCCCGCCCACCGACCCTGTTCCCGGCAGAGATTAAAGCACAAACATCAAGTCTGTCCTGTGGAAGGAAAGTAGGTCACACACTGGCTGATAGAAAAGCTTTCTACCCCACAGCAGTGTTTTTCCCTTGAAGTCTATTTTCTCCAGTGCCAATATAATTCTGCCAGCTTTCTTTTGTACTTTCCCACTGTCCTTTCTTTCCTTCTTTTTATTCAGCTTTTCCTTGTCAGTATGTGGGCTTTAAGTGTGTCTCTGGTAAACAACATCTAGTTGCATGTTATTTCCTCTGATCTAGCAGTCTCTCTCTTTTACCTGACAAGTATAACACATTTACGTGTATTATAATTACTAGTAGACTTACTTCACTTTTTCTTTAATTCATCATGTATCTTCTTTGCTGTTACTTTTTTTTCTTCCTCTCCTGTATTGTCTTAGATCCATGCAATTTATCTGTTCTCCCTTATTCCCTCTAGTTACTTGGAAGTTTTATATCCTACTATTTTCTTTTTACTCATTAACTTCAAATGTGTAATGTACCCACGACCAATGGAGCTCAATAATATCTCCATCTTGTTGATGAAGAATACCATCCTCTAAATCTTATCATTCTGTCTTCCATTTCATTCTCGAATATGGAAGATGGAATAAGATAATCAGATTCTTGAAATCAGAAACTCTGGAGTTATTATGAAGAAGGGAAGGTGAGAGCTGAATCAGTAAGCTGTAAAAGAGCCCAGAAAGATGAAGAGTATTGGATAAATTTTTCTTTTCTTTTCTTTTTTTTTAAGATTTTTTTTTATTTATTTATTTGACAGACAGATCACAAGTAGGCAGGGAGGCAGGCAGAGAGAGAGAGGAGGAAGCAGGCTCCCCGCCGAGCAGAGAGCCTGATGTGGGGCTCGATCCCAGGACCCTGAGATCATGACCTGAGCTGAAGGCAGAGGCTTTAACCCACTGAGCCACCCAGGCGCCCCTGGATAAATTTTTCTAAATTTAAACTGTTCTTGTTATTCTTTGTTGCCATCATTCTTACTGTATGTCAATATCTCACCTTCCTTCCTTCCTCCAGGGCCGTCTCCATATTCCCAAAGGATAATCCTTTCAGTGAGACCCTATGCATAATGTACTCAGCTTTTGTATTTAAATAATGGTCTTTTTTTTTTCATTGAATAATTGTTTGTGATAATTTTTCTAATATTGTGAAAACATGAGTCCATATTTTCCAAGGAGAGATCTATACGCTAATTGCTGTTTCTTGGCTGGCAATATGCCTTCTCTCTGGTGGTTTTGTAGATTTTCTCTTTGTCAGTTATGGGCCATAGATCCTTGTGCTGAGGTACAAGTTTGCTTTCATTTTCCTGTCTGGGAGTCAGGATGTCACATCAGTCACGGAGCTCATGCTTTTCTCCAGGTCCACAAAGCAGCTGGTCTGTAGCTCCTTGTATTTTGTTTCTTTCCTGGTCCTTCTGTTCTCTTTTTCTCAAACTTTCATTACAAGTGTCTGGAATCTTCATTGTACCTTCTGTGCGTCAAGATTCCTTTCATGTTTTTCATCCCTGTCTTTCTGTTCTGTGGGCTATTTCCTCAGAGCTATCCTACCCTTCCCAGCACAGCTACTGAGTTTTTCAATATCTACATTTTCATCTCTTGAGAGTCTTTGTGGATCTTCTTAAAAATGCATCTGTTTTTTTTCTCTTAAGGGCTCATTCATTATGTGTTCTAATCTATCCTTGATTACTTTAATGTAATTTTGCAGGCTGTTGCAGATGGATGATACGTGAAGGTCCCGTGGTGCTAATTCTACTTCCTGTTGTGTCTGTTGATTCTTCCTCTTATGGCCCATAGTCCTCTGTAGTTCCTAATTTCTTTTTTATTTTGAGGTCATGTTTGGTGGGACTTACTCTCCAACAATAAGCAGGAACTTGAAGGGCTTTCTCTGGTCTTTGACCCAGCGAATAACCCTTCAACTTGAGGTTCCTATTATGAAGCATTTAATATGATTTCAAACTCATCACCATATTTAGAGTTAGAATTTATGTAAGTTTATTGGAACTTCCTGAACTAGTGGAAGACTAGTTTACATAGAGGGAGCAGTCTTCTGAGGCCTCTGGGATTTGTTTGTTTGTTCTTTTTGTTTTTGTTGAAGTATAATTAACATGGAGTATTATATTAGTTTTAGGTGTACTATATAATGATTCAACAGTTCTGTACATTACTCAGTGCTCATATGATCCAGTAATTCCACTATTGAGTATTTACCCAAAGTAAATGAAAACACTAATTTGAAAAAATATATGCACCCCTCAAGCTTCTCCTTTTATTCAGGGTTCTTGGTCTCAGCTGTTGACCCTTTGCAAGCCCAAGACAACATCTTCTTTCCTGTGGGCATCAGAAGCCCACCCCTTAGGTGTTACAGCTTGTGTCCAGTTCTAGAACACTCCTAGGCCAACCCCACAGTCTCAGTCCCTCTAGCAGTGAACTCCTTCTTTGTTTCTGACTGCTAGAAATTTCTCTTTGAAGAATAAGTGGCCGATACACATGAAGATAAGATTGTTGAGCGAAAGATAAGATAACATACTGAGCATACCTCTGTTGAGTCCCTACTCATTGCTGAACGCTGTGCCGCTTTGGGAATACAAACAGGGTGTGATATGGTCACCATCCTCAGCCAGCTCTCCGGGTTCCCAGAGACAAGTGCATCATCGAAGATAGCACAATGTGGACAGACTGTGAGTGCCACACAGTGGATGGATGGCTGAAGAATGGGGTTCACTCAGGGCTTATGAAAGAAACATGTTGATTTGTAAAATATGACTGACTGAAATCAAGAAGCCTTTCTGTAGGAAAAGCAAGTACTATTAAAGAATCGAAGTACACATGGCAGACTCTGTGGCACTAAATGTTACAAGTAATTATGCTATAGCTGCTTGCTGCCATTCAAAAAGACAGTTCTTGAGGAATTAAAATGCCAAAGTAGGTTTTCCTGCAGGCAAATACATAAAAAATGCATGCTTATATGAAAAAGTCACCATTTTTTCAGGCAAGATTTTAAGATGAGTTTTGTTTTTCTAATAATAAAAATGTGTTACTTCCTGTTATCTTTATAGCTTTTTGAAATGTTTTTCATTGTATTAAACTTAATAGCAACATCTATTTCTTTTCAGGCAACTGATTTTATTTTTTAAAAGGACGCTGGGGCCCCTGGTGGCTCAGTCAGTTGTTAAGTGTCCGACTCTTGATTTCCGATCAAGTCATGATCTTAGGGTTGTGAGATGAAGCCCCACATGGGGCTTCACACTGTGTGTGGAACCTGCTTGAGATTCTCTCTCTCCCCCCCTGTTCTCCTGCCCCCGACCCACATGCATGTGCACACGTGTGCTCTCTGTCTAAAAATAAAAATAAGAAATAAGAAAAGTAAAAGGATCCTAATGAAATTGCCAATGCAATCCATGCTATAATGATTATGTTAAATTAGAAGGAATTTTAGAATGAGGGATTACCCATTGTTTCCAGTGCAAGAGGTTCAAAGTGGGTCAGGGAGTATGGGGCAGGGGGTAGGAAGGAAGAAGGGGGAGGAAATTTTTTTTTTCCTGTTGTTTTTCCTTTAATCCAAAGATAGTATATGAACATTTTATTTTTCTGAGGAGAATCTTCTGCCTGTACTGAATGAAGAGCCCTGACTTCCATCCACACCCTTGTTAGCCAGCTGCCCTGGTCCCTGTCCCCAGCACCGAACCCAGTGTACCGTTTCCATATAAGTTTATGTTCTTTCTCCTTTTCCATCTGCCACTGCACTTAGTCCCAGTTCCACATCTGTCAGTGGATGCACTGGGCATTAACAGCCAAGCGCGTTTCTAGAAGGCCCGCGGTCAGCTCACTGTGATTGGGAGGCCACGTGCATACGGCGAGACCCCCTGGTGGCCAAGAAAGGCAGGACACAGATTTGACTGGAGTGAGGCCAGTCGCTAAACCAAAGATCACATGGAGGAACGAACCCGGGCTCTCGTTTTCGTCCAAGAAGCACCTTCTGTATAAATGCCCAAGTATTCTGGAAGATGGTATTGTTATGATGTTTCATTGGGATGATGCAAATTTTGATAAACTTATTTTTCCAGCAGAGATTTTACTCGAATGCTTAACCCAAAGTGGAATAAACTGAGCTAAATTATCACATCAGGATCCAAGCAGAGCTTTTTACTCAGAGCTGCAGTAGAATCAGTGGTCTCCTCTTCCTTCCGACGTCTCCTCTCTCCTCTGCTTCTGCAAACATCTTCACCTCCTCCTCCTCTCTCTGCATTGTGGTTCATGGCCCGTGTCCCTGTCACCGGCTGTCTCCTTGTCCTGGTGGCCCACGGTGCTGACAGTCTCACGTTTGGGGCAGTTCTCTTCTTGGCCTCTAGTTGGCAACAGGAATGAAGCGAGAAGGCAGGCTGCCCGGAGGAAACACTGTAGTGAAAAGGAGGGAAGATGAGGGGGTTTGTTCATATTGCTAGAAAGCGAGGAGACTTTTTAGTCCCTAAAATGTCTCTGAGAAGTATTATGTTTTCTTCATAAATGTAACAAGAGCTAAGGCTTTTAAGTCCCACCCTGGTGCCTGATGTGGCTCATTTAATCTCTTACAAGACCAAGGAGCCGAGTATTATTGCCCCATTTTAGAGATGAGGAAGCTGAGATCATGGAGGATAGTTAACCTGCAGAATGTCACTCAGCCATGGGGATTTGATCCTGGACCCCTGGGCTGGTTCTTACTGTCCTAACCACCTGTCATCCTTTGTTGTTGGAGCTCACGTAAGGGCACGGGGGTGGCTCAGTCGGTTAAGCGTCACGACTCTTGATTTCGCCTTGAGTCGTGATCTCAGGGGGCTGGGATCAAGTCCCTCATTGGACTCCATGCTCAGCAGGGAGTCTGCTTGAACTTCTCTCTCTCTCTCTCTCCCTTTGCCTCTCCCCCTCCCCCGCCTCAAGCTAATTCTAAATAAATAAATAAATAAATAAGATTGCTGAAAAAAGAATCTCATTTAATCGCTGTATCAGCATGTGACATACTGTGATGCTTTCGTTTTTAAGACTAAAGCAGACATATTTTTGAAGATCAAGCAGAAAGATGTGAAAGAGGGAGAGAAATAAAGGGGCTGCTTGTTTACTGGGGAGGATTTGCTGCTTGGGGTTTATGGATGTTACACCTGTTTTACCACCATATTAACTTAGTACAAGTCAGAAAGGTACGGGATGTTGGCCTTCCCTTAAAATTTTTGAAATCATACCTTCTTTCTGGTGTTTTCAGGACATGTAGCCATCCGGCCACAGCACCTTTCGCACGAAGGTGAAAATGTAGCTCCCTAGAGAAGTCTTATGTACCTGCTCACCCTGTCAGGGGACCTCTGTGACTGTGCACAGTAGCGCCTGGCACAGGTCGCGTGTCACCCACCCCTCAGGACTCTCCCCACCTCTGTTCCCCTACCACGTGGACGAAGGTCCGGATCATGGTGGCCCCTCCCTGGAAAGGCGGCCCTCGGGATGAAGTGACCTCACGCCCTGAAATCCCACAGAGCAGAGTCTGGTCCACAGAAAATGCTGAGGGAACATTGCCATCCTGTAAATACCTCAGTCCCTTCTCGTATCTAAAGAGCTTCTCTAGCGCCCATGGTCACTGCCACATTATTCGCAAGAGCCACAAACCAGAGGCCACACAGTGTCCATCCACAGATGAATGGATAAATAAAATGTGGTTATGTAGAACAGAATATTATTCAACCTTATGAAGAAGGAAATCTCGTCACATGTGACAGCCTGGATGAGCCTCGAGATGAGGCTGAGGGAAATAAGCCAGTCACAAAACACCCATACCGCACGATTCCGTGTTTATTAGACACCCAGGGTAGTCAGACTCTTAGAGACAGAAGTACGACAGTGGTGGCCCGAGGCAAGAGGAAGGGGGGAGGGAAGGTCTTTAATGGTCTAGACTTTGAGTTGTGCGAGGTGAAAAGTCGCAGACCTATGCTACACAACAATGTGAATATAGTTAACACTACCGGACTGTGCGCTTACAAATGAAGATGGCGGGGCGCCTGGGTAGCTCAGTCGGTTAAGCATCTGCCATCGGCTCAGGTCATGATCCCGGCATCCTGGGATTGAGCCCCGCATCGGGCTCCCTGCTCGGTGGGGAGTCTGCTTCTCCTTCTCCCTCTGTTCTTCCCCCTGCTTGTGCTCTCTCTCCCTCTCTCTCTCTCAAATGAATAAATAAAAAATCCTTTTAAAAAAATGAAGAGGGAGAGTGTTCTGCTATGTGTTTTTTAACACAATTAAAAATTTGGAGAAGAGCCTCTCCGAGTGGAACACAGCACCCACTGGGTGGGGTGAGGTAAAGCCATCAGCAGGACGCACGCCCGAGAGCAGCGGGTGTTGTCTTGGAGGTACGGACTTCAGTCTGCTTTGGGGTCCCGTGTGTTCTGACGATGAGCTTCCTGCCGGTCTGTTTTCCGCATGGATCCACTCAGTGATGATAACGGCTTTATCATCGCTGTGATCTGAGACCCAACACATCCCCCTGCACGGTTTAATTAACTGACACATTTTTCCTTAATTCAATTATTCCTTATTATTATTTAAAATAAATAATAATTAGAGATTTAAAATAATAATAATAAATAATATAATCATAATAATATAATAATATTATATTATATTATATGTAACAATATAATAATTGTAATAATTATTATTGTAAGTCTCTTATTTATTTTAAATCTTATTATTATTATTTATTATATGTTATTATTAATAGAAATTTAACTAATTTGTTCTTTATTTATAACAGTGATGCCAACATAATTTTTTATAAGGTCTGTGACCCGGTCTGGGCCTCAGGGGTGGGGGCGGAGCAGAGCCTGCTCATTTGCTCTGTGAAGAATCCTGAGGCCTCTGGTGGTTTTAAACCTCGTGAACAAACTCCGTAAAGCAGCAATGCGTTTCCTCTTCTGTCTCCTCCCAGCAATGCAGCAAGAAAGCCTCGGCCTCTCTCCTGTGGCTGTTGAAGTCGTCGGGCATCATCGCGGACCGGCCCTGGCCGCGGGTCTCCCTCACCGTCCTCACCACGGCCATCATTCTGACCATGGCCGTGTTCAACATGGTGAGTCCGGGCTCCCCCCAGGCGCGACCCTCCTGGCTTCTGGTGCCCGACGCGGTGGGACTTTCCGACCTCGGCCGTAGCTCCCCGTGACCCGAGTTACCCCCTCTTCAACTCAGCCTCCGCCCGAGGCACCGGCAGCTTCCCACCCCACTGCTGGCTACGGAGATGCTGCTGAATGCCGGCAGGGGAATCCCCGAAGACACAGAACCATCGAGATGTGGGGAGTGCAGTGGGACAGGCGTCCTGCTCTGGAGTCTGAAAGGCTGGATCTCAAACGTTAGCCACCCCACCTTTCCAGCTGGGGGATTTTCGAGGTGTTCATTAAACTTCCACAGCCTCCATTTCCACTTCTGGGGCCAGGAGCGAATGATCGAGAAAGAATTCTTGAGACATCTTTGGGGCAAAAGGGTGCCTTTACCATAGCGCGGAGACAGGACCCAGGGCAGGAGGCGCTGCACCGGGGTTGGGAGGAGTGACTGATTCTAGACTCTTTAGTTAGTGGGTCTTAGGGATAGCATAAATCCGAAGGAATGTGGAAGCAAGGCTGCCGGGACCCAGAGGGGCTAGCTGCTGCTCAGACAAGGTTATTTACTAGAGTCTCGTAAAACTTGGGCTCAAGACCCTTCAGCTGTAGATCTGTGGGCCATAGGCTTGGATGGTCGTTGCTAACGTAGATCTTAAGGGGGTTTACGGTTATCAGAGGCAAGTTAACGCTAACCAGAGCAAAGCCGTCGTGGAAAAACATGGAAGGAGCTCCTGGAGGAGCTGGTAGAGTCTGTGTGCCTCGGGAATCCTGCCGCGAGCCCCCGAGCCCTGGCACAGTCTGGTCCTGGTCTCTTTCACTCTCCTTGCTCCCACGTCTAGGACAGCCCCAGGCGGCTTGTGAATATTTAACCAGTGGTCTCTCTTACTAGATCAGTGTTACCACTCCGGCTCTGTCCTTCAGAAGAGACGCATAACCAACCCGTGTACCCTGCAATCCTCATTATTATTCTGACATTTCACCATCAGCGAAGATACTTCATATTTTGGATGTTTTACTGGTTGTTTGAACTACACAGCATCATGTTCAGTCCTTGCCTTCCAGAAGCAGGAAATAAGTTGAGGAGGTAGACTACATATATTAAATAATAAACACATAGTTTTTGCCATTTAGCTTTCATTTGGCATAAAAAGATCTATCGAGCATAAGTATGTGCCTGGTGCATTGCTAGATGCTGGAACCCAAAGCCTGTTCCCTGCCTCTGGGAGTTCACGGTGAAGTCCAGGAGACCGGCAGCAGGGTTAACCCATCGCGAGTCTCCCACCAGCAACAGACATGTGGAGAGGTGGCAGGGAAGGAGGGCAGGGCCGGCTGCGCCGTGTTCTAGGGGATGGGGAGAAGGAGCTCCCCAGAGGGGCAGGAGAGGTGAGGAAGAGGGGAGACAGGGGCCTCTGCGATCGATTAAGAGCAGATGTCTGTGTTAGGAAGTAGCGACGGGCCTAGGCTGAAGGGGACCTCGGGTGTTTTCTTGGCGTCTGTCCTGCCGTTCCTCTGTGGAGCGTGTCCCTTCTATGATGCACGTGCAGACTCAGGTGAGCTGATGCCAGCGGGAAGCCAGAGCTGGGACGGCCTCTTCTGCTTCACTCCACCTAGCAATCCACCTTTAGGAGTCCTGGAAAAGGGGGGTGGGGGTGCCCTTGGCCTGATAAAACCAGGATTTATCACCTAATTTTTTTAAGATAGAACCTACATGGGAAGCAGAGCTGATTGCATGTCAGAGAGACTATTCAGTGGGACTGAGGGCCGGTCCCTGTCTGTAAATGGTTGAGGAGCTGAGCACTTAGCTGAGCACTTAGCAGCAGATATTTATATATATGAACTGTGTTTCCTTTGGAGAAAAAATATATCCTCGGGACCAGAAATACATCTCCCAGCATTGTTTCCCTTTCTCGTGGCAAAAGGAATTTGTTGCCAACAGAGGTAGAGAAGTCTGTGCGACACATGTCAGGAGTATGATAGATGACCCTCGAGACGGGAATGAAATGAGGCTTTGCCCCCCTTCCCCCACCCCGTCCTGAGCCGCCTCCGGCAGCCGAGCCATGGGCAAGGAGGAAGCCAGATGACCTTTGTCCATCATTTCTACTGATACCTGGTGCTGTGAAATCAGTAGGTCTTTTCCATGCAGACGCTCCTTTTGTATTTACGATTTCAAAGCAACCTCATAAGCCGACATTAGGTAGGGAAAGGAAATCACTATCCCTGGTTGTAAAGCTTTCTTATCATTTCTTATTAACCAGAGAAGGGAAAGGACTTTTTCACCAAGGTGGGATCTTTGGCCACATCTGAAGCTTTTCAGAGGCATGCCCTCCAGCTGTTCAGACGCTGTCCCCTAAGTTGTGACGGCGGGAGGCAGACACAGGGTCTAATGTCATGGGCCACACTGATGAAGCATTCAGAGGCTGACCACCAGCGGGTGCTGTGCAGGAAAGTGGACCCCCAGGGTCACCCACCCACTCTCTGACAAGAAGACCCCTTCCTCTGGGACATGGGTGCCCTCCGGTCTTTACCTGGGCACCGTTAAACGCTGCCGGTGTGATTTCTGTGCCTTTTTTCCTAACCCTGCTCAAGCCCCATCCTGGAGAGGTTTCTGTTTAATTCAGCATAGCTTTTTAGACTTACCAGCCCTTCCTTTGGGAACACAATTTCCAGACTGACTGAGCCCTGATGCGAAGTTGTGGCTTCACTATTTTGTAGCCCTCTTTAGCCCAGGGAGGCTGATCCAGACCTTGGACTCACATTTTAAAAGAAGAGCAGCTCTTTCGTGTGTGTGTGAGCACGTGTGTGCACACGTGCATGCGTGTGTGCACACGTGCACATGCGTGTGTTGGGGGAAAGCTGCCTGTTCTGCTCAGGTCCCTGGAAAGAAAGTTTAATTTTTCATCCAAAAAATGTTTCCTTTGAAAGTCAGAGCCTCACTCCGGTCCCCTTGCAAAGCTCCTGTGATTTTTAAGTGTTCTCTTTGGGATAAAGCAAACAGGCTTTCCTTTTCCTCCTTTTTTTTCTTATCTTTCTGCTTGTACTGTTTCTTAGTTTTCTCTTGGGTAAAATACACATTAAGTAAGATCTGTCGTTCTAACCGTCTCGCAGTGGGAGCTGAGTGGCTCCGAGGCCATTCCCACTCTTGTGCACCCACCACGACGAGTCCCAGAAGCTTTTCATCATCCCAGACAGAAACTCCGGCCCGTGAACCACTAAGCGCCCGCCGCCCGCTCGCCCAGGCCCTGGTACCCTCCACGCTCCCGACCGGCCGTGGGCCTGGTCTAGACCCCTGGTGCACGGGGATTGCCGATGCGTGTGTTCCTGGGTCTGACTGATGTCCCAGCGCACGTTTCCCACGTTCTTGTCTGGGATGCACACTCCCTCCCCAACAGGGGAGCCCCTCCGTTCGCCCTCAGGCTTTCCGGCGCAGGCAGGCAGCCCTCCCGGACATTTGTCCAGTATCAGCGGCGTCACCTTCTCCACCTCAGAAGGGGGTCTGTGAGGGCCGGGGCTGCCCGCCGTCACCCTCCGCCCGTGGCCGTGCACGTGGCCCTTCCACACGGGTCTCCGCACGCGTTGCTGGTGTCTCGTGTTGATTCCAGCCCTGAAATCCCACCGCCTGTACGAGGGAGCCGTTACCTTCCCCGGAGCTCACCGTCTGCCTTTTCTCAGGATCACTTTGCCTTCAAATCAGGACCCCGTTCCCGCAGACCTTACTCGAGCGCTCCCCCTCCCCGCTTCTGACCCTCGTGACCCCGCGCCCCGGAGCACTCGCAGACAGACAGACACACAAATGCTGACGCCCGTTACTGCCTCTGGCCCACACAATTCCTTATAACCAAAAAGTCCCTGCACCCAGTTGATGTGTGAAGCGAGACGATGAAGACACTGTGAAAAACGAAAAATCCGAAGGCTCTGATTCTGGGTAGAAAGTTGGACGTCCGTCTGCAAGGTGTTGTCAACCTCAGACGTGATCCCAACCAAGCCCTCCGCCCTGTCCTTTGTACATTTTTAATCTGAGATTTAACAGAAGTGTTTCTGTTTCCGTTAATATCAATCGTGTGGGCCTGGAATTCACTAGAAGCGTGGAGCACAACAATAAATAGTTATTTGCTTCTTTAATAGAAATTCTCAAAGCTCAAACAGGAGAAGATGAAGCCATTAGCTTTGGAAATACAGGCACCAGATTGCCCACATAATCCTGCTTACCGGGCAGAAGGAACACGGCCATTAATAATTTAGGCCGATCTGCTAACTCTTTAATCTCCTGTGCACTAATTCATTGAAAAACATTTTCTTTGCAGTTTTTCCTGAGCGACCCAGAGGAAACAATTCCTCCAACTGCCAATACATCCAACACAAGTCTTTCCGCCTTAAGTAATCAGGCAGCGATTCTGCGGGCACAAAATCTGTTTTTCCTCCCGGTAAGAAGATTTCGCTCGTTATTATTGCTTTTGCTGTTTCCCTATAAGCTGTTCGCCCATTCCATGTGATGGCCTCCGGGTTCTGATCGGCTCTGGACTTCACTTTTTCCTCTTTGGGGTCCATAACCTGAGAAAGTCCTGTCCGGCTACAAACTGCCAGCCTTCGGTCAGAGCAGCCCTGGCTGGTGACCCCGGGGAGACACCTGCAGACGGCCGGTGTCACGGGCATGCTCTCCCAGATGTCTGTTGCTTCTCTTCTCCCACTGCTACATTTTACACCGTGTATCTCAGCCTCTGACATTTGAATGTAAGTCACTGACATTCGGGATTCGTTGCATAGAGGTTTTGCTCATTGTCCCAGGGAGTGGGTGTCGGCTTCCTGACTGGTGATGGGGAGACCACATCACGTATTTCTGTCCCTCTTTTGGCTGCAGACACTGTGCACTGATAATATCCTCCAGTAATCCTTGCTGGCTGACTCATTTCAACCGATGTCCCGAAGGGCCAAGATCACAATTTCAGAACTTGCTATCATGTCAGTCTTTTAAGTGAAAAGGGTTAAATCAGTTATTTGCTATTTACTAACTTTGTTTCGTGAATCATTTATGTAAAAACAAAACAAAAAGTACTGACACCCTCCTGTTCTTCATGATCGTCTCAAGTAGATGAGATCCTTCCCATCTAGTTTCCATCCTATATAGTCAGTTCCGCGAGTGCTGAAAGAACCATTGGGGGATGGAAGTTGGTAATTTCAGTAAGTGTGTATACTGTAAAAATTCCTCACCAGTTTTTTAAACTCCACTAGCTACGGTGACAAGGGAGATTTCCTTCCTCATTCTTTCGCTGAGTTGTTCCCTTGTTATTTGGCTTTTGATCTTTCCCCGTCCGTCTTCAGTTCCCCAGGAAGCTCCCAGCTCGGTGCACGGAGCAGGGGTGTCTGGTGTGTTTCTGAGAAGGCTTTTGAGGCAAGCCGACCCAAGTCCCTAAGGCTGTCCTAAGCTCTGTCCTTTGTGCATGGGGTCCTGGTCCTCAGTAAGGCACTATCATAAGCCCCCGTGAGTGTCAGACAGCATCCTTCTGTTTCAGTGATGTGAAAAGTGAGAGGCAGGGTGCGTGGTAAAGGTTTATTGGGTGTGATCTCACTGTGGGCAACTTGGAGCCACCTTCTGTGGAGAAGGGAACTGCGATGCAGCCCTTCCTCCCAGAGTGCGGAACACTGGTTTGCACACGAGGGTACACAGGCCCATGGAGGGAGAGAGCATCCCAGGTAGCGTTCACAGGGCATTTTCAAGGGTTTACAGTGACTGTGCATTTTCATAAGAAAGGAGCGCATAGCTGCCCAAGCATTTTTTAAATATCCTCCATCCATCCATCCCGTGTTTTCGGATGGAAAAGCCCACTGTGCTGGCATCAGTAAAAGCTGTAAGTTCATCTCTCTGAGTGTCATTGAGGTAAGTCCCTATGACATCTTATTTTCAAAAGAAGCAAATCGTTAGAAGCCCAAGGTGGGGAAAAGTAACATTTATCCAATCTTAAAAGATTCTGAGAAAATTCACAGTAGACTCTTTAACATCCAGGTCTGTCTTCGTCCGCAAGCCCCCGTTGTCCCAGTAGTGAGTCCTCAGAAAGAGGATTGTGATGAGCTTTGCCGAGGAAGCCCCACGTGCCCCGGTGGTGTCTGCACAGGAACTGCATTATTAACGTGCTGGAAGCATTGTGACTTCTGCCTTCAGAGATGGGAGGGAACATTGGGGAAGCCCTTGTGGATGTGCACGACTTGGACATTATTCCCCGCAAACCCCTTCATATGGGTCATCTGAGGCTGACAGCGTGGTGGGATATGAAGTATCAAGTGATAGAACTTCGGGTGCCTGGGGGGCTCCGTCGGTGAAGCGTCTGCCTTGGGCTCAGGTCATGATCCCGGGGTCCTGGAATGGAGCCCCGGGTCAGGCTCCCTCCCCTGCGGGGAGCCTGCTTCTCCCTCCGCCTGTTCTTGTGCTCCTGCTTGCTCTCTCTCCCTCTCAAATAAATAAATAAAGTCTTTAAAAAATGATAAAATAAAGGGATGGGACTCTTCGTAATGATAATCTGTAAGAGCCACCAAAAAGCATAAAAACATTTTTACCCTGCAATACTAATTTCATAAATTAATCTCACAGGTGCAAACACTGAGCTACAAAGGTGTTCATCTAAGTGTTTATGTAACATCAAAACCAAACAAGAAAGTAAAAGGAAGCCAACAACCTAAAAGTTAGAATAAATTTAATTGTTTAAATAAATTCTGCTATTTAGTTCTACACAGCCATTACAAAAGACATTGTGAAATATTTAATGACATAGAAGTATATATTCACAGTCAACTATGGAGAAACGTCACTTAAAATCATTCCAGAATAAGTTGCCAATTTTCTAAAATACTAATACCAGTAATAAATAGCGCACACACACACAGAAAGGCTAGAAAGATACACCCAAAATAATCAATAGTGGCTCAAGTTGGTTGTTGGAGGATATAGGAAATCCTTATTTGCATATATGTCCTTCATACATTCCCTAATTTGTTTTTTAAAGATTATATTTGAGAGAGACAGAGAACACACATGCAGGAGCAGGGGGGGAGGGCAGGGAGAGACCCAGGGCCGGGCTCAGTGCGGGGCTCGATCCCAGGACCCCGAGATCATGACCTGAGCTGAAGGCAGAGGCTTCAGTGGCTGAGCCACCAGACGTCCCCGTATATTCCCTGAGTTTTAGCATCAGATGTATCGTTCCTATAGAAGGAGGAAAGGTCATTTTAGAATGCCCAACAAAGTCAGCCACAGAGGATTTTTGCCATGTAGGCCGTCCGTACCACGTCGGACATTTGTATTACTTCTTCTGAAAACCTGCCCTGTGAGTCTGCTGTTCGTGGAATCCCCGTTTTCCAGGGGAGGGCACTGAGGCCAAAAGAAACTTAAGGAAATTACCCAGGAAAATAGCGGTGGTTTCTTTGGCATTAAAATGCAAGTTGACTTCATTGATCAGCTTTATCAAGTGTGTTAATAACCATATTAACTAATGTTAACTTCCTTAAGATGAACTAATAGTAACAACTGATATTTAGTAATTAAATATTTTTAATTAATTAAATGTTAATTTTAAATGTTAATAAAGAATGCCATCGTTAACTAATATATCCACTATATCAGAATTATATAGAAATAGCTCAGTAGTACGTACACCCTAATGGAGTCTGTCTGGGAGGCTGCCCTCGGGACTCTTGCCCACCTGAGCGCCCCGTGGCAGGTGTCTTGTCAGTGCGGACACTGAGCTTCAGAACCCCTGGCCTGGCCTTCTCAGCTGTCCCCCGTCATTCACCCGTCCCTCTGTCTGCAGGCTGCACGCCTACTTTAATCTGTTCCCAGACCACCTTGTGCACGGCCTCCAAGTGTTCCAGAAAGCTATTTAATAAGGATGGACTAAACGCTACTTCCCATTAATGTCTATATTCTAGGAAGTGTTCCTGAAATGTGAAAACGTTTGAGAAGTCTAAGACTGAATTTTAAAAGGTGAAACCGTATGCATATTTGCATAGGTATTGGTACCTATATCGCATGACGGGTGTGAAAGAAAACCTGTACAGCCCTTGTCCCCCAGCTGCCAGCACTCACACACGGATACACACGGTGGCTCCCAATTCTGCCCCTTCCATTAGGCTGCCCTTGTCGGTAATGTTCATTTCTATGGTTTTCAGCATTATTTTCGGAGCAGCACCCTGTCGGAAACGGAGCCTCCCCGCCACCCCCCCACCAGCTCCCAAGGCAATTTCATGGCTTTTAGGGAGCAGTTCTAGAAGGCTCCTGGTTGCTCACTGAAAGACCGCTAGGCTGGAAACCGGGGCCCTCAGACTCCTCATGGGGAAGGCCTAGTTTTCATTTTGTTTCTTTGTTTCTTTTTTTTTTTTTTTTAAATCTCCAATCTGTCGTGGAATGATACTTTTAAAAAATATAACAGTGAGTTAGCAGAAAAATGAACTAAAAAAAACCATGAGGAGTAGAGGCCTGCGTCAGGAGATCCAGTGGGGAGGAGCCTCCGTGTCAGGCTGTTGCACCTGTTCCCTGCCCCAAGGGGACCTACCTCCCCAGGTGCTCTGGTCACCCCCAGGCCTGGTGCGTGTCCTGTCATAAACCCCCACACCTGCTGTCTGAGGTGGCTCCTTAGCCATTTAGCAAAGGCAACAGTGACTGAAATCCGTGGAAATAAGGATTGGCTTCAGAACACAGACCCCCCCCTCCCCTGCCTCCCGCTTTGGGGGAGACTGAGGCACTGCTCCTGCCTGCTCTCACGGGTGTCTTCATTCCATCTTCCCTCTTGGCCAGCCCGAACAGTCCCATCCAGACCCCTGTCTTCCCCTCCTTTCCTCCTCCTCTTCCCTGTTGCAGGGTGAGTGCTGTCAGCACTGGGGAGAACTGACATCCGGGAGGTAATTCAGGTCAAAGAAAGGCTGAGAATCCTCAGGGCCCCTTACAATGCAGTCACCTGTAACACGGCCTTACTGGGGGAAGCTTCACCCCTGAAAGGGTGACCTGTTGCCCTGTGTCCAGGAGGATCGCTGGTCTTGCCGACACGAAGGTCCCCGTCCCCGCGAGTGCGGGGTCTGTGCTGACACGGAGCGCTCCTCTCGCAGAGAAGGAAGGGCCTGGTCTCACCAGGGCAGCTCACTCCTCGCCTTGCTTTCTTCCCCAGACCAGGATGGATGCGCTGACATCAGTAGCCTTCCAGACGGCTTCCTGTGGGTGGCCTTAGCCAGGGAAATAAAAAAGCTCAAGTGACAAAAATAAGCAGCTCGCCCATGGTTTATTCCATGTAACGACATGAAAATGGAGTGCCTTACAAGCTGGGCTTTTGTTTTTGTTTTTGTTTTTGTTTTTTTTTTTAGAAGTTTTTATTGGGATTGCATGACATTCTGGTTATATTAATGAGATTATAATCACTAGGTTCAGAGTAAACACATAATCATTTTTGTAATTATTCCCAATTTTCTCTTCAGTATGGCTATACCAATACATATGCTTGCATGAAGACTTTGACTTCCCTACATCTTACTCTGACTTTGATACTGCCCAGCATTTTATTTTGTTAAAATTGTAGATAGAAAGTACTATTTCATTGTTGCTTCAGTTTAATATTTCTCGGCCAATAAGGATGACTTTATTTGTTTTTTTTTTTTAAGATTTTATTTATTTATTTGACAGACAGAGATCACAAACAGGCAGAGAGGCAGGCAGAGAGAGAGGAGGAAGCAGGCTCCCTGTTGAGCAGAGAGCCCAATGCGGGACTCGATCCCAGGACCCTGGGATCATGACCCGAGCTGAAAGCAGGGGCTTTAACCCACTGAGCCACCCAGGTTCCCTGGGCTTTTGTTTTTAAGACAGAGTTTATCAAGCATCAGTTGGATCTATGCTTTATTGAAATTATTAGACTTTATTGCGTGTGACTTTCCTTCTAGGAATGCTGGCAGCAGCTACCCCTCATTCATAGAAACGCGGGCGCAGCAGAGAAAGGCTTTGTGCGGCTGGCGACCTTTGGTTCAGCAAGTCCCTCCTGGCGGGCAGGGCCCTGGGCTCCAAGCTCTGCTCACTCTGTTCAGTGACTTGAAAGGAGGACATTCTTCCCCTTGTGTCACAGCTGAAGACACCGTGTCACAGCCAGGTTAGGTCCCTGGCCCAAAGAATCCCCACGAATGAGCGAGCCAAGCAAGAATGGCTCAGGGCCGTCCCTTCTCTGCGATGTCCTCTGTGGTCAAGGGTGAGAGTCGTGGCTTCCCGGGGCCACACAGGATGGAGCGTGCTTTCCTCCTCCCACCCGGTTCTTCCCATTCCCTGGGGTGGCCTGTCTGCTTCCAGGGAATTCGTGGCTCACCCTGCCCAAAGCCTTGTTAGTTTGTGAAATCCTCCCTGGTTTAGACCCGCTGTTTCTCTTGTAATAAAACGCCTGGGCTTGCTCGTGGCTTTAACGGAACTCCCTGTAATGATTCCGACCCTCTTAGTAAACGAAGAATTGCGAGGCTAGAAGAGATTCTGTGGTCTATGACTTTTTACATCTATAAATGGGTACAGAGTCCTATTTTCATTTTCGAGAAGTAAAGGACGTCTGCTTGTAAGGACACGCCTTCAAACATCGATGGTTAGAAATTGTTTCCGTGTGGCAACCTGCACAACTACTGCGCGCGCCGCACTGGGTCAGGAGGCACGGGATGAGTAGTTCCTTCCTAAAATAGAAGCGCTGGGGCATTTGCCACCAGGTCAGAAAACAGAAAAGGGCATCTGCTTTCACAGCCGTTTTCATCAGCTGCCCGAGTGAACTCGGTGGTGACCCCCAGTTCTACTGCGCACTACAGCCCTTCTCAGCAGAGACCCGGAGTAACCACCCGATCTCTCTCCCTGCTCCAGTACTTCATCTACAGCTGCATCCTGGGACTGATTTCCTGCTCGGTTTTCCTGAGGGTCAACTACGAGCTGAAGATGTTGATCATGATGGTGGCGTTGGTGGCCTACAACACCATCCTTCTGCACACTCACGCCCACGTCCTGGATGACTACAGCCAGGTCTTATTTGAGAGGTAACCTGCGTCCTCTTCCTTCTCCTTGGTTCTTTCGTGGGATGTTGAGAACGTGAGTGTGTGTTGAGTCCATGCCAACGAGCAACACCCTTGTGATCGGTCATCGTTGCGTGCGGGTTTCGTTAAAACTGTGGTGCGGGGAGCTGGTGTGTGTCTTTGTTCTAGATTATATAGAATCGGTATCATCACGTACATGTAGGGGATAGGAAGTAGTTTAGAGAGGTGATTTGTGTTGATAAGTATAACCTCTTCCTCGGCATTGTTCATACTTCGGACTGAATGAGTTCCTGTTGTGTTGGCCGGTGGGGGCCCGTCCTAGGCATTATACGATGTGTAGCAGATCCTTGTCCCCTACCCTCTTGACACCAACACAACTACCCCCTCAAGTCATGACAACAAAGAATGTCTCCAGACACTGCCAGGTGTGCCCTCTGGGGCCAAGCGCCACCCCCCCCCACCCCCAGCTCAAAACAAATGAATCAACATACACGAAAATACCAGAAAAGGAAGTGGATATATTCACAAGTTACAGCGTTAAACTTCTTATGGGAGATTTCCTAAACCACCCTTGTGTGGAGGGAGGATTATCAACCGGAAACTCTTCAATGAAGAGACTGACTTGGGAGAAAAGATCCAACTGTGATCACATCCAGCCCTGAGGTTGGGAACATTGGAGGAATGGTCCTCAAGCCCTTCCTCAGGTTTATAAAAGGTTTCTTGTCATCAAATTACTTCCATAAGCTTACAATGAATATTTATCCCCTGCTTGGAAAAAAATGTAATCATTATGGTATTCTCATATCTTCTCATCCATCTCACATCTTAATAACAAAACGTTTTATATCATGCACTAGGTTTATTTCTGGACCCACCATCCTTCAAGGTTTTTCTATAAGCGTGTTGCATAAGCCTCCATAAAGTATCTGTATTTCTTTTAACATAAAATAAATGCCTTAAATATTTCCCTAGATGTGTGACTCCAGACAGATGACTTGTGTTCCCCACGCACGGCCACTTACTTTTCCACTGGAGGCTCGGGGTCAAGTACAGTGAGCACCTCACCGTGTGCACGTTCCATGCCAGTAAGAGCACTTTCAGAAACACCACGGCAGCACATTCTCCTCACATAATTTAATTTCCATCATCCTCCACACCGGGAAGCCCTAATAATCTGTAATCAAGCTGAGAGGAGTGGAGTTGCATAATGGTATTAAGGAAAGTTTATGATTCCTTAGCAAGGATGAGAGTGAAATCAGGAGTTAATTTCCCAATGAATTCTCCAATTCACCAAGCAAACACGCTTTACTGTTTCTCTGCTCTACCCAGAGAGCCTGTATCCAGTCCCTCCGTAAATGTGGTGTTGAATTTCCCTTTATTAAATTTGAAGCCCCTGACTATGCTACACATCCAAAGAAAAAGAGGAAATTAGATCAGCGAGTTTTTGATGGAGAGAGAATGACTTCTGGGGGGACCTGAGACAGACACGCGATCTCTGCTTAGAACCGAGCAGCAGCAGAGTCATCCCTTGGTTGAAGAAGAAAAGGAGTGTTGACTTTCAGAGTCCTCTCATTTCCTCCAAGATCTTTCTTGGGTCTTCTCCTAGTTTTGTCTTTCTAAGAAACTTACAGCTCAAGAGGGCTGACCCAAGACACCTCGGGGACCTGCCTTCACTCCCACAGAAGCCAGCGTCCTGCCAGGAGGAGGGGTACACCTGTCTCCCCAGCCTTCTCCTCCTCTCTGTAAGGTCCTGGCATTTCCACACCCACTTCCTACGTGAGCTGTCACAGGACCCCCGGAATGAAGAAGCATTCCTCCACCGAATGATGACGATTACCAGCAGAAAAACAGAACACCTTGAAATTAACACTTTTTTCTCAATGTCCGTTGAATTCCCAAATGAGAGACTCTTAAGAGCAGGAGTTTGCACCTCCCTCCTGATTTCTCCAGCCTCAGTGTGTGTCTGATGGAACTCTGGAACTGAATGTCAGTGTCAAGAGATTTTTCCCACCAAACACCTGCTAAGGCTTTCCCCATCCTTTGCCCCGTGTCGATGCTGACACAACTCTTTCTGCTAGGATCCTTAGAAAAATGAAAGCCCCTGATCTGGGGCAGTGCCTTGAGATGGGACATCCCTAAATCCCACAGCCAGAGGCCCCCTTCCGGGAGGGGCTCACAGGAGTGCCAAGCAGCATATCGCTTCCTGACTGAGCTCATCTGCGTCACTGAGAACGAGCTTGGTCCTGTCTCTTTTCGGACTTATCTCTGGTCTTTGCATCCTTGCCCTCCCTTTCCACTCCTGGCTTCCTGGTTCTTATCCTGGTCTTCTTTCTGGAGTGTGCACTTGGCTATGGCAGTGAGTGTCCTTGGTGCCCACCATGGCCTCTGGACTGGCCCCCATGTCGGCCCCAAGCACCGTCAGCTGACCTACCCCAAGTTTCTGCTAGAAGACCTAGCAGCCTTCTCGCCCTGCGGAGATGGAGAGTATCTCGCCGCGATGGATCAGTTGGGCTCCATTGTCTGCCGTCTCCTTTTCTACGATGCAGATACTAGATAGTCTCAAATCGAGAACAGAGCAGGTCTAAACCAGGTACCACTCTGATACCCACAGTGTCTGTAACCGTGCCTGCCTTCCAGTAAGTAAGGAGGTGCTCGATAAACATCCGTTGGATACATGACTGAGAACACGTGCACTCGCAGATAGTCAGACGGGCCCCAGTACTGGCTGTAACGAAGTCTCACGTCATCTTCTTCCCTGAAGACAGAGGCTCATTGACGATGTGTCTTTCCAGGGACAGCTGGAAAGCATCCACTTTGTTTGTAGTCTTATAGTTCAAGGGCGAAGTCCGAGAGGGCACCTCTGCTCATAAGGCAGTGCCAGGCCATCTTCCGAATACACAGTTGGATGGTGCTGTTGTCCTGTATGTGAGTTCACTGTGACCCATGTTTCAGGGACCTTTCAGAACCAACCCCACGTGACATTGATCATGGACTGGCCACAGGACAGAACAAGCCAACAGGGCAGTTTGTTTGTTTCTTTTTTAAAGATTGTATTTATTTATTTGACAGAGATCACAAGTAGGCAGAGAGGCAGGCAGAGAGAGAGGAGGAAGCAGGCTCCCCGCTGAGCAGAGAGCCCGATGTGGGGCTCGATCCCAGGACCCTGAGATCATGACCTGAGCCGAAGGCAGAGGCTTTAACCCACTGAGCCACCCAGGCGCCACAGGGCAGTTTTTGCCAACAGGATTAGCAAAGAAAACAGGAGAAGTATGCACTAGAAAAAGTCCAGATCAATGAATTCAGAAAAAGGCATCAAGGATACTCTAACAGATTGACGAATATGGAAAGCCACTCTAAGGGAGATAAAAAGACTACCTTGAGAAGGTATGCCATGAAGCATTCACTAAATGGAGGCCGGTGATGCCCGCATACCCATCACCACCTGTTTATGAGATTCCGGTTCAGTCCTCCCGGGGAAGGACGCTCAGAGGTTTCTGGTGTTTAGAAGGTCCCGAACAAGCCATCCCCTCCTTCTTTGGCTTTATAACATCCTCCATCTTTCTGTGAGTACAGGATGCTTTATGGAACCATTTAATAGCCATTCTGGTTCCTGCCTAGGCCACTGTCTCCCAAAGCCCTCCCAGTGTGGCCCGGGAGCCCCGGTACCCTTCCCAGTGACGGTGATGGTCGTGAGCGTTGCTGTTGCTGGAAGCTGTTCGCGTTTCAGAGACACCGTCCCTTCCCGCGTCAGAGGCTTGCCACAGAGTCCGCAAGATGCTGTCGGATCCTTCCTGTGAGTTGTTTTTACCTTACAGAACTAAAAAGTCTCAAGGGATGAGTGCTACATTTCACATGGACCCAGAATGATGCTAACTCACCTGGATGTGGGAAATGTGCCTTTAATTTGGAAGAGGTGTGGGGGTGGGAGGGCTCAAGCCGAGGGGCTAACAAGGAGCCCGTGGGCTCACCGGCTCTGTCTGAGCGCTTTGCAGAAGAAGACGAGTCCTCCGCAGACAGCATATAACTGAGGCGTGTCCGTGAGCCACGACACCCAGGGCCCAGCCTCGTCGGGAGCTCTGGATGGTGCTGGTGGAAATGTCTGCGTGATGCTGACTGCCTTACAGCTCCGTGTCCGCATCGGTGATGGAGACACTCAAACATGCGGCCCTGGGAGCCGTGAGTGGCGCGGCTTCCAGGCACATTGTTCTCTCTGTTTCTCCTGCGTCTCTCATTCAAGACACAGAATTCGAGATTTCGCGACACATTTCGACAGCGTCCCAGCTTGGGATCCGCCAGTGAGATGCTCCTGGAGAGTCTGGAGGAGGAACTGCAGAGTGAATGGGGATGAACAGAAAGGGGAGCCTCGCACGTCCGCCGCTGGGTGGGGGGTGTCTGGCGGTATCCCAAAGCACCCGAAATTCCTCTAGAGTCTCCTCTTTTTAAGTTAAAAATGTATTCCAAATTGACATTCTAACCCATCGTGTATCCAAGTTAATGTTGAAAATTTTGCAATTACTTTCAGACTCAATACTTCAGCTTCTCTTGTCCTTCCTGATTCCCGCCCCCCGGGCCAGCTCCAGCAAGTAAGGCACACACGCTTCTGGGGGGCTGCCCCCCTCCAGCAGCCGCCTGGGAGGTCGGAGAAGGAGGAGGGTCGTCCAAGCTGCCAGTTTAACAAAAAAGCCAGTCATCCCAGGGCTACTCAAATTCCACAAAGCTTTCTTTTTTTCTATTAAAAAGGCAACCATTAGTGAGCTACTTGGTAATTTCAACTCAGAATTCTGCTGTGACGTGGACCCACCTGCAGGAGGGCACTCGGGTTTTAGGCTGTGTCGTTTGGTTTGGTTTTAGGATGAGGGGAGAGAGGACATTTCATAGCGCCTGTGCCCGTGGACTGTGCAGAACACATACGTCATATCCTCACCTCCTCAATCTCCAAGGCCAAAGCCAAGCCCAGCCCTGCTCCTCACTGCACCCCCAGACCAGTTGTTTCCCACTCGAAATCACCTCTGCACGACAAAACCACGACCATGTTCACGGTTGTGTAACTACAGCCTTAGCAGAGGCCAGCACTACCGCCCAGCCCCAGCCTTGTCTTCTCTCCTGACCCGCAGCCGCCTGCAGAGCTCATTGCTCAGCGTGAGCTTATCCCTCCTTGTGGTCGTCTGTTCCAGCCCAGAATGTCTTGCTTGCAGTTATGAATGATACTCTGAGAAAGCACGAGGCTCTGGACCGTCTGTCCTTGGGTGACATCGGGTCACCCTCTCTGGAAGACTGCGTAGGATTCTGGTGGGTCTCTGTCTGGCCAGGAGACGAAAGAGCGTCTCGGAAGGAAGCCCCTCAGGTTTCAAATCAACATGATTATTTGTCTACTCGTTCATTTGCTTTTATGACACACTTCTGTCGAACACCCTTCGTATGCCACGCCTGAGGGCTGGAGCCAGAGCACAGACATGAAGAAAGTGTAGTCTCTGTTGTCAAGAAGATCACAGGGGTGCTTGGTGGCTCCGTCAGTTAAGCATCTGACTCTTGATTTCAGCTCAGGTCGCAATCTCAGGGTCGAGAGATGGAACCCCTGCATCAGGCTCCGTGCTGGGTGTGGAGTCTGCTGATTCTCTCTCTTCCTTTCCCTCTGCCCCTCCCCCCACTCGTGCTCTCTCTCTCTCTCTCTCTCTCAAGTAAATAAATCTTTAAAAACAAAAAGAAGAAGAAGAGGAGGAGGAAGATCACAGAAAATCTCCGTAAGAAAAGCAGGTGTCAGCAGACGGCCCATGGATGTGTCAGCATGTCGTGCTTACGCTCATCTTGCACACCTAGGAAAGGACGAGCCTGTGGGCCGGGAGTGTGTTAGGGAGCCCAGAGCTGACTGACGCTGAGAAGAGCTCGGAGACCTGTGGGGATTCAGAAGCACAGGAAGGAAGTGACTTCACCAGCGTGAGAAAATGTGATGTTTCTCTTGTCTTTGCTGTAACCCCTCCCTTTACCGCCAGCGCCAACCTCCGTCACAGCGGTTTGACATCTGTCCAGGGACAAAAGTGCTGCTGCAGGAGCTGGGGGATCCAGCAGCTTATGCCACAGGGCCCGAGAGGCATCTCCTGCACTCAAGGGTCAGGTAAAGGGCCTATGGGCCCCGGGCTGTGGGCCCTGCAACAGCTGTGAACCAGCGCTATCCCCTCTCAGCTGTGGTCCAGGAGCCCCTAGAAAACACTTGGCCCATGACCCACAGACAGAGCCTTGGAGAGCCATGGTACAAGTCCAGGTTTCCAGAGCAGGGGTTCCAGCACATTGTTTGATCACACTAAAGTGGGTAAGAGGAATGGCTTGACTCTCCCGCACCCCCTCTTCCCCAGGAGGGCACAGCTGAGGCCCAAGGGAGGTCTCCCAGGCGAGCAAGCAGCCGTGAAGGACGCTGCCAGAGGGTCTCCCCTTTGGCCTCATCCACGGTGCTGAGTCCTGAGCTGCGTGACGGGGGCAGGGAGCGGCTAGCCAGGGGCACGTAGGGACTCAGGGACCTGGATCCTAACGGCATCGTGGCCTCCTTTGAGAAGCCCGTGCAGGAGACGCTAGGAACACCTCGCCCACGGATCCCCGCACCTCCCGCACCCTGACCCCGTGGCCGGCTCCCTGCCCACGCTCCCACGCTTTGGCAGATGGCTGGTGAGCACACACAGAAAGCCGGCTCAGATCTCAGGCCAGGGAGAGACAGACCACAGACTTGAGCAAGTTTTGTTTGGGAAAACAAAAGGAGGCTGTCAGTACTCTGCCTGGTGCCCTGCCCAATGGAGAGGAGGTGTGAAATTTTAAGAACTCTGCCACAAGATTTCATTTACAGTAGCAACAAAAACCATATGATACCTAAGAATAAACCTAACCAAAGAGGTAAAGGATCTATACTCTAGAAACTACAGAACACTCATCAAAGAAATTGAAGAAGACACAAAAAGATGGAAAAACATTCCATGCTCATGGACTGGAAGAATAAAGATTGTTAAAATGTCTATCCTGCCCAGAGCAATTTACACTTTCAGTGCCATCCCTATTAAAATACCACTGGCATTTTTCAAAGAACTAGAACAAGAGCTAGAACCAGAAAAGACCCTGAATCGCCAAGGAAATGATGAGAAAGAAAAACAAAGCTGGGGGCGTCACATCACCTGACCTCAAGCTCTATTACAAAGCTGTGATCACCAAGACAGCATGGTATTGGCACAAAAACAGACACATAGACCAGTGGAACAGAGTAGAGAGCCCAGATATGGACCCTCACCTCTATGGTCAACTAATCTTTGACAAATCAGGAAAAAATACCCAATGGAAAAAAGACAGTCTCTTCAATAAGTGGTGCTAGGAAAATTGGACAGCTACCTACAAAAAAATGAAACTTGACCGTTCCCTTACACCATACACAAAGGTAAACTCCAAATGGATGAAAGACCTCCATGTGAGGCAGGAATCCATCAGAATCCTAGAGGAGAACATAGGCAGTAACCTTTTCAACATGGACCACAGCAACTTCTTTCAAGATATGTCTCCAAAGGCAAAGGAAACAAAAGCAAAAATGAACTTTTGGGACTTCATCAAGATTAAAAGCTTCTGCACAGCAAAGGAAACAGTCAACAAAACAAAGCAGCAACCCACGGAATGGGAGAAGATATTCACAAATGACAGTACAGACAAAGGGCTGATATCAAGGATCTATAAAGAACTCCTCAAACTCAACACACACGAAACAGATAATCATGTCAGAAAATGAGCAGAAGACATGAACAGACACTTCTCCAATGAAGACATACAAATGGCTAACAGGTACATGAAAAATTGTTCAACATCACTCGGCATCAGGAAAATACAAATTGAAACCTCAATGAGAAACCACCTCACACCAGTCAGAATGGCTAAAATTAACAAGTCAGGAAATGACAGATGTTGGCGAGGATGCGGAGAAAGGGGAACCCTCCTACACTGTTGGTGGGAATGCAAGCTGGTGCAGCCACTCCGGAACATGTATGGAAGGTGTCTCAAATAGAATTCCCAATGGATGAAAGACCTAAATGTGAGACAGGAAACCATCAGTATCCCAGAGGAGAACACAGGCAGCAACCTCTTTAACCTCGGCTGCAGCAACTTCTTACCGGACACATCTCCGGAGGCAAGGGAAACAAAAGCAAAAATGAACCATCGGGACCCCATCAAGATGAAAATCTTCTGCACAGCAAAACAAAACAATCAGCAAAACTAAAAGGCCGCCTACAGATTGGGAGAAGATATTTACAAATGATATACCTGATAAAGGTTAGTATCCAAAATCTATAAAGAATTTATCTAACTCAACACCCAAAAAACAAATAATCCTGTTAAGAAATGGGCAAGAGGCATGAGTAGACATTTCTCCAAAGAAACATGCAGATGGTCAACAGACCCATTGAAAGACGCCCAACATCACTCATCATCAGGGAAATAGAAATTAAAAACCGTGATGAAATACCACCTCACACCCATCAGAATGGGTAAAATTAACAATTCAGGAAACAACAGGTGTTGACAAGGATGCGGAGTAAGGGGAAACCTCTTGCCCTGTTGGTGGGAACACAAGCCAGTGCAGCCACTCTGGAGAATAGTATGAAGGTTCCTCAAAAAGTTAAAAATAGAGCTACCCTACAACCCAGCAACTGTACTACAAAAATAGTGATTCAAATGGATACATGCCCCCTGGTATTTATGGTAGCACTATCAACAATAGCCGAATTATGGAAAGATCCCAAAGGTCTATCAACTGTTGAATGGATAAAGAAGTTGTGTGTGTGTGTGTGTGTGTGTGTGTGTGTGTGTGTGTGTACACATATATATATACATATTTGTATTTATATTTATACACATACATATATGTGTGTATGTATATATGTATATATGCACAATGAAATATTACTCAGCCATAAAACGGAAATTGCCATTTACAACAACATGAATGGAGCTAGAGCATATTACGCTAAGTGAAATAAGTCAGTCAGAGAAAGACAAATACCATATGATTTCACTCCTATGTGGAACTTAAGAAACAAAACAGGTGAATATAGAGAAAGGGAAGGAAAAATAAAATGAGATAAAATCAGAGCGGTAGGCAAACTATGAGAGACTCTTAACTGAGAGTTTTTGGAGGGAGGTGGACAGGAGTGGGTTTAATGGGTGATGGGGATTAAGGGGGGCACTTGTGATGAGCACTGGGTGTGGTATAGATGTGAGGAATCACCGAATTCTACTCCTGAAACCAGTATTATACTGTATGTTAACTAACTAGAATTTAAATAAAAACTTGAAGAAAAAAAAACAGTTACCATATAATACTGAGTTTCTTTAGGAACTTCTTAAAAATAAGAAAGGCCTATTTCGTCTAGGAAAACATAGATTTTAAATGTAAGATCATGTTTGTGTCTCCATGCCTGGACTGCTTTCTCTCCTGAGAATTAAAAATGTCATTTGTTACTGTGACTGAATCATTTGCCTTTAGGTTAGAGACTGGTCCACCAGGCAATTCCTCCATATTACTCATCTAATTTTTTAGGTTTCTTTGATCTTTTATACTCTCAAAACTTGAGGGCCAGAATGATTGCTCCATTAACAGCCTCAGGATAAGGGCCCACTGTAAATTAGTGTGTGGCTACAGGCTCGTTTGGGCATCGGAGTCTCCAGAACCCAATTTTTAGGTATGAAAGAAAGCATATTCAGTCACATTTTGGCTAGAACTGTCACTGAGTTAGAAACTTTCCCAGTTATGTTAGTGCTGTGTCCCCGACTTCATCACTCAGGGATGGCACAACCACACAAGCAAAAAGTCCAGGATGGATGTCAACCTAAAACTTAAGAGAGAGAAGGAGGCCTCACAACCAACTAGCCGCCATTTTTATCACAATGACCCACACGATTATTATAGATTGAATTGTCTCTCCCAAAAGAAGACATGGTGAGTCCTAACCCCCTACTTCACAGTGCGGCCTTACTTGGAATAGGGTGGTTGCGGATGGATTTGTTGGAGATGAAGTCCTGCCAGAGTACGGTGGGCCCTAACCCAACAGGGCCAATGTTCTTATAAGAAGACGGCCATGTTGAGAGAATGCCCTTTGATGGCGGAGGCAGAGATTGAAATGATGTTGTGGCAAGCCAAAGAGCACCACGGATTGGGGCCAGCCACCAGAAGCCGTAATGAAGCAAGGAAGGATGTCCCCCCAAGTTTCAGAGGGAGCGCTGTCCTGCCTGCACGTTGACATCAGACATCTGGCTTCCAGAAGTGTGAAATGATAAACTTCCATTGTTTTGCGCCACCCAGCTTGTAGTGCCTTGTTCTAAAAGTTCTAGAAACCAACTGTGATCATCAACACAATTGCCTCATCTAAATCCTGGGATTTTTTTTTCCACCGAATCTGGATGCTCCCTCTGCATGCACACTCCCGTTCCTCCCTGCGTCTCCCACAAGCACACAAAGAGCAAGTAACCCAGGAACGCATCTGTGGACGGACAGATTTCTCTTTCAGACTGTAGGAGCCGTCCGGCACTCGCCCATGCGTGGCCCGCACAGGAGAGAGGGGCTCCTACAGGAATCAGCCATCCTCTTTGGCTGGATGAATAAAAGAAGGTTTTGAAAAACCTAAATGCCATCCATGAATGTGCAGCGCAGTCCTTCTTAGTTGAGACAGCACGTCAGGAGGGGAAAAGGTGTCTGTGTGCTGGCGCACAAGTCCATTGTACAGGCTGGACGTGCCTCATTGTTTCCAAGGCGCATCTAGGTCCAGTCCAGTGACTACTTGTCTTATCTTCCCTTGTCCTCCTCCCTCCAGGTCCCCACGTCTCCCACCACTCGTCCTCGCGAAGTCTCCAGATGTGGGAGGCGGGTGGACTAGAGCATTTCTTCCCCCTAAACCAGTGTTCAAGTGCATTAATGTGAGGAGTCCCAGAAAAGGATTGCTTGCCTGTATCTTCTGTGTGATTAACTGAAAACCCATCCAAGCCCTGAATTGCATAAAGAGGGTCCTACATCCCCCTCTCCATCAGTGATGGTCCTACATCCCCCTCTCCATCAGTGATGGCTCTGCATGTTTGGAACATCTGGTCCCTTACCTGGGAATGCAAGGAGGACCTGAGTTCTGATTGGCTGTGCTGCTGAAGTTGCTACAAGACCCTGACCTGGGGGTTAACGTTTTACTCTTAGTTCAAGGATAACGGGCGGGGGTGGAAGGGGTTGTTATAGCTGCTTCCTCAGACCCCTGGAATTACAAACGTACAGAAGGTTCATGAAGCAACATGAAAATGTCAAACTCTGCCCGCACATCTGAGAACATTGGCTGTGTTGTACCACTTTCCTCAGGCAGGATGGCATCAGTATAATAAATATAGGGGAAAAGAGGGGTTTAAAGTTCATTGTAGCCAGCATTATTTATAAACATCTGCTCCCCTCCGTCCCTTCAGTTTTGCTATTAGAGCTGTCACAGGCTCAGAAAGGGACAACTTCATTTCTTAGAATCAGTTCTGGGCAAGCAGGAAAGTGGCAGCTCTCAGCTTACTTCGTGCTCAGGAACCAGTGACCTCCTTTTAGCTGGGGAGCTCACATGCTTGCTGCCCAGCTGGTTTAGTGGAGAGGAAAGAGCCCCGGATGCAGGCTCAGCCTTTCTGGAGAGTTCTCTGAGGCCCTAAGCCCTTCCAGCACCAAGACTGGCCATTCTGCCTCCAAGTTCCCTGTGCCCTTGGATCTTTCACTCTGTTACTGATAATTCACCGACCTACATTTTCTTATCCTCTTCTGTACCTCTCCAGCTCTGTCCCCTCCCTAGTCACTCTGCAGCTAGTACTGAAACTCACAAGTGCCTCCCCTGTGTCAGGCCCTGTGCTGGGTTTATCAGCAGTGGATGTAGTGACCCGAACAGACGATAAGACAGGCACCGTGACCCCCTTTGGCTGATGACAAGGGTGAGGTTTGGAGAGGTTAACCCAGGTCCCAGAGATTGATAGAGGAGAGGAGCCTCAGTTCCTCCATGGGTTATCCTACACCAAAGCCCACCTGAGCCTTGTCACTGCCTCATGGACTCTTACGTCATCAGCCCTTGAACCCTCAGTAGAGAAACAGGAAAATCTCAAAGGAGGTGCAGCTCACAAGCAGAAAGTAATTACCTGGTATTTCTTCAATTTAATTACACATGATCTATGCTGCGTACGTGACATATGTCCATACATAATCATAATTCCTTTTTCAAGTCTTATTACATAATTTCTTTTTCAAGTCTTATTCACTATTGTATGTGGGAGATCTGTCATTTGTCAGCTGCGTGGGTCTCCCCGGGGATGGCAGGAGATGTCTCCTTCCATGCTGTATTAGTCAGGGTACTCCAGAGAGACAGAACCAATAGGATATACATAGCGTATATAAATATAATACCAATCAAGAGGTTTATCATAAGGAATTGGCTCACACGATCGTGGAGGCTGGCAAATCCGAAATCTGAGTCATGAATGGCCCCGTTGGAGACGGAAGGCCCGAAGGTGGTGCAGAGCCAGGAGCAGCCAGGGTTGAGTTCAGAGGCAGGCAGGCAGGAGAGAGCGCTCTCGTACTGGGGCGCGATCAGCCTTCTCTTCCGCAAAAGCCGTCAGCTAATGGGGCGAGGCTGACCTGCATTACAGAGGACAATCTGTTGACTCCGTTTACTGATTCAAGTGTGAATCTCAACCAGAAAACACTCCCACAGAGACACCCGGAATAACACGGGAAGGAATGTCTGGGCCTCTCGTGCCCGCCGTGCATGCCGGCTCCGGGTATGGGGGTGACCATGGCCTGCAGGGTTGTGGTGAGGACACGGGCAGGGATGAATGACTGAGGTCTACCTGGGCCCCAGGGGAAACGGGGCGGCGGACCGAGAGTTCCCCTCTGCGTCTCGCCTTTGTGTCACAAAATCACAGGGAAGAGGGTCTGAGAACTTCCTGCCAAAAAAGTTATGGGAAACTACATAATTCATAGGGGACAGTAGCTGGTAGGAATTAAGTTCCCTACTCCATTTTTTTTTTACCTGACATGATTGTTAATTTCTAGCATACTGTCTCTTTCTGAGAGTGATCACTTTAATGGTTGAAGAAATTTTATGTCAAATTACCCATATTGATGCAGGAGGATAAAGAAAATACTATTCATATGCCTCTGTTCTTTTCTTTTCTATTTGTTAGAGCTTGGAGATGAAGTAAGGAGTCTGTTAATTTGAAAGAATCTTCTGTTAGTAAGCTCCCAAAATAGGGACCATTTTGTTTGGTTTGGGTGCGATCTGGGCCTGAGGGTGTATCTGAAAGGTGTGTGTTCGGCTGGCGTAGAACAACGTGCACTGGAGGTTCTCAAGTTGTTGATATACAAATTCTAAGTCCTGTATGTATGTTGTTTTGTATTGCTTCTGTCTGTCTGTCTGTCTGTTTGTTCTCTAATAGACCAGGCATTTGGAAAGACCTGAAGACCATGGGCTCAGTGTCTCTCTTTATATTCTTCGTCACACTGCTCGTTCTGGGCAGACAGGTAAGACATCGCTTGTTCACGTAACTTCCTCTCAAGTGCTGTGTCAGTAATACTTGGTTTGCACGTGGACTCGGCTTCGGGTCTAAAAACAGAGTCCGCCCGTGATAATCACGATAATACTTCGCTGATGTGCTTTGTAGCTACTTTCATGCAAACACATCAGAATAATTGTATCACTTAGGAGAAACGTGAGTGGATGTGCGTAGGGAAATGGAAAATGTCTCTCATTTCTTCCACAAGAGGCAAATTTTGCGAACGGTAGAGATGTGAGCCCATTTCCCGCTACATCTCAAAAGAACGTGGTGGGTTCTGTAAGCTGACAAGAATGTTCTCTCAGTAGCTGATGCTCTTTGGAAAAATACCCCCTACACTGGGGTTTTGTTTGCATTTCAGAAAGGGTGGCCTGTTTCTTTTTCTTAGAAAGGGATATGAGTACCTTTGCCATCACTTGCAATCACTCCTAAATTATAGCCCTCTGTTCAAAAATCGTCATCTGTGCTGTGATGGGAACCGTCGCTCCTTGGGCTCCCACCCTGCTTCTAGTCTCCAAGGAGAGGCCGTGGGTGCCGGGTTTTCAAGGACAGTGTTCTTGCTCTCGCTGCACACGAGGACGATTGCCCAGAGAACAAGGATTCATTGCATGCCATGCACTCTGCCTTCACCAGAGTTTGCTTGGAATTCTTGGATGGATGGTGTGACACAGAAAAGCGATTTATATAGAAATAACCAACTAAGATGCAAAGCCACTTAAATTATATAGATGTCCCCACCCGGCTAAACAGTAGGAAGTTAATAATCGCACAGTGAGAGCAGAGGCCGGATCGGTGGCTACCAGTGCAGCAGCCTGGAAACACTGTCGCCTCCCCTCGTGCCTTCCTGGGAGCTCCAGTCTCCCTGGAGCTGAGCTGGGGTCCTGCTGCAGAGTTCTAGAACAGCCCGTCCCCTTCCCAGCCCACCCTGCCTCCATCCCTGGCATGTGCTTGTAGTCTTGACCCTCTGCACGTTTCGGGTGACCCACTAAACCATGCCTGCGCTTTTTTCCTGGTTCATCGATTCTCCCGAGACCTGGCTTTCTCCACTCTTGACCTGCTTTCTGCTCTCACTCTTGGAGAAAAGGCATGTCCACTCTCCGGAAACCCTATTAGAAGTGAACGATGGGAAAGGAATGCGCTTCCATGCAGAACATCACCTGTGTGGTCACTCCTCCGGAAACAGGGCGGCCCCTCTGCGGGGTCTCCTGCTTCTCCATTTCATCCCAGGGACGTTTGGTCCTTCATTTTCCCCTCCCAGAGTGATCACCCAAGGTTGCTTCACAACAGTACTTTTTAAGGACCTAGAAATCAAACCCAATTCTCCCCGCTCTTTTATTGGTCACTGCGATGACAAGTGCCCAGTACCTCTATGCTTGTGGCCGTGTTGCTGCCTCTAGTGGCTGCCCAAGATCCGTTACTCTCTGGCGTGAGAGAAACAACCCAAAGGGTTCAAGATCATGGTGGGGCATAATTTAACACAATAGCTCTGACCCCCGTCTTACAGGGAGTCTTTTCTTGTTACGTCACTAATGTTGACAAGAGATCATATAGACACTCAGAGGCCTGAAAAGTCCCTGCTCCCTCCAGGGACGATGGTGTTAATGATCATTCTCTGACAGCTGGCATCGGGATGTGCCAGGGTGAGCCAGGATGGTGGTCCCAGGTCTTCTGGGCTCACAGGAACGTCCAAGTTTTTGTCGTCTAGTGCTCTGCATGCCCTTCTGAAAACACAAGTAGGTCACAAATGTCCGATATTTAAAATAAGGCTTTTAAGTTTCATAAATGGGTATGGACTCAGGCCACTAATTTCCCAGGTGGGGTGTGTGTGTGTGTGTGTGTGTGTGTGTGTGTGTGTGTGTTTAGAACAACAGTGTGGACATTTTACAACTTATTTTCGTTGTCATTTTTCCTCATGACTCCCCTGCCCCGTGACCATCTTTTTTGAAATGATGGTGATGTTTTTGTTTTCTGAGCAAATTAGCATGCTAAATATTGCTCTGGGTATCTGAGACACCTTAATAAAACCATAACACACCTCCTGGAAAAGAGCTGGGGTTCTACTCTCTGTATTGAAATACAGTCTGCCGTAAAAATGTCCACCTGAATTCAGGGGCCTCTTTTGAGAAACGAAGATTCTCTGTTTTGCTCCTGAGTTTAAATGATCACACACTACCTTGAGGGTCTGCATTTCACGTGGGCTCCTACAAGATTTAGATCTGGGCAGGTGGCAGTCTGGTGGCCTCAGTTAGGCTGAGGTCCCCACGTGCAAGGCCTCAGAGCCCAGGAAGGTGTGGAATCACATGCCGCCTGCCGCCCCCCCCACCCCGCCCGGGACCACCTCTTCTGTCCACATAGAAAGATGTAAACCCCTCTAGTTGCTCGGCTTGTGTTCAGAACTAGACAAAGCGAGAACCGCCCTTGAGGCTGTGTCCGGTGGGAGAGACGGCAGCGAGGCTCCCAGAAACAGTCCGGGCTGCTTCTAGGCTCTTCCTGTCCTCTCGTCTTTGCCAGCACACATGAAGAGCAAACTCCACTCTCTGCATGGTATCTGGGCCCTGGGAACTGTCAAGTAGCCCCAGACTCTGGGAGGTGGTGGAGGATGTGGGGACATGGGATCACAAGGCAGGACTGCCGTTTTAGTTGAAGGGACATACAGCGTCTTGGAGGCAGTGGCTTCCCGTGGCCCCCCCACTGCACCCTCCATCTGACCTGCCCCGGGTATCTGCGTCAGAGCCTCTCTCCTTTCTCGTGTAAGGACACAGCCATTGCACCGTGAGCCCACCCTCCATCCCGTGTGATCTCCTTAATTACACCTTCAGAGTCTGTTTCCAGAGAAGGTCACAGTCCCAGATACTGGAGACGAGGACTGGGAACTGTCTTTCTGGGGGACACCGTTGAATCTGTTCAATGGTTGGGGACAGAAACGTCTGTCCCCCACTGGGGCTTCTCCGTGAGTTTCTAATGGGCTTGTCCTTCAAGGACCGGGTCCTCTAGCAGATGCCCTGGGGAGGCGGGAGGTAAGCACCTGCCAGAATGTTGCTTTCAGTCCAGGGAAACTGGTCCCAAAGTGTCTCTATTCCTTTCATAAGAGACTTGCCAGATGCTGCCCGTGATGCAGTCTCGGTCACTGGAGAGGCCTGAGCCACCCCTTAGTAAGGCTCCTGGAAACCCCACATGGTCCCCTGCACTGGGCCTGCTGCCTGCCCTGCCCACTCCTGGTGGGTTCCTCCCCGGGTCACTTTGTCTGATCCCAAGTGTGCATCTGGGTCTTCTCGATGCCACCATCAGGGATTGCAAGTCATCTCAGTTTAGAACCAGCCACACCACTGGGTCATCCCCCAAAACCCAGACAAATAATCTATTCTCCAAGCAACAGGCTTTTTCCAGGAAGCACAGGGCAGGATTTCTGTAAGTGCGGAATGTGGAAGATTTGGCATTAATGTAAAAATTTAATATAAACAAACATTAAAAATACCTCATTTGCAGTCTTAAAAAAAAAAAAAAAGCCTCTACGAAGTAAAAATAAATTCCACACCAGAGGAGGAGGAATAATTTTTGAGCATATCATACGTGGTTTGAATCAAACCTAAATGATGAATGATCATTGTTCTTTCAGGTTTCCAAATGTGAATTTTTTTAGTTGCCATCTGTGCATGGGAGGCTGTGTGTGTGTGTGGTTTGTACTACACTAACAGAATTAATCAAACCAATAAAACAGACCCCCAGCATTGATTTCTTCTTTGCATTTTTTTTTTTTTTTTGGTCAGGAAGTTACTGTTTGGCTGGAATGCACCCCATTAGGCTCTGGTCTCACAGGAAGATTCTTTTAGGGCTGTTTCACCATATAAAATTATTTACATCATAGCAGACGTAACACGATGCCAAAATCAAGGAAACCCTTTCTCAGGAAGCAGGCCTCTCTAGCTCTATGTTAATAATAACAGTTTTAAAAAAATTAAATTTTTTTTACATGATAAAGCAGGAACACATACGTTTTTACTAGCAGGCATCATCTGAATTAAATGATCCCCAAACGAACTTTTGTGTGAATACAACGTCATTCTCTCAGCACAATGCCATTCTAAATGAAGAAAGACGGAGTTTTCAGTGAATACTTAATCTCGGAATTTTGTGGTGGGGAGAACTGATTTTCAAGGAGTCAGGGCAAACTGCCACAAAGGAGCGCCCTTAGTTCATAAATGCACATTATCCCACAGCGCGCTCTCTCGGCTAATGTATTTCCCATTTTTCATTCATTCATTGTTTATATCCCATTATGCCTCTTCTCCAAAGATAGTGCGAGCCATCTTTTTATTAACATAACTTTGCAAGAAGCCTCCCACGTCACTGACATCACCGCCCACCCCCTACCCCCGTCCCATCCTGTCCCCAAGGCTGGTTCTTTCCCAAACTTGCTGTTTTGCCAGTGCAGGTGAGGGGTTGGCGGGGACACACGTGGGGGCAGCCGCGGGCTTTGTAGGGAGGGAGACCGTTCTGTTCGGGGGGTTCTTTTTTCAGTTTTGTTTCATTCTTTTTGTTTTCTCTTTAAAACCTCCGCTCTCTGGCAGGACGAGATGCCCTATCGTTTCTTTACCTCTGTGTCCTCTTGTAACAGAGTGAATATTACTGTAGGTTAGACTTCTTATGGAAGAACAAGTTCAAAAAAGAGCGGGAGGAGATAGAAACCATGGAGAACCTGAACCGCGTGCTGCTGGAGAACGTGCTGCCCGCGCACGTGGCGGAGCATTTCCTGGCCCGGAGCCTGAAGAACGAGGTGGGGCGCCACGGGGCGGTGGGCTGGGGCAGGGCGAGCCGCTTGGCCGGGACCTGGAGGCCGGTGGCCCTTCGGACACCTGCGTGCTGCAGATGTCCGCTAGTGGCCTCAACGGGTCCGTTTTGAGACGATGCTGATGGGTTTATAGGGACACCAGCAGGGACTAGTGAGTTAGACTCACCTCCGAACGTGGATTCATTATTCCTGGTTTTTCTCGGGGTGCGGCGGGAGGCTCTGGGGTTCCCGGCAAGTCACAAAGTGGCCTCTCTGTGGTGTGAGGGCCGCCTCCCTAACCGGCACAATTCTAGCAGGCATCCCATGGCTCTCAGCCACTAGAGAGCCTTAGAATTTCAAAGACCGCGCATAGAATTGAGGCGCTGTCTGCACAAGAGCAGGTCCAAGACTTGGGTCTGCTCCCTCGAGTGGGTAGAAGTGGTGATTTCTGGGAGCGTCTGAGGGGAGGGATCCTTAACTAGAATTGGAAAGACCAGGGTGTCGTCGTCACGTCAAAATGGCTGATGAAATCAGATGTCACGACATCTCTTTCACGTTCCTGACTACAAGAGTCAGCGGGTGGATGGATGGGGGCAAACCCATGTTTGAGCACCACTGTGTGCGAAGACTTGCGTTTGGCGCCGTGGGGGGTCCACAGGTGAGGTGCGGTCCGTGTGTGGGGGAGGTTCTCAGTTGGGATCAGGAGCAGGTGAGGGATCTGGGAGCCCGAAGATGCGGGAACTTGCTCATGGAGAGGCTATGCCTCCAGGATGCTGGGTACAAAGCAGTGTCAAGTAAGAAGGCTCGGAGCAGTAGTTCCCCGGAGCGTGTTTAAAGTTGTTGGGTAGAAAGCACCCGGCGGTGAGTAGGTGCTGAAGGTCATCACCATCGTCCTCCTGGAAGCCTGCCAGCCATGGTGAGCCCGTCAGGGTCCCACCGCAGGTTTCTCTGACTGTGGACCGCTCACTCGTCCGTTTCTCCCGCTGCTCTCTGCAGGCGGTCGGTCATCCGGCACCTGCCGGCCTGCTGCTGGCAGATAATGACATCCCTGCTTCTGTTAAGAAGGAGCCACCTGCTTTCAGTAGCAACAGAGAGCATGTTTGTCTGTCTGCCTCGCTCGCAGTTCAGCTCATAAATTCAGCATGTGCTGAATGTCACCCCTGCCCTGTGGCCAGGCTGGTGCTGGGCCTGGACACAGATGGATGAGACAGAGGCGGCCCCATCGCCTGGAGGGGACAGCATCCTCCTGTGTGCAAGCAGACTGGCATGAATGTGTGAGTCCAGAAAGAGGAAGTGGCTTCCGAAACTGAAAAGAAAGTTCTAGAACTGGCTGGGGGATGGAGATGGGGAGGGAGAGAGTGAGAATATTCTGGCTCAGGAGGTACCTCTCCGCGTGGGCATTTCAGGAACTCTTCAGGGACGAAGTAGGAATCGTGTCACGACATCAGGCCTATGCCGTGTTTCCGTCTTTATCAGATAAGGAAAGTGGGTTCCTTGGGGGGCCTCATACATGGCCCCTTCACTCCTGTGTGTACTTGGAGCCTGTCTTGGGCCCCAAGGAATCCCCAGCTCGCCGGTGGCTCCCGAGGATGGCTGGTCCCCACCGGCAGGAGCCAGAGTCTGGACCCAGGCCACCCTGTTGGGAAGGAGACAGGCGCTCCATTTTGGAACCTTCCAGACTCACTGCCATGGGCTGCTCCAGGCCCCGGAGCTGCAGACCCATGGCAGGGGTCTTTGGTTTTCGCTCCGGGTGCCGCGATCCCCGCACGTCATTGCTGTGTTTGCCCTAGCTGCCCGGTTTGCTCAGAACAGTAGAGCGACACTCGCGGAATCTTACGCTGGGAGCTTCGGGCCAGCGAGACGGTCCCTGACACGCTGGCGTCATGCTGCGCGGCTGTGGGCGGCAGGGGCTCTGTCGGGGGACAGACGACACACGACTGTCCTCGGTTGTGACTTCCGTACCGCACCGCTAGGTTTTGTCAGTTAGGTTAAATGGCGGAGGGGGGAGGGGGGCGGCTACCCAAGCTGCCACTGTTGAGTCTAGAGGATTGAAAACTTCCAGGGATCCCCGTCGGGCCCCGCAGGTCAGGAGTGTCCGCCCACGTCTGCTCAAAGGCAGCGCAGCGGCCAGGACGGCTTGTGCTCTGCGGCTGCCGAAGACCAAACGCTCGGTGCAGCAGATTCTCCCGGTGATGAGCCTCCTGGGGAACATCCTGAATGCAAAACAGAGCTCCCTGTGCAGGAGAACAAGAGAGAGAATCGCTACCCCCCCCCCAACAGTCCTGAGCACCCCACCGGGAGTCTCAGTTGGGGGGGTGGGAATCATGTTTTTCAGGTTTTTTCCCCCCAGGACTCCTAACGAGGTTACTCTAAGGAGACTCATTTGAGGGCATAAACCATAGCAAACTCCTGCCTCGTCCTTCTGACTTCCTGACAGGTTGGCTGCCCGCCGTCTCCTGTCCCCATCAGACCTTTTGTCCTCGCGTGACTGTCCCAGGACAGAAGAAACCATTCCCCACCCCAGCGATGGGGAATCCTGGCCTCGGAGCCCCAGGCCGGCCAGGCTGCTGTTGCTTGGCCTTGGGCAGCCAAGCGATGATGGATGATGGCGTGTGTGCGGTTTGACGGCTCGGAGCCCGTCAAGGCCCTCAGGTGTCAGGGCCGAGTAGGTGCCCCCGGTGTGAGCGCTCGCTCTCCCTAAGGCTTCCTGAGGGGGAGGTCCGGCTGTTGTGGAATGGTGCGGTCCCCGGAGACGGATCTTTTCCACCAGATTCTAGACCAGGCATGGCAGAGAGCCACCAACAGGGACCGTGGGAGAGCCCTGCACCCAAAAGCAAGGCTGCTCGAAGGGAAGAGATGCCTGGCCCGCCTGCCCCCCGTGCCAGCTTTCCTCCTCGGGCTGGGCCCTGCTTCGTGGCTGAGAGCACAGGTCTGGTCCCAGCCCTGGCACTTCCGAGCTGTGGGACCCAGGCCTCCTTCCTCTCAGAGTCCAGGACTGATTTTCAAAGCAGTAATTCATGCAAAGCTCTTGGAGTGGTGCCTGGCATGCCGTCCACACTCGATTTTAGTTATCTTGTAAGTAAATACCCCAGATTTATGCAAAACTTAAGAATCACTGCCCACTGGAATTTACTAATAGTTTCAAGGACGTCTTCTTCCCCAGCGATTACATGGCCCGAGGAGGGTGGAGAGCAAACCCCGATGTAATCTGTTTGCCCTCCATTCTGATTCCCGCAGCTCCTCCTCTGGGGGGTGGGCGGAGCTCCCACGCCTGCTGAACGCAGAGACCCAGGGCTTTACTTTTATAGCTGTGGGGGCGGGGGTGGTGGGGAGGGAGACAAGAGCATGCCTTCCAGTTCACTATAAGCATTAAGTACCAAGGCTTGGTTTTCTGGAACATTCCTTGGGAACGTGACATATGACCTTGGCCAGGACCCACGTTAGCAAAGAGCCTTCCAGCTCTTTCTGATTCTGCAGCCCACCAGATGGATGTTCAGAGGAAATGAATTTCCCTTCAGAAGTCGAGAATGGTTTAATCACAATAACAATGCCCGAAAGTTTTGATTTCGATGAAAACCTGTTCCCTCCGCCTGTGCTCCCCGCATGTGGGCAGAAGACGGCCTGTGTCTGCAGGCACCTCTTCCTTCCCGCGGGGTATTTGTTTTGCTTAGCGCTTCTGCACGCCTCCCTCGGCTGCCCAGGGTCTTGGCCAGGTCTGGGCAATAGGCCATCCAGGCTCAGGGAGAGAGCCCTGTGTGCCGGGCCCCGAGCCCTTGAACTGCCCTTGTGTTGCAGGAATGTTGCGAAAGGCCTCTTGAGCGGACATCAAAGCTAGCTTTCATCTCTCATTGAAAAGACTATGTTTTGTCACCGACTGGACCCTTTGCCAAGTCTTCAGGTGGTAAGGAGGCTTGCAGTTCTGAACCAGGCAGCCTCGTTGCGGGAGAGCAGAGGCCTGATCAGAACAGGACCCAGATGTCCCTGCGGGGACTCACCAGGTGCACAGGCAGCACCGTCCTTCCCAGCCATGGGCCCACACCGCCACCCCGTCCAGCCAGACCCCCTGACCATGTTCCTTGTAAAGTCAGGCTAGAATGCCACCCGGCTCACTAGAGGGGCCTTTGTGCTGTCTAATTACTTGACACCCCAGAATAAATTCGGGCGTTAGGTGACAGTTGGGGACCCAGGCGCTACATGGTTAGTACGTAGGTCAACTGGGAGCGGGGGGAGGTGGAGGATGGGAGGTCCTCCTGGCCACGAAATGAATCAGGAGGAGAGAGCGCTGATGTGGGAGTTCGGAAGCTGAGTGCTAGTGTCAGTTCTGAACGTTTTCTAGGCTTCCAAGCAGACACGTCCACGCCTGGGCCTACGCAGCCCCAATCAGGCTTTGTTCTCATGTTCTCTCTACCGGCGCGCGCTCTCCAGTGAGACCCTGGGCTCCTTAGGGCAGGGCTTGTGTTGCTCATCTGTGGGTCCGAACACGTGGCATGAAGCCCAGCATGCAGCCGGCCCCCCGGGGGAGGATGTGAGTGAGCGGGCACGCATGCACACGCGCACACACTGGCCGGATGCTAACGTGAGTTTCTGCCTGTGACCCACAAGCAGGAGCTCCCATGTTCCAGAGAGGGCACTGAACCCTTTGCTCATTTACAAATGCCCTTCCTGAACACTGGTTGCAGGATTCTCAGCCCTTCCCTCGCAGGAAGCATCCGAATGGTCCGGAGGCTGGAGGAGGGCTGCTGGACAGGATGTAGTGAGAGGTCGGCCCCCCGGGGATCCTCCCTTCACCTCGAGCCTTGTGCGTGGGCCAGATCCTGCCATGTGTACCCTATGCTGGGGCCACTGATGGTATCCTGGGAAACCACCTACCTCTGGGGGACACAGGTGGCAGGCAGGCCCCAGACAAGTGGAAAATGCAGAGGGCAGGGACTGATCAAAGTGTCTGGGCCGAGAGCGCTGGGACTGCGGGTGGGGACGTAACTGTCAGGGCTTGAGAGGGCAAAGGGGGCTGAACGTTGCTCGGGGCCAGAGCAAGAGAAGGACAGTTGGCCAAGGGTTCTCTGAGATGCTGTTCTGCAGAGCCACCTGGAGGGGTGAACAGGCCCCAGCAGAGAAGCTGTGAGAGCAGGAGAGCCTGGGGCAGAGAGTAGTCCCAAGCAGGAGGGAGTGTATCGTCCACAGCAAGGGAACCTCGGGCGGGATGCTGAGTGGTGGAGGAAGCGACGGGGAGTCCTCAAATGACCCACGGCAACGTCTGCCAGGCGCGAGTGCCCCGGAGCGTGAGTCAATGGACTGCTTTCCCACTCCATCAGACACGTCCTTCTCTCCCTGGCCTGTGCCCCTGGAGGTCTGCAAGGCCTGGCTAAGCATGTTGGGGAGGGTCGAAGCCGACACATGTAAGAGAGAGTGTAGAAGCCCGTTGGGCCCCTTGCCCCCCAGGCTCCCCCCGCTGCAGCAGGCTCATGCTGCTGAAGGAGAGCCTCACATGCAGCCAGGTTCTGAGTTTTGACCTCTCGTTGGGCTGGGCACTTTAATTATTGACAGGGGGAATTGAATCACCCAAGAGTGATTGTCCCAAGTCTTCGACCAGGGTTGGCTTGGGTAGGAGGAGAACAGGTGTCACTCACTCAGCAAACTGCAAGGGGCAGTGGGCACAGAGACGCAGTTGTTCTGTTCTTATGTCTTAATTACTTGAGCTTGTTGGCAGAGTAGTTCTATGGGAGCGAGGGTTGAAATGACACCTAAGCTCATTTCTAACTCCAAAGCTCGGTGATGCCTCTTGGCAGCCGTGTGCCCAACCAGACTCACCCATTCTAGACTCTGAATTCCAGAATCTCCCCAAAGGCTGCCCACTTGCCCTGCCTCCATGCCCAGATCCTCTGGAAATATGAGACAAGCACAGACCATCCGCCAATCAGCTCGTGGTCCTCTCTGGCCCCAAGCCCAACCCAAAGACCTGAGGGGACCTCTCATGAGTTTAGGGTATGGTTCTAAGCTCTGCACATGTCACTGGCGCCAGAGAATTTATGAAGCTTCCCATGGGTGAAGTTTCCCTGCTTCTCAAGAAGAGTCCTTGAGCCTTGACTTGGGGACCACGGGGCCAGAGACCCAGGCCCATCCTTGGTGTTTCCCCAAAGGTTCCCAGTGCCTGCTCTGTAGAGAGAGTGGCTGGGAGGTTTGCAGCCCAAGCCCCCAGCAGCACTCACCACCTGCAAAGTGTCCGAGCAGGCCTGAGCCGGCTCCGGGGCCAGCGGGAGCCTTGCTGTGCCGCCGCACTCGCCTGACCGTCCATTGCCTCGTTCAGCCTGCGGCTCGTAATCCAGGCTGCCCAGCAGAAAAACCCATGGACCTTTTCCAAAACATACACACCGTGGGTCAGGGGGAGACCCATTGGTGACTCTCCCATGCATTCCTATCTGAGGACAGCGGAATGAGGTAACACACGAGACTCCCTCCAACAGATACATCTTGTTTTATCAGACTCCAAACCGGTGCTGTCAAAGTGCGCCCTCACCCACACTGCCACGTTCAGTGTTGTGTTTCCTTGTCTCCCATTTCCGCCTGCCCTTCAAGACCTCGGGGGAAGGAGAAAAGGTCCCATGATCCACACGTGGTGGGAGGCCCACACTGCCCCTGAATCAGCCACACGCTCTGTGGTCATCGGGACATGCGGGTTCACATGTAAAGTGTAGCGTCTGTAAGGGTCAAGTGTGCATCAGACTTGGTAACTGTGACCTTGGGCAAGTAATGTAACTGCCCTCGACCTCAGTGTCCCCTTCTGTACATTGAGAATAATAGCACAGCCTCGTAGGACTGTAGCCAGGGGCAAGTTAATTAAGCCTGTGGAGTGTTCAAGCAGCAGGTGCTGGGTCAGTGCTGACCATGGCCTTCCTCTTGTCATCATCATCTTTCCCCAGACTTTCTCACTCTGGCCAGTGTCAGCAGACAGTGGGGAACACGCAGGGGACAGAAAACACTCTTTGTCTTGCAGATGTACTCCTTTTCCTGAGGAGTAGGGAGGCCAGTGAAATGCGTATTTCTTTGATAAAACTGGCATTATTAACTAGAACAGGCTTCTAGGGGGTTCTGTCTCCCCAGTACCCTGACTCCCCGGCTTCATCAGCATCACTAGAATCTAAGCTCGCCTGTCACATGGGCCCCCATTGCCTTCCCAGGGTATGAATGCTCACAAAAGAACTCAGACAAAGTACCAGCCCGCACAATGAGCCAGCTCAACCTTGTTGAGAGCCGAGTAGAAAAGAAAAACCTTGATTCCGTGGTCCGTGTATTTTGTGAAGATTATGAGACAGGAGCCAAAGGCGTTCCAGGGCGGCTGGCCCTGAGCACAAGACGCCGGCGTAAGTCTCGCTTTTTCAGGAAGTCATTGTGACCTTCACGGGTCGCCGTTGTCCTGATGCGTTTGTTAAGAGACCTCAGTGGGGGGAGAACGGTTCCTCTGAGAGGCTCTTCTGAGAGCCCTTTACAGGGCTGTTGAGGTCGCGGGCTCCCTGGGTGCCGCAGAGAGCAGAGCTCACCATACAGCCATGCGGAGTCCGTCCCCCCTCCGCCAGGCACACAGGAAGTCCTGGCCACCTGCATTCTTTCTCCACTTTGAGGTCAGTCATCTTGTTTAACAGAACACTCCTCACGGTCCCTGGTGGAGGGGGCATTTCCCATGCTGCCCTGCGCCCACCGTGGCACCTGGCCTTCCTGCCAGTGTCGTGTCACCTGTGGGCCCTGATGAGCCAGCGCCAGTGGGAGGACAGCTCCTCACCGAGGATCAGCCCCTGTGCCTACATAACAACCCTCCCGTTCTGAAAATGTCACTGAACTTGAAGGCTGTATGTTGAAAACAGTATGGAAACACCTTAAAATTGTATTGACAAGACATTGTAATTTTATTCACGTCTATGGATAAAGAACTATGAACCTCTTTCTATTTAAAAACTAAGGGCTATGTTGAATACAGAGTGTTGGTGTTTGATTCTGTATGAGTAAGGAAGCTGGGGAGTTTCACTGCATCTTTCTGGGGTCACTGAGACGTACCTTGACGGGTTCCATCTGCTCCTTTCAGGAGACATTAAAGAATAAAATGCACCAAGACCTCAGTGTAAAGGGGGTAGGCATCACAAGTCATTTTAGGCCCATATAGTAGTTTGGGAGATCATTTTGTTTGCCTTCAGTTGCTTAAAGGATACCTCTTATTACTAAGTCAGAAGTCTGTGATGTCTTGTCATGGTCTGAGTGGGGATGGCAGAAGGGATTCTACCGGAAGGACTCCTCCCTCTGATGAGCTGATACACAGTGGAAACAGAGGACTCGGAACCAGTCTCCTGCTCCTTAGAACCCTTCACCGGGCACCAACAGCCCGGCTCTGGAATGTGCTCGGGGCTGGTGTGGGGGAGGTGGAGTGGGACACTGGGTGATTTCTTCACCAGTTCTAACAGAAAGAAACACTTGCCTTAAGAGTGTGTTTGTTGAAAAGGTTTCCTAGTGCTCAGCTCCTCCTTTTCTCCTGGGCAGGACTTATACCACCAGTCCTATGACTGTGTCTGCGTCATGTTTGCCTCTATTCCGGATTTCAAAGAATTCTACACGGAATCAGATGTGAATAAGGAGGGCTTGGAATGCCTTCGGCTCCTGAACGAGATCATCGCCGACTTTGATGATGTATGTACTTGAGAATTACCCTTGACGGGTAGGGGTAGCCCCCGTCCCACACTGTGGCATTCTTGTGTCCATTGCAGTTGAAGTTAGTCCAGTCTTGCGGCATATCTTGAAATACATCTTTGGGTGTAATTTTGGGTGGTTGGCTAAAAATGAAAGCCTTTTGCTCTCTTATGGTCCTTGACTAATTTTGGAGAGAGAAATATGGGTTTTTTTGTGAGATAGTATGATCCCCATGTACAAGTACCAAAATCAATATCAATAAAATGTCTTTCCAGGGTACTCATGAATTTTCTCAAAAGGCTTGAGCTCCAAGAAAAATGCTTGCTTATCTCTTGATATAAAGAGAGATAATGAATGTATTTATCATAGTAGATTATTGACATACCTATCTCAGCATACTCCAAGGTCAGATATCAACTTGAATTGTGCAGGGATGACATGCTTTATTACTGAAAAAGCAGTCTGTATGAGGGATAATATATCTTAGAAGGGACAAAGTATATGCTTCAGAATTTGAAATAGGTGCCACTTTTCAATTTCCAGTATTCTGCCTACACAGAGAATGATGTGTTTTGTTTTCTGGTAAGAACAAACATGCTTGTGGTTTAAAGGATGTTGCTACATCATTCTTACAGATACCAAGCGGAATATAGCAAAATTGACATACATGAACATAGGTTCATCAGGATCCATGGAACTTTGAGATACAGTGATGAAATTACTGATGTGATATGATGGTTTCGGGCCAGGCTTCTAAATGTCTTGTGTGACCTGTACATTTCTCTGTACCCACCATTGTGACCATGAGGTTGACTCAAGACTTAGGGTGAAGTCATGGCAAGTAGAGATTCCCACTGGTTTGCCCAAAAGCCAGACTGCCAACAAAGGGTCAAGATGTTCCCAGTCCTCAGTTGGTCCCATTGTCCTCCTGAGCAGAGACAGCGTCTTTCAGAGTTTCCTGCCCTTCCTCTCTCTACCCCTTCTCTTTCCTACAGCTTCTGCTCCTGTTTTTACCTATTCTCCAACCTACCATAAGTCCTAATGTACTTGGATGGGGAGGAGGCCAGTAGGAAGCCGGTAACTGATATTAGAAACTCGGACAAGAAATATTCAGGTCAGAGCTAATGAGGGGAGACATTCTAGATCATTCTTCCCCTTACATCTAGAGCTCAGGGGAAAAAGCCAGTTCTCGGCATTATAATTGGTCATAAATCACCCTCCCCATGCACGGAAGACCTCGCCCACTGAATCATGTTTATGCTGAGCCTTTCAAACCCAGCGTTGGGAAATTTATTTGAGGCCATGCACCGTAATTTATCCTAGTTTCTTCACTAGCAGATTTTAAAAGCTAATTCATGTTAATTGGAAGTAAACCATTATACTGCATTTCCGTCCAAGGACACTGTCTTTATGGAGCATATAAAGCGTTCTTTCTCAACCAAGCCCAAGGTCAAAGTGTGAGTAAGCAGTGGTTGAAATAAGTTGTATTTCCAAAACCGTGAACTAGAGTTTGAGACTGTCTTTAGGAAGTGCACCCCGTTAAATCACCGAATGCTTGTCATTGCTTCCCAGCTGCTGTCCAAGCCGAAATTCAGTGGGGTTGAAAAGATCAAGACCATCGGCAGCACATACATGGCAGCGACGGGTCTGAGCGCCGTGCCCAGCCAGGAGCACGCCCAGGTACAGACATATCGGCCCCCCAGCAGCACACAGAGCCTCAGCTCCACCCATAGACCCTCCCCGGGGCCCAAACGGCCATGTGCTGACTCAGAAACTGTACTGTGCGTACAACCTAAACCTCAGTGATCAAGACCTAATGAGAAAAAGAGATTCCAGAGGCTTCTCAGGGTCTGTTCACAGAATTCCTTTCTCTGGTCAGCAGGGGTAGGAAAAAACAACCTGTCTGGCAGCTGCTTGATACCAGATAAATGTACAACGAAGTATAGAAGATTAGAGCTGTTTATTTTAGGATGACTCATTAAAGATGGCTCCTGGTCTTTTCATTAAAACCGATGTGGTCCAAAACCACGCTGACCACTGAGAAATTTGGTTGAGAAGGTGGTTTGGGCAAAATTGAGTATCTTCATTCAATTAACTGTAGTTTTGAGGGGGTTTTCTGTTATGTTGTGTTTTGTTTCTGTGTGTGTGTGTGTCTGTGTGTGTGTGTGTAGATATGCTGTGTAGCTTGTGGTTCAGTAAACAAGACCCCCCTCCCTTTTAGGACAGTGGGCTCCCTGATGGCTCCAGGACAGGTTTGCTGAGGAGACAGAGGTGGTGGGTGCAACTCAGAGGAACAGAACTTAGCAGAGCACAGCTTGCTGGAGGCAGGCCGAGTCCTCCCAAGCAAAGAAGGGCTGAGCCCATCTGCTCTGCTCCCTCCCCCACACCCCCCTCCCACAGACTGGATGGGGCCAGAGAGGGACAGAGAAACAGCAGCATGCTGAACTGAGCTCCCTCGGCTCCTTTTCCTCAGTATTCATGGGCAGAGGCTGGAACGTGAACCATCTGACTGACTGGCGATGCTAACGGTTTCCCAGCTTATTCCGTTTGCTCTTCTCCTTGGGTGTTTGCTTCCAGATTATTATTGTTTTAATAGGTAGGCGTTACCTTAGTAATAAGGAAAAGTAAAATTTAAAAAGTAAAATATAAAAAATAATATAAAATATAAGTAACATAAAATATAAAATAATTTATTTATATATTATATAATAATATAATGTAATGTAATGTAATATATAAAATAATATAAAATATCAAAAAGTAAAATAAATGAGCAATAAGCGAAACCTTAGAAGACTCTTACCTTGGGTTCTGAGTAACGCCTTCCCAAGCCATCTTGGTGTCAGAGGCAAATGGAGACATGTGTAGCCCCACGTACATGGTATTGTGTATTTTTAATAATTAGATTTTTATTGACAGGACATTACAGTATTGGAAAATTATAAGATAGAGGTATGAAAATGTATAACTTTTTAAAATATTTTATTTATTTATTTGAGAGGGAGAGAGCACAAGCAGGCAGAGCAGCAGGCGGGGGAGAAGCTGAGCAGGGAGCCCTGCACAGGGCTCGATCCCAGGACCCTGGGATCATGATCTGAGCCGAAAGCAGACGCTGAACTGACTGAGCCACCCAGGGGCCCAGACATTATCTTAAGTTCCTTTGAATTACCTTAATTATACCAAAAACAGAACTGATGATCATTTTATTTTCCTGGCTTTAATGGAAGCAAACTTAATGCTTTTTGAGCACCTTTGATGTTATGGGAAAAATTAAGCATTAAAAAGTAACATAAAATCTTACCTACAGGAAGGGACCTTCTCCTCTTGCCTGAGGCTATGAGGTGTTGGGCACTTACTGTCTTAGTCAGCGAGGGCCGCCGGACGAGACCACCACCGGCGGAGGGGCTCAGCGACCGGCGGAGGGGCTCAGCGAGCAGACATGGCCTGCCTCGTGGCTCTGGGGGCTGCAAGCTCAGCGTCGTGATCCTGCAGGATACAGGGGCTGGCAAACTCCTTCTTCCTGCTGGTAGACGGCCCCCTTCTCACTGTGTCCTCGCAGGGCAGAGACAGCGAGAAAGAGATCTTGGGCAGAGGGTTTTAAGGCTTCAAAATAGGAATTTTGGCAGGAAACAATTCATTCCACATATTTACCTTTATTTCAGGTTTTGATATTTTAGTTCATTCTGGATTTTTCTGCATCCATTTTTATTTTCAAACTATTGCATGAGGATGTCGTTTATCCTGATTGTTGAGCTTTTTGCACCTCCTGAAAATTCTGTGCCTAAGGGGGGGTCCCCCACTCACGTCACCTCATCCCAGCCCTGTTCCTGAGGCCTCGCAGCCCAATCTGCCCTGGTGAGCCTTTTAGGGTACGTGACCTGACTGCACCCACTCCAGACCTTGGGTCACCGACTGACCTTAGGTCCCCTTTGGCGGAGGCTCAGAGTGGAGATTCTCAGAGATGCTGCTACGTGAAAACCCATTCAGCACTGGGGATGTGGGTTGGGCACATCCCCCATCATCTGTGCTCTGTCTCCCCCGGACGCTGGCTCTCCAGGGTCTCTCCCTTCCCTCAGGCACACTGTGTGGCCGAGAGTCCTCACTCTGCACGTCCCCTCCTCCCTCACCCTCACGAGCCCCGACACCGTAAATCCCACTCTTGAAGACCAGGAAGCACTTCCACATTCCAGAACCCAAGTCGGGTCGTGTGCCCTGCACACTTACTCTCGGAGTCCTGTCTGCGGCCTCTGGTCGAGCTGGTGGTCACCTCCACCTAGAAGCCCTCCCTCCTTAGCTTCCGGTCCGTCACTGGGCTGCCTGCTGCCTGGGGTCCCTCTCTCGCAGACCCTGACACCTCCTCTCTGTCAAGGGCCTCCCCTAATAATCGATCCGTGGTCCATCCCCTCTGCATAGTCCGCGCCTGCCAGCCCCATCATCGCCATCCTGACATGGGGCCAGGCCTGCGTTTCCAGGTCTCCGCGGCCGGTCTCCCACACCCTCATCTTCTGAGGTCGTATCCTCCCCCCCCCCGAGATCCCCAGCAGGGGACGCTGTTCCCACCGATGACCTGGGCTTGTTCCCTGGGGGGTGGCACACGTGCCCACCTTCCTGCTCAGGAGGGCACTTGGCTTCCTTCCCTGTTTCACGGACCTGCTCCTGCTGATGGAAACCCTCTGCTTTTCCCCGTGTCGTTTGTGAACTTACTGATATACCTCCTGGGTCTGCTTTAAACAAGCCTATCAGATTCCCCCCACAACCACCCATGTCCTAGATGGAGGAGGAGAAACTGAGGCACAGCAGAGCAGTGACTGGCCCAAGGGCACAGAGAGAGCAGGTGGCGACAGAGCAGGGCCTCCGCTCCGGGCAGGGCTCACCCGCTGCTCCGGAGCTCTGGGTCCCTCGGCTCCTTCTCTGCGCCCCCCGCCCGCACCACGTTCACGGCCGCGCACCGAGGTCCAATCTGAAAGGCTCAGTCTCTGCGACCCCCTGCCTGACCTTTGCGTCCCATCCCTGCCCTGCAGGCCCCATCCCTCCTGCCGTCATCCACCACCGGCCCTAAACCGGCCTTCTCGGTTCCCCGCGAGCAGCTTCCTGACTTCTTCCCAGGCCCCACTCGGTCCTAAGTGTCGATATGCCGCGTGGTGGTGCGGAAAGAGCGTGACTTTCCCGTGAGACCGCTCGTGACTTGCTACAATAGCGAAGCTTTCTGCCCCCCAGTTTCCTTACGTAAAATGGGGAACAGGCCCGTTTCATAGCAGAATACTGCGTGGCCAGAGCAGGTGGTACGGCCGACAGCCGTGATGACGCACTTGTGACTCGCACTCTGCTCTGCACGTGGCTCCCATTGCTGCCTCCGCAGAACGGGTAGAAGGGCTTGGGACCTACATGCAGTAGGGTATGCCATCAGGTCCATGCGGGCCGTTTACTCGGTGTGAGCTGTTTTTATGCAGGGCGCTTAATTAGAACTCGGATGTAAGGTCATCCTAGAAACACTTTGAACTGCAGATCAGGTCTTCTGCAAGGAAAGTGCGTGACGTTTGGGGCGAGGGGCGTATCACACGTGATACATATCAATGTGGACATTTTATTTTTCTAAGACATGAACGTTCTCTTCTGCGTTTTGTAACCTGTCTGTAACCTATCTGCTTGTTTTTCTAGTTCTAAGCCGAGAAAAAAACCCTTTCTGTTCATTGTTGAGCCAAATATTTAGTTTGACAACAAAAGACATTCAATTTGCAAAATGTATCAGGTTGATCAAGGATTAAGGTGCTTTTCTTAAATCCAAGAAGAGGCAAAGTTACCTGGATAAAAGCCATGTGAAATTTAGCTCGCGTTCCTCAGTTCCCCCTCGTTTGCTCCCCGTGGCGGCCGCACAGGGGCCTGCGCAGACACACCGCCGCCTGTCCGCACCTGGCCAGAGCACGGCTCTTGTGTCTGCCTTTGTTTTGCTTCGTTTGTATTTTTTAAATGAAACAGTGCATTCTCTGTGTAAGCTTGAAGACAACGTGACTGAGTAGTTGGTTGCCTAATGCATGACCACTGACTGTTGTTCTCGAAGGAAGCAGGTGCTTGTCAGAAAGGGAAGTGTTAGACTGAGAACGGGCCGGCGCTCCAACCCCGCTCATCCCTCCACGAACGCGCGCCTGGGACACACATGAGCTGTGCGGGAAGCCGGGGACCCTTCCCTTCCCTTCACTGCCGGACCCCCCCCCATCTGCTTCCAGGCCACACAGCTGCAAAGCCTCCTGCTTGCTCCTGCCACGGCCTTCACCCCGGAAGCCCTGAGAGTACATTGTGGTTACAAGGACGCTTTTCTTGACTTACGGAGTAGTATTCTCGGAAAAAGGACATTTCACTTAAAAAAAAAAAAAATCATTTCCAAATTCTCCTGACAATTGGTAGCTTATCTACCTGATCCTCATCCCTGATGACGATAGTCAGCGCCTGGGACAGAGAAGCAGCCGCTTCACTGAGACCTGGTGTCCTCTCCGCACCCGCCACACCGCTCCGTGCGGCCTCATTCCCTCCGCTGCATCCTGGGCCCTCACGGCTCCACCTCCGAGGGGCTCGAGGGCCTGGATCCCAGAGGGAGTCCATCCTGCACGCCCTACTCAACGATCGGGCTTTCTCTGGCCTTAGCCATTGTGTATATCGTTCTGATCTTTTTCAAACAAATACTATTAACAACTTAGATAAGTTGAGGGGCACCTGGGTGGCTCAGTCAGTTAAACGTCTGCCTTCAGCTCAGGTCATGATCCCAAAGTCCTGGGATCGAGTCCTGCATTGGGCTGCTTGCTCGGCAATGAGCCTGTTTCTCCCTCTCCCTGTGCCTGCCTCTCCCCCTGCTTGTGCTCTTTCTCTCTCTGTCAAATAAATAAATAAAACCTTGAAAAAAAAGAAGAACTTAGATAAGTTGAACCCAAAATACAGGAATGAACTTTCATTCAAATTCCTGCTTTGATTATATTACTGCTGTAGTAAGCCAGACCTCCTGCTCTCATTCACCGTCTCAAGTAGATTGAAACCCGCGGCCGGCAGTGCTTTGAAAAGAAACAATTTGTCGTACCAGAAAAAATCCGCAGGGGGAGAAGCAGAAGGGGGTGCCTGGAAGCTCTGACTCTCTGCCATGGGAGGGGGACTTCCATTTTATAAAGCATTTGTCATCTTATTCTCTTTTTAATTATTCTTTTTTTTTATTTTTTTAACTTCATTTTAATTTTTCAGTGTCCCAAGATTCATTGTTTATGCACCACACCCAGTGCTCCATGCAATCCACGCCCTCCTTAATACCCACCACCAGGCTCACCCAACCTCCTACCCCTCTCCCCTCCAAAACCCTCAGTTTGTTTCTCAGAGTCCACAGTCTCTCATGCTTCTTCTCCCCCTCTGATTTCCCCCAATTCACTTCTCCTCTCCATCTCCCCATGTCCTCCATGTTATTCCTTATGCTCCACAAGTAAGTGAAACCATAGGATAATCAAAACCACCAAAATCAACAAGACGGTAAACAACGTGTGTTGGAGAGGATGTGGAGAAAGGGGAACCCTCTTACACTGTTGGTGGGAATGCAAGTTGGTGCAGCCACTTTGGAGAACAGTGTGGAGATTCCTCAGGAAATTAAAAATAGAGCTTCCCTAGGACCCTGCAATTGCACTGCTGGGTATTTACCCCAAAGATACTGATGTAGTGAAAAGAAGGGCCATCTGTACCCCAATGTTCATAGCAGCAATGGCCACGGTCGCCAAACTGTGGAAAGAACCAAGATGCTCTTCCACGGACGAATGGAAAAGGAAAATGTGGTCCATATACACTATGGAGTATGATGCCTCCATCAGAAAGGATGAATCCCCAACTTTTGTATCAACATGGACGGGACTGGAGGAGATGATGCTGAGTGAAATGAGTCAAGCAAAGAGAGTTTTTTAAATTAATCTATTGAATTATTTATTTATGTAAAAATTAACCTGATTTTTAAAACATTTAAAAGTAAAGGTAGTCATTTATTTTTTTATTGTATCCACACAAATGCACCGGCCGACCCAGGGTTGTAGCTTGAGGGCGGTTACTAACACCGCCTTTTGCCACATCTGGGTCTTGCCGTGTTCGCCCTGTAGAGACACCCACCGCTGTCCGCGAGCACGAACGTTACTCCGATATTCAGCTCTCCCCGTCCCCCAAATCAGATCCCAGGCTCCTGGGGATCCACCCGGCAGACTCCTGTACTGGCTCACCCGTGCGGTAGGGACACTGAGCTGCCAGCAAAGCCATGAGTAATAAGCATTTTCCTTCCGCCTTCACGGACTCGGGTTAATGGCTCCGTCTCTGGCTCGGTGGGTCTAGATTTTATTTAGCTGGTGGGACATCCGGCAGATGTTTCCTTTCCCCGCTGTGGTGGGTGACAGCTACTTGCTGATGACCGACGCCTCTGGAACCGCCCTCCGGAGTTTACGGTCCGGGGATGGCACGTGTGCGGCCAACCTCAGGGCTGGGTGCCGTGGAGGACTGGAGGCCATCTCCGCCAGCCCAGGCCGCCCTCAGAAACGGCCAGAGGCTGGGGGAAAACATTTATTTCTCACAGTTCTGGAAGCTGGTATGGCCAAGACCAAGGCAGCAGCGGATCAGGCGTCTCTGGCGGGGACCCTCCTGCCGGTCTGCTGATGGCTGTCTTCTGGCTGTGTGTCACATGGCGGAAGGCAGGGAGAGGAAGCAAGCTGTCCCCAGCCCCTCCGTGTAAGGGCACTAATCCCATCATAAGGGCCCCCCGCCACGGGACCTAGCCACCGCCCAGAGGCCCCACCTCCTAATCCATCACACTGGGGCTCGGGCTTCAACATAGGAATTTTGAGGGGACACGTTCAGTCCATAGCAGAGGGACTCTGCAAAATTGACTGGGGAAGGAGTGAGGGGTCACTCTGAGACCTCCTCCGCGGTGTCACTGTAGCTCAAGCCCCCGTCGAAACCAATAACCATCGTCTCCTTTACTGGAAAAGGAGAAAATAGTTCGGGTCTCTGCTGTGTATTTTTGTACAAACATCAGCTCCCATGAGGTGTTGGAAGCAGAGAGAAATGTCTTCCCACTTTCATGCTACTGACAGGAAACTGAAGACTGAGAGAAACGAAACCATTGCTCTTCACGAAATATACTGAGACTCTCAAAGACGCGGGAGATGTCAGACGCTCGGTCATTGTCAAAGCCGTACATCTCTGTAGGATGCTCAGTGTGTGCAAAGGGAGAAAGTTCTAAACTGGGGCATGAGACAGTTTCTGACTGACATTTTCCTCGTAGGTGCTTTTCTCATCAAGCAGAGCGACATGCTTCTCTAAACCATCATAAAAGAAAGGAAATAAATCCTGAGCCCCAGAGATACAGCCTGAATTCACTTAACCACTTCATTTCGCCCTGCCCACAACCCTGGGAGACAGGCAGTCATTGTCCCATCAGATGAGGAAACCGACGCCCAGAGAAGTTAAGTGACTCGGCCAAGGCCACACAGCTGTTGGTTATAGGACCTGGGGCTGAACCCAAGGTTGCTGGACCCAAAGGTATTGGCAGTTATCTGGGGGAATGTTCTGCTTTCAGACAAGCAGTTGACGGTCAGAGTGTAAACGCTGGTCCTGGGAAAATAAAGGAAGAAGTGAGTGGCAGAAACGAGCCCATGGGAGGCAGACTTAGGAACTGAGGGCTGGGTGGGGAGAGGGGCGGCCGCACAGAAGGCCAAGCTGCCAGCATCTCGGGCTTCTGATACAGGGATCTGCGATCGATGACGCCGTTAGCAGAGCAGGAGAGTCGAGAGTGAGAGCTGTCCTCATGGCAGATGAAATAATAGTATTAGTTTTGGACACACGGTGTGGGTGTGCACCACGGTAGCCAAGTACAGCTCCAGCCACCCGCATGGCTAGTTCCAGAGCCATTAACCAGCTGTTCCTGGGGACGACTCCCCACCAGCTGAGTATCTCTCAGACTCATCATCCAACCCTCCCACCACCATTTACCAGCAAGACCGTCAAGGAAAACCGCTTACCTCGTTGTCCACCTGTTTGTGCGGATTTCACGTAAACCTATCCCTGAGGAAGCTCACAAAAATGAATGTGATGTGAAAGTTGTAAAATTAACAAGCTAAAATGGAAGGAAAGTCGAAGATGCGACACGAAGATGAAGACAAGACACAAAATGCAAACAGCCAAGGTCCCGCCACAGTCTAGATGCGCGCAAGGAGGGCGGCAACATGGCAGCTAAGACGCGACCTGGAGTCAGACGCCTGGTTTGCCATACGCCAGTTTTTACCCACCCGGAGTCTCTCTTTCCCCATCTGCATAACGGGGATAAAGACAGGAAGTCCTTCGTGGGACTCCCTGTGAGGATTAAATACACAAATGCAACGATGTTGCTCGCAATTGTTCAGAAATTTCCAGCAGCCAGCACAGTACCTACGTGTCCCAGTGTTCATAGGGACGATCGTGTCACTCATTCATTAATATGTCTGAAAACCAGGGCTCAGGTACAAGCTCTCAGAACCATGACGATGGCTCCACGGTGAGAGGTGTGCTTGGTAACTAACTTCCTCTTAGAAAATAGTTTAAAACGTGAGGGTGGGGATGGGGATATGCTTCCAGAACATTCTGTAATGTGCATTTTAATAAACTATGTTCCCTATAAAGTGAGATCAGTGGAAAAGAGTGAGAGCCCACCTGAATCCAAGTTCAGCGGATTTGGAGGGCTCAATGGATAGCCTAGCAGTCAGGCCGTTTTCCACAAATATGTGTTCAGGCCTTGGAGTTCTGGTTAACACTGGGAAGCTGTCAGTCCCAGTCCTGCCCTCCGACAGGTACCTGACACTCGGGTGGTCAGAGCCACCAAGTGAGAGCCTGTCTCCAGCGTGTGGTGATCGGCTCATGTGGGAGGGAGCAGACCTTCCCTTTAGAGAACGGCAAGGTCTCATCAAGATCTCCCAGGGGAGGGGTGCCTGGGTGGCTCAGTGGGTTAAGCCTCTGCCTTCGGCTCAGGTCATGATCTCAGGGACCTGGGATGGAGCCCCGCATTGGGCTCTCTGCTCATCAGGGAGCCTGCTTCCTCCTCTCTCTCTCTGCCTGCCTCTCTGCCTGTTTGTGATCTCTGTCAAATAAATATATAAAATCTTTTAAAAAAAGAAAAAAAAGATCTCCCAGGGGGGAAATCTCCTAGACAGTCGTTCTAACCCTTCAGCAGCAGACAGATGCCCCCACAGCAGGTGCTCCATGAGTATTTGACGGAGGGGAGAAGGGCGAGGAGGGAAGAGCGGTCTAGAGAGGAGGCGTGTGTTAATTTCAGCCTAAAGCATTAGCCCGGTGTTTACCGGTCACTTTGGTCATACAATGACCTCGATAAACATACATGTGCTTTAAGCGGTGTTCCTGGCTGCTGGAATTTCCAAAGCAAACAGCTTCCAAGATGTGTTCTGGGGTACGGAATGCATCTCCTCGCCGTGTCACCGGAAGTCGGTTAAATATTTGGAGACATTTAAGAGAAATCATTTTGATCATGGGAGAAAGAGCTGCTTAATACTGTCATCAAATATTTATCAAAAGCTCAGATATAAGGACTTTTTGAAAAGAACTGAGCTCTGAGCATGGAGACTGAGCATCATTTTTTTCGAGGATTTACTAAGCCCAAATGAGTTATCGACATTGGATTTAAACCCCACTCCCAGGGCTTGGTCTCTTCATTCATCCCCGAGGTCATGGAAACCTCCAGCTTAAGCCCACTGCGTGAAAACAGATCGGGTGATAATTCCTCGGCGAGGGAGACTTGTTTGCTGCACCGCGGTTCGGTGGCAGCAAACTATGGCCCCCCTGCCCCCCAAATCTGTGCTCCTTGCTGGGACAGTGGTGATGTTAGTGACGCAGGATTCTGCCTGTTGATTTCACAGTTCGTGCTCCCTGTTCAGGGCATGATGTCTCCGGAGGACTGCGTGAACCTCCAAATCACGCCTTCCCCAGGGGTCACGAGACAGGAGGCATTAGGGAGCACGGACGGAAGCGCCGCGCTGTCTGAAGGAATGACCGCGTCCTCGCCGACATCCGCTGACCGTCCGTTCCCCGGTTCCGGCTGTTGAAGTTGTTTGCATTTCCTCGCACATTTGAAGTTGAGGATTTATGGTGCCAGTAATGTTTCATTGGTCTTTCTCTAGAAGGACAGAATTTATGTGAGGAGAGGAAGAACGTTCTCTCGGAACCAGGAACGGACGCCTCTTTCCTGCTCACGTTCGGATGATCGAGCGCAGCGGTCTCGGGTTGGGGGGGAGGTTTGCCCCCGAGGGGACATCGGGCAACATCTTTTGGGCTGTCATTCCTGGAAGGCAGCCGTCCTGTCACTCCTGGCCTCTGTGGACAGAGTCCCCGAGGACAAGGAGTGAGCCAGCCCAGATGTCAGCAGTGCCCACGGCGACGGACTTGCCCAGTGCTCCCCTTCCTGACTCCCATCACTAAAACACTGTGTGGACTCATGGAATAACTCCGCTGCCGTTTTGCTTTCTCCTTTGGCCTCGGTTTTCCCACCTCCTTGTCACCTCGAATATGCTACCTCCACGGCCTCCACCGTCCCCCTCCCTCATCCCTACTGAGAGCCTCAGCGCTGGTTTTTATCTCCGCCCTGCGTGGGGGGCGCTCCCCTCCCCGTTCACCAGGGACCTCCCCTTTGACCTTCTGGAGAGCTCTCTCCATCTCTGACTGAGCTCCCCTGGGGCCCAGAGGATCGAGCACTTGTCCCGGAAGTCACCACATGAGCTTCACAAAGGCCCTGCTTTTCTCTCAGGGATTCCCAGTGTCCTTACTGGTTTCCTCTTCTGTCCCAGCTGAGTGAGGCCCATCCCCCATCCCTGGTTGAATATCCCGTGTGCTCTTCTTCCCTCGGAGCCCTCTCCCACTTCAGGGGTGTGTGAATGGCCCCTCCTGGACATAGGACCCCCCCAGTGGGCATCCCGTAGCTTTGACTTCCTCCCAAAGCTTGACGATGCTCTCCGTTCCTCCCAGACATTTCCTCTTGGCTCCGCAGTCTGTAAGTCTTGTAAGCGCAGTCTGTCGATGACCAGGCAGCGGGTGCTGTTCCTGGGCCACACACTGCCACGCTGGGGAGACACCGAGTGACAGGAGACAGTCTCTGCTCTTGCGGACCTCACAGACTAGTGACGGACGTGAAAGACTGCGCTGATTCTCGTACCGAGACAGATGCCTGGGAACCACGAGCCCCAGATGCTGGGCAGGCCCAGCGGACGGGGCTGGGTCTACATGTCACCCCACATTCTGATGCCCCCCATCATTAAGTATTGGGGCGGCAGGAAACTTCAGGACATGGAATACGTTTTATGAATTATATACGTATGCTAATATAGAGTCTGTGTTTAAAATATAACCAAAAATAGAAATGTTAGAAAGATGATCTTCAAAAGGAATGACAAATATAATTAGGTCTTAGAAATTCATAGTAAATGTAGATTAGTAACAGAAATACAAGTTAATAACAAACAGGAATAGAAATTCCCACTTACGTTCATTGGAAACCTTGAACTTGTCCTTTGCTTCAGCTCTGCATGCGTGATGTGTGATGACCATTCCTCAAGGGATGAGAAATCGCCGGGACAGGGCAGGCAGGGAGTCGCCGCCCTGCGTTAGTCGGCTAGGGTTCTGCCGTCACAGAGCACCACGGACTGGAGGCTTAAGCAACAGAAATCTGTTGTCTCCCAGTTCTGCAGACTGGAGGGCCGAGGCCGAGGCACTGACGCGGCTGGTTCCTTCGGAGGCCTCTATCCTCGCTGTGTAGACACCCTCTTCCCCCTGTGTCTTTGTGGGGTCCTCTCATGTGTCTGGGTCTCAGTCTCCTTTTTCTAAGGACACCTGTCATACTGGATAAGTCATACCAGTGACCCAATTTAAACTTAATCTCCTCTTTAATGACGGAGGTAAAAAATCTCCAAATACAAATGCTGAGGTATTGGAGGTTATGAATTTGGAGGGACACAGAGCACCCCTCTCCTATCAGGGCAAAAGGAAGATGTGGTGTTTCCAGAACCGGAGGCAGCTGCGGCTGGTGTGGAGGGACCCCAGCCCTCCCCCCTGCACCCCCCCGACCTTCCCTGGCCCCTCACGTTGGCCAGTCCCACGGGAGGCCCCAGCCCAGTGGAGAAGGCGCGGAGATGGGTGTGGGAGGCAGCGGGGATCCCAGAGCCAGCTCTCCTCCCGGTCTTCTATGTGCCGAGTCTGTCTGGGTGTCTGTCTGCGTGCCTGTCTGGGTGCTCCGTGTCTCCTACGTCTCAGGTCTCCCACGGCCACAGAAATGAGTGGGGGCACAAGGCCTCCTCGCGCCGAGGGGTAAACCGCACAGCACTGGGGCATCTTCCTGAGCGGAGCCCCACCTTGCGACCCAGGGACCGTCTTCCCGCGCCTTGAGCTCTAACCCCCCCCCCCCCGTGCTGCTTCCGTCCCGTCCAGGAACCCGAGCGGCAGTACATGCACATCGGCACCATGGTGGAGTTCGCCTTCGCGCTGGTGGCGAAGCTGGACGCCATCAACAAGCACTCCTTCAACGACTTCAAGCTGCGCGTCGGTACGTGGGGGCACCCGGCCCGCAGCCGTGGGCGCGGCTTGGCGGGGGGACGGGCTGGGGAGGGGCCGAGGGAGGCTCAGGGAAGCGAGGAGCCCCTGAGACACGTTTGTACAAATTAGAAAACAAAGCAGCCTTTGGGGGGAGCCCGGCCGTGAGCGCTGCGTTTAGGTCCTCCCGCTGGATTCCAGCCGCGCGGCCTCACCCTTGCGGCCCGGGTCCCGCTGCAAGCCCCGTGCGCGGCCTGACACCGGCGGCGCAGCATCGACTGTAAACCGCCCCATTAGTCTAGGGACCCCTGCCGATGAAGTTAGCACCTGCCATGGGCTGGGAGATGCATCCAGGCTTGGAGACCCAAAACTTTTATTTGTATTTAAATATTTAAATGAATATTTGAATATCTAAATATATTTATATATATATTTAGTAACATTTAATATAGTTTAATATACTTATATATTTATATATAAATATATATTTATATATACATATATACATATATTTACATATATAAATATATATGTAAGTATATATGATATAAATATATACATATACATATGATATATATTTTAATATATATTATATTTATAATGTAATTGTAATGTAATTTTATTGTGATGTAAAAATATTTTTTATACATATATATATATATATTTTTTTTTTAAGGCATCTGACAATTGTTGAAATAGTCACACACGCCTGGGGGTTACAACCTCCAAGAACCCTAAACATGTGTCCCAGGTTCTGAAATACCCACAGCTTTTCTGATTGGATATTCAAGCCAACTTTCTCTAAAAGTATTTCTTTAAAATTCTTTAAAATACTTAAATTCTATCTAAATTTCTTTTAAAGTTTTCTAGTAAGTTCTTCCCTTACTTTAAGTTGACTCATGAGCATGTTTCACGCTTACTTGCCTTTTTCAAATGTCTATACGCGTAAGAAGTGTCCTTTGAGCCCTCAGCACAGCGCACAGCCGTCTGGCTGGGGTGCAGTCGTGGCCATTCATGGCGGGTGCGGGTTCTTCGACCCTTTTATGTTCTTCTTGGCCACACATTTTGCTTCTTCTGAAAGCCAGTCCACCTAAGAGTAGGTCTCGTAATAAATTCCATCTGAATGGCTTTTCATTTCTTTTGCATACAGATTTTCACTTAAAAAAAAATCCCAATATTTAGAGCGATTTTCTTCCTTTGCTGTGCCTATGTTCTGAATTTTAAAACCCGGGCGTATTTTATGGGTCTGTAGCTAAAGGTGTCCTCTAGGCTGCTCATCTGTGCTGTTAACTGTCCGAGTCTGGACGCCTTTTCCGTCCGACTTCCTCGCCTGTGGGCCCAGCGGGGCTCGGGGAGACGCTGCCTTCCCCAGCAGTGAGCAGGGCTGGGCAGGCGGGGGCTGCCCCACGGCCTGCTGACCACGTCGGATGCGGAGGTGTCCCCTTGACCCTAGAGCCTCCTGATTGTTTTGACAGCTGAGAGAAGGAGCTCTTCAAACATCAAAGCGCTCTCATAAAAAAAATTTTAAAAAAATTAAAAAAAAAATCTATTATGTGGGGGCATGACGGCTCTGTTGAGAAGCATTTACAGACAAAGCAGCACCACCCTTCCCTGCAGGGTGAGATGCGGACAGCTGTTCACTGGTCACCTGCGTTACATCCCAAAAAAGCAGTTTTCTTGGTCTAGACCATAACCGCATTTTCCAAATTAAGTAATGGAATCGACCCTCTTTGGTAGGAATATATTGTTTACTTTACTTTGCTTATCGAATAACAAATAGTATCTGTACACTCACTCCTCGCACCAGCTCTTGGAGATTTCCTAGGAAGCCTAAGCTCCATGTTTCACCGGCCTCCGGGCTGCCTCTCCTCGACCCTGGGCCTCGCTCCGGGGACGGCTTGGCTGCACTTGGCTGCTTGGCGCCATCCAGTGGCCACTCGCGGTCGGAATTTCCCAAAAAAATAATACAAATAAGAAGAGATGAATTCACTCCTCGCATCCTTTTCTGCAGGGCAAGCTACAGAATCGGTCGGTTAGTGGGGACCAAAATTCGAGCACATCCCTGCACTAAGTAGACTGACCCCATGCCAGGAATCAACCCAGGCTCTCCCCCAGCCCCTGACCCCGCCAGGCGCTGACCAAGCAGGACTCAGCAGCCAGCAGAAAAGCTGATGGCAGAGGGGTTCGAGAACACCGCCAGCAGCTGGAATAAATTATTTGGGGTGTCTAAAGCAGAGTGTGAGCTTTATTGTGTACTCGGCAAAAGCAGAATCTCTTGCTCACTCCTCGCATACCTTCAAAGATGTTGTGGAACTGTGTTCACAGAATGGCGTTCTACTCTGCTTCCTGCCCACCTCTCCATTGCAAAGAGGAAGTTGGCCTTAGGTCTGTAACCAAGTGAAGCACGCTAAGCAGTTCAGGAGTGGGAGATGGGATCGCTCAGAAACACCCTCCTTAATCGATGCAAGGTGACCCCGCAGTGAGGCGGGGGCCTCAGAGCCAGCAGAAAACGTAGGGGGCACAATCGACCCATGTCCGTATTTATGTTTCTGTTTCTGGGGCCTTTCTCCGCTCCACTCCCGTGAGACATGTGGGTCTGCCTGTTTGGACTGAGATGCTGGGCAAGGACTCCTCCAGCCTGGAGCGCAGGGTGGGGGAGGAGCCCGGGCCGCTCCGATTAGAGAAGCTGATCGGGCTTCCTTGGCTTCAACGCACCCGGAGCCCAGGTGTCTGCACGTCATAACCGTGGGCTTACAATCACGGTTCCGAACTGAGGGGGCAGTCACAGCCCCCGTCACCAATGTCAGCAGCGGTCTGGAGTGCCCGATTGTCTGGGAAGTCACATGGGCCAGCTGGGATAGCAAGAAATCTGTCCGATCGGTGGGGTCTCGGCCATCGGGGCTGAAAAGTAGCGTCTCCGGAGCTTCTCCAGCAAACTTCTGGCGGGTCTCCCGGGGAATCACGGTTGGGGAGGAGACGGACGCCAGAGGTAGGGTCGTCCTCAGTCTGATGGAGGCAAAGCTATAAAGAGCCCAGCTTCCAGGGGGGCAAGAACCCAAGCACCTGCCCACCAGGGGCCGGCCTGTCTACCCAAAGATCCCTGCAGACTCGAGCCTCCTGGGACTCTCCCCAGGCTTTTTGGTTGCAGCCTCTTATGTCAGAATTCCCTCACATCTGAGTCTGCATTGCCCCTACTAAGATGTGGTGTTGTTGTGGTTTTTTTTTTTTAAGATTTTTAAAATTTATTTATTTGACAGAGAGAGAGAGAGATCACAAGTAGGCACAGAGGGGTGGGGAGGAAACAGGCTCCCTGCCAAGCAGAGAGCCCGATGCGGGGCTCGATCCCAGGACCCTGGGATCATGACCTGAGCGGAAGGCAGAGGCTTCACCCACTGAGCCACCCAGGCGCCCCTGCGTTGTTGTTTTGACGCTGACGTGGGGAGGTGGCCTCGCCAGCACAGTGCACGTTCAGGGAGTCCTTTGGAAGGTGGTTTAGCCCAGCACAAACATGTTCCTCTGGAATTCAGTAAACTTGCCATTGGGACATTATCCAAGGCAACAGCCCTCAAGGTGGGAAGAATCCTCGGGCACAGGATGCCTGTGGCAGATAAGATGGCAGCGTCCTTGCAAGCAGGGGCCACGGAACCACCTGTCTGTGCCGTCTACCACCGGTCCGACGGCGCCGTCCTCTGCTTCCGTGCCCAGAGCTGGAAGTGATGATGACAGTCCCCACCCCAGCGGGCAGTTGTGAGAACCACAGGAGTCTTTACATATAAACTGCAGCGAACAGCGCACGGCAGGTGAGGACACATCTCTGGAGTCTGGCGAGGGGTGTTCAGCGAGATGGTGGCATGGACCCCAACGCCCAGCAGCAGTAGAACTGCCACTCACTGCACTCAGGGTCGCTATTTCAGGCAGAAAGACGTGTATTTCAAAATTAACCCTAACTCCTCAGTGATCATCACTTGCCTAAGATTATGTAGCAACATAGGAAACTATTACGTTGGGTTTTTTAAAAACATCACAACGGAATAATAATGATATATGGGGACAAAATCAAGAATCAAGGTTAAGAAGGGAAAAGAATGTTTTTCTTTGCTTTAGAACCCCACGGGTTGGACTAATGTTTGTTCAGTAACAATGATTCAGGAATATCCTTGTGAAGCTTTTCTGTTTAAGACGGTGGCTGTGACGTGAATCTACCCGGTTCTGCTGTGCTACAGGTATTAACCATGGACCTGTGATAGCGGGTGTCATTGGAGCTCAGAAGCCGCAGTATGATATCTGGGGCAACACCGTAAATGTGGCCAGCAGGATGGACAGCACCGGCGTGCTGGACAAAATACAGGTAATTCAGTGTGCTCTGTAAGCATCGGCCGGTTCTGTCCTCTTGAAACCATAAATAAGTGTAATAATGATAATAACATACTAAAACGGAGAGCCTTGAAAGTTACTTAAATCTTGAGGAAACCTTGAAACACATTGACATGAACAGAAGTCCTTTTTTACTGGGGAAAGGTTAATTCATTTCTGTACTCACTCTTAGCAATAATTTAGGAATGTAATAATATAAAGATTATCGCCTTGGTGAAAGTCAAAGATAGTGAAAATCAACATGGCGGTCAGATACCTGAGGTGAAGTCAGGGCAGGACGCTTCCCTCCTCTTCCGTCTCGCGGCCCAGCACCTCAGAAGGTGCTTTGCCGGGGAGAGGGATAGTAGAACCAGCACCAGACGTAACCCCCGGACTTCCTGCCCTGGAGGCTGAATTGGAGGGTAGCAGAATAGAGACCACTGGGGAAAGACGAGGGGTAGGATTCCGGGTGATAGGTAATAGCAGTGCCAAATCGGACCGGCATGGGGTTTGGTTCTCTAGAATGATGGGAGAGTGCTGGAATCCACCCAAGGGAGGATGCTTGAACATGGTACCAGACGTCTAGAAGGAGAGACTGACTTCTAATGAGAAGGATGTGTGTGCGTGTGTGTCTCTGCAGCACCTTCGGTGTGCCTCACCCTCAAAAAGCAGTGGTTCCCCATGTCACTCCAACTTCCTTCTATTCTGGAAGATAAATTCCTGCCGCATGGCAAGTTTGTATGAAAACCACTGGACATACACTTTTTCTTGTGTTGGTCCTTCACGAAGTCCGTAAGTCCCTGTTCTGTGTGCCTCGGCTTGGCTGGTGTCCTCAGGTATAACCATGCCTCCTAACATGGTGGCAGAGACTCCGAGTTCTCTGCTGACCTCAGTAGGAGACCCCCGCTCCCACGTCATCAAGAGCGGGTCTTCATTCAACTTCTCTCTTGCCCTTCACGCTCCCTACCCCATTCATTCAAGAGGATTCCATTCCTGTGAACTTCCTAGAACATATCCCTAATTTTTACATGGAACGGGCCCAACATCACTTCTCGGTGTTCATCTTCTTCCAGCCAGACGATTAGTCAACTGTCGCTGAAAGTGAGCGACCGAGCGACACAGAGAAGGGGGAGATGACAGCTGACGTGGGGAGGAGAGGAACAGCCAGGGCTTCCCAGCCAAACCACTGTTGCCAGGGAAAAGAGCCAGTTGGCTGTGCTCACGAGAGCCAATCCAGACGAAGCTGTCACGGAAGCGGGGCTGAGCGGTGGTCACTGTCTGAGGAGACAGGCCGATTCCCCCCACGAGGGGCGCGGGCCGCCGTGTTGGCAGTCCAGCTGCACCGTGCGCTGATGCCACCACGGCCTCTGGGCCTTCCTGCTTGTGGGTCACCTGGATCCCCTGCGCAGGAATGTTCCAGCAATCCTGGCCAACAAGGTGTCTTCCATTTGGTGTGGGAGAGGGTGCTCCTGTCAAAGACACACGTTCCCACGTGTAGGCCGACCTAGGCCCCCTGCCCACGCCTACAACATTCAGAAGACGGATGGTGACCTTAACAAGCTCCAGGACTCTCCAGGTGGTTTTCAAGTACTTGGGATAAGAATGAAAAGCAATTTAAGAGAGGCTGGTCAGGGAGAGCGCTCCCTCCTGGAGCCCGTGAATCCCCTCCAGATCAATGCTTCAAATGAGCCTGAGCTCCCGTGTGTCTCCGGGAGGATATTGGGCCTCATAAATCTCCGGGTGTTCTGGGGCTGAGCAGCCCGGGGAGGGTCTCGGCTCGCTTGGAGCCCGGAGGAGACGAGGCGGGTTTCTGGTCGGGAGAGCAGCTCGCCGGCCGGGCTGGGTGTGCTCTCGCCCCGCGGCGGCTGGGAGGTTGGTGTCTGCGAGCTCCTTCTCCTGAAGGCACGTGTTCCCTCCACCTCCAGTAGCTTCGCGTTTCCTCTTACGTGCACGAAAAGTAGTGAGAGGTGCTGAGGTCATTACAGAGCCCCTCCCGGGCCTGGGGACCAGGCCGTTTGGATCAGGGAGCCTCCCACTCCCCCGAGCCTTCTCGCCTGGAAGCCCGGACAGCAGCAGAGAAAGCCCACGGCTCACGCGGCCGGGCTTCCCCCGGACGTGGACGCTAGCCGGGGCTCCCCCCGGAGACAGCTCCCTGCTGCTCGCGTCCCAGGGTCGAGGGCTGGCGTCCCGCACGCCGGCAGCTAGCTCACAGACGCCCGCGCCGCCGCTCCCCACCAGCAAACACCTCAGCCCCTCCGTGAACCCCCGAGGCTCCAAAAGATGTGCGTGTTCTCTGTGGAAGGTCGGAAGTCAGATGCCTGTAGGATCCTCTAGTTCTGACGGCCCCTGAGAACTCTGATCACGAGGACGTATCTGTAGTCTGAGTTTCTTGGCTACGTCCATGGTCTTCCGGTTCTAATCCGGGATGCAGAGTCCGCCCTGGGCTGGGGCTTCACCTGTCCTCCCCTAGGACTTGGACCCAACCCTAGGGGAGGGGAGGATGTGAGCATCTGGCACCTGAGTCCCCCTTCTGTTGCTCTGGTCATAAGGGTCCCAAAGACCCACACCGGCCCCTGGGCTAGGGACTGGCCACGGGAAGAGTGATTTTTCTAGCTTGTTCCATCAGCCTGCCCTTGAGACTTTTACACCACGCAATTCACCCTTATTTCCGGGGCCCCTGGATACCTTCCTGGGTTCTCCTGTGGTTTTGCTGTGCTCCTGCCCCGTCCCCTGACAATGTCTGCCCTGGACCCCTCTCTCAGCCACCAAGCCCGTGGAGGCCGTCTCACCACAGGGTCCCCCAGTGGTGCCTGATCCAAAAGCAGAATTGTACGATAGCCTTGCTGTGCCGCCCACAAGCCCGTCCAGCTCGCGCGTGTCACCCACACACTTGAGGGGACTGCCCCCTCCCCCACCCCGGTGCCATGTCCATTTTCTCTGATGAGTGGGAGGAAATCCCTCCTCCCCTGCTCTCTCACACCCTTCCAGAGTGGCATGACCAGGGAGTTCTGGAAAAACAGCTCCCTCCCTCTCTGTTCAAGACCCAGATACCTCCCGGGAGGCCCACCTGGGGGCCGTGTTCCTAACAGGAAGGTCTCCTCCCACCTCCAGAGCTGAGGCCTGTCCTGAGCCGAGTCTCTTCTCGCCTCACCTGTTCTCTGCTTGAGAAAGCGTCATTAGCAGGAGGCTTCTAGCACTGGAGCAGAGAGACCCCGGCAGGCCTGGGCTGCCATCCCCAGACGTGGGTCCCAAGCAGAGCCCAGTGCACACGTTCAGGCTGAGGTGGTGTCAGGCTCAGACAGGAGAGCCGTCCCGCCCGGAGCTGCCCTGTCCCACGGCCCCCAGCAGGACCTTTCTGCAACTCTGCAGTTGGGCTCCCAGGCCCCGGGGCAGCGGCAGGAATCACCCGCCCCGTCCCGTCATCGTCCGGCTGCAAAGGAGGGGCCCGGCCCTGTTGGCATCTCACAGCCAACTCAGTGAAGGGAGGGAACCTTCAGGACCTGACCAGGGTCTTGCCCAGCTGAGGCTAGCGTGGACTCCTTGTGTCCTTTCGGTTTTACTCTCCAGCATTCGGCCGGAAGCCCGGGGCCATCTGCAGGAACCCACAGACTCCTCAGGATGTCTTCTCCCACCTATTAAAATCTGTTCCTCAGATTTATGACACTGTGAGATGACATTCATGACCGTTTGTAAAGATTATCCAGAATCCCGCCGCTCCAACACACCCTGATTTCCTGTCTTTTCCCGAGGTATCTTCTATGTGAATACGTCACCGTCGCACAGGAGAAATCATAGCGTGGGTCTAGGCTTCCTGCTTCCTTTGGGGTGAAGCACACCTGCTTATCTCACAGTCTCACCCACGATACCGATCATGGCAGCGTCACGGTTCGCTTCCCCCCGGAGATCACTTGACTTTTAGGTGGTTTATAGTCTGTCACTGTCGTAGCTCAAAACCACACATTGTCCTTAAAAAGCTCTCCTTCCTCTGAGTTATTCTCTCTCCTGATTTCTCAGGAGTGGAATGAATGAGTCAAAGAGCATGAGTGGCTTTGGCTCTCGATCTTTGCGGAGACCGTGCGGCGCAGACACTGACCACGTCTTCATCTGTCCGTGTGCTTCTAGGTCACCGAGGAGACAAGCCTCATCCTCCAGACCCTGGGGTACACGTGCACCTGCAGAGGGATAATCAATGTGAAAGGCAAGGGGGAGCTGAAGACGTACTTTGTAAACACAGAAATGTCGAGGTCCCTTTCCCAGAGCAACCTGGCGTCCTGAAGGGCTGCCTTCATTCGGGCAAGAAGACTGTGTTTTGGGGGAAGGTACAACGCACTTTCTGACCGCAAACTCTCGTCCCTCGTTTTTGATGTGCGTGCTCTGTTCTGTCTTATGGAGCCTTTTCAGACTCGTTCCTATGACCCTGGTGGCATATCGTTTGGTGTCTGACGTGTGCCAAGATCGCTCTGCCACTTGCACTGTGCTTATTCCGAAGCAGAAGGAAAAGGGGTGTGTGTTATAGGAGAAACGCGTTCGACGGACTCACAAAGACGGCTGACGTGAAATAAACAAAAATTCTTAAGGCAATAAAACTAGGGGGTGTATATTATCTTCTGGTGCATGTTCTTTTCTGGAAAATATGGTAGCTCGCCAACCGCATCTGCTAGTCTGATATTAAACACACAGTATTTGTGAATAAGTTGATTTCTGTCACCGCACATGGGAGTTGCCTGTGTTCACCCACGTGTCTCATCGCCAGTGGCTGTCCGTGGGCCCCAGCGGGATCCGTGGTCCTGTCGCCTTGCTCTGTCGCGTCTCGTGCCATCCATCTCCAGGATTAGTTCTCACAACCTAGAACCAGTTTTGTACCAAACGCGTCTGATGTTTTGATGCCATTGTCTTTTGTAAAGTTGATTCATTAAAAGTTTTATGTACTTTGGTTTAGAATCTGTATCTTTCCCCACCCCGCGTTCTGCCCTCTCCCGCGGGTTCTCTCCAGAACCAGGATTTGCTTTCCCTGCGCCTCTGACGGCTGTGGCAGAAAGAGCTCCCCGGAAGCAAGGGTTGACATATCCTTGAGGGATTCAGATCAGGACGAAGTCGGTGAGGCGGATTCCTGATTCTGCCGCTCTCTGGAAATGCTCAGTGGGTGCCACAGTCTGGTTGTCACTTGGCATCTCTGGAGAACACTTTTCTGGGAAGTTATCGTAATAGTGAAACGACTCTCTACCCGCAGCAATGCCCTCTCTGTCTGGCCACGTGCTCTGGTCTGCAGCCCTCACCGCAGGCTGTGGGAGAGTAAGTCGGCCCTGACCGTGTACCTCAGCAGCCCACCACAGTAGTTTGAACTCACCGGGAGAAGCTGCCAGGCCCCAGAAGACGCCTGTTATGTCTGAGGAGGCTTAAGAGGGCACAGAGCCAATGTTCCGCATTTTTGAAGAAAGAAGACTTGGGGGATTTTGTTCATGTAAATCCAACTCTAGACTTTCAGGGCTCTTCCTTCACGTGAGGAAACCGTACTTTGCCCAAGGGTGACAGAGAGAGCAGTCATGCAGAACGGGATGTTAGGGAGCAAGAGCCACAGGTGCCGGCCCGGGTGGGCGCGCCGGCTTCTCCTCCCAGCTCAGGGCAGGCGGCTATGAGGCGCGGAGGACCCCCGAGCTGTCAGGGACGGCTTGGTCTTGGGAACTCAGACCCAGAGCACGAGCCCTCGTTTGATTCCTGACTGGTCGCTTAGGGGCTGTGTGGCTGGGAGGGTATCTCTCCTTTTCTCTTAGGGGTATTTCCTCTTTGATAGCTTCTGGGATGGGGTCTGAGTCAAAGAGCTAATGACCGAGAGAGAGAGCCTGGCAGCTACCACCAGAGCCACCGCCAGAGCCGGGATTTTGACTCAGACTCAGGGAAAAGCACTTCTCGAAACTAGGAACCGGCCTCCATCACCCAAGTGGGAATGCAGCATGACTTGGTCCATTGCCTGCCTCGGTCAGGGATTTTTTTGATCCTATAATTACATCTCAGCATTGGCCTTCATACGCCGAATTCTCATAAAGGTGACAGAAGGAAGAAACGCATGTAAGGGCCCCTGTCTTCGCTCCGACAGGGATCCCGACTAGGGAGCCCTGGGGTTTCAGTGACTTGAGACTGGCCTGTATCACTCATAACCGTGGTCGGCAGCTGTTCCCCAGGGGTCCTTACTCCCTGAGAGTCCTCAGCACCCATCCCAGGCCGCTTTAGGTCACTTCCCCTTAGCGCGCACCCACCATTGAGTGACTGGCCAAGCGCACTTGAGCGTGGCTCTCTGCCCCCACCAAGGATGTGCTGAATTTGATGAAAAGAACTCAAAAGGAGACCTGTTTTTTCCCAAAACTGAACTGCCGGGCTTACCAAACAAAACAGTTTTTGAGTTCTAAAGCAATCGAAGTCGTTATCAGAGTCCACCTTGCAAAGGTCTGCGCACACGCGGATCATTCGAGGTATGGTCCCCGACCAGTGGGGGCGGAGCCCCCTGGGCACCCGCACATTTCCGACCCCAACCCAGACCCACCGGGTCAGAAGTCCCGGCCGTGGGGCCCAGCACACGTGCTGCGTTTAGATAGCGTGTTCTCCAGGGGACTCTGCATTCCAGTCTGGGCCCCCCTGTGCTTTCCAACTGAGGAAACGGGTGCAGAGAGGCCCAGGGGCTTGTTCCGTCTTCCCAGCGACCCGTGGCCAAGACAAGCCTAGATTGCAGACCGGCCGGCTCCTTAAATCTGAAAGTGGTCAAGTCTTCATAATAAGCTCCGAAGCGACAAGCGTTCCTGTGAGCAAACCATGCAGACGGCCGGCAGCCCAGTGACCTTGGTAGCAAGCAGGCTTCTCTCCTCAACACTCTCCTACACCTTCCAGTCTGGCAGAAAGCCCTCTCTCAGGAAAATGCTTGCCTGTGGCCCCATTAAACTTGCAGTGTTGCCTACGTCTGTTTAGGAACATCTGCGCCGTCGCAAGTCCTCCACGACGCTCCTTGTCCCCAGTTTGTTGCGCGCAACCGCTCTGCCTTCCAAGAGAGACCGACTAACCATGGAGATTGGATACCTCGACACAAATTCTTTTATTATATTTCCCTTTTAGAAGGTGACTGGGCACTCACTGGCTTTAAGTTGTTAAGTCCAGATGCCAACAGAAATACATTTAATTTTTCCCTGATGCCTGAGGACCCGGAGACCTTTTGAAACCTTGTCCAGTTCAGGCCCTGCTTTTTAAAAGTAGGAGGTTAAGGGAGTAGATCTGACTTTAAATAACTGAAAATAACTTAGTTTGACACAGATTTATTGTAGTCAATTTCAGATGAAGGCATTTCTTAGCGATGTCTTGTCCTTCTTAGTCAAAACTGAAGATAGAGTAATTTATAAAAATTTTCATAATCCAAACTTGATAGATTTTCTATTATATTATTATAAGTAGAGCTTAAGTTACCCAAGGCATCCCAAATACACGACTGCTATGCGTTTGGGAGGAACAGTAATAAAAGGTACCTAACAGGTGGAAACAAAACACGTTTCCAAAAGAATAAAGAAAGACATGGGAGCCACTCGGCCTTGAAATTGTCAACAATTCAGTGTCATATGTCCTTAGAGAATCAGAGCAATAAAACCAGCCATAGGGGAATCAGCAGTAAAACGAATTACATCACCTGCTCATTAACCACTAAGCCGTGGGAAGTTCAATTGGATGGGTGCAGGGTGATTTCTTTCAAAGACAGCCGTTCACTAAAAATATAGCCCATACCTTAATACTTGAATAAGTCTCAAATTATCTCCAAAATAAACATTTCCAACTTGGGTTAGAAGCAGGTGTTTCCAAAATGAAAACCGTCCCCACGAACAGCCCCAGCCTCTCGTGTGCCCGCCTTCGGACCACTGATTCCCACACCCACTCCTCACGGTTTGGAATTCCCGCTCGGAAGAGGAGGAAATGTGGGCTCCAGGCGGTGGAATGAGGGGCTCTGTCCCCGTGCGGTCTGTCCCCGTGCGGCTGGGAGAGGCGTCCCCGTGCCACTGGGAGAGGCAGGAGCGAGAATTTTACCCAAGGCTGTCAACCACCAAAGCCCAGTCTCTTCCACGACCTGTGGCGAGGGAGGACAGCGGCGCTGCTGGCGACAGAGGCCACCCAGCCCTACGAGGGTTCTGTCCTCAACTGCACGGACACCTGTTACCCACGGCTCAGTCCTCTGGGGCGGGGGGATGTTGTGGTATCGAGAGCTCACTTATTGTAAAAGGAAATATATCGCCTCCTGGAGGAAGGTAAACCCAGGCAGCCTCGGTTTCCATAGCTGGTGAGAAAGGGTGTGCACGCCCTTCCTGGAGCGCCCTCTGGGGTCTGATGAACCAGAGAAACAGTGAACACAGTCACCAGACCGCTGTCAGGTGGGAACACTTTCCTTTTATTCAGGTGCTCACAATGGATCGGTCTCTGGCATCATTTCAGCAGACGCAGTCCCACGAGATTTCTTCACACTAAAGGCCTCTGGCCAGGGTCTTCACCATGGCCACACAAGGAAAAGGGGCTCCCAGGCCCGTCCCCCCACTGTCCAGGTACAAGCCGCTTCAGGCCAGCTCCCTGACCCTCTGATGCCTGACTGTGCCACCCAGTGGTCCAGGCCCCAAATGGGGCGTCAGGCAGGAGAAATGTGCCCAAAGCCAGGCGTCTTGATGCTGGGGATGTCATTCTTCCTGTAGAAGTCAGCCTTCACGTGGTTGGCACGGCCGTGGTCCCGGATCAGAGGCTCCACGGGCTGGTGTATGCGCCTCCCATAGATGGAGGACATCAGCACTCCCACAGGCCGCTGGCGCTCCTGTCCAGGGACACCAGAACACGGGGTCAGCTCACACCTCCCTGGTCACAGGACCTACCTTGCATCCTGGAAACCATCTCTGCCTGGCTGACCCACACACCTGCAGCCCTCTCCAGGTAGCTTTTTAATGCCGGGGACCCCCTAAACTATGCAGACCCTGTCCCTTGTGCTCAGAGCCCCTCATTGTCCCCAAGTCCTTCACGTCATTCAGAGGAACGGCAAAGACCTTGCATTAGGCACACTCTCACCCTTCTCACTTCAGTTTGTGTTCTTCCCCCCCCTTCCCTCCCCCTGTCCTCCTACCTGCCACTCTCCACCCCTGCTTGCCCCCTCCCCTCCTGCCTCCTCTCTCCCTTTCTGCCTCCTCTCTTTCCCCAAAACACATCTTTTCACTAGCCACCTTGTCATTCCCGGCACCCCCATCTCCCCTGAGCCCCCCAGACCCTCTCATCTCGATGCCCCCCTCATCTCCCCAAACCCCCACCTTCCCAGCCCCCCTCATCTCCCAACCCCCTTCCCTTCCCAGCTCCCCAATCTCCTTTCACTTTCCCTGCCCCCTTAAAAGGCTTTATTTCTCTGCGTACCACTTACCACAACCTGGAATTCAGTTCCCTATGTATATGACAATTATTTTGCTATTTCCTCGTAGGAGTATCAGCTCTAAGAGGACAGGAACTTTTCAGTGCACACGGGGGGCATTCGGGATCTGGGGTCAATACTGGTATTCTTATGACAGGGAAGCATTAGCCAACTTGGAATGAAGTCCCGTATACAAAAACAATAGGAAAACACTTAATGTCTGTGACTTAAATAGTAACACCTCATAGTTCATCATTGAATTTCCCATCGAAATAAAAGTCCGCTGGAAGTGACCTGGCAGCATTCTTATCAAGAGCAGCCACGGGCAAAAACCCTCTGACCGAGAAAGAAATCCCAGCAGAGGCTCTTACGTTACGAATTCTGTGCATTATAGAAAAGACGATGATATCGACTCGGCACCTGGCTCTTAACAAACATGCTGTCCTCGGATCAGACTCCGCGGATGCAGAGTCCCGAGTGCCGAGGGTACCCGGAGGGTCTCACCGCTAGGAGACGCACAGCCTCTCGCACCCAGCACCTGCTGCGACACCGACCTCCTCTCCCTGGGAACTGGGAGTCTGCTCCTGCTGCTGCTTGCACACCTGGGCACCCGACCTCAGGCCAAGCACTCCTACAGGAGGAGCTGCCCTTACGTGGAGGCTGGTGCCTAAACTAGAGAGGTTATTCCTGTCACTCTCCCGGGGTCCGTGGGAGAACTGTGACAGCCAGAAGTTAAGCAAAAACCTGCTTTATCTGTTGAAAAGCACTTCTCAGTTTCGCCTTCATTAAGTTGTTAACTAAACAACAGAGTCCTAAAAACAAATACACAGAAACAGAAGAGGGGGAGATGGGAGCGGCGGGGTCTCAGCCCCGGGGGCGGCGAGGGAGACGGGGACCCGCCCGCGGAAGCCGGAGCGCACTGTTGAGTAGAGATGTGCCCTCATAGCTAATCTGTTTGCGCTTTGTCCACGGCCTGTCTTCGCATCACCTCCTCGTTCACGTGAAGTCCCAGGCTTTTTGCGTGTTCTCTGTCATCTCGGTGCAATTTCTGATTGTAGCCTGGGCTCTTGTTAAAGACACAGTCGTACAGGGAGATGACGCCTGTCTGGGGAGAAGAAGAGAAAGACAGGCGTGGGTCCACTGGACGGCCGGGCCACGGCGATCCTCGTGGAGCTTGGAAGCCAGGCTTTTCTCCCCGATGGACAGTGGAGATGTGCGGTTTCCGGTCTACACTGAGTACGCGTTCGGGAAGCTCACCCCAGAGCAGAGCCTGGACGACCAGAGCAGGTCCCCGAGAGGCCCCGCGAGGCAGAGACATCTCCGCGGCACTTTCCCTGCCCCTCCCCTACACCCCCCGACCCAGGCCTTTGACCCTCCCGCTCTCTGACTCTACCACTAGTGCACAGCCTGAAAATAACAGCAATCCACTTAATCGATGTGTTTTTCTCCTTCATGTCCACCTTTCTCATATTTTTCAAGTTTTCTGCAATAAGCTTGTACTGCTTTAAAAATTAACCATAATTGAACACTGGGACAATATAACCGAACAGAAGTATCTGTAAGTTGCTAGCCAACAGGGGGGCACCGAGGGCAAACCCCTCTCCGCAGAAATATTTCCTTTAATCAAATGTCGTAGCTCTAATGAATGTCATTCCTAATGCATGGAGATATATATATATTTGATATATAATATATACACATTTCTAATATACGCACATATGTCAGACAGATATAAAAATACGTGCACACGCAAAGCTTTGATGTATTAGAAAATTACCCCGCTAACAGCTTTCATCTGAAATATCTCCATTTTTTTATCCCAAATTTCTCTTGATACAAACATTAATCTGCCTTATCTGGTACCTAATAAAAGGAAAAGAAAACCATGTGTTAGCTCATCTTTAATCTTCACGTGTAAGTCAGGTCTGTCCTTTACGTCCCTCCAGCCAAGGGCCAGCCGCCCTGGATCCTCCAGCAGCAAACCCAGACATTCCGTCTCGCTGGCATTTGGGGACACGGGGTATCTAGCCTGCGCTTGCTTGCCTGCTTGTTTTCCCCAGTAGTAATCCTAGAACAATTCCCTCCCACTCCAGGACGCGGAGGTAGAAGGTAGACAGTGAACAGGACACATGGCATGGGCTCGGTCGGCTGGAAAACGTGGACCACCCATTCTCGCCAACGGCAGGACTCCGCAGGGCTGGTAGCAATGGAAATGCCAGAACGTGATGTGGCTTCAACCCCACCTTGACAAATCCCTCATGGGTCATCTGTCCTGGGCCAGGCATGCTACTCCTGCTGGGGGAGTTGTGAAGATAGCTCAGACCCCTGGCCATCGTTCTGGTATAATTAACCAGCTAGTAAGCAAAACAAGGTGAGCTTTTAGCATTATTTTAGGTTCCTAAGAATTTCAATAGCAACACGCCTGTGGCACTTATTCACGGGTTTTGCCTAAGTTCAGAGTCACTCCAAGTGAGTTAGGGACCGTCACCCCGATGGCCATTTAATGAGGTCACTTTGTAGCTTTTTGTTGGCCCTGTCCTCTGTCACCTACTGGGCTCCTGGGTCTGTTCATGCCCTGGGTTGGCTGGCCCTGGCCTTCACTTGTCCTGAAGGACGCCTACAGTTAGCTCATACACCAGCGGTAAAAAACAAAAAGCCCAAATCAGCGACGTGGTGATACCTTATTCCATTCTGGGTACTATAAAAAATCAGCTCGCTATTTGCGAAAAACAATAAACTTGGGTCTTCATAGTCCATTATCGTCAAAAGTCAATTCTGGATGGATTAGAAAAACAAGTGAAAAGAAAATCCATAAGGGACCTCCTACGCATTAAAGCAATGGGGAAAATGTCACAAAGAAAACATCAATCACTTTGATTATGTAAAAATCAGACATTTGATAATCAAATAAAATTAGGACTTTTTTAAAAACCTGTAGGACAGATGGAAAAATCTCAGCGTCTTGACCATACTGTGTGTGGGATTGTAGGGTGTCCGCAGAAGCTAGGGGTTTGGCTGGCTGCTTGCTTCCAGCCTGGAGAGGTTAAGCACAGGTTGCAGCAAGCCTTTTGGGGGAAGCCACCAGGCCAGAGGGCCCTGCAGTGACACAAGATAGACTCAAGTACACCCCCCGACTCTGCCAGGATGGTGGGACATAAATGTCCCAAAGGAGCGAATGCTGGCCTCTGCAAGGCGAGGCACCAAGATTCAGACCCTTCCTTTTGGGGTTCAGAGCAGAGCTACTGGCCCGGCCGGCTGAGCCCAGCAGGCAGACCCGGACAGCAACTAAATAGCCCATCACCCCCACACCATCCCCTTACACACAGGAATTTGAGCTGGACTTGTGGTCACAATCCAGATGTCCCATTGTCACCAGAATCCCTCCTGGCCTGGCTGACCCTGTGAAGTGGGTGTGTTTTGGGGACCGCAGCTGCAGTCTGCGGCGGAAAGACCTGCTCCCCAGGACTGAGCCCCCTGGGGGCAGCTGCACCCTGAGAACGCTGGGCCACAGATGAGGGGACCTGAGGTGAGCCTCAGTCCCTGCAGGGCTCTGTGGGGATGATGCGGAGCAGGGATCTGATGGACAACCCTGTGGGGGCCGGAGCTGGGGGGACTGGGGGCGGGGGGGGGGGCCGAGCGCAGGGGAGCTGCTGGTTTGTGCTGTCCTCCTGTGCAGGTATTTCCAACCCGGCTTGACCCTCCTGAACTGAGTCAGCCCCTTGCGGGGTCCTGGGCTTGTCCTGGAGACAGACTCCGGCACAGAATGAGAAAGCAATTGCTGTGACCTGAACGAGGGAGGCGAGGTTCCTTCCCGTCCCCACTCCGGGGGAGCAGCCCACTGTGATGTGCAGCGTCACAGAAGACTGCCCTCCCCGTTCTCATTAGATCTCCTAAAACACTCCTTAGAAGCAGCACTATGGGGCGCCTGGGCGGCTCCGTTGCTTAAGCAGCTGACTCTTGACTTAGGCTCAGGTCACAATCTCAGGGTCATGGGTTCCAGCCCGCTGTCGGGCTCCTGGAAAACCTACCTCTCTTGCACGCTAGAGCAACCCTTATGAGGGACCTCACTGCACCCACGGGGTATGAACAGTCTCCGCTGTGCAGGGGTTTTGTATATCTACCACTTTCCAGAGTAAAAACAGATTTTTCTGTCACTGAAAAAACAAGCGTGGGGGCGGGGAGGGGGGGACCCACAGGCAGGCAGCCTCACTTAGCAATGTGACTGTCCATTTCCAGCACCTCATCAGACCAAAAATCTGTCTTCTCCTGAATGTTAATTATTAATCTCTCTTCTTTCTTTTTGTCTCTCCTTCCTTCGCAGTTTGAAGCAAAACTGCATTAATAAAAACCACCTGGATTTAGATGCTATCACAAAACAGAGCTTCTGCGTTTACTGGTGTTTTGCTCTTAAAATCTCTCAAGAAATGTCCTCTCGCACACATATCATTGTTTTTGAAAAACAAAGTAAAATGAGCCCATTTATTGTCTCTCCGGTGATCTCCCTTTGTCCCTTTGCATTTTGAGTATTGTTAAAATGTAGCACAGTCCCGGGGCGCCTGGGTGGCTCAGTGGGTTAAAGCCTCTGCCTTCAGCTCAGGTCCTGATCCCAGGGTCCTGGGATCGAGCCCCGCATCGGGCTCTCTGCTCAGGAGGGAGCCTGCTTCCTCCTCTCTCTCTGCCTGCCTCTCTGCCTACTTGTGATCTCTGTCTGTCAAATAAATAAATAAAATCTTAAAAAACAAAATAATGTAGCACGGTCTCGCCCTGGGTGTGGGGTCTGGTACCTTACCTTCAGTTCCCCCATGGTGACCCTTCCTCCTAACATGGCCAAATAACCCCTCCGTAGCCCTGGGCCGACGCCGTGGGTAGAGAGGAGACCTTCACTTTTCAACCTCCAAAGCACATTGCTCTGACCATCGCACAAGGCACCCAGCCAGGGCAGGACTAGGGGCAAGGGATACGGCATCCCCATCTTAGAGGAGACCACAGGCTGAGGGTGGAAATCAGGTCATTAATTAAACAATTGAAGGTAATACCCATGGAGCAACAGAAGTATGCGCCAAGTACGGTGGCACCAGAGAGGAAAAATCAGCATCTGCTGGGCTCAGTCAGGAAGCCCGTGTGGCTGCAGTCGTGGGAGAACGGGGGGCGCACCCCGTACCTGTATGGACACGGCCCCAGAGAAGTCCCCTCTTGCATGTTAAGTGTTGAATTGCATCCTCCAAAAAATTCATCCATTGACGTCCTAACCCCCAGGATCTCAGAAGGTGATTTAGAAATAAGGACGCTGAGGACGTAACAAGTTAAGGTGAGGTCATACTGGGGCAGGGTGGGCCCCTCCTCCGATAGCACTGGTCTGCTTATTTAAAAAGTTGAGAAACCGATACAGACATGCAGAGAGAGGTGATGTGAGGAGACAGAGAGAGGAGAGGGAATCTACAGCCGGAGGCGAGCGGCCTGGAGCAGACTCTCCCTCACGGCTTCCAAAGGAGCCGACCCTGCCAACACCTTGACTTGGCCTCCAGCACGAGGAGACAGTGAATCTCCGTCGTTTGAGCCCCTGGTCTGGGGTACTTTGTTATGGCAGCTCTCACACACCCTCGGTAGCGAGCAGGAGCCGTCTTTTGAACAACGGAAAATAAGAATGGCGCTAACGCGTTCTGCCCCAGGTAAACTGAGTCAGTAGACCGTTCAACCCAGACAGACGGTGGGTCGACGTCACCAATATTCAGTTCTGCTCTGCTCCTGACTCCCCAGAGGGTTACTCTCCTCTGCTCCCTTGGGGGAGGGACGCCAAGTGACCAGTTCTCAGCAATGAACTCTGAGTGGGGGTGACATGAGACTAAGCCTGTGGGCACCCCTGAAGCTTCCTGAGAGGTGTCAGCAGCTTCCTGCTGGGGGCACTGGGCCCAGTAGATGTGCAGGACCTGCAGCTCCGCCCCCAAAGAGGTCCCCCACACTCTTACACCCGTGAGAGGAGGATCTCCAGCAAACCGAAGCCGAGTCCTTTACCTCCTCCTCTCTTTCAGATCGTTGAGATACAACCGTGCTGTCCATTGTGCATTCAAACAAGGTACTAAGAAAAAGGAAATTGGCACATTTTTCTCATGGTACTGGGACAGGGGTAATGTTATGTGCTCACTGAACACACTCTCTCTACGGAATAAACAGAAGACTGTAGTCACCAGGTGCCATCACAATTAGGCTGGGGCCAGGTGACAAGCTCCGGCAAGGAACTACAGGGGAAGCCAGCGGGCATCACCTTCCAGGCCCATAAGAACTCTCACGTGTCCTCCATGCACTTCCCTTGCTCTGTGGCCAGCAAGTTCAGAGGCTCCAACAGAGGACTGCAAGCTCCCAAAGATCCGCGCATCTGGAACCATTGAAAGAGAAAAGCCTGGTTTCCCAAGTCCTAAAAAAGCTCTCCGGACAAAAAAGACCTAACCTGTAGCATTTGCTAATTTCCTCAGTGGAAATACTGTTACTGTGCCTGATTTCAGGCTTCCAACTGAATGCAGAGTTCAGGTGAAATGCTAAAATGTACGAGCAGGCTCTGACACCAACTACCGGTAAAGCCCGTCAGGGTTCAGGGTCTGTTTATTTCCAGAGCACATCCCCGCCCGCCTGGACTGAAACGGGGATCAGGCTGTGGTCGGGCTGCTTTCATTTCCTCTCTCCGTGGGCGCACGAAGGCTCTCGGGCACTGTTTGCCATCTCAAGGTGATCCAAAAAGGTTTCCTTTGATTCACAGGGACCTCGTTTTTACTTCTGATCAGTCTGGTGCTTCTCCCCAGGAGGGCCCAGCGGTATGTGCCGCTTAATGAGGACATCTTCATTAATATTAACATCATTCAAAATTCCATTCTCAGAAGGACTGTATTATCAAGGACATAGTGTTAGCTCTTAAAAGGACAACACTCAGCTCTTCTCTTTGGTTCCTCTGGCAACGATTCTGTTACCTTTCCTGGTGCGTTAAGATCCCAAGTTTTGGAAATGGTTGTAACTTTTCCAATAATCTGAAATTTTATCAATTTATTAAGAATCCTAACAGAAGCAGCCTTGTTTAGGTGTTTTCTTCACTACTTTTAGGGGATCTGTTGCTGGCAGTGCTGCCCAGATCCAGAGCCCTGGAACCCGCCGCCTTTACCCCTGAGTCAGAGTGAAGGAACACCGCCCTTTAATCCCGTGTGTGTTTCCTACTGGAGGCGTCTGCGTCAGGGCTTCTGCGCACCTTGTTGCCAAGAGGAGGCTCAGAGCGCTTGTTCCCACTTCCACTGACGCCAGCCCCCAGCGTGCCCCCAGCCCCTCACAGAAGAAAGGGTGAGCCGCAGGTGCTGAAACTCGGCCAGATATATGGGGGAGAAGGCTGTTCCTTTTCCTGTGTCACTGTGCCCCTCCCAGGGGATGGATTTGAAATAAATGCCTAAGATGGTACATGAAAAGTGCAAGCTGCAAATGCATACACACAGCTGTGTGATGTGCCCGTGAACGTGTTCTTGTAAACACAGTTAGACACACACCGCCGCATTCATAGGCGCACAGGACTTCTGCTAGAAGGACGCCTGCACAGCCTCTCCCCTCACCCCTTCCTCCCTCCCTTGGGGTGACCTGCCGCTTTTTGAGCTCTACCTGCCCTGGAGGAGGACACTCAGCCCCACCTCCGGCCCCCACAGGCCTCCAGTTTTCCAGGGGCCGGTCACCAGACGGAGAAGACGCGGTGAGCCGCCTTCAGGAGAAGCAACCTGTCCACTCCCGGTGTTGATCCCTGAGCAGCAGGGCAAGGCCAAGGGAAGCCCAGGCAGCAGATTATGCCAAATGGACCCTCTATTTAGTCTAAGAGGCTAATCTTGTAAGTCTGGGACTTATCCTGGTTTAAACGAACGTTGCGTCCCGTCCCTGCCCGTCCCGTCCCTGCACACCCCCCCCCTTCGCTGCAGCGTGTATATGTGAAGTGCCAGGGACAGAGCGGTGACAGTAATCATCCCTGGCCTCACGAGCTCAGACTTCAGTGGGAGAAACAAGCAGCAAGATTACTAAGTAAAGCGTTCAGTCGGTTGGTACTGAAGTGTGCACTAGAGGATAAAAGGACAGGGAGGGGGAAGGTAACGTCTTGGGGGGGTGATCATTTCATTCAGCTGGAACTCATTTTTTTTTTAAGGTTTTATTTATTAGAGAGAGAGAGAGAGCGAGAGCAGGGAGAGGGGCAGAGGGAGAAGCAGGGTCTGAGCTGAGCAAAGAGCCTGATGTGGGGCCAGATCCCAGGCCCCTGGGCTCATGACCTGAGCCGGAGGTAGACGCTTAACCAGTGGAACCACCCAGGTGTCCCACTGGAACTCATTTTTTTTTTTAATTTATCTGACACAGACAGAGATCACAAGTAGGCAGAGAGGCAGGCAGAGAGAGAGAGAGGGGGAAGCGGGCTCCCCGCCGAGCAGAGAGCCCGATGCGGGGCTCGATCCCAGGACCCCGAGATCATGACCTGAGCCGAAGGCGGAGGCTTAAGCCACTGAGCCACCCAGGCGCCCCTGGAACTCATTTTTATTGCAAGGCATGTGGGTGCAAGGGTCTGGCTAGATTTTAAGAAGTAAAGGGGCACCAGACGTGGCGCTTACTCCTCTTCCCGAGCCCCTAGGAGCGGCTGACTGTGTGTGTGGCAGATGTGCTCGGTGCCCGGGGATGAAGAGGCTCCATGAAGGGGGGCTGGGGGTGCCGGGCTACTGAGCACCTCCTACACACTGGATGCGGGCACAGGGCCGCCCGACATTCCCCTTTGCATCTCTGGACAGCCAATACGCGTCGTTTTCTCTACGAAGTGCCTGGCTGCATTCGGTGAAGGCTAATTCCCCCATCAGGAGAGCCAAGAAATAGCCCCCTGGCTTCCCCGCCTCCACCACGCACCGAGAAGGAAAGTGGGCTAATCTCATGAAAGCCAGGGCGAGGCCTTCCGAGCCAAGCTTCCCTGGAGGCAGAGCTCTCCACAGCCCGGCTTACCAGGAGGGAAAGCTTATTCTAAAACCACCGAAGATTTTTTTATTTTTTTTAACGTAGCTCTTAGACTTGGAGAAATTTAATAAAATCCTTCATAAAAGGGCATTGTCCTTTGACTTGGCTTTTCCATTTCTGTGGCAGAAATGTTGCACAAGGCAGAAGAAGGAAAAAAAGTATTTTAAAAACATCATTGAACTGAATCTTCCTTGCTGCCCCTGCAACAGTATTTTATAGGAAAAGCCCAGGCTGCTAGTGCCCCCTAGGGGACAGTACAGGAATTGATCACATTATAGCAGGCAGCTTTAGGTGACAAATTTGTCTCAGGATCCAAAGCATAAATGGGGCTTTAAGTAAGTGTGCTGAATTGAAAGCCTTAACGTTGGGCTCTCCCAGGGAAGACCCTTAGATTAGAAGCCCCCAGAATGACACTCACATTACCTGCCTCACCTCGAAATCTCTGACAGCAAATAAGGGTAAGGAGTCTAAGACACCAGCCAGAAACTAACCTTCCATGGAAGGAAACTCAAATGATCACTAACAAAAACAAATAGTAATAATCATAGCCCTACTAACATGGGGCTGATCATGTGCCACTTTATACCCATGAATTAAATTAACTCTCATAATTGCTCCCTTGATGCAGTTCTATGAATAAGTACTGCCCATTCATAGGAGGGCAAAGTGACACGGGGGGGGGGGTGTTGTGACTTGGGCAGTCTGCACAGCTGGTATCATGGAGCCAGTATTTTTAACCAAAGGTTCCTTGGCCTGTGCTACTACCTAACGGATCACTAAGTGTGTTCCACGGTAATTGACTTAAGAGCTAATTCTGCCACGTTTCTTCTCAGCTTTGATATTTGGCCTGGGTTTACAGTTCACTGCAGGGCAACTGAGTTCTCCCGCAAATTTGTGATATGAAGCTCATCCTCTTCAGCCCATATGATCTCCTGGTAGAGAATCAGCTTCTGCAGTCCCCCAGCTGATTAATCACATAATCCCCAGGAGCACATTATTCCCCCAGCTGATTAAATACTGGCTCACATAATCCCCAGGAGCACGTTCTTACCATCCGTGGCTGTCTTGCAAAGGTACTTTGAAATGCCTTTTGTTTTTCTTGCTGCTTTTAAGGTTCTTTTATTTAGGTGTTAATATTTCTACTACATCATTTTCTTCTGTGTGACACTAAAGACTTCAGGATTTGAATTTGCCTGTGACCCCAGTTATCAAAACTGTACCGAATTGGTTTTTCTATAAAGTCTGCTTTGCATTCATTCATTCTAAGGCCCATCCCTGTCTTCCAGGGACAGTAATGTATCAGAGCAGGGGGTGGCAAACGTTTTGTGTAAAGAGACGGTCACTGTTCTAGGCTTTCAGGTCACATGGTTAACTATGGCAACTACTCGAGTCTGGTGGTAGCCATAGATAATACTAAATGATGAGCATGGGACTGTGTTGTAATAAAACTTTATTAAAACCGGCAGTGGGCCATGTTTGGCCCAAGGGCCTTTGTGTGAGGACCCCTGAATTACAGGGGCGTAGCTCTTACCTGCTCCTGATTTCCTTCCAAGTACAGAGCTGTGGGCACCTCACACCTCAGGCATCTCTCTGCGTCTTGGCCCCAGAAACGTAGAGCCACATATCAGATTGGCGAATTTAGGAAGGATAAAGACTTTCCATGTCTGACTCTGCTCTTTTTCTGTTGGCAGCACCTGGCCCCCAGGGGCTGGGGGTTCAGCTCTGCTTTTTCTGGGGCCCACGGCTGCAGTGGCCGGATCGGTAAATCCACCTGGTTCTGAGCTTCAGTGTCTGCCGCCAGTTTTAACCCAGAGTCCTTAGTAGTAACCTGCAACCTGGCTTTTAGCTCTGACAGATACGTATTTACTCCCATCTGTTTTAGTCTTTTATTTTATTTCTCGATAGTCTCAAAGTGGTACGTAACAGGACTCCTCAAAGGTACACATAAAATGATGTCTTTGTGACTTTTTTTCAGACAAAATTTATGTTGTCTCAATAAACCAGCATGGACCAACTTTAAACATCGACGAGATTCCTGGCCTTTTGACTGGTTCTCTCATGCTGTGCGGAAAGCTCTTCATGAATCATAAATTGGCAGTGATACAGGTTTTGCATGCTTAAATTGTAAAATTCATTTAATCAATGAAATTATTTACAGATAAAAGTTCTTTCAAAACATAGGCTAAGGGGAGGAGAAAATATGAGGCCCATCGTGGCACTGAGGTCGGGCAGCATTGCTCCAAAACTCCCCACTGTTTACCTGCCAGATATTCTGGTTTAGCAACACAGCAACTGGGGCTGCAAAGCCAGGGGTGCGGCGGATGTCCCTTTTCTTCCTCTGTCCTTCCGTCCTTCCATATTGGTCAAAGCCAAACAGAGAGGTGCTCACAGATATGAGATCCTCCTGGCCAGGGGTTACGTGTTGGCCTGCTCGGGCTGCTTAAACAAAGCACCCAGACTGGGGGGGTTAAACAAGAGAAACATACTGTCTCATGGCTCTGGTGACCGGAAGTCTGAGATCAAGGTGTCCACAAGGGCTAGTCCCTCCTGAGGGCCATGAGGGGACAGGCCTCTCTCCTTGGCTTGTGGAAGGCCATCTTCTTCCTGTCTATTCCCCACCATCTTCCATCTATGGGTGTCTGTCTCTGGGTCCAAAGTTCCCCTTTTCAGAAGGATGGCCCCCCCATGACCTCACTTTAGTTGGATTACCTCCATAAAGACCCTGTCTCCAAATAAGGTCACATTCTGAGGTGCCTGGGATGAGCATCAAACATGAGAAATCGAGGAGGACACAATTCAACCTGGGACGATTGTTTAGAAAGCTCTGCTTGTGTTTGTAAGGCTAAACCCCGTGACGTTCTCTTACATTTCACGGGTGGCCAGTCCTCCAGTGTGTGCTGACTGACCTGGATGGGGATTCATCTGGGCTCTAGGACTTGTGGGTGGGGAGGGAGAAGGGAAGAAAGGATGCATCCTTACACATCAGGAGGGAAAGACCTCTTTTCTCCCAGGCACTTGGCTCTCCTATACCCTCCCTGAGCCACTCACTGTGTCTGCGGCTGAGCATCCTTGGAATAATGATGCCCCTGCACCCTGAACCCCAAGACACACTTGAGACAGGGAAAATGGCTTCACAAAGGAGTAAAGGACTCCTGACAAGTTCTGAATTTGCTTCTCTTCCTGCTTCCGCTGCAAAATGGCCTTCCCAGACCAGCAGGCTTTCCCCAGGAGGCCGGCGGGCCTGCTGGAGCGTGTCCAGAGTCTAATGAGGGCTCGATGCCCTGCTGTCCCCGCAGGCAGCTGTCCAGATCTGCCTCCTGGTCATCTTCGGTTTGCAGGAGGCTTTCCATGGGTGTCTGTACCTGTGACTTTTGGGGTACAGTCGCTGTCACATTGACCCCAGAAGGAGTCCTGCCTCCCACCTCTGTGCAGCCCAGGTGCTCCCAAGACCCTCCTCTGGATCCAGGGCAGAGGGGTCACCTTGCTGCTCCTGCTAGTGGTCCTGGAAACCCAGGGGCTCCCCAAACCTTCCCCTGAAAACACTTGACCTAATGCACCCCCAAATAGCTCAGGATACCAGGCTGAGCATTCTAGCACCCCACCCTACCCTGTATGCCCAAATCCCAGCACCTCATTCCAGCTGAGCATACCCACCCCCCAACACACTCACGCGCGCGCGTGCACACACACACACACACACATACACAGCTCAGCCCCAGCCCATCCTTTAGATCCGGGGAGGTCCACCTTACTCTTGCGGTCCTGGTGGCTGTAATCTTTGGGGTCCAGGTGCCCCAGAGGAAGGCTGCTCTCCCAGCTTCCTTCCCCCTGTGACCCTGATGCCCCCTTAACCTGTCCTCAGAGGTTGTGCAGAGCTGCACCAGCCCCCACCCTCCACCTCCCAACCCCCTTGCAGCCCTGCCCCCAGAGTCCCACGCCAGAGTTGCAGCCCGGACCCTCGGACCGTCCCAAAGTGTAGTCCAGACCTGCAGCGCCGCCGCATCCACCATCCCCCGGCCTTCTCCCCAGCCTTGGTTCCGGGCAGTGAGGCCCCAGCCCGGTCTCCGTCAGTACAGCTCCACCCCAGCCCCACGACGCCGCAGCACAGCCTCGCCCCCATCCCGCCTCCCCTCTGGCCCCCTCCCCGCTCTGCAGCCCCGCTCTACCTCTCCGCCCCGCCCCGCCCCGCCCCGCCCCGCCCCACCTTGGCTGCGAAGCCCCGCCCCTATTCCTCCTCCCTCCACCCTCCCTCCGCTCTTCCTTGCACCCGCCCCGGCCCCGTCCCTGGCGGTGAAGCCCCGCCCCTATCCCGCAGTCCACCAGGCTCGGCCCGGCTCGGCTCCTCCCGCCCGCCCCGCCGCGCCCGCCCGCGCAGCCCCTGCCCGGTGCGGCTCACCCGGCTCTGGCGGTAGAAGTAGCTGTGCTCCCTGGGGTCCAGGCGCCGCGGGGGCACGTAGCTGAAGGCGGACAGCGCCGAGAGGGGCGGCAGCCGGGGCCTGCCCCGCAGCGTGGCGGCGGTGATCTCCTCTTCGTCGTCCTCCATGCCACCCCGGGCCAGCGGCCCCGCGCCCGCCGAGGTCGGGCCCATTCCGCCTGCTGCAGGCCGCCGGGCGCCGGCGTTCGGCGTCGCCTGGAAACCGAGGCCGCGCGGGTCGGGCTGGGCCCGCGGAGGGGCGGGGCGGGGCGGGGCGGGGAGTGGGGCGGGGCCGCGGTGGCCCCTCCCCCTCCTCCCCTTTCGCATCCCCCTGGCCTCTCCTCTCCATCCCGCACCTCCGCGCACTCCCCGGTGTGTCCTCGGGGGTGCGTCCTCGAGTCCCAGCGGCAGAGGCGGCTGCGTCGGGCTCCGGATGGCGGAGCCCCCGGGATCAGCGCCTCCCACCCTGCTGCCCCTCCTCCACGCCGCGTCGGCTCGTTCGCGCGCAGACCCCCTCTCGCGGGGCAGGTCCCGACCGCGCCCCGACCCGCGCCCGCGCTGGAGGCGCCTCCTGGACCGGCGCCGCAGGTGCGCCCGCGGGGCTTCCAGTCCGCTGGTAGAAGGAAAAACCGCCTAAAGAGGGTCTAGAGTGGCGCCGCCCCACAGGAACACGATGGGGCCACGCACGGAACTTGAAACTTTCCGGTAACCACGCCGAAAAGGTAAAAAGAGGTGAAATTCGTTGTGACGCTGTATTTATTTTACTCGGTTTGTCCAAAACATGATCATTTTAACATGTTACTAGCCACGGTTCCAGGGCAGCGTGCCGGCCCGCGGCTGGTGGTGACGGTGTGGCCAGGGGAGGTGTGGAACTCCAGGAATTAAATCACTGTGTGGGTGGCTCCTGCTGGGGCCTTAGCGCCCCTCTGCCAACGTGCTTATAGGTCTCTAGACCGAATGCTGGCTCCACAGGCCTGTTCCCTTGGCGGAAAGTTCACGGAGCAGAAACTCCGGATTCATAAGGGGGGGGGGGGGCAACAAGATGACCAAGACTGGGGAAGTACTTGAATCAGGGTGCCTGGCAGAAGCCAGCCTCTGTGAGGAGGTCATGGTGCACCAGACTGTAAGGACGAAGAGCCCAGCTCGCCGCAGGCTGCCAGAAAGCCCCTTGCAAGCGGAGGGAGGAGCACCTGCGGGGCTCTGAGGCAGACCAGTCTTGATGTGTTCCAAGGGCAGCAAGAAAAGAGGGGGTGGAGCTTCATGAGGAGGAGGCGGGGACTGGGAGGCGGGCAAGGTGCGCAGGTGGGCGGGGACCACACTGAAAGGTCTTTGGACAGCCTTGCGCCTTCTCAGCCTTCTCATCACCCCCTCTTACTAGGAGTCTCTGTCTGTAATTCCTTGACGCAGGCTGGGGGCTAGAGACCTCTCAGTCCAAGGGACAAGGTGGCACCTCTATGCTGAGGTTTCCTGGTGTCCCCTGGAGGTCCTCGGGGCAGGACTTTGAGCCACCACTGTCTCATGGGCCCCCCTGAGGTCTGAGAACCCCGTGTGCCTTTTTTTGCCCTGATTCCCGTCTCTTTGCTCCACTGGTAGGACAGATGAGTTGGGCATGAGTCAGACAAGGGTCAGACACCAGTCTACGTTGCCCTCAAGCTCCAGGGAACGTCTCATGAGAGACTGTTCTGTCCTCTGAGCTTGGAGACAGAGCACCGCCACCTCTCCTGTGTGTGAAGTAAAGGGAAGTGTCTCTCTTCCTTCCCCCATGGGGAGAAGTCCTCATAAAAACACCAGCAAAGAGAAAAGAAAAAGTTCTTATACTCTATTACCTTTCGTAGCCTCTCCAGCCTCTTTTAAAGACATAACAGAGGTGGTCACTGGGTCATGAGACTTTGCAAACCTGGCACAGGTAATCCTGTATCATCATGCGGAAAGTGGAAGAAGTAGCTGACACCAATTTTCCACAGTCCGGGGATGTGAATCTTGTTTCAGCAGGTGATATTTAATTACCCACCAGACTTAGAGCTCTGGAGGGCAAGGCGACACATCTTTATCCTCTTTGATGGCTCAGGTAGGTCCTCAACAGATAGTTCACACACAGTAGGTCCTCAACAAGTATTTAGTGACTAAATAAAGGGATACAGTTGCCATAACTTGGTTCCCTCTAAAGGTACAATTAGGACAAGGGTTTGACTCTTGCCTTATTTGGGAAATAATCCCATGGTGCGTGAATGAAGGACGGGATGAGTGAGAGGAGCAGGAAAGTCAGTGTAAGGAGGAATTATCAAGGTCACCGCAGACGGCAGCCGGAGCACTGCCTCAGAACCTTTTGAGCAGCATAGAGCGAGCTCCCAGAATTGCCTGCCAGATGGACCTGGAGGCACCTTTTATGCCTTGTCTGTGGTCCTCTTGGTTTGAGGCTTGCCCTTGGATCTTTGACTCCTGTGTGTGACCCCGGCCCGGTTCTGCGCAGCCTCCCTGCAGGCATCTTGAAGTCAGAGGAGCCCTGGGGTTCACAGCAGAAGGCATGGGGCATCTACTGAGGTATGACACTGTTTCAGGAGGTGAGTGGTAGCCCTGAGGAAGGCCGCCGCGCAGCGACCTTAAAGGCAGGAGGAAGGACTTGGAAAGACAGACTTTGCCAGTTTCCATGATCTAGAGGTCTTAGTTCCATTTAAAAACCGTTTTCCTATATGATCCTATTATGTATTCGCGGCATGAGTGGAATCCAAAGTCAGAGAATCTAATATGTGTCCCTCATGTCTGTAACTTGTCCTTGTAAGGTTCTGTCCAGAAGGGAGAGGGACAAGAATGAACAGTTACTCTCCAAGGAAGCGAATGGATCGGGCAAGCGCGCCCTCTGCTGGGTAACCGCGCAGGGGATGGGCTCGGCTCCGGGCTGCTGACTTCGGGTGGATCACGTCGCCCTGCTCTGGCTCAGGCTGGCGGCGAGCGCCCCCGTGCCTGTCTTCGCAGCCTGCGCGGCTCGCCCACCAGGCCCTCTGCTACCTGCACAGCCCGCGGGGAACTGAGGGCAGATACTCGAGGGCTGTTCTCAGGAGCGTGGGAGGTCCTGAGTCCAAACTGCAGCTGCAGGCCTTGGCCGTTTCTCCTGACATGAGGGCAGATGTGAGCCCGGGGAGGCCCCATGGGAAGAACTTTGTCAATGTCAGGCAGGGAAGGACAAAGCCACGAAGAAGCCATCGTGTTACCTTAGCGTGTCCCGTGATATGCAGCGCTGGCTCACGGGGCAGGTGATGCGTAGCAGAAGCTCTCCTAAAGCCACCTGTGTTTCAGGCCAGAAAGGGGCCTCTCGTTCCTTGTGCCGATGAGAGAGCTGAGACGTAGCAGGGTTCAGGACCGTGCAGGTGACACGGCCTGTGGGTGGTCCAGCAGGAAGACCTGGGAATGAAGGGGTCTGGCTGACGGAAAGGTTTACTCCGTGGGGCTTCCAAACCATTCCCAGTCGCAGCCGGGCCCTACCTAAGCACAAAGCCTCATGCTGTATGCGGAGGTTTTCAAAAACAAGGTTTAAAAATGATAATAATAAATATAAATAAAATATAACAAGCTCAATACCTCCATTTCACATTTAAAAGCTTTTACAATTATTTTGTTTTTAATTGTCAGCGTAAACTCACTTAAGTGGCTCAACATTAATTGGGCTTTAATTCACAGGCTTTAAAACGTCTGATAAACGACGTGGATTGAGTGCTTCTCCACATTTGGTGGGCCAGACGAAGGCTGAGAGTAAAAGGGATGGATGTAAAAACATCCAAGCTTGGAACCAGATGGGAGAGGGGCTGTGCCTCCGGAGACTTTAAAAGGGACGTTCTGAACACAGCGGTATGAAAGGTTGTAACCAGATCGTGGGCATGCCAGGGGTCTGCGGTGGGACTGGACAAGACAGCACCTTCCTGGGTGCCTCTTCCCTGGGGAAATGCCAGCATCACTACCAGTGGATTTAGGGAGCTCGCTGGCATCAGGGTTTTCCTGTAGCCTGGCTCATTAAATTGATGGGGCTCCCTGTGGTTAGTTCCTTTAAACATCAGACTTACAAATCAACCTATAAATGTAAATTTAATTTTCCTTTGTTCACCTTGTGTCTTTTTGTTTTAAGCTTTTATTTAAACCCCAGTTAGTTAACATACAGTGTAATATTGGTTTCAGGAGTAGAATTTAAGGATTCGCCACTTACACATGACACTCAGTGCCTATCACGACAATGCCCTCCTTAATACCCATCCCCCATCTAGTCTATCCCTAACCACCTCCCTCCATCAGCACTGTGTGTTCTCTATAGTTATGAGTCTGACTTATGGTTTGCCTCTCTCTCTCCCGCTTTCCATGATCTAGAGGTCTTGGTTCCTTTTAAAACCCTTTTTCCTGTATGATCCTATTATGTATTCCCGGCATGAGTGGAATCCAAAGTCAGAGAATCTAATGTTCATTTGTTCAGTTTTTTTTTTTAATTCTACATGTGAGTGAAATCGTATGGTATTTGTCTCTCTCTGATGTATTTCACTTAGTAGAAAAAGCTCCAGCTCCATCCATGTCATTGCAAATGAAAAGATCTCATTTTTGATGGCTGAGTAATATTCCAGTGTGTGTGTGTGTGTGTGTGTGTGTGTGTGTGTGTGTGTACGCGTGCGCGCGTGCGTGGACATACATACATTTGTATATATATCCATCTTCTTTATCCATTCATCAGTCCATAGACATTTGGACTTTTTTCCTAATTTGACTATTGTAGACAATGTTGCTATAAACAGTGGGGTGCCTGTATCCCTCTGAATGAGTATTTTTGTATCCTTTGGGTAAATACCCAGTAGTGCGATTGCTGGGTCATAGGGGAGCTCTATTTTTAACTTTTTAAAGGAACCTCCTTACTGTTTTCCAGAGTAGCTGCTCCAGTTTTCATTCCCACAAACAGTGCCAGAGGCTTCCCCGCTCTCCATGTCCTCACCAGCACCTGTTATTTCTTGTGGTGTTCATTTTGGCTGTTCTGACCACTTTGAGGTGCTGTCTCATCTGGTTTGAACTTGTAGTTCCCTGATGATGAGTGATATTGAGCATTTCTTTCATGTATCTACGAGTTATTTGTGTGTCTTCTTTGGAAAAATGTCTGTTCATGTCTTCTGCCTATTTCTTGACTATATTTTCTTTGTTTTGGGTGTTGAGTTTGGAAAGTTCTTTATAGAATTTGATACTAGCCCTTTATCTGATAAGACATTTGCAAATATCTTCTCCCGTTCGGGAGGTTGTCTTTGGCTTTGTCTACTGTTTCCTTTGCTGTCCAGAAGCTTTTTATCTTGATGGAGTCCCAATAGTTTTCCCTTTGAAGACATGTCTGGCAAGAAGTTGCTGCTGCCAGGGTCACAGAGTTGCTGCCTGTGTTCTCCTCTAGGACTTTGATGGATTCCTGTCTCACATTTAGGTCTTTCAGCCATTTGGAATCTATTTTTGTGTGTGGTATAAGGAAATGGTCCAGTTTCATTCTTCTGCATGTGGCTGTCCAATTTTCCCAACACCATTTGTTGAAGAGAATGTCTTTTTTCCATTGGACGTTCTTTCCTGCAACGAAGATTAGTTGACCATAGAGTTGAGGGTTCATTTCTGGGTTCTCTATTCTGTTCCACTGATCTATGTGTCTGTTTTTGTGCCAGCACCATACTGTCTTGATGGTTACATCTTCATAACAGAGCTTAAAGTCAAGCATTGTGATGCCACAATGGTTTTCTTTTTAAACATTCCTTTAGGTATTTGGGGGGTTTTCTGGTTCTGTACAAACTTTAGGATTGTTTGTTCCAGTTCTGTGAAAAATGTTGATGATATTTTGATAAGGATTGCATTGAATATGTAGGTTGCTCTGGGTAGCATAGACATTTTAACAATATTTTTTCTTCCACTCCATGAGCATGGAATGTTTTTCCATTTCTCTGTATCTTCCTCAATTTCTTTCATGAGTGTTCTCTAGTTTTCAGACTGCAGATCCTTTACCTCTTTCATTACGTTTATTCCTAGGTGTCTTATGGATTTTGGTGCAATTGTAAATGGAACCAATTCCTTAATATCTCTTTCTTCTATCTCATTATTAGGTTATAGAAATGCAACTGACTTCTGTGCATTGATTTCATTTCCTGCCACTTTGCTGAATTTCTGTACGAGTTCTAGCAATATGGGGGTGGTCTTTTGGGTTTCCACATAAAATATGATACCATTTGTCAAAAGTGAAAATTTGACTTTGCTGATTTGGGTGCCTTTTGTTTTTTATTTTTTGTTGTCTGCTTGCTGACACTAGGACTTCTAGTACTATGTCGAACGGCAGTGGTGAGAGTGGACAGCCCTGCCGTGTTCTGACCTCAGGGGAAAAGCTCTCAGTTTTTCCCCATTGAGAATGATAGTGCTGTGGACTTTTTGTAGATGGCTTTGGTGATATTAAGGTACGTACCCTCTATCACTACACTGTGGAGACTACTTACTCATCAAGAAAGGATACTGTACTTTGTCAAATGCTTTTTGTGTATCTATTGAGACAATACCGTTTTTGTACTTTCTTTGTTTTTTTTTTTTTTTTCTAATTCATTTGAGAGAGATATGGAGACAGAGACAGAGAGAACACAAGCAGAGGGAGAGGCAGAGTGAGAGGGAGAAGCAGACTTCCCTACTGAGCTGGGAGCCAACACGGGGCTGGATCCCATGGAGATCATGACCTGAGCCGAAAGCTGACACTTAACCATCTGAGCCCTGTCCTTTCTCTTTTTAATGTGAACTATCTCCTTGGTTGATTTGATAGAGGGGAAGTGGTGGGGGATGGGCCATAGAAATGAAGCATATTAAGAGCTCTAAACTTCCAGTTCTAAAATACGTAAGTCACAGATTTTAAAAGTAAGCACAGGGAATACACGCAAAAATATCGTAACAATTTTGTACGGGGACAGATGGTGAGTACACTTCTGGAGACAGTGGAGTAATGTACAGAATTGTCGAATCACTAAGTTGTACTCCTGAAACTAACATAACCTCCCGTGTTTACTGTATTTCAATAAATATTAAAGAATAGGGGTTTCTAGTAGAAATCTTGGTGGACCCATTAAGGCGATCGTACAGCCGTTCCAACTACAAAGGCGGCTCTACAGAGATGATGAAGGTTTCTCAGACGTTTTTCAATGTTAATTTTTTTTTTAAATTTCTTTAGTTATTTGAGAGAGAGAGAGCTCAAGCAGAGAGAGGGGTGAAGGGAGAGAGAATCTCAAGCTGAGTCCAGGACCCAACGCGGGGTCCACCGACCCCGCTGACCCACACTGATGACATGGGACCCACTGTGGATGGGACGGTGGCACCCCAGCGTCCCACTGCTGCCTGGCGGGCACTCTGCTCTGTGTCCACAGGCTGTTGGACGTGCTCGCGCTCTCTGTCCCTGGCTCAGGCACACTCCCACTGCCCCACTTGCCCCATGACCCCCGTGTAGACAGGAGGTACAGCTCACACAGTGACGGGTCACAGGTGAGCGGGAGCTGCTCCCTGCTCCCTTCAGGCTGCTGTGGGGCCTGTGGGCTCCAGCTGGATGGTGCTGGCCTCCCGAGCTGTAACCAAGAACACCCTGAGCCCCGAGCACTGACCATGAGCCGGCGCGGGCAGCCCTTCCACAGCTCCATGGGGTGAGGCCTGTCCCCTGCTGCCCGGGTCCCAGCCTCCTGGGCCAAGAGCCAGCACGCTCCTCCTGAACGGGGAACACGAAGCCCCTCCTGGTCTCCCCTTCGCCCGTCCTCTTGCAATTCCCAAATCCTTGCATCCAGAGTGGGGACTTAGTTCATACTCTCGCTGGTCTAAGATGTTCCTGTTGATGAAGTCCAGTTCATTGCATTTTCCTTTTGTCGCCTGTGCTTGTGGGATCTCAGAGACACCTTTGATTCCCCCCAAGCCCGCAGGAACACTGGCTGGCCCACCGTTCCACCCAGCCTCGTGCTGCTGGTCCCAGGCAGAGGGCCTCGGCATCAAGAGTCAGGTCAGCGTTCCCCGGAGCCTCCTGGCAGTGGGGTGAAGAGACTCTGTCATTTAAGTGTGACAGTGTGTCCTGGGACAGTGGCTGGAAGAGGAGCCTGAGGGATGGCAGTGCTACAGAGCGGAAATGTCCACGTGGGATCCGCCAGCCCAGCAGCCCCCTTCCTGCCCCCCGAACTAGATGGTTTTCTCCACTCCCTGCTCAGACAGACTGCGGATTTGCCTACAGGGAGCTGACCCCTTTGTTCTCTGAAGATTTTCACGCAGGGTCCGATTTGGAGGTTTCTGGTTACAGCACCATGAAAGAGGACCTGGAGAACTTTCTGGCCTTGGAGCGGGCCAACATCGTAGCCAATTACACTCAGCCGAGGCCCAGAGCGGGACCATCCACACTAGGAGCACCCCTGCAGGGGTGGGGACTAGAGCCTGCAGGCAGAGGGGAGGCCCAGGTGGGGACCAGAGCCAAGCATGGGCCCGTTCAGCCCACACAGGACCAGAGTCATCGGGAACAAATGAGAACCAGGGGAGGGTGCTAGGCATGAGTAGCCCGTGAGGGTCCATCGGGATCACAGTCAACAGCCGAGGAGGCCCAGGTGGGGATCATAGGCAGCAGGAGCAGGGGAGGCCCAGGCGGGGCTCATGGGCGTGTAGGAGCAGGTCTGGCCCAAAGGGAATCTTTGGCAGCAAGAGCACCTATGTCCCGGGCGGAGATCAGAACCGGAGTCCAGCAGACGAGACCCGGTGGGTATTGGCAGTAGGAGCAGGGGAAGCCAGGCAGGGATCATGGCTGGTAGACACCAGCGAGGCTGTGAGGCTGCTCCATGGAGCCAACAGGCCCTGCCTCTCATGCTGGGCCCTTTTCCGAGGGTCCTGGGATCCCTGAGGATGCAGGGGAGAGAGGAGCCAATCTGCTCCCTCCTTTCCCCCATACCCCTGGCTCGGACAGGACCCCCACCACGGACCCCCCCTGTTTCAGGCACGCGCAGCAGAGTCTCCGCGGAACGGCCAGGAGGATGCTGACCTCTCGCTGTGCAGGCTCTCGGACCGCCGTGGCTTCCTGCACTGAGTCCTCTGGGCCCGCCTGCATCCACCTCGGGGGTGGGTTGCACTTACAGGAACGCCTCCCTCGGGACGGGACTCCTCTCCCCAGCTCAGGGCCTCGACCCCTAGAGCCTCTGAGGCGCAGAGTCTGCGCTGGGCCGGACCTGAGAGAGACGCCCAGGAGGCAAGCCCAGGTAGCAGGCAGGAGCGGAGCCGGGCCTTGGGCCAGGCCCCTGGGCACTCCGAGGTGGCGGGGGCGGGGGGCGGTGGGGGGGTGCCCCATGATTGCTTCCAGGAGGGCCCCTTGCCTGCCTCCCCTGCATTCAGACTGAATCCTCCGTTCAGCAGGGGCTCCGGAGGGTGAAGGCTCTGGGCCGGTGGTGTCCTCGCAATTGCACGGCGGTCCGGTCTGGGGCGAGGGGCAAGGGGCGAGGGGGGCTCCTCAGTGACACCCCCAGGCCAGAACCGAGCTTCCGAAGGTCTCCTGTCGAGTTCCCCTGTGCGGGTGGAGACCCGGCTGATGCGGGGCCTAGCGGGAGACGCAGTGGGAGCCCAGACCGGCTGGGGCGCCGGTGACTAGGGGCGGGAGCCGGCCTGCTGTGTAGAGAGCTCAGCAGCCAGCAGCGTGCGTCAAAGCCCGGGTCCCCCGAGAGGCTGACCTCAAGGGCAGTGAAGACCAACTAGACAGGCCGGCACAAGAGGCCTCATGACAAGATGTCGATGTTCCTCCACCGAGGAGGACTACCTTGTACCACAGAACCGGGGTGCCCTCTGTGCCAGCCTTGTCCACAGACTGTGGCCGAGTCACGGCTGACCTTGATGGCTGGTCCAGGGGAAGCCAGCCTCCAGCAGCCCTGCGGCCCCCGGGCACCACCCCACACATCCATCACCCCATGACCGCTGCACCACGCACCCCGCAGAGAAGGCCCCGATGTGAGAGGCAGGCCCGGCCCGGGGCTCACCTGGACACAGGATCAGGAGCTTTCTCTAGGCCCTCACGGCAAATATTGCGGCTTCTGGGTTGATCTGCTGCCGTCCTCGAAAGCGGCCTGTTCTCCCCGTGGACTCGGGCCCAGCTGCATTCCCAGGAGGGACTCCGTGTGCAGCCCTCACCCGCCTCGCAGGGGGTGGGAGCGCATCGCGGGCATCAGCAAACCAGCGCCGAGGAGGGTCAGGCCACGGACTTGGGGGAAGAGGCTGGTGGGCGGAGGGAAGGCAGGCAAGAGAGGACGCCTGGATAAACTGGAGTTTATTTCAATCAGAAACTCGCACTCTGCAGAGGACACCGTTCAGAGAGCACGGAGGAGAGCTGTAGGGGGGGACATATTTCCGTTCGTGCACCGAACGCGGGGCCCTTGCAGACAGAGGACACGCGGCTCAGGGACCAAGCGACGCGGCGCACAGCGGACACAAGCTCTGAGCAGACACTTGAGCAAAGACGATGCACACACAGGGCTGGGCACGCATCCCGTGTGGGGGGACGGCGCGAGACACCAGCGCCCCACGCCAGGACCGTGCCACGGATGCTCACGACGCTGTGCACACAGCTTGGCTGCCTTGGGCTCAGGAAAGGAAGCCCGATGGCGTCTGCTTGCGTTCGAGGGATCTGGAACAAGCCAGACCATGGGGAAGAGGGACCTCAGGGGCTGTGGGGAGCCATGCGGGGGTGGGTGGGGAGCGCCTGGCCACCAAGGGGACGTTCACAGTGGGGCCAGGACGCTGAGTTGGGACTCCAGCTCTCATTGTCGCAGAGACACAAGAATGGGACTCTGGACTGTAGGACTGAGGCCAGGACGGGGTGCAGACCTCAGTGCCCCCTGTCCCTGAGCTCTGGAGCTGCCTGGTGCTCTAGCGGGTATCACTGTTGCCCTAAAACTCAGGTCTGGGTCCTAAAGAGACCGAACTAGGAATCAGAACCTGGGCGGGTAGGGCGGTTCCCATGACCCTGACCTCCACCACATTGAGGTGGTCTCGTTCCATGGGAACATCCCATCTCTTGCAGGAGGTGGGTTACTGAAGGGACATGAGTCAGATAGTGGAGGTCCTGCTCATGTTCCTGTCCCAGGAGGATGCTTTCTGGGAGCTAACTCAGCTGATGTCGCTGGAGAGACAAGCCATGCACGGTAGGGGGTCGGCAGGGCACTCAGGACACCCTCCCTGCAGGGCGGCCCCAGCAGCGGAGCAGGCCAGAAACTCCACCAGCCCGCCTCCCCACCAGCAAAGACGTTGCCTCCCCAGGGAGCTTTCGGGGCTCTGTAGCCACGGCCCTGGCCCCACCATTGGGAGACCATTCTCGGATTCCCACGGGTCCTTCAGTCTCCTATCTGGCTGCCAGCTTGCCCCCCAGACCCGCCCGCCAGCGACAGCCGGCCGAAGCCAGGTAGCAGCATCTCCCACTCCTTTGGGCCCCCAGGCTGAATCCCAAACCCAGGAGTTGGCCCCGCACACCCCCATCACCCTCCCTGTGGGCCGCATGCCCTGACCCTGGGTGCCGGGGACTCCCTTGCCCCTGCGGCGACCACTGCAGTAAAGAGTTGTTGGGTGAGACAGGCCTGGTCCTCATCCACCCAGCTGGGTCTCTGTGAGGAGTGTAAGGACCGATTTAGCCAGAGCGACTCCATCTTGGTTCAAAGCCATTTTGTTGTTTGTGCAGCAAAACGGACCCTGCCCCCCTCCCTCCAGAGAAACTTACTTAGAAGCAAGTCTGGGAAACCAGTAAAACATGGTCAGCTAGTTCCTAATAACAGAGCCCAGAACACAAGGCCAGGTCGGCCAGTTCTTGATAACAGAGCCCAGAATACAAGGACGAGTGGGGCCAGGTGGAGACATCCAATCAGTGAGAAACACACATACTTTTCCCCTAACCACCAAAGAATGTAAACCCCACCGTTTGGGCGCCAACCTTGAGTACCAATTCTGACCAGAGTGATAGGCTAGTTCAAACAGCTACTATAGAGTAAACTGTAATTCAGTTGGCCACCTGCGTGTGACCTAACATGACCACAATCTCATTGGCCTCCTATGTGTGGCCAGACTTTTGCTCTATAAAAGGTAGTCTGTAAGGTGGGGAGGGGTCGCCCTCTTCGGAGGCGGCCCTGACCGGTCAGTCAGTCGATTCTTGAGCCTGTAAGCTGGGGGTGGTCGCTCTCTTTGGAGGCGGCCCTGGCCGGTCAGTCTGACTTCTAATGCTGAGCATAGAATAGAGCTTCGCATAACTTTCACCTTGTCTCAGTCTCGTTCCCCTGACCAATCAGTCTAACTTCTAATACTTATCATAAAGCTTTGAATAACTTTCACTTTGTCTCAGTCTCGTTTTGTTTAATAACGGACCTAACAAGGAGGAGGGTCCTCTGCCCCAGCAGCCGCCCCCCGCCCAGGCCTGGACAGCAGTTCTGCTGTCTGGGAAGAGCGGGACCAGCCGGGGCTTGGGAGGGCTGTGGGCACACTCTGGAGTCAGGGCATGGAAGAGGAGGCACCTGCCAGGACTCGCTCCCCACCTGGTCGGGGACAAGGCCCTGATTGGGGGGGGGGGGGGCTGAGGCCTTCTCAGGCTTCTTCATTCCAGGGTTTCCAAAACTGGAACGATTCCAGGCCCATCATGAACTCATCATGGCAAAAGAACTAAAACACCTCAAGAAACACCTGGCGAGTAGAAGCTCCCCAGAGGCCCCATCCCCACGACCTGGGGCAGGTGTGGGGGGCCCACAGAACCCTGCGCATGCTTCCCAGAGCCTGGTGTTCCTGCTCCTTCTCCTGCTGGGCCCAGGGGAGTATGTCCACCTAACTTGGTAGGGCCCGGGCCCAGGGAGGTTTGCAGCCGCTGGGTGGGTCCCGAGCACCTTCTGTCCTTCCACCAGGACGAGGAAGAGATGATGAGGCTTTACACCCCCAAATGGTCTCTGCAGTGCTTCACCGGCCGGGCAAGGCCCCCAGGCAGACCCAACCCCTTACCTGCTCCCTGGCCCTGGCCCCCAGCGAGGCCTGAGCTCAGCCTCACCCCCCAGACCAGCCGGGCCGGACCCAGCAACCCTAAGGCCGAGGTTCATGGCCCAGAACAACCCTGGAGAACCCAAGAGGCCCCCTGAGGAGGTGCCAGGGGACCCGCTGTGTCCTTTTTAGCTCCCCCAGGGAAGGCCAGGTCAGCCTGCGGAGCAGACAGGCCCTCGGCCCATTCTGCGGCCAGCCCGGAGCCTCTCAGGGTGTGTGGCCACCGAGGGTAGGGCAAGAGTCTGTGGCCTCCCAGGTTTGCAGGTCCTGCTGGCCAGGCCCTTACCACCTGGAGTCATCCAGAGCCCCATCTTCCCCGGGAGGAGGGCGCCCCCAGGAGGGGTTGCGGGGCCTTGTCCAATGGAGGCAGGGGTGGCAGGGGCTCCCCATGGGTCCCGCGCTCCCAGACCCCCTTTTCTCTCACCCTGAAGCTCTGGGATGTCTCTATGCTAGACGGGGAGTGCATGCTCACAACCATGGCACACACCATCCTCAAGGTGCACCGCAGTAAGTGAGCCCGCCGGAGCCCAGGCGTGCGAGAAGGTGGGGTCAGGGGCGTTGGGCCACTGTGCTGAGGACCTTTCAGGCCTTGGTGGAGGGACAGAGGCCAGGCAGGTGGCTTGGGCAGGGCTCCCTGCAGAGTAGCAGCGGGCATGAGGCCTCCCCCTGCCCCGGCTCTGCCTGCCGCGCTCCTGGGCACAGCTGGACCTCAGCAGCTGTCCCTGGGAGGCACCGTGGGGTGGCAGGGTAGAGCTGGCTCGGACTCACACACATTGCCCAGAACCCCTCCTGAAGCTGCCCCTGAAAGGTCTTTGGGACTTCCTGCAGGACACGCTGGCCCAGCCCCCGACCCTGGAGGATGAAGTGCCGGGACACCGTCAGGCCTCCGTGGCTTAGCTCTGGAGGATGAAGTGTGACCTGCCCCACCCCCAGGTAGGCTCAGGGCCCCCACCCCTCCGGATTCACCCTCCTGGGCAGCACACAGTGGACAAAGCCCCAGAGCCTTCCTCCTCATCTCTGTCCCTCTGTACTCCTGCTCCAACCTCGGGGACCCCAGGCCAGTGCGGGACATCTGCCAGCTCCCTGCAGGGGTTGGGCATCAGCAGCCTGGAGGGTGGTTGTCAGGGGCAGGCCAGGGTGGACACGCAGGGAGCCACGAGTACACCCTGGGGGCCCAGCCAGCTGGGGACAAACAGCCTGCTGGAGACGCTAACCCGGTCTGCCTCTTTGCCGCGGGCCCCGAAGAGTTCCCAATGCCCCTGGGTCTAGAGCAATGTCCCCAATGCCCAGGCCTCTTTTCGCTTCTCGTGGCGTTGAGATGCTCCGCAGAGTGAAGGGGTGGCACCCCCAGGCCCAGCACACACCCTGAGCGGCCAGGAGCCCCCCACCCCCAGCCAGGCCATGCTCAAGGCCAAGGAGCCACTGCAGGTGGGAAAGTCCATGGAGTCCACGGCTGCCCACCTGTGGCCAGGAGCCCCGAGCGTCAGGTTCTGGCCCAGCTGCCCTCAGCCCAGGACCCCTCACTGGCCCACCTGCTCCCACAGTGATGGAATTCCCTCCCCAACCTCCCAGCACACCGGGAGAATGCAGAAAGGGGACTCCCGGACATGGGCTTGAAGCCGAAACACTGGGTCCTTTTCCCTTCAGCCCCTGCCTGGGCCACCCCAGTGGTCCCACCACAGACCAGGCCCCAGAACGCCCCTGGGACTCCTGGGACAGGGTCTCCCCAGCCCACTAGAGATGAAGCTGTAGGGCCCAGGACACCCTTCCTGCCCTGTGGCCTCTGCAGCTCGTGACCCTCTCTGGGGAGTGACTGGCACAGCTGAGACACAGCTGGGCCAGCGCTGAGCCACCAACCCCAAGGCCCCACACCTGCCCAGGACCCTTGGACTTCCACCTGTACAGGGAAACTAGATGCTTCCTGGCCTCTGGAGTAGAGCACGATGCTGGACGTGGGGGCCCTGAGGCTCCGGGCAGCCAGCACCATGCCCTGCCTTGTCACACTGGCCTTCCTAGAGGACAGCACCCACCTTAGGAGGCACAAGTTCCTAACCCAGAACAACCTCTACTGAGTGGTCCCAGGTCCTGGGGAGTGGTCAGAGATGACACGAGTCCCCCTAGGACCAGAAGGAAGACTGATGGGACAAAGGCCCCATGGCCCTGGCCAGTCCTGGGTTCTGTCCCAAATCTGTTTAAGTTCTCTCGGAGCTCTATGTGGTCAGCTGGGACCTGGGCACGCCCCATGAATCCATATCTCTGACCTAGGGCAGCACTGGGGACCACATCTCACCCCGGCTAGGGCAGAGCAGGGGCAGGCAGGTGGGCCCTGCCCACTGACCCCCACAGTAGGAGGCAGGTGCCGCCAGAGGCCGGGTCACCAGCAGTCTCATGGCAGCCATGGGGCCTCTGCCCTGGAACCCCAACACTTCCCTCCAACTCGGATCCGCCGTCCTCAGCACCTGCCCCTCAGGGGCCACCGAATGGAGTCAGCACACCTCCAAGGTGGGGCGCACTAGCTCCCATGCCCTCTTGGGATTTCAGCATTCCCCTGAAGGAGAAGCGGGTCTCCGTCCCCAGGGGAAGGCTCCCACCCTTGGTTCTGAGACCCCGCTGACTGTTGAGAGTTCGATAAAGTGTTGTCGTGTGAGAATGCGAAGCCGGCCTGTTCCCTCAGCGCCACAGCTCTGCGCCAGAAGCACCAGACAGACACCCAGAGAGAAGAGGGTGGCTCTGCCCAGGCTGCCTCACCAGCCCCTGCAGGCATCCCTGAGCCCGGCTTCCAGGCAGACAGACACAAAGCTGAGGGTCCCAGGTGCCTTCCCGTCTCGGCCAGACGCCAAGGTCAAGACCATCCAGTAACTGACTGGGACTCAGCCTGTGGCCAAAGGGCCAGGCCAGAGCCGGGAGGAGAGTGACGGCTGGGTCACCACATCTGTGCAGAGCATCCCGGGAGGTCTGCCGTCACTCTGTCCAGGGAGTCTGGGGCGGCCGGGGTCCCGCGGCGCTTCCTTCTTCCTTCCCCCGCTCGTTCCTCTGTTCCCACCTGCTCCTGGCATCCAGCACCTCCCTGCCCCTGCCTGAGCTCCTGGGGCACAAGGGGCCCTGCAGGGATGTCAGGGTGGCCTGAAAGGGACGTCAGGAGGGCGGGGACTGGCAGCTCATGCAGCTGGGCCACCGGGCTTGGGTGAGCTCCGCTTCCCCACCTTGTGCCCCTGGCTCTCTCACACCGTGTCTGGAAGGCATCCTCATGCCCTAGGAAGAAGGGGCCTCCTCAGAGTGGGAATTGGCCTAGTGGCCTAGCGCGGGGGAGGGGGTCTGAGGGACCCAGCCCCTCCCCACCTTCTCTCTACCCCGACTCCCACACACAGGGAATGGGTTCTGCTCATCCTGCGGCCCCAGGGCTATCCCTGTCAGGCAACTCGCTCCTCAGAACCTCCCCCACAGGGCTGGTCCTTGGTCTGGCTCCCAGCTTGAACATCCCCTGTCCCAGTCCTATCTGACCTACCAACCTTGTCCCCAACAAAGCATGAAGGGGACAGGGCCAACAAGGGCCACCCTGGCAAGCAGGAACTTCTGACTCTCCCTGGAGCTGTGTCAGCCCAGACCCTGGATCCAGCCTCCCTCATTTGGCCCTGCCATCCAGGGACACTTACAGCACTAGGGACTGCTGGGTCCCAGGGGTCGCAGGGGTCCCAGGGTATCCCAGAGAGTCTTGGAGCTGGAGCCAGAGCCTTCACTGGAATCTTTCACTCCCTTGATCTGCTTCCTGCAAGGAAGAAGGTGGAAACTAGTTGTTGTGCTGCGGGCGCGGGTGCATCCAGGACCTTGTCAGAAAAACACAAGGAGAAACAAGGACAGGGAGGCCCACAAGGGCCAGCCAGCAGCTCACCTGTACTGGTGGATGTCCTTCAAGGACTTGGTGTTGTTGATGGTAAACACACACAGGAGGTGTTCTCCAGTGCGTGTGTACTGGTCTCCCATGGGGCTATACCCCTCCTGGCCCAGGCGTCCAGAATGTCCAGCAGGCTCGTCTCACCATCCATAACCACTCGCTTCTGATAGGAGTCCTGCTGGAAGACGGGACTTTATGACCCCACTCCCACCCTCCTCTCCTAGGACGGGGAGAAGTGCCCCTCCTGGGTACCGCTCCTGCTCCATCCCCAGGTCCCACAAGGAGGGGACAGCCTCCTACAGAGCACATAGAAGACAAGCCCACATCAGGATTCACGGCCAGGGGCAGGAGCAGCACCACTCCCCTCCATGGCGGGGTCACACTCATCCACAACGTTGGTCCGGATGAGTTGGATGGTCAGGGCATCTTCCCCACACCTCCAGCGCCCACCTTCCTCAGCATAGATCCTGACGTCCATTCTCGTCTCACATCACTGGGATGCTGGAGAAGGTTCTGGTCAGCCTCCTGGCTGTTGTCCTCACCATCAGCAGACCCGTCTCCCGGACTAAGCCTTCCAGGCCTTACCCTCGCGGTTCCTCCCTGGCTCGGTGGCAGTCTAACAGGTGTGTGCGTTTTACCTTGACCCAGGGCTTGCTCTAATGCTCAGCGGGGCGTTGGCTTGAGCGTCTGCTCACCATCTCAGGAGAGGGGACCGCCTCCCTCTTTTTGAGATACAGAATGAAACCTGTGCTTGGGATTCTACTCCAAGCCCTGGGAAGGCCCAGAGAGACACATTTCTGAGAAAGAGCTGTGACTCCTGTTATCTGTGCCTTTGGAAGGAACTAACTTAGGGTTTGCCACTCGCAATGGCCACCAGGTACCCAGGCTGGAGCGAGCCCTTTCCCCACCCTCTTGGGAAGGAGACCAGAAAGGGGAATACGTTTTCCGTTCAGGACTCAAGGATTTCCTGGAGGCGTTCATGGCCCTCATGTGTAAAAACATTACACTGATTTACAGTTCCTGGACCAAGCATCACAGTGACCTGGTCTCACTTTCAGGACCAAGACTGTCACAGGGGCTATCCAGTTTGGTAGGTACAAAGCACCCCCCTCATGAGACAGGTCTCTGGCTGTCCCTGGGAAGACCCGGTCCACAGATGCCTGGTGACTCCTCTGAGATGACTTTGGTGGCCCTCCAGGTCAGCCCGCCTCCCAGTCCCAGGTTTTGAAGCACCTGGTCAGCTACAGAGCTCTCCACTCTCCGCACAGACACAGCTCTGCCTCCCGCCCCTATGCACCCGCACGTACCCTGTCTGGGCTCACCCCGCATTCCCGTCCCTCTCGCTAGTCCCCATATCATCGGGGTCTCCACTCACACCGGGAGAATCAACACCAAACCCGGGATTCGGGTAAGGACAGACTGTCCAGAGAACCCTAAGGGGACTAAGGAGACAGGAACACAGCCCGCACACCAAGGAGCCGTACTGAATCCTTGCAGGCTGGAGCTGGTGTGGGGGGCACGTGCCCAATGGGGATCCCTGTTTTCTAAGATGCATGCGGAGATTTCGACAGATAAAATAGACCCAAGGTCTGGGGTTTGCTGGGACACACTTGCTCCTGGGGACGCGTGTGGCGAGCACGGGACCCGGGGCTACACCTGGCTGGCTGCTCTTGGGGGTTCGTCATAATATTTGTCTTTACAAACAGAGGAAATTGTCTAAAATAAAATGCAACGACATTCAGAACTATAGAAAAACACCAAGAGGGGCTGTCCCTTTGACCCACGAGACCCTCATTTGTTCCATTGTGTCCTTGTCCAGCCGAGTCTGTGCTGCCTGGTCCCCAGCTCCCCTTCGTGCCCCCAAACCACAGCCCCCACCCTCTGTGCCCTGCTCTTCAGGTACCAGCTCCATGACACCTTTTGGAGTTCAGCTCACATAGGGACCCGGGGAGGCTCTGGACCTCAGACCCTCAGGGTGCGGGGAGGGGCCACCTGGGTGGTCCACAGCATTTCTACCACGTGGCAGTATTTCGTTTGCTGCCGTCGTCCCCTCCTCTCCTGAGAGACCCCGCGTCCCCCACACAGAAGCCCAAGGGGGTCCCCAGAGTGTCCCCCGTGGACCCCAGCACCCCGCTTGCCCAGCGGCCTCACCTGACGCCATAGCAATCCCAGAGCACGATGTGGTTGAGAAGGTTCCAGTGCATACCGACCTGCTTGATGTCCCTGGAGAAGAGCTGGGCCGGCCCCATCATTGCCTGTGGGCAGAACGGGGGAGGTGGAGCCAGCAACCGGAAACGGAATCCTAACTGCCACCAACTGCCCTTCTCAGCGGGAAGTGCTGCTAGCTGCCACATGAGTGTGTCCTGCAGAAACCTCCTTCTGTCCCCTGCCTCTGAAGCCGGGACTGGGCACATGTGCCCCACGTGCCCGTGCTGTCTGCGTCAGAGACTGTGCTCTGCAGCCCTGGGTGGGGGCGGGACTCCGGATGGTTAGCCCATGGCTCCTCACCTCCGCCTGCACCGGGGCCTGTCCTGCAGGGCTGAGCACCAGCCTGGGCCCTGAGCTTGGCTGCATTTGACACCAGAAGCAAAGGCAACAGAAGCAAAACTAAACTAATGTGACTACCCCAGACGAGAGAGTGTCTGCCCAGCCAGGGACACCGTCGACCAAACGGAAAGGAAACCTACTGAATGGGAGCAAATATGTGCAAATCACACATGTGATAAGGTTAATATTCATAATACATATAGAACTCATGTAACACAAGAGCAAAAATAAAATAAAAACATTAAAAATAAGCAGAAGGTGCCAACAGACTTTCTCGCAACAAGCCATAGAGATGGCCAACAGGTACATGAAAAGACGCTCAGGGTCACCGATCTTCAGGGAACGCAGATCTGAGCCATGAGGAGTTACCGCCTCACCCCCCTCAGAAGGGCTGGAGTCAGAAAGACAAGAAATACCAAGTGTGGGCTAGGATGTGGAGAAAAAGCATCCCTGGGGCACAGTTTTTGGGAATGAAAGTTGGTGCAGCCCCTGTGGAGAGCAACAGGGAGGTTCCTTGAAAAATTAAAAATTAGAACAACAACAACAATCACAACCCCCCCCCCCCCACCAAACAGAATTACCATGTGAATCAGCAACTGTGCTTAGGGGAGTTTATCCAAGAAAAGCGCAAAGATGAATTTGAAAAGACGTCCTCCCTCCATGCTCACTCCACAGGGGAATGACCCCGTGTCTGGCGTTGGAGGAACAGAGAGGAAGAGGTGTGGACACACCCCGGAATATTCCTCAGCCACAAGCATGAGTGAAATCCCGCTGTTTGCAGCGACGTGCCTGGGCCTCGAGGGCATCGCACGAAGTGAAATCAGTCAGACCCAGAAAGACAAACCCGTGCGGTTTACATGGTTCACGTGCTCTACCGCACACGTGCACGCGCGCCCACAGGCACACGGGGCACCCCGTGGTCCTCAGATGCCGGGCAGTCTGACTTCCTGGGTCCGCCCCGGGGAAACTGTCCCTCACAGGGAAAAGCCACCTGCAAGAAGGTCTCCGGGGTGGGGGGTGGGGGGGCACTGGGATGATGGCAGCAAACCGCATCCAGCTGTGTGGTAAACAAGCTCGGGACCACCCAGGTGCCCCCTCCCAGCACCCCAGGGTCTGCGACACACGGACCGAATGAGGGCCGCACAGATCAAAGGGACAGCCCTCTTGGTGTTTTCCTATAGGTCTGCATGTTGTTGCATTTTAGACCATTTCCTGTTTGTACAGATAAATAGATGAATGAACTCCCTAATGCCGTCCCGGTCCGGTCCCGGGTCCTATGCTCACCACACGCGTCCCCAGGAACAAGTGTGTCCCAGCAAACCCCAGACCTCGGGTCTATTTTATCTGTCGAAATCTCCGCATGCATCTCAGAAAACGGGGATCCCCGTTGGGAGTGTGCCCCCCACACCAGCTCCAGCCTGCAAGGATTCAGTGCGGCTCCTTGTGTGCAGGCCGTGTTCCTGCCTCCCGGGCCTCCTTAGGGCTCCCTGGACGGTCTGTTATCAGAAGCCCAGGTTTGGTGTTGATTCCCCTGGTGCGGGTGGGGCCCCTGACGACACAGGGGGCTAGCAGGAGGGACTGGAATGCAGTGGGAGCCCAGGCAGGGCGGGGTGCAGGCGGATCACTGCAGGAGAGGGAGCTCCGTGTGGCTCAGTGGCTGGTGGTGCGCTTCAGAGCCCGGGGGCCCGGGGAGGCTGACCTGGAGGAGCCGCCAGACAGCGGTGGACTTCCCAGGGGGCTGTCCCAGACCCGACTCGGGAAGAGACACTGAGGTTCTTCCACCCAGGGGGACACCTTGTACCTCCAAACCCAGGTGCCGTCTGTGACGGCCTTGGCCCTCAGACTGTGGCCGGGTCACGGCTGACCTTGATGGCTGGTCCAGGGGGAGCCAGCCTCCAGCAGCCCTGCGGCCCCCGGGCACCACCCCACACATCCATCACCCCATGACCGCTGCACCACGCACCCCGCAGAGAAGGCCCCGATGCGAGAGGCAGGCCCGGCCCGGGGCTCACCTGGACACAGGATCAGGAGCTTTCTCTAGGCCCTCACGGCAAATATTGCGGCTTCTGGGTTGATCTGCTGCCGTCCTCGAAAGCGGCCTGCTCTCCCCGTGGACTCGGGCCCAGCTGCATTCCCAGGAGGGACTCCGTGTGCAGCCCTCACCCGCCTCGCAGGGGGCGGGAGCGCATCGCGGGCATCAGCAAACCAGCGCCGAGGAGGGTCAGGCCGCGGACTTGGAGGAAGAGGCTGGTGGGCGGAGGGAAGGCAGACAAGAGAGGACGCCTGGATAAACCGGAGTTTATTTCAATCAGAAACTCGCACTCTGCAGAGGACACCGTTCAGAGAGCACGGAGGAGAGCTGCGGGACAGTGGAGGGACGTATTTCCGTTCGTGCACCGAAGGCGGGGCCCTTGCAGACGGAGGGCAGGAGGCTCAGGGACCAAGCGACGCGGCACACAGCGGACACAAGCTTTGAGCAGACACTTGAGCAAAGACGATGCACACACAGGGCTGGGCACGCATCCCGTGTGGGGGGGGCAGTGCGAGACACCAGCGCCCCACGCCAGGACCGTGCCACGGATGCTCTCGACGCTGTGCACACAGCTTGGCTGCCTTGGGCTCAGGAAAGGAAGCCCAATGGCGTCTGCTTGCGTTTGCGGGATCTGGAACAAGCCAGACCACGGGGAAGAGGGACCTCAGGGGCTGCAGGGAGCGATGCGGGGGTGGGGGGGAGCGCCCGGCCACCAAGGGGACGTTCACGGTGGGGTCGCTGGTCCAGGGCCAGAGGGCCGAGCTGGCAGCTCAGGGAAAACCCAGGAACTGCCCAGCCCACGGCGGAGCTTTCGTGGAGGCCAACGGAAAACACCGGAAAGAAAATTGACTCTGTCACACTGGGTGTCTGAGGTAGCTGTCTGTCATTGTGTGGAGACCCAGCCCTAAGACACGTCAGACCCCGAGGGGCCCTGAAGACCCCAGGCCCGGTGTGGCTGGATCCCGCACCTCTCAGGATGAACGACGTAACCAGGTGAGGGAGGGCGCAGTTACGGGTGGGAGACGTCAGGCTTCGTGATAGAACACGTGAAAGTATTATGTGACCTTTGTTTGGAGCTTGATTCAAACAAGCCAACGGTTAAAAATTATTTCTGAGACAGCCAAGGTAATTTAGAATATAGAGCAGGTATTAAGGGACCGTAGAGAATGATTACTAGTTTTGTTAGTTGTTATGACGTACACTAGTTAGATTATAAAAAAAAGTGTGGCTGGTGATGGGTGGGTGGTATTCGTGGTGGTGGCTGCATACTGAAGTATTTAGGGTAAAAGTATGTGACAGTTTGGATTTCTCTACAAACTTTCCAATAAGAAAAAAGGAAAAGAAATAAAGGGAATGAACAGATGAAACAGTGGTCAGAAAATTATTCTAATTTTTCCTGCTGAATAATGGAATCATTATGCTGTTCTGTCTCTAAACTCTCTGTCTGCAAAATTTTCCATAATCAAAGTAAAAAACAGAATAATTAAGAGATATTGTTTCTTGCAGTCATCAGAACCAAAAATATCACAGAGCGTGCACTTGATGCTAGGGACTCTGGGGTGGGGTGGGGAGACAGATGCTCATCTTCTGAGACGGGATTGTGCGTTGCCTTTTATTCAGCAAAATGTCCTAGGTAGGAGTCCAGCAGCCAAAGAGCCCCCACGTGAAGTCAGGCTGACTGACTTTTGAGCAAGGGAGACAGCACCCCAGGGGAACCAAATGGAGGGATGGCCGGGGTGGTCAGAGGATGTGGGAAAGGATGGGTTGGGGCAAAATTGAACGAAGCTGGGGTGGAGATACTCTCTGCAGAGCAGGTCTGCGTGTAAAAGGGCTTAACTTTGGGCCCGGCTGGGGAAGCTGACTCAGTCCCCAAAAGTAAGATTAATGTGGGATGTTGTGTCCACACCCCCCCACACGGAAGCTCTGCATGTAGTTGGACGTGGAGGCTACTTCTTTGTGTCAGAGCCCCCCCCCCGCCCCCCCGCCGTGGCTCAGATCTTGCAGGCAATAGAGGGATGTTCCATTCTTTTTTTTTTTTTTCCAATTTTTTATTTATTTTCAGCGTAACAGTATTCATTGTTTTTTCACCACACCCAGTGCTCCATGCAATCTGTGCCCTCCCTAATACCCACCACCTGGTTCCCCCACCCTCCCACCCCGCCCCTTCAAAACCCTCAGGTTGTTTTTCAGAGTCCATAGTCTCTCATGGTTCACCTCCCCTTCCAATTTCCCTCAACTCTCTTCTCCTCTCCATCTACCCTTGTCCTCTATATTATTTGTTATGCTCCACCAATAAGTGAAACCATATGATACTTGATTTTCTCTGTTTGACTTATTTCACTCAGCATAATTCTTAATGACAGTTTCAGACGGCGGAGATTTTACAGGGGAGGGGGGATTCTCAGCACAGTGTCCTTGATGTTAACAAGAACCGCTGCCCAAGTTCGCAGTGGTATCCCCAGGATTCACCAGTCGGTCCTGCTCCTCCTTGAGAGCATTCCCCACATGCACCCTTGCCTCGAGCTGTGACAGTGAACTTGAACTGAGAGCGCAACGTAACACATGGACCAATAACAAGAGCCACGAGTCTTTCCCAGCGTTTACCACTTTCCTGGGACTGGCCAAACACGTGACAAGGTGTGCCCCATTTCCACTATCCTGTGTGAAGCCTCTACACTCCGAGGTGTCTGGCATGTTCCCGTTTGGGGAAATCTCAGCTTTTGGAGGCTAATTCCCCGAGCTCAACACCACCACCAAGCCCAGATGCCCTCACTGCCCTTGAACACGAGGTCTTCAGATGAGCACAGCACTTTTAGAGGGAAGGGAGGCCTTCTGCCTCCCCAGAATCTTATCAAGCACGCTGAGTTCTCCTTCTTATTTCTCCTGCCTAACAGGTATTTACAAGTCTCCACACACACCTGGCCATGCAAGGATGGGCAGATGGGGTCCTGGTCTCCGAGGAACTCCCCCCCACCCCCTCCAGCGGGCATCTCCTAGCCCCTGTCGTTTACCCTCCATGTCTGGGTAGGACTTGTTCAGGCAAAGCGCATTCCTTCTTTAGAGGAAGGTAAGGAAAGCTGCCTGCTTTATGCTGGCGTTATGGCCACCGCGTGCTCCCAGGGCTCCTACTCCCTGCCCCAGCTTCACCGGCCTGCAGAGGATCTACTGCCTCGAAAGCTTCCCTTCTGAACGGCGGCAACCCAGGGAGGGTCTGGAGCTTTGCTGCCCCCTAGAGGTAGATCTAAAGAATATCACCTGGTGCTTCTGGGGTTATGCTTGCGTGTAGAACAATTTTTCATTTTTAAAAATTTGGTTTGCTTTTACTTTTGAAAAGCTACAGCAAGATACGGAAAGATGTCATCGCTGTATGGTAGCAAGAGCTATGGGACTGGACATGTCATTCCAACAACACCATCACTTTCGCTTGTATGGGTAAACATTTCAGCTCAAGAGCCCTGAGGATGAAGTTGATGAGAACTTGACTTTATCACCTTAGGGAGTTCGTCAAATTCACTTCCAGTTGGTGAAACCAGACACTTTATGTCCATTCACTAGCCTAAATGACCTTTAGGACATGCACGCACATTTTCAGGATTAAAATGGACTTTAAAACAAGGGTCAGTCTGTCTGGCCTCCTTAGGTGAGACTGCCCTGTCTTTGTGCGGGGGGGCTCTGCGGCCAGGCCAGGCCTGAAACACCCTGCACTACCCAGACTCACCTCCCTTCCATCTAAACTTGGCTCACCAGGCTCTCTGGGAAGCCTTCCCTCCCTCCCTGGGCAGGCCTGGATTGTTCTCTGATCTGAGTCTCGCACACGCTTCAGGGGCCAGCTGCTTCGTCCCTGTTACTATTGGTGCACTGACTCGCCTCACTCAACCCCCCGCCCCTCCATCCTGGACACTTTTCTGCTGCCGCTGCCTCTGCCTCTGCAGCAGTTGGGGGTCCCAGCCTTGTCTGAGCGCCTTAATAAAGACCTTGTGATCGAGAGCCGAGGAGGCGAGCACACCAGGGGAAGGGACCACAAGTGCAGGGGATGGGCGTTTCTGATTCCCATTAGAGCAACGAGGAAGAAAAGGTCCTGGTGGGGGAGGATTTACAGCGATAAGAAAGGGGGAGGAAGGACATTTTGGGCCGTACTTTCTCCTCACATGTAGAGCAGACCATCGGCTCTGTGTGTGTGACCATTGGGTCTTGTTCCTCTCTTTTCTCACCACGTCTCAGGCTGGTCCATGCCGGGGACAAGGGAGTCATGGGGACAGGTGGGCGGCACAGTGAGGTTGGCCTGAAGGCCGGAAAGGGAGCAGCGAGGTCGTGTGCGCACAGGACATGGCAGCCTCCAGGGACCGCTCCCCGTCCCACCTCCCTCTGCCACTGTCCTCTGTTCTGGGCAGGCGGAGGCCCTTCTCTAGCTCAGACTGGGGCCTTACTCGGCTCTGGGTACTCTTCCAAGTGTTTAATGTATTTTGACTAATTCTCATTTCAACCTGTTGACCTGTGCCCCGCCCCCCCCAAAGCTAATCCCTAATACCGGTGACTATGCCCTTAATCGGACATAAGGTCTCTGCAGATCAAGTTAAGATGAGGCCATTAGGGTGGGTTCCGACCCCATATGGCTCGAGTCCTTGTAAAAACAGCAGAGTTTGGGCCAGAAAAACATACACAGGGAGAGCACGATGTGACGAGAGATGCACAGGGACGGCAGCCGTGTGAACAAGGACAGAGACTGGAGGGACACAGCCACACACCAAGAGGGCTGGGGCTGCCGGAAGCTGGAAGCAGCAATAACACATCCTCCCCTAGAGGCTGCGGCGGGAGCGTCGCCTGCTGACACTGACCGCCGCCTTCTACCCCCAGAGCCGTGAGAAAATAAGTTTCTGCCGTTTCAAGCCGCCCGTTTGTGGTACTTTGTTGTGGCCGTCCCCGAAGGCTATTCGCAACCCTGTTAAGATTTATGATCATCCCTGTGGCCACGGAGGCCCAAGGTTTTCCGTCAGCAGGTGGGGAAGCTGGAGCCCAGGCTGGAGTCTTGGCCACCGCACTCTCCTGAGCCTCAAGACTAGACTGGAACCTTCTCTCATCTCTCATGATGGATGAAACCGGCAGGACACTCACGCTCGCGGAGCTGGTCCACGAGCCTGCAAAGTGGGAACAAAACCCAGATCCAAAGGCTGGGGACTCGCAGGAGCTCAGCGGGGGTCGGTGTGGGCTCAGCGTGCTGAGGAGCGGGGCTCCCTGCGGGGGCGCGGACTCGCTGGTGGAAGAGCCCGAGCACCCAACTCCAGAGCTCGCTCCACTCCACCAGGCCGCACCCTCATCCTCTTCTTCCCCAAAACTTTAACCTGACCTCAAAGGGGCAAAGACGCATCTGGCCTGGGGGACGATCTGATTCGTTCCTGATTCAAAACTCAGAAGCTTCTCTCTCTCAACCAGAAGCCCCGCCCCAAGCCTCACCTAAACCAGTTAACTTTTACATTTTTACACCTTAGAAAGGGGACAAATAGCTCCATTTCCAATGGAAAACATTCTCTTATTGACTAAAGGGTTATTTCTGCCTAATTCTGTCATTTTCCATTTCTATGCATAGTCCTAGTCTCTTTTCCACTGTTCTTTCTCCTGACCACGTACCACTGCCTCTAACAAAGCAGAAAGAGGGAAACAGACAAGATTTCTTCCTTATGCTTGTTACAAGAGGAAGCAAAGGTCTCAAAAGGAAATATTTTCAGTTAGCAAGTAACCACCATAAAACAAAGATTTAAAAGGACACTCATTACATTCCTTTATTGTACTCGACTAATTGCTTCATGTATAAAAGTCCCTCTAAAAGTATTAAATAAAAATAAAAATTTATTTTAAATTTACCACTGGTAAGTGTATACACAGTATAAGGAAAACTAGACCCTTTCCAGATCACCACAGTCCATGAACAAACAGCTAATTCACAACGTTCGCTCTGGTTTTGTCCTGAGTCCCACGAAACACCAGTTCTTCTGAGTTCTAAAGCCAGTCTTCCTTCCTGTTACCAACGAACGCCCACCTTTTGAGGAAATAGTTTTCTTTGTAAATACTCCACCAGTTCCACTCTTGAGTTTAGCAACTCAATCTCATAATAGGGGATCTGTAAATGGAGGGAAATAAAAGACATCATAATGGGTCATGTTGTGAAGTCACCTTGGTGTCCTGGTTTCCTGAACCCCCTTGGCAGTGTGCAGGCTCCCAGGAGGCGAGGCTCACAGCCCTTTGTTGTGTGGCCCCAGGGTCTCCGACAGCAGCTGGCACACAGTTGGCACATAGTTGGGGCTCCGGGAGCCAGAACACTCGGGAACAATGGTGCTCTAGGGCCGGCGGGAGCGCAGCTGGAGCCAGATCATGGATACTCAGAGCAGCAGGGTCCAGTCTGATGGGGGAGGCAGCAAGGGCAGCAGGAGAGCCTGTGGGGTCATGGGGGGTGGGAAAGGGGCCGTGGAGCTCAGGGCGGTGGGCCTGAACGCTCAGGTGCAGAGGGCTTCTCGCTTTCTCCCGTGAGCGGTGAATGAAAAATAAAGGCTCTGGACATGCAGTGGGGTGCGGGCTTGAGAACATCCGTCTAGGGACGCAGCTGAAACACGGCGTGGGAAAGGGACCAGATAGGTCAGCAGACACTGGGCAGCCCCAGGCACCTTCCTCGCAGGAGCCCCTGGAGGGCCGCTGCTGACGCAACCGTGAACAAGGGCTGAGGCACAAGGGTGGGCGAAGATCCTGGATTTAATGGGTCCTCTCGTCTATTCTCACCCGTTGAATCAGGGGGAAACAAAAGCAAAACAGATATTCTAACAATTTAGAAACTCTAGAAGCAGAAGTTAGCATAGCTCATGGAGAATACAGGGACAGAAGGTGTGAATGTTCTATATTTCAGATATACATACAGAGATTAAGCCTAATGAACAAAGTTGGCATTTAAACTAGATGTAAGATTCTGGGTGTCCACTGGGGCCACCTAGCACCGTGGAAAAAGCAAATCACAAGCAGCAACTGCTTTCGGAGCAAAGGCACCCGGAGAAGTCCTACCTGCACCACGCGGAAGCCAAGCAGGCGCAGGTGTCTCTGTTTCATGGCTTCCTTTCCCAGTAAGTGTTTGGTATTCAGAGAAAACCTGTTTGGATCATCAATGCACAGCGCTACCCTGAAAAATTGGAGCGAGAAACTTAATTTTTTATTGTTTTTCAAAATTCTTTATTTAAATTCAGTTTCGTTAACAGTGTATTATTAGTTTCAGAGGTAGAGGCCAGGGACTCCCCAGTTGCGTGCTCCCAGTGCTCATTACATTGAGTGCGCCCCTTAATGCCCATCACCCAGTTACCCAGTTACCCTGTCCCCCTACCCCCCCTACCCCCCCAGCAACCCTCAGTTTGTTCTCCGGTTAAGAATCTCTTATGGTTTGCCTCCCTCTTTCCCCCTGCTTCCCCTATGTTCATCTGCTCATTTGTTTCTTAAATTCCACATGAGTGAAATCATACAGTATTTGTCTTTCTCTGGTTGACTTATTTCGCTTAGCATAACATGCTCTAGCTCCAGCCACGTTGTGAATGGTCATCCTTTCTGATGGCTGAGTAATATTCCATTGTATTTATACAGACCACATCTTCTTTATCCATTCATCTGCTGGTGGGCATCTGGGCTCTCCCCATAGTTTGGCTTTTGTGGACATTGTTGCTATGAACATTCGAGTGCACGTGCCCCTTTGGATCACTACGTTTGCATCCTTTGGGTAAATACCTAATAGGGCGGTTAGTGGGCCATAGGGTAGCTCTATTTTTATCGTCTTAAGGAACCTCCTATTTTCCAGAGTGGCTGCACCACTTGCATTCCCACCAACAGTGTAGGAAGGTTCCCCTTTCTCCGCAGCCTTGCCAACATCTGTCCTTTCCTGACTTGTTAATTTTAGCCATTCTGACTGGTGTGAGGTGGTATCTCAGTGTGGTTTTGATTTGTATTTCCCTGATGCCGAGTGATGCTGAACATTTTTTCATGGGTCTGTTGGCCATCTGGATGTCTTCTTTGGAGAAACGTCTGTTCATGTCTTCTGCCCATTTTTTGACATGATTATCTGTTTTGTGTGTGTTGAGTTTGAGGAGTTCTTTACAGGTTTTGGATACTAGCCCTTTACCTGATAAGAGGGAGAAATTTAATTTTTAAGACAATCCAAAATACTTATATATTCTTAGTGGCAAGGATTTACTTGGGATTCGGTTATTCCTATGTGTCAGCATTATTTTCAGTAACTCACAGGTGTGCTATCCTTTCCTGTGTTGAAACGGCTCTCAAGTTTACTAACATTAATGCCTATGTTACACGGAATTTCCACAGTCGGGATGTTGCATGCCAGTGTCTTCACTTCTAGAACCTCGTCTACTCTCCAACCCCGGGAAAACAGCATCGGTTACCAAGCCCGCCAAGTCTCACCACAGCAAACCACACCAGTTTCCTTTACCTCTTATGCACATCTTCATCGACTGTAAATGGCAGTACTAATCCTTCTTCGTCTAATTTAATTTCAACATCTGGTGAGAGAAGAAAGGAAACATTCTCCGTGTGATACCCTCACAAACACTACGTGCCTGTCCTCCTCCTCCCTCTGTTCTGAATTCTTCCACACTGCGATGGACCAGCTGCGCTGAAGTCTGCGAAGTAATGACCACACCAGACCATGGTGAGAATTTCACTTTAACCAGCTCTACAATCACCCAAGTCAGCCTTAAGTTAAGGAGGCTCCGCCATGAGAAAACCAGGAGTGGAGTCCTCTAGATACCGAGCTTGACAAGAACCTCGCCTTTCTCCTCCTTCTGCAGAAAGTGGCGGGAATCCTTCAACCCGGAGAGTGAAGGAAGCCCTTTAAGCGAAGCATGAGTATAACCTCCGCAAGTCAAAACTTTTCTCACTGTGGCTCCCAGAGCCTCCCAGAGCCACGCCTCCTGCACCCTGATGCGTGGTCGCTGGGCGCAGCGGACCGCCGCCTCCTTCCCTCTGACGTCCTGCCATTCCTTCTGTAGGAAGAGCCCGTGTGAAGAAGGTGAGCTATGATCACCTGAAGCCGGTAAGACACTGTCGCCTTTGAGCTGATTTTCTTTTACTCGTTAATTAAGAAAAAAAACCGTGACGGGCATAAGAACGTGAACTCTCTGGTCAGCCCCGTGCAACAGAACTTTCTGTTACGAAGCACGTGTTTTCACCTTTGCTGTCCACCACGGCATCCACCAGCCTCCTGGGTGTTTAAGTGCTTGATGTGTGGCTCAGGCAACCAAGGACTGAACGGTGGATGGGTTTTCAATCGAAGTTGATGGAAACTTAAGTAGCCACGGGTACTACATTCCCGGTATTACTCTACACTCTCCCTTGGTCCTTACACAAGTCTGGGTCACTGTGCTTCTTACACTCATTTTACAGAAAAGAAGCAAGCAGAGAAAGGTTACTCTGCCCAAAGACATTCCGCTACCACATGGGACTCCCCTGACTGTCTGGAACGCACCGCCCTACCCCCACCCCGTGTTCCAATCTGCCCTCAGGGACGGGCCACCTCTGCTACATTTCCAGACCTTGCAGGGGCGACTAAATCCCACAGATTCCCAAAGAGGAAAGCATGCCGAGGCTGGTAAGGCACAGCAAACCCCCTACTACTTACCTATTGTGTAACAATACGGCGTTAACACTTTCGGAGCAAAATACGATCTTGCTCCCAAAAGGTCAACCAGTCCAATCTTCACAGATTTGTAAAGCTGGAAATCCATAGGCGTCTCCAGGGAAGAACACGGAGTAAGAAATGATCTCACTCGATATTTAGGAAGAAGCTTCTGACCCTAAAAATTGGATGTTTAAATATGAGAAAGGAAGAACAATACAAAACAAGAAAATAAATCCAATAGTTCAATACATCTTACAAATGTGTTTTAAAAGTAGTCAGTGGGGGCGCCTGGGTGGCTCAGTGGGTTAAAGCCTCTGCCTTCGGCTCAGGTCATGATCCCAGGGTCCTAGGATCAAGCCTCATGTCAGGCTCTCTGCTCAGCAGGGAGCCTGCTTCCCCCTCTCTCTCTGCCTGCCTCTTTGTGTACTTGTGATCCCTCTCTCTCTCTATCAAATAAATAAATATCATCTTTAAAAAAAAATAAAATAAATAAAAGTAGTCAATGGTCACAGAAAGAAAGGGAGGGACAGAACAACAATGCTATTACAGCTCCAGAAACATCTTTGGAACTCTTGGAATTACTTTAAGGGCATTGAGGACACTCATGTTTTCAATAGAGGACAATATGAAAAAGGTGACATTTCAAATCAGGGAAAAAAGGATAGCTATGTAGTCAATGTTGCAACTGGTAATCCACCTGGGAACGAGCTAAATGAGAGTTCCGCATGCACTGTGGACTATCATAAATTCCAGGTGAGTTAAAGAGCTAGATACAAAAAGGGAAATGATACTTTTGAAAATTTAGAAAAATATTTATACTACCTTAGGACAGGTAAAATATTCTCAGTGAGAGAAGAAACCTTAAAAGATGGATAGATTTTACTACAAAATACTTAAAAATTTTTATATAGTAAAAAGATACCATAAACAATATTAAACTAAAATTAAAAAGTAAGAACTATAGGGGCACCTGGGTGGCTAGTCAATTAAGCATCCAACTGTTGATTTTCAGCTTAGGGTCTCAGGGTCCTGAGATGGAGCCCGCCGCCGCAGGCTGTGTTCAGTGTGGGGTCTGGTTAGGTTTCTCCCTCTCCCTCTCTCTCTGCATCTGCTCCTCCCCCGCACCACGCACATGCACACACGCAACCTCTCAAAAAAAAAAAAAAAAAAAAAAAAAAGTAAAAATTAAGAATTACAAACCAGGAGGGCACCTGGGTGGCTCCATGGGTTAAGCCTCTGCCTTCAGCTCAGGTCATGATCTCAGCGTCCTGGGATCAAGCCCTGCATCGGGCTCTCTGCTCAGTGGGGAGCCTGCTTCCCCCACCCCCTCTCTGCCTGCCTCTCTGCCTACTTGTGATCTCTCTCTCTGTCAAATAAATAAATAAAATCTTAAAAAAAAAAAAGAAAGAACTACAAACCAGGAAAAAATATGTACAACATACACAGATACACAGGAACTAATACCTCCGTCTCACAATGTGTTCTAGGATGAGACAAAGAAAAAAAGGACAAACCACCGAACAGGAACCGTGAGTCAAGAGGTAGCAAGAGGATTCATAGCAAATGTAAATGACCAGGAAGCGCTGTGGAAATATGTTCAACTCGTTACTGCTCATGAAAATGCAATTTAAACATGTGACACAGCAGTCGTCTTCATGGAGTCCAGTGGTAACAATTAAAGGACTTATAACACCCAGCAACAGAGAGGCAGGGCCACGGCCGGGGAAGGGATATCTACAGCCATCAGGGCCAACAATTGTGTGGGTAACTCAGTCATCTCACTTTCAGGAATCTAGTCTCTAGATCGAAAAGCAAAAAGGCCCCAGGAGGGAAGGACACGTAAGAATGTTTACTGCAGGGACGCCTGGGTGGCTCAGTTGGTTAAGCGGCTGCCTTCGGCTCAGGTCATGATCCCAGTGTCCTGGGATCGAGTCCCGCATCGGGCTCCTTGCTCAGCAGGGAGCCTGCTTCTCCCTCTGCCTCTGCCTGCCACTCTGTCTGCCTGTGTTCACTCTCTCTGACAAATAAATAAATAAAATCTTTAAAAAAAAAAAAGAAAAAGAATGTTTACTGCAGCCCGCTGACGGAGAGAAACACTGCGGGAAAACCTGCGAGTCCAACAATGATGGAATAGGATAAATATCTGGAAATGGCATGCCATTCTTAAAAAGAGTGCACTTCACCTTTGTGTACTGTCCCCAAGGAATGTCCAGGATGTACTGCGTATACATAGACGCACACTGTCCTTGCGGTAGCCCCATTCCAAGGCAACAGAGAAACCAGGATAGTGTTCGTGCCCTTGTGTCCATTTGGACATAAAAACTGCTGTCAACTCCGCTCCTTCAGGGATGGAAGGAGGCTGGGGTAAGTCATTGCTCTCAACGTGCCTTAGCAATGTTGAAGCTGCTTTACACAAATAGTTGGCGCGGGGTGGGGGGGGGGGCATGGGGGTGGCTCAGTCGGTTAAGCCTCTGCCTTCGGCTCCGGTCATGATCCTGGGATCCTGGGATGGGGCCCCGCATTGGGGTGGGGAGCCTGCTTCTCCCTCTCCCGCTGCTGCTCCCGCTGCTTGTGCTCTCCCTGCTCCCTCCGTCAAATACGTAAATAAAATCTTAAAAAAAAAAGAAGAAGAAAATAGTGGTATCTCCATTCTTACACCTTACTCTGAAATGAGCTTTTTTTTTTTTAAAAAGATTTTATTTATTTGACACAGAGAGAGAGATCACAACCAGGCAGAGAGGCAGGCAGAGAGAGAGAGAGGGAAGCAGACTCCCTGCCGAGCAGAGAGCCTGATGCAGGGCTCGATCCCAGGACCCTGAGATCATGACCTGAGCAGAAGGCAGAGGCTTTAACCCACTGAGCCACCCAGGCGTCCCTGAAATGAGCTATTCTTAAAGGTGATTCAGTGTGGCCCGGAGGACCAGGCAAAATGAGCAAGTCTGGAGATGCCATCTGGGATCCCACACACGGGGCTGATTAAGTCAGGACAGTGACTCTCTAGAGGACTAGACAGGAAGCACAACCTGCACCTAAACTAAACAGAGAAGAGTGAAATTTCTGGTCTGGCTTAAAAATGTACTTGCAATCATTTAGGATTTGCACGGTCCAGAGATCCGCACTTTTGTATCCAAGGGCTGTGGGGAGCGCTAAAGCCCTTTGAAGCCCTCGGAGGGAATCTAGGGGTGCTCTGACTGCGGCACTTGACGAAATCTTCCAAGACACCCCCCAGCAGGAAACGGTCCTTCAAAGACAAGACGACAGCAATGGGGCCAATTTATCAAAGAAAAGGTCACCTGGTGGCAAGTAACTCCAAGTGAGTGAACGTCCTGCTTTCTGATGTGGTTACTGAGACAGATCAAAAGAGGACAAGCTTCAAAGACTGGGGGTGGGGACACAAAAGAAAGCTGGCCCCACGGCGGAATAAGGCAGCACGGCTCTTGCTCTTACCTTATAGAAAGGGCATTCGAGGACTGAGGTTAAGAACAGTTGGGTCAGCTGTGCGAGGCTCAGTCTGTCCAAATATGAGTCTTCACCTGAAATAAAAAGTGTTCCGGCTGTGGTTACATTTGGATTTTGGTCTGTGTGATGACAGAAAGGAACATCCAGGAACATACAACGGGCACTAACCACTCCGGAAGTAACGTACTTTTAAACGACCCTGGCAGAAGAACGTGTCAGAGTTAAGTACTCTTGCCATCCGTGCGATCTCATTTTAACTTCCAAGGAACTCAAGCTCCAAACGACAAAATATAATTAAAAGAAACAGGTATGTTAAAATCAGTACGGAGTCCCTTGAACTGGAGACGTGGACACCTGACATGTCTGGGTGGCCATCCATTGAGATGACCGACACCAGCCTTTCAAAACCGGGAAGTCTCCAGTTGCCCCCACAGCTTCTGACACGTAGTGACTATGGCCGGGGCCACGTCATCCCACAAGACTCAGGCTGGCAGTCTGTCGACCCGAACTGTTTTCCCTGTGTGTATTCCACCATCCCGGAACTCTGTGTTTTGATTTGCACCTGACACTCTTAATAAGGTCATTACAGAAGAGGAAAGAGGGGCACATTGCTCAGTGTATGGGCAGATAGGCGCCTCAAAAACCTCACAGGTTCTGGGGTTAATTTCCCCACTCAAAGTTATAACCAACCCACCTTGCAGCTTTTGAAGAAAATAGGGGCTGAATATTTTTGCCATGAAGTTGACTGGATGGCATTCAATTAGTGAACACGAATGGAGAATTTTCAGTAGTGTTTTGGGTGGAAAATAATTGAAATGAGTGAGCAACGTGTTTTCTAGCTTTCTAAAGAAAGCAGAGGCATTCGGGGGCAAGTAATTGAGTTTTCCAAATGGTTCGATTAACTCAGAGATCTGATGAGGTGAAAATTTTTCCGATCGGCAAACAAAGGTTTCTGCCACGGCATCGAGGATCGGTTTTGAAAGAATCCGCTTCCTACTGCAGTACTCGGTGACCTTGCTGACAACCTCAGGATCCAAAGTGAGACACACCGAGGCTACATGCTGCTCGAGGGCTTTTGTAAAAAATCTGTCGTTGTGCCCAAAGTATATGAAAGCCTCTAAGACTTTTCTGAGCTCTTCACTAGTAAAACGAGGGATATGCCTCACAACATATTTTCCCAATTTTATAACCAGAGGAAGTGCCTGGGTTTGATCAAGAACCACCAGGGCACTGAGGATTTGGCTCATCGATGTCGGACTCAAGCTGTAAACTACGGACAGAGAAAAGTTGTTTAGCTTATTAAGAAAAGCTTGGTGTTGGCCCACTTTTTCAGTACAAGCCTGCAGGATTCTGTAAAGAGCCACGATATCCTCAGGGGTAAATTCTTCCAACTTTTCCCTTTTCAGCTGACATATCACCAGTTCTAGCGTCGTGCAGCCCGGCCCCTGCAGTTTGATCAGACTTTCCCCAAGAATACAAAGACTGTGGACTTCCAGGCCGCCCGCTTTGAGGCGACGCTGGCATTCTGCCACCAGGCTCAGAACCAAGCTACTGTGGGTATCCACATGCAACAGAGTCAGAGCTTGCAAAGTGGTCACCAAAACCGTGTCTGGCAGACCTGAGGGTTCCTGTTCACACTGAATGCACAGCGCCTGAAAGACACGGTTCTTTAGTATTTCTTTTGGCAGCTTTTCATCACCATCTTTTCTCTCCACTTCACAAATCCGCTGTAAGGCGCTTGCTGCTAGAGTATCAGGCAAAGTTTGCAGTTTGCAGCTTATAAAACTCAACACTTCTTCCGAGGATGTGAAGCTGTTTAGTCTCCTGTAAAATGTCTGCTCATCCACACTTCTAAGACTTTGTTCAGGCCTATCCCAGTCATGTGCTTGGGAGAACACCGGCTCACCAACCGGATGAAGGTCATTTCCATTTTCTGAATGGAAGTTTTTACAACAGCCATGATGGAACCTGACCCCAAGAGGCTCAGACTGTGGCGAACAGAACCACGGACACAGACGCTCCTCGGCTGTCTTGTGAACATGAATTACAGGATGGTTTTTCAGAGTGGCCAGAGCTCCGTGGATCCGAAAATCAGACAAATGGCAAAGGTTCCTCCACAAGGTAATTAAGGCCATGCCATCAGATTCTCCGCTCTTCTTGATTTACAACTAAAGGAAATAGAAAGACACGGTCAAATACATATGGAGCATAACCCAACATGAATCCTTAAGAATGAATGCTTAAGAAACAGAGCAGGAGTACTGGTGACAAGTGATTCATAAACACAAGTACCCAAACATCAGTCTCTGCATCCGCAGCTTGGAAAAGCGGCTGGCATCTAAGACTGATACTCACCGCTCCCTGGCATCCTCCCCCCTCCCCCCGCTTTACCGGTAGAGCATCACCCTCACCACACGAGGCACCAAGTACTTCTACTCATTTTACAGATGAGAAAACTGAGCCCCAAAAGGTTATTTTATCCGGTTTGCACAGCTCATCCGTGGCAGAGCTGGGACTCACACTCGGGCGGTCTACACCCTGAACACGCCTCCTGCGTGTTGGCTGACAGCACTGCGTTTGATAAAACACACCCAAAAGGAGCAACGGTAAAACGGCCCAAATTCGTAGAGATCAACGCAAAGCAAGGCTCAAACACGCGGAAAACGCCCGGGGCGTCGCTTTCCTTTCGAAGTAAAGATCCGGCCAGGGCCGAGGAAGAACGGGGTCTAGTCTGGCCAGGGGGAAAAAGGCAGACTTGAAAGAAGTGAAACGATGCAGGGCACGAAGGGGGAAGGTGAGAGTTCCGTGTCCACCTAAACGCTCGCGTGGGACTTAGGGACACGAGTGTGCAGGCCAGAAGGGACGCGGCGCCCCAGGAACCGCGTCTTCCTAAGAGTGAAAGGACCCCACGCGCCGGGCGCCTGTAAACCCGGCGACCGGGGAACCTGCGCTCCAGCCCGGGGCGTGCAGGGGCGGCGGCGGGAGAGGAGCGGGCGGGCCACGGCAACACGGACACCTCGGCAGCGCCGCGGGCTCACGTACGCTGGGCCGGGACACCTACCGCGCTGGGACACCTACGGCGCTCAGACCGCGGCAGCTCCGAGCGGCGCCGAGCCCGCGGAACCTCGTGGGCCTCCGTACGCGCATTCCGTAGCGGACGCCCCACCCCCAGCAGCCCGGCGCAAGCGCAGGGAGAAGGCCACGCCCGCGCCCGGAGCGCTGTGATTGGCTCGGTTCCTTCCCGAGCTCCTTATGGGTCTTGGGCGCTAGAAAGGTGTGCGCCGTGACGGAGCGCGCTGCGCGGGAGCAGGCTCGCGTTCCCCCTCTTTCCCCGGGTGTTTCCGGCTGGGCACGGTCAGGTGACGCCGCTGGCTGCGGTTCCCCGGGCGTTCTGCCGGTCCAGTTGGAGCCCGCGGGGAGGCGGTACAGGTGGGGGAAGGCACCGGCCTTTGGGCCCGCACGTCCCTCTCGCGGCCGGGCTGGGCCCTCACGGGTGCGTCAGGAACCCCAGCCGGGCTGGGCGGGCTGCGCCGGAGACTGGGTCCTGGGTCTCCCGTCGCCGCCCGGGAGCGGGTCGGGCCCCGCAGGTCCTTGTGGGCGCCTCCGTGGGCGTCTGTGTCCCGAACACTTCCCTAGACTGGGGGGCGAGGGGTCCCAAGGGAGCGTCGGAAAGGGGTGCGGCCCCGGGGGTCACCCGGGCTGCTGCTCCCCCGCTTATCCGCTTGCGGGTGCGGGCGGGTGCCGGGGATCCGCCTCTGAGAAACGGGGGTCACAGATCTTTGTAAGGTGGTGGTGGGCCTGAGGGGTTCCTCCTCCTCGGGAGCGCCCGGGGCTGTGCCTGGCGCCCAGGAAGAGCTCGAGGTCCTTAGCTGTGGTGACGGTAAGCGGTGACATTTCCATCACTGCATTTCCACAGTTGTCGCTTTGCCCCAAATGCGTGTTGTCTTCGTAGCATTCATTTATTCGTTCGTTCTGCTGACTTACTGAACGCCAGCTCTGGGCCGGGCAGTGTTCTGTTCCATAAGGGCATTCCGTGAGTTCAGTGTTATCTAACACAATCCTTTTAATTTCTTTGTGGTTTAATTTATCCCTATAAGTACCTGGTCAATGGACATAAAACTTCTGATGGTCCGTTCCCAAACGCCAGGATTTGATACTGATTTATTGAAATCTGCCCCTACTTTTTTATTATTATCTCTTTAAGTTTAATTTACTTGAGTAATCTATACACCCAGCGTGGATGCTGGAAGTTCACCACCCTGGGATCAAGGGTCTCACACTCTGGACTGAGCCAGCCAGGCGCCCCCCACTGCCCCAGCTTTAGATCCTGGATGAGAATAGAAAAAGTCTGTGAGAGTCCCGTGTTTTACTCCTGGTTTTCTCTTCAGGAAAAACATTTTAAGCTTGAGTGGATTGGAAATTATGTCCTCTCTCTCTGTACATGTATACATGTGCACTCGCATCTGTATGTATCTGATACTGAAGTAGAGCCTAGTATGTAGCTTGATTAATGTCACTGCTGTGATTAGCTTATTTGGCATTAGGAACAGGTAGGAACAGAATCGTGTACTTCCAATGGAATTTTTACACTTAAAAAAAAAAAACATTTATTCATCTGAGAGCAAGAGCATGCGTACAAGTAGAGGAAGAGGGAGAAGCAGACTCTCCACTGCGCAGGGAGACTGACTCAGGGCTCCATCCCAGGGCTCGGAGTTTATGACCTGAGCTGAAGGCAGGTGCTTAGCCGACTGAGCCGCCCAGGCGCCCCATTACATTTGTTAACATAAAAACATCAGATTTATTGAGCACTGCTGTGTTTCAGCTATGGTTCAGATCTTCACAGCGGGCACATCTTTGTCGGGGGGGTGGTACTGTTATCCCCATTTCAAGGGTAATGGAGCTGAGGCACAGACCAGTGGAAAAGCTTGCCTGAAGTTCTGCTGTCGTGAATGATGGACGCCGGATTCGAGTGCGAGTAGTTGGACCCCAGTATCCGATTTCTGAGCCGTGGATTTAGAGCTTTACTCCTATATTCTCTCTGGTTGGATGAATTCTCTTTCTTAGACTCGCTGACAATTAGGCTAACATACTCAGAGAAGTCTGTTTCATATCACGTGTGGATATTGTTGGAGTCTTTTAAAAAGACTGTGAGGGAGAATACCTGTGGTGTACTCCTCAGTTAGGAACAAAGAAAAATCCTTTTGACTCTCTTCTGTTTCACAGTGTGTTGAACCTGTAGCACATGCCGTGAGGTGATGAGGAGGTTTTTGTTACTCTATGCTACACAGAAAGGACAAGCGAAGGCCATAGCAGAAGAAATATGTGAAAAAGCATTTGCACATGGATTTTCTGCAGATCTTCACTGTATTAGTGAGTCAGATAAGGTGAGTGGCTACTCATGGATTTTACTGTGTTTATGTTCAAAGTATTTTGGTTGGGAGGTGATGTTAAACAGCAAAGTAGGCTGCTAAATGTCTCCATACTCCCTTTTCTTTCAACACTTAGAAATTTATTTTATCAACTCTTGTTAAGATTTGTCATTTTTTTAACATATAAGAGTACATTTGAATTTGACCAAACAGTTTCAAAAGCCAAAACAAGTAACTACTCAACTGTGAGGGGTAGTAGTAGTGCTTCCTTTATTTCTCGTTGGCTGTGAGAACTAAACAGATGTTTGCTTGCATGTGCGTGTTTTCCCAACTCATGAATCCTAAGTGCCCCGTTTGCATTTCCTCAAAATAAAGACTTTGCCATTCATGTCAGAGTTCCTCCAGGTAAAGGACTATGCAGTTCTTTTGTGGACTACAATTTAAAGCAGGAGTGGAAGGTTCTAGAGAAGATTCAGCTTCTTTACGGCAGGGACTGCTTATTTTTAGGCTCAGTCTCTGCAGAAATTCCTACCTTAGGTTATGTAAGATTGTAACAGATCTGTATTCTTCTTTCAGTTAGTGTGATTGAGTTTTCCGGATTTTACTGTCTTATACAAGTCAGTCCATAGCAACTAGCAGGAGCTTTTTATATAAGGACAACTTGACGTGCTAGCCACTAACACTTTAAAAATTACCCTCAGTATACCTGGTATACTCAAGTTCATAGTCTCCTCTGGCCTTTTCCACATCTGTATTTCAAAGGACTAGACTGTCAGCAGCACAAGGGAATTATAAACTCCCCTCATAGGAGAACCTTCACGTTTCTGTATGTGTCAGGGTCAAGATGACTCCAGGTGTGGCCACTCACCCACCAGGGAGTGTCCTGGAGGATACCATACCGCCAGTCAGCAGTTTCTGTAATCCTACAGCAACTTCGGTATTGGTCTGTAATCCTACAGCAACTTCCATGTTGGTGTGGAGGGTGCCACACGCTAGAATATAATCTGAATCTGTTATTATAAACAAAAAGTTGTCAGCACCATATAACTAGCCCTGATTTGGCCCCTCGGGCTCACCTCACCACCTAGGCCAGCAGCTATTAGAACCTTGGGTGAGTACTACTAGACATGTTAGCGGTCCTGTTTGCTCTCCTCAGCTCATTGGTTTCTCTAGTTCTTGATCCAGGTTTAAACAGCTAGCTGTCTACTTGCTAGGTCATGGTAGTCCTTTTTAAGACAAAGTTACATAAACTGTAAAAGTTCACTACACAGGGTGTGCTGTCTCCTCTAAGCATTGAATCACCTGGTAATGTGTTAGCTCAAATGCTTGTATCAGCATGAAAAAGAAGTGAATCCCTCAGTCAGATTCAATGATACACATGAGCAGTAGAGATCATGGAGTCGTTAGGAATAGAGACGGTGAAGTGCTTTGTTTGGAATATTTAAATTAGGTGAGGCTTAGAGTGAAGAAACTTACCTGTAAGTTGCTGAGTTTTCTGTGGATGGTCTCCATTTACCCCCCCAGTATTCCCAGCTCCCAGGATCCGGAGGGGGTGAGGAGTGGGCCAGGTTCCATGGTGTCTGAGGAGTAACGCTTGCACTCCCCTCTCCTCATCCTCTGTGCTGTGAAGCCTCGTGCAGCACAGATGCCTGGCTCTGGATAGAGGAGACCTAGCTGGTTGCCTTGCTGATGTGTTAGGTCAGAACTATGTATGCCGTAGATCCCTGACACGTGGTCCTCATTTTGTAGTATGATCTGAAAACCGAAACAGCGCCTCTCGTTGTGGTTGTTTCCACCACGGGCACTGGAGACCCACCCGACACTGCGCGCAAGTTCGTGAAAGCAATACAGGACAAGGCCCTACCGGGAGACTTCTTTGCTCACCTGCGCTACGGATTACTGGGTATGGACCGTGTTTGTGCTCTGCCTGTCCTCAGTTATTCCTGGTTTAATTCTGGTATCTGAATGTATCCTTCAAAACCATGATAAATAGTTCTGTAGATTTTGTTGTTGGTTTTCTCTTTATAGTTCCATGTTTTATATTTCTGTGGTGTCCTGTGTTCTGTGAATGCCTCCCCTGTCTCCATCCCATAGCAGCTCCTCTGTGGAGCCCCTGGAATAGCATTTTTTTTTTAAGATTTTTATTTATTTGACAGTGAAAGACGCAGTGAAAGAGGGAACACAAGCAGGGGGAGTGGGAGAGAGAGAAGCAGGCCTCCTGCTGAGCAGGGAGCCCGATGCGGGGCTCGATCCTAGGACTCTGGGATCATGACCTGAGCCAAAGGCAGATGCTCAACGGCTGAGCCACCAGGCGCCCCATTTACATTTTTTTATTCAAGTTTTTTCTAATTTTTGTTTTCAAGAATGAACATGTATGTGTTGCTTTAAAAAATTCCTCAAAAAAGGTATCAACCATTCTAGTCACAAAAAAGGTATCAACCATTCTAGGCCATTTATGGACCCCCCCATGCCCACCACAATTGCTTACCCTGTTCTTTTTGTGAAAGTATGTGGAGATGATTAAACAACTGAGAAATTAACACTTTTAACCTTAAATTTTTAACCAAGTATGAAAATGTTAGTCCATTTTCTTGCCAGGAAACATGGGAGTTCCTAATTCACCTAACACAGAAATATAGGAAGTAATTATGTTGCAGACATACCTGTCTATGCTCTCAATTAGGGGTCAGTAAAATCAATAAAGGGCCAGATGATAACTGTCTTAGGCTTTGCAGACCATGTGTTCTTTGTAACAACTACTTTGTTGTTGCAGCTGGAGAGCTGCCATAAACTATGTGAACAAATGGGCTTGGCTGTGTTCCAGCACGACTTTATAAAGACAGTCCAGGGGGCACCTGGGTGGCTCAGTGGGGGATAAAGACAGTCCAGGAGTTGTATTTGGCCCACAGGATGTAGTTTGCAGACCTGTCTGCCCGAGATCAGAAGTTTGCAAATATAGATCCTATGGTTTTTTTTTAAACCTATCTAATTCTTCTTTTAAGATTTCCATGTTTTTTCACAGATTCATGGAAACAAAAATGTGAAAATATTTCTGTTAACAGTGGCCGAGAAGTGTTTCTATTTTGATGGGTTTGTTACTGTAATACTGTAAAATAGAAGGCAAATATTTGCATACTTAGTATTTACCCAAGGAAAACCTCAGGAGACATGAAGGTGTGCGTTATTATTATTTTTTTTTGAAGGTGTGCATTATTAATCAGAACATGGAATGGTATTGTTTTAAATATTTGTTCTGTGTATCTTCTTTAAATTTAAACCTTACTGTGTGTGCACTCATAACCCATTTGGGCTCCCTAGGGCTGGGTGATTCGGAATACACGTATTTCTGCAACGGCGGGAAGGTCATTGACAAGCGACTTCAGGAGCTGGGTGCCAGACATTTCTATGACACTGGCCATGCGGATGACTGCGTGGGGTAAGAGCAGTGTGCTTCCCCTCCACATTTCCAGTCAGCCCCTCTCTGTACTACATGAAAGCTTGTGAGTTTATGAAATCTGATGACTTTTGATTTAGCACTGAAGCTTTTATTTTGAAAGTTATTTTCCTTTTTTTAGCTTTTTTTAGCCCTAGGACCAAAGATCAGCCAGGGCTTGATTTCCATATTCTGTTGACTTTAAGTGCCTCCAGCTTCTGCTAAGAGAAGAAATCTGTAAAGATGCTCTGGGATAGTTACCTCTGTCACGAAATGTGTAGGTATTTGTAGAAGTCCGCATTTTTTTTAGGAACTTTCATAGCCTGCGTGTTTGCTTTCTGCCGTGCACACACAGGGACTGGATGCGGGTCCTCACGTGGAGGCCGCCCATCACGCCCTACATCCCGGGCAGTGAGCACAGGCCAGAAGTGTTCACGTGCCGGCACGCTGTGTGCCTTGGCTCTCTCTTTACTGTCTTAATGGCCGCTTGCCCTCAAGCCAGCCAGAAATATAATTCCTATTTCTGTTAGTTCACTGGTGGTTTTACAGCTCAGTATTTCACCCTCTGTGCCACCTTTGAAATCCTCTTGATGTGTTTATTCAGAGATTGAATGGATGTTGTCCTACAACTAAGTTTATCGTTTAGCCTCTGGCTGTTTCAGCAGATGACAGCTTACCAGCTGACCACCTGACCTTTTTTTTTTTTTCCCCCCCTACTTGGTGTGCATATTCTCAGTCACTTGATCTTTGTTTTTGAATGATGACAAATTCAGCACATGTCATGCTTTTCTGCATAGCACTGCCTTGCTCGGGTCTGCTGGAAACACTTCTCTTTCCACTTAGCCCGCCCTCCTCTCGGTCATTCTCTGTGAGGGCGATGTGCTGGTCTTTTCCCACGGCCCAGTGTGTACGTTGTTGATCGTGACGAAGCTCTGCCATAATGCCTCGCGTGTTCACCTTCAGTCTGGTCTCCTTTATGCTGATTTCCTTGTGTGTGTTTTTGTGTTTATTGTTTTTTGCCGGAGTCGTGTTGCCTTTATTTATTGTCTCGTATGAGCCATGTGCTTGCTAACTTCTTCCAGAACCCACCGGGCTGTCACTGAGTCCACATTTTCCTCTCTTCAGTCTTTCAGTTGCCCTGTTCGTTTACTGGGTCCAGCGTTAAAATTCTTGAAAGTGTTTTCATCAACCTGTAGCTCTTCAATTTTCAGCCTAACCACCTTGCTTGAGTTTGCCCTCTTCTAAAATTATTTTCGAGGAGATACCCTGGCGTAGTGTAGCAGCCCCCACCCTGATGGGGACAAGGATGCAGAGTGGGGCCCAGTCGCCTGCATGCAGATCCTTGATAACCGACCGCCCTCATGGAGCACTGAGATCTTGTTCGTCTTACTTACTTGTGTGGTCCGCTTTCTCCGTCTGTGAGAGGGGATAATAGTGTGTGTCGTGGAAAATTTTGGGAAGGAACAGATGACTTGATGCAGGTTGTCCTCTTAGAGTAATACTTGCCCTGTTGTAAGTATGCCGTGAACATTAGCTCTCCTACTGGAGGTGTTATCGACTTAATATTTTTGAGCTGCGAAGATGGTGTTTTAAACGTAGCTGTCATTGCTGAGCCCAGAGTTTTATGTCCTTGCTTTCCCAAAGGCTCTAAAGGATGGATTTGTACTAATGAGATTTTAGCCAGAGTCATAATAAGACAGAAGTCTGAAATGTGCCTTTTCTTGTCATTTAACTTTATGAATTAGGATTTACTTGATACCTCCTTTGAGTTGTGATTAAAAATGAAGAGGCTGTGATTTCCAAGATTCTGATGCATGGTTTCTTACTTGTTCAGTTAAAGTTTCTCCGTTCAGGGAATGTAGGGGATATTGTTGGCTTGCCCTACTTTGTCTATTAGTAAATACACTACCACATTCTAAAACTTATCTATGATTCATTCAGCTTTCCTACAGGAATATTAGGTTTTCTTTCTCTTGTGTTCAGACGCCCTGAAAATTTCATCAGAAATGTTCAGAACCAGTTACAGGTTTGAACTCTTTACTTAGAATACCTAGCATTAATCCAGAGGGATTTCTTGGTGATATTTTAATCTGTAGGGGAAAAAAAATTCACTAAATTAGGGGGAAGAAATGATGTTGCATTTGACATATGTATTATCATGTGATACTAGAGTAGGCTTGGATTTGGGATAAGTTCTGTTAGCCTGATCAGAATTTCACATGCCTACTTAAAATTACAACTTCTGGGGCGCCTGGATGGCTCATTGGGTTAAAGGCTCTGCCTTCAGCTCGGGTCATGATTCCGGGGTCCTGGGATTGAGCCCCGCATCGCGCTCTCTGCTCCGTGGAGAGCCTGCTTTCTCCTCTCTCTCTGCCTGCCTCTCTGCCTACTTATGATCTCTGTCAAATAAATAAATAAAATCTTAAAAAAAAATTTACAACTTCTTAAGATAGTACCAACTATATTTTAGGAAGTTAAGAGCAATCCCATTCCTCTTACCTGTTATTGAAATGGCTTCATTTCTGTTCTGACCTTTATCTATTCTCAATTTTTTTACAGCTGAAGTTCTAACGAAAACACTGTAATGTTTTTAACTTAATTATAGGTATGTTTTATATTCTGAATAGTCATTATATTTAGTGTTTTTGACATTGGCATAGCATTCTGCTAAGTAGACTGCCATTATCCCTTGATTTTGTATTTAAATGGAGAACTTAGGCTTTTTTTTTTCTTTTTTTATTGCAACAACCCAGTTTAGAACTTGTGGTGGAGCCATGGATTGATGGACTCTGGGCTGCCCTCACGAAGCATTTTACATCCAGTAGAGGAAAAGCGGAGAGGATTGGCGCTCTCAGGGTGGCACTGAATGCCTCCCGAAGGATGGATCCTCTGAAACCAGAATTATTACACATTGAATCCCAAGTTGAACTTCTGAGATTAGGTGATCCGGGGAGAAAGGATTCTGAGGCGTGCGGACAGAATGCAGTGGACGGAAGTCGGTCAGGTGCTCCAGCGGCGGAGTCGGAGTCCGAGTCCTCACTCACGCACTCGGAACCGCCGCTCTCACAGGCGGCCCTGAGCACCCCTGCCGCGCCGCCCGAGTACCTGCACGTGCGCCTGCACGAGTCTCCGGGCCGGGTAAGTGCTTTCACCCCGGGCCGCCGGCTGCAGAACGTCCGCTTCCCAGAGGAGCTGCTTCGTCGTCGGAGGGCCGCCAGCCGGCCTGTTGGGCGGATGCGGCCCGCCGCGTGCCTCGAAGTAAGGCTTCCTGGGACCCAAGCCTGCGCGTCCGTCCCCATGTGGCCCGTGGCTGTGTCTGTGCGACAGCGGTGGGGTTGCGCCTCAGATGGTTACTGTCTGGCCCCTTCCAGAGAACGCTTTCCTGGGCAGAAGCGCTTGCATAACATCACTTCTGTCTTTGAAGCAGGAGTAGTTAAGAGCTCAGTGTCTCTGTCATTTTCGATAATTAATTTGTTTCTCAATTTCGATGTGGGTCGGGTGATGGCGAGTGTTGTGGGCACTCAGGAAATTACCTCAGCTGCACTTGAAGTGCTGCCTCACAGCAGAATCGCTTTTCCAGCAGAGGCTTTGTGTCCTGGGTGCCCTGGGATGCTCCACTTTGGGGATTATTCTTTTTCTTGGTGACATTTTACAGACTGGTTTTTCCCTGTAGTAAGTCATTTTTTTGTCAGGTGTATTTTTCTCTTAATAAAGAAAGAAGTGTCCTTAAAGTAGTCTCTAAATTTTGAGCATTAAGTTGATTAACAACTCACTTCTCCTCACCGCTGCCAGCGTGCGGCGCCCGGACACTTCTTCCATCAGGCCGTGAATGGGTTTCTGCTGCAGCCCGTCCTTCGGGGGAGCCGCGCCCTCTTTCTCTAGAGTGGCTCACGGTGGGCTTCCCCGTGGACTGTCTCCCATAAACCCCCCCTCGGCGCGGGATTGCGATTTCTTGTTTCTTGATCTCTTAATGAAGCAAGGCTAGACATTTTAGAAGCAATTTAAGTACAACTTAGAAGCAATTTAAATACAACTTTCTAGTCCGCTAGAACTGTTGGCCAGCACCTGATAGGATAATGGTTTTTTAACATCTGCTTGTGGTGTTTTTCTAGAGCATTCAGGCAAACGTGTTTATAGAAACAGCTGTCAGTTATTGCTTTCCACTTACGCTCCATTGTGGTGCATATTGTTTACATAAGTGAGGTACTTAGGATAGGTACATTTTTTCAGGCTTGGGAGCAGACGGGAGTGAGGAGTGAGCCTCTGGCTGGACAGCGGGTGGGGGCGCACGGGCAGGGTGAGAGCCCTGTTGCACGCCGCGAGGACAGTGCATGTAGCAGAGGCGTGGGAACGTGATTTGTCTGACGGGCCGCTTCAGGAGGAGGGCTTGAGAAGACTTGGGGTATGGCAGACGTCATTAAAGAGGCTTCAGTTGCTGGTAATGTGGTGGAGAGATATTTAAGATCTCACCCAGTTAAGGCATATTCGTGACCATTTGCTCAAGGGATATGCTTAGACCATAAGGGGTTGGTAAAAGATTTGGGGGGGGCATCCTCTTGGGATTCTCACATTAGGGAACTGAGAAGGGGAGGAGGAGGCAGCACTGGGCAGAGCAGGCAGTTATGGCTCAATGTCCTCTCAGCCAGTCCCTCTCCACACAGCATCAGTTCCCCAGCACTGGTGTCTCATAACCTGTGGGGTCTCTGGATCTTGTGGTGCAGGCCGCAGGGGCTCTCGTCCATACCATCGCTCAGACCTGCCGCACAGCCTTTTCCTGCTTGGGGCCCCTCTCACAGCCGGCTGCCTGTTGTGTCACCTGGTGCTTGGGTCGGCACTGTCGTCCCAGGTGTGGAAAGTGCTGCTGCATGCAGGTCCTGAAACACCTACCAGCTCTTCTCCCTCTCTCCAGGGGACGTGAGGTACAAGATGCACTGGTGTGTCCTGTACTGGAGGGGGCGTCCTGACGTGCCTCAGGCTGCCAGACTCCTGGAAACTGTACTTAGAGCACTGCCCTCTCAGTCTGCACAGGGCCTGGGCCTTCCCAGAAACTCCCACACACTGGCCACTTTGCACGTTGCGTGTGAGTGGGTAGTGGGTAGCATAATGTTCCTAATGTCGTGGGCTGGCGTGACGCTCTGCTGAAGGTCCAGATGTTCCGCATCGATTCAGGCTATCTTGAAACAGCTGGCAGGAGCATTATCACACAGTCTTGTGGCAAAATGGTAAATGGAAATTGTTCCAAGCGAACGTGTGGTCCTCTTTAGGGATAGAGATGGAAGAGAGCACAACCTCTCACTCTGTCTACATGCCCTGTGCCTGAGGCCATGTTAATCCGCTCTAGCAAAGGAAACCATCCGTCGCAGAGGCCGTCACTGAGGCTACTGCTTGTGTTCTTTGTGGTTCATTGTCCTCCCCCAGCATCCGCCCGGTTGCGTGCAGGGACCAGGTTGGTGAGTTAGATGGAGACCATCCCTGGTCCTGAACGTTTTGAGGGTTAGTATTGATATAGTATTGATACCTGCCATTCCTCAGGATGGTGTATTTTTCACTTTCCACTTGGGTGAGGGGAGAGGACAGTGTCAAATTTAGAGGCTTCCTCTTAGCCTCTCCACTGTACATCCCTTAGCCACGGGCCAAGAACTGAGTGGACCCATGGAACCAGACCTGGCCCAGGATTCCCGTTTATGGCCTGGCCCTATAGGTCCCATTCTAGTATGTGGCTCATGATGACACTGTGGGTTCCTGGGTAACAGCATAACTGGACCCTCTTCTAGCAGTTCCTGGAGTATTTGGGTATTCATTCCCCTTGGCCCAGTGTATGTTGACCCCTGAAAGAACTTTACCAAGTACGATCTTCTGCGATGTTGCTGAGTCTCCCCCACCACCTCCCCTACCCATGGGACACTGCGCTCAGCCACCCCTCCAGCCTTCCTGCTGGGATACTTACGCCTCCCTCCAACAGCCCGCAGGACTTTGCTGACTAAGCGCTCCCACGTCCCTCTGTTCTTTGGCGGTCCGCCTTTCCCCTTACTCTTGGCCCAGTCTGTTAGCTCTGGCCAGCAGAGCGGCCAGCCCTGAACTTCTCCATGATGTCGGTGCCCCTCACCAGCACTGTCCTGTCGGCCTTGGCAGTGGAGTGTGCTCTGGGCGTTCCGGGCGCATCATCATCCGATAGGTTTTGGTTCTTCATAGTTTCATCTGCTCTACTCTGTCCACTTCTTTGAGCCTTTTACTCCTGTTGTTTGGTGCTGGCCATGGAACTGTCAACAGTTCTTCCTCATTTAGTGTGGACGTTTGCTGTCTCCTTGGCCTCGTAACCATCTCTAGAGGCTGTTGCCAAGGTGTTAAAGCCAGTATCCTGAGATAGTGCTCCCAGTGAGCAAAATTCCTCTGTCCAAGTCGACATTCTACCCTTGTTGGCCCGGGACCTCAACATTCCATCTTGTGCACACGTTGCTGGTTTTTGCTGGTGCGGTTGCTGTGTCCCGCACTCTCTTCAGAGCGTAGTCCCTCGCCTGCCTTAGGTGGCCCAGCCCATCTGAGGTCTGGTGTGTCGTGACTTAAGCCTTACTGGCCCAGCAGCCGGGAGAGGAGATGGGCTGCAGGAGTGGGGATGTGGGCCTGTCTTGCAGGACGGAGGTCTGAATGCAAGGAGGAAATTCTTGCTCTTCATAGGAAGAAGTAGTCACTTGTGCAGGCTCAGCAGGTTCAAGGAAATCTGGGGATTCAAGATTTTTAACCCACATGTCCCTCTCCCAGCTGCCAGCAGGCCATTCTTTGCCTGTCCGAGTCAGGTCTTAGCATTCTGGCAGGCCAGAGACGAGCAGCTTCTTCGTGTGCTACAGAGCTGCTCTGGCTTTCACACTTAGTGCCTGATTGTTGATTAATTTTTCTCAGTTTTTTGCATTTTTTCGAGAGGTATCATGGAAGGCTGGCAATGCCCGCAATTCTGCTGGCCTTATCAGTGCCAGTTCCCCATAGATCTCAAGCACCAGCTACTGCGTACTCTCTAATGCCTTCCCTCTTATGGTGCATCATCCCACTTAGCTCTGCACTGTTGTCACCTTGTGCTCCCTCTCTCCCAACTGTCACCAGTGTCGTGTGCTCATTGCCAGCCAGGTGGGTGATCCAGCTCCAGACTCCCATGTAGCATCTTCCTTGAAACCGTGCTAGCACCAGCTGTCACAGACTGGCTTCCTTTGAATCGAACTGTGTGATTATTTCTTAGGTTATCCCCTTGGGATCCTCATCTTGGGGAATGGAGAGGACAGAGCAGGAGTGGGCACAGTGAGAAGTGGGCTGTGATGCGTCCCAGTGAAGGCCCGGCTAGCCTCAACAGGGTTCTCCAGAGCTGGGATGGCCCTTCAACATTGTCCTGAGTTGGGGCAAAGGGCTGGGCCTTTATAGTCCTCAGTGAGCCATTGGATGTGGGCTGCCCCTGAAAGGAGGTGTGACCTGGAATGCTGAGGTCATTCTCTGAGATGACTGTGAGCTAGCTGAGGGCCATCTGCTGACAACGTTACCAGCAGCCTTGCTGGGGTCGGTCTTAGGCGGCATCTCCCAGTGCCCCATATGTCATGACTGTCAGGCTCTGAGTTTGATCTTTTTTCTAGTTTTTCCAATAGCCATTTATCTAGTATTAAGTGATGAGCATTTTGTAAGTTTGTGTCTTCAACAGAACTTAGAAGCATCAAGTTAGAAAAGAAGCAGAAGTAGTGCAAGGAATTGGGTTTCTTTGCGGTTTCCCAAGACCTATGCTATCTGATATAAGAGCTACTAGCCACGTGTGACCACGCAAATTCAAATAAATGAAAATAAAACTAAGAATTCAGGGGTTTAGGCACATCTGGCTAGTGGCTCCTGTACGGACCGACATAGGTGTGGAACATTCCCATGCCAGGGCCCGCCACTCTGCAGGTTCTTGTGAACCTCTCTTCAGGCGTCTTCCAACCCTAAATATGTCCTTCTTTTTAGAATCTCCTTCCTGAAATTGTGCATGCATATGATCTCCTTTTGCATGGTTTATTTTGGAATACTCTTAGACCTTTCCAGGAAAATGCTGGTATCTGTGATTTTCAATATATATATATCCCAGAAATTTAGTCAAGGAGTTTAAGTCAAATGATAGTCAAGGAGTTTAAGATACAGATGAGCTGTCTCTTCTGAAAGATTGAGAGGCCTATGTCTGTAGCCATCTGCCTTAGATAAGAATACTTAAATATCTAGGACGTTTTATAAAATCCTACTGATCTTACCTGGTCACTAGGTGAAGCGATGGCAAGGAAAATGGAAAATTGCATTTCGTAATATTTTATCACATTTGTTTCTCAAGGAGGAAAGCCAAGCACCTGTGACTTCAGTGGATCCGATTTTTCAAGTTCCAATTTCAAAGGCAGTTCAACTGACTACAAATGATGCCATAAAAACCACTCTTCTGGTGGAATTGGACATTTCGGTAAGTGACAGAATTTATCTCTCAACGCTGTTGTCAGGAGGTGCGGAGACTTGCGTGCTGTCGTAGTCCGCCCACTCGGGAGGGAGGAGCGCCTCTACAGGACCTCTGGCCTCTCTACTCTTGACCCCTCGTTTTCCTCCCCACCTCACAGCTGTTCTTTCCACTTCAGGAAGGGGCTTAACGTGAGGAGTGACCCTGCAGGTGACTCAGTTTGAAAGAACAGCATTGCTCCCTTACTCAGTACGCCGCGGAAGAGTGATGGAGTCAGAGCAGCATTTTCGGTGTGAGAGGAGTCCTGAGAAAGGCCCCTGCTCACCCGAGCTCAGCCAGTAGCTGGAAGTAGAGCTCAGGCCAGACGGGCCTACAGTGCTTCATTTTCACAGTGGTGGTCTCATTCCCTTGAGACTCTAGAAGAAGTCATGGCCGGCTCCCCACGCCCCCAGGAAAATAGTTACGTAGAAACATTTTTCATGTAGCTTCGGAGGCTCCCGTGCTGCCTCTCACCTCCGTCCACAAACCCATCCCTGACCCAAACTACTGGCCTCAGTTAAGAAGCCACCTGCTGATCCCGTAACCTCGGTAAAGCTTGAGTTTGTCTTCAGAGTCACTCAGCTGTGTATTTTGATGGAGGTCCTGGGAAGAGGGTTGTGCTTGCAGGAAAGGGTGTGTCAGGGCTGTGCGTGTAGATTTCAGTGAACCCCTAATGGGGAACAAATGACAGGCATCAAGACTAGGTGGTTTTGCTTACATACTGTTGAGTAGTTCCACATTCCACATTTTAATGTCCATATTGTTAAATATTCTTTGTCCACCAAAGAATTTGTTTTTTTATTCTGTTCTGTGCTTTTCGTCATAAAGTGGTGAGGGTTGGCCAGCAGGTGGGGTCAGGCTGTGCCCTTCACAGGCCAGGGCTGGGAGCATGTGTGGGTCAGAGGCTTTCTCCGGACCCTGCCCTCGCTCTGCGGCCCTCCATAAATAGCCGTGTGGTGGAGGGTGGCTTGTCCAGCCCTCGTTCATGCACAGCGCCCAGCCAGGTGCTGTAGTGTCCTGTGCTCAGAAAGGAAAACTAGGGTCGTCTCCGACCCCTCTTCTTCCCCTAAAGAAAGGAAATTGAGAACCAATGTGGACAGCCCTAAATGGTTTCTCTCCCTCATCATGGATGTTTTCATAAGAGGAGTTTTTACATTGGTAAAACATTACTTACTGAGACACCTTAAATGAGAAAGGTTTTAACTAACATTGTAAAAAATACTGAAATGATTTAAAGCAAAGCACTGGATAACTGAAATTTTTTTCTTTAAAGTAACTCTTTGGGCGCCTGGCTAGCATGTGACTCTTGATCTTGGGGTTATGAGTTTGAGGCCCATACTGTGTGTAGAAATTACTTAAAATTTAAAAAAATAATAATTTGTGATGAAAGTAGATTTGGGAGCACCTGGGTGGCTCAGTTGTTAGGCGTCTGCCTTCAGTTTGGGTCACGACCCCAGAGTCCTGGGATCGAGCCCCACATCGGGCTCCCTGTTTGGTGGGAAGCCTGCTTCTCCTTCTCCCACTCCCCCTGCTTGTGTTCCCTCTCTCACTGTGTCGCTGTCCAGTAAATAAAATCTTAAAAAAAAAATAGATTTGCTCAGTTGGGCTTGTTTTTTGCAGTTAGAATCATTTTGTTTCTAATTCATATTTTTAAAGGATCATACAATAAAAGATATGCTTTTGTTACCCCACAACTAAAACTCTTTAACTCTTGGACTTTTTTTTTTCCTCTTTCATGTTGGTTGTTTTCTAGAAAACAGATTTTTCCTATCAGCCTGGAGATGCCTTCAATGTGATCTGTCCCAACAGTGATTCTGAGGTACAAAACCTTCTCCAAAGACTGCAGCTCATGGACAGAAGAGAACACTGTGTCCACTTGAAAATTAAAGAAGACACAAAAAAGAAAGGTACACCCCTGATCTCTTCTTAGAATGTCACTGGGCTAATGGTGACAAGTCTAAGGACCCCTTTCCCAGCCCTTTTGTGATGGCTGCACAGGTGGTCCGAGGTTGGCCACGGGTTGGTGGGCAGAATCCCAGTACTCTCTCCGGTTTTTGGGTTTCTTAACTTTCACATCAGGTACACTGAATGAGAGGATGGTGGATTTTATGCTTATTTGGACACTATTGGACAGTAAAAATGTCCAGTAAGAATGCTGGACACTCTGCATCCAGAATGTAGCTGTAGTCTTGGAGAAGCCGGTGGCTTAGTTGGGCTCATTTGTTAGTTTGCTTTTTGAGTTAGCATTATTTTGTTTCTGAGTTAAACAAGAGTACTCCTAAAATAAACATTTATTATATAAACCTTTTTAAAGTTTTTTTAATCATGTGTATTTCTCATAGTATATTTATTGCTGATTTAATATGTAAAACATTTTTTCATGATTAAAGGAAGATTTTGTGTGGGGTTTTTTTTTTTTTTTTTTTTTTTTTTTTTTTTTTTTTTTTTAGTTATTTGCTTAGAATCTTGAACTGGAGTTCCATCAGTTTGAAATCCTTTTTGAGAATAATACACAGTGTTAATGGACAAATGCCATCTTTTGGCTTTTTGTTCCTTGGCTTTGGATAACTACCCTCTTATTTGGTATACTTTGATTTGGTATCTTTATGAAACACACCAAATATTTATCTCTGGTAGATTTAGGATGTGGCTAATAATGCTATTGAATTTATGATTCCTTTATTATTTTTTTTTTGTAAGGTGTTTCTCCCCGCCTGCATTCATTTTGAAAATTTTTTTGACTCCGCAAATGGCCGCAAATCATGTTTACCTTGCTAGCACTGTAATGTATACAGTTAACTGTTTTTTTAAGAAAGCAGAGATGTTTTGTTCTTTACTTTCTGTGTCACGGACTCTCTTCCTGTCTATCTGAAAAGGAGCAGCCTTACCCCCGCATGTACCTGACGGACGTTCTCTCCAGTTCATTCTGACTTGGTGCCTTGAAATACGAGCAATTCCTAAAAAGGTACTTTTCTTTGGGTAACTATTTAAAAGTGTACTAGCGCTGTGTAGGGTTTATTAAATCTGATATTTGCCCTTAGAAGGCTTCAAAAATAAGGCTTTGGCACCGTGTTTTCAAAAATGGATCCTAAAGGTACATTGTATTTTTGCAGTTGTCATAGATATTTTTGTCTTGCGTTTGTATTGAAATTTTGTTTTCTGTTGAAATAAGGTTTTTAAAGTAGCGCTTTTTCTTATTTTTACTGGATAGCCACTTGATATGCTGCATTAATCAGTGATTCAGGTGACCCCACATGACCTTGTGTCACCCAGCTGCCCTTCACCCTGACCCTTTCTGTGACTGATGACAGGAAGCTTAGGAGAGTTCAGGCTTTCCCCAACTTGTCACCCATTTAATGTTGAGATCTCTTTTGTGCGAAAGTACGTAATTCTTTACTGTTAAGTCAGAATTCATCAGGAAACGTGAAAGGTTCTGGGAGATTCGATTGATGTTTGGATGAACGTGGAGAGAATGAGGCACTAGGTGTCAGTAGGGTTCCGGGAGCTGTCTTTTAAAATGTGCTCCTATCTGAGCCTGTCCCTCACATGGGTATAAATGGGGAGACCTCCCAGCTGTGCTTTGCCAAATTCGTATTGCCAGTGCCCATAAATAGTGCTGTTATCAGGCTGCCCTCCACAAGGCCTTTTTTTTGCTCTATCTTATTAATGTGCTTCGTGCATGCAGTCTTTGGGAAGCAAACTCCTTTAGAGAGAGGCTCAGACCTAGATATGATTTGAATAAATGTGGTAGTCACTGTGATGAGAACTTCTTGATTAAATACAGTCAGTTTCGCAATTTTAGTTCAGCTCTACGTGTCATAAAGCATGTGTGGGTAAGCATGTTTTCCCTTACTATAAAAGTCATGCACTCATAAAAATTCTGGACACAAAATTAAGTAACTTGGGAAACAGAAGTCCTTTATAATGAAATCCTCAGGCTTAATGCTTGAATTTTGTTTTGCTAAGAAAAAAACGAGATCTTCTAGTATGTATGCTGTTCTGTCACGTCTTCTTTACCCAAATAGAACTCGGGAGTTCGTATACCCCAGCACGGAGAAGGTCTCTTACCAGAGGTCCGCGCAGAGACACGGGTGCACATTCATCCCACGTGGTTTCCCAAGGTGGTTCCGTGTTTGGCTCTGAGCCCGGCATTTTGAAGAAGGCATGCGATGTGCTGGTCTCAGGGTAGTTTCAGCAGGGCTTCTGAGTGGGGCCATGGGGACCTGTGCCCTGACAAGGAGTGATCCCCGGTGAGGGGGTCCAGGACACAAAGGTGCTTGAGCCATGGAATAAAAAGTCCCTGTTAGCATTTCACTTAGCATCTGATGTAGATTGTGTGCTTAATTGCTTTGTTCTTAACCCTTGAGTGGTCAGAGCTATATGTGTCGTATTTGGAATATGTTGAAACCAAAAGTTGTTATTAGCAAGTTTGGTCTTTTGTCCAAGAGTTTGGACTTGGCTCTGTCTTTGGGGCTTGGGATTCCGGATGTTATTGCTTTGCCTTCTTCGTTTATATTCTCCTCCTCTTTCTCCAGTGAGTCTCAGGTGACTAAGAGTCCATGTACAGGAGGCTTCTAGAGGTTCTGCCCCTGCTGGTCTTTTCAGCCTTTGTCCCATGTCCGCATTGCTTGGGGCCCACATGGAACTGCGTGTGGCCCCGGGAGCGAGCCTTTGCCTGCCTCCTGCGCGTTCCTGCAGCGGGGCCATCGGCTTAGTTCTTCTTCACGCTTTCTTCCTGTGGGCGGCCCTCAGCCCGCGCTTGCATTCTGGCTAACTTCGGCTTCAGAAGCCCCTGACCTCCTGGGTGTGCCCCTGTTGGGGTAGTTAGCCTCTTGCACGCTGTCCCTGGCCGGTGAGCCCTTGTCAGCAAAGGAGCTGTCATGCCCACGGCCTGTTGTATAAAGAGCACTTAGCAGTTGTCAGATGAACGCAGAAGTCTAGCTTGTGATCATCCGCTGGGAGAAGAACAAGTATTTTGTCTTGAGTTAAAGCGACGAGTTACGAGATTGCTGATCATTGTTACTCGGATATATTGGACACACAATTTGAGATCATACTTGGGACTGATGAGGTTGGTTTAGGAAACAGGAAAGGTGGCTAAAAGGAGAACATGGAAGGTGATTTTCCTTAACAGGCTGACTAAAGCAAATAAGTTAAATTCTCTTTTCTTGATCGAACTCTGAAGGGCACTGTCACTTTTTCTTGGGTCACTGCGCATCCCCAGCTCGATCCTAACCAGATTCTAGCAGCCTGACCGCGCGACGTACTTTCAGTCTTCTCCCTTTGCCTTGGCCGCAGGCGTTGCTGCGAGCCCTCGTGGACCACACCAGCGACGGGCGGGAGAAACGAAGGCTGCAGGAGCTGTGCAGCCGGGAGGGCGCGGCCGATTACAACCGTTTCGTGCGGGACGAGCGCGCCAGCCTGCTAGACCTCCTCCTCGCTTTCCCCTCCTGCCGGCCGCCGCTCCGTCTCCTGCTCGGTGAGTGCCACTCTGCGGGCCCCCGTGCCAGCGGGCCTTCTGGGGCACAGCCCTCTGCTCGTGGGCCACCCTCCAGAGGCTGTCTGGCGCCTGGGGACGCGTCTCATTGAGGAAACATCAGGGTGTGTTCAGGGCCTCCTGCGAGCGGGGAGGAATCCCTCTGCCGAGAGGGCCTGGCTCCTGTTTCTTCCTTCCACGATCGTCACCAGCCCTTGCTCTCCCTACAGCCGGCCTTAATTCTCTTTCCTGGGGTCAGCGTGCAACATCCTGTCTACTCAGTTAGCTGGTTTTCAGAAAGATTTTTTTTTTTTTTTTTAGCCCAGTGTTACCTAAAAATGAGTTTCCCAAGGAAAAAAAGACTTTTTTTTTCTTTTTTTCAAAGCTGACGAACATTAGATGTAATTGACAGAGGTTAGTGCAGTGTGCCATCTGTGTGGAAGACAGAAATGCTGCCATCTGGCCAAGTCCAGCTGCGGGTTCGGTGAGGGCAGCAGGGACACCCCCCCCCCCCCCCCCGCCAGGGCAAGTGGCCTTGTTCAGAGTGCTCCACGCTTGAAGCCGGGGCAAGACCTGTCACCAAATAGTCCAATGTAAGGTGATCCTGGCTTTTGTCCTCATTGGCTCCTGGGGTCTTCATGCCCACAGAAGAGAGAAGATCCTGCCTGAGGCACTGGGGTCAGCAGAGGGGGTTTGGGTGGTGGCCTCGCTAGGGATCCGAGACATTTACGAGGGGCAGCGACTGTGAGAACTGGACCAGATTCTTAAACCTTGAGTACTTCCTGCGCTGGTCATTTTCTCCTCTCCTCTCTCTTTTCCTGTAGGGATAAGTAGTAAAGTCTCCAAAATTTGCATTTATCTTCGGTGATAGGAAAATGTGTATTGTGCTTTTCACTTTTAGGCTCCAGGATCCCCCGACGTCCAGTACAGTTCGGGATGCTGTCCTTTATAGAGTCAGATCCTGCTTCCTCTCCCTTTTATTATTCCTTTTCCTCCTCAAAATGGTGACGTTACTAAATGATGTGGCTCTTCCCACTTGACTGTATTCAAACACACACTGCTCCCCTTCTCCGTTTGGAATGAATGCAGGGGTCGGGAGAATAATCAGAACAGATGTGGCGAAGTTGTTAGAACTCTCGTAAAGCTATCCCGCACATGACAGTGTTTCAGTTCTTTGTGTGGATTTGCTGTTTTTTTTTTTAAGCTTGTATATAGCATTTATTATGTAGTTCTATTAAAAACTGATAAAAGCATTGAGACTTAAAAAAATTTATTTTCCACTTCTCTAAGTAAACATATCTAGAGCTTAGTATTATGTTGAGCTTTCTATTAAGCTTATTCTTTTATTTATTAAATTTTAGAAAGGTCTTTCTGACTCTTTGCCAGGTAACTATTGAAAATACAACCTTGAACAGAAAAAAATTTCAGAGTTTGTCTGTGGGCAGTTAAGTATTCAAAGATTGATTCTTTGACCTGCTTTTATTTATTTATTTCTTTATTAAAAGATTTTATTTCTTTATTTGACAGAGAGACAGTGAGAGAGGGAGCACAAGTAGGGGAAGCGGGAGAGGGCGAAGCAGGCTTCCCGCTGAGCAGGGAGACCGATGATGTGGGGCTCGATCCCAGGACCGTGGGTTCATGACCCGAGCCGAAGGCAGGTGCTTAACCAACTGAGCCACCCAGGCGCCCCTTTGTCCTGCTTTTAAAAGAGCTCCAATGTATCAGAAAGCACTGGGGCCTGGGTACCTTAAAGGTTTTATCACTACACTCTCATTTTGTTGTTATAGAAATATAAGAAGGAAAAATATTTCCTTTTTTTATTAAGAAGTTTGAAAGATATTTTAAGCTTAGGTATTTCCCATTTCCCATAATCCTTAAAATAGTGATCTTTAACCTTTTGGGGGATCATGATCTTATTTCAAATATGAAAAGGCTGGACACTTCTGCAGAAAACTATGTACACACAGAAAATTTAATGGGTTTCTTGATTCTGAAACCCATTCGTGGATGTTTTTATTATCCTTCAGTTTAAGAAACCAGTCTTTAGAATGACACTGATTTCAGGTGAAGAAATGCAATATGTCTGGTTTTTAATGTGAGGAATTGGAAAAAAATAAACAGTAGAGGCTTACTTAGGCACAGTGAATTTACACTTGCTCTAAAATATGATTTAAATTAAAATGTTATTTTGGGTGTTCTAAATAAGAAAAATCCAACTCAGGCTTAAATTTTTACAAACCCTTTCATATAATTCTCAGTAGCAGTGAATTAATTGCTTATGGTTTTTGTTTTTTTTTTTCCCTAGAACATCTTCCTAAGCTGCAGCCCAGACCATATTCATGTGCAAGGTACTGATGTTTATTAACATACAACATCTTAAAAAAAACAAAAACAAAAACATAGAGCATCTTTCTCCCAAAATGTTGTGAATCTCTGGCTTCCAAATCCTTATTACCCAGGGAAAAGGTACCTGATTTGTGGACAACAGCAGGCATGGTAAGGAATGGAGGAGGTGGGTGTTGGGACTCCCATCCTGTGGGCGTGCAGAGAATGTAGAGTCTCCAGCAGCACAACCACATTGTGGTCCACAGCCACGTTTCCCCAGGTCGGGCTGCGAGTGCCCCGCTCCTCTACCTGCTGCCTTTACGGCCACGCCAGACCATCTCCGCTGCCTTTACGGCCACGCCAGACCATCTCCCCTGGGCAGCAGAGGCGGGCAGCAGGAAGATGAAAAGTTGTATCAGTCTTACAGAGTCTTAAAGCAAACAGGTCGTTGGAAACTTTTCTGAATATCACAAAACGGGGGGCAGGAGAGGAGGAGCTTTTAAGTAGCAACAGAGCTCTTTCCCCTGAAAAGTAGATGGTAGAGGACAGCCCATAGGAAAAATCCTTCAGTTTAGTAAAAAAGGCTGCATCTGGCCTGTATGCATTAGTCCTGAGTTTAAAACAGAGGTTAAAACTGACCTGTGTGTCTCTGCAGCTCAAACCTGTCGCACCCAGGGAAGCTTCGTTTCATTTTCAACATTGTGGAGTTTCTGTCTAACACCACAAAGGAGGTTCTGCGGAAGGGCGTGTGCACAGGCTGGCTGGCCGCGGTGGTCGCATCAGTTCTTCGTCCAGACATGCGAGTGTCCTGTGCTGAAGGCGGGAAAGCCCCGGCTCCAGAGGTACTGGGAGTGCACAGTTTGGGTGTTACTAGAATTACGCTGTTCGCCTAGTTAGGAAGAACAATGTGGTCTCCCCTGTGTTGCCCGTTACCATCAAGTTTATTCAAAGGAAAGTGTTTGTCCTACTTGAATTTTAAAATCTCTGTTGGAAAGTCAGGAAAACATTACTTTTTTCATTTACTATTATTTTTTATTTTTTAAAGGTTTTATTTATTTATTTGACAGAGGGAGACAGAGATCACAAGCAGGCAGAGAGGCAGGCAGAGAGGGGGGAAGCAGTCTCCCCGCTGAGCAGAGAGCCCGATGTGGGGCTCGATCCCAGGACCCTGAGATCATGACCAGAGCCGAGGGCAGAGGCTTAACCCACTGAGCCTCCCAGGCGCCCCATTCATTTACTATTAAAATCCATGTTTCTCGAATATATAAAGTGTGAATTTTCCATAATACTCTTTTCTCCTTCCTCGTCATATTCATAGAAAAAACAGTCTTTTTGGCTAATACTCTTGGAAGACTGGGCACAGGAAAAGAGCCAAGTAAAGACTGAAGTAAAGACTGGACGGCGGTGTTGAGAGACAACCTCGTCTTCTGTGTAGACCATACCGTGTCCCACATGAATCCTTACTTGGCAGTCCGTTCACAACCAAAGAGTAACTTTGTCCTTCAGTTTGGGGTAGTAGGATTTTGCCCTGTTTCTTCCCTTTTTGTCTTAGTGTGGTGTAGAATCCAAATTAGCACTCTTCGTGTGAAGGCATAATGAGGGGGAAGCACTTCTGAAACACGTAGGAGAAGCATATTCCTTGATAATTATTGAGTGAGTGAGTGGACACGTTACATGCGGACTTAGTGCCATCCTTCAAGTTTTGATACAGCACTTGGCAAATCTCACTCAGGACCACAGCATAGGGAACAATTTAAAGTCCCTCCTTGCCCATAAGGATGGTTGAAATGAAACAGAACCTTTCAGGTTTTATCATGAAGTCGTCTTTTTCTGTGGTATTGAAAAAATGAACATGTCGTTTGTAGCATTATCTTAGGACTGGTTTGGTTGCTGCAAGTTATTGGAGTTGAAAAGTTCATGCCCTCAGGGGAAAGTAAGACTTCAGTATGTACTTGAGAGGGCTCGTGGGAAGCTGCTGCTCTAAATTGCCCTTTTCCGTGATATTTTCCCAGGCTGCTGCCTGGGATGGAGGCACCTGAGAGAGAGAGAGAGACCCCCTCCCTTCCTCCACCCCCCTCATACTCCTGGGTCACAGTGCATCAACAAAATATTAAGAACTTGAGACACTGTTCCTTTTTTGAAAAGAAATATTATGGTATGGACATAAAAGTATTATGTCCTATTATATGATCCTGTAAAAATGGATGCTCTCCAGAAAGTTCAAGAAATAGGTATATCCATAAGCTATCCCAAACACCCAGCATGGGTGCCGCTCACGCATTCATTCTTTCCTTCCTTCTGCCTTTTTCTCTTTTCTCCATGTTAACACATCTTCATTATAGACTCCTACTATTCAGGCATTGGAGGTGTGGGAATAAGGATACAATTTAAGTTGTATGGTGCTTACTGCCGTGCATAGTTTACAGGAAGTGTGGAGAATGTTCACGTTCACATGACCCGCCCACACTTTCCTCCAGCTGGTAGATGTTGACAGATACCCTGTCCTTGGGAGGCATAGGGTGCCCCGCCCATGATGTGCCCTCGGGCTGCGTCCCCTCTGAGCGGGAGCGCTGCACCCCCTGCTGGTGGGGCCTGCTTCTCTCTCCTCTTTGACAGAAGGATGGGAGGATGCAGGTCAGGGATGCCCCTGGGGCTTGGCTGCAAGTGGGGGTACCCGGACTGCAGAGCTGTAGTCCACCTGTCGCCTGTAAGGAGAGCCAGGCAGAAGTGTTCGCTGTTGTCAGCCATTTGAGGGGACTGCAGTGAGAGAGGGCCAATCCTGGTCTCCTTACAGTCCCTAGAACGCAGGCCGTGTGCTCTCACTGCACGGTCCGGTCCGACCCAGGGTCTCCTGCTCTGGTTTGCTTCATGGATCTTACTACCAGTCATTTTACAGATAAATGTTCGATAATTGTCTTTTCCTCCCAGTAGAATGTAAGTCCACGAGGATAGGATTCTGTTCTTTCTCTGTCTGTAGTGCGTGTCATACTGAGTACCATCCGTGAGACTGGTAAGTGGGTGGGGCAAGTGAGACTCGTGTGAGACGAATTACAGTCTCACTGCAGAATGCCAACACTCATCTCCCATCGCTCTGCCCGTTCTTTCCTGTCCGTCCTGTCAAAATTCAAAAGGTTTTCTTTACATTAAAGGTTAAAATGTGCGCCATTACACCCAGAACAGATTCCTGTCACTTGGTGTAACTCACTCATATGGCGAAGTGACACGGGAACTGAAATATATTTGGATGGATTCCTCATACGTATCCCTAGCACGTGGTTTAAGAGAAAAATGTTTTGAAATTTTAGCAAAAAGATTGTTTTTATCTGTACGTGCTGCTTATTCTGCTTTTGCACGAACACATAACATTGAACTTAGATTAACAAACATAACAGTTCTTCAGTGTCTTTGGAGCGACCCCCTCAGTTTTCCTTCAGGTGCCAGTTTGCCCTTGAAGCGCTCACTCCATCTGGATGCTGGTCTTCGTTGCCCCTTTGTGTGCAAACACAGAGAATCCTAACCGCGGTTTGTCACGCACTTCTCCATAGTACAGACGGTGGGTTGCCTACTAGGAGGTGTGTGTTTCTCATGGGCCTAGGAAAAGGATTTGTATCAGTGTTCTCCCTTAGAAATATGCTTGTGATTTTTAAAGCACCTTTGATTTTGATGGAAAAGAAAAATTTGCAAGACATTGTTTTTTTCTGTAATGACAAATGTATTCATGGTTTCAGTAAGATTTAATGCTGCTGTTTTCTTTAGCAAAGATCATCTTGGTTATGTGCTTTTGTCTAGGTTTTCTTTCAGACTTACGACCATTGGTTTAACATTCCAGATATCCATCTCTCCTCGAACAACCAATTTTTTCCACTTACCGAATGACCCCTCTGCCCCCATCATAATGGTGGGTCCGGGAACTGGCATAGCGCCCTTCATTGGTTTCCTGCAACACAGGTGTGTGCTTTCTTTGACTGCTGAGAAAATGTATCCCTTGTGATCCTCAGTGGAAATATGGTAGCCTTTCTGTCTCTTTAGTGATTTTCTTTTAGATATCAGACTTCAGTTGTGAAGTTTTTATTTTAAAAAATTACTCTCGAATGTGTGATAGCGCAGCATAATTTGTCACCGTGGGAAAAGTGAGCGTGATGTCTTCCAGAGGTTTGGTTTTGTATTAGAACTTCCCTTTTTTTCCCCCAGCTGCACTATAGTTTATAACGTATGTAGTTGGGGACAAATTTCAGGCACACCTTTATGCTGTGATGATGTACGGGCTGTTCCTTAACTAGATAAATTTGCTACTAACAGAGATACAATTACACCAGAAGTTTTCACGTTAAACCCAAACATCAGGAATTTTCGGCTGATTGCTATTATAGAACTATATGACATAAAAGAAACTGTGCTTCTCTCCCTGTTTGTGAGATAATGAACAATTCTGCGTGTGCCGGTCCACAGATAGTGGTGTAATATCCTTTGGACAAGGTCTTTTTGTTGTTTTTATCCTTAGATTTTTCCCTTAAGGAAGCAGAGAATAATGGCAGACATACTCAGCAAGTCTCCTTGCTGTGTCATTCCTGAAACCGTTCACGGCAGATCATTCTACCTTTTAAAACCCTGGGCCACTTTCTCTTATGTTGATTGAGAGTTAATTTTATTCACAAAGTTTCTATTAATTTTTAATGTAGAAATTAGTGTAGGTTTCACACTGAGATATTTTGAATTATCCTCACAGATGTCGTACAGAGCTTGTAGGTGTCTGTAACCCACAGATGCGCGTGCTTGTCGGGGTGTCTGCTGGGGCGCTTGGGAGCCCTGTGGGCAGGACGACGTTACCTCAGTGGCTAAACTCGCAGTGACGGTGAATCCTGTCTGGATTGGTTGGTGACGTTTCTGACCAAATAGATGGGTTTCACATATTCTTTATATCCAGTCTCTCTGCTTTCTTTTCCACATAGAGAGAAACTCCAAGAACAACATCCAGATGGACACTTCGGAGCAATGTGGTTGTTTTTTGGCTGCCGACACAAAGATAGGGATTATTTATTCAGGTACTGTGTGATTCTGCTGCTGGAGGACTCAGCAGCGGGCCTACAGTTCTCATTTCAGGTTTGTCAGTGACAGACCTTTCAGTATCCCGTTACATGCTGTGTTTCAGAGAAGAGCTCAGGCGTTTCCACCAGCGTGGAGTCCTAACTCACTTGAAGGTCTCCTTCTCAAGAGATGCTCCTGTTGGGGAGGAGGACGCCCCAGTGAAGTACGTGCAGGACAACATCCGGCTTCACAGCGAGCAGGTGGCGAGGCTCCTTCTTCATGAGCGCGGCTGCATTTACGTGTGTGGGTACGTGGCCATCACTTAGATGCCGGGCAGATGAGAGCAGCTGATGGTATTTACTGAATGAACCGGGGACCATTAATAATCTAGATGGTAGGGATGAGAGGTTTGATTCTTAAGTACTGGAATAGAAATACAAGTTCTGAAATGACTTTAATTTACATTTCGTAGCCGAGATGTTATCGTTATCAGGGAAATAGAAGTGAAATCAGCTCTTGCATTTCAGAGTAGATGGTGCCGTATGGATGCATGTTTTAGCCTCTGGAAGTTCTGTTTGGTGTGAAGATGCTAATCATTGAAGTCTCGGGATTGATTTGTTGTATCCGAGAATACGTGATTTGTGCATTTGACCTGGCTAAGGAAAACCGTGGCTTTGACTCTGAGAATGTAGATCTAAAGATTTTTTTTAAGGCATAATTTGTAATGTCAAAATTGGCAGTAAGCCAGGAATCATTTTTATGTTAAGTTTTATATACCTTCTGAGGCAAGGTCTGTTACAGAAGCTCAAAATTGCCATAAAAAGTAAAAGTTTTAGAAACTTACCAACTTGTTTTAATGAAATTTAAAAAATACTGTGTTAATTAAAAAGGTCTTTTGAGTAAGAAATAGCTCTTTTTAATTCTGACACATCCCAGGCATTTAAAAACTTAGAGACATCACCAAGTTAGGTGTGGGGTTTTTTTTCCTTTCTTTTATTTTTTCAAGATTTTATTTATGTGACAGAGAGAGAGATCACAAGTAGGCAGAGCAGCAGGCAGAGAGAGAGGGGGAAGCAGGCTCCTTGCTGAGCAGAGAGTCCAGTGTGGAGCTCGGTCCCAGGACCCTGAGGTCATGACCTGAGCTGAAGGCAGAGGCTTAACCCACTGAGCCACCGAGGTGCCCCTTGTTTTGTTTTTAACTGTGATACCAAAGAAGAAATACTGGTACATGACCTAGAATAGATACAAATATAATAGAAACAGGTTTTATAAAACAGAACTTTTTCTGTTTACTTCTCATGACATAGTGTGATAATTTCTGTTTCATTGTTTTTTAAAAACTGATTTTGCCTCCCAAGTTGACTTTATGACCTGTTCATGGATTTTTGACTCTCGGTTGAGAAACCCTACTTTAGGTTGATAAAGGGCATAGATTCTGGACATTGTGCTGGTTTACATTTTCACTGAGCTTTTAAAGAAGTGTCTGACCTTCACTTTGTAGAGCATAGAGCTGCTCATCAGTGTTGAAGAACAGGCTGGAGTTTTAAAGATTTATTTATTTATTTGAGAGAGAGAGCATGAGCACAAGCGGGGGGAGGGGCAGAGGCAGAGGGAGAAGCAGACCCCCATCTGAGCAGGGAGCCTGATGCAGGAATCGATACCAGGACTCTGGGATCATGACCTGAGCCGAAGGCAGACGTATAACCGACTGAGCCCCCCAGGCGCCCCCAGGCTGGCGTTTTAGATGTGCTTCTAACTAATAGAGGCACAGTCAGTTGTACAAATACATGAATAACGGGTAAATGACAGCTTGGGAATATGTCAAACGTCCCAACACGTTAGCCCAGAAATCGCTCTTTGCGATCCCTGGTGCTTCCCTTCTTCGTCTGCGCAGCGGAGTTGAAAGTGTTCATGACAGTGGTCGGGGGTGCGGGCTCGGAGTGAGACCCCATGACACCCTAACGCGGACCAGCCCCTTGGAAGGAGTGAACTTGTCCCTAAGTCCAGGGGACACTCCCAAGCAGGGGAGCCTTATGCTCTGATAGTCAAGTAGGAAGACAGGGGCCGGTAGGTTTGGCCGCTGGCGGCCGCTGGTGCCGGGGGAGCAGCCGTGGGGCTGGCCGCTCCGTCGTCGTGCTTGAGGGGAAGCGTGATGCAGGAAGTCGCCGTGGCCTCTGGAGACCCCTTTGTCAGGAAATGTCACCGTAAGGGACAGGACGAGTTCTCTTGCTGACATATTAGTGTCTTGTCCAGTTTTCCTCATTCAGCAGCATCCGGTGCCTTCTGAGCGCTCTGGCCCGGCTCGGGTGTGGCGAGATGCGAGGCGCAGCGAGGCCCGCCCCGCGCCGCGGCCGACCGCTCGCTCCCCGGCGGGAAAGCAGGCGCCATGGCGGGCCGCAGGGGGACACGGGGGCCCCTCCCCAGTCCCGTGAACGAATACGCCGAAACCTGTCAGCACTGAGAGCCGGGCCCGCAGCTGGGGTGTCAGTGATTGTGTCTGTTGGTAATTGCACGCACGTGTGTGCGCACACGTACGTACATGAAGGCTTGTAGGCGTAAAACCCTGGTGCCCTTGGGATGAGAGCGACGCGAGGAGCCAGGTCCGTGAGGTCCTTCGACACTAACTGAAGACTCGGCTGCTCCCGGAACAGGGACGCCTGTGAGGGGCTTTCAGCTGTGAATGATGGGGTCGGCTTTGCGAATTGGGTTGGTCACTGGGGAGAGGCCTGATGGATGACAGGCTGGGACACCTGTTGGGATGCTTCCCAGAGAAACGGAGGGCCGGGGTGGGTGGTGGTGGAGTCAGTGGGAGTTAGAATTATTGTGGGAGTGAATTACGGAGGCTTTGGTAAAAATTCTTGTTTTCTGAACACAGATGCTGTTCTTTTTTCTAGAGATGCTAAGAATATGGCCAAAGACGTCAATGACACCCTTGTGGAGATAATCAGCAAACAGGCTAGAGTTGAAAAGCTAGAAGCACTGAAGACATTGGCTACTTTGAAAGAAGAAAAACGGTATCTTCAGGACATTTGGTCATAAAAATCAGAAAATAAAGGAAGAACACGATGCTTTTTTTGGCTGAAAATAGTAAAAGACTGGCTGAAACAGACTTTCCATTTTTAAAATTAAAAAAGAAAATTTTTAGAGGAGGTAGAGTGGGAGCGGCCACCTTCCCGTGACAGCAGCCTCCCGATTGGGTTTTCCCACAGCTCTGGCTTCAGCCTAGAGGCCGCCTGAGCTGAGGGGCGGCCACTGTGTCCTGGAGAACGTCACAGGTGCCGCCTCCAGGTCACAGAGAAGGTGTCTGTCTGCGTGTGATGAGGCTTCCCGGCATGGACATGGGCACGCACGCCCACTGCATAGATGGTTACAGCCTGTGAACTTAGGTTGCCAGTTTTTAAAATAAGGAAAAAATAATTTATTTTTCTATGAACTCTCCCGTAAAGAGTGCTTATTAATGTATTAAAATTAACTCGGTATACCGTATCTGATTACTTGTTCATCTGGACAGTCCTGACGTGCGAGTGACAACGGTGTAAAGCCGTACGTGGTTGGCAGAGACAGCCCGAGTTCGAGTGTGCGTCTCTTCCCAGGCTGCTGGCGACTGATCACCTCTGCTCTCCTGACGCTGGGCAGTGGCCCTGGTCTCCAGGGCCGGCAGCCGTCGGCGCCCACACAACCGTTTTGTCACCTCCTGCGGCGTTCAGTCAGTAACATGAGATCCTCCCTGTTACGTGACTGTGGGCTCCCATAAGTGCTCTGAGCACGCGTGAGGAAGGATAGGCCCAGCTGTGATGTTCGGTGTCTTAAGTGCTTTTTGACCTAACGATATTTTCAACTTACCATGGATTTATTGGGATGTAACTTCACTATAAGTTAAGGAAGATCTGTATAACTTTATCAAATGGTTATTTATTACCAAAGCTCTATTTCTGATAAAATACTAAGGTAACGCTTAGAGATATTTTTAAAATGACTTTAGAAATGTGAAATATATTTTAAAATTCTTTTCTATGATTTATCACAGTTGATAATATCACAGTTCTAGAATTTAGGAAATTTGTATCCTGTGTATAGGTGCAAGCCAGTACACATTTTAGTAAAACTACAATCCCTCCTGCTCTTCCTCTGTGCTCTTTTTGGCATATTTTTTTTTCTATATTAACCCCATGATATCAAATTGTATCCTGGGCTTACAATGCCTGCTTAAATTACTATCTTTGTAATTTTTAAAGTTCCTACCATTCTGAATATTTACGTCCCTCCAAATTCCTACGTTCCAGTCCTAACCTCCATTATAATGACCTTAAGAGGTGGGGCCTCTGGGAGGCGCTTAGGTCATGAGGGGGTAGCCCTCCGGCCTGGGATCAGTGCCCTGATGGGAGGCCCCCCAGAGCTCGGGCTCCTTCTGCCCATCCCACCCGCACCCCACTCCTGGACTTCCAGCCTCCAGGACGGAGAGAAAGAAATCCTTTTTTATGAGCCGCCACTGTCTGGTGTTTTATTACAAGCCACCCAAATGGACTCTGACAATTCCTAGTGACAAATTCTCTTAAAATTTGTCAGAACAGAAGACAGTGTAAAAGGGTATGATTAATTTTTCTAGGCTCTGGTGTATATTGGTTTTTTATTCAAGAGATTGGCATTTCAAAAACATCTACCTGTCAAAGGTTTCTGGTCATTTTGAAAAATAACAATGTTAAGATTTGATAAAGCTTTATGGCTGTTTAATGTCTAGTCATATTTCTTACATCTTGTAATGGAAACAGATCTACAAAGTAGAACATGTCAAGCAAATCTGGTTACAGACCTAATTATATGCATATGCTGTGTACATCAGCCAAGGCAGACAAGATGAGAACATTCAAAAGGACAATGTTCTTTACTGATAAGTGTAACAAAGTGGAACAAGAACTTGTGTTCACCTGCCAGTGTTGTCTATGAACGTGGCCCCAAAGCTGACCTGGAAAGAGAAACTGACAAATATGCCTTCCCAGTGGGTGCTGGCATCTGCCCTTAGCCGTCTCGTCTCCCTCCAGCAACCCCCCCTTACTTCCTTAGGCAGCGGTAGACGCCCAGCGCTAGATGGGACTCCTGGGCCTGCTCACAGTCTCACCTGAGAATGATAGTGAAAGTAGCACGAGAAACCGCTCCTACAACCTGTTAGGTGTGCTTAGTGAAGTTAGGTCTTTAGATGGTCCACGGCCTCTTGAAGGAAAAGTTTCAAGGTGGTTTCCACTTGCCAGGGGCAGGATTTTGTCCCTCTTACCACGGTGGGCTGCCCGTCCAGCCCAGGGGCTGGACACAGTGCTGCTGTAGGACTAAGCCTCAGGCACTCCCCGGGGGCCTCACCAGGTAATCTGAGCTGTATGTAGGGGTGGGAAGTGCCCCCGACAACCCAAACTCCACCAGATCTTGAACACCACTGGTTTCACCAAGACATCCTTTCCAACCTCAGTCATTCTAACAAGCCGCCGTCGGACCCGTGGTTTTCAGTACCAGTGCGGATCGCCGAGGAGCTGGGCGGCCAGCTGTCTGCAATGTGGGTTTTTTCACTGGAGTGCTAACTACACCCAAGCGTTCTTTACTCTGCATAACACCCCTATGCATCTGGGCCGAAGTATCCTACACTGAGTCAGGTAAAACAGAATTCGAATTTGACGGTTAAAAAACTAGATGTATATGCCACATCCAGAAAAATTGTTCCCTCATTGCTTTCCAACATACTTGATTGGAAATTGATTATGAACTAGCCGTGGAGAAAACAGTTGTATAAAATAAGGCATGTTCTCTGACCCTAATGGAGTTAACATTAAGCTGTAGAAAGCAGTCCACAAAGCACATGATAAAAACACAGGCCAATGACCCATGGCGTAGGAGGAAATAAGAATGGATCACAGGATATTTGGGACTGATTTAGACTACTAAATGTGAGTGTGGGGTACAGCCAAAACAATACCCAAAGGGGGGTTTCCCGCATGCCACAGGTGGTCGAGAGTGCTTTGTCCACCACTCAGTACCGCGGGTACAGCCGTGAGCGAAACTAAGCCTCTGTTCTCGGGAAACTCACATTCGTAGGTGAAGAGACCTGTCGGTGAGTAAAGGATGGACTGGTTACATGCGTCTCAGGAGGTGGTACAGGCTGCGGTGGGAAGGAGGTCTGGTCCACAGTATTCCAGGGGCCAGGCAACCTTGGGGGAGTCAGGGACAGTCTAACTGGAAAAGGGAAAACTTGAACAGAACAAGAGAGCTGATGTGGGAAACAGGCAACAGAAAATGTTCTTACTACTTACAGCCCATGGACAGGTCCTTGAAACAGGCACAGCGATGTTCCTCTAGGGACTCAGCTCCTCGAGGTTAATACCTTGCTAAGGGCAAAAGGCAATCTTAGCCAGACCCTCCAGGATCCCATGAATCCACTTTAATATATAAAAATTCCTTTGGGAACTTCAATTATCTCTATCCCTCAAGATACATGTTGGCAGTCATCCCTGAAGTATATGACCCATTGATAGACATCTGAAGGGTCTCCGTGATCTGGGAAACAAAGGCAGAAGAAAAACTTAAATTTCCTTACAACCTATAGCTCATTGACAAGTCCATGAAGCAGGCAGAGTGACATTCCTCTAGGGACTCAACTTCCTCGATGTTGACCCTTTGTTAAGGACACAAGGCAATCTTAGCCTGACCCCTGACTCCCCAAGATACATGTTGCCGATCATCCTCCAACCATATGACCCACCGATACACATCTGAAGGGTCTCATGACTTGAGGTTTTATCAGGTGGTAATAAATGACCTTTTCCCAACAATATCTAGCCCCCTCTGGTCCTGGAAAACTTGCTTCCAAAATACCTTAGACTTAGGCTATCCCGAACCCCCTCCCAACTTGAAAGTGTAAAATCAGCCACTAATGACCCCAGTGCAGCTCTTTCTGCCAATCGGAGCTCTTCCTGTGCTTTAAAAACACCCACCAGGGACGCCTGGGTGGCTCAGTTGGTTAAGTGGCTGCCTTCGGCTCAGGTCATGATCCCAGGGTCTTGGGATCGAGTCCCACATCGGGCTCCTTGCTCAGCGGGGAGCCTGCTTCTCCCTCTGCCTCTCTGTCTGCCTGTGCTCACTCTCTCTGACAGATGAATAAATAGAAAATCTTTAAAAACACCCACCACCTTTTTGCACCAAATAAATAGTTCTTTTCTGGCCATTGGCTTCGAACCCTAACGTCTTTCCTACATTAGAGCCAGCCACTGTGGATTTCTTCAGGCTGAGGGGAAAGGACAAAGGCCCTGAGGGAGGACAGTGTCCGGTCATGGGAGGAACAGAGAAAGGGAGATCCGATGGTGCGCGCCTGGAGGTCCTTGCCGATTAAGGCGTCTACCCTGAGCGTCCAGGGAGCCACTTGATGGGAGGAGCAGTGGGATCTAGCTTCCACCCTGGACGGCTTCCTCTGGCTGTCCTGGGGAAGCCAAGGATCAGAGCAGCAAAACCTCTTGCGGAGCTGACGTGCTTCAAAGGTTCAGATCGACAAATCAGGCTCACAAGATCGATTGTACCTTTACTAACGTCAGGTGTGTGCAGGAAATTTCAGGACACAGGTGAAGGGTGGAGAAATCTAGAACCCCCTCCACTGCTCCCTTGTTCTTCCCTCTCGGGCCTTAGGTCTCGGCTGAGAGTTAGCATATCCATAAATCACAGAGGGGGCATCCCTTGTACAAAAGGAGCTATTGAGGTCATGGAATGTCTTCATTTTACATGAGAAGAATCACACAGTGAATGTAACACTTTCTGGAAAGCCAAGCCTCATAAATTTTCCATCCTAGGTTTACTTATAGTGTGCGTGCTGGACACCCTGAGTACACCCTGCCCAAAGTATTTAGTAATTGCATTAAGAGTATGAAACAATCCAAGGAAAAGAAAGAATGTTAAGCAAACCCACCCATATGCTGTTTAGAAGAGACAAGCCCCACTTTATGTTTAAAAGCTTGGAATGGGACATGCCATGCACACAAGAAAGCAGATGCACTTAATATAAACAGGAAACTTAAAGCAAGAAATGCTAGTAGAGATATTTTCATGGTGATTAGAGTTAATAAGGAAGACAGGAAAAATCCCAAGTATGCATTAATAACAAAACTCCAAAATACATACATTTGTCAGAAAAGCTAAAAGGAAGAAAATCCAAATCTAAAATCCCGATTGGGAAATGCAATCCACCGTTCTTAGTAGTGGAAAGAACAAGTAGACAAAACAGTAAACATTTAGAAGATTTTTTAACAACAGAACCAACGGGACTGGTAGACATAGCGTTCTGACACCGACCCCTTCCGAATCTCTGTTCTAGTTTACACTAAGTCTCTGCCAGAGTCGACCAACTTCCAGAAAGATGGAGACCATACAGTGGATTTTCTAAGAATCGAAAGTCAGTATCTAAATGGAACTAGAAAACCCCCGAACTGTTAAAAAATAAGTAACACAGAAAATAACTCCCAAGTCAAAGAAAAATCACAAAGGAAATTAGAAATTATTTTGAAGAAGAAAAAAGGACATACCAAAATTTGTAGTATGCGCTCGATCAGTGCTCTGGGTCTCCATGGGTGGGTCTAAATTCTTATTTAAAAAACCCTTAAAAGTCAATGATTTAAGCTCATAATTGGGAAGTTAGAACATGGTCAGGAAATGAAACACCAAGAATATAGAAGGATATATCGAAGGTCAGAGAAGAATGGAATAAAATTTAAAAAAGTGCACAATAAAAAAAAAATCAGAAAGCCAAAGTAAATTGTTCAGGATTTCCCTGGCTTTACTGAGGTATAATTAACAAATAAAACTGTATGTATTTAAGTGTACAGTGTGATGATTTGATATAGGAATACTTTGCGAAGTGATCACCACACTCAGAGGAAGACATTTATCTCCTCATATGCTTACTGCTTGTGTGTGAGTGAGATGAGAACACGTGATTCACTCTCTTAACAAATTTCAAGGGCACGCTGCCATATTACTGACAGTCACCACACAACACATGAGATTCCCCAGACTTTATTCGTCTTGTAACTGGAGACTTTTAACCTTTGACCAGTGTCTCCCCATTTCCTCACTCTCCAGCCTCTCCCTGACAACCACCATCTTACTCTCTATTTCTATGACTTTGACCTTCTGGGTTACTTTAGATTCCACATATGAGTGATATGTGTCTTTCCTTGTCAGGCTTATTTCACTTAGCCTCATGTTCTCCGTGTCCATTCATGTCGCAAAAGGCAGGATTTCCTTTTCTCGAGGCTGAAAAATATTCCCTTGTGCAGATTTGGTAAAGATAAACCTAGGCATAGTGAAAATTTTAAGATTCTGTTTGAACAAAAATCAGTTCAAATGGGACAGCAGCAAAACAGAAGTTGTTAGGAGCGCTCGCCAGGCTGGAGCCAGGAGAAAGGCTTTTCCAGAAAAGACAGGGAAGCAAAGCGAGGACATTATTGGGTTGGCTATGGCTTCAGGCGCTGCATTATTTGGTATAGCCTGGCTGCCTGTGATTGGCTGACCTTCGATTTTCATTTCTTAACCCTGAGGCATCACAGGCCATTTTCCCAAAGAGCCCTGATGCCTTTTATTAGAGAACCCTGACGACCACTGATCTCTTTTCAATACCTCCTCTTTTGCCTTTTTCCAGACTGTGGTAAGATTAGAATTATACAACAGGTGGCTTGTTGGGTAAGTCTCCTTTCATCTAGCGAAATGGCTCTAAGGTGCCTCCATGTGGCTCTGTGAATCGGCATGGGGTCCCACTTTACCACTACGCAGGATTCTGTTGTGGGAATGCATTACTGTTCACTCCTTCGCCGACTGAGGGGAATCTTCTGTGCAAAGACAAGACTTCAGTTCACTTGCAGAAACACACAGGAGGGGGATTTCTGGGTCAAATATTCCGTTTTTATTTTATTTTCCTTTTTTTAGAAACACACTGGTAGGAAACTGCAGAGCTCTCTGCCAAAGCGGCTGTCTCCTTTTGCGTTCCCGCCAGCCAGGAGCGAACACTCCTGCATTTATTCTGAGAGCGACGGGTCGGAGCGCAGCGCTGTCCCGTCTCGCTGAGGGGCCCCCAGGCCCCCAGCCGCCCAGACCGGTTGCTGCGTTTAAGCGGGGAATGCAAAGCTTGACGGGGCAGCAATAGTCATTAGAAACCCAAAGAAGCCGACCTTGGGTTCCTTCCGTTCTGTTCGTCTCTATGACCCTTTGAAGCTTCCCTTCCCGGTGACTCTTTCTAACATTTGGAAAACAATCATTTATTCCTTTCCACCTCTTTCTATACGTGGAAAATGCGCTCAGAGAGAGGTAGACTCGTGAACAGGCTCCCCCTGCTGGAAAGAGGTGCTCATTACGAGGCTCTCCGCGGAGAAAGGCAAATATTGAAGGCGGCCTGCACCTTGCAAGGGCGTCGCAGTCTGAACGTGGAGAGGCCAGCTGAGGTGCCCCTTCGATTTTTGTTCTCTGCTCGACGCCATGTTTTCTCCGAGCCATCTTTTTTTCTGGTGTGAAATTTTAAATCAAGTCAATCAGATAAAAAATATTTACAAATATCCAGAACGGACCCTAAAAATCAGAGGGAAACCCAGGCTTTGAAATCGTTCCTCGAAAATCAGCTGCACAGAGGAGGGGGAGAAACCCATTAACTCTGCAACCAAAAATAGAAGCAAATGGAAATTTACACAGAAAGAAAAGAATCAGATTTCAAGGCAGGGTGTCAGGGGAAAGGAGAGAAGGTGTTGGCCTGGTGATGGCAGAAGGAACAGCGAGGCTTATTTGAATAGCTTTATTAATGTCCCCAAGAACAGGCCACTTCTCCTAAAGTGACGGCTTCAATATCCTCAGTGTCTGTCAACCTTCAACCATATTCTCAGATTTTTTTGGATGTTTTCCCTTAATAGAAATCGATGGTCAGGTTTCCGGGGCAGATATCTTCGGGAAAATGCTTCAACGGCGGAGACATCGGAAAGCTGTTAGGATCAACCCCAAAGAAACAGAGATATCAACACTATCGCCGCTTCTGGAAATTATTGTGAAACGTGATTTGTATAAATCTCTGACACACTCACGCTTGTATTGGAGACTTGTCCTAACAATTCACATATCTGTTCCCTCATGTGAAAAAAGATTTTTTTCGAAATTAGAATTTAGAAAGTATTTTTCGATTAGCTATGGGTGAAGAGGCAGGAAAAATCTTATTTTATGTCCGTTGAACATGAATGTGCTAAAACATTGATTTTGACAAATATGTAGAACTTAAGGGTCGGAACTAGACATGGCAGTGTAGTTCATTCAGGGGTTAGACTAATATGTAGCTACAAGTCTCCCTTGTTTTTCAAAAAATGTATTAGCGTCTTAGTGCATTCTGTATTATAATATTTATTTTACCTTCTTTTTAATTGGCATAATTATATACACATATCAAATTCAATAAAAGGGAATTTTCTCTGTTTCTTTCCTGCTATTATTATTATGTGTTTCATTAACGTAATTACTGCTGGAAATAATTTGCGCAGAGGAGGTGGGATCTGCTCGGGGTGTGAAACGTACTAGGTAAGTCACTGCTGGCCCAAAGTGTGGTTTCAGAAAGAGGACGCGGCCTGGGGTCATAAGAATAAATAACACAGCATTCTGAGGCAAGAGCTTTCTATCACGTGGGAGGGAGAATTTCCTTAAAAAAGAAAAAGAAAGAAAGAAAGATGAAACATGTAAAAAGGCTACCATGCTTTGTTTCACGACTGTGTTAAAATACAGAAATTGAATACAGAGCATCTAACACGTGACTGCTACTTATTTCGTTTTTGTCACGGACAAAAATTGCACTTTTCTCATTGTTCAGCATCTGACACTGTCTGAAGAATGACAGATGGCGAAGTGTGAGGGGACTGAGGTCTGCTGGCCTATGTGAGTCCCACAGTGGAACGGGATTTGGTCGGGAAGCCTTCATTCCCTTTGACTGGTCATGTGGCCATGTTGGTCACACCAGCTCCAGTGAGCCAGCGGCCAGCCACGAACACCAAGGTGGGGGGCATAGGACTGCGCAGTCAGGCATGTGCTTTCCTGAGACCCTGCCATGGCATGGCCTGCTTGGGGGAACACAAAATATCAAGGTCCATGGTGACCGGGTTGGTCTCCGCTCCCGTCCTCTGTCCCCTGGTAGCAAAGCAGACAGCCCAGTATCTCTTAAGTCATCCAATTGAAGAGAAAATGCACAATGTTACTTCTGTGTGTATTAAATCACACTCTGATTTCTGAAACTTTTTTAACTTCCATTTTCAGATACATTTAACCAAAGCTGATCTTTGTCATAAATATCAGACTAGAAGCCAAGCACAAACGCAATACTCATTTTCCAACGGGGTGTGATGAACACGGCTTTAGAAGGCCAGGCGAGCTCGTGTGGTTTATGGCTTCGAGTTCTGCTCACCACAGTACCCACACTTTGGGTATGGGTTTTCTGAAAACAAACAGCAAGCAAATCAGCCACACACCAAAAAAAAAAAAAAAAAAAAAAAAAAAAATCCAGGACACTCCTTGACTCTGACCACCCAAGATAAGACTTAATTGCACAGTATTTCTTCAGTGGTTAATGACGTATGTAAAGTTAATGATGGATATGAAGTGACACTTGTCGTTCTTTTTCTCTGAACAGAATCCTGACAGCATTGTGAGCTGGAGGCTCAGGGAAACAAGACGCGGTGAAGCCGAATGATACACCCGCCTCCTGGTCTGCTTCTCATGATCGGGACCCTGGACTGGCAGACTGGGCGAGTGTCTGGGTCACATTGTCTACCTTCTGAGAACATTTTTATACCCGTATTGATCTTGGCAACTGGGTAGGTGTTTGAACCTACATAAGTAAGTTTTGATGATGGCCCCAGAAAGTCAGCATTTAAAATGGCGTTAGTATGGGGGTGCCTGGGGGGCTCGGTTGGTCAAGGTTTCAGCTCTCGGTTTCCGCTCTTGGTTTCAGCTCCCGTCATGACCCCGGGGTCCTGGGAGCCCTGAGTTGGGCTCCACAGTCAGTGGGGACCCGGCTAGAGATTCTTTCCCTCTGCCCCTCCCCCCACTCACGTACTCTCTCTAAAAAATAAAGAAATCTTAAAAAAAATTAAAACAGTGTTAGGATGCTTTATCGCTCCTGTTGCTACTCCTACGAGGATTACCGTTGCTGCTACAGTTGTTCCTGGAGGAACATTCTGGGGACGGGTGTGCTCTGAATTTCAGAGGAGCGTTTGACGTATGGCAAGGTCATTGTGGTCTGTTTTCCATTCCCTGGCGTGCGCCCAGCCCACCGCATGACTCCGGAGCAGACATCTGTCTCCGTGGTCCTTGATTCAATAGCCGTTAACTCAGCACCTTCCGCCAGCTTTAATTCACTTTCCAAAGGTTAACAGGCAAAGGAACGGGTTCAGAAAAGGTCTAAATCATGTTTCCATTTTTCCGGACGGATGACTTCAACACAAGAGCATGACTCCGTTTTGTCTAAGAGCAGTTAAATTTTGCTTTTATTTCAGAACATATCTGGAGGTTGTTAAGATTTTTTTCTTCCGGATTTTCAAGAGGAGGTGAGATAGTTGTATTTTCTCTGTAAGAAGTTTCTAAGTAAAATATGTGAACTCTGTATCACAAGACCTGCTACAGCTATGGGACTTTTCCACATGGAAGGATTGTTTCCTCAAGTGCACCCTTGTTTGATAGCAACCACAGATAAATACGCTAGAGTGTGGCAGCTTGCTACTCACCTGCATCTTTTTGTCTAACTGATGGTCAAAAGGGATGGGCTGGTAAGGGTCAACCTGAAGCTGGACTAGAAGATTCCAGACCACGAATCTGACTTGTTTTATGGTAATATAATCCGATAATCCCCCATATCCAGTAATTTGGGAACACAATGCTATTCAAGCAGCCTTGTGGGTCCCTTAGTGATGCATGAAAGTACTTCAATAACTCTGGACCAGGTGTCCAGCACTTGTTACAATTCCATGGGACGAAGTCATTGACTATTAAATCCAAAAGGTCAAAGGGAAAATGGAGGGAGATACTTCTGGTCTACTTTCTTTCTAGAATATCAGATCTGCAGTTCTGTTTGCTGGCTAAATGAAGTTTTAGTAACCCAAACTCAAAATAGTACCCCCCTGCCCTGGGAACTCTGTATTTTCCATTTAACTTACATACTCCTTCATCCATCCATTTGTCTGTCCATCCACCCACACATCCACACATCCCCGTCCATCCAGCATCTATGAATTAATCATCCATCTGTCATGCACTCTCTACCCACTCATCCATCCACCCATCCACTCTTCCGTCTTCCATCCTCATCCGTCCACCCATCCGTCATCCATCCATCTGTCACCATTCTCCTCTTCACTCATCCATCCGTCCAACAAATGCTCATTGAGCAACTGTTACAAACCTGCTCCTTGCTAGCTGAACCTCAAGGAAGGCCCACTCTTGAGTGGGAAACAATTATATGAATTGATAGGTAACGTGATAATCAATTCATAAATACCACATAAATCATAGCACAGTATACTACTAAGTACTGGAAGGATTGAAAATATACGCCCCTAAAAAAAAGGAAAGAAAAGAAAAGAAAAAGGAAACATACGCCTCTGCCTACTGCTCTGCACTTCCACAATCACTGCTCCAATCTCGTCTCGTGCTCCAGCGGACAAAATTGCTTGTACCTACCGAAAAAGAGGTTATGCTCACAGGTTTCTCTGCACCTTTAAAAACACTGTACCTGGTGTTTGGAAAGACCCCTTCCCCACCCCCCATGCCCCCTCCTCTATTTGGCCAGCTCCTGCCTGTCCCTCAGGCCCCAGCGAAGGATCGCTGATGGCTGTCCCATGTGTACCAGCCTGTGCAGGGAGCTGGGGGCACTACAGTGAGTGGGACCGTCATGGAGGTCCCCGCTGTTCTGGAACCTTCACGGGGCAGAGTCAGAGGCAATGTGCAGAGCCGTAGAGAGCGCTCCAGGGGCCATGAGGCATCGATGAAAGGGTCTTGGGTTATGGGGAAGATCAGGTGTTAGTGAGTCAGGTGCCAGGGCTGCTCCCAGGGATCGGCAGGAGGAACACAGAGAGGGCTAGCGCGCTGACGATGACAGCCAGCCTCAGGACTGCGTGTGCACGCAGTGTCCTGTCCAGGAAGACAGACGCTCTTCCCGCTGATGGCTGGAATCCCCGTGGGCTGCAAGGCAACGTCCAGACAATTGGAAATAATTTCTAAGAGATGGACCGAGAAACAAGCGCGAAGGAGCACAAAGCAAAGCATCCTTGCAAGGGGAACAAGCATAAAACTGACTCTCAAAGCGCCACGATTACCTGAGCGCTGGAAACAGCGATTTCCCTAGCTTCTTGGATTCAGCCCCAAGGGCAGTGCAATTGAAAATGAGAGCTGGGTAGTGTCGTGTTGACTTTGAACTTCACATGTGGGAATGATTTAGGAACTGGATTGTGTTACAAATGTCACATAAACCTCTAGGGCTCCCTCCTTCGGCTCACATTTCACACAGCCCTACGCTCCGCAGCCCCGGGAAGCCGCTTTGCATGGGGGGATGGATTTCCAAGCTACAAGACCAGGGAGGGGATCTACTAGGTTAGATCACTTACAAACTGGTGTAAGTATCCCTTGAAAAATGGATTGGGATAAGCACTGTTTGGAGCATCACAGGGGTGACTGGATGCGTCAGCTGTCTGGTGCAAGATCTCCCCTGATTGTAGAAAGATCGTGAACACATACACTTATGCTTTTATCTCTAGAGACATCATGGGATTTAGAAGCCAAGGAACCCCAAATTACAGGGCTGGTTCCAAAGTGGACTCTTCTACTGTCTCCGTAAGTCAATAAATCCCTCTGAGACCCTGGTCCTTTGTACGCTTGTACACGCAGGCAGCCAGACTCTATGACCCCTGAGATTTCCCTCCTATAATAACAGCAATGGTTTTCCTGCTCCTTAGCATGTGGGTGATTCAAGCTTGGACTAATATTATAGTCAGAGGGGAGAAAAGCTACCAGCAAATCTTCTATTGAGATAGAAAATTTTGTGGGATTGTTTTTGAAAATTACAAAATTCTAGGCAAATGCTTGTATTCTTACTACTGATACAACTTTTGTCAAATGTTTGATTCCTCCTTATTTTCTTACATATATTGTTAGACAATAAAAAGTCTAGTAGGCATTAGAAAGGAAAACGTCAAATTCTGCAAGTTTATGCAAATTATTGCAATAATTTGCAAATAATTGCAAGGCTGCCTTAACACAGTTCCACTAGGGGCTTAAAATAGCACATTCTGGGGTCATGGGCATTAGGACTTCAACACAGGAATATTGGGGAGACATATATTAGCCCATAATAGTTATTGAATAACCGACCTTTTATTTAGGAAACAAATTACCTTTTTTTTGAGAGTGAAAAAGAGAGAGAAAAATAGTTTTGTAAAGTGGAGAAGGACAGAAGGAGAGGGAGAGAGAGAACCCCAAACAGGCTCCATGCCCAGTGCGGAACCCAATGTGGAGTTTGATCTCAGGACTCTGAGATCATGACCCAAGCCAAAATCAAGAGTTGGACACTTAACTGACAGAGCCATCCAGGTGCCCCCCACCCCTTTTTTTAGTTTTATTGAAGGAAAACACACATCAAATGAAGTGCACATACTTTATGTGCACAATTTGATGATCTTTGACATATATGTACACCTGTGAAACTATCAAAAAATCAAGATAATGAACTCCAAAAATTTTCTTGTGTCCCTTTGAGATACATGCCTCCTTTCACACCAATAGCCCTACCTCAACCACTAAGCTGCTGGATGTCATTATACATTACTTTGCATTTTCTAGAACTTTCTATAGTGGAATCATACATCATATACTCTCTTTTAGCTTATTTTGGCGACCATAATTATTTTGAAATTTATTCATATCGTTGTATGCAATTAATAGTTTATTCCTTTTTCCTTGCAGAGTAATATTCCATTGTATGGATATGCCATGATTTGTGGATTCATTTACCCGCTGATAACCAGTCACATCTTTCCAGCCTTTGGATTTTCTGAATAAAGCTGCTATGACATTGGCATACAAGAATTGTGTGGACACGTGCTTTTCTACTCTTCAGCAAATGCGTAGGTATCAAATAACTGGGTTGTACGAGGATGTGCGTTTAACTTCTTAAGACTCTGCCAAACTGCTTTCCAAAGAGATTATACTGTCTTACATCCCTTTGGCAGCATGAGATCCCCGTTCCCCAGTTTTTTAAAGACTTTGTTTTTACAGCAGTTCTCGATTTACAATGAAACTGAGAGGGAGGTACAGAGATTTCTTACCACCCCTGCCCTCCCCAGCACAGAGCCTCCCCCATCATCAACATCCCTCAGCAGAATGGTTCCTTTGTCTTAGCATCGGATGAACCTTCACTGATACAACACGCTCACCAAAGTCTATGGTTGACGTTAAGATTCACTCTTGGATTAGGACAAATGCATAATGGTGTTCGTCCATTGTTATAATAGGGTGCAGAATATTTTCACAGCCTAAAAATCCTCAGTGCTCTGCCTATTTTCCTCCCCCCATTTTCCTCCCCGCATAACCACTGATTGTTTTACTGTTCCCATACCTCTACCTTTTCCAGAATGCCATTAGTCAGTATCGTACATTATGAGCCTGTTCAGATGGACTTCTTTCACTCAGTAGTATGCACTTAAGTTTCTTCCATGTCTTTTCACGACTTGATAGCTCATTTCTTTTTAGTGCTGAATAATATTCTATCATCTGGATATACTACCAATCCATTCACCCACTAAGAGACATTTTTGCTGCTTCTAAGTTTGGGTGATTATGAATAAAGCTGCTCGAAACCCGTGTGTACAGGATTCTGTGTGGACATGTTTTAAGCTCCTTTGGGTAAATACCAAGGAGTGTGATCTCCAGAATGTAGGGTAAAGGTCTGTTTAGTTTTGTAAGAAACCACGAGCCAGTCTTCCAAAGTAGTTGCAGTATTTTGTGTTCTCCAGAAATGAATGAGAGTTCCTGTTCCTCCACAGCCCTGCCAGCATTTGGTGTTGTCAGATCTCTGGGTCTGGGTGATACAGTAAACGTGTAGTGGCCTGGCCTTGTTGTTTTCACTTGCATTCCTCTGATGACACCATGTGGAGCATCTTTTCATGGGCTAATCTGCCACCTATGTCTCTTTGGTGAGGTGTTTCTTAATGTCTTTGGCCCATTTTTTAATCAGGTTGTTTGTTCTCTTACTGTTGAGTTTTAGGAGTTCTTTGTATATTTGGGAGAACAGTCCATTATCAGATGTGTCTTTTACAAATTTTTTTTTTTTTCTAGCCTGCGGTTTATCTTTAATTCTCTTGATACAGTCTTTTGTGGAGCGGTAGCGTTTATTTTTTATGCAGTCCAGCTTATCAGCGACTTCTTTCATGGATCATGTCTCTGGTGTTGTATGTAAGAAGCCACTGCATGCCCCAGGGCATCTGGGTTTCCTCCTGTGATCTGCTGGGGGTTTCAGTCCTGTGTTTTACATTGAGGACTGTGATCCATTCTGAGCTGATTATGTGAAGGGTTTGAGATCTGTGTCTAGTTGCATTTTCTCATTGTGCTTGTAATTTGCATTTGTCTAATGAGTAGCGATGGTCTGCTGATTTTCAGGGGCATCTTGAGATCTCCTGGTCAGTTCCCCTCTGTGGGCAATGGGGCAGCAGGGCTCTGATGAACCAAAGAGCTGGGGCAGGGAGCACCATCCAGAATCCAAGCTGGCAGTGAGATTTTACCAGAAATCCAGCATAGGGGATCTGATTCTGGTGCCATGGTTTCAGCCAAAAGGCAGCCAAAAGGCCACATCCTCCTTCTCTTTCCTCAGGGCATTCCTGACCAAAATCAGCCATAGAAACACACAAACATAAAACACAAAGTAGAAGAAAGTATCGCCACCCACAGATTGTAATTTTTTTTTCCAGCGGAACAGAATTCATTGTTTTTGCACCACACCCAGTGCTCCATGCAATATGTGCCCTCCCGAATACCCACCACCTGGTTCCCCCAACCTCCCACCCCCTGCCCCTTTAAAACCCTCAGGTTGTTTTTCAGAGTCCATACGGATTCCCTGGGGAATTCTACCAAACTTTCAAAGAAGAAGTAACACCTGTTCTCCTGAAGCTGTTTCAAAAAATTGAAGCAGAAGGAAAACTTCCAGACTTTTTTTTATGAAGCCAGCATTACCCTGATCCCCAAACCAGGCAAAGACCCTACCAAAAAGGAGAATTTCAGACCAATATCACTGATGAATATGGATGCTAAGATTCTCAACAAGATCCTAGCAAACAGGATCCAACAGCACATTAAAAAGATTATCCACCATGACCAGGTGGGATTCATCCCTGGGTTACAAGGATGGTTCAACATTCGCAAATCAATCAATGTGATAGAACAAATCAATAAGAGAAGAGAGAAGAAACACATGGTCCTCTCCATTGATGCAGAAAAAGCATTTGACAAAATCCAGCATCCGTTCCTGATTAAAATGCTTCAAAGTATAGGGATAGAGGGAACATTCCTGAACTTCATAAAATCTATCTATGAAAGACCCACAGCAAAGATCATCCTCAGTGGGAAAAAGCTTGCAGCCTTCCCGTTGAGATCAGGAACACAACAAGGATGCCCACTCTCACCACTCTTGTTCAACATAGTGTTAGAAGTCCTAGCAACAGCAATCAGACAACAAAGAGAAATAAAAGGTACTCAAATTGGCAATGAAGAAGTCAAACTCTCTCTCTTCGCAGATGACATGATACTTTATACAGAAAACCCAAAAGACTCCACCCTCAAACTACTAGAACTCATACAGCAATTCAGTAATGTGGCAGGATACAAAGTCAATGTACAGAAATCAGTGGCTTTCTTATACACTAACAATGAAAGTACAGAAAGGGACATTAGAGAATCGATTCCATTTACTATAGCACCAAGAACCATAAGATACCTGGGAATAAGCCTAACCAAAGAGGTAAAGGATCTGTACTCGAGGAACTACAGAACACTCATGAAAGAAATCGAAGAAGACACAAAAAGATGGAAGACCATTCCATGCTCTTGGATCGGAAGAATAAACATTGTCAAAATGTCTATACTGCCTAGAGCAATCTATACTTTTAATGCCATTCCGATCAAAATTCCACCAGTATTTTTCAAAGAGCTGGAGACGATTGTAATTTTTATCATAAAACAAGCTTCTAGAACTTCAAGTCATGTAAAACACAGATATTCTTTTACACATATATATTTTCAAGAGGGAGAAAGAAACTGGGAAGGACAGAGGGAGAGAGAAAATCTCAAGCAGACTCCACACCGAGCACGGAGCCCAACATGGGGCTTGACTTCACATCCCTGAGACCATGACCAGAGCTGAAATCAACAGTTGGATGCTTAACCAACAGAGCACCCAAGTGAGCCCCAAAATAGGTATTCTTAAAGAGAAGCATGAAAGTCATCATCCTTCCATGACTTTGTTCTTCCAGAAGGATCTGTGGCAAAGTCTGTGAGTAGAAGAGAAGAGGCTTAGAGGCAAGTTCTTCCCTCAACTGTGAACCTACCTTCTGACACTTTCTGACCATTCCCCACCCCCCACCTTTTGTTCCTTCTTCTAGGGACCGGGACTGACAGAATGAAGATGTTCCATGGACCCCAAAACTTTGTATATAATTGTGTACATGCCGGTGCAAGTGCTTGGCCTCTAGAGAGCGCCCGGGAGTGAGACGGCACTGAAGCATTTAGGGACACGTACACCGAAGATCCATGGGAATCTACCAAAGTCTCTAGTTTGGGTGTGAAAATTATAACAGGGCCTGATATGCAGTAACTTGTTAACTTTCTGTTAACTTTCCATCGCCCTGGATGGCAAACAGCACACTCAGGGTCAAGTCCACTGTGACTTCCGACTTTTCAGACTGTGCCATCCATAGGGCACATGAGCACTTGTCTGCATCTCACACGTGCCGGGTAAGAGACTGACTTGAGCCACAGGCCACCCCCCACTGGCTCGCTCGGCGGTAGGATACCAGAGTCCAGCAAGGGCCTCGCCCACCACGACGACATGCTGCAAAGCCCACTCCTGTCCCCAAATGCTGCTTCTGCACTAAATACCGGCACGGCCGGGAAGAATGCCTCGCGGCGATGTTGCTGGAAGTTACAAGAACTTCACAATCGCCAGAAACGCTGCGTAACCGCCGAGGCTGCCAACGTTAACACATCCACAGAGGCAGGCGGGAGGTCCGTGGATCTCACTGTAGGACTGTCGGGTGAAAATAAGCAATTATTCAACAGTGATGGTTGAGAAGGCTTGGGAAGAAAATATAGACTTCTTCCTTTTTTCATTGAGAAGTAAATCAGACTTTGCTCAGAAAACTACACACCTCCCAGTGAGGGCAGGGGGTGGTTCCAGGTCAGCTTACTGACCAATAACAGCATAAAAGCATATTTTAAAAAAAGAGCCTCACTAAGCAAATTCAAAAGAGATTTACTCGGCACTATTTTTCCCTTATCCAGAAAAGTGTAGGCCCTAGTGAAAATTTCCAGCTTGGCTATTCTTAGTTGCATAGACTACATAATCCTCATAAAGATGTCGGTTGGCCCCAGCCTCCCCGGGCACCTGCACCCATGATTCATCGACGGATGACAAAGTATCCGCATATGGCGAGCACCATACATCTCCGCACGTTATAATCAAATGCTATCAGTGCCGCAGAAAGCACTCTTCTCGGTAGGTGGCGTTGACCCTGGGGAGTCAGAGTGGCTGGAGTATAAAACGATGACAGCGCGTGTGACATCGGCTCTCGCGTGCCTTGAGCACAGTTTCAGTGTTCTGGTGGACACCTCTGGGGGTGGCTGGTGGGCTGCCCCCCGGGTGCTTGGTCCAACCCGTCCAGGTGGGGGGCTGTCCAGCTCTGAAGGCTTCCGACAAAATCCGGAAAGGTCCGAGATTCGTGAATTGCTTCCGTTTTGTTAGATCAGGGACCAGAGAATCAAGAGCTGAGAAACAGGTGGAGGTGGGGGAGGTGATGCTTGTGGAATATTCTAGTAATGTCTGGCTGGATGATCCAGGGCCTGGTGATGCCGACTTGGACACCCGCATCAGGAATGGGGTGGGGGGCGCTGCAGCTTCCAGTGAGCCCCGCCTCCGTGCATGCTGGCCGCTCACCTGGGGAGGCAGCTCTGTCTCTCAGGGGTCCCAGGAACGCGGCATCCGGGAGTAGTAAAGGGACACAGCATAGAGGGAGACGTCGGGGTGTGGAAGGTAGCCCACTCCTGCTGTGGATCCAAGTGAGGCCGTGGTGCTCCCCATGGTCCTCGGGCCCCTCCAGGCTCAGGAGGGACTCAGCAGAGCCCTGGGGCCTGTGTCTCGGGCACCTGCACACATCTGCCTTGTTCTGCACCTGTGGACAGAATGGCTCAGGGAGGAAAGGGTGCACATAAGGGAATGAAGGAACAAGAGGCCACCAAGGTCGGGGATGGGCAGCAACGTCAGCATCCAGGTGTGCAAGGAAGGCAGGTGGGCCCTGGTGGTTGCTGGCAGAACCCAGTGGCGCAGGTGACGGGGTAGGAACGGTAAAGCCCCGACCAACTCCCTTTAGTTTTGCTTTGCTCATGACACCATGGCATGTCACTTTAGTTGCATACATTTAAAAGAACAAGCGGAACACAAGAAATGAAGACTTCCTCAGTGCTGGACAGTTGTCCAAAGTCCAGATGTGTCTAAACCCCAGACTGAGGTGCTTCTGGGCAGGAAGTTGTGCATCGCCGCTTGCCAGGAGCCGGCAGGCGTGCCGCGCAGTTAGGGGCAACGAGGAAGAGGGTGTCACTTCAAGGACTGTCCCCTAGATGGCACGCCGAGACAATGTTTGCATTATTTTCAACTGCATCAACATCTTTCCAAGCGCAGCGAAGGTTCTTTGCACGCGGTAAGGAGGTGCTTCCCCTATCCGGTGTGAAGTGGTGCATTTTGCTATTTCTTTTCCCAGTGGGCAATTAAACCGCGAGTTTTTAAACCAGACGGTTGTGTAGACGACCAGTCTCCTAGTTCCCAGGAAGAGGTGGGGGAGGGAACATTAACTTTGGACTTGACTGACCTGCATGACCTTGAGAAAGCAGCTTGCACCTTCCGAGCCTCCATTGCTCTGTCCATAAATTGGAAATAATAGCGCCCGGCTTCCAGGACGGCTGCAAGCATCAGATGAGAAATTCTCTATAAAATTCCTCGATCGGTGTATGGCGCATGACTGCTCGTTAAACCGGGGTTTCGGGATTTGAGTGGTGGTTCAGAGCACAAGGCTTGGATTAAGACTATCTACTGTCATTTCTTTTTTTCTTTTTTCTCTCCCAATGGTCATTTCTATTGTGGTGCTGGGTAATTTATTTGGCTCCTTTGTATCTCGGTTTCTACACGTCTAATAGGTGCACCACTATTTAGGACAATAACTTCCATATTGCAGTAAGGTTTAAATGGGTTCAGTGCATAAAGCCCCGTGGCCAGCAAGGAGGGTCCAGCCTTGCTATTAAGTGTGCACAAGCGGTGATAAATGTCCTTGGAAAAGCATCAAGGACGTCCAACCTCCACTGCCACATACAGGAGAGAGGGGGATTTTCCGGAATGGAGTAAACTAAATATTGATGTTCTATCTCATTTGATGATTCAAAAAATACTTAAGGAGTGTTTGGACGGCCTCTCTGTTCTACCAGTATCGTTTCTTTCCCTTCCAACAGGTTTGTGTTCACCCGAGGGGCCTCTGAGGAAAGCAGGATCCAGAAGCCATGGGCTCCTCCCAGGAGTTCGACAGGGGAGCAGGGCGTGAAGCCCTCCTGTGGGTAACATGCTTCTCACGGCCCCAGAGAGTGGAGCCCCCGCAGTATGAGGAAGAGGAATGAACTCACCTCATGGTGGGGGGGGACTCACACTCCACACCTAAAGGATACTGTGGAGTTCTCCAGAACTTTCCAAATGAATTTCCAGAATGATAAAAAATGGGGTTTGTCTAAATGGGATTCCAGCAAAAGGGTCGCAGACCCCCATTACATTGGGCATTTGGGCAAGCGATTCGCTGGTCCTTGGGGCTCGCTCAGGGCACGGGGACCTTCAGAGTTAATGGGAAATCTTAATGCAATTTACATTAAAATCTCATCTACATCTGTGTGAGGCTTCTTAGCATTTCTTTTTACTGCTGAATAATAAATGCCCCATTGTATGGATGTACCTTGGTTTGCTTATCCATTCACCTACTGCAGGACACCTTGACTGCCTCTAGGTTTCCGTAATTATGAGAAAAAAAAAGCTGCTATAAACTTCTGAGTGCCACTTTTTGTGTGGCCTTAAGTTTTAGAATCAGTTGGGAAAAACCCAGGAGGAGTACTGACGGATAATGTGATGAGGCTGCGTGGAGCTTGGTACAGCTCTGCTTCCCGTCTTCCAAAGCAGCTGCAGGACCTCATTCCTGCCAGCAATGCATGACGGTCCCCGTCGCTCATGTCCCTGCCAGTAATGCTGCGGCCATTACTTGTAGTTCAGCTGTCTTACTGGGTGTGTGGGCTTATGTCCCTGTTGTCATCTTTTGAAAGGATGCCTTGGGGCGCCTGGGTGGGCTCAGTCAGATGGGCCGCTGACTCTTGATTTTGGCTCTGATCGTGATCTGGGGGTCAGGAGATCGATCCCTGCGTCAGGCTCTGCACTGAGCATGGAGTCTGCTTGATGTGCTCTCCCTCCTTCTCCCCCGTCACTCCCTGCACATGCTCTCTCTCTCTTTCTCTCTTATATAAATAAATAAATAAATCTTTTAAAAAATAATAAATAAAAGGATTCCTTAACAGAAGAATGATTGGTTTAGAAGAATTTTAGCTAGGGGCGCCTGGGTGGCTCAGTGGGTTAAGCCTCTGCCTTCGGCTCAGGTCATGATCTCAGGGTCCTGGGATCGAGCCCCACATCGGGCTCTCTGCTCAGCGGGGAGCCTGCTTCCCTTCCTCTCTCTCCGCCTGCCTCTCTGCCTACTTGTGATCTCTGTCTGTCAAATAAATAAATAAAATCTTAAAAAAATAATTAAAAAAAAGAATTTTAGCTATAATCAAAGCATTTTCACTCCCGTGGAATATCTCTGTTTTCCCATCCCTGTAGAGTGGCTGCTCATGTGTCTGTGCCTGGACTCCCCACCCTTGGTGATTCCTTGACCCCAGGTGGGCTTTCAGTGCCGGCGTCCACCACTTCCACCCAGCGGTCCTTCATAAAGCAGCTCTTTTTGGCCTGGAATGTTTGGGATTCCTGCCGAAAACTTCTGGGACGCTTGTCACATTTTTTCATTTCTTTGCAACTTCTTCATTCTTTTCTCTTTTCCTTTGTAATTAATTTTTTTCCAACATGACAAGTGCGCTCCTTAATCTTCTTCATGTATTTCCGCCATCCCCCCCTCCCCTCGGGTAACCATCGATGTGTTCTCTGTAGTTAAGAGTCTGTTTCTTGGTTTGTCTCTCCTTTTTTTCCTTTTGCCCATTTGTTTTGTTTCTCGAATTCTACATATGAGTGACATCATATGGTATTTATCTTTCTCTGACTTATTTCACATAGCATAATACTCTCTCGTTCTATCTATCTTGTTGCAAGCATCAATGCTTCATTTTTGATGGCTGAGTAATATTCCATTTCATATGCATCTTTTTTATCCATTCATCAGCTGATGAACATTGGGGATCTTTCCATAGTTTGGCTATTGTGGATAGTGCTGCTATAGACATTGGGATGATTATAGACTTTGAAACAGTATTTTTGTACTCTTTGGGCAAATACCTAGTAGTGCAAATTCTTGGTCCTAGAGTAGTTCTATTTCTAACTTTTTGAGGAACGTCCACACTTTTTCCCAGAGTGCCTGCACCAGCTTGCATTCCCACCAACAGTGTGAGAGGGTTCCTCTTTCTCTGCATCCTCTCCAACACCTGTTATCATTCTTTTTTCTTTTCACTGTGTGAAACACAATTAGAGAGTGATACTTTTAATCTGCACCAACCAACTTAATCCTGCTAAAGGAAAACTCAAAAGCCATTAATATCGAATGACACTAATCACAGTTTAATCTCTAGGGTTATTTCTGGATACGGTTGAGGTTTTTCTACTGTTCATTAGGAAACTGGCTTTCCTGGGGCTCACATCAAATTCTTTAGAAGTGATTCCCAGAAGCAGGGCTGATCAGGGTCTTTTCTCCAGACGGGACAAGTCCCTGTCTTGAGTGCACAGACTGTGGAGGCCACCGTCCTACGGAGGGAGACCACAGCACAGCTTTCCCCAGGAGTGCTGTGGACCAGTGGCTGGCATGAACATGGATTTGTCACCCCTGAGTGATGGGACTGTGACTTGGGAGGAGCTCTGCCCCACGGAAACCCCTCTGCCAGCAGACCCTGCGCTTCTGCGCCCGGTTGCCCGGCTCGCTGGAGGCCCATGTCCGTGATGGTTTGGGGAGGTCTCTGCACCCCACTCCTGCGGGGACGTCCAGCAAGCCCACTCAGGTGTGTCCTGACAGTGAGTGGCGCTTCCTTGTGGCATGCTGGGGTGGGCGGGGGTGACTCGGGGCCTGCTGAGGAATGGACGGTGGGGGACATGCGTCCCTGTCCTGGAGTTGCCCAGTCCCCGGGAAGGGTCTGCCCCTGGGCTCAGGGTGGACCAGGGTCTGGTCCCACGGACTCATGGAGTGATGCCACAGGGAAGAGAAGTAAAATTGAGAAAAGGTGAAAATGGGGACCCAGTGGCTCCCGAGCTGAGTGTGAGGGCCGGTCCCAGGTGGGGAGCCGGGATGCACGCACAGTTCTGTGGGTCCGACGCTGGGACTCTTTCAGAACTGACTGTCCTGAGGGCGGGAGTTTCAGCCAAGGGTGGACTTTTTTCCTTATTTATCTGCACAGGGGTGAGAGTCGTGGGACTCAAAGCCCAGGACGGTGAGGGTTTCCACTGGAGGATTTGGTAGGATCCATGGTCAGACCGTCTTCCGTTAGGGACAAAGTCTCAGCAGGGGAATCCCGTGTCCCCAGGATACACAAGGGTCTACTGGAAGATCAGAGGAGATTGTATGTTAAATATATATCAAGGCTGCACTCAGCTAATCATTTTGCATAAACACTGCCATAATGCACACTGAAGGTGTAGTCTTGGTAGCATCTGAGTTCACAAATATCCTGATGCTTCTTTATGACATTTTCCTTTGCTTTCAGAGTAAATTGTGAACATGTCTTCAGCACTGTCAAAACACCTTCAGGAAAGACTTTGCTGACGGTCATAGACTTTCTTCAGCCCCAGGATGCCTTGTATATTCCATGAGGGTTCTTTTTTTTTGTGCATACGTTTTTTGAAGTATCTCTATTATGTAAGAATTGAGCGTTTCTATCTCAAAAGATAGCTCTGGGGCAAATAACAGGTGTGATGGTTGGATACAGTGAAGGTGTGATGGTTGGATACAGTGAACTCTCTTTGCCTCAAAGCAGCTGTTCTCCATGTGGAGGGCTCATGCTGTAGTCTCATTGCTACAGTAACCAATTTCTACGTTAAGTATTCAAATGACACCGTTAAATGAACTCATTTGCAAACTCTTTGCTATTCTTTTTTAAGATAACTGCTTTGGTCATGCCCAGTACATCCATTCATTCATGGTGTGCTTGGCGATTTCTACTGACGTGGCGTGGCCAATATTTGATTATTCATCAATGAATTATCTATGACAGATACCAGAAGGCCGTTCTGACTCCCTTGCTTCTCTAATCAGTGCTCGTGAAGTGAGATAACATAAAATAATATTTATTTGCACCTAAGAAGTGCACCAAAGGTAAACCAAATATGGCACAATGCATCCCCATTTGGGTAAAATATTTGCAGGCTGGGTACCATTTTGGATTTTATTTTTGCTGTTTTCTCCCATCGAGAGCACTACTCATAATTGATTTATAATCGAGTTAATGATGTTTAGTAACTGAATAAATACTGGACCAAAGCATTCAGGGTATTTGTTTCAAAACTACAAAACCAAAGAAAATATATTGCTCTAATCTTTGCTTCCTTTCTCTTTTGAATATTGAAAATCAATAAATGAGATGCATTATTCCTGCCTGATTGCCTCTCTGCAATGCTCAAGTTCTGACAGTGATTTTTAAAATGACGGTATTCCTACTCTTTTTAAAATGGACTTATATTAAACATGAATTATACATTTCTTTTAGCAGATGGGTTAAAATTTTATTCAGTTTTAATATAGTCTATGATCAGAAATTTGGCATTAAAACATCAGGAATGAAGACCTCTCTTTTGAAAATCTAGTTCACACTGCAAAGTGACTTAGAGCATCATAAAAACCTAATCAGAGTTTGATACCAATTGTACAGTTCCTAGCAAAAGTCACTTCGTATAGTCTTTTCTAAAGATCATATTAGCTCTGCCATTGGAAAAAAATAAGGCTTATTACCCATGATAAAAGTTGATCTCAGATCTAATTCAGATAAACCTATTTTATTGTGTTGACAAGATAAAGTTAGCCAGCACATTTTCGGACCAGAGAGGAGAAAAGTGGTAGAATATTCACTACACATTGCTAGCAGTAGAAAATGTCTTAACTCAGGTGCAGGTTGGCCAGGAAACTGTGCTCCACTTCTCCTAATTTAATCAGGGATCAGAAACCAGGTGTTCAAATGTGCTTTCTTCCTTTCTCAACTCCTGCTAATTTAATCCTCCACAATAAGAAAAACTTGAAATGGCTCAACGTTATAGACTCACAAGCTGAGGAGGAGATCTGGATTCTGGAACATCCAAACCGTCCTCCATCATGTTAGCATACCTACTGTAGATAGTTTAATTTCCCATGAAAAGTTGCCAGCACCCTGTTTAAGGTGGTTAATCATTGCCCATAGATATTGTTGGTTCTAGTTAGAAGCAGATGATTGACTGGATATCCTTTAAGGAAATTACTCTTACAACTCTCTTTGAACCCAGGAATAGAAAACCACCGACACAACCCCCATCAGGCTCCACTGGGGAGGTGGTGCTGGAAAAAAAGTCAATTTAAAATTTAGGCTAACCCAGCCTCGGCCTCCAGACCCTGACTCCTTTCTAATTTTTACATTTTCCCAAAACAAACAAACAAGTCAACCAACCTCATACCACCGTAATGTTTGTTCTATAGTAGAATGGCAACGTGATGCCTGGGAAATTAGACTTGTTACTCTTCTTCCTCGGGAAAACCCATAGCTACAGGGAAGTCAGACACTGGCTGTTGCCTGCTGCAGACATGGTGACTGGTCACATGAGAAGCACCTAGAACATCACCTGATTTTTTTAAAGGTAAGTTTCAAACTGCTTCACGAGTCTCCAACAGTGTCCTCCTTAGTTTTGACTAAGAGAGCTAATGTTTATCCTGTTAAAGTTGATTATTTTGGCCTATACCACGACTGTCAACCAACATTAGACTCGAATTTCTGCACTTTGAAGGGAAGTACAATATGAACCTCTAGTCTGAGCATCCAGAGTCACCAGCGAAATGACATCATCTGCAGAAAATATGCATACATTTGGTCCAATGTAGGATTCTTATAAAGTGCCTGACAATAAACTTGTGCTATACCATTTGATGAGACTTCTAAAAACATGAAATATTAAATTCCTAATTTTGTGTTTGATCATGTTGCATGTGTTGTGATACAAAATCAAACGTATTTGGAATTATTTTATTTTGTCTTTGGAAATTCTTGAAAGTCAACTTCAAACCTTGGTAAAAATGTAGGAATTTACCGACCTCACTTCTCTCAAAAACCTCTAATTACAATGAAACTTTTATACAATGAGATGGCATTTCTCTCTTCATTGAGATGAGAGAGGGTAATTTTGGTTGTTCTGTTGGAATGCTGATGTTTTGCTGGATAGTTCCTCAATGGGTCATTGGACACACCATACATTTTTGCAGTCTTAAGATTTTAATTATGACAGTCATTTGAAATCTTGTTGTTAGATGTGAAAAATATAAATTTCCCCTTGAATTCACTGGTGTCAAATGCTCCTTTGAGAGCTGCCCAGTTCTGCCTGTAAAAAATGTTGTTTAATGACACAGGTCAGAGACATTGTTTTCAAAAGTGGCCGCTGGGGCTGGGCACTCATTGCCTGGGGGCACTGGATCAATTATGAAAGTTCTGAGGAGTGGGAAGTTACCCAAACAGTCAGCAGAAACTGCTCACACCCATTCCAAGCCCCAGCTCTGAGGAAAACAACACATTTAGAAGATAAAATTAGTTATTATCACAGAAGTGAAAGTGTGCTCACTCATGCTCTTAGTGAATTTCCAATTTCTATAACCCAAACTGATTCTTTTTTTTTTTAAATATTTCATTTATTTGACAGACAGAAATCACAACTAGGCAGAGAGGCAGGCAGAGAGAGAGGAGGAAGCAGGCTCCCTACAGAGCAGAGAGCCTGATGCAGGGCTTCATCCCAGGTCACTGGGATCATGACCTGAGCCAAAGGCAGAGGCTTTAACCCACTGAGCCACCCAGGCGCCCCCCAAACTGATTCTTCTTAAAAAAAAAAAAAAGGCACGAGAAATGATCCAGAGTATTGCTAACAATTCTCAGGTTCTTCCTTTAGCAACTGTCCTGCTGTCTCTGCCAACATTGTTCGGAGCAAAAATAAGAGAATCCTAATTATGTGCATTATAAGTTGTATTATATTGTTTGTACTTATGTTTTATGTAAATAGTCCGTCTCGTGCAATTGTCTGTGAGCATGAAAATAAATTCCTCCATTTAGAGAACAATTTGATGGTGCACCTTTTTTGCATAGCCTCAAAGGAAGTTGAGTCTCCAGATGTGCTAAGGCGCCATGGCTCCTTGAAGGTTCTTGTTAAGAAGTGAGACTGGAGAAGACCTCCTGGTCAAATCCCATAACACGCTCCTGCCTGACCTTCAGATCCCCGTGGCCTCTTGCCTGGGTGCCTGGAGAGGGCCAACCAGCCGCAGGATGATTCTGCGATGTCCTCAACAATTTTAAAAAAAAGCATTTCCATCGGCAGACAAGGAAAGCCAATCAGGTTTTTAATTTACAAGGAGTTAATACCCTGTCTGGTTATTGATTGATTTACTAAGTTGTATTATACTCACCCTCTCTTCAGCACACCATATCCCACTCTTCCTTGCATGAAAAAAGGGTTTTTGCTTTGCTTTATGAACAGTTTTGTTGAGGTGTAATTGGTATACAAAAAACTGTACATTTTTAATGTATCCAGTTGGGTGACTTTGGACATATGCATATACTTGGGAACTGTCACTACAATCAAAGTAGTAAACATATCCACCAAAGACAGCTTTCTTGAATGAACCGCTATCAGTCAACAGAACACATCTGGAAGATGCCTGGCCCAGGAAAACCACTCTATTAGTGAGAGCCATATTTCAGTATTCATGACTTCATTAAAGATATATCTCTGTATGTGTACATATATGTGTGTATGTATATATATGCCAAAATGCCACACGTGTATATGTGCATGTGTATGTGTGCGTGTACATGCCCAAACATCCCCAAACTCCAAGTAATGAAGTGTTGAACTTCTGAAGCCTTTCTTTTTTTAAATCAGTTTCAGAAATAGAATTTAGTGATTCATCAGTTGCATATAACAATGTTTTACATTTTTCTGTAAGAAATAGATGGACAGCATGTAGAAAATCAAGAGGTCATGAAAGAGACGGAGGCAAAAAATAGTGAAAGAGCCACTGGAAAGAGCGGAGGTGTAAGAGAGACACATGGCCCGTAATTTACTTTGATACTAATTTGAATCTGATTGGTTGGCAGCAAGTTGCTTGATGTGACAATTTGATCCAAGCAATGACAGGGTCAAAAATGCATCTCCCCCCAGTCACAGTTAATTTTTTCCCCTAGTTCTAGGCGTTATAACTGCAACAAAAATTTTTTCATATATTAGGCATTTTTGATAATTTTCATGAAATTAACCTAGATGTACAGTTAAGAAGGATAATAATATAAGACTCCACAACTCTCACAACTGATTCCGTTAACTTAGATGTGCAAGACATAGCTCACTTTTATATCTTTGATATAAAAGATAAAATCTTCAACGTTGGTAATTCTGGGGATCTCTCTCACCCCTTTTTTCTTCTCACAATGGTGCAGAACTTCCATGATCTGAAGAAGACGCATCCATATAGGGGAATTAGAGGAGGAGGATACCATGGGTACTTCATTATCATTAAACAGTCAGTGTTTTGAGTTGTGTTGAGAGTGTAAGGGTCTGTGGTGCGGTTAGGGTCCCTTGGACAGAGTCATTTCTCTTAAGGAGCTTACATAGTCATAGCCTGAGGCTGGTTCCTTCCCTAGGATACCAACATAAAGTGATGTGTGACTCTCTGCCTCTCATGGTAATCCAGCCTCACGTCCTTGATCCCTATCTAAATATCTTTTAATAAGTGCAGGAAAGGAAATGTGATTAACAAAGAATTTTAAATCACGAAGGTGAGCTTTTATTCCTTGCATATAAAAGTACTGCTGTTATAGGCAGAGGAGTCATTTGCTTTAAATATTTTTAAAAATATATTAAAAATAAGGGTTTTGGAGGGGAGGGTGTGGTGCATAAACAATGAATCTTAGAACACTGAAAAAAATGAAATAAAATTTAAAAAAATAAAATTTAAAAATGACAGAACCTCTGTTATATATTTTTATTTTCCCTTTTTAATTACAAATGCATTGCATAATTGTTATGGAATACCCAGAAAACTTAGAAAGGTAAAAATACTACAAATTTATATCCACAATCCTACCTACATAAAGATAATTATTATTGCCACTATGTGTGTATCCTTCCATATTTGATTCTGTCCATAATCATAGTAGCTCATGTTCAGTGAGTGCTTATGTGTTCCCAGACTACTCTACATGCTTTTAGATGTGCCAGATAATTTCATCTTTATGATAATCTTATGAAGTAAGTGCTGTTATTTTCCCCATTTAGCAGATGTAAAAAATTGTGCATACAAAAATATGAAAAAAAATGCCAGTTCTGGAGTAACTGAAAGAGGACCTCCAAACGTTCATTTCTCCATAAAAGCAACCAGAACACCGTCAGAAATTGTTAAAAATCAACTTTCCACATGCTGGAAATAAACAAAGGCTTCCAATAATCCAAGGAAAAGTAAATGAATCACGGTAGAAACCATGACTTTTGGGGTATTTTTACTTGTTCGATTCCCATCTCTCTTTCTTCAGGTCTAACATAATCATGAAAACCCATAACCTTGCAACCATGGTAACAGTGAAAACTTGCAGTCTAGCAGCTACTGGAAGGAGCAGAATGGGTTTAGAATTAAAAAAAAAAGAAAAATCCAAAACCAAACCAAAACAAACAAACAAAAAAACCACATCCTTACAGAATTTTCTTTATTTAACCTGTCTGTAAGCTCCCTGGAAAAGCTCCATTCTCAGCCCTTTCTCTACTCAACCTGACTCAGCTTGCTCAGTATGAACATCCCTAACACCATGTTGTTTGTCGAAAATAACCAGCAGCAATTGCTTAATATTGTAGCTTCCTGAGGCAGTATTATTAGCCAGAATAAGCAATAAGCTGATAAAAAATTAAAATCTAGAAAAATAGATGTTTATGAGGTCTTTGAAGGGCTCTGATATACTTCTGAGAATCTAGAAACCACAAGCATGTGCACAGCACTGCCCATGCTCAGCAAAGACCTAGAAAACCCCAATCTCTTGCCTCTAGCTCATCTGGAACTTTGCACAAGCAGGATGTAAAAGCTAAACCAGTTATAAACTGCCGAGCATTGAAGGTGTGCCTAAACACACACAGAGCCCCTTTGCAAAACTTAGTGAGATACTTAGGATTCATGGCATTAAGGACATCTCTGTCCAATCACTGGCTGTCCGTCCACTAAGCTAACTGAGCAGAAGCTTCAGTGGCCTGATGACAGGGAATACAGAATGAGCAGAACCTGTCCAGCAAAGTCACTAAACAAATAGGACCAATAAAACACGCATGTGACAACCAATGGTAACGACAAAAATCCTCCAGGGAGTGTGGATCTGATTTCTAGAGTCGCCACATTATAGAATTAGAAATATCTCATTTTCAACAAAAAATTCTGAGACATTCAAAGAAATGTGAAATCATGGATAGTTAATATGTAGGAAAGAAAAAACCCATCAACAGAAATTGTCCCAGAGCGAGCCCAGATGTTGGATTTACTAGACAGGGACTGAATCAACTATTATAAAGATGCTCAAAAGGCTGAAGAAACCTGTCAGAATAATTAAAGGAAAGTAGGAGAACAGTGTCTCATCACATAAAGAATACAAATAAACATAGAAATTATAAAAAGAAATTAAATAGAAACTTACTTAGAGATCCCACTCAGTGCTACACTGGGCTCTGACCCTAACGGTTGGGTATTAGAGCCCATGATTTTTAAGTGCTAAATATCCGCCCACACGCTATGTATACACAGACGCACTCTGCTTCATCCTAAGAAAAGTTTTATTATAAAAGCTTGAAAATCTAATCTGATTTTTTAATTAAATGTACCAATTGCTAGATATTGGTTTTACAATGAGTTTTTCCTACCTTGTTGGATTTTAGGTATTCCCATACATTTTCTCTAACACGGAAGGAATGAAGGAAGAAACAACAAAGAGGGTCCAACATTCTTTCTGCCCTTTTCTTTATGACATTTGCTGTTTCAGAAGTTGCAAGGAACTTGGGAAAAGAGCAGCAGCAGCTCTGAGCTATTATAAGTCTCACAGGGTCAGAGAATCATATTTGGAGGTACGGATAGTAAAAAAGCAAAGTGAAACAAAACAAAAACAAAACCAAACAAAACCCAGGTGTTTGCAGTCCACAGTTCTTCTGACAGGGGAACTTCATGTAAGTGAGCACAACTTTCTACACTGTGTTTCACCTCGAGGCTTTGATTATTCTGAAGCTTCATAAATGCTTTTCTCTTTTGCTTTCAGCAGTTTTTCTAGGATGTGCCTAGGTGTGGTTGTCTTTGTATTTTTAGTACTTGGGATTCACAGGTTTTCCTAAATCTGAGGCTTCTAATGTGAAGTAGGAAGATTCTTTCCTCTAAAACTGGAGAAAAGAGAAAGGGAGAAAGGGGAAGCAAGGCAGGGTTTGATGAACAGCGTACCAGCACTGAAGCAGTTCACAGCTCATGGCTTCTTGCTTTTAATGAATTACAGGAAGAACATCTGCAGTGAAAAGGTTTGGGCGATGGAGGTATGAACTCTTGGAGAAAATCAGTACCAATATGAGGAATTAAAAAGTGCACTAACCAGGGATGAGAGAGGAGGCTCGGGAACTGCCCTGAAAGTAGAGATGAAAGGAGCACCTGAGTCTGGAAAGGCTCTCAAGCAGCTGCTGACTTCTCTCCAGCATAACTCAGCATCCCAGGAATGGGGACTTGGCCTGACCAGGCCTCGGTGGTGGATGTACAAAACAGGTGACAGAAATGCTACAGGGGCGGAGGTGGGGGGTGATTTATAGATCTTTCATGAGAGGAACTTGAAGATGCGAGCTGAGAGCAGGTGGTTCATGGAAGGAGTACAGCTCAGGGAGTATGTAAGGGATCCACTGCAGTGAGTTGACGGTGAACTATGGGGAGAGGGCCAGGGAAGGGCTTGTTGTCAGAGCACAGAAGTTCAGAACTGGACCTTTCAAGGCGAGACCATACCAGACAATGACACCACGGGGTGTGGCCAGGCCATTTGAAGACAACAACTATCTGGAGGTAGGTGTCACTGGAGTTGCTGTCATGTCATCGATGACACATAAATACGGAGGCTCTAGTGACTCTGGTCTTGGCAGAGGATGAAGTGGAGGCAGAACACTGAACCAGAGCAGGGTGCTCAAGAAGAGAGGGGTAGTGAGTTGAGAAGTGACCTACAGCAACACTCCAGAAAGAGAAGTATCACCATGGGAGCATGGGATGCCCAAGGGAGAAGTAGGAAAGAAGATGGGGCAGTATTGCTGGCACTGCTCTCCGGAAGCCAGGAGGAGGGAGATTTTTCTTCTTCCTCCCAGATGAGGGAAGAGGGCACTTGAGAAAATAGCTCCCGCTCAGCTTGGGGCTTCTATAGATGCACAATGGCTGAGGGAGTGATCTCTGGAGGATGAGAGTTTTCGAGAGTTTTCTAGAAAATATAGTGGTGGACCTAAGGAGATCGGGGATTCTCAGAGTAGGAGGCAGCCTGGAGAGAGAATTGGAAAGTGTGGCTGTAAGGATCTTAAGGAAGCAGACTGCCTTTGTTCTTCATCCTGAAGGAGGCAGGTTGGGAACAAACACAAAAGGACGGAAGTCAACTCAAGGGTCATTCTTTCATCTCATTTACTGTACAGGGGCTTTTAGCTCTTCTGGGTTTTTTTGTTTGTTTGTTTGTTTCCCCCCCTTAAAAAGGCACTACCTGTTTTTGAACTCTTCTCAAGAAACCATACATTGTTTTGTTTTTCTAATTTATGGTGATGATCCACATTCTTCCCCAGGTATAAGATGATACATGAAAATATGCTGCTGGGCATGGTAGATTGTACCTGTGTTCCCAAAGAAAGACTTCCCTACAACTTTTCTTCTAAAAAGTTTCAAATATTAAGCTGATCAACTGAAGTACTAAGAAGTAATTTGAGAGATTTTAGGCCTAATTTATATATCAGAACACATAAAGGGTTGGGAACTTTTTCATATTTAACTCAAAGTAAAATACAGTGCAGGTCTAAGGTGGCATTATGAGATGTTTCTAAAGGTTTGTAGTTACTTTTGCAGTTATTTATTTATAAAAGATTTATTTATTTATTTTAGAGAGACAGAATAAGAGTACAGGGTTGGGAAGGGCAGAGGGAGAGAAGGAGAGAATCTCAAGCAGACTCCCTTGCAGATTGTGGAGCCCAACGTAGGGCTCAACCCCAAGACTCTAGGATCATGACCTGAGCTGAAGAGTCAGACACTTAAGCCATGCAGGGGCCCCATTACTTTTGCTATTAAATGAAGTGGCTGTATTTTAAGACTTTATCATAAACATTTTAAACTGTACAACATGTTATAGAACCTGATGATTTATATAATTAAAAATATCAACTCAGAAATTATAAGCTATTGTATACTTAGCACTATCAGTTAAATATGTCAAATGAACCAAGCCCATACATAAGAATTTAAATATCTCTCCATTTTTCCAGTCTAGTGATTGAGTCAAGCTATGGAAAACACAGCTTCATTGTTTTCATCTAACGTTTCAAATATCATCAACTCCTGGGAGAAAACTGCTAAGCAAATTAGTCTGCCAGTTCTAGAGATATGTCAAAACAGATGTTGGCATTTTCCTATTATATAAAGAGTAATTCTAAAGTGTTTATAGTCTTTCTTCCCTTGCTCCCTCCCTGATTTCTTTCTTCTTTTCATCTTCCTTTTCTTTCTAACTTGTAATTTGTCTTATATAGAATTTACGAATGTTTGATGTTAAGTGATCTGCCTCTAGGGTTTGACCAGATGGAAAGGAAGGGCATTAAGGCAAGATGGTGCTGATCCTGGTGGTGAGTGGAAGGGATGGTCCGGGATTCTGAGCTAACAGTAGGTGGGAGCTGATGAAGATAAGATAGAGACATCCAGTGAGTTCCCAGAACCAAGGGCTTCTGGATATCTCCAAGTACCTTTGGTTCCCGAGTTCCCCTCTGGTGGCCATTTAGGGACTGTCTACTCCCTATACCTCACAGTTTTTCCCACTCCTTGCTCCCCATCCTTGTCCTGCTCTCTTCTGGCTTCCTCTCTTTGTCCTGCCCCCTTACTTTTGGATTACCCATGTTGAAATGAACAAATACATTTGCAGTAGGTCAGTTCAGTTGGGAAGCTGTCTTGTGGTCATCAGATCTGGGATGAAAGTGGCATGACATCACCTCTTCCCAAAGGCTGTCAGGACTGTTGAGCTCATGCAATGCAGTCTAAGTTAGACCTGGTCCTCTCTGGGATGCCCTCTCCCATAAGCCTTCCAGGCAGAATAGCTTCCTTCTGTCTTTTGATTTGCTCTCTTTGTCATCCCTAAGCTGAGATGAACACTATGGGCTTTCACAATGCTGATGCACTTCCTGAAGGCCAGTTGCAGAAATCTGACTTTGGAGGAGGGAAGGAACTCGCCTGACAGAGTATTTACCTATGCCATTCGGTCATGAGACTCATGAGAACTGTGTCCAAGTGCCATCAGGCATGGGCAGCCTTCTCCAGCGGGACTATCACAATCCACACTGATAAGCATACAAACTTGAGTTTTCTCATCTTGAACCTTCAATCACAGACAGTGGCTCCTTTCAGAGTAGTCTAGCATGCTGTTGGTCCCGTTTTAGGTCTTCTCCAGCTGTAACAGCACATCGTGGCAGGCATTCTGGAATCCATTCCTGTGAAGGATGGACACTGCCATGAGGGATGATATTCCTCGAGCCTCATCCCACACCTGTCCGAAGGCAGCTCCACATGGGAGTTAGTGCTGCCGGACATGTCTGTATGACACATAGTTCAGAGAGAAGGTAATTTGAAGTTTGTTTGATGGATATTTTCTAATATGGCAGCTCTCAGTACTAGTGAAATGTGAACTTCATGTCTTCAGATAAGAAATTGAATGGGGCTTCTTTAATTTCACTCCAGGATGGATCCTCATCACTGCCGATGTGATCAGGCTTTAAGGGAAGGGTGTGAGATGTCAGCTCTGTGTGCTGGGTGACCAGATGTCTATGTAGCGTGCGGGTGTTCTTTTATGAATAAACCCTGAAGATCAATATGGATGTCCTGGTGATTTCTCTACAGACTCTGACAAAGGGCAGCCAAAGATGTCGCCGACCGGTTTTGAATGAAAACTGCAAATTCAGAGAGAAATAAAATGCTTCAAAAAGGAAAAAGAGTCTAAAATGAGTGTGAGTCCAGTGGACACCGTTAGCCTTTACCTCTCATGTCAGTAGAAACAAGAAGGGAACAAAGGAAGAAAACAAAGTAAATCCTTAACCAGTGCATATTTAATAAAAGCAGAATAAAATGGAGAATGCTGATTTTTATAAAATTGATAGATCACAGAACTTTTGAAGTTGACATAGTAGTAACTGAAGAAAGCTCAGGAGACAGAATGTGTTCAGACGTGCGGCATTTCTAGATTTGAAAGGCTTTCGCCAACTCCCCCTCAAGAGACTAAGAAAGATGCCATTCACAGAGTGACAGGCAAGGAAACTGTTTTAAAAATGTCTGTGAGGGGGAAGCAGCATCTGAGTGGGTGGCCACTTGCTAGAGCAGAAAGTTGACAGTGAGAGGTCACTGGGGTCATCGTGACAGGTGGTGTTATTACGTTCTCTGAGGAGCTGGGACAGGGGACAGGTTTCAGGTGGTCCAACCTGCTGAGGGCACAAAGGTGTTTAGGCCAGAAGGGACCGAGGGGAAGAAAAGAAAGGCTCCCTGAAACCCGGGAGGTCATAATCCAGGGAACCGACAGGCGATCGCAGAATAGCCATTTGGGTATTAACAGTCCTGGAAGGCGTCCTGTAAGCTGTGTGCCAGGCTGGGCTGCTCTCTGTCAGTTCAGCCTCCCGGTAGAAGCTGGAGGTTTCAGCCTCCCTGAGCTTGGCATATGACAGCACCTGGGAATGTGTGTCTGTGGTCAGAGATGAGAAGAAGACTAGGGCTGTGCTGAGAAAAGAATAATGTAGAAAAACGTCAAGTAGGCAGAGCCAGACCACGCCACCAGGTCTAAGGTCCATGCCTGGCTGGGCTGCTGAGTGGCGTCTTGACCCTGAATGAACCTGGGGGAATTTGAAAACCAGTCTGTACCAGCAAGGTGCGGGGAGCAGCGGAAAGGAGGACACAGATATGTCTCTGCTTGATGCGAAAATAGGACGTTGTGTCTGATTCTGCAGACTTAGCTGTGCTTCTAGATGCTGCCAAGGTATTCCTGGCTTGGTGGGCCAAGGACCGGCAGTAGGAATCCATTCAAATCCATGAATCGTTATTAATTCTGGTCGCAGAGCTGATGTACGAAAGCGAAGGATCCCAATTCCTTGCTCTCAGGACGATCACAGGACAGCTAGAGAAAGCCGACTCCAGGAATTAACGGCCCCAGTGTGGTCAGTCATACAGGGCTAGCGTGAACCACGCATGCACCAAGGGAGGCCTGAAGGGGAGGGAGGGAGGGACTGGGAGCACCAGTCCGAAGCTGTTTAATCTTTGAGGTGAATACGGGGATATGGAGTGTTTCACATTTTAACAGTTTGGGGAGATCGTGATCACACATTCTGAAATATTTTTCCAAACTTTTGTTATATTCAGTGTTTTTTCAAAATTATCTAACATAACTTACCATTCAAACATTTGAAAATAAAATCGTTTTAAAAACCTTGGATAGTACTAAATATAAGGGTAATATATTATGTTGTATATTGGCTTTAAATCTCCCAAAGTGCATCCTTGACTCTTAAAAAATGGAAGATTCAGGGGCACATGGGTGGCTTAGTTGGTTAAGTGTCTGACTCTTGATTTTGGCTCAGGTCGTGAGATTGAGCCCTGCTAGGCGAGGAGTCTGCCTGAGGTTCTCTCCCTCTGCATCTCTCCACCCACACGTGCTCTCTCTCTCTCTGAAAAAAAAAAAAAAAAAAAAAAAAAAAAAAAAAAAAAAAAGGCATGCTCAAAAGAATCTGGCAAGTTGTGAGGGAACCGTGATTGCCCACTCTTAGAATGAAGCTGGTTCAGATAAAGAGGTGGGCACAGCGGGTACTGCCTGGATTCCGCTCTGGCCTTAACTGGGACCCTGGGATATTAACTAACTTCTCTTTGTCTCAGTTTTCCATCTGCAAAGTGGGGATCCTGCACTGATCTCATAGGGACGTGTCAATAATTCATTGAGTTAATTCACATAAAGCACTTAGAAAAATCCCTGGCTGGACAGAGATTTTTTTCAACAGGATAATTTCTACAAATGCGAGTGGTTGTTAGTGCTATTATTAGACTGAGTTCAAATGTAAATAACATTTCAAGATGTAATATTGCATCAAAATGTCTCCATGATAGCTGGGAACTTGCATAATTAAAAAGGAAAAAATCTGTGGCTCCTGCCCGTGACCCCAGCCCTGGGGTTCCGGATGCCGCAGGTGGCACGCGGCAGCCCGGCTGGGGCGCGCGGAGCGGCTGCGCAGACGCTCCCAGCTTCGCTGACTGCGAGGGTCTTCTGACCGCGGGGGAGGCACTTGCACCTGCTTGGATAAACGTAATTTAGGAAGACCAAACTTCCCCCGGCAGCCACGTCTGAATATGAACCTGTTGTTGGGCAGGAGTAATTGCGTCGGAAGATGGCTTTCTGAAAATCCAGATCTTTATCTAAAATCCGTAGAAAGGAGACTTTGCGAGGCTGGACTTCGTTGTTGGTTGGGGACGGTTTCTCGTTGGCAGCGCCTCGGGCTGGGTGTGCCCGGCCGCGGGACCGGCCGAGGAGGCTGCGGGGCCCAGCTCTGGGGACCCCGGCCGGGGGCGGGCGGGCCTCGGCTCTGCGGGGAGCTGCGGTGCGGGTCAGGGCGCGGGGAAGTCCCGGGTGGGAAATGGGCCGCTTACCCGAAAAGGCAGGAACGGAGCGGCTCCAAGGCAGGGGTGACAACAGGTAGTGGGACGTTTTGGCAAAGCAGGAACCTGGTCAGGGAGGGGCGGTGAGGGTGCTGGAGGGTGGTGCGGGGCGGCGGGGCGAGGGGCGTCCGAGGGAGCAGCACGGCTGGGGGAGGGGCGAGGAGGCCAAGGGAGTCCGGGCAGGGGGGAGCCCCACAACAGCGGGAGGGGCTTTCTGTGCCTTTGTCAAAACACGACGGCAACTCTCAACCTGAGGACGAGCGACTTGGATCTCTTGTTGTTGCCAGCTGTGGGGACCTCTTCTTTTTTTTAGGTGAAACAAGCATAGGAGCCACCGATGTGTAGAACACAGAAGGGGGGCAGGGATGGCTGAGGCACGGGGAGACCTGCTTTTGCTGAGCGAGTACCGGGGCCAAGGGCGCTGGTCCGCGTCTAACCCTCCAGGTCGGCTCGCTGCTGCGGGAGGACTCGGCTGGGACGCGATGTGCACCCACAGCCCGGAGGCTCCCCGGTGGAAAAGCATTTGCGGTTCCAGGGAGAGAGGAAGAAGGAGAGAGCAGAGGTCGGGAGCGAGCGGAGGGCCCTGGGCAGGGCTGACGCTTGCGCTGGTGGTTGGCAGCCAGCGGCTGTCCACACGAGCACCTGGAGAGCAGGAGGCAGGGTGAGCTCAGGGCTTAGAAAATGGCCAACTGTCTTGCGTATCTTCAAACTCATCACTGTTAGCTTTCCAATGTCGTCGGCCTATTTTCTGGAAGCTTTTCAGAACACAACTTTCAACTCTGCAATAAAACTAAAATAGGAGCTGGGTAACAGCAAATCCTAGTGTTGGCCCGCAGATGAAGTCTTGGAGCTTGTGAAGGTCACCCTTTGTGAGGGAATGCCAAAGTCATTTGGAACCAACAATGACTTCTTATCCAACCCAGGTAGAGACGGCGTTCTACCCACTGTGCCCAACTTTAATTCCATCCCTATAAAGATTATGTGTTTGGAAACAATGCACAGGAAGGGATTAAGGACAAAAATTCCGATATGTCTCAATCTTACATTCATCCCAACAGAATTGGACATTGATGTTTATAGCACTTTGACAGCCTGAGTTGGAAAACCAAGTTAATATGTCCAACTCTAAAATGGATGCATTAGAAAGAAGGTGCCGATTTTTGCCTCTCTTGGGAGGAAGATCATTGTATCTGCTAAATTACATGGGATTTTCTTCTTTGTGATAGGATGGGTTTTGAAGAGAGAAGCTATTTCCTCTGGGGATGTTGGTGTGCTCTGCTTTTATATCACTCAGAGTACTGTGGCCAGCATATCCCAGAACTAAGCCTTCCAGTCCCCACAGCTCGTTCTCCTAATGCTCAAAGAACAGCTTTAAGAAAATTAAAAAAAATTTTTCAGAAAAAGTTCTGATACTTAATGCCTTACCATCCAAAATGTTGTGTGGGAAAAAAGAATGCCTGAAGTCCCTTAAATTAAAGTATTTGTTACAACAGAAGATTTTGCTAATTAGAGTTAAGGCAGATTGTATTGAGCTGATGTTGAGAAGAACAGTTTGCTTTCCGTGTTTAAATTAGTATTGTTTGATCACATTACGTAGTTAAAATGACTTTTCCCATGTTGCATTGGGCCCATTCTAATGACCCCATGACACCCTAACTACCTCCTTAACGATGTTGTCTGTGAGTACACACACCGTCCGAGGTCCTGGCATTAGAGCTTCAACACACGAATTTTGTGGGGTCACAGTTCAACTCCTAAGATCACTGTAGAAAGTTTCCTGACAGTGACTTTGTAGGTGACTCTAATGTCACATTTATCTTCTGGACATTTTGAGACCTATGATTGGCCTTTACCAACTCTTTCTTCCTGATTTTTCTGTTTCTGTTTCTAATACCTCAGTCTCTTGAGGCACCAGGACAAAAATGAATCAGTAAAAGGCAAAAAATAACGATGAAACCAAAAGGCCTGGGCGTTAGCTACGGCTTCTTTCTCCACATCTCATTTCTCACTAGGCCGTAATTATTATTCCTTTGAGGTGACTTTCACGTCCTTCCCTTCCTCTCTTACCCCCACGTCAGCATCTTCTCTGCCTCACATCATGGCCGGACGATTCGCTTATTTTCCCAACTGTAGCACAGGGACGTGTCTAGCACAGCGCTTGACTAAAAAGCACCAGAGTCCTTTCCCCTCAGGAGTCTGCTTCTGAACCTCCTGTGATTCTGGGGGGCCGTGTGGGGCTCACGAGTGCTTTTCCCATACAATTTCTTGGATCCTCTTTGGAACAGGAGACGATTGCCATTTCTTCCTCTTTGAGCGTGAGTGTTGACTTCCTGACCTGCTTTGACCAGTGAAATAGGCAAGGAAGTGACAGAAGTTTCTGCATGGCCGGCTGCCCGTCAAGGGCCCTTACCTACCTCATCACAGGGGCCTAAACTGACTAATCTGATTCCCCGTCTCCCCCCGAGCTCATTGAGACCTGGGCCCCCGCAGGGACCAATCTGTGTCCATTCTCTTCCTTTCTGAGCTCCTAGGAGGGAAATGCCATGTAGGCTTAGAGTACCAACACCTTCTTGCCTATCACTTGAAGAAAGTGTGCCTAAGAGAGAAAACATCACAGAGAAAAGCAGAATCAAGACATGAAGGGAGGGGGCAGGTTTTGGATGATGTAGTTTTAGTGTCTGGACTTAGAAATCTGTACATCAGGACTCTGTGTGTGTGTGCGTGTGTGTGTGTGTGTGTGAGAGAGAGAGATATACTCTCTTTTGTGTTTAAATGTCAGAACTGGGTTTCTTATTCTCATACGGGCATTAATTTCCATCTCCCTCCAGCCCCCACCAGTGTTTTTAAGTCTAGAGACCAGAAGCCTGTAAGAATCTCCTAGTTGCCTCTAGAAATTACCAATTTCATCTATCCTTATTGTCTTAAGTATTTCCAATGATTGAAAGCTTTTGCAGAATGCATTGCTGAATCTAAGCTCTAACGGACATTACTCCACCCCTGCTGGTCCTCATGTCTCCCCAAGGCTCTGCCGGGACCGAGTGTGCTGCTCGTCAGACACCAGAGCCTCCTGTACACATTGTCCTGTCCATCCTCCTGCCCCATTCACCTGGAATGTTCAGCACCCTCGACTCCCTTAAGAGAACTCACACCTGTTCTTCCAGACTCAAAGCAAAAGCCAAATTTTCCATAAGCTTCTTTTGGTTACTGATCTTGACATTGGGAAATGACATTGATCTACCATCAGTTGCAGAAATACCTTGATGCATTAGAAGGAAGTAAAATCTACGTTTCTGGATCCCTGATTTGCATTTACGTCCCCGTTGGTTAAGATTGAGGAATATCACGCAGCCTCTTCTATTCTGCAGACTTGTTGAGAAAATCAGCAAGAGTTAATGTGTAAGAACAACCCATGTAGACTGAGACAAACTTCTAGTAAGACTCTTCTGTCACTGGGTTGTTTTGGGGTTGTGTGTGCATTATTTCTTATAGGTTGTAACTCCTCCAAGGACAGACTGAGGTGGGTACATCATTAACGTGCTTTGCACAGTGGCGTCTTGGACACAGAAGGGCTTTAATACCCTCTTCTGCATCAATAAACTAATCATAGAAAAATATGATTAAAAGATAGCTATTCCAACAGCATTATACAGTATAGATTTAAGGAATTGGAATCACTAGATAAGGTTCAATTCCGATGAGAGTTTATAGAACTTTCGTAATCTTTAGGAAAATGGTATCTTTAGCAAAATCAATGTAAAACGTTTCTGTGCTTTAAAGTAACCATATCAGAACATGTTTTGATACTGTTTCTTTGATTTCTGTCACCTTATTTTTCCCCCCTGCATTCAAGGTAGTGCTACTGGCATGAACTAAGGCTATTTTTCTTCATAAGATGAAAAAAGGACAAAAATTATATTCATAACCCTATTCATAACTCATGGCTGTATTATATTCATAACTCTATTCTGATAACTGCTTGGTATTTCAGACTGTGCTGCATTGGGGCATACTCCTCTCTTCTTTCTCTTTCAAGAATAAAATCATGGGGGTGCCTGGGTGTCTCAGTTGGTTAAGTATCTGCCTTCAGCTCAGGTCATGATCCCAGGGTCCTGGGATCGAGTCCTGTGTGGGATTCCCTGCTTAGCAGAGAGTCTGCTTCTCTCTCTCCCTGCGCTCCCCCTGCTTGTTGCTCTCTCTCTCTCTCTGTCAAATAAAAGAAATAAATACAATCTTTAACAAAAACGAATAAAATCTATGGCGTTTGGATTCTCTGCTCTTTGGAGAAAAATAGAAGCCTTGGGGTATATTTTCTTGGCCGTATAATTATTTATATCATCTATGAGCTCCTCAATCACAGGAAAGTTCTGGCTGCAGCTGCAAACGTCTCCTTTTCTCCTACTAGACAGAAGCACATGCTGTACCTCTTTACCGAGAGTTATAAAACTCTTGGGCATCTGATAGGACTCCAGATGACTTGTGTTTGTCCCTAATGCTTGAATGAAATGAACCAAGTACTGAAGTTGGCATTGCCTTTTGGGCGAGTCTAGGCATAGTCCTCTCATTCCACCCTTGAGGAAGGAAGCCACGGCAAGAGTGGCAAAGTGACTTTCCAGGTCACAGACCCCACCGGTGCAGAGTCAGGGCTGGGACCCCCATCTTCTCACATGTAGCATCCTGGGATGGGGTCTCCCGAGTGTGTATTTGTTCTAGCACATGGAGCAGCCTGTGTGTGAGGATCCATGTGAGCTGTCTCCTCCCACTGTCACCAAGGTCCCAAGATGCTCCCCTCTCTGTTCAGTCAGGCAGAGGGCATGGAGTGCCCCAAGCCACATGAAGCCACAGATACTTTTGACCTGTGCTCTGCACTGTCTTTATTCTCATTCTCGTTGCCTATAGACAAGGCCAATTTTCTGTTTAGGTTAAGGAGATGTATCAATACACCTCTCTCCTTGGGGTCATTGCTAGTTCATGGGACTCTGCTGCACCTGATGTGGGTTTGGAGTATTCTAGAGAACCCACTGGAGTGCTGAAATAAAGAGCATGCCATCAATAAAAACCAGTAGAGTGGGCAAAGTATATTTTATCAACAAAGGGGAGAGCAGATTTATAGTGCACAATTGTGTATTACGGAAAATAAAAATAGCTTTTTTTTCCATGTTCTGGAAAATTTTACTTCTTAATTACAAGGGAAGTGTTCATAGTCTGCTATTATCCCGGTGAGCATAGGGATAGAGATTAAAAGCATCTGCAAGGATCCTGGAACTAATTATTTTACATTTGAGAAGCCACCATGGAGAGTCTTCCAGAAGCAAAGCATGGTCACGGGGGATGTTTGGGACCTGAGGTGATCACAGACTCTGCCCTCCAGGAGCTCCTAATTCATTAGGTGTTTATGTAAGAATGCACGAGAGACTTTGACAAGTTCCAAAAGAGCAGTACAAGTGGTGACTGAATCCAGAGGAAGGAGCGGCCAGCTTTGCATTGGGTGTGCAGAAGGAAAGAGGAAAGACCCTTTTTTCATGTTTTTTGATTTCAGCAAAGTGGCATGAGCAGCGTATCAGAAGGGATTAAATACACCCGAGACTCATGTCGGGAAGAGTGTTTCCCCTGAGCATTCCAGTGTCACCATTCTAGAAAGCCATCGCTTCGCTCAATACGGACTCTTCTCATATTGCAGGTTGTGTGTGACCCTGTGCTTTAGAATGTTTCCAAGTAAATAAACATTAATTTTTAAAATTAGGGAGTCCACCTTACTTTAGTTGATCTAAGGAATTTTCAAAGCTTATGAAAGTTTTAAAGTGATGTTATCTGAGGTTGGGTCTTAAGCAGTACCTTTGATCTCAGTCTCTGCACTTTCATAGGTCCCCCAAGTCAACTTCTTCCAAGCTCCTTTGTTGATTTTTACCCCGTTTTCATTGGGAACACCACCATGTTAGATCTAAGGACTGATATTCGTGCAGATGTGAGAAAAATCAGAGAGCTCACTGAAGAGGAGGCACAAGGCAGCCTTAGCCCATAGATTACTTTTACTTTCTGTTTAATAAATACGTGTTTTTTCTCTTTCAAACCCTGTTTTTGTGACAGGAAGTACTTTATCCATCATACCTACCATGGTTTATGACACACATAGATTAAAAATGAATAAATGAATGGAGTAGGTGGGAGAATGTGTATCATTTCCACTTTTAATAATGAACCACTCAATCATATTACAAACATTCCTAACCCCATAGTACTTGAATATGCACCAAATACAGGTTGGTGTTTTGTGACAACTGCATATTGCACGAACAGGACTGAATTGACCTTGATGGCACTGGGAGGGGGCCATGTCCAGACTTTTGTAAATAGTTATGATATTTGAAATCTAGTGACTTTTGTTTAATTGAAGGCAAAGGCGACGGGTAACAGAAAGCCCGGGTGAAAATTTAGAGGCACGGAAAACCTGAATTCGTGTGTCAAGGAAGGAAGGACAAGGTCACATCAAAGCACATATCTCTGATGGGATTGCTTGTGAAGAATGGGTGTTTCTCTGCACACCCAACAGCATACAATCATTCACAATAGGAAGGACACTCTTAGGTATTGGGGAGAACTTTTCAGTACACATTTCAGGAATTAAATGTTCAGGCTTCGTTAACACCGAGGGCATGTTGGTTCTCACTCCATCTTCATCACCCTGATTAGACACCCTAGGTGTTCAGCCAGATCGTATTTTATATCACTGTTTCTAGCAAATGATGATATAGTGAAATTAAATTGGCCTCCCAGAACCCATGAGAACCCTAATTTCAGCACAGACCTAAAATTTACCCCCTGAAGTCTACTTGGAAAGGGTCCGTGTCTCATTCATCTGTGAAAATGCATACTTGACAGCGCAGCTCAAGTGAGGCCATCAAATCTTCATGATACATGAAGTCAGCGGGTTAGAGAGAAATCTGCGTCTAATGGAAACAACACAAAGATGTAGCCAGGAAAAGCAGCTTAGGCGTAGCAACATAAAATAATTTGTGATCATCTCGTCAATTAGTATCATTTATTTCGTAACCTTGGTTGCAGGCAAAAGAGCATAACGACAAAATTGCACAATGACTCCCATAACATTCATTTATTCACAGAAATAGTATAAACCAAGGAGCAGACGCTAAGATGGCGGTGGGCAGAAAAATGTCCCCTTTTTCGAAGACATTCACATTGTAATCTGTAGTGTGGGTGCATGAATATGTTATGACCCATGGCAAAGGGGAACTAGGGTGGCAGCTGGACTTAAGTTTGCTCATCACATGACCTTAAAATAAAGGGATCCTGGATTCTTTGGGGGGGGGTGTCCAATGAAATCGCATGCATCCTCAAATGTGGAAGGTGGAGGCAGAAGGGAAGGTCAGGGTCAGAGAGAGATTTGAAAATGCTATTCTGCCGGCTTTAATGGTGGCGGAAGGGTCCTCAAGCCAAGGAACACAGACAGCCTCTGGAATCTGGAAGAGGCAAGAGACAGATTCTCCCCTCGAGTCTCTAGAAGGCAGGTTGTTCCGTTGACACCTCGATTCAATTCAGAGGCCCATTCTGGACTTCTGACCTCTAGAACTACAAGATAACAAATTGGTATTGTTTCTGGCCACTAAGGTTGTGGAAATTTGTTGTATAACAGCACTGGGAAATGGATATAAGGATTCATACAACTGTAGAATATGTATACAATAGTACCTTCAAATAAATTAAATGAGGGGCAGATAAGAGTGAACTTTCAAACGTAACTTCTGATTTCTAGTCAACACTGAAGACCTGGGACTGGGTCTAGAAGAGAGGTGTCCATTCTTTTCTGGAGGGGAGACAGTGTGGGTGTCAGTGGGACACAGCAGCGGGGCTCCCACAGATAACTTACAGAAGTGAAGGCTTGTGAGCCTTAGGCAGATGCTTAACTGACTGAGCTACGCAGGAAACCCAAGAGGATAGCATTTAACCAGGAAGTGTATGTGGTCATTTCATTTCTATTTCTACCTAGCTGTGTGATCTATGTACATGTATTTTTTTTTTTTCTTTTAAGTTGGCTCCATGGCCAGCACGGAGCCCAACACAGGGCTCAATGCAGGGCTCAAACTCAGGACTCGGAGATCGAGACCTGAGCTGGGATCAAGAGTCAGACACTTAACCCACTAAGCCACGCAGGCATCCCCTATTTTTACTTAGCTGTGTGACCTAAACCAGTGGAACAAATCCTTCGTTATTTGCACCTTCTCATGCTAATGAAACTACGAGTTTCTTACTTATGCCACCTGGAAGTAGTCCGTCTGTATGCATGTTTGCTGGAAAATATACAACATAACAACCGCGTGGGGTGAGAATCATGAAACCTCAATTTTTTCCTCTGTAGCTGCTGCTGTGCTGTATACTTTCTCTTCCAACTATCTTGACTGCACTCAACATACACCAGCCAGTCTACGTTTTTACTTATCAAAATGTCCTTTCCAAATGAAAAGAAAAATTAACATGCACCTGGTTTTATGCTATGTTTCCCCCTCTACTCAGTGAAAGCTCTTGAGCTTATGGGCTAAGCCTGAGCTACTGCACCCTCTGAGTGTTTAGAGTAACACGGAGGGCATGGCAGATAACAGAATAAATTGGCTTATCCAGGGCCAGCAGCTCTAGCACCAGGGGAATACTTGCCACTGGATAGGTATTTGGAGCAATTCCACCATTTTAAAGTTTGCTGCTTAACGCTTCTGAAGTTTTACTTTAAATGGGGAATCAGTAAGCATTTGTGTAGTATTTTGCCAGTGGAGAAGTTATCATTTTCATATAGCAGAATTGCAAAAAAGACTTTCCCCCTATAACCTACCAAGATGCAGAGGCAAAAACTAAAGTATATTAAATTTCTCCATTCCATTTAATTCAAATTTACACATCGATAATTAATATTAACATTGACTTTAAGTAACCATATTTGAGAGAAGAAACAAGAGTTTTGAATGACTAAGTTATAATTTTTCAGCTTTAAGAAATAGAAATCAACTCTGGCTAAATGAAGGACAGAGGAGTTTTTCTTTTTTCTTTTCTTTCTTTCTTTCTTTTTTTAATAAAGCTATGATTTAGACAATGAAATGAAAGAGGAAACGGAACTGGCAGGTTTAGTATCTTCAGAGACCTCCCTGGGATGTGCTGACTTTAAGCATCCTTCTGCTCCACATCACCATTGCAAGGTAAGGGGGTGATGGGTGGTGGGTGGCAAAAATCCAAATGTTCTTTACGGTAAGTGGTCAGATTGCAACAGAGAAAAGAATGAGCATGAAAACAATTCAGAGCCACACGTTTTTACTTTGGAAAGTAACTTTCCATGAAATCATCATGAATTTTAGTATCAAAAGACATTTTAAAAAGAAATTACATTCTGTTCAACAATGTAGTTATTTATTCTGCCCCAAAAGCAACAAGAAAATGGTAGATAAGAGACATTGCACATTTTTATGGCTCTGAGATAAAGAACGTTTAAACTACTGTACCTTGTGATATTTATTCAAATTGGCTTCCATGAGACAGATAGCATGTAGACCAAGAACTGCTTTAAGAGTCATAAAGAAAAGGGAAGGATGCCTGGCAACAAAGAAGTTATAGAACAGGACCCAGTGGCAGCTATTTTGTCTTTTGAAATGTCTGGCTTTATTTAGAATCTTATGGATTAATCTGGGGGAGGTAATAACATGTAAGGAAAATTAATAGGAAGCCTGTCATAAGAAATAAGTATCACTTTACTATATTTCAATGAAAAAAATAAAGTGCATTCTCCTGTAAAAAAAAAAAAAAGAGTATTAGAGTGGAAAGAATCTTAAAAGATAAGAGTCTAATAGTCCATGTTAATACTTAAAATCAGAGAAGAGCAGCTTTGGAGGCAGAATATGAAGAGTAGATTGAATGCCAGAATCTCATCTTCCTTGTTTATTTTAACACCCAGATCCCAGAACAGTTGTCACATTGTAAGCATACAATAAAAAAAAAATGCACTGAAAATGAATAAAATAATCAAGGAAGATCACTGAACCACAAAATGTTAGAGATCCAAGGGTGATATTCTGGTCCCATTTCTAAAACTAGCTCTATGATATTGCAACCTTGAACAATTCCAAGACTAGTTGTTAGACAAAGAAGTTGAGTTAGATCACTTCCCAAGTCTTTTTCAGAGAAGTTTAGTAAATAAACAGAAGAATCATTGTACCTCAGGAGTTCTCCAGCAGTTCTCCTAAATACACATGTCCTCAGGCCCTGATAAGTTCAAAGCAAGCTTTAAAAGCTGGGAGAACATAAAACCTTCTCTCCCCTTCTCCATCCACATGGTCCCAATTTCGTGCCTTCCACTCTTTACTGTAGTAAAGAGTAATATGTTAATGGATGAGAGTTTGAATCAAGGATCCTTCAACAGTAGACCTTTGTAAGTTAAAAGTGGGTGATGTGCACTAGAGGTAAGGGAAGCAAGGGCAAAAATAAACTATTGGGACTTCGTCAAGATAAAAAGCTTTTGCACAGCAAAGGAAACAGTCAACAAAACCAAAAGACAACTGACAGAATGGCAGAAGGTATTTGCAAATGATATATCAGATAAAGGGCTAGTATCCAAAATCTGTAAAGAACTTATCAAACTCAATACTGAAAGAACAAATAATCCAATCAGGAAATGGACAGAAGACATGAACAGACATTTCTGCAAAGAAGACATCCCAATGGCCAATAGACACATGAAAAAGTGATCAGCATCACTCGGCATCAGAGAAATACAAATCAAAACCTCAATGAGATACCACCTCACACCAGTCAGAATGCTTAAATTAACAAGACAGGAAATGACAGGTGTTGGTGAGGATGTGGAGAAAGGGGAACCCTCCTCCAGTGTTGGTGGAAATGCAAGCTGGTGCAGCCACTCAGAAACAGTGTAGATGTTCCTCAAAAAGTTAAAAATAGAGTTACCCTATGACCCAGCAATTTCACTACTGGGTATTTACCCCAAAGATATAAATGTATTGATCCGAATGGACACATGTACCCAAATGTTTATACCAGCAATATCAACAATAGCCAAACTATGGAAAGAGCCTAGATGTCCATCAACAGACAAATGGATAAAGAAGATTTGGTATATATATCAAATTTGGTATATATATCTATAGATAGATAGATAGATAGATAGATAAAGAAGATTTGATATATATACCAAATCTTCTTTATCTATCTATCTATCTATAATAGAATACTATGCAGCCATCAAAAATCCGTGAAATCTTGTCATTAGCAGTTATGTGGATGGAACTAGAGGATATCATGCTAAGTGAAATTAGTCAATCAGAGAAAGACAATTATCATATGATCTCACTGATATGAGGAATTTGAGAAACAAGACAGAGGATCATGGGGGAGGGAGGGAAAAATGAAACAAGATGAAACCAGAAAGAGAGACAAACCATAAGAGACTCTTAATCTCAGGAAACAAACTGAGGGTTGATGGAGGGGAGAAGGGTGGGAGGGATGGGGTGGCTGGGTGATGGACATTGGGGAGGGTATGTGCTATGGTGAGTGCTGTGAATTTTGTAAGACTGATGAATCACAGACCTGTACCCCTGAAACAAATCATACATTAGATGTTAATGAAAAAAAAAAAAAAAGTGGGTGATGTGGGCACTCTGGGTAGAGGGCTGTGTCCAGAAGATCTGTGTAAGAAAATCTCATGGCTCTCCTGAGTGTGTTTATGTCTTCATTTATCCCTAAATCTGCAGGGCATGAAGTCTTTGTTAACCACATTTTTCCTTGAATATGGGTCACATTTTCCTATTTCTTTGTGTATCTAGTAATTTTGGATCATTTCTTGGTCATTGTGACTAATAGGACGTAGACACTCTCCTGTTATGTTCCTCTGAGAGGTGTTGAGTTGTTGTTGTTGTTGCTGTTTTTGGAGGCAGTTGGACTCAAAACCCCAAACCCTGCCTCCTCAGAGTGGGCAGCAACCAAAATCTCTGTTGAGATCTGCAACTTTAGCTGTGCTGCCTGTGGTCTGCCTGCACTCAAGTGGTTCTGGACCAGCAAGAGCTTTGCGTAGAGTTTGTATCCCGATTCTAGGGCGCCCATCTGCAAACCTCCTTTCGGTCATTTTTCCTCATAACTTTTAGCTCCTGTAGTTGCTCCAAACTCAGTCCTCTGTTTCCCCAAGCCCATAATACAGCGGGTGTCGATGAGAGTTTCAGCCCCTTGATGGGCTGCTGGTTGAGGCCTGCTCTCTGGTGAAAAGCTACAAAAAAAGGGGCAACTTGCACTCCATACAATACTATTCTCTTTTCCCACATGCCCAGGCCTCTAGCATTTGCCTTCTTTTGGCCAGTATCTAGTTTTCTTAAGGTGTTATTTTTATATTTTGTGCAGAGTTTATGTGGAAATCTTCAAGAGGGTTGGTCCAGTCGAGGTATTTGGCCATTACCAGAAGAGAAACTGCTGAGGCACATCAGGGATAATTATTTCAGCATCCAAATGAAGTACAAGTCTGTAGGGGTAGCAGGGAAAGTTTCTTTTCCCTCTCCAAATGGAGATGGGCCTATGGTTTGTGTATTCGTAGTGCTCAGATCAAGCCTCCTATTAGTGGGGTTTTGTCCTGTTACAAATAGAAAATAAGACCAAGAAGAAGAAATTGCTGTGAGAACCAGGATTCCATGGTCCCTGGGACAGAAATTCCCTGGGGAGTTCCATCCTGGTCCGGAAGGTTTATACAAATGAGATCATGGAAGTGGTGTAGCTATCCAAAGCGAGAAAAAGTGGAAGAGTCATCTCTTGATGTAACATGCCTGGTGTTACCCCTTGTGCCTCCCAGGCGTACAGACTTACAAGGGTCATCTGAAAAGTCACCTTTTCATGGGCTTCCCTAATTGTGCTTAGAATTGAAGCATCTGGTTTTGAGACTTCTTTTAAATATTTTTTAAGTGTTTTTTTTTTTTTTAATTTATTTGAGAGAGCTAGAGAGAGAGCATATGTAGGCAGAGCAGAAGGCAGAGGGAGAGGGAGAAGCAGTCCCTCTACTGAGCAGGGAGCCTGATGCAGGGCTCGATCCCAGGACCCAGGGATCATGACCTGAGCCGAAGGCAGCCTCTTAACTGACTGAGCCACCCCCGCGTTCCTGGTTTTGAGACTTCTACTAAGCAATGATTGTCTACATTTTCTTTTTCTCTCTCAGAGTAAAAACAAAAACAAAAACACCAAAAAATCAAAACAAAAAACCCCACTTTGTATTAGGGAGTCAATCCCCTACCTCTGCTTCTCACAGAGTCACAGGGGACCACAGATGAGTTCAGGTCGGCAAGATGTGAAACATAGAATGAGCCTCTAGTTATCAGCCATATAACTTTTAGGCTGAACAGGACATCTTTTGGCACTAATAATAATTACCCCAGGACAACTGATATACATTGGGAATGTCTTGAACGAACGTGACATGTGACCCCCACTGATTTGGTTCATGTCGGTTTCTCCTCTCCCACCCTCCACTGAAGCAGGCTGGGCCCCTCAACTCAGTGTGTTTAGCACCTCCCCGGAGCAGCTCTGGTTGGTGGCCCTGCCTCTACAGAGGTGCGGAGAACTTCATTCGCTTATCTCGGCCATGCCCTGGCCTTCTGTGAACCCGACGTCTGCCCAGATCTCCTGGCCTTCTTCCTGTGACTGTTCCCTCTGCAAGACTGACAAGAATTTCCCCCCAGAATGCAGCTTTTACTCATTTCTAGGATCAAGAAGACTGAACACTTGAATCTAATGCAATCCTACCTTTTAAAAATTTCGCCCCTAATCATTTACTCGGGACAATGGCACATATTCATGTCTCTGTCATATAATGTGAAAAAACATGAACCCAAGGCACAGAAAACGGAAGTGAAATTAAATCTATCATCTCTAGGATTCCCATGGGGTAGTTATGTGAGCAACCGGGGACCACTGAGTTTCCCAATTACGGATCTACACTTCCATCACATCCTAATATTCTCCAGGACCATTAAATAGAGTCCTCAGTCATCTTTATAGGGCCAGAATATCTTACAATTTAAGCAAAGAAAAAATTATTCTGTAATTTTATTCTGCAAACACATTGCAAAATGGAATCCAATGTTGTAGTTGTTTGCATACATTCTTTTTTTTTTTTTAATTTTTTATTTATTTTCAGCGTAACAGTATTCATTGTTTTTTCACCACACCCAGTGCTCCATGCAATCTGTGCCCTCCCTAATACCCACCACCTGGTTCCCCCACCCTCCCACCCCGCCCCTTCAAAACCCTCAGGTTGTTTTTCAGAGTCCATAGTCTCTCATGGTTCACCTCCCCTTCCAATTTCCCTCAACTCCCTTCTCCTCTCCATCTACCCTTGTCCTCTATATTATTTGTTATGCTCCACCAATAAGTGAAACCATATGATACTTGACTTTCTCTGTTTGACTTATTTCACTCAGCATAATCTCTTCCAGTCCTGTCCATGTTGCTACAAAAGTTGGGTATTCGTCCTTTCTGATGGAGGCATAATACTCCATAGTGTATATGGACCACATCTTCCTTATCCATTCATCCGTTGAAGGGCATCTTGGTTCTTTCCCCAGTTTGGAGACCGTGGCCATTGCTGCTATAAACATTGGGGTACAGATGGCCCTTCTTTTCACTACATCTGTATCTTTGGGGTAAATACCCAGCAGTGCAATTGCAGGGTCATAGGGAAGATCTATTTTTAATTTCCCGAGGAATCTCCACACTGTTCTCCAAAGTGGCTGCACCAGTTTGCATTCCCACCAACAGTGTAAGAGGGTTCCCCTTTCTCCACATCCTCTCCAACACACGTTGTTTCCTGTCTTGCTAATTTTGGCCATTCTAACTGGTGTAAGGTGGTATCGCAATGTGGTTTTGATTTGAATCTCCCTGATGGCTAGTGATGATGAACATTTTTTCATGTGTCTGGTAGCCATTTGTATGTCTTCATTGGAGAAGTGTCTGTTCATATCTTCTGCCCATTTTTTGATATGATTATCTGTTTTGTGTGTGTTGAGTTTGAGGAGTTCTTTATAGATCCTGGATATCAACCTTTTATCTGTACTGTCATTTGCAAATATCTTCTCCCATTCCGTGGGTTGCCTCTTTGTTTTGATGACTGTTTCTTTTGCTGTGCAGAAGCTTTTTATCTTGATGAAGTCCCAGAAGTTCATCTTTGCCTTTATTTCCTTCGCCTTTGGAGACATATCTTGAAAGAAGTTGCTATGGCTGATATCAAAGAGGTTACTCCCTATGTTCTCCTCGAGGATTCTGATGGATTCCTGTCTCACGTTGAGGTCTTTTATCCATTTCGAGTTCACTGATGAATATGGATGCTAAGATTCTCAACAAGATCCTAGCAAACAGGATCCAACACCACATTAAAAAGATTATCCACCATGACCAGGTAGGATTCATCCCTGGGTTACAAGGATGGTTCAACATTCGCAAATCAATCAATGTGATAGAACAAATCAATAAGAGAAGAGAGAAGAACCACATGATCCTCTCCATTGATGCAGAAAAAGCTTTTGACAAAATCCAGCATCCGTTCCTGATTAAAACGCTTCAAAGTATAGGGATAGAGGGAACATTCCTGAACTTCATCAAATCTATCTATGAAAAACCCACAGCAAATATCATCCTCAATGGGAAAAAGCTTGCAGCCTTCCCATTGAGATCAGGAACACGACAAGGATGCCCACTCTCACCACTCTTGTTCAACATAGTATTAGAAGTCCTAGCAACAGCAATCAGACAACAAAGAGAAATAAAAGGTATCCAAATTGGCAAGGAAGAAGTCAAACTCTCTCTCTTCGCAGATGACATGATTCTTTATATGGAAAACCCGAAAGACTCCACCTCCAAACTACTAGAACTCATACAGCAATTCAGTAATGTAGCAGGATACAAAGTCAATGTCCAGAAATCAGTGGCTTTCTTATACACTAACAATGAAAATACAGAAAGGCAAATTAGAGAATCGATTCCATTTACTATAGCACCAAAAACCATAAGATACCTCGGAATAAACCTAACCAAAGAGGTTAAAGATCTGTACTCGAGGAACTACAGAACACTCCTAAAAGAAATTGAAGAAGACACAAAAAGATGGAAGACCATTCCATGCTCTTGGATGGGAAGAATAAACATCGTTAAAATGTCTATACTGCCCAGAGCAATCTATACTTTTAATGCCATTCCAATCAAAATTCCACCAGTATTTTTCAAAGAGCTGGAGCAAATAATACTAAAATTTGTATGGAATCAGAAGAGACCCCGAATTGCTAAGGAAATGTTGAAAAACAAAAATAAAACTGGTGGCATCACGTTACCTGATTTCAAGCTTTACTACAAAGCTGTGATCACCAAGACAGCATGGTACTGGCATAAAAACAGACACATGGACCAGTGGAACAGAGTAGAGAGCCCAGATATGGACCCTCAACTCTATGGTCAAATAATCTTTGACAAAACAGGAAAAAATATCCAGTGGAAAAAAGACAGTCTCTTCAATAAATGGTGCTGGGAAAACTGGACAGCTATATGTAGAAGAATGAAACTTGACCATCCTCTTACACCGTACACAAAGATAAACTCGAAATGGATAAAAGACCTCAACGTGAGACAGGAATCCATCAGAATCCTCGAGGAGTTTGCATACATTCTTAATTTCATCTTGGCTTTTTAACTTTCATTCTGTGGTGGCTACAGACCCACCACAACAGAAAGGAGCACAACACCTTAACCTTTGCAAATGTAAAATCCTTTCACAGTAACAAAATTTAAAAATACGTCTAATTAGAATATTCGTGCCAACCGATTCTTACTCCTCCCTGTTCTGTACTGACCTCCTAGTTATGCTATTTCTCTCAAATTATTTTATCTTTGAATTTTTGCAGATAAGTTTAAAACCTATTTATTCAGAAGAGGCATTAACACGTCTTCAAATTCTTCTTAAGCAGGTGTTCTTTGGACTGAACTTTTAACTGAGGACCTTTTCTCACTTGATTCTACTGCAGACATTAGGATGAGGGCTGCGAGCTCCTGCCGGGAAGGTTTGGCTTGTCCAGTGCACAGCTGGTGACCTGGCGAAAACGCGCAGGTACGGAAGAGGCACTTATTCTCTGCCAGATGTGAGTCCCTCCCCACCATGCCTTATGTCCAGGGACTCACACCTTCAGGTTATCTGTTTGGTTCTGTGGACCTTTCGCTTAACCCTCTGCTGTAGAAGTTCATTTAAGATTCTGAAGAGACAGACACACCGAGAGGGAGGATTTTCTAAAACTATTTGAGCAAACTCTCTAATAGAATTGGACACAAGAACCAGGCAGACTAGCAGATCTGTATCAAGCTACTTCTCAACTTGTAAATCTCACAGTTATTATCAGTGTCACCAGTGAGAATTTGGGAGGCAGGAGCGTGGAGCTGTCCAGAGCTCATGCTTCAGGGTCAAACGACCCAAATCTAATCACTGACTACATCATTTACTCCATAGCTGGACACACATTATGTGAAGAAGACTCGGTATCTTATTCTGTAACATAGGAATCCTTGCAGCATCCTATCGGGATTAAATGCGATTCAATCAAGGAATGAATATTACATGTCAGTGACTGCCAGTGAGTAGTGACAGACTGAATGTACAAGTGGACAGGGGCCACACTACGTATTCAAGTAGAACTCTGAGCCACGATCTGCACAGTTGGCTCAGGAAACTGACCCCCATCTAGGTAGCCAGCCCAGGATGCCAGCCGGCTCCCTGTACGTCAGAATTACCAGAAGTCAGACTGCTGTGTCTAGTGAATAATCTAGGGAGTCAGAAAAATAAGTCCTGTAAAAGTCGGTTCTAAATGGGCAGTTTCCCCAATGTTTGCCCTGTTCCAATTTAGGGCCAGCCAAAGCAAGCCAAAAATAAACTCTAACCAATCACACAGGATGCCTGCTTCTAGTTAGCTCGCCTCCAGCTTGCCCACACCAACAGCTGCAAACCAGGCACCCCCGAGCTATATTCCTCTCCCTCCATAAACCTTGCCACTCCCGTGCCTGCCTTTGAGCCTCTGCCAAACACACATAACGCAGGCCGACTCCCTGGCGATAAAGCGAACTCTGTGTAAATAGCCCGTGCCTTTCCTCTTTGTTTGGTCTTCCTGTCTTTCCTCGGTATCATTCAATAAGTATAGTGAATCATAATAACAAGAGAATAATTGTTCGATTAAACACGAAATCAATAAATCATCAAGTAAAATATCTCCAGAGGACTCAGACTTAATTTTTCTTAATTTTAATGGAATCTTTATTGATAATCTCTTCTTAAATTCATTTTACTTTGCCTAAGCTTGATTTTCCTGGTGAATTATTGATGGACCTTATGTCAGGTTTGCATCCCCAGCTTGTGGCATGCAGCGCTGGTTAACTTGACAGTGATTTGCAATCCTATTCTAAGGTCACAAGGGCCAAAAATTCTAACTCACTGTCAGAGAGAGAGCCACGAGCAGGAGGGGACAGTGGCTTTCGCAGCAGACCGGGTCCTGTCTCTGGCTTCTGCTGATCTTTCAGGCTTGTGACAATGCACCGGAGGAAATTGCCTTGGGCTGTTGAACGTATTCTTCACAAAGCCCCATGGATTTCCTGGCTTAGTCCCCTGTGGTTGCAGACTTGTGTACAAATTGATTCTTTGATGATTCATTCCGGTATTTTTAAGGTATTTTTAATGGGTATTGAATTTGAGCTATTCATGTCTAGATTTCTGATTTCCTTTCTGAATTTTTTCCTCTTATGTGAAGAAAATGCTCTGCTTTTCTCTGCTTTATCAATCCCTTGGATCCTATCTGCTTTTACAATAACTGCTGAAAACCCAATAATTACATTTGTACGGTCAATTCTTAGAGGCCCTTGGTTATCCTACTCATAAACGTTCAGCTGGGCCTCGCCGAGACTTTTCAGAAACATTAAGCAGGTAAAACACAGACACACACATTCCAAAAGATAGGCCGCACCTGGCCTTTTCTCTTCTGCAACCTCCTTGCTCAGAAAGAGACAGAATCTGGATGACCAGATCTCTGACCTCTGACCAACTGTAATGTATAATCCCCAATGGAAAAGATGATCAAAGAACAATTAGGTTATTATGCAATCTGTGACACCAGCCTCTTCCACCTCTAAACCCAGGGGGGAAACAGGAGGAAAAAAATCCCAAGTCTCTGAATGTGGTTTCCATAGTGTCAATTAAATGGGAATAGTTTACAGCAGTAATTTAGTTGAACTGTTGTTCTTAACAATGGGTGGTCTGGCATAGAACTAGTTAGAAGTGGAAATATTGTAGCCTGTAATTTTGCTCTTAATTTCAGCCTTGACAGATGCTAAATCCCAGCAGAGGGAGTCCTGGTCAGTGGGGAGAGAGAAGGCATGTTTTCAGGAACCACAAGAGGTAGTGATGTATTTGAGATACTTAAAGAGAACTATAGCTATGTGTGTCTTTTCATATGATCACAAATACAGGTAAGGAAAAGAGGGGATATGAGGCTCATTTCATTGGTGTTAAGGTTCTGCAACACGAGGGAAACAATAGTGGGAAAGTAGTTATGGGAGAAAGGATCTTAGCACCCATTTCTATACGTGTAAACCACTTAGCCTTACCTTCCGTCACTGAATTACCATCCAAAGACCTAAGATCTGCTGTCATTCGTGGATGGAATACAGGCTGTACTTAAAAAACCAGAAAATTACTTGTCGCCATGAAAACAGGCCTGGTCAAAGTGTTCCAGAAGTTATCAGTGTTTCTAAATATTTGAAAGAGAGAATAAATTGGTTTATTAAGGGACTGTATGCCAAGGCATAGGGAGAAAGCTGAGATCGTGCTCCGAGTGGGACCGAAAAGAGGGAGAGAGTGTTAGAGAAGTAGGAGCAAGGATCTTCTGCCCGACCAGGAGGAGATATGTTTGTTCTGGGATGTCTTCTCCACAGTCGTTTGCAGGATAGAATATGGGTGCCATCCCCCCAGGTTGTATCAGGAACGCCATGCGGAAGAAAGAGTATATATATCGTCAGAGACTGAAAACACGTTTGATTTTCCTGATGGGTAATAATGTGATGACCTAGAACACTTCTTTAAAAACCCAAATTTGTCCACCGTGGACACAGAATAAAAAGCTGAAGAAAATGTCACGAAGAGAAGGACTCTGAAAAGACCACACATTCATTTTTCTACAACTTCAAAATCAGCTATTCGCCAAACCCTGCAGGGAAAGGGCTCCGATGGTCGGAAGCTGTGTGTCACGATACTTGTGCACATTTTACTTTATTTTTTGTTGTAACTGCACTTGACTTGTTTTTCCCCCACACTGGGGCTGGCTTGTGGGATATATGTGTGCTGCAAGGAGGAGTCCTCAAAGGAATAGTTTGTTGTCCACGAGGGCATCATAGAGAGAGAAATCCACATTTAATATAGTTGAAAGAATTCTTCCCCAGACAGAAACCAACTATTTTTTAGAAAAAAACAGAGAAAAGACAGTGTTAAATTTTTCCCAGAAAATTTGTGTAAATGCCCAAATTAGAACTGGCACCTTGGTGGTTTTCCTTATTGTCTCATGGCTGGATCAAATGACTTCCTATGTTGCCCCGTTATTGTAAAATTGTGAGGATCCGTGAACATTGATCATCGAAGCATGAGACGGAGGCCAGTTTTACCTGATTTGTAAATTTGGGCAAATCGCTGCTGGAGTTGATAAAGGCACAACTGGCAGCCCTCTGCTGCTGTTGGAACCGGCTGTCAGAATTCATGAGAAATAAATGAGTTGTCTGTATGCATAGATTGCTTTCTATGCGTTCAATGTTAAATCAGCAGCACAAACTATGTGTCATGGCTGATTGTGCTGCCACCAGGTGAGAACCGCATGGTGGTTCACGATTACCAGGGCCCCATGTGGCTCTTACTGGAAACAGCGTGGCACGCACAGGCGCCATATTGGTCTTCTCTCTTCCTGGACACTCACGGCCCCTTTTCTACGCTGTGGAGTTTGAACACACCACACCTGACTGAGGCATTCTGTGTCCTGCCTCTTCCCTTAGTGTCACAGGCCAAGGGAAAAGAAAAACACACACAATTAAAGCTGAAGGGGTGAAGGTGGACCTTCAATCAACAGCAACAACACAGATTTTTAAGCACAGAAAACACCTGAGAGAAAACTTTAAATCATGTGACTTTGGGGGGACTCTTAAATAACTGATTTATTTAAAAAAGCATTTCAAGGTAGGAAATAACCCTTTGGAGAGTTTAAGCCTTTCAGTAAAGCTGCGAGGAGCTGGTGTTGGAAAGATTGCATCTGGTTGACGTCAACTCAGAAGGAAAGGTAAACAGGACCCCAAGGTCATCTTTATTGATTCCTCTGAAAACAAGGATGAAAGAATGAAAGCAAATAGAGTTGCGACTTTGGAATTTTTCTTGTACAAACTTTCTGAAAAAAGCAATTGTAGGCTTTTAAATTATTACCATTGTCTAAGTGGGCTTTTGTCAAACTATCTGGAAAATTAAAAATGACAAATAATACAACAGCAATCATCTCTACACTAGTGAGTGTCTCAGGGTGGGTTTCCTGAAGCAGACGCTGAGATGAAGTTGAGAAGGAAGACGCTCATCTGAGTGACCACCTGTGAAGGGGAAAGGAAGGATCCAGGATTGGGCAGAGGGGAGGGAGACACGTGATGCCACCTGACTGAGCCTCTGCCCCTGCAGGGAGCCCTGGAGTGGGGTGAACAGGTCTAGTCGTCATGCACCAGGCTGAAGGGGCCACGTGTTCACTGCCTTCCCAGATGTAGGTGCCTGGAGAAGGGCATGGCTGTGGATGAGGCAGCTCCCTGCACCTGAGGTGGACCCCAGAGGACCGAGCTGTAGCAGGTGTCTGCTGAACACATTCTCTGCCTCTGGGCAACAACTTTCCTTGAAGGGAGATATGAGGGGTACATCTTCATGCCCACGGAAGTGATACATGCAATGTTAAAATTTTCAACAGTGTGAATTCCCATTGCCTGATATTAACAAACAATTTAAAAGCAAGTTTGTCCTGAAGATCTACCCCCTGTCTCTCTCTCCCTCTCTCTCTCTCTCTCTCTCACATGCACACACACAAAGTTAAAAATAATAAATTCAGCAAAGTTGCAGTATACAAATCAACACCCAAAATCACTTATATTTCTACATACTAACAATGAAAAATCTGTAAAGGAAATCAAGAAAACAATTTCATTTCCTATAACATCTAAAGATTCCAGCACCCAGTGATTCCAGTGTTGGGGGATGGGGAGGGTTTTTCTCATTCCACCACCAAGTAATTCTCCCACACCAATGGGGTGTCTTATAGTTGAACTCATTTCTGACACTATCTACTCTCTCATCTTTTAGGGCATTTAGAGAATGATAACACTGAAGTCAGGGTTTGGGAAGACTTCCCAGATGACTTTGTAAGAGGCTAGGAGGGACTCTGGACGCCGGGAGGCTAGGAGGTCAGCTACATCTTCAAGGCAGGGGTGGAGAGAGCTAGGGTGAGGACAGCTGTCTGACAAGAGCTAAAAGCAATCCCCTGTTTGGTCCAGATTTCTACATAGCATTGCTTTTTAGCAGTTAGATTATGTAATCATAAAGAAAGAGTAAATGTTAGGTGGTCATGGGCATTGGGGGGCTGGTGAGACAGCTCTGCTGTTCATTTCTGCCCCCTGCCCCCCACCATCCAATACTGCCCCCACCGACGACCAAGAGGAGGAACATACGGACACTCATCAACGTGAGAGGTCCACCCAGGTCAGAGAGGCTCGAAGTATCTCACAGTTCACTGTAAAGTAAGACCACAGCCTCCTTGACTGGAGGACGGATTAAAATCAGTAATTCTGAGCTTCACTGCGAAACGATAAAGTGTCTGGCCTAGAATGAACCTGTAACACACTTAGTCTGAGTAATTTATGTCCCTACTAATGTCTACGCATTCTGAAAGCTGGGACTATGATGATGCTGACATTTCATCAGTGATGATATTTTATTTTTCAGTTGTACCTTCAGTTATTTTCACTTGATTGTGTTTTGAAGGTATAACTCAACAGCAAGATACAGACTAAAATAATATATAATCTGGGTACATTCCATTGGTTAACACAACAAAACTCTTTTCACAGTTTTGTATCCCTTTTAAAGAGTTTACAAGCCAACAAGATGATGACAAGAGAATAGAAAAATAGGCAAAGGATGAAATTTGAATTCAGAAAGTACAAAAATCCAGTACCTATGCAGACAAAGGTTCAGCATCATGGGGATTCATAATGCAAAACTCCGTATCTTCCTTACCATGTTGACCCGCAGAGAAAGGTAATGTCCTGGTGATAGTAAATGTATGGAAATAAGCTCCCTTTTAATAGAAATACAAATTAACACATTTGAAGGTAGTTGGGAATATATTTGGAAAACCCGAAAATTTTGCTTGGTGTTTAACTTACATCATCCTTCTCTGTGTATACAGCAGAATTCCATAGGGAGCAGGTGGCAAACTGGAAAAGCTACTGTCTTATGGGATTCAGGCCAACGCCTTCCCTTGCTCAGTTTCCGGCATGAAAAACTGGGTGGAACGTGATGTCATTTACTTACGGACTTTGTGAATGAATGGGCAGGATCCACCCTCAGGGGCAGATCTGAAAACATGCCCTGGATGTAGCTATAGGTGGATCACGGGTGTTTTATGGACAGGTTTCAGCTGCGTGTTGGGGTGGAGAGAGATGAAGAAATTGAGGAGCGAGTGGGGTGGTGATGAGGAAGCGAGAAAGCAAAAGTAGTAGGATTTTAAGGACGTTTATGGTGGAGAAAAAGAGCCCTGTGAGGAAAAGAGAAGAACATGTAGTGTCCAGGGCTTTATTTTTTTAGAATATTCACGAACAATTCTTAACGTGGATGAGCAGACAAAGAAGATGAGGTTGAAAATTCACTAGAGAGAAGGTAACTGATAGGACAGGGTGCCCAGGTATTGAGAGGTACTGCGGATGAGTCCCGGAAAACCTGGGGGGTAAGGTAGAGAAACAGGATGGGTCACTTGCTTCTGGTTAACGAGGAGGAAGAAGGAAATGATGAATGACAATGCAGGCAGGGAGGCCTCACTGCCGATGCTAATCTGAGATAGGTCAGTGGCTAAGCTCATGGCAGGCTGGAAACAAGAACTATCAAAGACCAAGCAGACCAGGGGATATACTTGGCAGCATTGTCACAGAAAATGGTAGTTGGTTCTAGTTTATAGACTAATGAATTTTTTTTTAAAGATTTTATTTATTTATTTGTTTGACAGAGAGAGAGAGAGAGACAGAGACAGAGAGCACAAGCCGGCAGAGAGGCAGGCAGAGAGAGAGGAGAAAGCAGGCTCCTCGCTGAGCAAGGAGCCCAATGTGGGGCTCGATCCCAGGACCCTGAGATCATGACCTGAGCCGAAGGCAGTGGCTTAACCCACTGAGCCACCCAGGTGCCCCTAGACTAATGAATTCTAAGAGACTGAAGTCTCCTTCCATTCTGGTTTGTTTTAATCTAAAGAAATTTTTCTCCTGAACATTTCTATGTTTAGTGTAAAACACTACCATCTTTCTTATTCACAAAGTTTTGTAATGTTTGTGAATGAAAATACAAAGGAACTCCTGTCTGAATACGATGTGATGTGACTCTCTACTGGTTATTGCTTTTCCAGTTCTCATTTCTTTAAGAAGCAAGTAGAGTTGGATAGAAAGCCCATAGGTTTCATAAACAAATATATAATATACTAAAAAAATTGAACAAATAGAAAAACCAGTAATAATACAATTCAACCCCATTACTTTTGCTTGGAAAGAAAAATGACTGGAAAAGTCATGTTTGATCTGTGTAATTCGATGTCAAAAAACAGTGAGTGGAAAGACAGTTCAAAGTAACAAAGTAAACTGCATTGCTGAATGCCTGGATAAGAATGGGAATGCTTACACACCGCTAAGAAGTATTATAGAATCCATATAACCTCTACTTTTTATTTTACTACAGATAATCATAATTGTTGATTTATGATGATTTGTTTCAGGTGCCAAGGAGACTTACATAAGCTCATGTTTCCAAGTCTTTCTCTGTGGGGCACAAGTCTTTCACTTACTAATTTGTCAGACTTTAAAGGAATTCTGGATACAAAATTTTTGTTGAATATATGTATTAAAAACCACATTTTCTGCTCTGACTTTTCCCTTTGAAATACTCAAAGGAAGTTTATAATTTTCACATATTTGAATTTATCAGTATCTTTTATAGTCAATGTTTACTATCTTCCATTTAGGAAAAGTTAACCTATTCCTAAAGACAAAAAGTATATACACATACACACAAATATCCTTACAAAGAATGCAAAAATAGTAACTCAAAGGGATACATACACCCTGATGTTAATGGCAGCGTTATTTACAACAACCTAACTATGGAAATAGCTCAAGTGTCCATCAACTGATGAATAGATAAAGAAGATGTAGTACACCACCCCCCCCCACACAATGGAATATTACTCAGCCATAAAAAATTGAAATCTTGCCATTTGCAACAACATGGTTGGAGCTAGAGAGTATAATGTTAAGCAAAATAATTCAGAGAAAGACAAATACCATGTGATTTCAGTCATATGTGGAATTTAAGACATAAAAACAAATGAGCAAAGGTGGGGGGAAGAGAGAGATAGAGGCAAACCAAGAATAGACTCTCAAATATGGAGAACACACTGATGGTCACCAGAGAGGAGGTGGGGTGGGTGGGGGAACTAGGTGATGGGGAAGAAGGATTGCACTTGTGATGAGCACCAGGTGATGTATGGAAGTGCCGAATCACTGTATTTAGCTCACTAAAGCGTGAGCTTTGGGACTTGGGCAAAATCACCACCATGTTGGGGCACCTGGGTGGCTCAGTGGATTAAGCCTCTGCCTTCGGCTCAGGTCATGATCTCAGGGCCCTGGGATCGAGCCCCACATCGGGCTCTCTGCTCAGCGGGGAGCCTGCTTCCCTCTCTCTCTCTCTGCCTGCCTCTCTGCGTACTTGTGATCTATCTCTCTCTGTCAAATAAATAAGTAAATTTATAAAAAAAAAAAAAATCACCACCATGTTTTCTTATTTTCCTTATCGGTGAAATAGGACCAGTAACTAGTCTTCCTTTCCCATGGCATTGATGTGTGGATCAAAATAAAAATGAGAAACTGATCAGAACCTTATATAAACCTTCAAGTGTTATAGAAAGGGGATTTATAGCTATGTTTTTCTCCTTACAATTGTGTTGTTCTGCCTAGGGTGCAGAGATATCCATACGAGAAAGCAAAATCAACTATATCCTTGGATAATTTTATGTTATCTATAGAACCAAAGTTACTTAAAATGACCATGTTCCCAGTCCTTAAGATTACCTGAATTTTAGAAGCCCAGAGAGAAGATAAGCTAGTTTGTCATCATTGACCCTAAGCAGAGTAGCTTGGGGTATGGTGGGCTCTGACCAGTCTGAAAACACAAAAGAGGCCACAAGTATCTATACTCCAGGTCTATCTCTCCTTGCTGGAGAGACCCTTAGGGAGGACTCCGGGTCCCAGCCAGGTCATTGCTGAGGCTCTTGAGAAGTTAGAATCATCTCCCTCTGAACCTTAGGGGGATTCATTAGATTATTGGAGAGTAGAAAATCACTTCTCTCTCTAGAAAAAGTTGATTCTTAATTACTTATTACTTTAGCCACATTTCAAGGCTTGGAGAAGAGACTTAATGTGAATATATGACATTATTGGTGTTGTCACTATTAGTCTATTTCACATGGATTTGGCGTAAATAGGATCTTTAATACTAGCAACAGAGAGTGACATTACTGTATCGATGCAATACTGTAAACTATAATTTATTTTTATACGCACATGGGTGAATGAAAGATGCATTATAAAACTAATCAGTCATTTCAGAAATTGAAAAGAAAGGAATTTATGGAAACATTGACTGTGAGAAATCACTTAGAGGGTGAGGAATTACAGACAGCTTATGAGCTCCTTGTGAGAGAAGAAGCTGCCTCCCTTCCTGTCAGCTCCTGAGAACAGAGTATTACGAGACCAGATAAAGCCAAAAGAGAAATATTTTAGAGGGTACTAATAATGAAAAGAAGATGACAGATTGAAATGTGGTGTTGCTTGAAACCTGAAAGTATTGTAACTCCAAATTTCTGCTGGCTGGTATTTTATTGGAAAAGTCTATCTGATTTTATCGATGTATCTAACAGTCTAAAGTTCCTTTCATAACTTCTGTCCTTGGAAAAATGGTCAAAATGTTATTTTTATTGTGTTAAAGTTAAAGTTATGAAAACCTGCCATTTCTTATAAACTGATAAGATACTTCCTATACAGGCAAATGAAAGAAAAAGAAAAAAAAACAGGATATAAAACAGGAGAGAGATAATTAAAATAATTATGGTGACTTAAATCAAAGAAAGAAAATAAAAGCACTTCTGTGAAAGGCACACATAGGGAAACTTTAGAAAAGTTTCAGAGGCAAATAACAACTTACGATATTGAAGCTGAAGTATAATCACAAAGTCTTATTACACTCAATTAGTATAAGAGAAATAAAAGTTAAGCCGCATTGACTTTTTACTATTGAGTTTTCTCTCCCAACCCCAAGCAATTGCTTTGCCTTCATTTCTTGCTGTGAAATTGGTGGAGTGACATTACTTTTCCTGTAAGGAAAAGGAAGAATTATCAAAACATTTCAATTCAGACTTGCCGGTAATTTTCAAAAGTTATTCATCTAGCAAAAACTTTTTTTCAGAAAGATTCATGCTATTTCCTTCTGCTTATACCATTTCCTTCCCCACATAGGGAGGTGATGCTGCTGCCTTTGCTTATTTGAAAAAACCTACCTGGACATTGTACCTGCAAAATATATCTGACTCCAATATATATTTCCTTCTTTCCCTCTGGGTCCAATCTTCCCTCCCCACACCCCAGTGGCCAGGATGTTGTCCTTCCCTCTCTCCTCCTGGCAGTGAGATGCTGACCTTGACTCTCAATCCCCCACCCCATCTTAGAAATGCTTTTTTCATGACTGCTTATTCTTTCTGTTTGCAGAACTCATCATGGTTTATTTATTTACTTCTTTAAATATCTTATTTTTAATTATTTGACACACAGAGAGAGAGCAGGAGGAGCAGCAGGCAGAGGGAGAGGGAGCAGCGGGTTCTTTGCCAAGCAGGGAGCCCAATGTGGAGCTCAATCCCAGGACCCCGGAATCATGACCTGAGCCAAAGGCAGATACCCAACCGACTGAGCCACCCAAGCACCCTGAACTCACCACAGCTTAAAATAATACAAGTATTGGTTTTCTTGTGTGTTTACTATCTGCCTCCCTTGCTTGATGGATGGTTCTTTAAAGTCAGTAACCAAATTCCTCTCATTCATCAAGGTAGACTTTGTGCCCACCACAGGGTCCAGGATCATTTCTCTAAATATTGGTTGAATGAATACATGATCCAGGGTCCTCGGTCACTATAGTCTGAATTCCCACACAAATCCAATGATTCTTTTCTATTAGAATCCAATTTCTTTTTAGATGAATTGCAAAATACTTTGCATATTGTCTTCGAATCCCACAAACATCTGTGAGGTTAAAAGAGATAGTTATTCCCATTTCATAGATGAGGAACCTGAGGTCAGAGATTAAAGAGCTTGTCTTAAGTTCCATAGAAAGTGGCAGACCCTGGTCTCAAGCGCAATTTCTTTGTGGTCAAGTCCAGTAATCTTTGCAGCAGTGACCCATAGTTGAGTAAATACTCAAAGTTTACACCGTCTTTTGGCCCTACCACCAGAAGAATGTTCTGAACACCATAATACACAGACAAGTAAGATTTCCCATTGTGATATCTGCTTCCTAAGTAGTTCCAGCAAATTCTGGTATCCTGGAAGCCTATGAAATCCCTAAGAAAACAAACAAAAAAAATAGTTTTGATTCTCTGCCAGACACTTTGAATACAGTATCACATTTCTCTCAGCAATGAAGAGAGGTGGAATTCTCTCCCTCTAGAAATGAGAAAAACTGACAAAGAAATTATAGAAATTGCCTGTGGTCACACAACTAATAAATATAAGGCTTGGGATTTGAAGTCAGATATCCATGACTTACTCCAATGCTATACTTTCCCCCATGAACAATATACTATTAGATCTCAGTGAGGAACCCTTTGTGACCCCAAACCCACCAATAAAACAAAATATATTGACAGCCTCACAAAGAATTTTCCTGTCACATGAATATCCATATGCACAATCCCCCCTTAGTAATACCTACTAATTTGTAGGCCTTTAACTGCTGATAATTCTTTTTTTTTCCCCCAAAAGATGACCATGAATGTTGGTGAGATGGGAAACAGACTCGAATTAAGGGAAACAGACAGCCTATATTAGTTAGTTTTGGCTGCCATAACAGAACACCACAGACTGGGGGCTTAAACCACACAAGTTAATTTTCTCACAGTTTGGGAGGCCAGAAGTCCAAGATCAATGTGCTTTCAGGGTTGGTTTCTGGTGAGGCCCCTCTCTTTGGCTTGTAGATGGTGCCTTCTCTGTGTGAGGGGTGGGGAGGAGAGAGAGAGAGAGAGTGAGCGAGCTCTCTGGGGTGTTTTCCTCTTGGTATAAGGACACTAGGAATGTTGGCTTAGAGCCCCACCTTTAAGACCCTCCTTTAACTTAATTTACTCCATGAAGTCCTTATCTAACATTGGGTTAAGAATTTAATGTATGAATTTTGTGGAAACGCAATGTAGTCCATGAAAAAGGCCCTCTGGTTTGCTTGCAGTCTTCCTGCTCTGGACTTTCTGTTGGTGCAACAATTACCTTTTGGAGGACTGCCGACATCACTAGAGACTGTCTGTGTTTAGGATAACAGAGGAGAAAGGGGTGCTTTCTGAAAGTTTACATAAATGTAGCTGAGCTTTTGTGAGTTTAAAGTGGACCATGCTTTGAAACTTGAAAATTCTTTCTATACCATCATTTTAGGTGAGGTTAGTGCTGTGTTTACCTCAGAACTGGGGCTCCTCAATGTTGGTGTCATCACATTTGCATTTGCAAATCTGATTAAATGACATCTTTAATCATTGATTTCATTTCGGATACATTCCAGGATTTTTTAAAAAAGATTTTAAAAATGTATTTGTTTGTCAGAGAGAGAGAGAGCACAAGTGAGGCTAACAGCAGACAAAGGGAGAGGGAAAAGCAGATTGTCCCTCTGAGCAGGGATCCCCATGTGAGACTCAATCCCAAGACCCTGGGATCATGACCTGAGCTGAAGGCAGATGCTTAACCAACTGAGCCACCCAGGTGCCCACATTCCAGGATTTTTAAGGATTTTTTTTCTATCTTCATCTGTAATAACCAGTAATTAAAATTAAACTTACTTAAAATGTTTGAGTTAGATTCTTGAGGGGCGCTTGGGTGGCTCAGTTGGTGAAGCACCTGACTCTTGATTTTCGTTCCAGTCATGATCTCAGGGTTGTGGGATTGAGCCCTATGTCGGCTCACCCACAGTGGGGAGTCTGCTTGTCCCTCTCCCTCTACTCCTCAGCCACCCCTCGAATAAATAAATTAATTAATTAATAAATTCTTTAAATTAGATTCCTAAATTTAGACATTGTCTCTTTCTTTCTTTCTTTCTTTCTTTCTTTCTTTCTTTCTTTCTTTCTTTCCTTTCCTTTCTTTTCTTTTTTCTTGAGAAAGAGAGAGAAATTGAGCTGGAAGGGAGAGGGGCACAGGGAGAGAGACCTTTTTTTTTTTTTTAATATTTTATTTATTTGACAGAGAGAGACACAGTAAGAGAGGGAACACAGGCAGGGGAGTGGGAAAGGGAAAAGCAGGCTACTCTCCCCAACCTGAAGCAGGGATCCCAATGTGGGGCTTGAACCCAGGACCCTGGGATCTTGACCTGAGCTGAAGGCAGACTCTTAACGACTGGGTCACCAAGTCACCCCTGAGAGAGACTCTTAAGGAGGCTCCACACCCAGTGCAGAGCCGGATGCTGGGCTGGATCTCACAAACCTGAGATCATGACCTGAGCCAAAATCAAGAGTTGGACGTTTAACTGACTGAACCACCCAGGCATCCCAAGGCTCGTTTAATAACAATTCATTTTTTCAAACCAGTTTGTCACAGTTAACTTCTGGCATTATTTTGAATTTGCACTAAAAAAGTGAGATGATTATTCAAGTATTTTTCCCCATATCAATTTAAAAAAAACATAGTTCTGTGGTGATAGTTAAATTGTTTTTGGCATGGAGCTTCTAAGGGTAGAGAACACCAGTTTTAGGAAGATAATTCTTGTTTCTATATTATCAGTAAATATACTACCTCACTGAATAAATTGTCTTAATTCAATAAGTAATTCTAGAAGGTCACCACATGAGTCACGCACTGTGCTGGTACTGCCAGGGACTCTGGTCCTCGCCCTCACACAGCCTACAGTTGAGTCAGAATAAAAAGGCATGGTCATCTACAACCACAAAACACATTGTAATAGATAATGCTGTAACAGAGGAATCAGGGAGGATGATAATCAATGGGCAGATGGGGATGGTAGTTCTTGCTGTGAGTGAGGCTTCTTCGTGATTCATAAAGTTGGCTGATTCAAAACATGGGTGTTCTCTTGGACTAGTGGGAGCTGGGGAATGGAAGGGCATGAGCCCAGGCATGGTAACAAGTGGGCGAGGGAGTTTTCTGCAGTCTCAGGGGTTCACACAGTGCTGAGAGCTGTAAGCCTGGAAAGGAACTAGAGACAAGTTTGTGAAGGGCTTGGGAAAGTGGTCTGAGAAGTATGAAGACCATGAGGAGCCATCGTTTAGTACAAGGAATGTCAGTCCTGAAATACCCATTGTCCAGAATCCATGCTGGCTAAATGTGACCATCCTTCCCTTGAGGGTCTTACTCTTTAATGTGGGAGATAACCAGACTGGTGGAATTGATATGATAAGCAAATTCTAGAGACATGCGTGGGGTGTTGGGAGAGCCCCAAAGAGAGGTCTCAGCCCAAGGGAGGGCCACAGGAGTCTTTCTTGGTAAAAAAAAAGTGGAGAGTTAGAATACAGTTACTAAAACAAAGAATTGTTATCATCAATAATAGTGTATTTTCTTTTCAAAATCATGTTTCAAAAGGGAACCACAAAGCCTTGAATTTCAATTAGTTTATATTCTTATATCACTTTATTCTAAAATGATATCTGGTGATTTATGGTTCCAATAACTGACTTTCCCTAATTGGAAAAGAAAATATTATTTTTAATCCTTTAGCTCAAAATGTTCTCATCCTAACAAAAATGAGTGATATTCCTCAAGTTGGAATTTACGAATGCCAACTCTATAATTTACTTCTGTTATTAAAAGCCTTTAGAAAGCTTTGCCTTCCAATGGAAAATTTTCAGTCACATTAATAATTCATTGTTTTAAACATTGGATAAAATGAGATAGTCAAGAGCAGAAAATATTCAAATTTACTTACAAAAATTGTGACCAATTCACGCTATTTGGTTTGTTAACTGTTGAATAATTTGTTCATTGTTTTAGAAATCCAGGAGCTAAACTGAAATGCTAAGGCTGTGTATTCAGTCTCAGCAATTAACATGCATTGTTAGATTCCAACCTGGTTTCATGTCCTCCTGCATGAGGAGAATTTAAACCAGGACTTCCTCTTGTGTAGCAATCAGTACACTGAGTGTGAAGTTCACCATGTCACAAGGAAAAGGGGGCCCCGCCATTTGTTGTAAATACACACTAATCTGTCTTGCTTAGTATGTATCTCCAAATTTTAATCGTTTAGTCACTCGTCATGGAGATTTTACTCTTTGTGCGGGAAGATGCTGACTACTGAGAGTAAGACAAAATGCTAAGATAAGAAGACTTTCCTCATGAGCCTCCAATCTACTCAGGGAAATTGGATATTTACAGAACTGTCCATGATCCAGGAGAAAGCAGGTTCCATTACAGAGTCCATACTGGAAAAGAGTCAGGTGAAAGAAAGATTAATTTTGCCTGAAGAGTCCATTATCTTTCAGAAGGAGGAGTGATTGGGTTTGTTCCTGAAAGATGGTGTTAGGGTGAAACAGTTCCCTCCCACTCCTGACATTTCCTTCTCTGGGCAGAGCCTGATGTGTGTAAGCCTCTGGTCTCTGTCCCATTTTCCTCTCTCTGCCTTAGGATTTATCATGTTACTAAGTTGGTGAGTAAGATAAATGTCTGTTGGCTAAGCTCTTCCCGTTCCTTGTCTTGGGAGTGAGCTTACCGGCAGGGAGTGCAGTTCTCCGCTGTGTAAGCTCTGGGTCTTCCCTGGGCGGGGGGCTCCAAGCCCAGGTCCTGCCCAGTTTGTCATTACTCATGATAGGGTGGACTCTGGGATTAATTGTCAGCCCACTTTAACCTTTACTTTTAATCATTTTATCATACTAACTGGCACCAATATGGGCAACATTTAACCTGCATGACCCTCAGTCTCCTCATCTGTAAGTGGGATAAACAGGTTTTCTACCTCCTAGGGATATTGTGCAGGTTAAGGGATATAATTTACGTAAATCATGGGTACAAAACTTGGCTTCCAGAAAGTGGTAGATCAGTCATAGGTACCATCTAAGTTGTTCGTAATGATAGGGATGGCACTCTCCACTCTGCAGCTAGCTCCAAATAGTGTCTGTGGGTCAAGGGCACATAAATCAGGGAAACAGGTATGAAAATTCAGGAGCAAAGAGGGTGAAAATTTGTCCAAGAATGGCAACACTGGAAAGGTGATTTTTTGAGCAAAGACCTGAGAGACACGGGGGACCAAAGCACTACCCTAGTCTCCCCAGAGACTGGGGAGCTTAAATTAAATTCCAGGAATGTATTTTCTCACAGTTCTGGAGGTTAGAAGTCCAAGAGCAGAGTGTTGGCAGGGTCGCTTTCTTCTGAGGCCTCTCTCCTTGACTTGTAGTTGGCCGTCTTCTCTCTGTGTTCTTACACAGCCTTCCCTAAGTGCATGTCAGCGTCCTAATCTCCTCTTCTTATAGGGACACCTGTCATACCGGGTTGGAGTCCACTCTAATGATCTCATTTCTATTCTTTACCTCTTTAACTCCAAATACACTCACTTCTGAGGGACTAGAGATTAGGATTTCAACCTGTAAATTTTGGGGGGTTGGTGTAAAATCCAGCCCATAACAGGCACTAGAGCTAGAAACTGCCCAGTAAGTTCTGGAACCAAGTGATCCTAGCACCCTAGGGCAGAGGAAAGGGTGGGAGGACAAAGGGGGACAAGGGCTGAGAGGCAGAGGTAGGTAAAACCAATATAGTATGGGGCGGGGCAAGGGACTGAAGATATAGAGGGTCTGGCTGAGAGCAAGGAGACCGTCCAGGAGGCTACCTTATCTGATCCCATGCCAGACACAATAGTGCAATAATGTTTGGACCATGGCTTGCAGTGGATTTGGTGAGAAATAGTTACATTCTGGGTATATCTTGGTGACAGAACAGAAAAAAAATGCACTGATGAACTAGATGTGGGATGTGTGAAAGAAAACAATGGCTCTCAGATGAGATGGAAAAGATAGGAGGGGATTGGTGTGGACCTCACAGCGGTGTCTTGAAGATAAAATGGGATTGTGCAAGCTATGTGAGTTTCCTCAGGCTGCTGCAACAAATTCCCACAAACTTAGTGTTTACAAAGAACACGAGTTATTATCTTTCAGTTCTGGAGGGCAGAAGTTCAAATTCAGTGACACCACACTGCCTTAGAGGTGTCAACTGGGCCGTTCGTCTCTGGAGGCTCCAGGGCCGAATCCATTCCCAGACTTTGCCAGCATCCTGAGGCCGTCTGTGTCCTGGGCTTCTGGCCCCTTCCTCCACCTTCAAAGGGCTTCACGCCAACTTCTGCTTGTGTTATCCAATCTCTCTGATCCTGACTCTGGTTTCCCTCTTACGCTGACACTCATGATGACATTGGGATCACCCAAATAATCCAGGATAATCTCTCTAGAGCAAGATCTTTATCTTAAACACATTTGCCAAGTTCTTTTTACCATTTTACATAATGATAAGTTTCAAGGAATAGGCCGTAGTTATTTTTTTTGGGAGTCCACTATTCTACCTTTAACACATATAAAATCCTTAAAACAGTTCCTGCCACATGCTAAGTACTCAATTCTGCTGTTGCTGCCTCCTTGTTATTAAATTGCAAGGGTTACTGTTCTCTCTTTTCCAATAGAATCAGCAAGATTTCTCCAAGACTACCAGGGAAGGGAGTTCATGTTCTCAGTGCCATAGTCTACAGACCTCTACGTGCTCTTCCTGTAACCTAATATCATGCCTCTTAAATTAATATTTAAATATTTAAATATATATTCTCAATGTCACACATCTTAGAATATTGCATTCAGAATTTATAGTAAGCCATAAATGCCACCTCTGAGAAACTACAGTATTTCAAATGTCTATTGAAATATTTGTGCCATTATATCTAATTGTGTGGTTTTTATTTTTCCTCAGTTATGAGAAGTGTCCCTCCATGTCTGAAATGAAATGCATTTAAATCAAGAATTTAATTATAAATGTTTGATAATAACAACATACAAATGGAGTTGCTTGTCAAGTTTGATTTGTAATAGTTTTTCAGGCATAGTAGCTAACAACAATCCAGACTTTGATGGCATTTTGCTAAACTAGAACTTCTCAATTCGGTTCTTACAAATCATTATATTCATGAATTTACAGACTTTTCTGCCAACAAATGCATACTACATGAATGATAATTTAAACAAAACAATGCGTTTTTCCAAAATTATCTTCTCTTGCAACACTCAGAATAAATTTAGTCATTCTGTGATAAACGTGGAAGTAAATATCTTCAAATGGAGCCATTTTGCTTCCATTTTCCTACGGTTTTAAATTCATCAAATGACCATTTCTTTTGTTCCTTTCCAACAGCGAAAATGAATCTCTACAATAAAGACACGCACTCATGCTGGCCAACAGTGTTTTGGCAAAGGATAAGGAGGAAACTCATGCGGTTTGCATGATCGCATTTCTTCTTCAAGATGCCCCCGTGAGGTCCGTACCAATCCCTTCCTGTCTTTTCCATCTCATTCGAGAGCCAGTGTTTTCTTTCACACATCCCACGTCCAGTTCATCAGCGCATTTTTAAATTCTTGTTCTACCACCAAAATATACCCACAATGTGACTATTTCTCACCAAATCCACCACAGGCCATGGTCCAAATATTATTGCACTGTTGTTAAACTGACATGATCTGGTTCAGGTTCATCTAGTGGCTGGAAGTGACTTCAAAGAAAAAACATTAACACCTAAAAGGACTATCGAGAAACCCCCTTCCTCAGTCTTTCTCACCTAAATTAAAAAAAAAGGAGTTGAGTCCTGGTTCCAAGCACAGGCTTTATCATTGGAAGCCCAAGTACTCTCACACCCGTCTTTCTTCTGGCCTCCCACAAAGCGCTCACCAGAAAAACCCAGGAGCGATGGTGTCCTCCTTGGCTGGGACCACATGGCCACCAAGGGGCAGGACTGGAATTGGCCGTGTGCTCAAGCCATGGGGCCAACAACCTCTCCAGCTATGACGAGGTGGCAAACCGTGCTTAAAATCACAAGAAGAAGCCAAGAAAATCCAGCTTCTCTGGTTCATTTACAAAATGATTTGTTTTAACAAAAATGACAGAAGGGACAAGGATGAACTATTTTGATATGAGGATTTCATTTTATGGCTCAGCAACATATACTCCTCTACTCAGAAAAGTATGTCTCCTTCTATTCTGCTGCGTTTAATAAAGATGGTCCTGTTACGCTGTCAAAGAAAAGAGAGAAAATGAATGGGCTGGTTAATCCCTTTGCTGGGGAATAGACGAGGAATGAAAAATCAGCGGCAGAGAGAGGCCCGAAGCTTCTGTGGCAGCTGTGAGAGAGAGCATTACACTGCGCCTCCCTGTCCTCAAGAGACCTTACGCCTGGCCAGTGAGGAAACAAGCGGCTGTGGTTAAGTCACCCTGTGGGCACAGGAGCAGGGAGACCCAGCCGGGGGGGCAGGCTGCACACGGACACAGTAGAGAACTTGTTAGCAGAGAAGTTGAAGGTAACACCCAAAGGTTAAACTGAAGCCAAACTGAGCAGGATCTTGAGGACTAAACTGAGCAGGTGTTAGTTTCTGAAGGATTGTGAGGAAGACAAAAGAGAAGAAAAGGCAGAGAAAAATAGGAGGATAATGATGGAGATCACACACCTACCGCGAGCCACTACAGTTCCGGGTGTAAAAAATGCTATCCAGTTGACCTCCCACAAATCTTGATAAGCATAATTTTATTTCCCTTTTACAGAAAAAGAGACAAGGCTCAAGCACAGTGAAGCGTTTGCCAGTTGGTTGTAGCCAACCTTTTGAATTGCGTTTATGCTTGAATTTTTATACTGCGGGAAGTCGGCGGGTCCAGATTTCAAAGCAGATCCATCCAACTCCAAAATGTGAGCTTCTGCAATTGTACCGTCCTATAGAGAAGTGACTTGATGATATGAATGTTAATAATAATAAACACTGTCACTTATGGTACACACCTGTGTCAGCGACTACTGCCGACATCTCTCATCTTTTCAGTAATGTACAAGTTAAGTGAAATAACATGGATTTTAAGAAATTGACAGTCAAAGAGGTTAAGCAACTTGCCAGAATGATAAAACCATCAAGGCAAAGCATGAAATGTGAATCTGGTCCTGCCTGGCTGCAAAGCCATGAGGTTCGGTTCCCTTCCTTGCATCCTATTGAACTGTCCAAGTGAGCTGTCTCAGGAGCACGTACACACTGGAAATGGTGGGGACTGAAGACATTATCTGACCTAGTTCGTACTAGGATCGACCTCATCTTGACATGATTCTCCTCAGACACAGCAACAAACTCTCCTTCCACGTCTCCCACTCCCTTTCTAGCTCAGAGGAATGTAGCAGAAACTTACCAGCATGAGAATGATTCTCTGAATGTGTGAGGAAGGTGGGAATCCTGGGTGATGGTGGAGTCACAGTTCCAGTTACCAGCAGGGGAAACGATTCTGGTCATCCTAACCAAAGATGAAGCTTACTGGAACCCTCTCATGAGCTCAGAGCAAAAGCTGGAAGACAGGGCTTGGGAACTGGGCAGACATCAGAGTGGGCTGGGCAGCAGTGAGCAGACCAGAGGTCATGCCGTGGGAAGAGTTTGTTACACTATCATCACTGCTCCTGGGCATGATATAATTGCCAACTGGCCCCATCTCTTGAAGTCATTTGCTAAGGGTATAAAGCTCAGGGTGAGAACATTTCATTGGATGCACCTGCCAATCGCTTCAAACAGGTTCACAAAAACATATCCATAACACAGTGTTCCTTCCATAGGTGAAGACGTTTCATTGTTGACTCCTGGAAGATGTGTAACAAGTAGAATAAATTCTTTGGAACCGTGACCAGACCAGAATCAACATATTTGAAGTCTGATTATAAATTATTTATCTACAAATTTTAGTGGCATGCAGATTAGAAGAGGGCTATGCACATACTTCTGTAGGGGACTTCCTATGGCTGGCTTCCAAATGGAATATATTTGAAGTCACGGCCACTCGCTATTAATAGTGCTTTGAGGGAAGTCACTGAAGACTGATATACTATTCTAGATTAATTCAAAGTCATCTGAAAACTTGCCTCCTCATGATGAATCAGACCATGCTGGGAGCATGATAAATTTAATTATAATTGACTTTGTGTGGGTATTGTCAGTCACTTACACATTCATTGAGTCTTGCGGAGTAATTTTTCTTACTGGATTGAATGTTAAAACTGAAGAATGGCCAAAGCACATGCAGGGGAAATAACAAATTTGCCCAAAGCTGGTCCCTGGAACCAGATCTCCCACATAGAGCAAACTTCCCAGATTCAGTCCACTGGGCCCTTTTTTTTTTTTTTTAATTTATTTTTAAAATTTCTTTTCGGTGTTCCAGAATGCATTGCTTATGCAGCACACCTAGTGCTCCATGCAATACGTGCCCTCCATAATACCCACCACCAGGCTCACCCAACCTCCCACCCTCCGCCCCTCCAAAACCCTCAGATTGTTTCTCAGAGTCCACAGTCTCTCATGGTTTGTCTCCCCCTCCAATTTCCCCCAACTCCCTTCTTCTCTCCATCTCCTTTTTTTGATCACTGTACATTTTCTGCTCAGTTAGAACCACCTGAGTCTCTCAGCTTGGAGGATGTATGAGCCTCCAGGAGGATGTTATGTGGTGGCCATTCCAGAAGTTATAAGGAGAGGTCCAACCCTAAGTATACTCAGTAAAGAAGTCAGGAAGCCCCCAGGCTCACTCCTAGATGGGGCAAAAGGCCGCTGGCCTTGGTGCTGATGGACCCCCTGGCTAGGAGGCGTTTCAGGGCATCCAGTCCTTCTGTTTCTCCAGTCCTTGGGCCGCACCCAGCTCCTACCAGGATTGGTTCCCTGAAGATGGAATCACTAGAACCTGAAGCTCCAGGGGTCCTCTTTCACACCTGCAGATAGAAAGGGCTGCTCCTGGGCATGCCGTAAGAGAGCAACAGGCAATGCCTCTGAAGCGAGCAGCAAACCTGTCCTTATACTTCACTGGTCCAGGGGTGCCGCGTTTCCACTCCAGATCCCAACGGTGGCAGTGGGCATGGGCTGCTTTTGGTTGGTTTATTCAGGGAGCACACCTGCCATTAAGAGTGAGTTACTGAGTTAATATTTAAAATAATATTCTGGAGTAATTGGTGTCTGGATTGTAGTAAGGTGTAGTCTAGCATTAATTCAAAATCATCTGAGAACTTACTTGCTCATAATGAATCAGACCAAACTGGAATCATGACAGATTTAATTATAATTAATTTTGTGGGAGTATTCCCATTCATTTACATATTTACTGAGTCCCATGGAATAATTTTTCTAATTTGCATGAATATTACAAATGAGGAGGCACAGAAAGCACAGACCAGAAAAGGGAAATGACAAATTTGTCTATAATTAAAAGCAGGCTGGTCTCTGGGACCAGTTCTCCTACTCAGATAAACTTTCTGGACTTAGTCTACTGGGTACTTTTCTTTATCAATGTATATCATCCACTTTATTAGAAACAATTTGATTCTTTTTCCTATGAAACATTTGGGGGTATTTTCAACCCCATATCTGCAACAGTAAAGAAAGCCCCAGGACTCATGGCCTGGAGATCCAAGGTGCCATTCTCTTCAGTGTTGATGGGTTCCATTGCCCACATGGGCCATGGAGGGTCCAGGCTTTGTGTCTCCCCACAAGGCTGATTCCCTGAGCATGAGAGCTGCTAGGATCTGGGGATTTGGAATTCCTTATTCACACTTGGGATAGAGAGAACAGTTCAGTGCATTTTCCTAGGAGGATGAGAAGGAATTTCCTCTGGAGCCAGAGGTAAACCCACATTGGCCCAAACTGGAACCATTCTGGAACCAATCACAAAAATCAGAGATAGTCTGAATATGATTTGCTTAAATAATTAGGGGTCATCTTTGCAATTAAGAATGTTTTGAGTTAATATTCAAAATAATATTTTAAAGCATATTGCTGTCTGGAGCATACTAAGTGAGCAGATGAAGGCAGGAAAGACATAAAAAAGGAGAGGAGGAAGGAAGGAAGGAAGAAGAGAATGAAGGAGTGAAGTCAGCTGCCCATAAACCGCTTGGGCTGCTTGGGGAGCATTATGTCCAATAAAAATTTAAAGATATCTATATCTATATCTATATCTATATCTATATCTATATCTATATCTATATAGATATATAGATATCTATCTATATAGATATATAGATATATAGATATCTATCTATATAGATATATAAAGATATCTATATCTATATCTATATATCTATATCTATCTATAGATAGATAGATAGATAGATAGATAGATGGATATTTGTATCTTTATATGTGTGTGAAAAAATACCAAGTATTCATTATAGGTTTTTTTGTTTGTTTGTTTGTTTTTGTTTGTTTGTTTGTTTTGGTGGTGTGGGAGTTGTACAAGGAAAGAATGAAGCATCATTATCCCCAACTTCTATGTGAGAACTCAAGTCCTCTTTCTGTTTCTTTTCTCTTTCCTTCCTTCCTTCCTTTCTCTCTTTCCTTCCTCCTTTCTTTCTTTTAAAAAATATTATTTGTTTATTTGTCAGAAAGAGAGCACAACTGGGGGCGGGACTCAGTCTCAGCACCCTGAGATCATGACCTGGGCCTAAGGCAAATGCTTAACTGACTGAGCACCTTCCCCACCAGGTATCCCACCTCTTCCCATTCCTAAAACTCTAAAGTGCTGTCTTCCAGGAGGAGGATGAAGAGGTGGCAGGTGTCTGCTTCAGGCCCATTAAGGAGCCCAGTTCTGCATTTTCCAAAACTGAGATTAGTCACTAGAGTGGAGGCAGCAGCACAGACCCGCAGAGGGGAGCCCTGGAGCAGCCTCCTTTGGCTGATGAGGGCCTCTTTGGATGTTCCATTTTTTCTTGTGTTAGCTTTGTATCAAGGAATTTGTCCATTTCATCTAGACTTCCAAGTTTATTGACATAAAACTTCACATTATTCCCTATTATTCTCTTAATGTGTAGAATACGTGATGAGGACCCTATCCTTCATCTCTGAGACTGGCAATTAGTCCTCTCTATTTTCTTGATCATTCTTGTTAGAGTTTTATCAATTTTATCAATCTTTTCAAGAAACTAACTTTAGTTTCACTATTTTTTCTTAGTTGTCCCTTTTATATTTTAATTATTTATGTGTTTATTATATTTTTTTCTTAGCTTCTACATTCTCTGCATTTAATTTGCTCTTTTATTTCCAGATTCTTGTGGGGGATAATTAATTTTACATGCTGCTCCATTTCTAGTATAGATTTTTAATGCTATAACAATTCCTATATCCATTGCTTTAGTTATATCCCACAAATATAGTATGCTGTATTTTCCCTTTCATTCTAATTTCCTTTGTGACTTCTCCAATCCATGGATTATTTCAGAGTGTGTTACTGCATTTTTAGATACTTGGGATATTTTTCAGGTGTCAGTCTAATTTCTACTTGGATTTGTTGTTGTGATACAATGTACTCTGCATGATTTCAGCACTTTTAAAGTTATCGACACTTGTTTTTAGAATTCTGTGACCATAGCATAGCAAGGATAGGGCAAGAATGGGGAGAGAAATGAAATGATCTCTGTGGAGTGGGGCTGTGACATAAATGGTCATGTGTGTTATTCAGTGGCCATCGGGATTTATCTAATGTCAGGAAGAGAACTGGAAAGATTTTCAATAGAGAATAATAACACGAGCAAATCTATAATAACTTTTAAATTAAATAAAAAATTAAAATACAAGTAAAAAGAACATTTGTAATTAGTGTTAAATTTGAGAACAAGATTGCTTAAAAAATTTGGAATGGCAATCATTTTAAGTTATCGATAGAAATGATGTACACTAGTCTTCAGATTTAAAAGAGAAACAAAACAAAACAAAATCTCCATATTACCTGAACAAATAAGAGGTATTATAAAAAAATTCTTTTTGAAAGCAAATGTCTAAAATAAGCCCAGTATTTAATATAAAAAAAACCCTGTGATGACATTATTATGTGCAATAAACTAAAAATAAAACTATATGTATTTGACTAGGCACCTCATGTTACAGGCAGAATACCAGAAATCCAACCCCTTCCATTCCCCGCCTCAAGATTCCATGAGCTAATCTCTGGAGCCTGTGGACATGATGAGAAATCGTGCTAAGAATATGTTATATGGCAAGGGGATTTTGCAAATGTAATTAGGTTTTCTAATTAGTTGGCCTTCAAATGGGGAGGTTATCCTGAATTAGCTGGATGGGCTAGAATGTCAGAGCTACAAGGTACAAGGAGAGTCTGACAGATGCCACAGGTTTTGAATACGGATGGAACCATAAGCCAAGGAAAGGGGGCAGTCTCCAGAACCTAGAAAATGACCTTGCAGCCCATAGCAGCAGGAGAATGGGGGCCTCAGTTCTATACCTACAAAGAACTGAATGTGGTAGACAGCTTGAATAAGTGTGAAAGTGGGTTCTAGCTCAGAGGATCCAGATAAGAGCCCAGATTGTCTGACACCTGGATTTTGACCCCATGGCCCTGTTGATCCTGCAAAGCTACCTGGACTCCAACTGTAGAAATAGGAGATTGTCAACAGGTGTAGGTTAAGCCATTCATTTTGTAGTAAATTTTAATGCAGCAATAGAAAACTAATACATCTCATTAAGTTAAAAACTTATCATTAGTGGTTAAACCAACCCATGAAGTTGGGAAAGAGCTCCGAGGGAAGAAAGAAAAAATGAACCTCATCTAACGTGTAGATTTGTTTTTCTTCCCTGATGTTCTACTGGTACCGAGTTCACTAGGTATGAATGCTTCCTAGGCAAGGAGCCTGGCGACTCTAGGGTGGGGGAAAGTCCTGCCCCAGGAATGGTGTATGGATTAAAGGGGTGTTTGTAGAGCCATTAAGGATATCAGTCCCATCTTCCTTACAGATTTCCAGGTTTAGATGGACCTTTGGCATTGGGGCACTAGAAGGAGAAGAGATGGCCTCCCTGTTTCCCTAAGGTAGGAAATCAACAGGGGAAAAATCAAAATGGAGTGTAGAAATGTTAACTCTGGATTTAAAGGCAAATGGTACTCCAGTTGAAGGGGAGTAGGAGAAACAGGAAAAGAGAACAGGTAGAGGGATTGGACAGATAGATGCCCAGCAAGGGAGACTTTTTCTTCTTTCTTGGGATCATAATTTTGTTGGAGATATGAGAAGGTAAAATCAATGACTTTTCTAACACAGGTTACCCAAAGATGGAATATTCTTGACATGTCTGGTTTGTGAAGTCTGAGGCTGTCACTTGCAGAATTTCAGTTTAATGTGGCAATGAAACAGAGTAAAATGCTAATGATTTCTGAATAAGGAAAGTTAACATACTCAGGGAGCCTTCTGCAAGGACCAGGGCTTCTAATTCATTTTTTTTTTTTTTACTTATTTCTTTTTTTTTTTTTATTAAATTTTTTATTTATTTTCAGCGTAACAGTATTCATTGTTTTTTTCACCACACCCAGTGCTCCATGCAATCTGTGCCGTCCCTAATACCCACCACCTGGTTCCCCCACCCTCCCACCCCGCCCCTTCAAAACCCTCAGGTTGTTTTTCAGAGTCCATAGTCTCTCATGGTTCACCTCCCCTTCCAATTTCCCTCAACTCCCTTCTCCTCTCCATCTACCCTTGTCCTCTATATTATTTGTTATGCTCCACCAATAAGTGAAACCATATGATACTTGACTTTCTCTGTTTGACTTATTTCACTCAGCATAATCTCTTCCAGTCCTGTCCATGTTGCTACAAAAGTTGGGTATTCGTCCTTTCTGATGGAGGCATAATACTCCATAGTGTATATGGACCACATCTTCCTTATCCATTCATCCGTTGAAGGGCATCTTGGTTCTTTCCACAGTTTGGCGACCGTGGCCATTGCTGCTATAAACATTGGGGTACAGATGGCCCTTCTTTTCACTACATCTGTATCTTTGGGGTAAATACCCAGCAGTGCAATTGCAGGGTCATAGGGAAGATCTATTTTTAATTTCCCGAGGAATCTCCACACTGTTCTCCAAAGTGGCTGCACCAGTTTGCATTCCCACCAACAGTGTAAGAGGGTTCCCCTTTCTCCACATCCTCTCCAACACACGTTGTTTCCTGTCTTGCTAATTTTGGCCATTCTAACTGGTGTAAGGTGGTATCGCAATGTGGTTTTGATTTGAATCTCCCTGATGGCTAGTGATGATGAACATTTTTTCATGTGTCTGGTAGCCATTTGTATGTCTTCATTGGAGAAGTGTCTGTTCATATCTTCTGCCCATTTTTTGATATGATTATCTGTTTTGTGTGTGTTGAGTTTGAGGAGTTCTTTATAGATCCTGGATATCAACCTTTTATCTGTACTGTCATTTGCAAATATCTTCTCCCATTCCGTGGGTTGCCTCTTTGTTTTGATGACTGTTTCTTTTGCTGTGCAGAAGCTTTTTATCTTGATGAAGTCCCAGAAGTTCATCTTTGCCTTTGTTTCCTTCGCCTTTGGAGACATATCTTGAAAGAAGTTGCTGTGGCTGATATCAAAGAGGTTACTGCCTATGTTCTCCTCGAGGATTCTGATGGATTCCTGTCTCACGTTGAGGTCTTTTATCCATTTCGAGTTTATCTTTGTGTATGGTGTAAGAGAATGGTCAAGTTTCATTCTTCTACATATAGCTGTCCAGTTTTCCCAGCACCATTTATTGAAGAGACTGTTTTTTTTCCACTGGATATTTTTTCCTGTTTTGTCAAAGATTATTTGACCATAGAGTTGAGGGTCCATATCTGGGCTCTCTACTCTGTTCCACTGGTCCATGTGTCTGTTTTTATGCCAGTACCATGCTGTCTTGGTGATCACAGCTTTGTAGTAAAGCTTGAAATCAGGTAACGTGATGCCACCAGTTTTATTTTTGTTTTTCAACATTTCCTTAGCAATTTGGGGTCTCTTCTGATTCCATACAAATTTTAGTATTATTTGCTCCAGCTCTTTGAAAAATACTGGTGGAATTTTGATGGAATGGCATTAAAAGTATAGATTGCTCTGGGCAGTATAGACATTTTAACGATGTTTATTCTTCCGATCCAAGAGCATGGAATGGTATTGATATGAATACATTAATAGTAGGAGATCTTAACACGCCTCTCTCAGAAATAGACAGATCATCGAAGCAGAAAATCAATAAAGAAATAAGAGCATTGAATGACACATTGGACCAGATGGACCTCATAGATATATACAGAACATTCCACCCTAAAACAACAGAATACTCATTCTTCTCAAGTGCACATGGAACCTTCTCCAGAATAGACCACATACTGGGTCACAAATCAGGGCTCAACCGATACCAAAAGACTGAGATTATTCCCTGCATATTCTCAGATCACAATGCTTTGAAACTGGAGCTCAATCACAAGGAAAAGTTCTGAAGGAACTCAAATACCTGGAAGCTAAAGACCACCTTGCTTAAGAATGCTTGGATCAACCAGGAGATCAAAGAAGAACTTAAACAATTTATGCAAACCAATGAGAACGAAGACACTTCACTCCAAAACCTATGGGATACAGCAAAGGCGGTCCTAAGGGGGAAATTCATAGCCATCCAAGCCTCCCTCAAAAAAATTGAAAAATCCAGAATACACCAGCTGTCTCTACACCTTAAAGAACTGGAGAATCAACAACAAATCAAACCAACTCCACACGTAAGAAGGGAAATAATCAAGATTAGAGCAGAGATCAACGAGGTAGAAACCAGAGATACAGTAGAATGTATCAACGAAACTAGAAGCTGGTTTTTTGAAAGAATCAATAAGATCGATAAACCATTGGCCACACTAATCCAAAAGAAAAGAGAGAAAGCCCAAATTAATAAAATTATGAATGAAAAGGGAGAGATCACAACTAACACCAAGGAAGTAGAAACAATCATCAGAAGCTATTATCAACAGTTATATGCCAATAAGCTAAGCAACCTAGATGAAATGGATGCATTCCTGGAAAACTATAAACTCCCAAAATTGAACCAGGAAGAAATCGACACACTAATTCATTTTTATTTCACTGTGTGTCTGTAGGATCTTCCTCCTATATCTGTCTACAGGAGTTGGCAGGGAACTTGGTTTTAAATGTTTCTGAGATTCAGAGTTTAGGTTTTGTGGTTTTTGGGGGGAGTGACCTAGCATGCATTCAGCTATTGATTTTTACTGAAATTCATCTCATTATCTCAAGATTTCTCATTCAAGCTCTGTAAGAATATCCAGCTGATTTTCTTACGAATCTGATTTGATTTAATTGGCTACCAGTTTTTTGTTTTTGTTGTGGTTCTCTTTTATTCCTCTTGTGGTAATCTTCATTATTATTGTATATATCATGAATTTCCCCCACCTTGAGTCAAACTAATATCTACGCACTTGATATAAAGTATGCACAATTCTATTTATGATTGTTATTACTAGCTTTTCTGTAGTTTAGGTTACTGAGTATTTAAAGCAATTCACTTGTTCTGAGTCTTCACCTCAATACTGAATGTGTACAATTAATCCTTCCATCATCTTGTCGTAAAGAAAGTACCTAATGTACTAAAACTTCATCCAGAATCCATTAACTCAGAATCCTCTATAGTCAGAGCCATCAGTTTTCTGCCTTTTGGCTAAGATCAAGTTTCGCCCTCCAGTTAGTGCTTTAAATTTACAAACTCCGTGGGGATGGTGGGCCCTGAAAAATAACAATAATGCAAATAACTGGCATGTTTCTCCCAGGCATTCATGGCATTCCATTAGTTTTCATATTTAGTTTTAAAGCTATCTCCAATACCTAGCCCTCCAAGACGCCCCATCTGATATTTGCACCTCTGAACAGTCTGGAACTTTTGCGTTTACAGCCCTCGTGGACACTTACATTCTCTTTTGTGTTAGGACTTCCTGTACTTTCTCATAACCCCTTGACTCACAGTTTTCTCACTATAAAAAAGGGGTATCTTATTTTTATAGTCTGTCTATCAACTAGTGAAGAGCCTGGAATATATTAAGATCTTGGTTAACCCTTTTGGCTTGGAATGCTCACTATCTACCACTTAAACATACACAAGAATTCTAGGCATATAGACCAAGAATGCTAGGTCTCGGGAAATATAGGCAATGCCTTATGATTTTCAACCTATTCTTGAACTGAATCCTGCCTTCTGGACTCATGAGAGGAAATGCTGATTTCCATGGTCCTACGGCAAGAATGAAGCTCTAACGAACCCACCTCTGCTCCCTACATGTCTCTTCTTGTCTGATGAGCAGACGTTCTGTGGTACATTGCTTCACTCACAGCGGAGAGATGCATGTCATTTAATCAATAATTAAGATGTAGGACACTTCATTACTGTATTTAACTTTCTCTGATCTGTTAGGTTCACCACATTATATTGCAGACAGTGTGGCCTAAGAGGTAAAGGTGTGGTCTCTGGTGCCAGTTTGTCTGGCTTTCTGAACAGCTCCAACACATCGTCCCCTAAATGTATTAAACTGCTTAAACACATTAGAAGATTATTTGAAATTTATGTGATACTTTTATATGGAGTTGATTTCTGGCAACATTGTGAGACGCATTAAAGTTCGTTTTCTTCCATAGGGGTATCTTATGGTTCCAATATCATTTGCTGAGAAGAGTCTCCTTTCCCCAGTTACCTTTGTTGAAAACCTACTGCACACGTATGTGTTCTAATATTTCTAGAGTGTCTAGCCTGCACCATTGGCCCATATACCTATCTTTATGCCAACATTACACACTCATAACTAGTTAACTTTACCAACAGTCTTTAAAACAGGTAATTTAAACTTGCCGATTTGTTATTCTTTTTCTAAGTTTCTTTGACAAATCTAAGTCTTTTCCATGTAAATTTTAGAACTAGATTGTCTACCCCTACAACAACCTGCTGGGATTTTGATTGGAATTGTATTAAATATATAGATCAATTTGGGGAGAATTGACATTCTTAGACTGCCATCTTCCAGCTCATTTACATAATACATCTATTTGTTTGCATAGACCTCTAACTTCTCTCAGTAGTTTTTAGTTTTTAATGTGCAAGTCTTGACTATTTTTGTTAATTTTGTTTTTAAGTATTTTGTGATTTTGTTTTTGCCATTGTAAATGTGTTGTTTTAATTTCATTTCCCAGTTGTTAGTTGCTTACATATAGAAATACAATAAAATCTCTCAGCATTTTAATCATAGTTGTTGTAAATTTATGGTCGATAATTCTGACATCATTGCCATACTTGGGTCTGGTTCAGATACTTGTTTTGTCTTTCACACTATGTTTGTTTGTTTGTTTGTTTTTGCCCTTTAGTATGCCTTGTAATTCTTTGTGTAAGGGCAGATATCATGTACTGGGCAGAAAGACCATGAAATGAAACTGATGAACCAATTACCAATTGGTCTTTAGTAAGGTCGTGGTGGGGTATGGGGGGAGACATTCTATGTCCAAGGATTAGGTCTCAGTCTTTTAATGATCCTAGCCCCCTGGACTATAACTTTCACAAATGTTTCTCAGGGTTTTTTCAGCCCTATATGTGGTATGAGACGGCTAGAGGGGGCTGGAGGGGGTATTCCCTTCTTCTACTTGGAAGGTAGATGGGCTTGTATTTGGGTATTTCTCTCACCCCAGGTTGGTTAGGCTTTGAGAAAACTCCATTAAGTTAGGTTCTGGCAAAATAGTTTCTCTCCAGAGCTGGCCTTGTTAAGTAGGACAGAATTCTCTGGTGTATTAAGAAATGGTTTCTTTTCCCCTCCCCCCTTCAGGAGCACAGGAGACTTTTTTCTGATCATCACTGAAACACCTGATCAAGCTGCTGGAGGTAAAGCTCTTGAATGGTATGCACCCACCACCCCTGCCACTTCCCCACTGTGTCTGTGTCCCCCTGGAGATGCCTTCAGCAATTCATCAGTTACATTTCAGGCTTTCCTAACCACACCCTATTTCTCTTGGAAGTCTCTGCCTATAGACTTCTGGTTCAGGAAATTGTGATTCTCTGTATCTGCTTGCATGCCTCTAAAATTTTGAGGGCCCTCAACTATTTTGAGGGATCTAAGAGGAGCTGTTGATTTTTCAGTTCATTTTATTTTTTTGTTAGGATGGAACAATGGCTTCCATGCTACTTACCTGGTAGATTGGGTTTCATTACTATTTATTTTCTATTTTTGGTGTTTTTGTTCTCATATTTCTTATTTCTTTCCTTCTACTTTGCATTTAAATTGTTCTTCCTTTTCTAAATTCTTACAGTGAAAGCTTAGGTCACTGATTAGAGCTTTTTATTTTTTCTAATATAAACATGCAAAGCTATACGTGTCTTATCAGGGGTGTTTAGTTGCATCTCATATTTAATATGTAGTTTTAAAAAAATATTTTATTTATTTATTTGGGAGAGAGAGAGCACAGCAGTGAGGAGGGGCAGAGGAAGAGAAAGATGCAGACTTCCGGCTGAGCAGGAAGCCTGATGCGGGGTTGGATTCCAGGACCCCAAGATCATGACCTGAGCCAAAGGCAGACATTTAACTGACTGAGTCACTGAGGTGCTCCTAATATGTAGTTTTAACTCATCACTTAATAAACTATTTTTAGGGGCACCTGGGTGGCTCAGTCATTAAATGTCTGCCTTCAGCTCAGGTCACGATCCTAGGGTCCTGGGATCGAGCCCTGCATCGGGCTTCTTGCTTGGCAGGAGGCCTGCTTCTCCCTCTTCCACTCCCCCTGCTTATGTTCCCTCTCCCGTTGTCTCTCTCTCCGTCAAATAAATAAATAAATCTTTAAAAATTAAACTATTTTTAATATTTCTTGTAATTTTTTTTGATCTATGTGTTATTTGGAATTGTGTTGTTTAATTATCAAATATCTGGGGGAAACATTCAATTAGTTTTATTGATTTCTCATTTTATTTCTGTTGCAGTCAGAGATCATACACTGTATAATTTTAATCCTTTAAATTTCTTAAAAGATGTGTGATGGTTAAGTTTATATATTATGATCTTGGTGAATGTTCATTGTTCACTTGAAAAGAATGTACACTCTGCTCTGTTGGGATGGAGTGTTTTATCAATGTCAATTAGGTCAAGTTGGTTGATAGTGCCATTCTATCATTCAAATGTGTTCTGTCCTTATTGTTTTTTTGTTTTTTGTTTTGACTAATGTACCACAGCAATTGAAATACCATTGGTAAAATTCCCCACTATGATTGTAGACTGGTTTTTTAAAAATCTTGTGAGAATTCTTTCTTTATGTATGCAGAAGGTCTATAATAGGTATATACTCAGAGAACTTTTAAGCCTTCTTGATTTATTCACTCTTACCATTATTTGATGCTCTTTTTTTTCATTGTCTTGAAAACTGCTTTATCCAACTTTAATATATCTTTTGAAGCTTGCTATAATTCATATTCACAATGGCATATATTTTTTCTGTATGTTCACTATGTTTTTATATTTAATGTATGCCCCTGTATTCAGCATATAGTGTTACTAATCTGTTTTTTAAAAAAAAATCCTGAACTAGACTGTTTAGGTCATTTAATTTTTTAATTTGTTTTACATAATTTAGATTTTTAAAAGATAAACTAGACTAGATAACTTTAATTTAATGTAATTTCTGCCATTTTTATGTTTAATTTTCCTTCTTCCCACTTATTTATTATTTATGTCATCAGTTTATTAGTCCTTTTCCACTCCTTCCTGTCTTTTTGGGGATCCAGTGATTAATGCTCTATTCTGTTTTTGGCTTATTAACTTGCTCCTTTTCTTTCTCCCAAACCTGCTCAGTGCTGTTCTTGGGTTTAATATACAATTTTGATTTATTGTTTACCTTCATATTGATTATTAACACCGGCAGAATGTGAGAACCTTGCAGAAGTAGAGTTCTATATCCTGCTTCTTATCCTATGTGCTATTTTTGTCCTTCTCTATCTGTTACAAACTCCAAAATACATTTTATTATCTTTGCCCTAAATCAAATTTTCTCAAATTGTGGTCCAGAAACCCTGAAATTCTTTCACATTGTTCTTGAGTTTGGAACTATTTTCAGAATACTTCTAAAGTCTTTACCTTTTCAGTCTCATTCTTTCATGAGCATATATTTGCATTTTCAGAGACTGAATAACATATGGTATGTAACAGATTGACTACAAAGCAGATAGGAGACTCTAGCTGTCTTCTCTTAATTCACACATTAAACAAATTTGCAAAAATATAAAACAGTTCCATTCTTCTTGCTAATGACTTTGTTTTAAAAAGTTATATTTCTGGGGTGCCTGTGTGGCTCAGTGGGTTAAAGCCTCTGCCTTCAGCTCAGGTCATGATCCCAGGGTCCTGGGATCGAGTCCCACATCGGGCTCTCTGCTCAGCAACGAGCCTGCTTCCCTTCCTCTCTCTCTGCCTGTGTCTCTGTCTACCTGTGATCTCTGTCTGTCAAATTAAATAAAATCTTTGAAAAAAAAAAAGTTATATTTCTTTGAAGGTTTGTTATTTTTGTCAACATGTATGTGATTCTTCTTATTTTTAAGTAAATTTATATATAGAGAGAATATATACTTACTGTGCTGTTGTACTATATATTATATATTCACTTTATGCATATATTTATTTTATATATAAATATATATACACACAAGAATGTATATATACACATATATTATTTCTTAGTTCTAGTTTCTAATTGTTAAGCATATTAGTAGCTATAATTCACATAAATAAAAGCTCTTTGGTAGCCTCATTTTTTTTTTTAATGTAAATGGGCTTTGAGACCAAAAAGTTTGAGAACTGATTCTTTAAACTTTAAAATGAAATTTAAGGGGTGCTCAGGTGGCTCGGTCAGTTAAGTGGCTGCCTCTGGTTCAGGTCACGATCCTGGGGTCCTGGGATGGAGCCCTGCATCCCTTGGGCTCCCTGCTCAGTAGGGAGCCTGCTTCTCCCTCTCCCTCTCCCTCTGCCTCTCCCCTGCTTGTGCTCCTTTGCTCTCCCTCAGACAAATAAAATCTTTAAAAAAATAAAATGAAATTTGAACTTTCACTGTCCTACTGACCTTCATTAGATACAAATTTTATACACTGTCATCTTCCTTCAAACTGAAGAATTTTCTTTAATATTTTTTATACAACTTGCTGTGTTGGATTGTCATTCCTTGTGTTTGCCTAAAAATGTCTTTATTTCACCTCCATGTTTGAAAAGCTGCATACGGAATTCCAGGTTGAGAACTGTTCCTTTATAGTAATTTATGGTGAACATGGTAATGCTCTTCTTAATATTCCCTATTCAGAAAGACTAGCTGCCCCAGCTTCTGGGGATGGGTATGTGAGAAGGTCAAAGTCAGATGTATATTAAGGAAGTGAGGCAGTTGGAATGAGGAGTGAAAAAGAGCATTCCATACATCTTTAATTTAATGGGGTAAACCTGCCCTTTTTATCAATTCATGCTCTATTGGCAGAAACCGGAATATTTTGAGTTGAGTTCTCCTATAAATTTTATATTTTTGCCCTGACCTCAACTCTTGAAAAACCTTTGTTCTCAGAAACCTATGTCTGTCAACACCTGACTAATGGAATTTTTGGTTAAATTTAAAATCCTAACTTATGTTCAGGGTATTATACATTTTGGGCAAAAGATAGAAGAAGTTGGGTGACCTTTAACAATTTTTTTTTTCCTCTTGTTATTTATGTTGCTAGCAGTGACGACAATAAGCCTTAGAAAATTATAATTCTTTATAGAATGTCATAGAACAGTATGTTTTACTTGGTGTTTGAAAACAGGTGTTTTATTAGAATTTTAAAGGGAACTAGTTATTTCTCCTTTGAAACTGACAACTTTAGATCTGTTTTAGCAACAAATGCAAAGCCCAGATCTTACCGAAGAAAAAACACAAATCCAATTATTGGAAGAGAAAAAGTGGGATCTATCCAATAGAACCAAACAAACTGGTGATAAATATTTAGAAAAAATGTGTTATTTTAAAATAAATATATGTTTTCCAGAATGGGTGGTGTGTTCAAAACTCCCCTCTTTTGAGGAAGCCGTGCATTTAAGGAGAGCTGGAAAACCAGTGAAGAGGAAAAAAAAATATTTTAATGGGCCTTGGTCCTCTTCAGCTCTGTGTTCTAGGATTTCCTAGTGACAACTGTCCAATAGGCGTGGTGTGTCTAGGAGGGCGGGGTGTCAACGGAGGCAGGTTTTATTCTGCGAGCCCTTTGCTGTTTGGGCAGATACGACCCACTGAGAGCACATATCCCCGAACCCGGCGGGGCACATGCCACCTAAGCACTCCACATTCTTCCCTAACCCCTGTCTTGGCCCTGGAGGCCTCATCCCTGATCTGTCCAAATCCTGCCGGACTTCCAGGGTCCTACCCAATGACCACGCCCTCCGTGAAACTGCCCTTACAGGGAGGAGGGACTTAGTCCTTTTCTCCCAGCAACACAGCAGAACGCGGCTTTTAGACAGTTTAACACTCCTGCGGTGGACTGTGGACTGGTCTGCATAGCTCCTAGGCGGTGTAAAGGGGTCACTTTCAGACAGCAGGAGCCGGCGCTGCAGGTGCAATGTGGGGTCTCCCCGGGAGAACTTAGGCGCTCCGGAGTACTAGAGCACACACTTGTCTCAGTGGGTCTGGGCGCCTTTGATAACTCACCACAGACTCTTGGCTTATAAACAAGACATTTATTTTCCAGAGTTCTGGAGGCTTGGATGGCCAGGATTAGGGCACTGGAAAGATTCGGTGTCTAGCAAAGACCCACTTTGTGGTTCACAGATGGCCATCTTCTTTGGTCCTCACATGGCAAGAAAAGACCAAGGAGCTCTGTGGGACGTGTTTGCTAAGGGCACTAATCCCATGCATGAAGCTTCCACCTTCAAGACCTAATCACTTCCCTGAGGCCCTGTCTCCAACACATTAGGGGTTAGGATTTCTACATATGGATTTGAAGGGACACAAACATTTGGTCTATAACAACCCCTGAACTCTTACTATCCCACACCTTAGTCTCCGCACCCCCAGTGAACCTGTGTCCCAGTTCCTCTGGTGCCCTACTTACAGGGCCCAGGGTCAGGGAACACCTGTGTGAGCATGACCAGGGGATGCTCTCCGGATTGCCAGTTGGGCTTGTCAGGTAATGTGAACCGTGGTTGGTGCCAGCTCGTTCTTCTGTTGAGCAGATCCTGACGTGCTGAGCCATCCCTTGGCCACGCTATCAGAAGAGCCGTGGAAGTTGCTTTTCAGGTCAGTTTTGTTTCTTAGCAGGAAGTTGTAAAGAAGGGCACGTCTTGTTGACTTTTCTTCCCTGCGTCCTCGCACGTAGATGGCCTGGAGGAGCACCAGGATCCAAAGTGTTATTAACACATGGCCTATATGGACAGAATAACGACATTCTCAAATCAAGACACAGCTGGGAGTCTGCAACAAATGTGTGAAGCGCAGCCTTCCTCAGGATATTCCACAGATGGGACCCCTGGGTGGCTCAGTCAGTGAAGCATCTGCCCCCTTGGCTCGGGTCATGGTCCTGGGATTGAGACCCTCCTGGGACTCCCTGCTCAGCGGGGAGTCTGATTCTCCCTCTCCCTCTGCCTGCTGCTCCCCCGCTTGTATTTTCAAATAAATAAACAAAATAGTAAAAAAAAAAAAAAAAAGAATATTCCACAGACATTGCTTTTGGGTTTCCACCAAGTTATCAATGATCAAACCATAACCCAGGAGGTGTTATTTCAGCCTGTCACCAAGGGGCTGAGACTCCATAAGCAGCTCTCCTCATGGTGAGAAGCTGTCTTTGCGCTTCAGCCTTCAGCATCCTGCCGGCATCCCCCGATTGTGCTCGGGCCACGGCCATTCTTGCTTCCGCTCTTGCTTCAGACTTCACGTCCTGAGCGACTCTTATTTTGTGGTTGTTCCTGAGTGCTTTCCCGAGAATATGAGAAAAGAGAAAGGTTTTTTTTTTTTTTTTCCCCATCTGTTTTACCATGTCATTCTCCAATGCAAGTAAACACTCTTAAGACTAATAAAAAATGCAGTTCCAGCTACCAGATGAGTTATAGGCACGGCTTTGAGTCTGGTAGCTGGCGGTATTTTAGGACCTTCCGCACAAGAAGGAGAACACAAGCAGGATGTGTTTGTTATTGTCTCTGCTGTTACTCCGAGTGCAGCTGAGGACCGATGGGTATTTCATTGCCCTATTTATAATGCATGAACCAGCGGCAAAAATGTAAGAAATTGTATGAGAAAAGACAGGAGTGTAGGGAGAGCTTTGAAAGACTCATCTAGACAGAGGTCACTTGTGATTTCAAATTCAAATCAGTCCGGGATGATGGCAGCCAGGAGACTGCCTTCGAAGACCTCTAGTTCTCTGTTCACAAAGAGTGAACATTTCTTTCTCATTCTTGATGCTCAGCAAGGTAGATTTCTATGGCTTTAGGAACTATTTGATTGGAAATAATTTTTCACTTTTTCTGTCTTTGTTTACCTATTTCTTTGATGACTATATTATACCTGTGGACTTTAGAGTCTTAAATGGATCTCCCTGTTATATGATAATCATCTGTATTGGAAATGTATCTCATTAGCAGGCAGCTGTGCTAAACAACCTTGGTATTTTAATTTTTCATGTAATTTTATGCATATGATCCCAGTTGCATGTCATTTTCCTAGTTCATTGCTGTAAGCATTAGCTAATAACAAATCTGAAGTACAGAATGCTAAACTGAATAAAATAATTCCCAAGGTGAAATCGGCTCTATCATATTTCTATGAGCATTCTCTGTAAATTCTCTTGAAATCTCACTTGCTGACCACTAAATTGCAAGATTAGCTCTTGTGGCATCTTCATCTGCTATCCCTTTAGAGCCATCTTTCCAAAATAACCCAATATTTTTAGCCTCAGAATCAGAAAACTTGGGAACAAATTGAAATCTACAAGTCACCTTTATCTAAACCCAGAGATTGCCATGTGAGGTCATAAATACATTTATAGCCATCACACATTAAAAAAGAACATATCTTTTTCATACGTAAATGCATTTACTCTATCAGAATCACCCCTCTCATTGTTACATACTATCTTAATCTCAGCTGAGCACGAAACACTTTAAATTTCTGGAAGTTGTGTTGTAGGGTGTCAATCAGAATCAGTCGTATTTTGCTGAAGTAACAGATAATCCCAAAATCTCAGTGGCTAAAGATAATGAGTTTTATTTCTCAGTTGCATGTCTTTTCCAGTGTGGGTTGGCAGGGATATTCTGCTCTTCATAATTATCCAAGGATCAGATGGTTGAACATCCTCTTCGGTGAATTTTCAGGTGCCCTAGTAGGTCAAAGGGAATGTGACAAATCATACATTGACTTTCAAAGCTTCTAACCTGCAGTTATGTATTTCACTTCCATTCATACAGCACAGGCCAAAGAAAATTACACGCCACTCTCATTTTTAAGAGGACCAGAAATTCAGCCTTGCCATGTGCCGGGGAGGAAGGACATGATGCACATCTGTGTGTCTCCTCCAACTTCCCAGATGTGGAAATTTCCTCCTTCAATTTTCAAAATAAGTTTTGGGACTGATTAAAATCTAATCTAACTAAATGAGGGATTTGTTATTCTGTCTGAACTACATTGTAATCTGGGAAACTTAAAATAAATACTCTGATGTCCAGAGCTGACCACAAAACAAGGAGACTAAAATCTTGGGGTGTGGCCCAGCACAGGAGAACTTCATTCCAGGGTGAATTTTCTGGATAAATTCAAGAACACAGATTCTCTGTGGTGTCTACACAGGGACCAAAGTCCCAAAGTACAAAGTACAACACCAAAGGTTCATCTTAATTGTCACAGGTGTACCAGGTGAGAAGGAAGGTGATCTCCATGGTAACTGCGCTCCACAAATTCAAGTGTAATTCAAATTACTGCTTCTTGCTCTTATGTACTTCTTCCCATGACAAAATGCTAGCTATCTTCCTCAAGTTAATAAGAAAACATTCCTTCGGCAATTTTTTCTCCTAGAACGTTTAGAGTCTTGCAAATAAAGGGCTAAAACTAGACAAACAAATGAGGTTCCTCTCACAGAAGGTCTCTGACTGTGTCCTCGGCTACCAAGGCCTACATTTAAAATACATGCTCAAAAGCAAAATCAGAGAATTTCAGGATTTTTCAAATTGATCTCATGCTACTGTTATGTCCTCTTCTTCTAAGCACACATGAGTGTTAAAAAAAAGAAAGAAAGAAAAATGTAGGTCAGAGCCACTATCCAGGCATGACAGGAGAAGTGAGGCTTACTGACCTCAATTACTGTCTATGTCTTATCTTCAACAAAAGAGCAGGTGCCCAGATCCAGACAAGGGAGAAGCAGACACTGGCATTTGTTAGTATAACAATCAAGAGAAATAACTGTCTCTAGAAATACCAGGAAGGGATGATGTCACTGGCATCAAACCTGAGGCAGGAGCAGAAGGATGGAGAAGGGTGTAAGCTTGAAGGCTAAGCCAAGTGTGAGCTGGGGTCTACAGCCAATGTCTATGTATGGATGAATCTCCATGCATCGGCCTCTGGTCCCTGTGCCTAACAGTGAGCTCAGAAGTCCTCGTAGCACAGTGCCCTAGCGTCAGCATCTGTAACTATGGCCAGCCTCCCACCTAGTCCTCAACATGATTCTGCTGCTCTGCTATATTCTCCCAAAGAACTTCCGAACTTCTCTCCCTACAACCTGTCATGCACGTTGCTGTGGGACGTTCTATTTGACATCAGTTTGATAATGCCTTTTCCTTGATCAGAAAGCTGCACTGGCTCCCTTCTGCCCAGGGCAAGATCAGCTTCTTTCTCCCAGACAGACCCTGAGGACAGGTTTCCCCTTTGAGAAGACATGGTTAGCCTTGCACATGTGTATCTGAAGTCTGATCCAGGTTTCCCGCAGGGGAGGCTGAGGACCCCCATGCATACACAGCGCTGCGGTGGTCCTGCTTCTTACTCCTGCCCAGAATGAAGGGCACAGTTTGATAGCATGGGATGAAGAAAACAAAAACTTCACATTTACTGTATTTGAGAAAAATAGTCCACTATTATAGACACAGCCATAAAGATTGTGGAAGTTAGAAAACTATTTTTTATTTTCTATTTATTTTTGTGAGATTCTAAATATTTGCAAAATTTTATATGTGTACAATTGTATCTTAGACATTTTAAAAATTTTAATTCCAGTCTAATAATGCACAGTGTTATATTAGTTTCAGGTTTTCAGTATAATGACTCAACAATTCTACGTACTGCTCAGTGTTCATCATCATACGTGTACTCAGTCCTCTTCTTTTCTTCCATGCATCTCCTTACCACCTCCTCTCTGATAACCATCAGTTTGTTCTCTACACTTAAGCATCTATTTTTGGGGGGTGAAAATAGATTTTCGCCTGTTGTGTCAATTGGCTATTTGTATGTCTTCTTCGGAGATATATCTATTCATGCCTTCTACTAATATTTTAACTGGATTATTTGTTTTTTGGGGGATTGAGCTTTATAAGTTCTTTATATGTTTTGGATACTGACCCTTTATTGGATATGTCATTTGCAAATATCTTCTCTTAAGTAGGTTGTCTTTTAGTCTTATTGATGTATTTCCTTCACTGTGCAGAAGCTTTTTATCTTCCTGTAGTCCCGATGGTTTATTTTTGCTTCTTTTTCTCCTTGCCTCATGAGACAGATCTAGAATTGTTGCTACAGTTTATGTCAGAGAAATTACTGCCTGCGCTCTCTTCTAGGATTTTTATGGTTTCAGGTCTCACATGTAGGCCTTTAATCCATTTTGAGTGTATTTTTGTGTATGGTGTAAGAAAGGGGTCCAGTTTCATTCTTTTGCATGTATCTGTCTGGTTTTCCCAACACCATTTATTGAAAAGACGATATTTTTCCTTTTAGATACTCTTTCCTGCTCTGTCGAAGATTTATTGGCCACATACTTGTGGGTTTATTTATGGGTTTTCTGATCTATTTCATTGATCGGTGTGTCCATTTTTATGCCAGTACCATACTGTTTTGATTACTACAGTTTGGTAGTATATCTTGAAATCTGGGATTGTGATACCTCTAGTTTTGTTGTTCTTTTTCAAGATTGCTTTGGCTATTTGGGGTCTTCTGTGGTTCTATACAGATTTTAGGATTATTTGTTCTAGTTCTGTGAAAAGTGCTGTTAGGGTTTTGATAGGGAGTGCATTAAATCTGTAGATTGTTTTGAGTAGTATAGACATCTTAACAGTATTTGTTCTACAAATCCATAAGCATGGCATAGCTTTCCATTTGTGTCATCTTCAATTTCTTTCATCAGTGTTTTATAGTTTTCAGAGTACAGGTCTTTCACCTCCTTGGTTAACTTTACTTTTAGGTCATCTACTCTTTTTGATGCAATTGTAAATGGGACTATTTTCTTAAGTTCTCTTACTGTTACTTCATTATTAGTGTGTAGAAATGCAACAGAATTCTGTATATATTCAATATTGCAACCATATTGATTCATTTATTAGTTCTAAGAGGTTTTTTTGGCGGAATCCTTAAGGTTTTCTATATACAACATCATGTCATCTGCAAATAGTGAAAGTTTTATTTCTTTCTTATAAATTGGATTCTTTTTCTTTCTTTTTCTTATCTGATTGCTATGGCTGGGACTTCCAGTACTATATTGAATATCAGTATTGAGAGTGGACATCTTTGTCTTGCACTCATATTAAGGAAAAAGCTCTGTTTTGCAACATTGAGTATGATGTTAACTGTGGGTTTTTCACATATGGCCTTTATTATGTTGCAGTATGTTTCCTCGAAACCTACTTAGTTGAGGATTTTTATCATGAATAGATGTTGTACTTTGTCAAATGCTTTTTCTGCATCTATTAATGACCGTATGGTTTTTATCCTTTCTCTCACTGATGTGATACATCATGTTGATTTATTTGCAAATAGTGAACTATTCTTGCATACCAGGAATAAATCCCACCTGATGGTGGAGAAAGACTTTTTAAATGTGTTGTTGGATTTGATTTGCTAACATTTTCTTGAGGATTTTGCATCTATGTTTATCAGAGATATTGGCCTGTAGTTCTATTGTTTTGTAGTCTCTTTATCTGGTTTTCATATCAGGGTAATGTTGGCTTCTTAGAATGATTTTGGAAGCTTTCTTTCCTTTTCTATTTTCTGGAGTAGTTTGAGAAAAATAAGTATTGACTTTTCCTTAAATGTTTGATAGAATTCACCTGTGAATCCACCTGATCCTGGACTTCTGTTTGTTTGGGATTTTTTTTTTTTAAGATTTTATTTATTCATTTGACAGACAGAGATCACAAGTAGGCAGAGAAGCAGGCAGAGAGAGAGGAAGGGAAGCAGGTTCCCTGCTGAGCAGAGAGTCCGACACGGGGCTCGATCCCAGGACCCTGAGATCATGACCTGAGCCGAAGGCAGAGGCTTTAACCCACTGAGCCACCCAGGTACCCCTATTTGGGAGTTTTTGATTATTGATTCAGTTTCATTGCTGTTAATTGGTTTGTTCAATTCTTCTATATCTTCCTGATTCAGTTTTGGGAGATTGTGTTTCTAAGAATTGATCAGTTTCTTCTAGGTTGTCCAAATTGTTGACATATAAATTTTCATAATATTTCCTTATAATCCTTTGTATATATATGGTGTGGATTTTTATTTCTCTTATTTTATTTCTGATTTCCATCCCCTTCTTTTTTTTTTTTTTTTAATGAGTCCTGCAAAAGGTTAATCAACTTTGTTGATCTTTTCAAAGAACCAGCCCCTGGTTTCATTAATCTGTTCTATTGTTTTTGTTTATTTGTTTGTTTCAATTTTGTTTATTTCTGCTCCAGTCTTTATTACTTCCTTCCTTCTACTGGTTTGGGGTTTTATTTGTTCTTTTTCTGCTCCTTTAGGTTTAAGGTTCAGTTTTTTATTGAGATTTTTCTTATTTCTTGAGGTATGTCTCTATTGCTATGAACTTCCCTCTTGAAACAGTTTTTGCTATATCCCAAATATTTTAGGCCATTGTGTTTTCATTTTCACTTGTCTCCATGTATCTTTTAATTTTCTCTTTGATTTCTTGTTTGACCCATTCATTGTTTAATAGCATGTTATTTAACCTCCATGGATTTTTGTTTTTTCCAGATTTTTTCTTGTGGTTGATTTCTAGTTTCATAACATTATGGTTGGAAAGATGCATAGTATGACTTCAATCTTTTGTATTTGTTAAAATTTATTTTGTTGTCTAATGTGAACTATTCTGGAGAAAGTGTGTTCTTGAAAAGAATGTATATTCCACTGTTTTAGGATGGGATATTCTGAATATATATGTTAGACCCATTGTCCAATGTGTTATTAAAAGTCTCTGTTTCCTTCCTATTTTCTGAATGGATGATGTGTCCATCAGTACAAATGAGGTGTTAAAGTCCCCTGCTATTATTGTATTACTATTGATTAGTTCCTTTGTTTGTTATTAAATGTTTTATGTATTTGGGTGTGCTGATGTTGGGTGCAGATCTTGTTATATCTTCTAGTTGGATTGTCCCCTTTATTATTACATAGTGTCTTTCTTTGTCTCTTTTTTTTTTTTTTTTTTTTTTTTTTTTTTTTTTTTTTTTTAAAGATTTTATTTATTTATTTCACAGACAGATCACAAGTAGGCAGAGAGGCAGGCAGAGAGAGAAGGGAGGAAGCAGGCTCCCCACCGAGCAGAGAGCCCGATGCGGGGCTCGATCCCAGGACGCTGGGATCATGACCTGAGCCGAAGGCAGCGGCTTTAACCCACTGAGCCACCCAGGCGCCCCATCTTTGTCTCTTTTTACACTCTTTGTTTTAAAGTCTATTTTACCTAATATAATATTGCTGCCCTTGCTTTATTTTGACTTCCATTTACATGATAAATGTTTCTCCATCACTCATTTTCAATCTGCTGGTATCTTTAGGTCTGAAATGAGTCTCTTATAGGCAGCATATAGATAGGTCTTGTTTTTGTTTTGTTTTGCTTTGGTTTGGTTTGTCTTTTTGGGGGTGGGGGTTTTAGCCACTCTGTCACCTTATGTCTTTTGGTTGGAGTGTTTAGTCCATTTACATTCATAGTAATTATTGATAGGTGTGTACTTATTGACATTGTGTTACTTGTTTTATGGGTTTTTTTGGTTGTTTTTCTCTGTTCCTCTCTTCTTTTGCTCTCTTTTTTCATGGTTTACTAGCTTTATTTGGTGATATCCTTGAGTTCCTTTCTCTTTAGTTTTTACATATCTATTATTGGTTTTTGATTTGTGGTTACCTTTAGGTTTATATATAACATCTTATGCTGTAGTGGTCTATATTAAGTTGATGGTTGCTTAAATTTGAAACATTTATAAAATCGCTAAGTTTCTTTGAAAAAGACATTTATTTATTTATCAAAGGGGGTGGGGGGAGAGAGAGAGTGCACACAAGCAGGGGGTGTGGCAGGCCGAGGGAGAAGCAGGTTCCTCACCAAGCAAGGAGCCTGATGCCGTACTCAATCCCAGAATCCTGTGATCATGAGCTGAGCTGAAGACAGATGCTTAACTGACAGAGCTGCCCACAAATCCCTAAAATCACTGAATTTCTATTCCTCCACCAGCATATGGTGTCATACTTACATTCCTTTATTTTATGAACCCCTTGACTGATTTTTATAGATATACTTAATCTTACTGTTTTTGTGCTTCCTACATTTCTTACTTCTACTTACGGTCTTTCCTTTCTGCTCAGAGTCCCCCTTAACATTTCTTGTAAGTTTACTTTAGTGGTGATGCATTCCTTTAAATTTTGTTTCTCTGGGAAACGATCTCCCCTTTTATTCTGAATGACAACCTTCCTGGATAGAGTATTCTTAGATGAAGGTTTTCTTCTTTCAGCATTTTGAAAATATCATGCCACTCTCTTCCACCCTTTGTGCTCAAAAATCAGGTGATTGCCTTATGGGGTTTCCCTTTTATGTAACTGTTTTTTTGTTTGTTTGTTTTTGTTTTTTTCTTTTGCTGGTGTTAAAATCCTCTATCACTAGTTTTTTCCACTTTAATTACTATGTGTCTTCATGTGGACCTTCTTGGGTTAATTTTTTTGGGTCTCTCTGTGCCACCTGGAGCTGGATTTCTGTTTCTTTCCCCAGATTCAAAATGTTTTCAGGTATTGTTTCTTCAAATAATTTTTTGCTCCCTTTTCTCTCTTCTTCTTCTTTTAGCATCCTTATGATGTGAACATTATTACCTTTGATAGTATTGCTGCATTCCATTAATCTATTTCATTGTTTTTTATTTTTTTTTCTCTCTCCTGTTCAGTTTGATTGCTTTCCATTAATCTGTCCTCCAGGTTGCTGACCCATTCATCTATTTCCTTTAGTCTTTTATTTATTCCCTCTAGTGTATTTTTAATTTCAGTTATTGAGTTCTATGTCTCTGATTGGTTCTCTTTTATGTTTTCTATCTTCGTTGAGGGTCTCACTGAGGTCCTCCACTCTTTTCTCAAGTTCAGTGAGTATCTTTATGACAGTTACTTTAAATTTTCTATCAAGCATATTCCTCATCTCTGTGTCCTTTAGCTCTTTTGTTGTGATTTTGTCCTATTCTTGCATTTAGGACATGGTCTTCTGTCTCCTCATTTTATTTAACTCTCTCTCTGTTTCTCTGTGCTGGAAAGTCAGCTACATCTTCTACTCTTAAAAGTAGTAGCTTTATGAAGAAGAGGTCCTGTAGTGCAGTGTCCCATGTTCACCAGAACCTAATACTTCAGGGTATCTCATACGTGTGTTGCATGTGCCCTACTGTTGCAGTGAGCTGTGTTTGTCTTCAGTCCAGTCATCTGTAATTACCTTCTTTGCCTGGTGTGGGCAGGGTTTGGTCCCTGTGTTGTTAGTGAGCCAGTCTGGGGTCACCTTGAGTTGAGCTGAGTCAGACCAGAGCTATGAAAAGAACTGCAGGGCACTCTTTTTATGTTATCCCCTGAGAAGCTTTCTTCGGTGGGCAAAACCTGCAGTCAGACCAGATGTCTGCCCCTAGCTCACTTTGTGGCCACAGCCAAACTGGTGTGTGTGGTTCTCTCCCCCAGTCCCCATTGCAGGAGTTATTTTGGGGTGGTGTTGGTTCCTGACGTGGCTGCTTGCACACTGCTGCTCTTGTGGCACTGCTTTGAAGGGACTCCTGCCAAGGTAATGTTGGAGGAGGCAGGTCCACAGGAGAGCGTGGGGGTGGGGTGCAATGTGCCAGTAAGGTCTATGCAAGTCTGCTGCAGGATGGGACCTTAAACCACCCTGAAAGACTCCTGTTGGTGCTGGGTTGGAGAGGCATGTCCACAGGAAGCTAAGTAGAGAGTGTTGTTGTTGCACTGGTTCCTGCAGATGTCTGTGTCTCTAGGCTGGGATATGAGGAGGGAAATGACATCCACTGTTCTTAGAGAGGTCTCCCAAAGATCCCTGCTCCTCCGGCACACACTCTGAGATTAGCAAACAAATCTTCATCCTGTATACACCTGGTGTTTTTCAAACTGCTGTTTCTGTGCTGTATCTCAGTGGGCTCTTCTGTATTCTGTCTTTTTAAGGCTGGGGACTCAGTTTCCTATTGTCCTCCTAGTTCTTCCAAGGCTGAGCCTACTGATATTTAAAGTTTCAGGTGGTAAGCCCCACTGATTATAAGAACTTATGAAGTTAGATCTCTCTGGTTTTCAAACCTGAATGATATGAGGATTTGTCTTCCCAGTGTAGGTCCCCTAAGCCTGGGGTTTGATTGCTGGTGTGGGTTCTGCTTCTCTCCACTCTGTCCTCTCTTCATGTCCTTCCCTCTTATGGACATTCCCACAGGTCCATTTGGCTCCAAACCATGTATCCACCCTTCCTACCCTCTTCAATGTGGACTCTTCTCTACTTTAAGCTGTGGAGGATCTGTTCTGATAGTCTTTGGCTCATGTTCTGGGTTATTTATACTGATAAGGGTGTTATCTAGGTGTACCCATGGGATGAGGTAAGCTTAAGATCCTTCTACTTCACCATCTTCCCTGGAAGTACAACACTTTATTTTTAGATTCTACTACCTTTAGATTCTACTACATTCTACAAAATTGTTTTGACAAGGGTGTCTGTTGGTGTGTGTGTGTGTGTGTGTGTGTGCATAAATCAATCTAATTAATCATGCACTATCTCAAGAGTATGCAAGACTCATCTCCTGTAACTCACACTTGGCTGGGGACAGAGATAAAGGCTATGACCATTGAAGGAGTTGGCCAGGGATTGTCCTTGGAAGCTCTAGGCTCTTTTGCATTAATTGAAGGAAGAAAACCGTTCCTGGAACATTCTTGGGACCTGGAATGCTGAAGGACATTCTAGAGAGGCTCATACACGCACTTTTGGGGAAGAGGATGGAGTATGGGGCAAATCCAATCCCAAATCCATCCCAAATCAAAACAAATAACTGCAATGTGACATTAAGAACTCTTTCAAATTAAAAGATAAAAATGTTAGGAAAAAAGAATAAATCAGATATGTTGGAAATATTTAAAAGAGGGAATTTAAATGATGATATTAATTTATCAGATTGGAGAAATTTATTTAAAAAAAAGTGGCATCAGCATTGGCAGCAGTGGTAGAACTGACAACTTGATGTTCCTAAGTGAAGTTTTAGTCAACAGAAACTTTTAGATCTCTCATTAAATCCCTTTGCCTTTGCACATCTCACCTAGAGAAATTGGCCAAGGGCTTTGAGATGAGTATGATGGCCATCATGATAACCAATTATGCTATAGGGAATTATCTTATCTTTCCATAAATAAGAACATTGGTTGAATGAATCACTGAAGTGAATGTCCCCCACAGTGAGCCATAAATCAGTCAACCAGTCCATCAAAGCCTACTGGGTGTGTGGTTGGTCCTCTGCCTTCTACCTATAGCTCCTGATACTATGGGCATGTTATTTTATGGATCAGTGAGGGAGCACCTTGTTGTCCCATCCTCATATGGTGCTTGGCATGAGAAAGGCCATGAGCTGTGAATTCAGATCTTTGGGAGCTGCATCCCAAAGACCTGCATGGTTTCTCACCCAGCTAGGTAATTGGTAATTCAAATTCAATGCTAGGTAGAGTTACATAGAATCCAGATGCAGGTCTCACACATGCAAGTCTGTGGACTGAGATTTGTAACAGGTGTGGGGCACCACTGGATCTAAGGAGTGAATAGTGTCAGAATTCCCAGGTAAGGAAGTGCTCTGCTATATTTATTTACAAAGTGATGGAATTTCATTGAAATGGTTGTTATATTTATATTGCATATAAGTAATAAGAAATCAAGACATGCACATTATAGTAATTGGTGTAGATAGTTATCCACTGACAGGTTATTGAATCACCCTCTTCTCCCGACTAATATAAATGTATTACAATTTTTAATTGTGTTTGGAAGGAATGGTGTTTATTAAACAAATAAATTCTAGATTCCAGCACTCAAAATGTGGTTTCTGGACCATCAGCATCCTTGGTCTCAGCATCCCCTGGGAGCTTGTTAGCAATGCTGAATTGTGGACCCTGCCCAAGACCTCCTGAAACAGAACATCTCCAGGTTATTCCTATGCCAGTACAAGTGTGAGCAGTGCTGGTCTAGGGAATTGCTGTCAGCCAGGTAGTCATAGAAGACCCCTGCCAGAATGCAAGTCACAAATGGCAGATCCATTTGACTTTTGGCTCTAGAACAAGAAAATATAGGCTAGAGAGTGTGACCTTTCAGTGTTATTGATTTTAACTAAATATAAACTTCAATTCTTGCTGTGAGTTAAAGTCACCTGGGGAGATTTCTAAAGATAATATGTCCCAGTCGTCCTTTACACTACTGCATCCCAGCCAGTGGTCTGGGCTCCATCCGTATTCTTTAACAAACCTGTGGTTCTAACATGTAGCTGGTATTGAGAACCCTGGAATTTGGACCCCCATTGAGTTGCTTCTACTTTTCCTGACCCACTCTTATAATCATTGGGAAATACAAGTTTCTTCAAATAAATTCATTTGACCTCCTATAATGAAAGTGACCACTTGGAATATGCTGCATATATAAGTAAACTGATTTTTCGTATCATTCTACTTACCCCAGCCACTTTAAAAAAAAGATTTATTTATTTTGAGAGAGAGAGAGAGAAGGAGCATGGGGAGGGGCAGAGGAAGAGTGAGAGAGAGAGAATCCTCAGGCAGAGGATTTTCCCCACTGAACATGGAGCTTGATCCCAGGACCCCAAGATCATGACTTGAGCCAAATCAAGAGTTGGCTGCTTAACCGACTGAGCCACCCAGATGCCCCACATTAGATACTTCTTAGTCAGTTATTGTTGTTGCTGTAAGAGTACCTTGTATTTCCATTCCACCATTTTTTCCTTGGCACAATTCTGAAATAGCGCATAGATCAATTTACAAGATAATTTTCACTAATATAGGCACTGTTCAAGTTTTAATCATATTTGATATTTTAAGCTCTTTTCTTACTGTGTTTCGCATGCTTCCTAAACTCATCAGAGCCTGTGTCTTTTTGGAAGAATAGGAGGTATTTGAGTGGTTAGAGTATCCTTACCTGTGAGCTTGGTAATGGCAAGCCATGTCATTAATAATACTTCAGAGCAGAGAGAGAAGGCGTGATGATTTGAGTAAAGGCAGCAGGTCTAATCTAAAATTACTCACTTAGTGCACTTGCATTAAGCAAATGAACCAGTAGCAAAAACATGTTTTAGCTATGAGAGTTAGTTTAGTTTGGCCTCAGTATGCTAATGTCTGATTCTGTTGGCAAGATTCTATAACATCAATTGACGCCAAATTCTTCTGTATTAGTGAAAAGCCGTGAAATACACAAGTTATATGAAATGTTTTTCTAGTTGAAGCATATTATAATCCCGTTCAAAACATATGGAAAAAATGGCCAATTAAATAACTAGAACAATTCAGACAGAGAGACAAGAAAAAAAAATCATTTGTATGAAGAGATTCAGTCCATATTATGTGATGGATATTAGGTAACAGACATCACAGTACAGGTTTTCTCCACTATCCAGAAATGGAGTGCTCCTGTGAAACCTTTCTTAAGCCAAAATGGTGTGAAGTGAAACGTACATTAGTACAGCCACAGATTTTTTTTTTTAAATTTTTTTTGTAAAGCAAACATCCTCTCTGGATCACTTCTGTTTAGTGAAAACAGGTACAAATGTAGGTCTTCTGCAAAGGTGAAATGGTGTAATGTGAACTTTTGGACGGTGGGAAATACCTGTATAATGCAGAGAGCTTGAATCGGTGAACTCGGGTTCACCTTAGCATTTCCTTTAAAGTTTTTCAAACTTAAAATAAAACTATGTGAGAACTATCAATTGTCAGATATAAAAATATGTGTGTTTAATGTTCAGCATGATTTCTAGAATTTCCAGCATCGATGAGGAATTTAAATAATGCTTACTTCCAAGTGACCAGAGGAGAACAGGTAAAAACTTTGATACGAAAATATTTGATATGAAAACTTTTTGATATGAAAAAAACTTTGATATGAAAAAACTTGGATATGAACAGGTAAAAACTTTGATATGAAATGAAAATAAGAAACGCTTCTTCTGAAACACGAAAGTTATTTGGTCAGAGGATATTAATTAACCTTCTGCCCAATGAGCATAGAGCTTTCTATTCCCTCGAGGAGGCAATCCTTTATTTCCGCATATTTTCCTCTCAGGATACAAGGCAATGAGTCTTCTATTTCAAGGCCATCTTTTCTTTCTTTCTTTTTTTTTTTTTTAATTATTTAATTTTTTATTTGACAGAGAGAGAAATCACAAGTAGGCAGAGAGGCAGGCAGACAGGAAGGGAGAAGCAGGCTCCCTGCTGAGCAGAGAGCCCGATGCGGGGCTCGATCCCAGGACTCTGGGATCATGACCCGAGCCGAAGGCAGAGGCTTAACCTACCCAGCCACCCAGGCGCCCCTCAAGGCCATCTTTTCTGAGGAGCATGAAGCTGGAGAAGAGGTTCTCAACAATCCTCCAGGCTTTTTGTGAGAGACTTGGAGAAACACACCAGCAGTTGATACAGTGAATGAGGACCCACGGTTACATAACACATTCTGTGGCAAACACTGAACCTGTCGGAAAAGAACAGAACAAGTCCATTGCAATGCCACACACCTCCTATCAAATACCCACTTCCAACTTTGAATTTTCCATGAGCACTTCTTATATCCAAACAAATTTGCATTCATTCTGACCTAAATTTTACCTATTACTTCTTGCCGTACGTGGCATGTGCTTTCCCCCTGAAAGCCAAAGACCTTACTATACCAGAAAACTTCAAAAGTAATTATTTAATACATATTAAATAAATATTAATATTTAATATAATATTTAATACATATTAAATAAATGAAGCACTTCATGGTTACTATTTCCAGACTATGAATCAGAATATGCTATCCTCATTTCTTTTTTCCATGAATTTTTCCCCATCAAGTCTACATGTTAATAAATCCCTTGACTGCTTCAGATCTTTTCTTTTACTAGTTTATTTAGTGTGAAAACACAATTACTAATATAAAAAATATACATATTGTATATGATTATATAGATGCATAATAAATAGGTTCTTTTTTGTTATTCACACATCCTACTTAGGAAAAATTCTTTAGAGATTTTTTATAAGATGTCCTTACAAAGTATATGTTCACTAATTGAACATAATAATAAAAAATAAAAAATAAAAAAGTTAAAAAAAAAAAAGGTGTTCTTACAAGGTGAGATGGAGCAGGAACAGAAACCTGACTTGTGGGGCGCCTGGGTGGCTCAGTGGGTTAAAGCCTCTGCCTTCGGCTCAGGTCATGATCAGGTCCTGGGATCGAGTCCCGCATCGGGCTCTCTGCTTCGGCAGAGAGCCTGCTTCCCCCTCTCTGTCTCTGCCTGCCTCTCTGCCTACGTGTGCTCTCTGTCTGTCAAATAAATAAATTTTAAGAAAAAAAAAAAAAAAAGAAACCTGACTTGTGATGGGAATGCAACTGTGTGGAGATAGCAGTTGATTAACTAGTGTCTGCACAGCACCTTAATGTGGATGTTTAAAAAATATTTAAACATAAATATCTCAATTTGATTTTGAGCCTCATGGTCATCCTATGATCTGAGGTGCTAGCATTGCTGGGCTTTGAAACATGAAGACTGAGTCAGTGGAGGGACAGAGAGGCCCTGATACAACTAAGATGTGCAAAATGGGAGCCCGACACCCGCAGCTGGATTCAGAACTGTGCTCTCCGCTCTCCTTGCTAGAGAGGGGGTCTGGAGCTCCTATCACTTGCCCTGACCAAAAGGAAGATTTTACCCTGGTCTGGAATTTCTCCAGGTGAAATGAGTACAGTGCTGAATCAACCCAACAATTCATTTGTGCCTTTTCTACCTATTATTATAATCAGTAATATTTTTCTTGTTGGGAAGACCGTATCTTTCTGTTAAAATGAGTCTAATAATATCATTGTATGCATTTTATTTTCTTCTGAATTTAAGCCAATACATTAACATTTGTTATACCTCTAAAATAAAGAAATCGATTTTAGGTTGAAGAATGAGATATATGTTGGTTGAAGACACAGTGGTGTCAGAGATTGAGCCTGTTAGGAGACAAAATTCCAGAGTGGAGACACTTGTGCCTGCTCAGGTAGGTGGAGGTGTAAGATGATTCTACTTTGCAGTGGGTGCATCACAGCCCACAGTGAAGGCAATGGGAATGTGGGGCCAGGTTAGTGGGACTTTAATGGTTCTTTCTAGTGGAAATGCTTTGAGGTGAATATTCAGATTATTTTAACAAAGGGTAAGGTCTTGCAAGAAGAGGAAATATGAGAGAGTTTGATACAGAGGAGTCTGTGCCCAGCTCCGTGCCATTGTTTTCTCTCAATGGGATTCCCTTCTCCCCTTGTAGGTAGGTCACTGTGTAGTTGTACTACACTCCCTTCAGCCTTCACCCTCACCCTTGCTTAGAAAAAGTCCTTTATTTCTTTTTTGGGGGGGAGGGTGGGGCAGAGGGTTGAGGGAGAGAAAGAATCTTAAGCAGGCTACCCGCCCAGTGTAAATGCTGATGCAGGACTCGAACTCACAATGAGATCATGACCTGAGCTGAAATTAACAGTCAGATGCTTAACCGACTGAGCCACCCAAGCACCCCTAGGAAAAGTTTGAATAAGCTTATTCAGACTAAAATGTAATTGACTCATAAATGGATCCCTGACTCATTGCTCAGCAAGTATTTTTCTAAGAACGGAAACCAAGAAAACAATTTCCTTATTTTTAAAAGGAAGACCCACTTGTCAGAAAGTACAGGGAGCCATAGAATAAAGATGATAAAACCTCATCAATTTTCCTTGAAAATGATATAAGAGAAGTTTCCTGGTTCTTTAAAAATATTATTTTTATAAAAAAGTTTTACAGCATTTAGAACTGTAAATATTCATATGACATTTACAGGTGAAATATGAGGGTTCACATATCAATTTCAGTTTTTCTGAAGTTACACTTCCACTGCCGTATCTCAGCGGTGCCATTCCTCTCTCCTTTGCCCTGAAAGAGTAGTTATGCGGAAAGAATTTGAGCATTGCTGTAAGACAGAGAAATGGCTCTCTTGATGAGACTAACTAGAAACAGGAGAAGTGTTTATTAAGAAGGAGGATGGGAGTAGAGGCTGTAGCCACGTCGCATTGCCGACGGTAAGCTGTACACTCAGAGGGAAGACAGAATTATGCAATTGTCACCTTCCCTGAAATAACCATGCTGTGGCAGTGCCAAGGAGGGAGAGGCTTCCTTTGTTCCAAACCTTCAAAGACAAACAGGGTTGCTCTCCAGAAGCTCTACATTTTAGGGTTCAAGATGTCTTATAGCTGATACGCTCTAATTATAATCCTACTGCAGGGAACGTGGAGCTTACAAATCCTTGGTTAACGGCAGCATCTTGGAGAGTCTGTGGTGTTACAAGGTGGGCATCTGTTGTCTCTTTGCCCAAATGGAGAATGAGACACGTTAGACAACATGTAGTAGGGAAAAGCTGAGGGGAAATTGGAACAATCGGTGGTTTAATTCTAGGGAGTGTCTGCAGCAAATGGGCAAAATGGGTCCAGAGAAAGCTGTGCCGCCTTCTCGCCAGCCCCTCCTCTTACGTTAGCTGGTGGCAGAACCAGCTTCCTGGCTGTGATGGGTGTGGTCCACAGGCGCCCGTATCCAGAAGGGCTCCCATGTTTGACTCAGAGCTCTGCTGTCATTACCTTGAAATTTTTAATAATTTTTGAACAAGAGACTCAGCATTTGATTTTGCATCTGACCCTGAAAATTATGAAGCTAATCCTGCTGGTGGAAAGGATATTTATAGAAGAACAGAGGATCTGAAGTATGGGCACCAACCTTCGCATGGCTGCATTTTGCAATGTTGAAACTTGGAGTGTGTTGGTTTGCTCCCTCTTTCACCCCTACTTATTGGCTCCCAAGCATCTGTGCTATACTTCTGGGTGCAGAGAGAGCATCGTGCCCCTCAGGTAGGATGGGGGCAGCAAGTTCCTACAAGGTAATGGCTTAGCACAACACTCTTTAAATGCATTTAGCCTCTGATTTAAAAAAAAAAAAACTTAAAATTGTACCTGATGCTCTGGTCCAGGAATCAGGAGGCTGGCTATCATGAGATCATCATTGCCTAGAGAGGAGACAGAAGAAAGCATGGGTTTCTCTCTGCTCACGACCCAGCAGTGCTCAGCGTGGTTTCTCATCACTCCCCAAAAGAGGTGAATACAGCGTTCTTCTTGAATATGACAGGTTACTAATGATGCAGGATAGACTCAGCCCAGTAGCCCATATGGCCACTTTCTGTTGCAGATTCAGAGGTCTGCAGAGAAGGGCAGAGGTCAACAGCCCCCAGGAGCCTGGGCATCCACTTTGTGTGGGGAGGGGAGGGTGTCATGGACTAGTCCACACCCCCTCTGCCTCAGTGCTGGGAAACATGGAAACTGCTGGAAGAACTGGGCTCAAAGAAGCTGAAATTGAACACTTGTTTGGGCTACATTTGAATGCTGTTTTTCATCATTATTTCTGTCTCCACCGCAGCCTTTTTACTTGGCTACAGTTGGGGAAAGAGAAAAGCTGAACAAGTAGACATTAAGTATTTGATGCCCTGTGGGGAAATGAGTAGAAATCAGAAGCACCAGGAAGCTCCTCCACCTGCTGAGTTACCTGTCTGGAGGACGAGGACGTGGGATTCCTGGCTGTTGATCCGTGGCTTAATGGGATACAAGATACCACCATGAGAGAAAACTACATCCCCCTACACAGAAGGGAGTGAAGGGGAAGAAAGCACACTGCAAATCTCTGAGAGGCTTTAGTAACCTGATAGCATGATTATTCAGTGAGCAGCTTAGCAACAGACTCATACGATCACAGAAGCACAGGGAATTTCCTCTTCCAGAGAGGAACGGATGAAGGGTGTGACAAAATGAGCTAATTCAGAGTTAATGAAGCTAGAGAGGGAGATGATAATATGTTTTGAGGGTAGTGGTTCAACAGAGGAGGCAGAATTCCATTTCCTATGGGCTAAAATGTGAAAGAAAATGAATGACTCTGAACATTGTCTTTTACAACAGAAAAACACAATACTTAAGTGTTTTAAAATAAAATATTATTCAAGTAATGCTTTCATATCACATAAGCAAAACCAGGAAACATGTTCTCTTGCTCACATAAAAGTGATAAAAGTCATGGATAAGAGCAAAAATATAACAGATAGACAAGCAGTTGCAGAGAATTAGGAGTGGGGCCCTTCGGAGGAGACACCTTGGGAATATGGGAGGGGGGTGCCTTGAAGAGAGCATCTTCAGCTCACAAGAAGTCACTAAAGGTGAACCACTGAAAGATCCTTATGGTTAGATATGGCAGCCAAGAACAATTAAGAACTTCCTTTATTGGAACATTTCTGATTTTGAAATATCTTTTTCTTCTTAAAATTTGTTACAGAAATGTGTTAGTGATGCTTTGAATTATAGCTTATATAAAGTAACAAATGATCCAAAGTGCACATTTTAAAAGTTTATTTTCATGGAATAATTGCAAATGTGAAATTGTAGTAGATTGTCAAAATATAAGTCGTTCCAATCTTATTATCAAATTACAATTTTCACTATGATGAAACAATGTTAGATTGTTTAAAGCAAAGTTTAAAACAAACTTATACATAGTATTTTGAGTGAGAGGGAATTTTATCTTTAGTGAAATGTAAATATTCCATTAAATCCTTTTTTTAAATTAAAAAACACTTTGCAAATTTTAAGTCATTGAATTCTAATATAAATGTTAGAGTCAGCTTTTCAAGTTTTATAAGAATGTCTGCTTCTATTTTGACAAAAAGTTTATTGAATTTACAGATAATTTGGAGAGAATTTATATCATAGCACTATTTATTTTTTGATCTATGAACATGGTATATTTCCCAGTTTATTTAGCTATTCTTTAATTTCTTTTTTAATGTTTTATAGTTCTCAGCTTACAGCTTTTGTGCATAGTTTGTTCAGTTTATCCCTAAGTATTTTGCATTTTATGATGTTATTTTATTTTGGGGGCGGGGGGGGGGAGACAGAAGGGCAGGATGGAGAGGGAGAGAGAGAAACTTAATCAGGCTCCATGCTGGGCTCAATGTAGAGCTGGATCTCACAACCCTGACATCATGACCAGAGCCAAAATCAAGAGTCACATGCTAAACCGACTGAGCCACTGATGCTATTTTAAATGTTCATTTTTTATTTCAATTTTCTGTTGCCAGCATATAAAATAGAATTGATATTGCATCCTATGACCTTGAAGAAGTAGGAGCCTTTTCATAGATTTTTTGTTTTTTTTTGTTGTTTTGTTTTTTAGCAGAGAACATACCTTCTGCAATAAAGATAGTTTTATTTCTTCTTATCTGATTTATCTATTTCTGCATAACAAATTACCTCAAAATTAGTGGCATGAAAGAACAAACATTCATTACGTCATGGTTTCTATGGATCAGAGATCTGGATGTGACTTACTTGGTTAGGTTCCTCTGTCTTAAAGTCTCATGGCATTCCTCTGGGAACAATTATGCTGTTGGCTTGGGATGTGGTCTCATATGGGGACTAAACGGGGATGAGGATATCTACTTCCAAGCTTACTCCATGGCTTTTGGCAAGTCCTGGTTCCTTCCCATTTGGAATTTGCCATGGGTTTCCAAGGTGAACTCATATCACGGCTCTTGGTGATCTAACAGAGAAGGATCCAGAGAATGCCCAGGAGAAGCCATAGTCTTTTTAGAATTTCATAGTGAGAGTGACATCCTATTACATCAGCCACATTCTATTTGTTAGAGGCAGGTCAATAAGTCCTGTCCACACTCAAGGGTTAGGGATTATGTAATGATAAATGTCAGGAATTGGGAGGGCCATCTTACAGGCTTCCTACATACTTTCCAATCTGTATGGCATTTTTCTCATTTACAACTCTTGAATTATTGAAATGACTAGGACTTCCAAAATAATAATAAATGTGGAGAAAGAAGATACCCTGATCTTTGATTCTGCTGTTAGATGGAAAGCAGTATTTCATAATTAGGCATATGGCTAAGTATAAGTTTGTTGTAAAAGCATTTTTATCTGATTAAGGAAGTTCACCTATATTCTGATTTTACTGAGGTTTCTTTTTTATCATGAATAGGTGTTGAACTTTAGCAAGTATGTATTTTTAAACTATTGACACGATACTGTTGTTTTTCTCCTTTGTTTTTTAGTGAAATTATTTAGTCTATTTAATAAACTTTGCTGACTGACATTTCAATGTTAAACCAAACTTAGGATAGATAGAATATCTATCTATCTATCTATCTATCTATCTATCTATCTATCATCTATCTATTTATCGATCATCTGTCATCCATTTCATCTGTCTATTATCTATCATCTATCTATCCATCTCTCTATTAGTAAGATAAATTACTATGTGCACAAGATTTTTGCCAAAGTTTGAGAGTGTTACATTTCTGGAAAAGGATTCTGTGAATACTGTAGACATGGTCATATATGTAATGACCAATGGGATTTATTCTTGTATCAGAAGAATGCAGAAGACAAGGCTCATACTGGCATAGGAAACATACTGAGAAGAAGGAATATATTGTCTCAAGCTACTAAGAAGTCCAAGGATGGATCAGGTTTCTGTATGGCTGGATCCAGGTACTCAATTAAGATTAGAAGAATTCTGAATCTTCCTTTTTGTTCAGGTTGTTTCTACACAGCTTCTTTCTGCAGATACGCTTTCTCTATACAGAGGGCAAATGGGCAATTAATATTCTTATTAATATTCTTATCTTTTCAGGGAAAAATAATGTGCCTGCCCTCAAATTCCATATTGTAATCTCAGGCAACACCCAAATATATCTTTTGAGTCATTTCTCAATCCTACAACTATCATTGTGGCATTTCCCTCTTCTTCTGGTTGGGACAGGTCATAGTGACTAAACGGCTCCCACCAAAAGCCCTCATGCTGTTGGGAAAAATTCCCTAATGGGATGTATTACCCAGCCATAAAAAAGAAGGAAATCTTCATGAATGAACCTGGAGGGCATTATGTTAAGTGAAGTAAATCAGGAGGAGAAAGACAAATACTATGTGATCTCATTTATATGTGGAATCTGAAAGACAGAGAGATAGAAATAGAGAGAATGGACTCGTAGATACAGAGAATGGTTTGGCGGTTGCCAGAGGCATGGCATAAGTGTTGTTGAAATGGGTGAAGGGCGTCAAAAAGAGCAAATTTCCAGTTATAAAATAAGTAAATCATGGGGATGTCATGTACAGCATGGTGATTGTAGTTAATAATACCATTTTACCTATTTGGAAGCTGCTAAGAGAGTAGATCTTAAAAGTTCTCATTACCAGACGAAAATTTTTGCAAAAATGTATGGTAACGGATGAGACTTAATGAGACTTTTCATGGTGAGTATTTCACAATACATACAAATATTGAGTCATTATGTTGTATTCCTGAAATTAATATCGTGTTGTATTTCAACTATACCTCAGTTAAGAAAAAGAGAAAGTGAGTGCAGTGGGAGGGCATGTAGACTGGTGGAAGCATAACTCCTATTCTTTGACAAGTCCATTCTTTGTTTTATTTTGGGGTTGTGTGCTTCTCCAGAGAAGCATGCTTCCAGTGGAAACCCTTGAGCTCTCCCAGCAGATTAAAAAGGCAGAGAGAAGCAGGGACAGTGTCTGATCTGTTCTTCCGGCGTACTAGCCCCTTCTTGAATGCATACATACTCCCCAACATACATGTGCCACAGGTCCTCAATCTCAGACATGGGGGGAGAAGGCTTGGACCTCACTCCTTTTTGAGTCTTAATAGTGAGAGCTCTTGGATAAGAGATAAAATTACAATGATATGCACTTAAAAGGCATTGCAACTTTCTGTCTGCATGGTAAGTATTTATGCATTATTTTCCCAACCAAATTATAAACTGATCGTGATGTACCATGCTATCTTCCACATAGTTAGCATAGCACAGAAACACATGGAATTTTTTGAATTAGTCTCTTACCTGTAATATTTTCCTAGGGATGCCATAGCAAATTACAGAAGTGAATGGCTGTGAGAGAAATTTATTTTCTTACAGTTCTGGGAGGGTTAGAAGTCTGAAATTAAGGTGTAGGGGGGAGCTGAGGTTCTGGGGAGCATGTTTTTCTATATCTTCTTAGTTTCTGCTGTTTCCTGGCAATCCTTGGGGTTCTTTGTCTTTTGAAATCATCACATCAATCACTGTCTCTACTGTCATGTGATGATCTCCCCTCTGTCTGTCTGTCTTTGTCTTCACGTGACATTCTTCTCTCCATATGTGTCTGTGTCCAATTTCCTTTTCTTAGAAGAATACCAGTCATTGGTATTGGGTCCACGTTAACCCAGTATCACCTCATCTTAACTTGATGACATCTGCAAAGACCATATTTCAGATAAGATCACATTCCTCAGTACCAGCGGTTAAGACTGAAACTCGTCTTTTTGGGGGGACATAATCACCCTATAACAGCACCTCATTTAGAACTAGAAAGAAAATGAGCTCTGGTATGATTATGATACATGTATTTTCTGTAAAATTTTCCCTAAAGAGGCAATATTGTAGTGAAAACATGACATCATTTCCCTCAGCAATATTCTGAAAGGATGATTCTCCTGTTTTGGTGTCTGACAAATGGAAGTACTGGTGTAAAGCAGATTGTGTTTGATGAGTGGTAACAGGGCCAACAGCAGAATTACAGTCCCCCCTGACCTGCGAATCCACATGTTAGCTAGGGCTTGCTCTGGCCTGTGAACAATTTGTGTGGATCTGTTCCTGCTCACTTTGACATGAACAGTAATGAGCATAGACAATACCTAATAAGTCTGATCACTTAAGGAGACCCATATTGCTTCTCAGTTGCACATTCTGTTCAGGGCAGTTGCTGTCAGCTATCCATGTGGAGCTCAGAAATATCCAGTGGTGTTATTACTGAGCTCCCAGGCCACAGGTACTGTGCAGCCTGCATTTAGTTGGGATTTTATAGTGACTGGGAGCAGTCAGGATGTGTGACAAGAATGCACTGTTCTTTAAGGAATATTAGCATTAACTCTGTAACTGCAGTGTGCTGGGAAGACCTATCTTTCCCAGTGGGTCTTGATTTAGTGAGGTCTTTGTAACTATTTGAAGATTTATATATTACTTTTTGGATGGACTGATCACAAACGCCAGGGAACGTGACCAAAATGTTCTTGATGCCTTGGAGGACAGTCTTGCATTGTTTAGCCTAATTATGTGCCAGGAACAGCGAGTTGCCTAGAACAAAAATAAAGACCTATCTTGTGGATAACAACCCTTAAGGATGAATTAAGATGTTCATGCTCCAGGGAAGGTGTTATGGGTTGAATTGTGCCTTCACCAAAAAAAAGATATGTTCAGAATGTGACCTTACTTGGAGATAAGGACTTGATAGAGGAAATTCAATTAAAATGTGGTCATGGGGGATGCCTGGGTCACTCAGTTGGTTGGGCAGCTGCCTTCGGCTCAGGTCATGATCCCAGCGTCCTGGGATCGAGTCCCACATCTGGCTCCTTGCTCAGCAGGGAGCCTGCTTCTCCCTCTGCCTCTGCCTGCCTCTCTGTCTGCCTGTCCTCAACCCTCTCTGACAAATGAATGAGTGGAATCTTAAAAAAAAAAAATGTGGTCATGGGGTGGGGTGGAGGAAGTCCAGTGTGACTGATGTTCTTATAAAAAATGGGACATTTAGGCACAGAGACAGACATTCAGAGAGGGAAAAACGATGTGAAGACACAGGAAGAAGATGGTTTTCTATAAAACCAAGGAGATAGCCCTAGAGTAGATTCTCCCTCATGGCCTCAGAAGGAACCAATCCTGCCAACACCTTGATTTCAGATTTCTGGCCTCCACACGTGTGAAACAGTGTATTTCTGTTCTTTAAGTCACTCAGTCTGTAGTACTTTGTCACAGCGGCCCTGGAAGACTGACACAGAGGGAACCTATTTGTCTACAACGTGGAGTATTTGGCCCCAAAAGGCACCCAGCACATCTTCAACAGGGGGGAGTTTAGCCCTGGATCCCCTATTGTTAACATACATATTTTTGGAGTACAGGATGTCCTTTCTCTGCTTTTTCAAGGTGATATCACTACTTTGCCCATAATTTTAATTTTCAGGCTCTGGTAGGCTAGACACTAGATTTATAGATATCCTAAAACAGAAAGGTAGGGTGTCTATATTCAGTGATATCTTTCTATGATTTAATTCTTTGGTACCCAAATCTCTTAGATGACAGATGCCTAATGAAATTATAGTTCGGAGAATCAGAGATCCTTGAATTGTTTACATCATCTATTTTTGTTAGCTTTTCCTTTCTCTTTTGCATTCACCCTTTAATTAGGCTTCCATAGTGATGGGTAACTAACGGTTAAGCGCAGAGTCCCATGGAGAAGAGAACACTATTAATCAGATGGAGCCTGCAATGTATTACCCCAGATAACTGAATGTTTCTACTGGGTTTTCTTTAAAGAACATGCCTTTATTTAAAGGCTTTTGATTGTGACAGCTCGCTTAGCATAGGACCACAAAATTTAAATTCTCCATGTTATTTGGAAAGGAAATCCAAAGTATCTGAAATACGTTATGTCTCAGTTTAAAAGTCTAGAGAAAAACATCAGTAGGAAAAAGCAAAGCACAAAGCCATCCAGTCAGTTTAATTTGGGGATGCTAATTTGGGCTGTGCCTCAACACCCCAAGTGTAGGAAAATTTTCCAAAGGTGGCCAGATGGATTTTCAGCAAGCTCTAATTTTGTAGTTCTTCCTTATATTGAGAAAAAAAAAAAGTGCCTTACTGAAATTTCCGATAGCTATCATGTTTTGCACCTCAGTACTACAAATACATAATATAAAGACTGTCATTTTAATTGACAATTTGCCAGAGACAGGCATTCAGTGAAAGATCTCCTTAATGTTCTCTGATCCTGGGGCTAAACATGCTAACCTCCTTCAATTTTTCTCATGTGGCAAAGCTATGTGTGTCCATCCAGGTCACTTACCTGTGAATACTACTCAGTGTGGCCTTGTCCCTGTGCAAGGAGGGCCCGGGAACAGAATTCAAGGTTTTGACCATGTTCTCTGTGGTGCTAAGCAGAGTGGGAAGTGACTGCTACCCAATTGACATGAATCCTGAGCAGGCACAGAGGCCACATCCACATGTGGAGGTGATGAGTGTCGCCAAACAGCTGAAGGGTTTGGATTCTTCTGAGAGTCACATACAGTTTAGAAGACAGCTTTATATTGCAAAACGGCTTTGGTAAACTACAGCCTGAAGACAAATCTGGCCCACGATTGTTTTTGTAAATAAAGTTTTATTGGAACTCAACCATATTTATTTATTTGTGTATCGTCTGTGGCTGCTTTCATGCTCTAACTGTACAGTGAAAAGTTGCAACAGAGAGGATACGGCCTATAAATCCTTAAATATTTACTTCAGTATAAAAGTTACCAAAAACTTCTGCCAACTCCTTGTTATAGAATATCAGGTTTATAGTCTTTTCCTCTGAAATATCTGGCAGTTTTATTGTCTCCCTCCATAATCACAGTTAGATAAAATCATAAGATATTAGGGACCTCGTGAGCCTAGAAGTAATGTAGCTTGATGCCTATGTAAATAACGACATTGAAACATATTAAAAATGTGTATTTATTCAAATGAGTTTTACTTCATCAGAATTAGACTTGTTTGTAGTTTGGAGCAAAACAAAGTATATCACCTCATGATTTCAGTGGAGTCCTTCAACTCGGTGAGGTAGGTATGAGGCTTTCCCTTGGTGCCTTCTGTGGCTGACCTGTCCTGCTGCAAACTCATCCTCTAGGAGGAGCCCCTGACCCCTCCTGGTTGTCCCTGCTGCCCTCTTCGTCGTCGTGTGCCATCCTCACCAATGGCTCTCATACCCCAGAAGTGTTCTCATGCTTTTGATCTTACTAGAAGCTCCAAGTTTAGAGCTAAGACACAAGGCAAATGGTTTCACAATCTCTCTTGGAAGTGGCTTATTGAAAGCTCTAAATATTCATCTGGTTTTGTAAACCTGAGCGCATCTTCTACCTCAATATTTTTATTCCCATAATTAACTTGTGTTCTAGGAACATTTTACCTAACAGACTAAATGCATGTAAAAAGGGAAAGCAGATAAATAAAAATTGATTTCTAAAAAATCTCATGTTTTGTTTTTTTTTTTTTAAACTTATATTGATTTCTGTGTTCAGAGCTGCAGATGCAGATTATGAGGATTTGTTTGGCTCTCCAGTGTCAACCCAGATGCTGAGATGATGTACAAGACATCACTCACAATCTGTGATTCTTTAAGGTTTGCTTCATGTTGTAGCATTTCATAAAAGATGTGCGTTATGGCTTAAATAGCAGTCAATTTTAAATTAAATGAAGTAGGGAGCTTTGGTGGTGTATAGATAATTCTAAGAAATATCACATTTAAATTTATTTCTGCTATGGGATATATTCAGTGAATTGGAAAAGAAACCCACGGTGCAATGAATTTTAAAATAGGTCTTGCTATAGAGATATTCTGATACTTCTGGCACTGTACACATTTCTATTCTGTATGATAATTGCAAATTAATACAAAAACATGGACTCACAGTCCTTGACAGCTGTGAGAACACAGCGTTTGCAGGATTGGCTGCTTGATTATCTAACTGGTTTTGGAAAGCCAAACAAAAGATGCATAAAAATGAATTGTAGTCAGAATAAACACAAGAAGATAATAAATATTTTTGAAACCACTAGCCTTAGTGAAGGGAGCTTTTGAGGATATTAAGCTGCATTCTCTGGCTGCCTGCCCCTCCCTGGCTGGCATTGCTCTGGGGGTGTAGAGCCTGCTTAGAAGTTACAGTAATTATTTGTTTACCCTTTGGGTCTGCAGTCCACCATTTGCTTCTCTTCAGCTTAAAGCAGGTTGTTTCAGTACTCTGATTTTTCCATCTACAATTTCTCCCCAACCCTCCCCTTGAGAAACAAAAGAGAGTTACTGACCCAGGGTAGGGTCTAATAAATGATTGTAAGTAATTGGATGCATTGACAATTTTATTGACTTTGTCATGCATGTCCAAGGTGTTGATAATATTATGTATATTGTGTAGCTTTTTCTATTCCTGATACCTTTAGAATATTGGTTGTACCTCAAGCTTCAAATGTATTTATTAATAACATTAAGTTCTAGGATTGTTTTGATTTAATATATTTTCTGGGAAATATTTAGGGGAGAGAGAGAGGGGGAAAAAAAAAAGACCACATGGGCGTATGGAAGAAGAGAGAAGATAGTAGTATATATTTCCCATTGAGACTTTGGTTAGAACAAACAAGGAGAGTTTAATACAAGGAGATGTTTACAAAAATGATGGAAACATTGAGAAATTTTTATAAGAATCCATAGGGACATCTCAGAAATGGGCCAGCCACAGGTAATGATACTACCCTCACTTTTCCCAGCTGGATATGGAAGAGATACTTATCAGAACCCAGGGCTGGGGTCACCCAGAGCCAGAGGCAAGAACAAAATTCTGTCTGGATATACAGGGGACACTCAGTCATTGGCAATGACTCCATCAACTGTAGAGGGAGGGAAAGAAATGCCCTGAGTTTTCCTTTCCCTTCATTCTCTCTCTCTCTCTTTTTTTTTTTTTTTTTTTTGAGCCTCCTATTCGTGGGTTCCTGACAGAACAAAGCTGTCATGGAAGAGTGGAAAATTCAGCTTGCAGGGATGGACCCCATGATGGAGAATAGAATGGGGGAAACAGTGAAGAATGGAATTGAATTGAAGACCAACAGGTTGAAGAGCAAGCAGCTCAGGGTGAAAGACAGAAGAGAGTCACGTGAATTTTTGTGCACTGGCTTGACTTAAGGAGCAGATCATGACAAAGGTATTACTTGATGTGGAAACATTTGTTTTCAGACATTACCTAATACCCTGAGATGCAGGAAAGATTGATTTAAACTCTCATGCTAATAATGGTGGAGGTTTGAAACATCTCCAGGTGTTTTCACATTTTCATCAGGATCCACATTTCCCTCTTTCCTCTGGCTTCAATGCACTAGGAAGGTGATCTTTACGTTGTTTCCCTGACATCGGCCCAGACCTGAGACTTAGCCTCTTCATTTCCTCCATTGAGGGTAATTCCTTCATTAGAGTAGAAGATTGTTTACTAAACAGCTGGAGGTCACTGGGAGGGCTTACCTTGCACACTGCATGAATTGCAACTCACAAGGACCTATTTTTCTTTCTGGCTACCTTGACACTGATAGTTTCTCACTACTCCTTCATCTTGACTTTTACTTTTTTCTCACTCTTTTGCCTGGTTTTCTCTTTTCTTCTCTCCTCACTATTTCTTTATCTTGCCCGGTACCCAAGCATTCAAAATTCACACTTAATTATGTGAAATATTCAACTCATCCCAGATATTATTGCCAAGCTCAGCTTCGTACTCACCCACAGATAACACTGTGTTTATCATATTAACAAGGACTTTGATATTATAGGAACTTCTTAGCAGAAAGTTGACAGCTAATTATTTAACAAAGTCATTATTTGTAATATAAAGTATGTAGGAGGAGGAGAGGTTAAGGTCCAGATAATGAGATCAGGTTTTAGAATTTTCAAATTTGAATTTCCTTTAGGATATTCTGATAAAACTGTTGTATATGGCAACCTCAGGAAGGAGATCAGATATTCATTGGTCACTGACAGTTGAAGATATGAGAAAAATAATTTTTCCTGGGGAGTACATGGATACTAGGATCCATAAATATAAAAGCACAGAAGAGAAAGAGCAATTATGAGACAAGGATGGGTGGAACAGGAGAAAATGTTGTCAGGTGAATGAAAGTTCTAGAAGAAGTTCATAGCAGCTCTTTGTCAAAGGTCACACAGATCCCACCCCCGGATCATTTATGTAATAACTGGATTAGTAGATGTCTCCTGAATGAAAAAAATCCAAAGTGGGTAATAATTATTAGGACCCTGATGACCTTAACTTGAAGGTGATTTCAAGAGGCAGACAGGAATTACAGCATTGCAGTTTGGTCAATGGACAGAAGGGAAGGAAGTAGAGACCGGTTACAGATGACCTTAGAAATCTGGCAGGAAGGACAGGGGGAAATAGGTCAGGTGTATAAGGAGAAAGGAGAATAAGGTTTAGGAAATAATTATTTTAAGTATGGTAAGAGGCTGAGTGTGTTTTTATGTTCAAGGAAGGAAGCAAAAGAAATGGAGAAATAGAAGACACAAGCCATAGATGTCACATCTGGTGGTACAAGGTAAGATAAAACAGAGTCAAACCCACTAGTTGAGGAAAGAGCCTTCATCATGAGGGCAGATGCTTTTGTTCTCAATGACGGAAGGACACTGATGAATGGCTGACGTCCAGGATCTTTGCAATCTCCACTAGCTGTAAGGCCCTGAAGGAGACAGGAACATTCTCCAGGGCACATTTAGCTTACTGCTTTCAGTGTGGGCCAACAGCCCCATGAGGGAATGTTGAACCTGATGGACTATTCAGGACCAAGTGTAATATACCCAAACTTGGTTCTGAATGATGCAGGAAGACCAAAGCACCCTGAATGCAGCAACCTGTTTCCTGTCTCTGTTTCCTGAGGTGCTCCTACTTTGCCTCCAAGGTTCCCGCCTCTTTTTGCCTTTATTGCTCTGCTGTACTTCCACTGTTGAGACGAGGCTTACCATATGAGAAACACCAGAGAAAAAAATGTCTCAGGGGACAGAAGTCTTCTTGAACAGCTTGCTGAAATCACACATTGCTTTCCTCTCTTCCTCTGGATTCTGCCTGGATACTGGTAACATTCCAAAAAAAGGGGGGCCCTTTCCAGGCATTGGCTATGTTTTTAATGGCCAAAAATAACTGATAAAGGAAGATATCTAAGCTAAAAGATTAGTGAGATGTTCATTAAACCAAAAAGGGAGGGATGGGTATGATGAGCAGAAGGAGGTATTACAAAAACAATCTCAAAGAAGAGAACGTAGAAAAGAAGAAACCCTAAGAGAAAAAGATCCTCAAAGGAACGTCCCAAGTGGATTCTACAAGTTTTAATCTTTACTCTGAGAATCTGCTGATTGCACCATCATGTCACCTGGTGACCTTGACTTTGAGTTTTATCCTGGTCATTCCAGATAGAGAAATGAGTGCCACTAATTAAAGTAAGAGTTGTGGAATATATAGGATTGTAGTGGCTCATCTGTGGAATGGGAAAAGCAGGGATTGGGACAGTAGGAATACTGGATAGGGGCAGAAGAGTGTCCCTGAAGTAACACCATATATTTGCATTTCATTCATTTGTTCATTCATTCACCCACTCCGGAGGAGCTGGAGAAAGGTGTACCCAACACACAAATGTGCCTGTGGTTGGACCTGGCAGTGAGACTACGCATGAAATGATTCCCTCTGTGCTCTTGAGGAGCACAGTCTGGTGGGAGGGACAGCTAAAACTCAAGTTACATGTTGTGTGAAATGTGACATGATGCCTTGAATATAAGTGTTTGCTCCAGTCTGGAGAGGTCAAGGAAAGCTTTCCTGAAAAGGTCATGTCTCATCTGAGTTATGAAGATTCCCATTTATGTGAAAAAAATTGGTGACAGTCTTCTAGCACAGGAGAGGAGAACAGGGTATAGATCAGAAAGCTCGAAGCCCCAGAGACAGGATGCTCTTGAGAGACTGACCCAGTCTGAAGACAAGCATGATTTGGAGTCAGGAGTCCAGAAAGCCACTATCTCTGAAAGGATGCAGAGTGAAGCAGAGCCTAGATTTTGGGAGTCCTTGAGATGGTTTCCATCTTTACAGGAAACTCTGGATTTTCTGGGGTAGAGACTGGAGGAAACAAACTAGTGCTCAGGAGGATATTTAGGAGGACGGGTGAGAGGTGCCTGTACCAAGGTTGTATCTGGAGGACGGTGAACAGATTTGAGCCATATTAAGAAGGGAGACTCGACAGAGGGACTTTCAGGAAAACCTTGTTATAGCCTAGTCTCATCTGCTGTCACTTGGTTGAAGATACTCCATTATCCCTGTCCAGGACGTTTTGACTTCTCTCCAAATAACTGCAAAGAGATGGGGTGGGCTGGCCGTGAGCTGTAATGTGTATTAACATCTGACTGGCTAATAAACACACAAATAACTGTCACAACTACCACAGTTTGGGGCACCTGGGTGGCTCAGTCGGTGAAGCATCTGCCTTCGGCTCAAGTCATGATCCTAGGGTCCTGGGGTCGAGTCCCGCATCGGGCTCCCTGCTCAGCTGGGAGCCTGCTTCTTCCTCTGCCTCCTGCTCTCCCTGCTTGTGCTCACTCGCTCTTTCCCTCTCTCTGACAAATAAATAAATAAAATCTTAAAAAAAAAAACCCTGCCACAACTGACTAAGTATACATTGGGCTCAGAGTGACAATATTTACTTGAGCATCTGCCAGTTATTTTATAGATCGATCTCAACTCACTGAAAGCACATATTTAACCGTGTCTGCGTTTATGTATGAGGAACAGCAAAGCACGGGGACCAGGTGTCTTCCTCACTCTACGGGCTGGCAACTCTTGGGTCCAGAGTCAAGGCCAAGGGAGCCCCACCCTGAAGCCCTTGTGCTGGGGGCAAAACCGTGGCCAACCCTGAACCTTCCATTATGGGAGAGGCACTCCCTTAGTGTGATCTCTGGCTTCTTTCCCCTCTCCTCACTGTGCCCAGGAAAAAGCTCTGTCTGAACTCTGGGAAGAATGAGCTCAGCTCAAGTTCAGCGCAGTCCTGTTCCCTGTCTCCTTTGGGGGCACCTGCCTCTCTCAGCATGTCTGTCCCACAGGCTCTTCACTTGGCCTGGATCAGAGAAGGGAGAGTCCCTGGTCCTTGGTTCACCCAGCCTCCTTTCCTAGCAGCTGGTGTACCCCACCCAGCCTTAATCAGGAATGGGCGTGACAGTCACATCAGGCATCTGCCCATTACTCCCCAGCTGATCCAGAATATAGGTGGGGGAACAGGTGCATTGTTCAGGGTAACCCTTGACACCTGACACCTGGGGCTCGGCATCACTCCACTGCCTGTCATGGTGAGACAGAGCAGTGTGTACCACGACCACACTGTTTTGTGTGCCCTCAGTTCTGGAGTGAGGCTGGAGCCAAAGGCCTGCTGTCACCCTGTCCTGGGTGATATCACTGGCTGGTGGCTGCAGCTTGCGGACATCATAACCTTGTGTGACTGCAGAGGAGGACCCATGGCGGGGCAGAGAATCAGGACCTGAGGCCATGATGCCAATTCTGGTGCCAGGGCCAGATACCATGGCTTCCACCGGTGGGTAGTCCTCTTAGTTTTGCCCGAGTCTAGTGAATTCCTTTGAAAATATTAAAAGCGATCTGTAGAACATTTTCACAAATGATACTGAAATGCTATAAAATCAAGACATCAATGTACAGTATTTGCTCAAGGCAGGTGTTCTCAGGTTTAATACCTCCTCCCTGTCGTTCTCCTTTCATAATTCCTTTTCATGTAACCCTTAGTACCGCAAATTTCTCTTTGCAGAAGTTTTTGCCTTCACTAAGCCATGCTTTAGAAAAAACAGAATTCAGTTTATTGTACTCTGAAGTTATTCTACCTTGGAAATTTTCTGTAACAAATGAGTAAAAATCAGCATTTTATTCTGAATAAAAATGATAAACAATTGTGAAAAAATAATTTACTAAGAAAAAAAAATTAAGACAAAAGCAACATCACCGGTTTTGGAAAGTTGTGCCCCAAATGTCACTACCTTGTCTGGAAACGAGGAGCATGCAGTCTCCTCCCCTTTGTGGTGTTGGCTACAACAGATAATCTGACTAAACTAGAATTGCATGGGGTCTTACGTTTGTTGTTGGTGGTGGTGTTTCTCTGTATTCTCAGGAGAGCTGAAGCCTTCCTGTGCGGGGTGTTGAGTGTTCCCTCACTCTTTACTCAGTGATTTGGGTGAAGATTTCTGAGGCAGCAGGGCTTACCTTCAGGCCCTGATAATGAGCCATCTGTCTTGTGTGGGACCAGATCAGAATATGTTTCTTAGAAATCAGCCTGGTTTGCAGGAATGATCCATAGCGTATGATAAATAATTTGACTTCACCCAAATATGAATACAAATGGTTTGTGCGTTTAAAAAAATAAAGTGGCTCCCTATAAAGATAAATAAAATGTAGACTATAATCATTTTAGTTTTCCCCTATTGACTTAAAATGGAGGTGGTGTCTTCAGGTGAGAAGAAAGGCATTCATTTTTTTAAAAGCCCTAATATAGTCCATTATATTATAGGAAAAGGTGTGTAGGAAAAAAACAGCCTGATCTCTTCACATATATGAAGCAGTTACATTTTTTCCAATAAAATTACCAATAAAATAGGGCACCTGGGTGGCTCAGGCGTTAAGCGTCTGCCTTCGGCTCAGGTCATGATCTCAGGGTCCTGGGATCGAGTTCCGCATCGGGCTCCCTGCTTGGCGGGGAGCCTGCTTCTCCCACTCCTACTCCCCCTGCTTGTGTTCTCTCTCTCTCTCTCTCTCTCTCTCTCTCTCTCTGTCAAATAAATAAAATCTTAAAAAAAAATTACCAATAAAATATCTTACATTTTACGCAATGACATAGATAAGACACACTTATTATATGTACATAAACGTCGGAAATTGGAACAATAAAGAAAGAAAGAAATCACTAGAAATGTCAGTGTTCAGGCAAGGTCACAGGCACATTTAGTGACTGTTCTTTTAGACATTTACACATATGCACCCATACACTGCATGTATATGCACTGTCTATAAATACCCATCAAATGTGCATTTAATATTGTGTGTAAACACATGCATGTAAAAACATGCAAACGCATGGGTTGAGAAACAGACAAATCTAAGTAAATGGGCTCAGAATGGTAACAATAGCCTTCCCAATGTATATTTATTTATTTATGCATTTTTTAAAAGATCTTTATGTTTTATTAGAAAGAGAGTGTGTGCACAAGCAGGGGAAGGGACAGAAGGAGAGGGAGAAGCAGACACCCAGCCAAGCAGGGAGCCTGATTCGTGGCTCGATCCCAGGATCCTGTGATCATGGCCTGAGCCGAAGGCAGACGCTTAACTGACTGAACCCCCAGGTGCCCCTGCCTCCCTGATGTATTTAAAAAAGTAATTCAGTATGACCTAATTCCTACCCAACCATCTAAACACAAATTCCATTTTTTTCCAAATGAAGACACTTTTAATAGAAAAGTAAAAGGTTAAATCTTTTGTATTCTTTGAAATTACCACCTACAAATATTTTATTCTTTTTTTTTTCCCAAATATTTTTTTCTGATATCTCTTCTAGAGCAGTTGGAAGATCTATATCATGTGGCCCAGGTCACCCTCCACAAAGCAAACCTGCTGTAGGAAGAAGGCATGTTTTAGGAGTAGTGCATTCTTCTCGGGGTCAGTGGCTTTTCTCAGTGTAGCCAGGATGCAAGCTCCCTCCACAAGCTTCAAAGGCAGCTGTTTGCTTCCACATAAACAGGGCCGGTATTAACTTGTTCAAGAGACTATGGAGTCAGTGGCTGTGAATGGAAACGAAGATGAGTGTAATATGTTTAGGACAACGCAAGAAAAATTTTATTTTATTCTTTAATTAAATAGATGTGTCTGTTTTAATGGAAATTAATTTATTATTCATCGATGGGTAATTAGGCTGCTTGCTTTCCATTTTTACGTCAACGTACTTAATGTTAAAGTTGGTGTATCTGAAATTGATTCTTCTTTCTTTCCTAGCCTGTGTGCTGAAATCTCCATCCAGAAACGACATCTCTGTGACCTTGTGAAGTGTGTCACCAAGAGCACATCATTTATTTCTACAAGTTCAGAATTTTGGAAAGTTCACTTATTTTTTTCTCTACATATGACATATATTGATTTATTAACATTTATGGAGACCCAACAAGCTAATTTCTTTTCAAACGTTTGTAGTTTTTTTTTTTTTCATAAATTGTACACCCAACGTGGGGCTCGAACTCACAAACCCAAGATCAAGAGCCACATGTTCTACTGAGCCAGCCAGGTGCCCCAACCTAATTCTTTTCAGTAAATAATGAATCAAAACCAGCTTAAGTAGAGATACTTACTTTTAGGGTCTATGGAAGGAGATGCATTTCTCATTGGGCACAAAGCCTGGTTGTCATAAAGCAATGCAGGAATTTTCATCGTCTGACTCTATTGACCTAATAATGAAAAATGCTCTAATGCTCCCTGTGGAATCTTGCTTTTGTCTTCCTTCTGTCCTTCTCAATTCTGTGTAGCACACGCCGAACAGATGAGAATGTTGCGTTGCTTCTCTGAGCTGGAGGAAAACCAGGGCCCGTCCATAGGTGTTGCTGTAGAAAGATTAAGACAGGCCCTCCATGGTGACCCAGATAATTTTCCGGAGGTGTCATTAGTATGTACAACTGCACTCTCCCTCGTCCGCTTCAATCAAGAGGTTGTAGAGTCCTGCCAGGTCTCTGGTTCAAGTCAGTAGGAAACGCTCACAGCCAAGAGTCTCTGCCGCAGGTGTTCTGGGAAATGGAAGTCCCCTGGCTTCCTGAGAGAGAAAGGACAGCGCAGTGTCTTTTACGATGTTTCCAGGTATTTCCCTATGGCTGTGGGTTTAATCTTAAAACTGGAAGATCACAAAAAATGAAAATCCACAAAGGAATATATCGTAGGTGATTTTCTTTCAATTTGCTCCTTCATTTTGATATCTTATTGCATATATATTGGCATTAATAAGTGAAGGATAGGTATTTTACATTTTTCAGAAGAGAAAAATCAGTTATTACCATGCATTATCGGAGTGAGGTCACAGTAGGAGAGACAAGACCCCCCGACTTTGCTCTGATTATCCCTTCTCCATGAAGGTCATACCCAACAGAGCAGCAGCGGGGTCACTGCACGGAGCTGCACAACAGACCCCAGAGACATTTCCTTCCCCATTTGCCTGGGGCCTCAGCCCAGCATCAGTGTCGCTGGAGCTCATCACCTTGAAGTGCCACCATGGACAGCTCTTAGTTAGGGTCTCAAGTCAATGAGCTTCTTAATGGGATCATTGATGCTCACGGAATAAGATGAGTTTTCTCAAATTAATCATGGAATGCATCTATATGGGATGTCAAGATTTTTTAATGTGAGCATTTGGAGATGAAAGCCTGAGGACCAAGACTTGGGGCTTGTCTTCCTGCCCCAGGTTCTCATCCATGGAATGTTCCAACCGTCTGTCCTCGTTCCTTGTTACGGCATCTTTAGCTTCTCTCTAAGTGAATGTTTCCTTCTCCTGGACTGAAAGAAGCTGATCTGGGCCATGTGAGCTCACAGCACTCGTTTTCTCAGAGAGATTTGGTGGAATAGGGCTGTGAGCTGTCCTTTCCCCGCCCCCCCCCCCCCCCAGGGCAGCTGTTCCAAGCCTCCTGTGCAAGGCAGACCTTCCCCTGTGGAGGAGGAATGTTCTTCCTGCGAGGGAAGATGCTGCAGCCACGCCGCTTGGTTAGGACTTTTCAAACAAGCTCTCGATCCCGCCCCCCCCCCCCATGATGGGGACTCCTTCAGGGCAAAACACAAACAGCAAATTTGGAAATCCTCTTCTGCTGATTTCGTTATTTAAGTTGCGTTACCAGGTGCGTGGAAGCTGATCTAAAATTAGCAAACAGACTTTTTCCAAATCATTTCTCTTGGAAAGTTATTGACCCGAAGTGATCAGCTGCGTATGTTCTGAACGTCTGAGGGGACTAAAGGACGGGCAGAAAAAAGAAGTAACGGGGAGAGGAGATCTCTCTGCACAGCGGTTTCCGGCCGATTCTCTCTCCCCTGATACAGCAAACCCACCGGAGAGAGCGAGCCACGGCTGGGACAAGGGCACTGAAGGTCAAGGGTAAGAGTAAACAATGAGAGCTGCACTCGCAGGCGGTCTTAGTTTCCATTTTGAGGGGCTGCCATGCCATTGTTCCAGCTCCTGGGGCACTGTGACGTGTCGGCAAGACACGTGTGTGCAGGGAGGACAAGCGCCAGTGTCCCTGTTTTCCGGGAAAGTGCTTCAGACTCTCCACGTCCCTCTTCGTGCCGGTCCCCAATCTCCCTACACAGGGACACAACCATCCGTCCTCACGCGCTCTCACCTGACACTCCCACTCCTATGCACTCACATGACACACATGTGTGTTCACACGCACACGATCACAGCACACCCGCAGACGTGCATTTACAGTCACAGTCCCACCACACCCACAAATGGGCATGTACACCCACACACTCTCATACACATTCACAACCTGTCCCTCTCCTCTCACACTTGCACACACATACACGCACACTCACACTTGCCCTGCTCTGCTGACTCAGTGGCCTCAGGACCCAGCACAGCCTGTAGACCCGCTGTTTCACCTGCCATGCAATCGAGGGCCACTGAGACTCTGCTCCCTCCTTCGTGGCCACAGTCCCTGGTGCTGAGCATCCTGGGAGGAAGGTGGGAGAGAACGTGTGTCAGCTGCTTCTGCTCACCTTTCGTGTCAGGCACTTGAGATGAGCACTTGCTGGCGCACTTGAGCGTCAAGTGGCTTGTGCCATTTTGTCTCGGGTCAGAGTTTGGCTTTCGGTTCCAAGCGGTCCTGCCCTTGCAGGAAATCCGTGGTACGAAGTGGTGAAGGGCTTTTCTCAAGGACGTCTGAGAAGCTCAAGGACACTTTCATGGATAAATATTGTTATTGGGACCATGGAGGGGGTGGAAGAGCCAGGCACAGGGTCCCCAGGAGGTCAAGAGGAGCCATGCATCAGGGCCCAGCTGCCCCCGCCAGCGGGTGGTCGCTAGCACGTCCCCAGCCCTTTCCCCCTGGTCTCTCCCCTCGTGTGTGAATCATGGGGGCTGCAGAGAAAACCCCGAGCTCCTTCCTCCCTGGTTATCTCAAGCCTGCAGTTCTTAGATCTGACCTCCTAAGGGCACCTGTGATTGCCCTTGACATTGGGGTCTCTCGCTGGTGGTCGGATAAACCAGAGTGGTGGTCTCTGTGCAGTGCTGTCTCTCTCCAGACCTTTGCCCGTGGGACCGAACGACAGTCACCAGCGCTCACTCTGCGGAGAGCTGGCGCACCGTGGAGCAGAGCGAGCGACCATCAGGCCAGCGCCGCGGGGCTCCAGCCGGGAGTGAGGTCGTGGCAGCGTGAGGCGGAGGCCCCGAGGACTGGGACGTCGGGACGAAACCCACCCCGGTGGCCGCCTCGAGGGACTCGGCTGACGTTCGTCACAAGCAGCCGCTCTGCCGTGACTCACTGGGAGTGGGACCGACGCCCGCGGCCAACACAGTGCGCCCCCATGTCCCTTCCTTCCCCAGTAGAGCCCAGGAGCGGCGGGCAGCCTTCGTGTCGACAAACAGGACGGCGTTTCCAACCGCAAGAAAGTCACGGACACCATTTAGCAGCGGAGAAAACTTGAGAAGATCCGGTCAACTCCCAGCACCTCCATTGTCCTCCTTTGTGCACCTCACACGTCGGCGCGGCGGTGGAGGGCGACGCTGCGCAGTGCCTGGGGACCTGCTGTGTGTCCCCCACAGTGTCTGTCATGCTTCTATCACAGTCTCAGGCTGGGGGGGTTGGAGCCCTCTCAATTTCTGCGGGAAACGCTGGTGCTGTCTCAGGGCTGGACAGCCCGTCAGGAGTGGGGCAGGGACGGCGGCGACTGGAATCTGGCCGCTCAGCCGGTGAGCCTGTACGTGACGTCCCTCAGCCATGTGCGGGGACACCCGTTGGGACGGTGCCGTGGGTGTGGGGAACCACAGGCTGTCCCATTGCGAAGTGTTGTTCTTTTTCCCAATAAGCGTTAGACCTTAGCTAGTTTACTACTCAACATCGTCCAAAGCCGTCCTGCGTCTGGGTCTCCCTGCGGTGGGGCTGCCTGGGGACCAGGGCTGCCTTGCACCATCTCTGCCATCCCGGGGTCCTGGCGCTCATCAGACTTTACAGACACATGTGGCATAAGCAAGCAATGCGCGAACAGAATAGACAATATTCCGCCGATGCTCTGTGCTCCATCATGGGCTCATCCAAATGCCACCGAAGGTCAGATCTGCTCATCCGCACTCTGGGCTTTGTGTTGAAGAGGATGAAACCCAAGTGGGTGGAGTTCACACCCAGGCTGTAAGTCACGGAGTGTCTGAAACCAGGTAGGGAGGCTCCAGGGCAGTGCAGGGTCCTAGCCCACACTGCATTCTTCTGGAATCCTGCGAGTCCTGGGAATCCTGGACAGTTGGGTGCAGTGATGTCATGGGGAAAGGACCTTGATTCGGAACAGCCTGAGATTAGGGTGCCTGTGTTCCCTGCCGGCCTCCCAGGAGCCAGGACCATTCCTGTCTTTGCAGAGGGAGCTTGGAGATCTGGTTGTGCCCAGATGTCCAGTTTGCTCCCAGGCTCGGGGCCTGATTGAGGAATGAAGGTGATGGCCCTGAAGGCACAGGGACTCAGCATATCCTCCCTGGGAGGTGACACAAAGCACTCCTTGGTCCACACCAAGAGGACTTTAGGGAAAAGAGCAATGCGCCTTGGGCCAGCCTCTGGCAGTTTTTCGTGCCCCACAGGTGCACAAGGACCTGCCCTCATGATCCATTCCTCTTTGTTAAACTCCCCCAAGATGGTGAAAGGCGGTTAGAAACGCGCCCGGTGAGAACACGACTCTCCTCGTACGTCCAGAACCATCATGATCCCATTTCCGAATCCGCCCGGAGTCCTTCCCTGAAACCAGGTCATCAGGGAGGGCCCCCGGGGCAGATTTACCTTCTGTGAAGGTTCCTAACCCTCCCCTGGTCCTGTGCTTGTCACGCATCCCTGGGTCTCAGGGGAGCAGGGGGCACCCGCATCCCCTCCACAGCCCCGCACTGGCAGGCGTTCCGGGGTCCACACTGAGCTCTAACCCTGCTCCTCTGGGGGCCTCGGGGCTCCTGGCTCTTCCCCAGAGTTTGATGCTGTTCCCGCTGCCCACGGAGGTTCTTCTTCCTGTCATTCCTTCTCAAGGGGCGTTTTCCTTCCTGGTTTACACTCTCCCCTGGGGGGTGCTTTCCGTTAGTCAGCGGCTCCCACCTTCCCTGAAAGTGTGGCTTTGTTTCGGCTGGACACAACTGATTTGTCATGCAGCCAAGTTAAACAAGGAACCCTTTTGGAATGGCTCTTTTTCTTTCGGCATTCAGACTGTAATTGTGAAAATTTAGATAACTGCTGACTTTAACAGAAGGTCATGAGGCTTTTGAGGTTTCTAGAGTGATTCCTGGGTCCAATTACCACCGAAGGATGAAGAAATGGGGAGAAATTGATCTGTTTATTGTGGATAATTTATAGGGGGCAGCATGTTTTAGGATATCTCCAGTAGACGCCTTCCTGGTCTGTAATAGAGACAGAATGACATTTCTGTTTTCCTAATAAGCCAGTCATTCTCTCAAGTGATCTCTGGGACCACTTACGGATCTCATTAATGTTGGGTACGGGTCTGGGCCCTCACTTTCCGGCGGTAGCACAGTTGTCCCTGGTATTTCCATCTGGTGTTAACTTTCATCTGTACAGCCAGAGAAATATTTTAGTTATTTTGTCCTTTATTGGAGAGGAGTTTAGAGTAATAACTCCTTCTCTAATACAGTACTAGCAAATGTTACAAAAAATAGATGAATTCTCTCTTTAAATTACACGGGCTTCCCATGTGGCATTACCTCAATGAGGGTCGGTTATTGTGGTATCCAGTGCTTGCTGTGCTGGTAACAAGCCTCCTTCTTACTCAAAGGAACCAAGACCTCAACCAAAGTCCGGGTCTATGCACCCTTTTTTGTGATACATTTTTTTATGTGTGTGCTCGGTTCAGCAAATGCCTCCTAACTTCCTCCTAGCTGCTTTTCCAGATGGTCCCCGGAACCATGTCGCCTGCTGGTTACATTGGTGGTCTCCTCCCATGTTGAAGGAGATGCTGGTGTAACCACCAGAACACAGGGCAAGTGATGCAGTGTGGCTCGTGATACCCAAGTCCACCCCGACCCCAAGCCTGGCTCCTTGCGGGTCCCAGGGTGTCTATCCTGCCCTGATGAGAAGGTGAAGGCACATCCCCAGAGAGGGGATTTTGAAGGGAATGATTAGTTTCAGCTGGAGCTACCTGTACTAACTTTTTTGACACAAGGAGGGAACTGGGTTTGAGATAACTTAAGTATAGACACATAATGTTTGCACTTTTTCTTTTTTGCCTACCTGTGTTTGTGGCCATTGCCAATAAACCAATACCACTTATCTTTTAAAATTTTGGTTTTTTCAGCTTCAGTGATTATCTTTGATTCTTCAAATTCTGCTCATCTAGTTAAACTTTAATATCAGGTTTCCTGGCTCAAAGTCAAACACATTTTTTTTCTTTGTCAGCATATAGAAGCAACTCCCAACAGGTTGTGTGTGTGTGTGTGTGTGTGTGTGTGTGTGCGCATGTTCCCAAATTATTTTTATGTGACCTGCCTCCAGACTGCCCAGGAAGACCTTGACAATTAATTGTTACTTATTATTCTATTGTTTTTTCTGGATACTCATTTACCAGTGATAGTTTAGAAACCAGGGCTGTGGTTTCTGCTGTAAACACTGAGAGTCGGAATCTTTTTCGAACTTAAAGAGCTAAATATTTGGGCTTTGTTATACGTGTCACTGGCCTTCACTCTGCTCAGTCAAGCAGATACAGCTCTTTCTGCTCTGTGAGTTTCTACCGGGAAAGACAGCCTTGCACAGAACACTGAAAAGTGAAAGGGACGAGAAATGCTGGGAACTAAATACCTCAGCGCAGATTATTCCTTTTAAAGATGTACAGTTGCAAACTCAGGGGAAAGAAAAGAAGAAAAAGAGGTTTATATTACAACTCTTCTCACTGACCTTAAGCAGTTCTAAATATGGGTTAAATTTGTGAGTCCATTTAAAACTCTCTCTTTAGGGGATGCCTGGGTGGCTCAGTCAGTTAACCGAGGGACTCTGTTTCAGCTCAGGTCACGATCTCAGCGTCATGGGATCGAGCCCTGAGTCAGGCTCTATGCTCAGTGGGGAGTCTGTTGCAAGATTCTCTCTCCCGCTCCCCTGCCCCTCCTGCATTTCTAAAATAAAGAAATGAATCTTAAAAACAAAAACAAAAACAACAACTTTCTCATTAAACCTGAACAACTTAAACATCAATACGTCTAAGATTTCTAGAGATCTGGTCTACCATGTAGACCAAAATGGAGGGACATATGCTAGTGGATAATTAGAAGATGAAAATATTAGAGTGGTCATTATTGTGGAAGACCAGGGCCTGCTGCGTCCCTTCCAGGGCAGGTCAGATTATTGCCGCCTCAGGCACCTCTCTGCTGTTCTCTCTTCAACCTCCACTGCTGTGGCAATCCCTGCCCCCTCCCCCCACCCCCGACCTCACTTACAGGGACGGGGTCATTAGAGCAGGATTTGATCTCATTTTTCTGGCTCCCTGCCCTCTCTCCTCTAATTCATCTTTGAAAAAATAAGAAGATATTTATTTGTTTGTTTATTTATTTATTTATTTATTTAAGAAAGAGTGAGAGAGCAGGGGCGGGAGGCAGCGAGGGGCAGAGGGAGAGAATCTCAAGCAGACTCTGTCCTGAGTGTGGAGCCCTAAGTGGGCCTGCCTCCCATGACCTTGAGATCATGACCTCAGCTGAATCCAAGGGTGGGAAGCTCCTCTGACTGAGCCACCCAGGAGCCCCTCTTCTCTAACCCATCTTATACTCAAGGACCAAACTGATCTTTTCTAAACTCTTATGTGACCAGAAATGTTTCAAGTAGCTCTTCAGACCTACAGTAAAACATACAAGTTCCATCGCATGCCAAGGAGGTACACTCCCTCTGACCCTCAGCGAGGCTCTCTGCACCCCTTCCCTGGCTTATAAACCCTGTTCTCCAGACACTGGCCAGTCTTCTTTCTCTCAAGCACCATGTACTTTCCCACCTCGGAGCTCTCTGTCTGCTGTTCCTCCTGGCTGGAATACCCTTTCCCTCTATTTCTGTTAGTCCAGTGTCTTATTATTTAAGGTTAAGTGTAACTACTACCCTTCCTACAGAGCCTTTAAGCCACAACTTTGTTGGATGAAGTTCGTGTCCTTTTTCCAGGCTGTTCCCATGGCAACCTGAGCAAAAACTTAGCCTAGTCAATATGCAGGAGGCCATCTAGTTTTTGGGCTGAGTCACTTGACAGACCCAAGCTGACCATAAGCTACCCAGGGAGTCCTTCTAAACCCTGGACATAGACTTCTTCCCTACTCCATCGTGTTCTCTGAAAACCTCTATTGGACTGCATTTAATGACCTCCTGTGATTGCATCTCTCTTTCTGGCAGGGTCATAGGTTTCTGAATGTGGGGAACACATTCTATTTTATAGTGTCATCTGGCACAAATTGATGCTTAATGTTTGTTGAACTATTTTTATTTTTTATTTTAATAACTCTGCCTCTGTCATTTTACTTTTAGTCTGTACATATCTGCTTGTAGGTCAAATTTTTTGCCTCATTGTGGAGTGATAGCTAGCCAGGTTGCAGTCATGGGAGAGCTTGGCTGAGCTGGAGAATTTGCTTCTTTGGATACTCGCTCACTTTGCTGGTGAGTTGACACCTCAGTTCCTCTCCTCTTAGGACTTGTCACAGGCTGGTAGTGGCCTCATATCATGGTGGCTTCCTTCCTCTAGAGTAAGCAATTAAGAGGCCCAAGGTGGGAAGCAGCAGTGCCTTTATGACCTAGGCTCAGAAATCATATACTCTTACTATTCTCCGCACCGTTAGTCTTGATTCCATGTGCGAGGGGGCTACATAGGCTAGAGTCCCAGAAGATGATGATTCTTGGAGGCCTTCTTGGAGTTGGCTCAAACATGCCACTCTTTGCACCAATGATTCATGTCTCTCCGTATGTAAAACATAATCACCCCTTCCAACACTCTTGGGTCTCAGTCCTTTATAACTTCAGCTCAAAATCCAGGATCTTGTGTGAATCAAAATCAGTGTGGATGAGACCCTTCAGGTATGATTCCTGGACTGCAGTCCTACAGTATAGTACCTCTTCGTCTGCAGACCTATGAAGACTTATCTTTCAGCCCTGCCCCCACGTGCACCCAACATACAAAGGTAGGAAAAGTATCGGGTAGCTGCTGTAGACTGTCTTATTCAAAAAGGGGTAAAATGGGAGACACACACAACTCATTGGTCCACAATAATTCTGAAATCCAACTGGATCATTGTTTTGGGGGTGGGGGTTGCACAGATAGAATTTAAATATTGAGAACTAGCTCTAGATGCATGCTTTTGATTATTATCCCATGCTGCCTTTTAGGACTCAACATGGTTTTATAAATATTTATGGAGGCCTGAACATTGGAAATCCTTTGTCATTATTTTTCACTATTTTTTCCTTCTTTCCCTGCTACTGGTTTATTTTATGGAAGTTTCATTTCCAGGCATTGGCTTCAGATTTACTTCCTTTGCATTTTAATTTGCTTGGAGGATTGTTTCAGACAATATCTAGCAGAAACCTTCAGTGAGGCAAGAGAATTGATGATGAACTAACTCGAAAAGCATTTTGAGAACATTAATGTGCTTTCTTGATCAAAAACACACAGTGACTATTGGTGAGGAAGAGGATGATATCCCAGTAAGAGAAACTATGGCACATCCCAGGTGTTTTGTTGTTCAGATCGCTTCTTGTTATGTGTCTTCTCCTCAAAATTCTTGTACAGCCTTACTGAAGATAGTCACCAGGCTTTTACCAAAGGTCAGAAGGAAGAGGGATTAGACTTACCCTGTATGACTGTAACAAATGGGCCTATGAACAGTTGGTCAGAAGTAAATGTGATGGACTTTTTGCAGTGATTTTACAACAGAATTCTCTAAGAATGGAAGAGGTTATGCAAGGAGTTAGTGGATGTCTATTCATGGAGGGTTTATGCATAAGCTAGATGACAATGTGGTGTGAAGTGACTCATTGATTAATTAAGCAAGTTATCTAGTAAGTGCTTTCTGCATATGACATATTATATTCTGTGCTGGGGATTCAGCAGTGTACAAAATAGATTAAAATCCATCTTGAGGACCACATTCTAGTGGAGAAAAATGCATCCTAGTTGAAGAGACTAATACATCAAAGATAATATTGTATTTTATTACATTAAATATAATATTCATGATACGTGTCATGGAAAGAAAGAAAGTAGTACATGGATGATGGGGGATGAGAAAAGCAAGTGTATCTATCTGTGTCCTGGCAGAGGACAAAAGGAGTACAAATGCCCTGAGGTTGGAGCATTTTCAGTAAGTGCAAGGGGGCCAGGGTGCCTAGGGCAGGAGAATCTTGGGGGAGGAAGAGAGTAGGTAAGATAAGAGAGGTAACAGGGATCCAGGTTGTATGGAGCTAAGGAAGTCTTGTGCAGACTTTTTTACTCTGAGTGAGATGTGGAGCCTCAGAGGGTATTGGGAAGAATGCTGTCATGATCTTACTTGCTCCCTGAGATGATCACTCCAGCTGTGGTTAGGAATAGCATGTAAAGGTCCAATGTGTATAAGACCAGTTTGGAGGCCACTGCCATGGTCTGGAGGAAAGGAAGTGCGAACTCCGTGCAGGCAGTGGGGATCTTGGACTTATTCGTGATCTAAAGCCAGCGGGATTTGCTGAAGAATCGCATGTGAATATAAAAGAAAAGAATCAAGAATTTCCCCAAGGTTTTTGGTTTACCCAACTGGGAAATGGAGCTATCTTTACTGATATGGGGAAGAATTCTGTAGAAACCATGTGTGTGTGTGTGTGTATGTGGTAAATCAAGGGCTTTGGAATATGTTATGTTCAAGGTGCTCATTAGAACTTTAAGTGCAAAAGCTCAGAAGAGAGTGAGATTTAGAATCTGATGTTCCATGGCGAGATTCAGGCTTGATATAAATTTATTAGTTGTCCGGGTGTAGATTGTAGTTAAAGACACAGGTTAGAATGAGATGCCCAGGTGAGTATAGATGGAAACAATAAGAGGCTCACAGACTGAGTCCTCAGGGATTCTAGGAGTTAGAAGTTGAGAGGGATGAGAAGAAACCAGCAAAGTAGAATTTTCCAATTAAGATGCAGCAGAGGAAAGGCAGGTGAGCATCTGGAGGACAAGGAAAGAGGCATTTCTGAGGACGAATGAGTGATAACTTTTCAAATACAATGAAAGAGAGGTTTGAGATTGGATACGTGAGTACAGCAATGGAGAACTCACTGGAGGCCCAGGATAGAGCAAGGGTGCTGGGGTGCATGCAGGTCGATTCATGGAAGAGAGGGAAGAAGGTTCTGGAGGCAGTGGATGGAAGAGCTTGCTTTGAGGGGCATAGAGGAACCACATGGTGTCTAGGACAGAATGTGGACTCAAGAGACAGCTTTAGTTTTTTGTTTTTTGTTTTTAAAGATGTGTGAAACCAGAGGTTGTGTCCTAATGGAGACGATCCAGTGGGGAAAAATGGGTGAAGCAGGAAGAGGGGAGCATTGCTGCAGTGAGCTCCTTAGTTGGGACACAAGGATGGGCTCTAGCTCGCGGGCAGAGGAGCTGCTTTAGGACCCGTCATCGCAGCACCAGGAGGAAGGGTGGAGTGGCAGAGCTGTACGAGTCTGTCAGTGAATCGGGAAGCCTGGGTGGGCAGCACAGGGAAGAAGTCTCAGAGTTTGAGGGGAGAGGAGAGAAGAGACAAAGTGAGTGAATGGAAGAGAGAAATTAAGATCACCAGGAAGCACGACCAGCCTCTTGATATTAGAAATCATGAATTCAAAGTGTTTCTGTGCTTTTTGTCCAGCCTCACTCAGCTTTGCTGAGGCCAAGCTGGCTCAGGCGGGAGGTTGTGTTTTTCAGCTTATATTGCGGTTATCTCTTTTGAAGAAACAAGACCAGAGTGAGCTGGGGCATATACACAATGCCTTAAGTGTCGGACCACAGAATTCATGACGAATGGGGCACAGGACCGTTGCGGGGTAGTGAAGATATGGGATGACAAATTTGAGGTCCTGGGAGGTCAAAGGACTTCTGGCGTGGGGTTGCAGAAGGAGTAAGCTAGAAATCTCGGAAGATGGTTGTTGGAGACCAGAGTTCTTTGGCATTGAGATTGTATAGGTATTGCAGCGTTTGGAAACAATGAGATCAGGGATTTGACCATAAAAGGGAGGCACAGAATTTGTTTGCAGAAGAGATTATAGAGGACAGAGACCAAAGAAGTGAAAAGTCATCTTTTTTTAAAAAAATTTTTTATTTCTTTTCAGCGTAGCAGTATTCATTGTTTTTTCACCACACCCAGTGGTCCATGCAATCCATGCCTTCCCTAATACCCACCACCTGGTTCCCCCAACCTCCCACCCCCTGCCCCTTCAAAACCCTCAGGTTGTTTTTCAGAGTCCATAGTCTCTCATGGTTCACCTCCCCTTCCAATTTCCCTTGACTCCCTTCTCCTCTCCATCTACTCTTGTACTCCATATTATTTGTTATGATCCACAAATAAGTGAAACCATATGATACTTGACTCTCTCTGTTTGACTTATTTCACTCAGCATAATCTCTTCCAGTTCTGTCCATGTTGCTACAAAAGTTGGGTATTCGTCCTTTCTGACGGAGGCATAATACTCCATAGTGTATATGGACCACATCTTCCTTATCCATTCATCCGTTGAAGGGCATCTTGGTTCTTTCCACAGTTTGGCGACCGTGGCCATTGCTGCTATAAACATTGGGGTACAGATGGCCCTTCTTTTCACTACATCTGTATCTTTGGGGTAAATACCCAGTAGTGCAATTGCAGGGTCATAGGGAAGCTCTAGTTTTAATTTCTTAAGGAATCTCCACAGTGTTCTCCAAAGTGGCTGCACCAACTTGCATTCCCACCAACAGTGTAAGAGGGTTCCCCTTTCTCCACATCCTCTCCAACACACGTTGTTTCCTGTCTTGCTAATTTTGGCCATTCTAACTGGCGTAAGGTGGTATCTCAACGTGGTTTTAATTTGAATCTCCCTGATGGCTAGTGATGATGAACATGTTTTCATGTGTCTGTTAGCCATTTGTATGTCTTCATTGGAGAAGTGTCTGTTCATGTCTTCTGCCCATTTTTTGACGTGATTATCTGTTTTGTGTGTGTTGAGTTTGAGAAGTTCTTTATAGATCCTGGATATCAGCCTTTTGTCTGTACCGTCATTTGCAAATATCTTCTCCCATTCTGTGGGTTGCCTCTTTGTTTTGTTGACTGTTTTCTTTGCTGTGCAGAAGATTTTGATCTTGATGAAGTCCCAAAAGTTCAAATTAACTTTTTGAAAAATAAATTCTGAAAATGAGGCATTATAATATTCAAATTGGATTATAAATTTCTTCCTGTATGTCTCCTAGTTTTTGTTTGGTCTACTTGGAGACACTGCTGGTAAGGGCCGAAGGTGTTATCTGTGGTCTTCGTGGAACATAGTTTTTCTCTCCGTTTGTCCCATTTAATGATTTTCAGCTGGATTTCTGATTTTATACCTGCCAGGCTTCTTATCTTTTTAGTAACCTATTCTTGATAGATCTTTCTTGTACCATGCATGCATTTACTTTTCACTTTCATACAGCATAGCTGTTAAAAGCATAGCCTCTAGAGTCAACTCTTGGGTCAGTAATTGCGCTTAGTTCATAATGTCATTTTGAGGATTAAATGAGCTGATCCATGCAAAAAGATTGGTCTAGTGCTTCCAACATAGTCAGCAGACCGTATGTCTTTGTTTTATTTTTGGTATGTGTCCTTGTAAATGTCTTTTAGCTGAATTCTTATTTTGTCCCCAACAGGCAATAAATATATCCCATTCAAATTTATTGTGAAAACTAATACCTAGTTTCTTCTATTTGACTCCCTTTAGTGTTTAGCAAAACATTTAAACATACTTTTTATTTAACCGATACCAAAACCCTGTGTAAGTTCCCCCTGATGTGAACACGATAATCAGTCACATACTCAAATCCATCAAATTCTTCTTATTTCCCATGCATTTAAAAATTATGTGAAATTTTATCTATAAGTTATTACGTTTTTTAATATTGTGCTTTGGGATTTCTTGGAATTGTTTCTTCACAGTTGGACTTTATAAGCGGCTATATTTTCCACAATTGTGGAGGTATAAATCAGCTAATTTTTTAAAAATTCACCACCAGTTTTGAATACTGTGTTTGTTCCTAAATTCTAATTTTCCATCTTTCTACTATCTAGGTCTTAATTGCTCTTTTTCTAGCTTTTCAAGGTGGAAACTTGTGTCATTGTTATGAAACCTTACAGTTAAAGTGATAAATCTGTCTCCAGGCTTTGCATATTTTAGGCTCTACAGGCCAAGAGGAAAAAACCAAGGATATTCCCTAAATGCTTCTATAACAAGAGAAAAAAAAATTTCACAAATTGCTATTGACGACATTAGAACAGTATAATAACAATTGAGTAATACAATTGAGTGATACAGGTGTACTGATGAAAATAACAGGATTCTGATTTAGGGGGCAACATTTCACTTAACTTGGGTTTCCATACATCATGTCATTAAAAATGAGAGTAAAAACATGGTATTAGCTTGATTTGTTGGGAGGCAAAAAGAAGCTAATTGGAAACGGCAGAGATTGTGTACAGTTGATAGTGAGGTCATTCATTCATGCAACAAACATGCAGTGAGGACCTACCACATTCCCAGCACTATTCTAGGCAGTTGGGATACATCAGTGAACAAAACAGCAGAGATGATTGCCCACATGGAACTCGCTTTACAGGATGACATAAGAAAATTCATAAGACGGGCATGTGGGTGGCTCAGCTGGTTAAGCATCTGCCTTCAGCTCAGGTCAGGATTCCAGGGTCTTAGGATCTAGTATATGAAATTAAATCAACTTGATAGGATTATTATTTATTCACCCTAGGGCAAAGGTAAACATGGAAAATCCTTGTCATTCTTAAATTAAGATCACAAATATGCCATAATCTAAGACACAAGGGAGTTTTTATTCTGTTGTGTAATATTCTTTGGGGAGTATACCACAAAAATTAATTCACAATTCTGGACTGAGAAAGCATGTTAGGTTACTAAAATTCATCAGTATCTTTATCTGAGAGTTTTTTCCCACATAGCCATGTTTTTCCATATTACCATGTTTTTATTTATTGAAGCTAATATCTGTAGTAACAATATTATTTAAAGGAAGTAGATCATAAAATAGAAATAGGTTTGATAACTTTAAATGCTCCTTAAAAACCTTTGCATAAAATCTTATACTACTACACAGAAAAGATCTGTTGAGGCTCATGTCATGAATATCTTCATGGATTCTAATTTGAAGCAGAAGTAACCTAGAACTTTCTGCACCAGGGCACTGCATACACTCTCCCCAAAAAGAAATCCCATGGGTGCTTCCTCAGAAGTTAGCTGGTGGCTGAAGACAATATCTTGATTTGATCTATTTGGCAATATTTAAAATTAAATCCAGTGTCATTACAGTTAAAATTGTTTTCAAAAAATGTAATTTTATTTCTCACATTTCACATGCTTTTTAACTGCATAGTTTTGTACTCCCTCTGAACCATTAAACAAAGGGGAAATTTTCAGAAGATAGAACATGTGTCATTGTCATATCAGTTCTTACCCTTCCCTTTCCCAGCATTACGAGGCCATTTGAAGTCTAGAGAACTTTCTTATTTGTTCATCTAGTCAGTCATAAACAGGTGTCTTCACCAGGTTCCTATGGGGAGCCTAGGCTAGATCCTGAGACACAACGAGACGTACAGGGTTTACAGATATTCCCCAGTTGTGCTGTGGCCTGGAAAGGCAGCACGTTATTCCAACGTAGAGGATGAGAGGGACACATGCTTCAAATGATCACAGATGTCCTGCACAGCAGAGGGGGAAGCCAGTAGAAGAAGGCTCCCCATCAGGGGTTTGGAATTAAAAGAGATTTTAGTCTCTCAGTCTTTGGTAAATAGCCTCTTTAATCTCAGTTTCTTCCAATGTTTTTTACATATATGAAGCCTGGAAATGTATGTGGAAACTTTAATAAATATTATTTGTCTGTTTTATTCTTGTTTTCTTTTCCCTTTTTCCTCCTGAACTCACTTTATCTCACCTCAACTCACATTATGTAATCTCGGGTTTGGGGCCAATGGGTGGGGCATCACCAGCCAGGCTTCCACTTTCTAAATTCTTTTGTAGGAAGCCAAATCATAGGTCAGATCCTCGGGGAGCGGATAGCAAGCGCTGGCCTACACCCTGTGGAAACTATGCCTCAAGCCTCTTACTCTGGATTCAACCCCCAAAATGTTCGGAAACACTGTATTGTCTTCACAACCCAGAGGTAGAACATACTGAATTGTAAGAGGCAGACCAGAGAGAAAACCTGCCGCCATTCAGACTTGGACTGTGTCAATGGAGGGACTTCATTGTTAACCGAAAATCAGCCTCTCCAAGAGAATCCAAGTCAGTACACCTCCTACGACACTGACACCTCACCTCTTTCAAAATCCAAATGGAGAAATTATTTAAAGACTGACTAGAAAATGTCAGCAGAATAGACCAGGTTTACTTCGTATTTTCTGACTGGATAGTTTCAGTTGCTTCTCTCTCCTGTGACTCAGTTTTTAATTTCTACTACAGTGAGAGACAGGAGAAAGCAGTCGTTATCACCTATGCCACATTTTGAAAAGATGCTGAATTTTCTATAAATGTCTTCTGAACCTTCACCTTCACCTTCAAGAGACTCTCTTCCCTCTTTATTATCACAGTTGTAACCCTCTGCAGCATACCACGCTGTGACAAGTCTGGAGAGGAATAGCACAGGAATGAAGTTCCTCTTATTGTCCTTGGGTTCAACAGGCCTGAACTCTCTAGATAATAAAGAAACTTAAAAATCTCTCAGACCCCTAAGTGCACACAAAGACATTCACTCTAAGAAAATATTTTAGGTCAGACGCCTTTGTCCACAGTCTGATTATACAACAAGCATAAGCTAAATAAAAACATGCTGGTATCTGCACCACGGGATTGGAGAAGTACCCCGAAATCACCCCTAGTGATTGGAAGGACCTGAGATCTTTGAGTCAGTCTTCCTTTGCTCCCGAGGTGATTTTTGTATATGGTGGATCCCAAATGTTAGAATTAGAGGATACTGTTTGTTAGGGAAGTTGCCTATGGCTGGCCATCTTGGGTGAGGACTCCTGGGTGAAGTCCACCAGGAGAGCTCCCTGACCAGTTCCCAGGGGGCCCTTCAGGTCAGGGTCCAAGAGTCTGAAATGAAAGTCCTTCCAGACACAGGTGGAGGAGATGGATGGGGGACAGAGTGGAAAATGTTTCCATCAGGAGAGAACTCCTCATTCTGGGTGATTATCTGAAGGGGTGAAGGTAGCCTTGAGTTGGAGATTCAGTGAGAGGCAGGAAGGACGCTGTCCACTGTAGGTGAACACTAATCCACAGATTTCTGGCTAACATCACCTTGCAGGAGTCCTGTGAGCTGCGGGATGCCCTCTGCAGGAGGAGGCACGTGATGGGTGGGCTGCCTGCACTGTAGTGGGCAGAGTCCGACAGACGTCAACCCTCGAGAAAGAAGCCACAGAAACACAGAACTCACCACATGTTTTGCCTACAGCAGACCCTGCCGTCACTTCAACTTCTGAGAACATACATGTGATGGAAGGACCAGAAGCCAAGGACTCGGGAGAGATCCTTCTTGATGTGCTCTTTCCCAGACAACTAGGTCTTCAGGCCCATTCCTTGTCTGCACTCCCTCTGCAACGTCCTTAACACAGTGGTCTTTCCACAGCAGCTTCAGACAACCTCAGATCACAGATGATCTGTTCTATTTCTAGAGGATCTTTAAATGTTAGAAAGGTCTGCAAACTTCTGGTTCCATTCCAGGAGTATAAGCCCATGAATCTGCAGTTTTCTCAAAATCATATTTAGCTACACTTTTTCCATAATCTTATACAACCTTAAAATGTTTACTCAATATTAGATTTGTCTTTTATCTGTCAATAAACAAGCGTTTATTGATCACCTACTGTGGCTATTTCAGAGCAAATATACAAGGAGCCTACACATCATGATTAAATATGAATTCTGTGTGCAGGTGAAAATGCTTTAACTAAAAAAAAAAGAATTTATACTATTTCTTCTCTCTTTTCTTCTGTGTGTGTCTCTCTGTTAATTTTTAGATTAGTTTTTAAATTATATATTAGTTTATAGGCCAAATATTCTTAACAGTGATTTGGTGGGTGCTCAGACCCTCTCCTTAAACATTTCCATTTGTGTTTGGAGGAAGGACATCTCTAGACAAGTCTCTCTACCCACCTCCGTAACACCAGACCGTGCCCTTGGCCTAGATTTAGGGAAAGGGCTCTGTGTTCTTTGTTATTCATTACTGCTTCCAGATCATGTCCCTCCCTCTTTCCTGGCTCCCCCAACTTTGAATCTTATATATCAGAATATACTACCTGATCCCCCAAGCTATTACTACCTTCTACCAAACCCTGGACTGGCCCTTAATTTCATGAAGATTTTAACCCTGCTCAGCATCACAGACCTGCTCTCCCCAACACTACCACCGTAGTAACTCTTCACCCTTTATGAAGATGACTTTTCCTCCATCAGAAAGGACGAATACCCAACTTTTGTAGCAACATGGACAGGACTAGAAGAGATTATGCTGAGTGAAATAAGTCAAGCAGAGAGAGCCAATTATCATATGGTCTCACTTATTTGTGGAGCATAAGGAATAACATGGAGGACATAGGGAGATGGAGAGGAGAAGGGAGTTGAGGGAAATTGGAAGGGGAGGTGAACCATGAGAGACTATGGTCTCTGAAAAACAATCTGAGGGTTTTGAAGGGGCGGGGGGTGGGAGGTTGGGGAAACCTGGTGGTGGGTATTAGGGAGGGCACGTATTGCATGGAGCACTGGGTGTGGTGCATAAACAATGAATTCTGTTACGCTGAAAAGAAAAAAAAAAGTTAATTTGAAAAAAACCCCAAAGTTGTAAATACGATGAACATTTTCATCTCATAGACACCTGCAGGATTCACCAGTGCAATGGAGTTTTATCTATAACGTAAGATGAACCCTTTCTTCTCAGTAGACAAATGGCCACAAAGAAACGTGTACAGAATACAAATAAACACGTCAGCAGAAGAAAAAGTTGAAATGCTAACACACCTATGAAATCACACATTATCTCATGGTTACTGGGGAAGCAAATTATAAAATCAATGATATTGTATGTATGTGACTCACATATATACATATTTGCCTATCGCACTGGTACAGATAAACAAATTGATAACATGAATGTGGTTTATCTGAAGGAGCGCAGAAATGGGCACTTGCATCTTTTAACAGACAGCTTTTCACAGACCACTTAAAGAACAATTTGGTAGCACCTCTCAAATATTAAGTACCCTTCTCCTGCGACTATCTCCTGCTTCCCCTTTCGGCATCTGCCACACTGAAGGAATAAACCATGTGCCTTAAGGCATGGTTACAACAAGTCCTCTGCAACCTTGTTTGCGTTAAGGACAAAGCAGAAGCAACCTGAATGTCAGTCGACGAAGGGATGGCTGAAAATTCTAGTAAATCCTTATTATGCCATGCACGATGGAGACGTTGAAGGGAGTGAGTTAGAGCGGAACGTGTTATTATAAAAGACGGTAAGTCCTTGCACTATGCTAACAAAAAAGAAGGTATAGAGAAGAAATTTCTCTCTCTGTCTATCCATACTATTCGTTACTATGGAAAGATACAAATTGTTAAGAGTGACTCCTTTTGGGGAAGAGATGAAAAGTCCCTGACTGTGTGAAGCAGGGAGAGTAAAGGAGGAATTTCCATTTTTACTCTAGTTCTGAATGGTCCTATTGTTTTACACGTAGCATGATGTCATATATTACTTTGACAAGTGCAGTAAAACATAAATATTCTCCAAAACGAATAACATATTTGTTGAGCAGATTAAAATGGTTCTGCTACCATTTGATTTTGCAGGTTTTAAGAACATATATTTTCAATATTAATTTGGGGAAGTTTTCACAATTTTAGGGACTTTAAAATCTGTATCACTGCGAAAATAACTTCTTCAGGGACATTTTTAATTCTTTTGGCTACTGGATTATTATTTGCTTTGCACTTTCAGGGATTTATTTTCAATTCTACCAGAGACAGCACTCTCCCATATTTTTATCATGTGTCTGGCAACAAATTTGTGAAGTGAGTTGTCATAGTAACAAGATAAGGACTCCAACAGGGGAAAATGGGTTGGCCTTGATTCTGTTTTGTTTCTGATATACTGGGGGCTGAATTAACCTCTGAAATTAAAGCGGCTCTTAAAGTGATTCGGTCTGCGTCTGTTTTACATATTTACACCAGCAGGATGTAAAGAATGATGGATAACGTCCTTCTCTGTATGGGAAGACGTCTCCCAGAATGGTGTTTCTCAAAGCAGAGATCGCGGACCTTCAGTAAGCTTCGTAAGCTCCTCTCCCAAGTCTGTTTCCCAAGGTCAGCACAACCCAGGCACCTGCTGTGGTTTCGCAGTCTTGCCTCAGCCCCCGGCCTGCTCAGCATCCTAGTCCGCGCACCTGTGAACCGCACCGCAGCTCCGCCCGGCCCTACCAGGTGATGAACCTTCCTCACTCGTCTTTTACTCGTCTATTCGTTCATTCACAGGCCCCGGTCGCGCGCCCCCCCCCCCCACTGCGTGCCCATTGGGCTCTGAGTCCGGGGACACACATTGAATCACAGACCCTGAATCCGTCTTGGTGTCTCACACGGGGACTTTTCAGTTCACAATGAAGCCCCGACGTAGCAAGGACAAAAGCCCACCCCCCCCACCCCCCACGCATGCTGAGCTCAGAGCGGTTCCAGGGACCCCACCTGTCACAGCCCAGAAAATAAATCAGGGTCAAGGACGCTCCCTGTTGGCATTGTCTCCACCTTGTCTCCACCTCCCCCCCCCCCCCCGCCCAGTCTAAGGCGGTGTCCACCTTGCTCTGGTCCCCAGTGTGTGTACTCCACAGGGGCCAGTGTTCCCTCGCCGCCTGGAGCGACCCCCCCCCCCCCCCCCCCCCCGCGCTCTGGGCTCCACCTGCACCAGGAGGCGCCCGAGAGGCGCGTCTCTGGCTCCGCTGGGTGCGCTGGGCGCCTGACCTGCAGTCTGCTTGCACGACTGGGTTTCTCGTCCACCTTTTCCAGTGCTGACAGGGACTCACTGTATTTTCCATAACTAGTTCCCCTGAGGCTCTCTTTTTATTCTCCCAACACATTTCTCTCTGTGGCTCCTTATTATGCAGCCCCATGATTCAAGAGCACAGAAAGGGGAGTCCATGCCAGGCAGGGACCTTGCCAGGGCCTTGCTGGAGGGACTGCAGTGGAAGAGAAGGTAGAGAAGCAGGAGGAGGATGGCTGGCAGACGGGCCGGAGGTGAGGCAGGGTCAGATGGCCACGGCGAAAGAGTTATCGCCGTGCAAACTCTCTACCGTCCAAAGCAGAAAGCGGTGTACTACCAGAACACGAAGTTAAGACAATAGCTTAAGCTAAAGTTGATTATCTCAAGCCACTTAAAAGGAGGGCAAGGTTTACCAGGGGTGAGGAAGACCAGCCGTCCCAGGGAGGTGAGGGCAGGAGATCAGAGCCGGGAGGCTTGATGGTGCACCCAGGAGCTGTCCACGTGGAGGAAGCCGACACAGGAGCCACAACCAGGGCAGCAGCACACATGTGTGAGCTTGTGGTTCCACTGAAAGCACCTTGCCCGAGTCTAGTGGCTTCCCCCTGACGGAATACAGAGCTCTGTTCCGATCTCTGTACTTATTCTCTTGGTTACATGGGAGAGGGGCAGGCGACCAGGGAGCTGTGCTTCAGGATGTGTGTTTGCAAGGAAACAGCCTACGATCCAGCCTGTCTCATGGTCAGGCTGCAGGAGCCCGGGGCTAATGCTCCTGCTGGATTTCCGTGTGGTTCCAGGATGGGTTTTGGTTTGCGTTTACTGCTGCCTTTTCTAAGTTGTGTTTTAGGCTTTTTTTTTTTTTTTTTAATGTACCTGCTCAAAGGTTTAAAGCAAGTCATTTGAAAAGTCTCTCGTCCAGATATTATCCTATAATTAATCAATATAAAAATAGTATAAATTCCCTTGCACTTCAGAACCAGGTGGTGGGTATTGGGGAGGGCACAGATTGCATGGAGCACTGGGTGTGGTGAAAAAACAATGAATACTGTTATGCTGAAAATAAATAAAAAAAAGAAATTAAAAAAAAGAAATCTAAAAAAAAAAAAGAAATTGAAGTCTTTTTGTTAAAAATGGTGTCTTTTTAAGGCTTTATGTATGCAGCCACCCTTATTTTACCCCGTCGAGAAGCAGTGATGACAATGACTGAACTTCTGAGGAAAGTCTGGCTACCTGGAACTCTTCACCCGTGTCTCAGAAACACTCTGGCTATAACCTTTGGCTATAAAATCACATTGGTCTATAACATGGAGAGAAAAGCCTGTGAAGGTGCTCACAGACTACCCCACTGAAGACCTGACTCTTGCCCTGGTCCACCTTGTCCCCTCCTATAGCTCAGCCCACCTGCATCCTGCTGGTCCCCAGCTGGCCCCGTGTGTCTGACAGACCCCTGCTCCCGGATCTCAGCTACTTCAACCCCATCCACACCTGTGCATGCATGTTTCCCGCTGATGTGTGCACCTGTATTTCCTGTCTACAAGTGTGTGTGTGGGGGGGGCTGCATGTGTTTTGCATTTCTGTGGCAGACATAGAAAGGGAAGACGGGTGGAGAAGGCCTGTGTTTCTGAGCAACAGATATTCAAAGGCTAAAATATTTTAAAATACACCTGGGTCTGTAAATCAAAGCATCTTCATGAGTAAGTTTGAGAAATGGTGAAAATCAACTGCTAAGAACAATTTAACAACTATCTACCTACCTACCTGTCCCTAACTCCTAAGTTGTGGTTTATAGAAACATTTAGCAAACAGTCTGCCCTTGGTGGGAGATGCCCAGGGTGGAGGGCTTTGATTTTTTAGCAGCCAAGGCAACTAACTGTGCTGGGTCAAACCTTCCTTGACCATTCAGTAGCAGTTTCTCTAAAGTCCTCTCGACCCTATCTGCCAGCTTTACAAGATCTATCCAGCTCCAAACTCCAGGGGCCTGAAGTGGGCGAGGGTCTGGTCTGCTCATTCACTCTTTCTTCCCACTCCAGGCTTGGCGAGTGGAGGAAGGCACCAAGGCCCAGGTCGGGGACATCTTCTTCCCCTCATCTGCACAGAGCCCGACTTGTCCGGCTCGGGGTGATGGGGAACAGTGGAGAGGGAACGTGGAGTACACCCTCATTTTATCGCCGGGGTGCCACCTTGTGTCTGCTGGTCCTGCTCTCTGCTGCCTCTCTGGAAAACCTCGACTGGCCATCCTTACCCTCTTGGTGGGAGCAGGTGCATGTTCTGGCCCTTACATGGGGTGTGCAGGTGAGTTCACTTGGAGTCCAGAAGGGAGATGCCCGGAGTGAAGATGAATGGAGATCTCAGGCTACTGGCACAAGCTGAGACCAGAGCTCATCCAGATTTTGCAAAGCGTGAAAATCTGAGGGCAGGGTCGATGCCGTCTCGGGATCCCCAGCTTGGTTTCTGTCCAGAGGGAGTGGGTAGGTGTGGGGAAAGCCAGCCAAGTCGTTTCTTTTACTGAGGAGACTTATGCTGGCCATGCCTGGCTGAGGCTGATTGACGAAACCATAAATCCCGTCTCTAGCCAGAATGGTTACATGCACAGAGTCACTCTCTTTGAACAAACATCTTGGCAAAAGCTCTGAGTTCTCAAGATTGCAATGCGGGATGTACCCCATCCACCTGAGTAGGAGGAAGTGTCTGGTGTGTGGGCACGTGCCTGTAAACAGAACAAATCTGGGAGGATCCGGATAGGAGCTTGTTCCGGTCATGTGACTGGGAATGCTGACCTGAAGGATGGGTCCTGGAGGGGACTTAGTTTTCTTTATTTGCCGTGTTATTTTATTGAAATTTTGAGTCACGCTGGTGCATCACCTAGCCGAAACAAAAGACAACGGAAAACAGAGAGAGAACATAACGTAAAAATAGGAGAAAAGCCATATTGTCCAGCTGCTGTAATTAAAACCAAACACTAGAGAATGGAATTTGCATAAGAAAAGACTTACACCATAGCTACATGTGTCCTGAGAATCCACAAAGGCAGTGATGTTTCAGTGACTGAACTATTCTGTTTCGCTTACCTGCAACCAAGACAAGAGAAAGGGTATGTAGTGCAAACCCGTTCAGTTACCCATTAAAATTATTCAGAATAATTTTCTTTTTCTTTCAATGTGTTAAAAAAAAAACCCTTTGATTTATGCATAAATAACTAACAAGAACAAAGGGAATCTTTTTCTTCTAAACTTTTCAAATGAAAGTTCTGTTTGGCTTGAAAATAGCAAGTAAAATTTGAAGCTACATTTTTTTTTACAAGAAATTAAAGCGTCTTAAGAACAAGAGTTTAGCTTGAAAGTAATTCTTCAACCATAGCTAATGGTATTCTACCAATCCTTCATGCAATTCAGAAATGCAAACAGAAAATTATACTAGAGAACCGCCCAGGGGAGAAAATGGGCCATTTTTAGTACAACCTGGCTGTCTCGTTTGAACGGTGCATTGAACGTCTAAGCTCACATAAACCTCTCCTCCACCCTTAGGACTGAAACGTACTTTTAAAAGATATGCATTCCTGGCAAATGTTCTAAATAACCCAGAAAAAGCTGCAGTCCTCGGCAAGCAGCATTCCCACATACTCAGCCCCCCCACCATTCCCTTCTTAAGTACATTTTCACTTAACACTGGCGCCTGTAGGCCATGGCTGCCTAGCACTAGACGTTACCATGTCCACGTGCAAAACTGTCCTCAGTCTTTGGTGGAAGGCCCTTTAAGATGTTTCCCATTTTTGCTGTGAAGTGTGGCAATGAAATAATTGTATATGCCTCTTTGGGCATGCTCCTATTAAGGCAAGTGCATTTTTATCCTGGATTAATATTTCTTACCAACCTGCTGTCCCGATCACACTTTTTCCGCTTGTGGTTTCTGTTAGGTCCCCCCCAAAATGGGTACCCCAATAATGGGTCCATGATTAAAGGAGCGAGACTGATACAAAGCGAAGGTCAAGCAAAGCTTTATTTCGCACAAGCATCAAGAATCAGACCGACCCTCAAACAGACCGGTCAGGGACGCCCCTACAGAGAGGATGACCCCTCCCTGCTTTCCAGACTGACTTTTATAGAGCAAAGGCCATGTGGTTGGACCTGGCCACACACAAGTGGCTAATTGAATTACAATTCACCCCACAGTAGCCATGGAAACTAGCCCATCACCTTGGTAGCTAGGAGACAGTCTGCGCCCCCACTGATCAGATGTCTCCGCCTGGCCTGACCCACCCTTGTACCGGGGCTTTGTTACCTGGAACTGGTTTCCGGGACTTGTTTTTTAAGTCCCCTGGGGGAAGGGGAGCAGGGACAGTTTAAGGGTTAAACAACAAAGTTATTGTTTAACTTCAATGGAAGCCTCCGGCTAAAATAAAAATATAAAACAGGTCCTTACAGTTTCCAGTGTGAAGAATCACCGGGTACTTCAGGCGTGTTACTTGGACTAAACGTATGTGAGAGTGTGTAGACCCTACAAATCTAAGAACAGGTAAGTTTTTTAAATTGCAGAATACTTCTTAGGCCCCATAGGCAAGTTTCAGTTCCTTTTGCTAATTGAGTTCTCCCAGAACGGTGCATTTGGAGCTAAAGTAAAGAAAGTGGAGTATGTAAACCACAATACTTGGGAGGAAACCCCATTGGGTATCTCGTGCTTCTGCTACATAAGAGGAAGGATTTAGCATGTGTGTCGATTTATCTTTTTATTTTTTGTAATTAATTAATTAATTAATTAATTTTTTAAAAAGATTTTATTTTTATTTATTTTACAGACAGAGATCACAAGTAGACAGGGAGACAGGCAGTGAGAGAGAGGAGGGAAGCAGGCTCCACGCTGAGCAGAGAGTCCGATGAGGGGCTCGATCCCAGGACCCTGGGATCATGACCTGAGCCGAAGGCAGAGGCTTTAACCCGCTGAGCCACCCAGGCGCCCCTTTGTAATGTATTTTTTACCTGAGTGCTGCTACCATTCAAATCCACACCATGCTCCAAAGCTGACTCCCTCTCAGTTGGGCCAGTGGCACCAACTTCCACACTCCATGGAATTCAGTCGGAGGTCCCTTTCTTTCAAGGAAATAAGCAAGATCTGTGGAAAAGTATTTCTCTGGAGCCCCTTGGGGGTTAGTCACAAAAACAGGTGCTTCGCGTTTTGGTTTTGCTGAAGCAGCAATAAATACGAGTGGAGCAGATACCCAGGTGTTCTTTAACACATTGCGTTTTTATGATGTGGTGGACCCTCTAAAATAGGGCCGGTGGACTATTTCTGCAAAAGGCCAGATAGCAAATATTTCCGATTTTGTGAGCCAACAGACAAGACTGAGGACGTTTTGCGGGTACTTCATTGTGTTTTTTGTTTTGTTTTGTTTTTGGTGCCACGCAGTGGTTTATTAAAACCCAGGGGTAGAACTGATTATCTTCTATGGGGTTGGGGGTGGTAAGGAGAAAGGGAGATTTCAAAAGAGCTTTCATATGCTAAGAGGTAACTAAAGCCTTGCCATCAGCAAGTTAAGGTTGTTTTCCCCTCTAGCAAGGCATTGACATGAAAATAGTTGGGAGATTCCTGGAAGCGGGTCCTGAATGTCCCCCGCAGGAGTGGGGGGTGGGGGGAAGTTGCAGGGTGTCATTTTCTGCTTTGTCTTCAGCTAGCCTTCTGCTCCCTCATCATTTCTCCCCTGGACTATTTTGACCCTTAAATCTTGAAGGTAGTTGAAGGTGGAAGGGTCTCATCTTCTGTAACTTCCTTCAGCTTAATAGGGGAGTAGAGATGTCCCTACCTATGGGTCAGCATTGATCAGCCAGAGAATGTGTATGATGCGGGAAGAGAAGGCTAGCTGAGGACAAAGCAGAAGCTGACCCCCCCCCACCATGAGATATATGTGACATCCCCCAGGCCCTTCTGGGCTGCACTAAAGCTAAGGAAAGGAAAAACAAATAGTTAATTTATAAAGATTGCAGTCCTACAAGACAGGAATCTCCCTCAGTTTACAAATATCTTAGCAATCTACAAGGAAAAAGCATTTCTATCAACAACGTAGCTTCCAGAGGGGAATGTAGATACAATTAAATGTCCTTATAACCCACAGCCCATTGACAGATACTTGAGGTGGGCAGAGAGCAATGTTCCTCCAGGAAGCTCCCCATTACCTTCATGTTACTGTCTTGCTAGAGGGAAAAACCACCTTAACTTGACAGTAGCAAGACCTCAGTATCTGGGAGTCTTCTCTAGTATATGAAACTCCTTTTGAGAACTCCCTTTTCCTTACCTCCCCAACCCATAGTAGACAATCAGCCACCTCTCACAACCCGGGGCCGGCAGCTCTTCTGCCCATGGGTCCTGTCCCTGTGCTTTAATAAACCACCATTTTGGGGCGCCTGGGTGGCTCAGTGGGCTAAGCCTCTGCCTTCGGCTCAGGTCATCATCTCAGGGTCCTGGGATCGAGCCCCGCATCGGGTTCTCTGCTCAGGGGGGAGCCTGCTTCCCCCTTCCCCCGCCTGCCTCTCTGCCTACTTGTGATCTATCAAATAAATAAATAAAATAAAAAATAAAATAAACCACCATTTTGCACCAAAGATGTCCCAAGAATTCTTTCTTGGTCATCAGCTCTGGACTTCACCCCACTGAACCTGACCTATATGCCAAAACCCCGTCATAGGGTAGTTACAAAAGGTAGAGGTACTTGAATCCAATGCTGACAGTAACAGAAGTACCCATCTTTGTGGGCGGTAAGGATCATCTGTTGCCCTGAAGTCCTTGTAGGGATGGAGTTTCAGCACCAAGGGGAGAGAAATTGAAAAAGGCAACCCACTAAGGTTAGTAAGGCTATAAATATGAGAAGTCCAATAAAGTGACCCTTAATAGTTGACCATAATCTTCCTCTAAGCCAGGAACTAAACCAATCCTTCATGGAAAGAGAGATCATTTGAAGTACCAGCTTGAGTATTGATGTTGGTTATAAACCCAGAAATATTTTTGTGGTAATCTGCAATGTATACACAGCTTTCTGTTTTTATGATAGTGCAGGTTCTACCTCGTACAACAGTTAAAACGACTAATGCCATTCTATGTTGTAAAACTGCTTCATGCGTCTGTATTACTTTAGTAATACTATGTTGAGTGTCCCTGAGTGTACAGTGCTTGTCCACCACCAGACCACCCTGAATGTGCCCCAACTTGTCTTAAATGTTTTTCAATAAAATGACAATTATGAGCTTTGAAATTCCAAAAATTTTCACGAGTCATAAAATAGTTTTCTCCTTTATTTATTTATTTATTTATTTAGTGTTTCAAGTTTTTATTTAAATACTAGTTGACATGTAGCATAATATTAGTTTCAGGAGTGGAATTTAGTGATTCATCACTTACATAAACACCCAGTGCTCATCACAAGTGCCCTCCTTAATGCCTATCACCCAGTTATCCCATCTTCCCACCCATCTCCCCTCCAGCAACTCTCCGTGTGTAGTCTGTAGTTAAGAGTGTCTTTTATGGTTTGCCTCTCTCTTTTTTTCTTTCCCCTTTGTTCATCTGATTTGTTTCTTAAATTCCATGCTCGAGTGAAATGATATGGTGTTTGTATTTCTCTGACTTATTTCACTTAGCATTATACTCTCTAGCTCCACCCACACTGTTGCAAATGGAAAGATGTCATTCTTTTTTATGGCCGAGTAATAGTCCATCATATATATATATACACATATATATGTATATATGTGTATATATATATGGAAAAAGAGGAAGGATTTGGCATGTGTGTCAATTTGTCTTTTTATTTATTTGTAATTTCTTTACAAATTGTAAAGCACCATCAATCATAACTGTCAAAACTTGGCAGCAACCAAGGTGGCCTTCAACAGGCAAGTGGATAAACAAACTGTGTTATATCCATGCAATGGGATATTTAATTGTATTTATTTATACAATACATATATGCAATGGGATATTTAATTGTATTTATTTATACAATACATATATTAGTAATATATAATAATAATAATAAATACAATATTTAATTGTAATTTCTGATACACACACACACACACACACACCATATCTTTATCCATTCATCAATCGATGGGCACTTGGGTTGCTTCCATAATTTGGCTATTGTAGATAATGCTGCTATAAACCTCAGGGTGCCTGTGTCCCTTTGAATTAGTATTTTTGTATTCTTTGGGTCAATACCGAGTAGTGCAATTGCTGGGTCAGGTCATAGAGAGGGGAACCCTCTTACACGGTTGGTGGGAATGCAAACTGGTGTAGCCACTCTGGAAAACAGTAGGGAGGTTCCTCAAATATTAAAAATAGGGCTACCCTATGATTCACCTTTAGAATTAAAAAAAAAGCACGTTTCAAATGTGAAAAAAAATTTAGCTTGCAGATTATACAAAAATTGATCGTGGGCCTGTGGAGACCTGCTCTAAATGTAGAGCCCAAGGCAAGTCTTTCTCTTCAAGAAATATTTTCCTGGATCTTTTTAAAAATCCAATGTGGGAGTTGTTCTGTCCACAATTATGATGAATAAATTGTTTCCTACAACCTCTGTTATAGCAGGATTTATTTTATCACCTTTTCCATATGTTATACTTACCAAACTTTGTGACAGTATAGTTAACTTTCTTTTAAATTAATAAGCTTTATTTCTTAGAGCAGTTTTAGGTTTATAGAAAGTTCGAGTTTCACAAAAAGTTAACAGAAACTCACATATACTTCCTCCTCATACTTCCCCTCCTCCTCTTCTATCCCCCCATTATTGATGTCTGGCATTAGTGTTGTGCATTTATTATGAGCAATGAGTGTTGATACATTATTTTTAACTAAGAGTCTCACAGTCTATGTTAGTGTTCACTTGTGCTGTATGGTTCTACGGGTTTGACAGGTGTTATGTGTCTCCCATGACAGTATCGTACAGAATATTTCCACTACCCTAAAAGTCCCTTGTGCTCTGCCTGTTCATCTCGCCGTCCCTGCCTCAAAGCCCTGGAAACCACTGATTCTTACACTGTTGCCATAGTTTGGATTTTCCCAGAATGTCATGTAAATCAGAATCAGACAGTGTGTCGCATTTTCAGATGGACTCCTCTCACTTGGTAATGTGAATTTTAAGTTCCTCCCCTTATTTCAGGACTTTGTAATTCATTTCTCTTTACACTGGCTTATGTCCCATTGCGTGGACATACCACCGTTTGTTTATCCATCTGCCTGTTGAAGGCCAACTTGCTGCCAAGTTCTGACAGTTGTGATTGACGGCGCTATAATCATCCATGGGCAGGTTTTTGTGTGGACCCAAGTTTTCATTTTGAGTAAATACCAAGGAGTTCTGTTGCTGGATCCTATGGGAAACGCATGTTTAGTTTTGTGGGAAACGCTACACCGTCTTCAGGGTGCTCGTGCCGTTGCACGTTCCTGCCAGCGGTGAGTGAGGGCTCCTGTCGCGGCACATGTTCCGCCAGCATTCGGTGGTGTCGCTATTGTAGGTTTTGGCCGTTCTAATGGGTGCAGTGGTATTTAATTTTTGTTTTAATTTGAAATTTCCTAATGACGTAAGATGTTGAGCATCTTTTCATAGGCTTGTTTGCCGACTCTACGTCTTCTTTGGTGAGCTGTCTGTTCAGATCTTTGCCCATTTTTTGAATCACATTGTTTGTTTTCTTAGTGTTGAGTTTTAAGTGTTCTTTGTATATTTTGAATAAAAGCCCCTTATCACATATATCCTTTGCACATATTTTCTCCCAGGCTGTGGCCCGTCTCTTCAATCTCTTAGCAGTCTTTCACAAAGAAGAGTTTTAAATTTTAATGAAGTTTAATTATTTCATGGATCCTGTTTTTGATGCCATATCTAAAATTTATAACCAAATCAAAGGAAACCTGAATTTTCTCCTATGTTATCTTCTAGGAGTTTCCATAAAAACTTTTTTTTTTTAAATAATTGGGTCTATTAGCCATTCTGAGTTAATGGCTGTGACAAGTATAAGATCTTAGTCTAGATTCATGTTTTTGATGTGGATGTCTTATTGTTCCAGTACCATTTGTTGAAAAGACTATCCCTTTTCTATTTAACTACCCTAGATCTTTTTTCAAAGATGAGTCAACAACACGGTCATCCCCCTGATCCACAGGGTGTCCATACTTCCAAGGTCCCCAGTAGATGATTGAAACTGAATATGACACTGACCCTGTATATTCTATGCTTTTTTTCCTATACAAACATACCTATGATAAAATGTAATGTATAAATTAGGCAAAGTAAGAGATTAACAATAACTAATAGTGAAATAGAACAATTATAACAATATTCTGTAACAAACTTTATGTGAATGTGGTCTCTCTCTCTCTCAACATATCTTAATGTATCGTCCTCACCTTTCCTCTTAGGATGATGTGAGAAGATAAAATGACTACGTGATGGGATGAAGTGAGGTGAGTGATGTAAGCCCCATGATGTAGCAGTAGCCTACCACTGACCTGTCCATGAGGAGGGGATAATCTGTTCCCAGATGCAGTTGACCTCGGCACCTGAAACGGCAAAGAGCAAAACTCTGGGTAAGGAAGGGCCACTGTATTCATGTGAGTTAGTTTCTAGGCTCTCTACTCTGTGTCATCAACCTACTTGTCTATTAGTTCACCAGGATTCTTTTGCTAACTTTTCACCCATTTTTCAGTCTTGATGACTACAGCCCTTCAGTGAGTCTTGCCAGTTCCTCCGTGTTGTCCTGGTTCTTCAGTTTCACGTTGGCTGTTCTTGGTCTTTTGCCCTTCCATGTGATTTTGAATTAGTTTATTGAGACCTTTTTTTTTTTTTCATTGAGACCACAATCATGCTGGCATTAACTTGGGGAAATTGAATTGTCTACTTAGTGTAGTTTAGTAATTAAAATTTCTTTTCAAAACAGAAATAATATTAACAACGGTAACAGATGTGTAGTAGACATCACAACCGTATTTTCAATCGCTAAGCTGATAACGGATTCATCTGGAGCAGACAGAAGACATTTCTGCAAGAAAACATAGGGGCAAAATCTCTAAATAGACCATTCACAGAAAGGAAATCCTAAATAAATTACTAATATGTACACCTAGAGAGTCTTGATCACACCAACAATTAAAGAGGTGGAAATCAACAAAACTTTGAGAAAATGCTCTAGCAGCTGGCACAAATGGTCAGTGCTCGTCAAATGACTGTAAGAGTGGGGAGCCTCAAGCATGAAACACAGTTGCTAGGACTGTGATGGCACTGATTCAGGCATTATGAAAAGTAAGTCAGCAGTATTTAGTAAAACTATGTGTATACACTACAACCAACATGTTTTCTGTATTCGTGTTCCTGAGAAGGTATATTGGGATCATTGTTGAAGCAAGCTGGTGCTTATAGAAACAAGGATTTAAACTCAACGTCTGTGTCAGACTTTACAGGAATGAAATAGATCCCTGTGACATAGGCATTGGGTGGAATCTTATGCAGCATTTAAAAAGTGTAGCGGAGTTACATACAGAAACATATGAAAATGCAGTGAAGAACAAATAGGGAGTATGAGAATTAAGTCATTTATCTAAGTTAAAAATACACACATGTAATACTATCCGCTTTAAAGGAAACACAGCACCTAAGCATAGAGGCAGATGGTGAATTCAAAGGCTACTGACTGGATTTAAGAGTGGATTTCTATGGTGGGAGAGGTTCAGTGCGTCTGATAACACTGAATTAGGAACTTGGGAAATTCCTCTGCTGTGTGAGTACAAAGTATGATTGAAACCTAAAACAGACCTCTTCATAATTTCTGAAATGTTAAGAGGACCACTAGGATTCACAAAGCCCACAGTGAGACCACTAGAGTCTAGCCAGGCAAGCCCAATACTCAGGTACTAGAAGTCATATTCACCTCTATAGTATTTGCTCCTATGAAAGAAGTAAATTTAAACTGAACTGATTTGCAAAAGTAAGCAGATTATTTTAATAAACTTTTCATTCAAAATAATTTTAGATTTGCAGAACAGTTGCAAAGATTCTACATTTGTTCCTCCATGCTCCTCACCCATTTCCTCAATACTCTCATTTTGCAGAAGCATGGCACACGTGTCAAATTTAAGAAAACAACTCTGGACTTATTTGGGTCCCCAGTTTTTCCATAAAATTTATTTATTTATTTTTTTGTTTGTTTGTTCGCTTGTTTTTCAGGAGAACATTGAGCACATCGCATTACGTACCTGATATAAAAAAAAATTCTTAGATTTGAAAAAGCAAAGGTTGGGAGACAATTGTCCATGGGTCTTTCACATTTCTGCACATTTTGTTAAAAGAGAAACTAATTGCCTTTATTCTGGGCTATCATTTAAAGTATGTTTGTATCTATAGTAGCCTTGAAATGGAGAGAGAGGTTTCATATGAACAGAGTGTAGGTTTGCTTACTATCCTGTATAGTAAAGATAGTATCTCCTTCAGGGGAAAATATCAGATTGATTTGCTTATTTCTCATTCTAAAAGATTTGGGCGCTCTAAACACAAGATTCTCCAGGTCCCAAACCCCGGCATGCGGAGCTTCTGCCTAGACCCCTACATGTTACCCCCTTTGGAACTGAGGACCAATGTCCACATGATGCTCATGCTTCTTGCTGTGTGGTGAGTAGTAAAGTTCTCTGTCTCTTACCTAGACGTCTCCTCTTTTGTATTCAGGGAACAATCTCAGCTAATTTGTTAGGTTGCAAGTAAGGCAAATTCTCAGACCCTTCATATTTCTTGGCATGAGACAGTAAAAATTAAGGGCTGAATAAATAATCAGATTCAATGGCAGATTAAGCCCAGTTAAACAGACAAATGGTGAACCAACTAAGATCAGAGCATATCAAGAATGCAGCATTGTGGGGCACCTGGGTGGCTCAGTGGGTTAAAGCCACTGCCTTCGGCTCAGGTCATGATCTTAGCGTCCTGGGATCGAGCCCCACATCGGGCTCTCTGCTCAGCGGGGACCCTGCTTCCTCCCTTCTCTCTCTGCCTGCCTCTCTGCCTACTTGTGATCTGTCTGTCAAATAAATAAATTAAAAAAAAATGCAGCATTGTATGCATGCAATCGTGAGGACTAGATGGAGGTTATGTGGAAGGGAGTGTGCCATCTAATATACATTTAACTAGAATTCCAGAACAAGATAAAGAGAAACTGAGCAAAGGAACTAATTTGAAAGGAGAATTTATTTTTTAAATCACATAAAAAACCATATTGTTTAGCACGTTGTATAGCAAACAACTCCCTCCATTTTACTACTTCTCTTAGTGCGGGGGCTCAGCTCAGCAGCTCTCTTCACCGTGTCCTGAGGCTCTGGTCATCTGGGAGCTTGATATTGCCAGAAGGTCCACCAGCTGACTCATGTGACTGCAGGGTTTTAAGGTCATTGGCCGGGAACCCAGCTGGAGCCGGAGGAGCACATCTCAGTCCGGATTTCCCTTATGCTTCTGCTGTTGCAGCATGGCAGCTGGGGGCTGGGAGGGATGACCCCAGAGTGTTGTGTCTTGGCTGTTATATGACAACAGTGGTCTTCAAGTCAGAGAGAGCTAAATAGAGTTAAAATCCTGAGGATATGCATTATCTGGAAGGATGGTAAAAAATACAATATTATAAATAATGTGGGTATAATCTCATAAGTCATGTTATCATGAAAAGTTATTAAAAGTATATAAACAGAATCCTTAACAAATAAAGGATTACTTTGACATTAAAGGGGATTATAAATGAAAAGTGGAGATAAATGTGTTAAAAAGAACAGAAGGTTCAAATAGAAAGGAAAATATTAGACACTAAAACATAAATGCATCAGTAGTACATTCAGTGTAAGTAAGCTGAATGTTTTTGTTGCAAGAAAGAGTTTATTGGTGTGGATAAAAAGACAACAATTTACTCTTTATCAGAGATATATCTATAATACAAAGAAGCAGGAAGGTATAAAGAAAAAGAAAATATATAGAATATAAACACTAACCAAAAAAATCCTCTAGTAGCTATATTAAATATCTAGTATCTATATATTTATATATTATCAGAAGACATAGATTTTAGTTAGGCAAGAGATAAAGGATACTTCAAGTGATGAAAGATTCAATTTATCAGAAATATATGACAATTATTAATGTTTATGTATCTAATGGTGCTCTGAATAAGGTAAAATTTGACAAACTACACAGAGAAACCAATAATCCCATAGTCAAAGGCAAATATATTAACATTTCTCAGAAAGGAACACAACAAGCAGATAAAATGTAAAGATACAAAAGATTTGGGTAACATTATTAACAAAATGGTCTAAATGGAAATATATAGCACGTTATGCTCAACATCTACCCATTGTTTTCTCTTCAAAATTTTTTTATTTAAATTCAATTTAATTAACATATACTGTATTATTCGTTTCAGAGGTAGAATTTAGTGATTCACCTGTTGTATACATCTACACATTGTTTTCTATAATGCATGGAATTTATGTGAAAATTGACCACCTCTTGGGCCATAGTTAAATCACAAAAACTTCAGAGACATGACTTCACAGAGAATGCATTTTCTGACCTGATCCAACCAGGCCATAGTTAGGAATGAAATGAGAACATGGGTGGGGATCGATGGGGATGGAAAGCCAGAGCGATGCCACATGAGACAAGACAAGGATACAGTACCGATTCGCACAAGCCAGTGATGGCTGTCGTGAACTAAAGAGAATAACCAACTAAATTTTGAATGTGAAGTCCATGACACAAGGGTGGAAGCAAGAGCACTATAGAGAGGTCTTGTATGCAAAAGCCTTGCGCATGAATAATGTTGATGCTTTAGAATAGGGTTAGCAAACTTTTTCTGCAATGGTCCAGACAGTAAATATTTCAGGCTTTGTGGGCCACGTGGTCTTGTCACAACTACTGAGCTCTGCCGTTGGTGGAGTGAAAGCGGCCCTAGACAACATGCAAACAAATGCTCATGGCTGTGTCGTAGCAAAACTGTATTTGTAAACACAGGCTGTGGGCTGGAACCGCTTTCCTCGAGAGCAGCCAGGGCATGTACAGCCCGGTAGGCTGTATGGAAAGTTTTGCTTCATTGTGCCTTCAGTGTAAAGCCATGTAAGTGTCATCATCTGAACTTGATTAAGAAACAAACACAGGAACAAAAACCAAAACCCAAAACCCATAATTCTAACTCGTCTGTGAAGGAGACATGGAAGAATAAGGATGTGGATGAAGAGATCAGACAGAACTGAGCTGAAGCACAGGGAGCGTCAATAACTCGACAGACCGGGGCTCGGCAAACTACGGCCCTGATGTTTCTGGAGGACCAGAAACTTAAGAATGATTTTTACAGGGGTGCCTGGGTGGCTCAGTCTGCCTTCAGCTTGGGTCATGATCCCAGATTCCTCGGATCAAGTCAGGCATGGACCTCTCTACTTAGTGGGGAGTTTGCTTCTCCCTCTGCCCCTACCCCTGCTTGTGATCTCTCTCTCTCTCTCTCTCTCTGATGCTCTCTCTCAAATAAATAACTAAAATCTAAAAAAAAAAAAAAAAAAAAAAGAATTATTTTTACCTTTTTGAAGGGTTGTAAAAAGAGAAGACCACGCAACAGAGACCATGCGTGACCTGCAAAATTTGACGTATTTACTATCTGGCCCTTTCAAGGAAACGTCTGTGGATATCTGGCCCTGTTGAAGACATTTTGCCAGTGAGGATGACAAGACTCAAAATTCTGTTGGGTGGTCAGAGCTGAAAGAAAGGGAAGTCATCTATATTCACCTTCTTACTCGTCATCTTACTCAAATTTAAGAAGTTCAAAATGGTCATTCTTGATTTCCTCCCCTAATGTTTTCTTTTCTGAGTCTCCAATATTTCCATGAATGACGGTTCTGTCCTTGTTTTGTTGGGCCGCAAATCTGTGGAGTGACCTTCACTTGTCCACATCCAGTCTATAAGTCATCTCTGCTACTGATACTCCAAGCATTTTCATAATCCAACTACTTCTCAATATTTCTGTCTAGCTTAATGCAAAAGCCTCCTCACTGATATTCTTCCTCTTGTATCATTTACTCCAAATTCTGGTTTCAACCCAGCAGCCAAATTGTCCTGTTTAGACATAACTGATCATGGGGATAGGAGAATCAATATTGAAGAAAAACAACAAAAACAAAAGACTTATCTTGTCAGATCTGATGATTTATTATGAAGCTACAGTAATTAAGGCAAATACACCAATAGAATCCACTAGGCAGCCCAGAAATAATCCACCCAGAGAGTCATGGGATTTATGACATTGCTTTGAAGTTAGGAAAGGAAGATATTTTGAAAAATATAGATTTGAGATAATTGGCTGTCCCTGTGAATATAAAGAGTGTAGACAATCTAAGTCTAGATACAAAAAATCAATTTCAGATATAAAACCTTATTGCAATAAAACAATAAAGTTTTTGGAAAAAAACATTGAAAATGATCTTCAAGACATTGTGGTATGAAAAATCTCTTAGAACACACATGAATGAAAATAGTAACCCTGTAGGAAAAAGATAAATTTGATTGTGTTAGAATTACAAACTTATCTTCTTCAAAAGACATCATTTAGAGTGCACGCAAGACCCAACAACCAGGAAGAGGTACTTTTAATGTGTATGTCTGAGAAAGGTCTCATATACATTATTTTACAACCCAAAGAATAGATGGCAGAAGATCCCATAAAAAATAGGCAAAGACTTACTTGAACAGATACTTTACAACAGAGAATATCCAAAGGGCAATTAACATGAAAATACGTTCATCAGGAGAAACAAAAAGAAGACACACCTGCCAGAATGCTTAACACGATAAACAGACAACATCTAATGTTGATTAGGTGCACAGCAAGTGAAAATCTTATATATTGCTAATGGAAGCATAAACCGGTAATGATACATTGACATTTTTGGAAAACTGGTAGTATCTGCAAAAGCTGGTCAAATGCGCAGCACTCGCTATGATGCAACAACTCCACTCCTAGGAATTTTATGTTCCAGGAGACTTGGGTGGCTCAGTGGGTTGAGTGTCTGACTCTTGATTTTGGCTCAGGTTATGATCTCAGAGTTGTGACTCGGAGTCGTGAGTTCGAGCCCCACATCGGGTTCCATGGTGAGTATGGAGCCTGCTTAAGATTCTCTCTACCTCTCCCTCCACCCCCGCTCATGCATGCTCACTCTCTCTCTCCAAGGAAAAGAAAATGAATAAATGCATTCACCAAAAGATTTACTAGAAGGCCTTAGTGGCCCTATTCTTAAAAGCCGACTGGGAAGAGAACTGAGGCATCCGCCTGCAGTAAACGCACCTGCAAACTGCAGTACATTCCTGCAACTGAATAGTATACAGCAATGATATAGGACAAACTAAAGCTACACACATGGTATCAGATGCCAATCTCAGAAATTAAGTGTTGAGTGGAAGAAGTCAAGCAAAAACTAGTAGACACCCGGATTCCATTTTGTAACCGCGAAAAGAACACAATAACCCCAAACAGGCAAATGAATCTACAGAGTCAGAAGTCAGACTACAGGCTACCCTTTGGAGTCAGGGACATCAACTGCAGGGTGCTGGGATAATATTCTGTTTCTCCATCTAGCGCAGGTTACAAACGTGTCCACTATGAAAAATACATCACGTTCTATACCTAGTATTTAAGAATTATGCAATTCATGCACTTGATAATTTAATAAAAGTTTGACTAAATGAACAGAAAAGTAAATCAGGGGGTTCACTCTTAGATGGAACTACAGAAACCTGTTTCTCCTCTCACTTGATACAACTAAAAACCAGACCTAACACTCATTCATATGCTTATTTGTTCAGAGCAGGACCTGGCTTCCTACTATCTGCTAAGGATCATTCTAAGTGTGGGGGAGCGAGCGATACACTGAACCCATCAAATCTTAAGGAGCTTTCACTACAGGGGCTGGATAGAGGGAATGAACAAGATATCGGATAGTGCTTCATCATGCTAAATTAATCAAAGTGGCCAGATAAGGCTTCTACTAGGAGAAAATACTTGTGCTGAGGAATGATGGTGAGACAGATGTAGACACAAGGAAATAACAGTGAGAGAGGCGCAGGTACATGGGTTCCAAGGAAGGTTCGAGTTGGCAAGCTCCATGAACAGTAAGGACGCCAGGCAGGCTGAAGACTCAGGCAGGAGTTCTATGTTACAGTCTTGACTAGAATTCCTTCTTCTCTAGGAAACCTTAGTTTTGCAATATGCAATTATGGCCTTCAACGGATTGGATGATGCCCACCCACCTTCTGAAGGTAATCCGCTGTACTCAAAGTCGACTGATTGTAAACGTTAATCACGAGTATAAATATCTTCACAGTAACATCTAGACTAGGGTTTTTCAGAACTGGGCACCGTATCCTAGTCAAGTTGACAAACGAACTTCACCATCACATCCAGGAAAAGATATTTGAAGAGATGGGTGATTCAGAGTAGTCAAACTGAAGGTCTGGTGCCTAAGCTGCAATTTTCCAAGGTCAACCCTGGACCAATAAACTAAATTCCTTAATGTAGGTTCTGTCCCTCCATAGACATTGCAGTCGCCTCCTTCTCTGGCTAAGTTCTATTTTATTTAATTATTTAATTATCTTATTTATTTTATTCTATATTATATTTTATTTTATTTTTTGGTAACTTGACTACCCTGGGTGTTGGATTGAGTGAGGTTCTGCGGGTGGAGAAAGTCTGCTTCTAGAGAAATGAGGAAAAGCCTCAGGGGAGACCAGACCTTCACTAAGGTTTTCCTGAGGGAGACGCGAAGCAGTAGAGGACCTCGGACTCTGGGGTCAGACGCATCTTGATTTGGTCCCGACCGTGGTGGTCTCTCAGCTGAATGACATGGGACAAGCTACGGTCTCACAAAATCTCCTTTCCTTTATGGTCAGAGGCAGATAATAAGGCTCACTTCTCAGGAGGGCAGTGAGAGTTAGAGGCAGAATCACACCCAGTGTCTTTCCCTTTCTGGAACACGGTAGGAACTAACGAAATACTAGCCCTCTTTTCTCTCCCTGTGGGGCAAACCCAGCCCTGGTTGGTGCGGAGCGGGACTGCCCCAGGCTTGCAGACACCCCTCATACTCCCGGTGCAGCTGTCACAACTGCAGGGCGACAGGCCAGGGCCCCTCCTTTGGAAGGCGGCCCCTGACCCCCATGGGGATCCTGGAGGTGGGTGCAGCCCCCATGGCCCGGTCGGCTGGGACACGGCGTCCGCGCCCTTGCCTGATCCTCGGGTGGATCCCCGCGGTGGAGGCTGATGTCACCTCCCGTGAGACCGGATCGGTGTCTGGTTGTGACGCAGCGGCCTCTGTGCCGGTCAGGGCGCGGGCGCAAGTGCAAAGCACGGACTAAGGCTGCCGCTGCCCTGTGCGACAGGGACGCTGCTGGGTTCTCAGTGCCCTTGTGGTCTCTGGTATTCTCCGCAGCTGGAAGCCTTGAAGGCTTTAACTTCCTCGCAGGGACCCTCCAGGGACTGGGCAGGCGGCTGGCCGGCCTCTTTGGGAGAAGCGCCAGCCTGGAGCCCGCGGCGTCTGCGACCTCGGTCCCCCCGTGCGCGGGGCTCCCCGACGCCCTCCCTCCCGCCAGCCCCCCGCCAGCCTCGGAGATGAAACCCGGTTTGCCCTTCCTGCCACCTGCACCTCCTCTGCGTCTCTAAGATCCCTGATTCCGGCTATGCTGTGACAGTCGTCCTTTTATTAAGAGTAGAAAGTGGAACTTGAGCTGAACTCGAAGTTTTTCTTTGTGTTATTTTTCACGACTTTTAATGATGAGGAGTGGCAGTTTACAGACTGGTTATTTGGATGTTTTTAATGTTTTTCGTCATGTGTGAATTATTTTTCACGCTGGTGTGAACCCTCTAGTTATTAAACCCTGTGCAAAACAGCCCAAAACCGTGGGCTTCGGTATCAGTCACAACAATGGCTAATTAACTCCCCATTAACGTTCTCAACAGAAGCTGTGAAATGATCAGTCTTAGGAGACACCACAAGCAGTTGTGTTTTGTGGCATTTTCACTTTGTCTTTTTTCTCTTTCTTTCTAAGTTATCAGACTAACTTTATAGGTTGCGAGAAACAACTTTTGAGAAAACCAACTTTTGTTTTTCCGAGTTGCTGCCTGGGCATTTTATGGTATGATAACCCTGCTCGCACCCAGACGCTGGACGTGTAGATAAAGACGTGAGTTAAGGACGCCCTTCTTAAGCTCCCGTTTTGCTTTTCCCCTAACGCCTTTTAAAGTAACCATGAAGAATTAAGGCCAAGAAAATTTGATGACTGTTAGGGTCCGTGATCAAAGGAACGAGACTGATGCAAAGCGAAAGTCAAGCAAAGCTTTATTTCGCGCCAAGCATGGAAAATCGAACCGACTGATAAGGGCTGTCTCTTATGAAGAGATGACGACGATGACCTCGACAGGGCCGCTCCGGATAAAGCCGCTCTGGACGAGGCCGCTCCCTGGACGAGGCCGCTTCCCTGATGAGGCTGCTCCCCAGACGAGGCCACTCTGGACGAGGCCGCTCCCTGGACGAGGCTGCTCCCGACGATGAAGATGCAATGATGACTACGAGGACAGACCCGATGACGCAGACTCTGCTCCCCATGACGCTGCTCCCGGCGAGGCCGCTCTGGACGAGACTGCTTCCCAGACGAGGCCACTTCCCGGAGGGAGGCTGCTCTGGCAAGGCCACTCCCCCGAGGACGCCACTCTGGACGAGGCCGCTCTGGACGTGGCCGCTCTCCGACGACTCTTCCTGCTGACAGCTCTTACTGCTCCGGCGAGACTGAGCCCCCTAGCCTCACAAACCAGCTTTTTTATAGAGGCACTTTTAGCCGGGCTGTACACAGGTAGCCAATGAGATTGCAATACACAGAGAAAACTGCACAGTCATGCTAGATCTGCCACACATAAAAAAAAAGCTGCTAGGTTACACACGGGCAGCCAATTGAATTTCAGTTTACCCTAGTGGATATATGCACGCCCCTCTGATTGGATGTCTTCACCTGGCCTGACCCGCCCTTGTATCTAGGCTTTGCAAGGAAGTTCCTTTGGGAGGGGCAGGGTCAATCTAAGTTCACTGCAACAATATGGGTCCCTCTGCTTAAGTAAGCCCTTACAATGACCTCTGCTCCATCACCTTGTAACAGGTGCCTGCCACTGGGCATTCTGTCTCCTGCTAGTTCTGACCTGGTACAGAGGATGACTTTTCCCCCACCTCATTTCGCCCTCCCCACCCCCCACCCCCATTCTGGGACTTTTAAGTAATGAACCTTGTGAGTACTTTGTATGGGTCTGTTGAAACTGTACCTTCAATCAGAAGGACCTCATGGGTTCCACTTCCCCAGAATGGGAGCTCTTATGCCAGGTGCACCATGAGGGTGACTTAATTCCATATACCAGCACGGGACCTCCAACACACGGTAGCTCAGACAGCACCCGCTGAGAAAAAGAAAACACCCGAAGGCTCCCTTGGGGCAGCCTAGATACAGCCTGATGCTGTCCTGCTGGGGAAGCTCTTGGGGTACACATCGGCACCAATGATCTCCCGAACAGATGTTCAGTGTCAGAGAACGATGGTGGTGAAAATCAATGATAAATTAGAGAGAGGATCTCACACTTCACAGCCCACTGATTTTAATGTTCTGTACAGGAGCTCTGTAGCACGCAGCATTTCCAAGTTAAATGAAGGGAAACCTGCCTCCCAGAAACACACGCAACACTCTTTCTGGGCTGGCGTCTTGTCTCTAGACAAGTTTCTGAGCGAAGTCCGCAAGGCATGCGAACATTACTGTAGAGGCAGGGAACCGTCTTAAGGCCACTGTGAACAGGTTTTCTCTCCCTTCCCTCTAAACCTCGCCGCCAGCAAATTGAATAGATGAGGGCGACTTTATTATTCTTTTTTCTCAAGTGAGCACATCAACTTTTTGTGGCTTACCAAACCAGACCATTAAAACAGGAAGAAAAGTTAGCAGTGGGAGATACGGAAGCTTTTACTCGAAGTTAATATTTTCCAAGCACTAGTAACATAGGCAATAATTTTAAAGGAAAATATGGTATGATTGTGGGAAAGGGATCTCTCAAAAACGCAGGAAAGGACTTTTGGAACCTCCCTAAAGCAATAGCATGAAAGTGATTTAATAGCAACACAGATTAATTCCCAAGGTCAGTAATTTCATTTCCTATCATTGCACAGAATCACTGTTTGGAGGAGCCACAGAAAAATAAAAAGCTCCCCTATTGAATCTCTAAGAAAACTTTTTTTTTTTTTTTGGCCTATAGACCAGAAAAACCTGAAATTTCCAACCCTTTTACCACAGCCCCTTCCAGTAATGACCCACTCAAATAAGTCCAAGACAGCTTAATATGACAGGTGCAGAAGGAGCGTGACTTCTGATCCAATTTAATGGGCGGAAGTAAAACTCAGGCCAAACTGCATGGCCTCTTAATGTACCCCCTCCTGCTGTCCCAAATTCACACAGTGCCCCTTAGGGGTAACAAGGGGCAGCCACTGTCCGGATGACGGCATTAGACACATGTGGCCTTGGGGGATAAGAATCGTACTCTTTGTTGCCTTTTTTCTTCTCCAACTCCTTTCAGCCCCAGGGCCCACTGGGCCACTGGGCCACTGGGCCACTGGGCCACAACATGTGTCCTTGAGGAGAATCACAGAGAGACCGGCCCTCGTACAGCAGACCTGTCGGGGAGAATGCCCATAATCCCGATTAGTGCTTCGCTCCCCCTCTTCAAATGCTCAGCTACGATGGGAAAGTTAAAGTCATAGGAAGTGGCATTTCCCACCCCATAAGTCAGATACTGTGCTGAAGCCTGAGTGAGCTTTAATGGCTTCCGTGAAAGCGACGGAAATCCCCCAGCACCGAGGCAGTGTCAGAATCAACTTAGAGCTCGGAGATGCTGAGGCTCACGCGACACACTGTACATTTTTACACGGGTGGTCTCCTGAGATGCCCAGTCCCAGCCTCAAACCCCAGTCCTGTCCATTAATGAGTTAAGAGGTCTTGCATGAATTAACAGAACATACTCCTCTGTCAAAAGATGGAAGGATACAGCAATTCAGGGTTGTCCGATAATTACATGGAGTAACACATGGGAAACATTCCACACGATACCTGGTAGACACCCAATTCAAGAAATGCTGTGAACTTTATACTTTCCTCCACTGCCACAGTTCTGGGAGGAGAGGACAATCGTAAACCTCATAGTATAGAGATGAACGCCGCTCAGGTTCTGTAGAATTCCTACAGTTGATCCTGGGGGAGATATTTTAACTGTAGTAAGGAATTCCGTGCCTTCAAAGGCTAAACTCTGGCTTATGAGGGCTTGAAACTATTTGAAGCCCAAAATGAGGGTGATGTATCTTGGGACTTTAGAATCCTACCATAGCAAGCCCCACAGTCTTTCTCCATAACAGAAATAATTCACAAGATCTAAAAACCTTCCCTTAAATACAAAATATTAAAATTGGAGAAAACTTTAAAGATTAGTCCAGCCCTTTCAGTGCACTGCTTCTTTTTTTCTTTTTTTAAAGATTTTATTTATTTGTTTGACAGACATAGATCACAAGTAGGCAGAGAGGCAGGCGGGGGTGGGGGGGGAAGTAGGCTCCCTGCTGAGCAGAGAGTCCGATGTGGGGCTCGATGTGGGGCTCGATGCGGGGCTCGATGCGGGGCTCGATGCGGGGCTCGATCCCAGGACCCTGGGATCATGACCTGAGCCCAAGGCAGAGGCTTTAACCCGCTAAGCCACACAGATCCCCAAGTGCACTGCTTCTTATATGAGGAGGTGCTCCACGAACGCAGGCGCATAGCCCAGAGGGGAAGGGTTGACTGCCTTTAGTTATGGAAGAGATGACCTGTGGCCTGACACCATGACACTGGGAAAAGGGTGGGGAAAACACAGGGGGAATGGGGGCAGTCCCAGCTATCATGAGCAGCCTAAGAGGCGCCAAGTTTCAGTGGGGCAGCTTTTAGGATCAAGCAAGGCTCTTTGACATCTGGACGGTTTTTTTCTAAAGATCTTCCTATTAGACTATCTCCTCTCCAATCTGCTTATGTCAAGTGCACTCATCAATGAAAAATGATTTCTATTTGCTTTCCTTTAAAAACTCTTAACTGCCCCATCAAGCTGTATGTATGTGTGTGTGTGTGTGTGTGTGCGTGTGTGTGCGTGTGTATACATATATTCCATTTTTCCTTTTTCTTTATCTATTCATTGGTCAGCTAACACTTGGATTGTTTCTATATCTTGTCTGTTGGGAACAATGCTGCACTAAACGTGAGAGCGCAGCTATCTCTCTGAGGTACAGCTCTCATTTCCTTTGGATCTATGCCTAGATGAGGGATTGCTAGATCATAGGGTGGTTCTATTTTTAATTGTTTGAGGAACCTCCACACTGTTTTCCACAGTGGCTGCACCCATTTCCCTTCCCACCAACAGTGCACAAGGGTTCCCCTTTTCCCACATCCTTGTCAACATTTGGTGTCCTTTGTCTTTTTGATGAGTGACATCCTAATAGGTATGAGATGATATTTTGTAGTTTGGTTTGTATTTTGAAATTCTTAGGTGCATTTCCACCATATACATTAACGTTCACAGGCCATGAGAATTAAGTGGATATGTCTTGGTGGGAGCAATTTCAGGTCACCGTACTACCCTTGGTAGACACCTTGTGCCCAATTGTAGTCGTTCCCCTTCCCATCCCCAGCCCCAGGCAGCCACAGAACTATTTTCTATCTCTATACACATTTTTAGTTTTTAATAACTTAATGCAGAAGAGGCATTTTATTGGTAATGATTCTAATGTATTATGTAAACACCAAGTTGTACCATCTATATATTTCTATGGACTTTCAACTGTTTAAACGGATTGCTTTGAAACTGTAATATTCTTCATATAAAAACCTTCTGAGAAATAAAACTAAGCACACTGTCTCAAAACATCATAAAAGAATGAAGCAGAAGTTTTCCAGCTATTTCAAATATCCTCAAATATAGGTAAAATATCAGTTCATACTTCGTAGTATAAATGTCAATTTTCACTTAGACTTTATCATTTTCTTTTATATGATAATATGTGATTCTACGTAGTTTTTACATTTTCATCTAAAATGCCATATCAAGGAGATTTCACTCACAATGACAACTTAGTGTCTTTCAGTACATAGGCAAAGACTTCCAAATTTTGGCTAGATGCCAAAGGAGACAAAAAAATTTTCAGGGGCTCCTGGGTTCCTCAGTGGGTTAAGCCTCTGCCTCCAGCTCAGGTCATGATCCCAGGGTCCTGGGATCGAGTCCCACATCGGGCTCCCTGCTGGGCGGGGAGTCTGCGTCTCCCTCTCCCTCTGCCTGCTGCTCTGCATACTTGTACTCTCTATCTCTCTGTCAAATAAATAAATACAATCTTTAAAAAAATAAAAATAAATAAGTAAATTTTCAGCAAGGTTCAAGAAAAACACGTATATTAGAGAATTTTCTTCACAATTTATTCAGACTCATTCCATTTTCTAGTAGAATAATCTATGTGTAAGAGACATTCTCTAGTGAATAAAGTCTCGTTTTTCATTATTAATTAATAGATATAAAAATCCCTTATGATACTCTTATAACTACATTTGTTTTCTTTCCTATTCCATAATTTAGTCTTCAAGGAACTTTGCTATCTAGGAATTAAAAGGACAGGACTTAGCTATTACTGCTCATTATGCATAATTATTTATTTGTCTGTAATTTATTAAGAAAAAGCAGATATCTCAGAGAGTTATGAAATTTTACCTACTCTGTATTCATGAGGGTTTCGTGTCTAATTAAAACACGTGGGCCACGGACAGAATGCTTTATCAGGTCGACTTTAGATTACAGCAGACACCGTCTCATTCTACTGAAGCACATTTTTATTTCCGCAGTAAGCACACTCCTTTTAAACTGCATTTTTTATTTAAATGTGAGTCCCACAGTAATGCTACCGTGCTCGTTTTCTAGAGCTGTTGTAACCAAGTACACACTAACCCTCTGAAACAGCAGCGGGGCATCGTGTCCTGGTTCTGCAGGCTGGGAGTGGGGGATCCGGAGGTGGGCAGGGCGGGTTGCTTCCCTGGCTCGGAGAGCACTGTGCTCCACGTCCCTGTCCTGGCTGCTGGGGGTTGCTGGCCACGTCCGGCGTTCCCTGGCTTGTACAAGCATCTCCCTGACGTCTGCGTTTGTGTTCACATGTCTGTCTCCAAATTTCCTCTATTTTTGAGAAAGCCAGACATAACAGATTAGGGACCCATGGCCTCCTTTTAACTTAGTTACATCCACAAAGATCCTATTTCTGAATAAGTTTCCTTCTAAGGGACTGGGGAGAAGGGCTTCGACATATAAACTGTGGGAGGATGGACTTAGCCCATAACAGATATTAATTGATGCAGCATATTCTGAATTCTCAGCAGTGGCCTCCGTGTCTGTCATAGCCCTCGGTTGTAACTGGGAGGTCGACCCTGCCCAGCAGCATGTTCCTAAGGGATGGCCATTGGCACTTGGAGGAATTTTCATACATTCTTGGATTCCTTTTTATCATTCCAGGCTTCCTGCAGAGAAACACCAAGTGCCAAATTCCATTTTGGTTCACAATTTTCCCGACTTCCTATGTTCTCTGCTTGTGCCTTACATAAGGATTTAGGAATTCTATTTGCGACGCTTGCATTTGGCATTTTGAAGTGAATTTCATAATTACACGCTTGAAAAACCCATGTATGAAGGGTGCTTTGTGGAAATTAAATTATAACATCATCGTAAATCTCTAATTATCTGCCGATGTGCTGTTCTTATCATCAGCTGGTGTTACAAACTTTTAAATACACTGTGTCTGAAACGTTATGGTAATGCTATCCACATCATGAGCCCTTTGGCACCGAGCTTATTTTAGAATGGAAAAGCTGTGTGAAAATATATGATCTATAACATAAATTTGTCATAGGTGTAACTACTGCCTCACCACAGTCCTATAATTCTGGTGAAGTATTCTCAGACCTTAAACACATTGAGGCAGTTACCAGAGAACAGATAATGCAGGCATCCACACAGAGTGTAGTCGACTGGGCAACAGCCAATGAAAACAGAGATATATAATAAAACTAATTAACCTTTAACCAGAAAAGACACTTAGGGAAAACACAGTGTGTGAATCTCTGTATCAGTTTCCTTTCTGCCCTAAAAATGCATGTGATATTCAAACTTAATAAATTAGAACCCATTTTGTAGGCAAGGTCATGTTACTGGTGTGACTCTGGTTAGAATTTCAGGGACTGTAAAGGGAAAATAATGCCCTGAACTATGATGGGAAAATATATTTAGGATCCCTTTAATCAGGTGCACAGGCTGCCAATTCTTACTGCAAACACACCCATTGCTTTTTTATTCATTCATTGAAATAAATGCAACGAACATTGTTAAGTGCAAGGGATAAAAATTTCTGGCTTTGGAAATCCTAGACCAAAGGCAGGAGGGAAGTAAATGTTTGTTCATTGACTATTCTGTTAGACCGCCTTTGGTGATAAAAGTCGTGTCACTTTCCTGCCTTTCATTTGACTCCTCACATTCTCCAGCTCAACTGAGCGAAATACAAGTGGGTTCAGACAAGCATTTGTTTATTTTCTCCTTGATGACAAACTGTTTTGAATAGTGCAAGCCCAGACTTTTTTTTTGGGGGGGGTTGTTTTTAGCCCCAAACAGGGGTAGAAGGTACACATATTTGTGGAAATGTAAATAAATAATTCTGTGTGTGGTGTAATGAAATGTAAGAGTGTCTACTCTGTCTTTCTGATATAAGTATGTTTCATCAAGGATTTCAAAACCTTTTTCATCAATTTTTAAGAGGACAGATTTCCCCCAAATTCCAGAAAATAAATCCATTCCTTGTAGGCTAATGGTCAGTATGAATGACAGAAGCCAAATGATGATATATTGGTTCAATACCAAAAAATGCAATGAAACTCAGAGTTTTTCAGAGAACATTTTGTCCTGACCAGAACTCTAGTGGATTCGAAGTTGTAGGATATAAAGTTCTAAAGACAAAGAAAAATCTAAAGGGTCAAGCTTAAAATTGTGCTGAGAAGGTGTCAGTGTCTGTTGCATATTGATTTCCAGATTAATTTTTAAAAATCAAACACCAAAGTGGATTTCAACTTTTATTTTTTAATAATTTATTTCCTAAGTGCTATTTACCATTACCACTGTCCCCCTTCCCAGAATATGAATGGTCATTGGGAAGTAGCTTCCCATTCGGGACGACACCTCCAAGCCCATCTTGAGGCTGAGTGGGGACATGAGTCTGTCCCTGCCTATTGGGATGAGTGGAAGTGATACAGATCACTCCTAAGCCAAGGCAGACTCCCCTCGTTCAGTCAGCTGTGGGATGGGTGCAGAGGACACAGGCCCCAAGGAGACGCCAAAGGCTCAAGACTGAAGAACCAGGGGTCCTTGCTCAGTGAGCTGTGCTCCCGCCAGGACGCTCACGTTGCCCTGTTCAGTGGGTTCACATCCTTGTGTTTTGTCAACTGGGCATCACCACCGCCCTTTCTAAGAGTTCCTCCACGTTGCTAGCAAAGCCAAGGAAGTACAGAGCAGGGGTCCCCTTCCTGTATGTCTCTAAGCTAGAATTTGCCAGAAAGAGGAATTCCATTACAGCCAGGTACCTGCCGACACAGGTTTCCTGAAGCTTCCTGGTGGGCTCTTGGAAACCATCCCCTTCACGTCCACGGACTCCTGCAGGTGGAGGGAGATCCCTAGCGAATCTTGGGGACTGAGGCGCCTTTCCAGTGGCATTGGGGCGGCCACTCACCTCGGAGCTTCCGGCTGAGACACCAGGGGCAGCTTCCTTGACCTTGTGGACGTATCTGATCACTGGGAATCACACAGACTTAACCTTGATGAAACGCTTTACACCCAAAATGCTTAGCCTGACTCCCGTTAGCCTTACTGAATGCGTTTCTGTGTGTCAAGCTGTAGGAATTTGGATTTATTGGCAAATGCTCATTCTCACAATACTCAACATATCTTTAGGCTATGTTTTCTCTTTTTTAAAACACAGGCTTCATTTATATTAATACATGTTACTTGAATTTTTCTCTCAGCCACATCCTTACACTTGCTGTATGACTCAACGCTGTTTGTGGAAAACGTCCATCTCCGTTCTGTAGATACCATATCAGTTCTCGAAACACACACGCCCGCTTGACATTCTTAGTTTACAATCTCTTCCCATCTTTGAATATTAATGAGATAAAGTGCTATCTTAATCCTTAGTACTTACGTGGGATCACTCTCAAAACTAATTTAGAGGATTTATCTGTTTAATCCTTACAATGCTTCTTCAAGGTAGGCAAGAACAAGGGGAGAAGATAATGGGTTTGTCCATGAATTTCTCTCAAATTCCAGCTTTCTAATTTACATTCCAGAAAACAAGCGGGAGCCCCACAAGCTAATATATCTATAAAAATATTGGTTGACAGAAAACCAAGAAATTTGTGTTGCATGCATATTAGAAAACATAATAAATGATGAGTTTCAGGTCTGAGTATCTGGGGGAGGCAGGACTGTGTGGAAAGCCAATATAAGGGGATCAAGTAAAAACACTTTAAAATCAATTACAGGATTCAGTAAGATGTTGAGTACAAAATTAACATAAAAATCAATAGCCTAACTAAACATAAACAACAGTAAATGTATTGGAATGAAATATCCCACTTAAGAGAATAATACTTGATGTAAACTTTAAAAGCGGGCATACCATGTAGAATAATTTTATTCTATAATAAATAATGTGTGTATCACTCCTGGGCTGGAAAAGGAAAATGTTATTGTTAAGAAGCCAGCTTTATAAACTAGCCTATGCAGAGTATTCAGTGGACACTAATAAATGCATAGACAACATTGTTTTGCACATACATTAACTAATTCTTAAGTTCTTTGGGGGAAATAAGTGTACAAGAAAATGGAGAACACTTTGAAAAGGAAGAGTAATCAAGGTGAACTAATTCCTTCAGATATTAAATATGTAATAATGATTATAATCAACAATATTAGATTATGTATTTCAAAGTTGCTAAGAAACTAGATTTCAAATCTTCTTATCACAAAAAAGAAATGATAATTATTGACTTGATAGAGGTGTTAGCAGTGATAATCTCATTGGAATATATCAGTGTGTCAGATCACCGGTTTCATACCTTAAAGTTACACCATCTTGTACGTCGATTATGTCTTAATGAAAAAGTAATAGAAAACAGTATTAATTCAAATAGTGAGATAATCAGGCACAAAGAGAGTGCATAATCAGTAGAACATAATTTAGAATCTGGGTATAACTAAAAAACATATAGGTATTTAAGCAAAAAACAAACAGACGAAAAACAAACAAACAAAAACCCAAAAGGGAATTGTCCTTTCAAGTCAGCGGGGAAATATGGTCTTAAATAAATGTGAGTAAAACAACTCTTTAATAACTTGGAAATGCAAATTGTATCCCTACGTCATCCCTTACACAAAAATAAATTCCAGTCATATAAAAAATCAATTGAAAAAATTAAAACCAGAAGCATAACATAGTTAAACAATAATTTTGAAGAGGGGAAGGTCTTACTAATCACTGATCAGAAGTCTTAAGTGAAAACACAGGTGGGTTCATTCTCATAAAAAAAATCTACGCAATAAACAAAAACACAATAACAGAAAAAAATTTGGGGGTGGGGGAGAAAAGCAAAGGGAGAAGTAGGTATACTATGAATGCTCAGCAGTGGGTGGTGCTGTCTCGTTCATTCACTGGGATAAGAATAAGAATGAAGAAAAAGGAAGGAAAACCTTCAAGAACCAAGAATCTAGGGTCCAGAATGGCAGTTTCAGACCTCAGCTTCCTGGAGTCAGGATCCCCAGGGCCACGCAGTGAGAAGGGGTGTGGTTGACTCAGGTGAGACCAAGCGGGGGCGGCAGGTGTGCTGGGAAAGGGGCCTGCAGCAGAAGAGAGTTGAGGATTTCCAGGAATCATCAGCGTTAAAGAATGTTCGCCAGGGAAGAATTTTCCGCACAGAGTGGGGCCATGGAGCGCCGGGACGTGTTCATTTCCTATGCAC